>NW_026902113.1:9749671-10973463 GCF_033783945.1 Neopsephotus bourkii
CAGAATAGAAAGGGGCGAAGGCATGAAGCAGGGCTGGCTTGAAAAGGCTGCGAGAGGCGCGCTGGCGAGCCCCGGCTCGGACAGGCATGGGTCAGCGGCTCGGGAGGCGATTGTGAAGAGGCATCCACTCACGAAATGCATCTCGACAGTGTGCGGTGATCGATCGCGACCTTGTACCCGCAACATTTATCAGCCCCGGAGCCGTGAACTTCAGTTTGCTCCTTTTCCTTGAACGTGGCACCCCTCTCTCTAGCGCGGAGGTGCCGCCCGGGCGCTGCCGAGCCCCCCGGGGCTGCCCCGGCCACCGGGACCGTGCGTCCCGTCGGGCCCCGCCGCCGCCTTTCCGGGCACAGCTCCGGGGCCTTCGTACCTCACACACGTACCCAGCCACTCTCTCCTCTCTGGTTATATCAGTGGCAAAGCAGGAGAGAAAAGTTCATTTGGCTAATTTAACTCCCCCCCCCCACCCCTTTCTTTTTTTTCAGCCTTTTTTCCATCATTAAATCTGCACCTGCAATGTCAGGGGGTCAGCAGATAATAAAATGTGGCACCTTTGAAACTGCTCAGCCACGTGAAAACCGCTGTAATTGATCAGATTAATTCCATGAAGCACAAATTATAGGCACAACTGGGTGGGGGCCAAGGGGGGGACCGGGGCAGCCCGGGGGGTTTGAGCAGAGGGAGGCTCTGATCTGGGAAGCTGCAACCGATCTGAGTGCTTTATTTATTTACTTGTGGGCCTGGGTTTTTCTCGGGGGGGGTGGGATGGGGGGGTCCTGGCCCAGCACTGAGTACTTCTATCAGACACCCGCTCACACACACGGAGCCTCCAGCCATTGTGAGCTTTTTTGACCTGATAAATGCGCTTGGCTGGCATCAAATAGTCCAGCTTTGACCGTTCCCATTTAAATATGTGAATTAGTCATGAAGCATGACACAGCTTGGTGAACTTGCTAAATTGCTGGACTCTATAGGAGCAAGGGGGGGCGGGAGGGGACGGCATGGCAGAGAAACCCATTCAGACTCCTGCCTTAGGCGGAGAGGTGAGGGCCGCGGGGCCGCGCAGGGCAGGGCCAGGGCTGCAGAACGGGTCCCAGCCTGACCTCAGCCCCCCTCTGCCCCCCCGGAGCCCTCCCTCTTGCGCCTTCCCCCGTCCCTTGTGTCCCCCCGTGCCCCGAAGGGCAGCATGGCTCCGGGGACGGCCGGGTTCTACCCCAGGCGTGCTCGGGCTTGGGCAGCACCTGCCCTGCCAGTCTCCGGGGCTGCCACCTCGGGGAAGATTTGGGGTGCTTCCCCCTCCTTCAAGGCTCTTCCCTCTTTCCTCACTGGGGCGCCTTAGACAGGGCCGGGGATGCTGTCACCCACCCCTCGGCAGGACAGAGATGTGGCACACAGATCTGAAAGGAAAGGAGGTGGGGAGGGAAGGATGCAAGCAGCCTGTTCCAAGGCAGCACTGAGGTGGCGGCAGAGATAAAGGCGACCAGAAGCGGCCATGGCTGGGCTGCGGGCCCTCTCCCGCAGTGCCAGCACTGCTTCCCAACCAGGTGTCCGCCCCTCCAAAGGTCTTGTACCCTCTCGGAGCCCCGAGGGCGCTCCCCGCTCCCTCCTCTCACCCCTCGCCCGCCCGCCCCGTCGGGCTCCTGCTCCTCACCGCGCCGCCAACCGTGTGGCCGCAGCGCCCCCTGGTGGCTCCGGGGGTGCCGCAGCTCGGGCTGGCAGGGTCCCGCAGCAGGGAGTCCCCGCAGCCCTCACGGCCCCTCGCTCCTCCGTGGGGCACCCCACGAATAAGAGCACCCCACGAGGGTGAACGCGGCTGCAGACCAAAGCTAAAGCACCGGCAGGTGATGCGGGACTCGGTTAAGGGTTAGCTGTCAGGCAGGGAGCTCAGCAGGGCTGCAAAGACAGGAGCATCTCTCTCTCCGGGGCTCATGAAGGTTTCTTGACAGCGGCCAGTCAGAGAGGGCTGCTCTGTTCTGTTTTCTCTTTAATTTTGCTGTCTGAAACAGCATGAACCTAGCAGAGGATCTGGGAATGCTGGAGCTGCCTGGGCCAGCTGGCAGCATGTTAATGATTGCTACTTGAATCCCACTGAAATCTGGGTTAAGCATGACCATAAAGGTAGTCCTAAATAACGATATGATTAAGACAAGGCATGACGTTGCAGCTAAGCATTGCAGACCGCTGCTGAACACCCATCCCACTTATCCTTTAAACCAGTAACACTCCAGGCCTCTGTACCTGATCTAACATAAACTGTATTGAAAAGACATTAAAGAGCTATCTAGAGCTCTGTTAAAGACTTGTAAACTACTGGCAAAGCGAAGGATGCTAAGGGACAATGGGAGCTAGGGTGATTAATCCTGAAGTAAGAAAGGTGTGAACATGGGCATAGCCAAGCACACATAATGACTCTGGATAAGGAAACCACACACCTGTATGCCTAGAAAGGGATGGTGATTCAAGAGAGATAGACTATCACTATTAATCCCACATTAAGTCTTCAAAGATAAAACAACTTCAGGATGATGCAGAAGATTTTCAGACATGCCCACCCAGCACTGGCCGAACTTGACTGAAGCAGAATGAACAAAAGATGTGTTGCTTTCTCCAGAACCTGACTGAAAATAAGGCTGGAAAAGGTGGGACAATACTTTAAGAGTTGACCCTATATTAAAACCAAACTAATGCATTGCGGATTCATCATTTGTTGTTTCAAAGTTGTTCAGCTTATTCACAAACATACTGGGAGCAGCAGTAAGGTTCCCCTTATTCCAAATATTTCCTTGTTCCAGAAAGCAGCACATCCTAATGTCCCATAGCTTTTTTTATGTATTGCCACATCTTTTGGGACTGTGTGCCTGCATGGGAGGACTTCTATTGGATGATGGATGGCATGTAACCCCTTTTGGATCCACAGCATGCCGAGGAAGGGCTGATCTGCCCCTCCTTGCTGTGCAGAGCCTGTGCCATGCCATGACAAGGGTTTGTGAGTCTCTGCATTAACAGCTCCTTCCTCCCATCCCCAAACTATGACTATAAAGGCACTGCAGCAGACTGCCTACTCCACTATGGAATTTTTTCCTCTTCCTCCGCAAAGTATCCTTTGTGAACTGCCCAGTGGTTGAGCACACCTTGGACTTGATGTGCCTCTTACCCTGGCACAGCCAAAGCCTTATCTGGTCCAGCATGGAAAGGGCTAACTAGAACTGTGGGTCTTGGCACTAGGACCTCTCTGGAAATGCCTGAGAAGACCACTGTCTTCTCTCAAGCTGCTAGTTCACATGTTCAAGTTTCCTCCTTGGAAGCTTAAGGACCATGTTAGCATTCCTTAAAAGTAAAGGGGAAAACAAGAAAAAGAAAAAAAAAAAGAAAAAGAAAAAGGAAAAGGAAAAGGAAAAGGAAAAGGAAAAGGAAAAGGAAAAGGAAAAAGAAAAAGAAGAAAAAGAATAAAAAGAAAAAAAAAAGAAAAAAGAAAAAAGAAAAAAAGAAAAAGGAAGCCTTAAAAATCCATTAGGATGACCCGCAGGTGGTCTTGCACGCATGCCATATCAGGGACCACTGCTTCACCACTTCAGCCTGTTTTATGTTACAGCAATGCCGTAACCCTGGCAGTGATCGTAGAGTTTGGGTTGAGTGATCACATAAAATGGTGAGCCATCAGCCCCACATCCCTTTAGATGTGTTTTCCTGAAAGGTCTTGCAGGAAGCTGACTCAGTTCAGATTCAATGGATCATAGTGCAAAGCATGATCCCTGTTTATGGTGCTGGAATTTATGTATATTTCAGTGACAGGGCAGCTTCCCAGGCTCTTCTCCTCCAGTTCTGATGTCCTAGCATTCATCTGCAGAGCCAGAAGTGCACAAGGATCACAGTGTCATCTTGCGGACACTACTTTTCTAGTGTCAAGAACTGAAAAATCCTGTGGCACTGTTGCCATTTCCTAATTCAGATGGGCTAAATAGATAGGTTTGCAAAACTGTAAGCTCTGTATAGAGCAATTATCGCATCCTGCTGCTTACGTGTATGCACTGCTTTCAGCTACTGTAGTTCTGCGTCATGGGCATAAGCTTCATCCTTACTTTCTATTTGTCATTGCACTCATAACTCCTGCTTTTTGTTCAATCTTCACTATTTTTGTGCTGCAATCTTAGAGACTGGTGGAGATGACACTGACATTGGGAAGCACACTTTGCCAGCAAATGTGCTGGGAAGTTTCTGGGTACAGTGGTCTCCTTGTGTTGCCACCTCCAAATGGATTTTTAAGGCACATAAGCTGCTGCTTGTCACCAAAAATGTCCTCAGTCCATCCAAAGAGGGACGATTTGAAAATGGACAATCTTGGAAATTTTAGCCTCTGTTTGAACAAGAGAATGAGAAGGATACTTATCAAAAGACATAAAACCGGTGCAATTTAGAGATTTATAATGAAGTAAGCAGTGAATAGCTCATCTTACACAGACAGGTCTTGACATAAAAGATGTGCTACAAAACTCTGTTGAGGGAAGAGTAACATAAGGAAGTTGTACGAGATTTGTATCTTAACCAATACTTTATTCTGTACCCTGTCCACAGCTATCTTTATATTGCAGTTAATCTAAATATCTGAGCACAGGTTTAGGTGCTCACATTTGTCCCACCTGATGCAGGAGTATTCACTGCAGAGACCACACCATTGCTATGGCCTCTCTTTTTGCATAAGCCATCCAGTGTCCCTGCGAGGGCACACTGTTCATTGCCACTCTGAGACTGGCACAGTTAAATGAAGCATCTGTGACACATTTCTCTCTTCCTAGGATCAACTGTGGGAAGATCATGGGAGGTCTCCTAGCTCTGGAGTGAACCAGCCTGTGCTCAGGATATGGGCTGTGTTACATCACTGACTACAAAACATGATGCCTCTCCTATCTCTCTGAAGGCAAAGGCAGTAGAATATGATGTAAATTATCCCCAAATGCAGGGTTTGCCCCTGCCTTGCAGTCACCTGCACTGTTTAAGGCTGCAGCACACTCCCTGGCAGAGTTCCATCCTTTGCCAGCTAACCTGGACATGACTCAGGAGTAGCATGGAACTGTTCCCAGTAGGTGCTATGGATGAACGATCCACTTTAGGGTGGTAAAGGTTTTAGTTGTATGGATGTGAGCAACAACCTACCAAGGTCAAACAACAGATACTGACCCATCGGATTTACTGGTACAGATTTCACCTAGGAGTCCTGGTTAACCCTAGAAGACTTGGAGGACATCTGTTGAGACTGGGGTAAAGCACAATTGCAAATTAATAGAGCGAGTCTTTATGTTTAAAACATCTAAGAATGGAGGCTTATCCCACCTCAGTATGTTTCTCTTCCCAGGCCTGTGCTTCATCCCTCACAAGTGAGGAGGCTTGTTAATTATGGTATGGATGCTGAGTCAAAACCAGAAGTCAGTGGAAATGCTCACATATTACAGTTAACCTAGATGAAAACAAATGGGATCATCCAACACACATCTCACAGAAGCTTTCAGATATGGATTGTGCACCAAAAAGACATATGAGGCTATATTCCATACAAATCAAATATCAAAACCTCAGATGCCTTTTGCTTGTTGAATCCACCCAGCCCAGTAAATATGCTCTCTTACGTATGCAGTATCAGCTGGGTACCAGATGATTTATTGTCCCTCAGTTTTGGCTTATAAAACTGACAGAGTCTGGGCTGATAAATGCTGATATATGTTAAATTCAACCAGCTTATGATAAAAGTTGCTTGCCAAGTGGCGACAGCTGGACGCCTCAGTAAATACACCATATAGCTACCTTCACCCCTGAGGAATGTTAATTGCTTTTTGATATAATAAAGCATGTTTAAGGTCCAAAGGAAAGAGACGAGGAGGTTAAACTCAAGAGATACATAATTCTATCAACTGTGTCTACCACTTAAAATTTACTACCAAGTAGCAAAACAGCTAATACCTGCTTCAGCCAAGCCTGCCAAGGCAGTGATAATGGTTGTGAATAGATATAATTGTGATCTGATGCTTCCAGATTTACAGTATAACATTGCTGAGGTGTCATCCAGATGGCTGTGGGGAAAAAAAAGCATCTTACAGGGAGGTGAGGTCAGTACTGTGGTTTGCTAGTAAGCTCCTCTGCATATGCCTACACTGGCAGGCAGAGCACTGGCCAAAGGACCTGGTTTGAACCATGGCTCACAGACAATGAATTCCCACCCCTCGAATCCAGACACTGAATGACTCTATCAGCCCATGGTGCTCTCGAGTTTGGTCCATGTTGCAGATACAAGTACTCTTAATACATGCTGAGAGATGGCAGAAGTTTGAGCTTTCTCCTTTCCTTACCCCACATCCATCCCAAATTTGTGTCTGACACAGGCTTTCCTCTAAACAGACTGGGCCTGGATCAATCTGGAGCTTGTGAGTTCACTTGGGTATGTACCGGCGTGTCAAAGAAGCAGTGGTAAGCAATGTGACTGGGAAAATGAACAGAGCTTGGAGGCACCAAAAACCATTTCAAATGTGGTACAGAAATGTGAAGAAGCGTTTGTGTTCAAGAAAGCCTACCCATTTCTTGCCATGGTTTTCGTTGGGCTAATTAAAGATGTTGCTTCTCTCAAAAATTTGCCCCATTTACAATGCTGAATCTTTGTGCTTGAGAAACAAGACACTGGAAGCCTTCTCTGTCGTATAAAATCCTAACATAAAAACCTAATGCTGGCATTTCCAGCTCTGGAAAAGGTTCGTAGCATGATTTATGGCCCTTCCTCGCACTGAATAGCAGCTATTTTATGAATCAGTAGTTCTGTCAGAGCTCTAACATGAGGGCTGTCATTGATTTAAAGCCAGCCTTTGCATTACCATCCCATGGCAAGCTGGTTGCTGTGAGCAACCTGGGTGTTTTCAAGGGGCTCATTTAATTTGAATGTTTTTTACTGGGCTGCAAAAGGACAAAGAACTGTAGGCTGGAATAACATATAAACATCTTGTTTATAAGAACAGGATGTGGTAACAACCCAAGTATTTCAGTGGTGGTAGGGAAGGCACTTAGTTGCCTAAATCTTAATTCTCATGGCCATCTTAAATGTCTAAGATATACAAGACATGGCTAGCAGAGATAACACAGGCCATATGGGAGTCTGCCCCATTGCAAAGCAGCAACCAGAGACCAGAGAGGATATCCCAAAGTAGCCGACACAGAACTTACATTAGGGCAACTGAATCTCACACAACCCATTTTGTATTCTCAAGTGTTACCATGTTCTTGTTCAGGCAGATTCCTGCTCTGAAGAGCTGCCCCTTTCCCCTTTCAAGGGCACAAATTGAATCCAGAGTCCTGGCAGTCAGGAGTGATTCAGTGGGTGCTGGGTATGGGAAAGGCTGCTCAGCTGTGAGACAGGCTGTGCTAACCCTGCTGAAAAGTCCTCCAGAGCACAGTAGCCTGGCTTGGGAGTACTCACTTGCCCTCTGCAGTGGTCCGGTTTGCAGGTCATTTAATAGAAGATTCTTGTATGGTTTACTTCTAGTGATGCTGTGCACAGGGTAAATGTGTTCCACGTTTGTAGAAAGGGACAAACCTGTGTTGGACCCTGCTGGACTTCCCTGGAGAAATATTATTGAATCCCAGGAACAGATGTCACATCCTCTCAATTGTCAAACTTCAGGACAAAGAAGGTTTTTCTTTCGCTGTTTTGAAGCTTGAGAAAAATGTGACATTTCCAAGTAACAAGGGACACATACATCTTCAGAGCTGCAGGTGTTCTTTTGGGGGAAAATACAGTTATATTTTTAAGAGGAAACCTTTTCCAAGTGATAGGCAAAAAGAAGCAACCCAACATATACAGCCCAACATACTTCAGCAAAGACAGATGGGGGGAACTAACCTGCCAGTGTCACTCACTGCCCCACAGATCTACTACTATCAAGAAACAGGACCTAGCAGCATGGTTAGTCCTGCCCAAAATGGAAGGAAAGAGAATGCAGTTCTAGTAGACTTGACATGTCAATAGCAACAGCTAAAGGGAAAAAAATGAAAGATATATGTCCTTTTGTGTTAAAATAGTATCTGTAGATAACTGCTGGATATAACATGAGAGCAGAAGGTTGCAGAAGTTGTCATTTTTTTGTGACTTGAGAAACAAGTCTTCTGGCATCTAAGTTTTCAGCTTAGCTTTCTTCTCCCTCTGCAGTTTAGAAGCAAACTTATGGCTGTACACTAACACATATGTTACTGTTGAAGACTTGAGAGTTTCAGGTAACTTTTTAGTGAAAATATATAAAGTAAAATAAAATAAATAAAAAAAAAAAAAACAGAAAAAAACCCCCGAACAATTAAAGAACAACCACCTTCAAATTCTCTGATTTGATCTTCTCCCCAGGCTGCTATGAGTTAAAAATCCTGACTTACAGCTTGTTTATAAAGTGTGTGGGATTTGTAGAAGTGTACCATTTAGCACATGACAGGACCTGGAGAGATTATTGCACTGGACATAAGGTGATCCATGCCTTCAGCTTTATGGAGATGTTTCCACTGTAACAAGTTGTGCATTTCACCTGTTGAAAATGTTTTTAACTGAAGATTGCTGACAGTACATCATTTGCTTGTCCATCAGCGTCTGGCAGTATAAACATTGCTAATAAACCAACAAGCATTTTTATTCTTCACCACTCTTTAGGTTAATAACAAGCCAGTCTGGATCACGATTGTGTAGAGAAGACCTCAAGTCTTCAAATCCCTAAACTGAAATGATGATCACAGAGTTTGCAAGACAGATAAGAAAGGGATAAAGGAGTGCAAAGAATTTACAGGGTATGATTTGTTTTCTGCTTCCAATATTTATAATTGTCATTCATCTATTTTCAAGAGTCTGCCCCAATTCATGTCCAGTCCAGATCTATTCCCTTACCCCCTTCCCATCTCATGTCACCTAAACGTACACCTTAGGTGCTGTACATGACTCCTAGAATAGACTCATAGAATGGCTTAAAGATGACTTACTTCCAACCCCTCTGCCATGGGCAGGGACACATTCCACTAGACCAGGTTGCTCAAAGCCCATCCAAGCCCCATGGAGAACAGGTGTTGCTCACCTCTGAGACTCTACCTCCTAGCAAGTGTTGATCTGTTCTCTTTGGGTCTGTGGCTTCACCAGGAGATTACTGAAAGCTGATGTCCCCGTCTACTGTTTATGAAGTGGGTTAGGACAACGAGCTCAGCTGGAGAAGTACAAAATGGAAATGTTGAACATGAGGATATAGAAACAACTGCATACTTCAGGCTGAAGATCCTTCCTGTTGGGTATCCACTACCTATCAGCAGCCTGGAGAAGATGCCTAGAGAAGAGGAAATGAGGATAACCAGCTGAGGATACCCCAGGACACTTTCCCTGGTGTGGGAATTTCCTTGCCTGCATTAAGATGCTACTATGACTGTTTGTCCTGGGTAGACCTGCTGCTTGATAAGATAAATGCCATGTCAAATTGCTTCTGTTGCTGAAAGCCATGTGTGCAACAGGTAGGGCACTGGCTGCAGACATGGATCAGACCCTTCTCAGGCAGCAAAGGATTTGGGTCAGCAGTCCCATTACCCAGAGGTATTTTAGCTCTAACCTGCTCCAGTAACAGGTGATATTTGTGTCCCAGAACAGGCTCTGGGTCAGCCATTATTTTTGTATGAACAATACTTCCTTTTTCAGCCTTGCTCTTTATCTAGAGTTAATACAGAAAAAATGTCTATCCCTTATTTGAGATTTTTATCTCCCTGCTGTCACCGAATATTTACAGATTATTTGCCTATAACACCTCCAGGGTGACCTTCTTGTCACCTTCAAACAGATTGCCACTTAGTCACACCTCCTGTCCCCACCAATGACAGCTTTAGCCTGGTAGCCCTAGGCTGCTCATCCTAATGGCCTGAACTGAGATTTCTGAACCACTCATCAGCTGCAGCCTTCACCTCATTGTTATTAACATTAGAAACTTCCTAAAAGAGTGTCTTTCAATTCATGCATCAGGTACAGTCTTTGCTCTTCTGTACTCACTAAACACTTTGCAACACATACCTACAATCACTGATTACAGTTGCATGCAACTTGCAAAACTTGTGTTTATATGTAAGGAAAGAAAAAAGCCTTGGTTGTCTGCAAAATTAAATTTGCCAAACTTTATAGCAAGCATCTTTACTTTGCCCATAATGGAAGATTCACCTTGCGGTCCCAGCCATTGGAAGTTCTGTGGCAGCAGGGTGAATTTGAGCATGGAGAAGTGCAACCAAGTAGTTCCAAGCATCACCACTGATTCAGGCAACCAGGGACTAAGTTTATAGAGCTCACTACCCCCAGCCATGTTAGAAACCCTATGAATATGGCTCTGGTAGTCCCTGTCAAACAGGAACCTATTCACTGGTGATTTAAAAGGTCTTGCCTTCCTATCTGTGATGGTGGAGACGATTTCTCACTGATGCTCTATTTCATCAGCCAACACACCAGTACAAGGGGCAGAGGCTATGTGTTCCTGCCATGCACCAGGGAATCAGACTATGCTACACCTGAAGGAGAGCACGAGAGCTGTCTGCTTGCTGCCTGATGTGTGGGTGCAAGGGAACATCTGTAGGCGAGAAGTGAAGGCTCAGACCACTCTTCCTCCCAAGGCCTTGGGTTGATAGTGCATCTCAAAGGCAACAAGTACAAGACCTGACCTGACCAATCGCAGCAGGCTCCTCACCAGGTTCTTTGTCTGCTTGAGAAAAACCCACCCATCCACCCAACCAATCAACCCCCACCAACAAAAGTATCTCTTCAAGGAAGTTCATGAGCAACAGCTGATGCATCAGCTTTCTCCAAGGACATCTTTCCAATGCAGAATGAGTTTGTGCCTGGTCCTTGTGCACGTCAGTGTTTCTCATGTCCACACAGAGGAGCTGCAGAGAAGTTTATGGAAGCAGACCTTCTCCTTGTCTAGCCACACAGATGCTGCAAGTGCCGGTTCTTGGGGGTTGGGGGAATGGTCTCTGGGAGGTACCCAGGTTTCTTGGTGACTTCAGACAACCTGTGAACTTCTATATTGTTTCCTGAGGTAAGAAATAGTTCTTTCTTCCCCAGCCTTGTACACAGAAATGTTCTTTGCTTTCCTCTTTAGCTGAGACACCCTAAAGGTTGCTTGTTGCTCATATCCACCCCATCCTGCCAGGGCCACGTGGGTGAGCCCGTGCTTTGAGATGTGCGGTGGCTGCCTGGCTATGGCAGAACGACACAGGCAAGGCCAAAGAGGAGGCACAAGGCATGTAATCCCTGTCTTCTGTCATCCTATAAGGCAGCAACAATTCCTGGAGGAGTTCACTCCTGGCACAGTGGAGACACCCAGTGCACTTATGCTGTACACTGGGAGCACGCAGAGCAGTGCAGTTGACATGGGCAGAGGTACCTGTGCCAGGTCCTGGTTCAAGAGGGGTGGCTGAGGTGGGAAGCCATGGTGCAAGTGAAAGCCATTGGATGGCAAGAAGGAGAATGGGCACTTTTGCTTTGCTGAATGTTAATTTAGGCCACTCTTTCCCTTGGGCTCACAGAGCATTCTAAGTCTACCCCAATAAAAAAGGTGTGAGGAGCTTGGGTGAAACCATAGGGGTGTTTGCAGTGTGTCCTCACCTCCAGAAGAGATAGTTTCCTTCAACATCCCTTCAATTGCTCCCACTTGAATCCTGAAAGGGCATCAGAGCCCTGGAGGCTGCTAGCCCTGTGGCTCCAGAGAGGAAGGAAATCCTTGGAACTGTTTCCACATCCACCCAGAGCTAATGCTTCATCTTGGGAAAAGTGTTAAATCCATCTAGGCCTTGAAAACACTGATATCAAATCTGAATTTAAAACAGTTTATGCACAGACCATCATAACATTTTAATGGGGAAAAAACACACAGTCGTTTCAAGCTTGAAGAGTCTAAGTAGTATGGCTTCGTATAAATAGCTGATATGTTATTTGTTTATTGGGCAATCTACTTTTTTATACTGTTTGTCAGGCTATATAATTTTAGGTGAAAGCTTTTTAGCATGCTCCGCCTGCTACAAGAACTTCCTTTATATACAGGTTTCTGTTCAAATGGGCCTAGAAAAAAAGACTACCAATTGCCTTCTTATCCCCTCTTGCACTATTACCCAGAACCTGGCTACTCCATAAATTAGACAACCATATTAATAGTACTGCTGCACAAATGAGCACTAAAGCAGTTGATTTCATTTGATGTTCACAAGAGGATCATTTAGTTTAAGAGGCTGATTTTGGCAACCATAACACTCATTTATCCAATTTGAGGTTTCCTAACCATAGTGGTGATGAGGGGTTGTGTTCTCTTCATAGGCTTGGGGCAGATGGCTTCCTTCCCCTGAGCTGCTGTCTGCCTTGGTCTGCTCTGGGTCTTTGGACTGTACATTACTCCAAGAACAGGTAACCTCCTAGGCTGAGCTGATGTTGTGACCACATGGACCTGATGGCTGTGTGGCCTCTGAAAGCTTCTTTACTAAAACTTGATGTTTCATTTACTTCAGCTGCTATGAAGAAATTACTGTTACCAAAGTTTCTGCAACACCACATAGATTTCATTGAACGTTAAAAACTTTTAGGTGTAATACAGGAAAAGAATCCTAAAGTGAAAGATCAAAAGATCTAAGCCATGCTTGGCTAGAAACCCAGTGGCTAGATATTGCTCTGGTGAAGCACACCAAGTGGCATTCTAAAGCTTAAAACCCAGTAGAGTCTCTCATCTCCAGTGCAGGCATCACTTGTATCAAGTCAGGGAAGGACAGCCCAGGGCTTCTATAATTTCAGACAAACTAAGGGCAGGCAGACTGGAATTTCTTCTTCCTTCTGTCTTTCCATATTACTCCAGCTCCACTGTCTTGCAATCCCTCACTGTGCTCACCATGCACCCTTGGGCTATCTACCTACTCGCTAAGCACTAAGAGTCCGGGTGCTCTTCCAAGGACCAAATGCCCTGTGCATTCCTTACCAGCTGGGAGAGACTTCCCATTCGATTTTCACTCATTAAACAAGACCAATTAGTCCTCTAAATCACACCAAGTGTTTTCTGACTGCTGCTTTTTAAGCCTCCTGTTATTTCTGGAGTTTGGACCAAATACTAAGTTAATGATTACTGGGTGGAGTTTCACTGGTTATTTTGAGAAGACAGCCTTTTCCAGCCTTCTGGACACCTCAGGTAGAATCAATGTTTTTGTCCTTGTCAGCTGATGCATTAAATCGGGTACATAAAATCTTTTCAAGCTCTGACAATGTGTTTTCCAGCATGCAGGTAAGGAGCAATAAAAACTAAGGCACCATTAAGAGAATTAAAATCTAGTCAAGCTTTCACTTAAATGTGTGAATTTATATCCATGAAGTGTGTACCATCATTGTACCATAAAGGTCTTGATTTTTTTTTTCTGTTTTAAATCGCAGCTTTTCAAACTTAATTAACTTGCAAATGTTACACATATATAAATATATAAACATAAATAGTATACAAAGACAATGAAATAAATATATAAATAAAGGACTGGGAAACACTAGAATTAAAATTATGATGGATAAAGTGAAAGAGAAAGCAAGTGAAAGGGAAAGTGGGAGAAGGCAAGGAGCAAGAAAGGCGAGCAGAGGGGTATTACAGCTAAGTGGAAATATTCGAGGCTACATGGATCCTTAGCATGACTAAATTGCACTTGAAACATATTACAAATAAAAAACCAAGCTAATAGATTTTACACTGCACAATAAATATTCAGATTATTTTGCATACACAAGAAAAACTTCATTGCAGCTGAGCCAATCAGAATTCCATAGCATTTAGTTGTTTCTGCTTACCCATGCGTTTGTGAATTATTTGTGAGAAAATTCTGGTTTCTTTTCCTTAATTTTTTTAAAACATGAGAGGTTCTCAAAGGTTTTTAAAGGGCAGATTTTTAACAAATATTTGTTTATTTAAATATTTATAGTTCAGCCTGTGTTAATAACTGATTGGACATACCAAATATAGACAGCTATCTCTCCCCTTGATGCATGAACACAGGTAAGGAAGTATGAGCAAGGACGTGGACTGAATAGCTTCAATTGATGCCACTGTCTACTACTCTGTGAGATCGTAGTTTGTCTCCTGCTCTCCTCCCATTCCTTCCCAGGACTCTTATTTACAACATGCTATAGACAAAGCCTAGTTAATATGATTCTGCATTTGTTCTACTTTCACTCTTCAGGTCCTTGAGTCCAAGATTTATTAGCTGCAGACTTTATTACTTTTGTGCTCAGAGGATAGGGGTGTGTGTTTCCTCGAGGGCTCCTTCCTAGCACTTCCTTCTGTGGACTCTGGGAGGTTCACAGCTCCTCCAGGACTGATGTGCTATCAGTTTACTAGGGAAGAAATCTGATGCCCTGGTTTTCAAGTGAATTTCAATAATTGCTGAACTATGTAAATACCTTCTGAAATCCATATTACATCAGGTTGGATTAGGTTAGAAAGTCTACACTAAGTCTTAGTGCCCAGCTGATGTGCTCCGAAGTGCTACTGAACCCACCAGTTCAGAAAAAGTCTACGGGGAGCGATCTTGTGGCATTGGGTGTTCACAACCAGACTCCTCAAAAGCATCCCTTTCTCCTGAGAGTCCCTCAAGCGTTTGCAGACCAGTCACTCAGGATAGAAAAGCCCTTTCTGGGGAGTTCAACCCAAGAGATTCACCAAGGTTACATTGTCTGCTGGAGCACCCAGTTCCTGCTTCCCACCTCGGCAGAGGGTTGGTGAGAACACAGCTCACTTCTCTCCTGGCTTCCTACACCCATATTTCTCCCTAGGAGCAGAGATAGGGGATGGGAAAATGGTCAGGTGTATTCCTGGGACTCACCCAGAGCTGAGCTGTGCACACACACAAACCTAGACCTTCAAGTGCTCTCCTCCGAAGGGTGAGCATCTCATGTGTCCTCCGCGTAAATCACCTTCCTTCTCCAAACTGCCCAGGGCTGGAGGACAGAGTGTTAGGAACATCTCCCACCTTTTCAGCTACTGCCTTGATGCTGTCTGCAATGCACTGAGCTCTCACTGAGTCCTGAGGTGCAAGGTAGGGTAGAAAGAAGCCGTAAAGCACTTAGCTGCTAAATTTTAAGATGTATCTGTGGAGCCTGTGTAATGTGCAGCAGTTCAGAGTCTGGCTAAATGCAAGCAGCTTTGCACAGAAATTCGTCTGGAGGGACATTACTGTGGGACAAGATCCCAGCAGGACTTCTAACATACTTAAATCCAGAAAAGAAACACAGCAGCAAAGAAAACAAGAGCAGGAAAAATCTGTAGAGGGTTGCTGCCTCCATCTGCCAGCTGCTCCTGTCTTCTACCTGTTTGGGATCGCCATGCATCTGTTGCTGTTTTCAGAGACTTGCAGAGGCAGTGGCTCCATGCTCCCCCCCCCGAAGCCAGCTCCAGTGTTTCACCACTTCCCAGCTTCACTTTCATACCGCTCCAAACTATTGTAAGGAAAGTTTCCCCACACCTTGGATGAGAGGTGGAGATACAGAATGGAAAATTTCAGCCCAAACGGCTCAAGTCCGGCAAAGTTACACTGGACAAACAGGAGGGGAGGGCTATGGTGAGAACTGCCAGCTGCCACCTGCGCAGCCAGAAGCACTGACTGGGCCCAAAACACACCCTACTATAAAGAGCCCGGGGTCTGGTGAGAAATTAGGCAGGAAAGGGAATTCTCTATGGCTTATATCTGTGGCCTGAGTTCCTCTGTCTATAACGATCTGAATTTTTGTTGTTGTTGGGTTTTGGGCTTTTTCCCTCCTATTC
Source organism: Neopsephotus bourkii (assembly GCF_033783945.1). Classification (NCBI taxonomy): domain Eukaryota; kingdom Metazoa; phylum Chordata; class Aves; order Psittaciformes; family Psittacidae; genus Neopsephotus; species Neopsephotus bourkii. The sequence continues at coordinate 9,765,478 of NW_026902113.1, forward strand.
CCATCTGGTATAATAAACATGAGAACAGCAAGTTGTGTGGCGCAGACAACACATGAAATTGCTGTGTTTTCAGTGGAAAGGTTTTACAGTATTTTAAAGCAATTGCTCACTTCTTCAAAGGTAATGGTTCCCTGGTGATAGGCAATATTCCTACCAGAAAATGAAATTATGAGCATGGGGGGCAATGAGAAGAAATTGAAAAGGCAAAAAAATAAAGTGTAAAAAGATACTACTATATAAGATCCTCTCCTACTCTCAGCCTTTCCCAAGACAATTTTCCTATATATTTTCTGGACAAGATCTTATTAAAAATGGCTTACATAAACATGTCTTCCTGCGGTTCAAGATGTGGCCCACACCTTTGGTGTGAAGAAGCTGATACGTGATGGGAAGAGCAAACTGAAGTTGCCGTGTGTGAACGCAGAAGTGCTCAGAGACCAAGAAAGCTTCTTGCCAAAAAAACAAAGCTGATGAACCAGTGTTACTTTAAGGCAGGTGGAATAGTTCATGCTCTCATTTTTATCGCTAGTGCTAAGAGGGAAAGACAGCTTTGTTTTCACATGGTTATTGATTATTAACTAGCTTTGTGAAAGGTTACCTTTCTGCTAGATACAGCCGGAGGGGGGTGGTGGAGTGGTGTTAAAAATCAATCCCTGTTTCCCAGTCAACTTCTCCCACTGCCAGCCCTTGCCATGGATACAGTTTCCCCGTGTTGGTTTCATCATGGCTGGGATTGAAAAAGAGATTATTTTGGTTATGTTAAACTCACCTTCAGTACTTCGTTTCTGTCTAAACGTCGATTGCAGACAAGGGGTTGAGCACTGAGAGGTCATCAAATATTATGCAGATATAGAAAATCAAGCCAGATTACTATAAGGAAGTGTGATTGAACTATACTCATTATTTTACACTCTAGTTAGATTGTCAGGGAAGTGGGAGGAATGATGAAACAGCCATCAGTCATAACAAGAAATTAAACTAATTTAATAGGGTTCACAAATTATTTGCATCAAAAGGCAAACAAAGTGGTCCTGCCACCCTTCCTAGGGAATAAAATAGCACTGTGTCCAGGTGGTTTTACATTTCACTGACCTCAGCAGCCTGCAGTGATGTCTGTCAGACACTGCTGGAGACGAAGTGGACAAGACTTTCAAAATACAGTGACTCACATTAAGCTCCTAAATTAATCATTTAAAGTTAACATCATTGAAAAAAAACCATTAAATTTCAAGAGGCATGTTGTATATGCTGATATACATTTAAAACCCACATAGATATGACATGAGGTATGTGGCTTGGTTTTCCAGTTGCCTGAGCTGCCAGAGTCGTATTGTAATGTAAAGTTTTAGGCTTTATATAATACAGAACAGGAGTTAACCATGCAGGCAACCTCTTCTCTGTCAGGCAAACACCGAGCTACAGGAATATAATCAGATCTTAACAAGTCCTTGAAACATACTTGAATCTAATATGGTAATTGAAGTATTGCAGTGTGGTTATTGTGTGATCTTACTGTAGGACAGCAACAGCTGAGTGTCTGGAACCTTTGTTAGTGGTGCTTGAATATCTGAATTCTTGTGCTGAAGTTGAGGGTAATTACAACCAGCCTGTTCTACTTAACATTGTTGCTTCAGTGTATCATCCTTCAATTACTGATACAGACACATGGATTCGTTTTTGTTTAATGTCTTGGAATAACAAACTTGATATAAAGCTTTACCTTCTAAGTAGATTTTCGCAGCATCTTTAATTAGAGCACTGAGTAGCCAAAATAAGTCACCTCAAGGAGTAAAATGCCATTAGAGGAAATCAGACAACACAGAGCTGGAAGTGTGAGATTTCCAGCTCCATGGATGAAGCTGGGTGATCCAAACATGGCACCCATAAATATCCCTAGGATCTCTGAGGACTTCTACAGTCCATAAAAACTTCCTACCACACATAAAGCACAGGACATGCAGCTGAACTGCAACATATGGCCAGGCAGATTTAAGGGTAGGAGGAAACTTCCCAACCCGTTGTTAATTTGTTCTGGTGCACAACATGTCTTTTGCTTTTCTGGTTTCAATGGTTAAATCTCTGTTGTACATGTATCAGTGTGAAGAAACACATTTAATCAACCATCTTTTCTCTGCATGGTTACGTATAGACTGAGGATGGCCAAGTTTCTTGTCATCTTGAGGCTGTCAAAACCAGAGACCTGAGGAGTTAGGACAGGGGAATTCCCCAGCTGTGAGATTACAATGTGTGTGCAGCAGTTCCTGGGCTCACCAAAGTGTTCAAGTTCCACTGGCTTCACAGCGTCCACATATGAGCTAGAGAGGCAAGGCTGCATCTTTTAATTTCTTACATTGTTCCTACCCATCTCAAGACCCTTCTAGTTGGAGAATCAGGACTGATTAAATGCAGGCAGGTGCAAGCTCAGCAAAGGGCAGCGATGCTCACACAGCAGCAGAGAATCTGGGGAACCTTTTGCCAGAAGGTGGTGGGAGGCAAAGATTTGCATAAGGTTTCAGGGGAGATTTAAGGTGTGGAAGAACTAACGGGACTGTGACGTTCTCACACGTCAGGAAATACCTGGAGTAGAAAATTCTGGGAGTCTGGGAGAAGATCTCGATGTGGCGTCTCATGTCCACAGCTGCTGCAACTGCCAAAGATGATGTGTATGGGCATCATTTAGGGAGAGAGTATGGGGTCACTGGACCTTTGCCTGGAGTCAACATAGCAGTGTCTGCAGAGCCCCATTCTTCCCATCGCTCCCACCTGCCTCTTCCATCGTCCATTTCCCACACCAAGCAGGCGCTGGGGTAGGACCCACTCACAGCTCAGAAGCTTCTCTTGGGAAACCCCAGCAGTAGAGGGGCTTTGCAGCCAGACCTCGGTGACTACATCCCGGGAGGAGACGCAGCCCGTGGCCCCGGCTGCTGGACATTACCACTCTGGGGACCGGCTGGGGTCCCTAGTGCCGCGATACCCAGCGGGGCCCTTTTCCTGCACTGCAGCTCGCCTCTGTTGTTAGCACGGTAAAGCGTGCCCTTATCGCGGGCTCACGCAGGCAGAATGAAAGAGAATTAGCTCTAAATTATACGAAATTCATTTGCTTTGGAGGGGCAAGTGTTTGCTCTATTTAGAGACGTTCGTTATAGAGAGAGGACTGCATTAAGACACCGGTTAATGGTCCTCCCTGGAGATGAATCAATTTGCTCTGGGTTTTATGGCCTTGTGCTTGTTTGTCCGCGCCGGTTCCCCGTGGAAAAATCGGGGCTGTAAATGCTTCTGGGGGCAGATCTGGAGAAAGGGTGCTGAGCTAGGGTCTGTGCCCGAGGAGTTTCCTGATCAGAGGACAGCCGTGCCAGCCCAGAAACCCCGGGGAGGCACCACAGGCATGCATAGAGATGCTGAGCGAGGGGTGCACGGCTAAAGAAGCTCGCCTGGCTCAGCGCACCCGCCCCGGGCACACACTGCCTGCGAGCCCCGGGCAGGCCGTGTACCCGCCCGGCTTGACAGGGGACGGAGAGGGAGGGCGCCGGGCCGGGGGAGCCCCAGCAGCAGCGATGTCTATCGGTAATTCCCGCTAATAAAATACTTTTTCACTATCCGCACTATAATTGGTTTACAGCCTTTTTTGTTTATTTATCCATAAGAGCTGCTGTTAAATGGCTTGAGAAAGCAATCGCTTAATGGCTCAATATTGAATCAAAGGCTCAGTGTGCTTTCTAAGAGATGGGGGACCTGCGTGGGTCCGGAGCGGAAACTCATTTTAAGTGTAATGGACTGGGCGGGTTTATGATCCCACGGAACCTGACGCAAAAGCGAGCTACCGGGAGGCTCCTGCCCCGCCCGATCAGAGGGTGCATCGCCGCCGGCCAAGCCGCGCAGAGCCCGGCCGAGTTTAAGCTGGCCAAGCCGAACTGAACAGAACCGAGCAGAGCCGCCGGCGTACGGGCCCGCCGCGCTGCTCCCCGCTCCCGCCGTAGACTTAGCGGCGGGTGTGCCCCACGACGGCGGCGGCCGGAGCCCCGATGCCGGGGAAAGAGCCGGGAGAAGAGGCAGTGAGAGGAGGAGGGCCGGGCGTATAGGAAGCGTGCCTGTCCCCAGGCCAGCGAGAGCGGCGGCAGGGCCGAGAGCAAGGAGGCAGGGAAATGATCTTTGTCCCTTTCGGTAGCTCTCCGCCTCCTCATAGCCTCGTCACCAAGTCAACCGGCACCAGCTCGGAGCAGATTATCTTCGAGGGTCAACACATTGCAGCCCAAACCGCGGGGAAGGCTCCCAAATTTACCCCTTGGGCAAACAATCCGCTGCCTATCGCTCGCTCTGGTGATAGCATTGTGGTCCCCACCAGCCGCATCCCCCCGCCAGGGCGGGAGCGGGCAGAAAGCGGATCGTACCCGCTCACTGGCCTCCGGCACACAGGTCCCCCCGAGGGAGCGGGCGCACCTTGCCCGCACCCTGGCGGGCACCTGTCGCACCCTGCCCGTCCCCGGACACCTCCATCCCTGCACAGGATGCTCCCGCAACCAAAAGTGCCCTGACGCCAAACACCTTCAGGAGTCTTTTCTTCCAGAGGGTTTCCCTCCCCAGGAGGTGACCGGATGAGGGAAGGGTGGCTGGGAGAAGAGCAGCCCCTGGCCAAGCTGGCCGCGGAGGCAAAAGGTGGGTTTCGGGGCTACCCTTCCCGGCGAGCCCTGAACATCGGAGCAATCCCCTCAAGACCCTGACTGCGGGACTTCTCACCCCAAAGGAGGGAGCGGCACCCCTTGGCGGGGTCAGGGGGTCCTGGGGCCTGCCTGGCCACGGCGAAGGGGCTTGCGGGGCCAGGGCCACCCCAGGGGCCTCTTATGGGTCGCGCCCCGCCCCGGAGGGCCGCGGGAGGGCTCACGTGGGGAGCGGCACCTATGGGGAGGCGGCGGGAGCCGGGCGGGCGGCGGGGCCCATCGGGGCGGCGAGCTGTCAAAGAGGCATCCCGGGAGCCGGGAGCGGGAACAACCCTATGTGTCTCTAAGCTGCGAGACCCCCCGCCCCGGCCCCGCTCGCCATGAACACCGAGGAGCAGTATTACGCCTCGGCGCAGCTCTATAAGGAGTCGTGCTCATTTCAGAGAGCCCCGGCACAGGATTATAGCCCCGGTCCCCCCGCCTGCCTGTACATGGGCAGGCAGCAGCAGACTCCTTACCCCAACGCCTTAGGGGCTCTCGAGCAAGGCAGCCCGCCAGACATCTCACCTTATGAGGTGCCCCCCATCACAGAAGATGCCGGGGTCTCCCACCTTCACCACCATCACCACCACCACCATCTGCCTCCTCTCCACCAGGACGCGCTGCCTTTCGCAGACGGCGCGGACACGGGGGCGATAGACGAGCCCCGAGTGCAGGTGCCTTTCGCCTGGATGAAGTCCACCAAATCTCACGCCTGGAAGGGACAGTGGACCGGTAAGTCCCTCCGAATCCCTGTGCCCCTGTCCCGCCGCTCCTCCCTATCTCCTCGGTCAGGAACCCTCCCCTGCACCGGTCCCGATCCCGCTGCTTGGGTGTAGCGTGAAGAGGTACCGGAGGGTAACTTCCTTGGGATGTTACTGCCCCCCCTGACAGCCCTTCAAGACCCACTGCTGTGGGGCTGCCGCCGTCGGGTTGGAGCCGTCCCTCGGGCCGCTCCCCTGCCCAAGCCGTCAGCAATTATTAACAGCTTGTTTTTCACCAATTAACTAATTGTCCCCAAGTCAGGGCGACGTGCAAACGCTTCTCCGGCGCTGCTGCGTCGCCGAGCAGGGTGGGTCCGCGGGTCAGCCTCTCCGCGGGCTCGGTGGGCTCCTCGCTGGGGCCGAGGATGGGGAGCGGAGACACCGGCAAGCTGGAGCCGACGAGAAGCGGCGGGCAGGACGTCAAAGGACACGGAGCAGCCCCGAAACTGCGGGGCAGCCACCTGGCCCCTCACCGCTGCCTCTGTGCTCTCCCCGGCGGCATAGCCCGTTTTCCTCCCAAACTCCCTGTCCCACCTTCTCCCGCTTTCCAATGGGTTTTAGTCGTAATTGCACCTTTCCAAGTGAAAACAGAGGGCAGGGGAAACAATGCACAAACGAAACACAGCTGCCAGCGAGGGGAAGAAACTCTATCTAGACAGAAAGTTCCGCTGCCCAACAATATTCTTGTCTCTGCCTGCACAATGTTATCGTGTCCTGCGCCTTTGTCACGCCTATACGGCAAATATTATATCAATAGCTTTGTTCAAATAGACAGTTGAAAAAAGGACCGGAGTATTAAAATCACCATGAAATAGTTTGGGAATTACATGGCTCAGATCGAGGGGAGAGGGGACAAGGAGGGGGACAGGCTGCGGTCCCCTATCCCCACAGAGGCGCAACCGCCGGGAAGGGGAGAGGAATGCTGCCCCAAGCTCGACTCGGCAGCAGGGACTGTGCCTGTGGAGAGAAAAATCAGATCGTTTTCCTTGGATTGAATGAATTTCTGGAATAATATATATATATTAAAAAATAGACATATTAAAAAGGGTCGGGTGGGAGAAAGCGCCAGACACCCGACATTTTTTTCTTTGTGTCCTTACCGGATGACCAAACAATCAGAAAACCGAAACTTTTCCCGCAACACCCGAAAACTCTGCCCTGTTCTTTCCAGCTCTGCCGGGAGGTCCAGGCAAAGGCACTCCCACCGCTCTGCGTGGTGCACGCCGGGGGTGTGCGGGCACCCGAGGCTGCTCCCACCGCGGTGCGCGGGGCCCAGTGCTGTGACGTGGCTGGTCCCGGGAGGTTCTGCAATGTAGAAACCACAGATTCTATATACTATAAGCTCTATAGCCCAAGGATTTCAGGTTCTATGGACACCCTTGGGATGTAGGCGCTCATGGATTCTGCGGGGCTTTGTGTTGCTATTGCCTATGAAAGGCGCCCGGAGACGACGTGGCAAACCCGGCCCGGTGCCACCCGCCGTGCCCGACCCCGGGCTCCGCCGGACCGAGAGCTGCCGGCCGCTCCCCTAAGGCTCACCCGGTCCCACAGGCAGGACACGGCGGGAGCACGGCCCAGTGAGCGGCGGGAACAGGTCTGCCACGGCCTGGGAAGATGCCGGTATTCCGCCTTCCTGGTAGCGCTGGCTCACCTTGCCATAACAGAGCTATTTTTTTCAGATCCATGCACACGCAGTGTTATATTTACAAACATTTAATGCATATATATTTATTTTAACATCGATTTAATATATATTTTAATATATTTACAGAAAAATATATACAGAGGCTTATATTTATAAACATTTTTCTGTATATAAACATTTCTATGTCTAATTTAGATTAAACATTAGGAAGAAATTCTTCACTATGAGAGTGCTGAGGCACTGGCACAGGTTGACCAGAGAAGCTGTGGCTGCCCCATCCCTGCAAGTTTTCAAGTCCAGGCTGGATGAGGCTTGAGGAACCTGATTTAGTGGAAGGGGTTCCTGCCCGTGGCAGGGGGTTAGACTAGTTCTTTAAAGTCCCTTCCAGCCCAAACCAGTCTATGATTCTCTATACATGCATTTTAATATATCTAATATATATACACACATAAGTTTATATACAGAGGTTTATATTTCTATTTATAAACATTATGTACATATAAACCCATGGGAATAGAAAGACAGGAGGCGAAGAGCTGTGTAGCTGTCTTGAAATGGCTGTTTCGATGTGGCTCTTTCAACGACTGTTCCCTACAGACGTTATCGCCACCGAATGTCTTCCCACTATGGCCCTGGCCATAGTGGCCGGGAGTTTCACTGCCCTCCCGTCCCCACGCGTGCCCTTGGCTGCTCTGGGAACGGCCATTCCGCTGCTGCAGCTGTTTACGGGAAGGAGAGATTCAAGGTTTCACCCACCTGACAAAACGGAGGGACTGCGGTCCTGCTGTCAGTCCTGGTCCCTTCCCTGCAGCCATGCCGGCGCCCTCCCCGTTGCGTCTCACGGGGTTCTCGGCGGCCGGGAAAAGGCCGAAGCCTCCGCGGGCTCAGGGCTGTTCGGTGGCGGTATCCTGTAAGAACCCCCCGAACTCTTGTTCCGTGAGATGTCCATCACCTTTTTGAGGCTTGTCCCTACGGGTGCCCGCGGCGAGGCCCGTCGGGGAGAAGCTGCCCGCTCGCCCTGCCTGGCTGCGGCACTGCCAACGGACCGCCGCTGGCCGGCTGGCTTCTCTTCCGGGTCCCATACTGCGGGGGTGAGATTTGGCTGTATTTTCTATTATTATTGTTACTATTATTATTACTACTGTTACTATTATTATTATTATTAATTTGGCTACTTGTGTGTGTACAAACGAAAGTATTTTTCTGTATTATTATAGCTTTGGTTTTGTGGTTGGCTTTGTTACGTGGTTCAAGTTTTTTTTGGGGGGAGCGGATCCGTTTTGCTGTTGGGGGATTATGTTTATTTTAATTTTAATTTATTTTTATTTTTCCCCCTTTCTTTTCACCCCCTTTTTTTTTTTTTTTTTTTTTTTTTTTGGCAATTGCCAGGCTCTGGAGCTCTTTGGAGCTTTCAGCGACATGCGACTCGAGGCCCTTGAGCCTCAACCCCAGTTTGAGCGACGGCTCTTCCCTGAAAACTCCCACCAAATTACTGCTAACCTCCCCCTAAATTGTTAGAAAATAGCAGCAGTCTCAACTGCCGCCACCAGCACCTCCTTATTATGCCAGGTCGGGGGCCTCCCCGAGGACACCTCTCACCCCATCCGCTTTTCCCCTCTTGTTCTTCGCGTCGCACAGGGATACAGAGTCGCGGCCCCGCAGCCCGATGGGAGACCGGGCTGGCCGGGACTGACTGTCCCTTCTTTCTCTCCAGGGGGGTCCTACGTGGTGGAGCCGGAGGAGAGCAAGCGGACGAGGACGGCGTACACCCGGGCTCAGCTTCTGGAGCTGGAGAAGGAGTTTCTCTTCAACAAGTACATCTCCAGGCCGCGGCGGGTGGAGCTAGCTGTCATGTTGAACTTGACCGAAAGGCACATCAAGATCTGGTTCCAGAACCGGCGGATGAAGTGGAAGAAGGAAGAGGACAAAAAGCGAGGGGCGGGCAACAGCAATGACCCGGAGCAAGACTGCGTAGTGTCCCCCGGGGAGCTCCAGGGCAAGGAGGATCTCCAGCCGTGCCCCTCCGGGAACCTGCCCTCGGGGGCCTCCAGGGACCCTCTCGCCCCCAACCTCGCCCCCAGAAGGCAGCTGGATTCCCGGTGAGCCATGGGGAGTCCCACGCCCCTGGCCGAGGAAGAGGAGACAGGGGAGAGAGCCGGGAAACTGGCTCCGGCTTCCCGCCGCAGTGCCGTGCCGTGGCCGACCCTCGCCCGCCTTCCCTGGGGAAACTCGATGCCCCCACTCCGAAACTCTCGTCCTGAGAAAATTAAACGAAAGTGTTCGGCTGTAGCGAGGAGAGGCTCGCTGCAGGCAGTGGGGCCGGAGGAGGCCGCAGTCAGCCTCCGGGATGGCGGCGAGCTGAGCCCCACTTTCCCGGGGCACCCCGCGTCGCAGCGGGCCCGATGGGGCAGCTTTCCCCGGGGAAGGCGGGTCTCGGGCAGGCACCGACGGTGTGCGCAACTCTGGGTGCACGGAGCTGTCTGGAAACAGGAGGAGAAGCGAGCCTACGCCGCCTTGCCGCTGGCGGCTGCTCGGAAGGGGCGTGGAGCCTGCCGTGCCCGGCGCTGCACAAGAGCGGCCGCAGAGCCAGGCATCGTGGGCCTTAGGGGTCAGAGCCCCCAGGGGCACCGGTTCTACCGAGGACCCTGCCAGGACTGTTACTTCTGTAGGAACTGGAACCTGGTTTGTTTCTTTTTCTTTTGCATTTGGTGGTGGTGGGGGGGAGGAATAGAAGGGGAAAACTTCAAAAAACAAGAGCCCGGGTGTCCTGCGGGCAGGACTTGTCTCCCCCGATGACCGGCTCCCCATGATCGGCACAGGTAGCCAGAACCCCCTCAAGGCTCTGCCACAGCCTTACACTGCGTTACGGCCTGCGTGTCTCCCATGGGATGGGTGTCAGCCCGGAGATGCGCCAGAAAACCCGCGGGTGCTCTCCGGGCAGCAAATAGGCTCAGATCGGGCTGCACCCCGAGAGCGGGACGTGTCAAGGGGGTTAGGACTGGTCCCAGGAGTATTTTCCTCCCTCTCTTCCACCCCTCCCACAAATTCGGACTTTTCTTCCGAGAGAAGAAACCTCCCTGCAGCACAGGCTCTCGGCCCGGTGTAGCTCTATGCATGGTTTTTCTCTTCAGTCCTGGCTTTATATCTCCGCGGAGGCTGTTGCCGGCTCCCTCCAGGGCTATGGTGCCTTTTTCAGGGTGTTCTTTTCCGGCCCTGCTCGGCGTGCGGGACAGCCTGTCTACTACGGGCTGGAGGGGGCTGCCCTGCGGAGAGCCGGGCACTGGCGGCTCAGCCGCCGGCCCCCCGGCCCTAGCCAGCCTTCTCTTCCGCCGCTGCTGAAATATCTTCCCTGTCGCGACAAGGGCAGCAACAGGCATTTTGCACAAGGGAAATGAGCGGTTCCAGCGAACGCCTCTAAGAGCGATGGTAATTCAGCCAGGTGCAGAAAAAGATTACATCCAAACTAGAAGCAGAAAATAGCGGCTGGAAGGAAGCAGGAGCTGCCCTGGTTTGCTGTGGGTCAGGCCGATCTGTCTCCTCTCATCGACCGGGAGGCTCCAGACCTGCTCCCGGCAGCAGCAAACCTCGAGCATCCTTCAAGGACCTACAGCATCCCTCGTGCCCGCGCTGCGGACCCGCGACTACCATGGAAGGAAGAAGAGAGCCTGTTCCACCCTGGCCAGAGGATGTTTCCAGTCCCTCAACTGAAAGCCAGGGGGAGAGGAAGTAGCTTGCCCCTGCTCTTTGGGGTTTTTTTTCCATCTTATGTGAGACTTTTAGCAAAAAGGTGAAGACCTGAGCTGAAAGTGTAATTCGTCTATTGATTTTCTTTCCCTTGGGGGCATTAAGACGTGTGCAAACGGAAGCATTTCTGGTCAACTTTCCTGCAAGTTGCCTGAGAAATTTGTCTTTCAAGCCGGTACACCCTTATTCATCAAAACACAGGCAACGAGGGAGAGCTTCACTAATGATTATATGAGCAAAATTCAAATAAAGCTGTTCTGCTTAAGAAGCAAAGCACCGCATTAATTAAAATAACATTTCTCAACCTTCTCGGGATTATAAAGCTCTTTTAAAACCTCAGAATTTCTCATCACTATTTATTAGCATCAACTTGTCACTGATAAAGCACAGTGGAACAATTTCCACATACTTTTTACAATGTCTGGAAGTGAAATCGCAATTTGGGAGTCACTATAAAATTAGATCTGCCTAGATTGGCACAGCTTATTGGCCTGTGTAAGCAGCATGCACGGTGCTTGTGATTTTACCTGTAATTTCTCTAGTATAGCACATTCCATCTCCATTTTCTCCATACACTGCTGTAAAAACAGAGAAGTTGCAGAGTTTGGAGGAATTGTTTGACCATGGTGCCAAAGTGTTTTTATGAGTGGAAGTAGAATCAGACCTGCGTTGTTTAGTGTTAATGAATAAAGTATTTTTCTTCAAAGAACTGATATAGTTTATGGGTTTAGCACTTTATATATCTAAATATAATACTAATTATTTTTCCAACTGCATCAATAGAAACAGTAGCATTAACTGAATCAAGACAGCTCTGGGACCTTGTAGAGACAAAGGTTCAGGGTAACCTTCACCTAACAGAGCCACTAGCCCTGCACCGTGCTGGGGAAACGCAAGGCTGATATGGAAAGTAACAAGGCTGCTAGAATTCTTGTGCCATGTCATCTCACCAAATCCAGTTGTGCAGACATATCTATTTTTTCTAGGAGTCACCACTCCTCATGAAATAGTTTGTAATTTGTATTATTAAATAGTTCTTCATCTATATTTAATCACCTTTAACCCTAGGACAGCGTTTCCACAAGACATTCTAAAAATTGTGACTTTAAAAATTAGGAATGAGATGAACAGGGTGAGATGTCTTTTGATTTCCTCCTTGGGCAATACTCAAGTGCTTTAGGCATTTGTGGGAAAGGTACATACAAAAAAAATCACATGTATTCTGTGTTGGTTATATTAAAGAACAACTGAGCAAGATTCAGGGCTATTTTTCCCTCCCCAGGTGCACCTGGTATGGGCATCTGCAGCACCAAGAACTATGGAGACATCAATTCTACCTATGGCTCCAGGTTAAGACAATGAGGCTGCAGGTCTTGATGCAGCTTTGCGCAGGCAGCACCTTTACTTCTGCTTTGGTCAGATACACCCCCCTGTACCGCAGTGAAAGTTTTCCATGTCTACTTTTGTGCTACCAGGATATTGTCTGTTATGACATGAAGGACCACAAGGCAGGGAGTATTTAATGCCCTCTTCTTTCTCCAAGCAGGGATGAGCATCTAATGTGAACAGCACACAGTTAGGCAAATCCTGGCCAGGAGCTGGGGGCTGCTGTCACACACAGGCCAGATCCTGCCACAAAATGGTTGTTGGTTTGCTGCTGTCTGAGAAGTTGCATCCAGCAGCCTCTGTTGGTGCCATGCTACCATGGCGCTTGGGCTGAGGTTGGGAAAGGGAAACAGGAGCTCATGCACCCCCTGTGCTAACCCCTGCTTTACCTCCCACATACAGGACCATGTCCCAGGACCCTGCAGTGATGGTTGTGTGAAAGGTCCTCCATTACAAACCCATACGTTTGCCTGAGAATCCCTCCATGTATGAATAATTATGTCCATAAATCAATTCTGAAAGCAGTGATTTAACTTAAGGTGTGAAAGTCTTTCCAGCCCGACTCTGGAGCCTGTTACCTCCCACGCTGCGGTTGCTGCTGCTGCCATTACAGCAACTGAGGGGAGATGTTGCAGGCTGAGAGGAAACATTGCTCAGGAAGGCTTTGAAGTGCAACCAGGGTTGGGATGCCAGCCCTGCAACGACCACCAAAGCAGGGTCTGTCAGGCTGGGCAATGCACCTCACAAACTGGGTTCCACACCAGGCAGAGCTGTCAGGGAGTTAAGTGTTGTATTTCAAGGCTTACTTTGGAAGTAGAGAGGAATGTCTTTGGGCTCCCTTCACTCCTCATGGCTTTATAGGGTTATTCTTCACATAAGTGTACGCAACCCATACACACACACATGCACACATGGCTTCCAATAAACTGTGACTCAGAAAGGCAGTTCCTCCATGTTCCTTCCACCCCAGATGGGGATAAGAATGGCTAGATCTTCAAGGATATTTTTATAGGAACTCAATCAGGAACATGTCTGGTTTATCATCTAGGGAGGACAATGAAATGCAGAAACACTGCAGTGCCCATGTTGGTAGTGAATATTACCTGCTTTTACTCACCCACTAGTTACTTTCATCTATCATTTATCCTCCTTGCTGGTGTCCCACTGGATTCCACCACCCTTCACAATATCTTTCTGTGCACACTGCCAGCACTTATGTGCTTCTGCAGCACTTTAGCTGTGATCACAAGGAATGGTGAAGCAAAAGAGGAAGTACATGAATGCATGGCTTCTCCTAGTCTCTGCCTTTCTCCGTCTCCTCTCCTTTCATCACTTGCTGTCATCTTATTCTGCTCCTCTGTTCTCCACATCTTCTGGGATTGCAACATATGCAGGAATAAATAAAACCATAGACTCTTAAAATAGCTAGGGTTGGAAAGGACCTTAACATCATCAAGTTTCAACCTCCCTGTCATGGGCAGGGACACCTCACACTAAACCACATCACCCAAGACTCCATCCATCCTGGCCTTGAACACTGCCAGGGATGGAGTATTCGCAACTTCCTTGGGCAACCCATTTCAGTGCCTCACCACCCTCACAGTAAAGAATTTCTTCCTAATGTCTAATCTAAATCTCCCCTCTTTCAGTTTAAAACCATTCCCCCTTGTCCCATCACTACATGCCCTTGTAAAAATTGCATCTCTGGATTTCTTGTGGGTCCCCTGTAGGAGTCAGTCCTGGCCAGATTTGTTCATGGAGTAGGAAATTCAAATGTGGTTCCTCTGCTAGTAGGCCTCAAGCATTTCTGCCTCTTATCAGGGTTTCTTCCAGGAGTCATTTGCTTCCAGCTTCAGTGCCACTGGAATGAGGAAAAGTCACAGCTGGGCTGCCTCGGACTGATGGGGGGACCTCATGTTCTTAGGAGCACTGATGCTCCATCCACCAGGTTGCACTGGGCACAAAAGGCAGATGCCTTGGCAAACAGTCCTCAGGACTATTCTTCATCAACAACTCAAAAATACATCGGGCGGGAAGAAACCTGAGAGATGAGGGTGAGGCCAGGAACAGAAGCACCTCAAGCAGGTGTGGAGCATCCCACTTTGAAAGCACTGGCAGAGGGAGGGTTACTGGGCTTTGTTTCATGACAGAGCTGGTCTGGGTACGATGAGTTCGTGCCAGTGGCAGCTTTGTGTCTTCCATGAGGACATGCCATCCAGAGGGACCTTGACACGCTTGTGAGGTGGGCTGATGCCAACCTTATGAAGTTTAACCATGACAAGTGCAAGGTCCTACACCTGGGTCGGAGCAATCCCAGACACAGCTACAGGCTGGGCAGAGAAGAGATTCAGAGCAGCCCTGCGGAGAAGGACTTGGGGGTGTTGGTTGATGAGAAAATGAACATGAGCCGGCTTCAGTGTGTGCTTGCAGCCCAGAAAGCCAACCGTATCCTGGGCTGCATCAAAAGGAGAGTGACCAGCAGGTCGAAGGAGGTGATCCTGCCCCTCTGTTGTGCTCTCATGAGACCTCACTTGGAGTATTGTGTGCAGTTCTGGTGTCCTAAACATAAAAAGGACATGGAACTGTTGGAACAAGCCCAGAGGAGGGCCACGAGGATGATCAAGGGACTGAAACACCTCCCTTATGAAGATAGGCTGAGAAAGTTGGGGCTGTTTAGCCTGGAGAAGAGAAGGCTGTGTGGAGACCTCATAGCAGCCTTCCAGTATCTGAAGGGGGCCGATACGGATGCTGGGGATGGGCTCTTTGTTAGGGACTGTAGTGACAGGACAAGGGGTAATGGGTTAAAACTTAAACAGGGGAAGTTGAGATTGGATATAAGGAGGAAACTCTTTCCTGTTAGGGTGGTGAGGCACTGGAATGGGTTGCCCAGGGAGGTTGTGAATGCTCCATCCCTGGTGGTGTTCAAGGCCAGGTTGGACAGAGCCTTGGGTGGCATGGTTTAGTATGAGGTGTCCCTGCCCATGGCAGGGGGGTTGGAACTTGATGATCTTAAGGTCCTTTCCAACCCTAACTATTCTATGATTCTATGTTCCTTGACCCTGACTCAGGGGGGAGAAAACCATCTGCTCAAAGAAGCCTTGGCACAGTGTGCTGAAGATTCAAGAGTAAAACACATTTAGAAGTCATAGAAAGCAGATGATGGCTTGTGCCTCCACTTGCAGGGCTAGACTTGAGAGTGGGTAATGGAAGAAAGCTGTCTCCATGGGTGACTGGTAGCATACTGGTATTCTGTTTGAGCAGAAGAAGTATGTACTATTATATATTTAGCTACACCTGCTCTGGACATTCCTTGTAGACATCAAAGCACTGAGGTAGGCAGGGATTAGCGACTTTGCTGGAGTAAGAAGAAGCTAGAACCAGGAAAGTGAGCTGTGAGAGAATGAAGGGCACCTACTGGCCATGCTGAGAGACCAAGGTGTCTCAGGACCAAGGTGAGCTAGGGGAGGGATATCAGTTCCTGGACTGTGCAGAGACCTCTGTTTGAACACACTTCCCTGGGCCCAAACCCTTCTCCAGAGAAAAGCAAACAGTTACTTGCTGTGAGCCTCAGCTGGGTGCGGCATCGAAGGGCTCCAGAGTCACGTTTTGAGTGCAACCCCTCCTGGAGAGGAAGCTGTACCTCCCTACAGCAGGCAGTAGCAAGGCAGCCCCCTCGCATCTTGGCTTTTACCTCCCCTTCAGCACAACTGTTCAGGTCCCTCTGGTTCAGAACAGGTTTCTCTCACTCCCTGCCAAGCCCCCAGCAGTGAGAGGTGATCTGTCATCTGCTATGCCCTCCTTTTCCGTTGCTAACCCCTTGTTGGTGAGTCAGTATTTGGCTAAGGGTGAGACTGCGTGAGGTGACATTGTTCAAGATAAGCTAGCAGAATAGCGATTCCTGTTTTTTTCAGTCCACTCTGTAAGCTGAATTTTTATCCCAGGAATGAAAATTGCCAGAAAGGGGGGACAAGGGGAAACTCCCTCTACGTTGGAGGAATCATATCCTTTACCCTGGACTGAATGTGGCAAAACTACTTGTTAAAGTCATAGCTTATTCCTGGAGTTGTGATTGGAAACCTTCTCACAGCTTCACCCTTCACCCTATGATGCCACACCATTAATGGTTTGGTTATATTCACCCCACAGACCTCAGTGAGGCAGTTTCAGTTCAGATAGAAAGAGGTACATCTGATGGCAGGTGGGCAGGACAGCATTTTGAGATGTGCATGAGATTAAGTGGAGGTAAAGGCAGAGAAAAGGACCATAAATTGTAGAGCCACATAACCCATACATGAAGGAATGTACAGAAATGAATGGAAGAACAGAGAATGAAGGAAATTCCTTATGAGCATCCCTGAAGGAGCAAAAAGAGAACTAAAAGTGGAACCACTGAGGTTTCTACTCTGTTCTTCTGCCCCAAACAGGATCACTCCAGACATATTGCTCTCCCCACTAAGGCCTACAGAGCTGCAGACCTTCTGTTCCAGTGCATCATTATTCCTACCACAAGTGCATTTTTCCTAGCATCCAGCCAGTCTTACCTGTTGCAGTATGGTTTCTTATCCTGTGAGCAAGGAGACACTGTATTTCCTTTCCCCTTATAACAGCTTCCCAAAAGCCAAAGGACAAAATTTTGGGTATAAAATTATCTTTTAAAGCAACTTCTGGCTTATTAGAGACTTACTAGAGACAACTGCAAGAGCAGTTTCCTCAGAGCTCAGAAAGAAGAAGCTGGGGAGAGTGGGCCTAGAAGGCAAGTAGAGGAGTGGTACTCCAAGCAGTGATGGAAGGCAACACCATCAGTGAGTGGGCAGACAGAAGGACAAGCAGGTACTGAAAGCAGAAGGAAGTCAGAAGGGAGGCAAGTGGAGGCTGAAGAAATTTGGTTATGGGGGGAAGACTGAGGGAGGTGGTAATGGAGAGGGGAGAAGAAAAAGGAACTCATGTGGTGCCAAGACCTCAACACCTACAGGATTATGATGCCAATGAGCTCATTAGCTGGGAATGCCATTCTGCTTCTAGGGAGCAAGCTATGGTACAGAAACCAGGTGTTTTGTGTGTTTTACTTAGCTGTTAAGTACAGCTTGCACTTTTCCTGTAAAAGCTTAATTCCCCCTTGTGTTGTGTGTGATGTGATGGAGTTTGCTCACCTGTCTGCGCATTCCTCCTGGTTCATACACTAAGGGAAAGTGTTAGGAATCCAGCAGAGATTTCAGTTTCTTGCAGTTCCTCTGCACTGGTGTTTATTCACTGTTAGATGTGGGGTTTGTTCCAGCTGTCCCTGGTCATTACATATCAGGTATACACAGTCCAGCTTGCCCAGGGCTCTAAATAAAACTGTATTTATAAAAGCATCTCATACAGCTGCCTCACAGTTCCTGGGAAAAATCATCCTGGGTGGTTTAGATACAGGCACTGGAAATTGTCAGGAAAACTGCAAAGATGTGGGAGATAAAAATCCATTTGGGCTGGTAGATTTATGTCCCGCTCCAGCAAAGTCCCATTTGCTCCTATGCCTGCTTTTATTCCAGCCTCTCAACGTGGCCCTGAGGAGTGAGGTAAGTCACACACCAGTGCTGCTCATGTAAGATGTGAAAAATCCTGCCCTTCCAGTGGATTCTTGGCACCTAGATGGCAGAGGACTGGGGGCAGGGATAGCCTGTTGGAAAATCTTAGTGTCCGTGCTTCTCTAGATGTGGTCAGGGCTTCATTCTTCACTGGTTGTAAAACTACAAACACTGGGGAGAAGGCGGAACAGGAGGCTCAGGACAGGGAGAGCGTTTACAGGTTAAGGCCAGGACCAAGGAAAAGATAAAGACCTGCAGGCCATACCAGCATCAATTTGGTGAAGTCAGTCCAAGGGAGACGTGGTGTTTTTTCTGTAAGTCTGTGTGAAGCATGCTTGCACACCTGGCTCAGTGCCTAATTATGGGAGATAGAGGATGATACAGCAAGAGCAAAAAACAGCCTGGGAGAGAGCAATTGGATGGGCAACACTTTCTTCCATGGCACAGGGAAGGAACTGGGGCTGGAGCAAGGAAAGTGACGAGGAAGAGACACAATTTGCTTTCAAGTCCCCTCTTTCCTTCAGAGCTAAACAGAATGAAGCAAGAGGCAGAAAATGATGATGCAGACGGAGTAAGTGTCAGGGAAGGTTAGAACTGGGGAGAACCAATGGATGGGAAGGAGCCAGAAAGTTGTCACATCCTAGTCTGAAGGTGCTGTGGCATGTCACATTCATCAGAAGTGTTAGTGCTCCCACTCTGCCTGCTGTTTCTGTAGCAAACAGAAACAGCTGGATGAGACAGCTCAGCTCACTAATCCAACAAAACAGCATCCTGCAGAAAGTGCCATCTCTTTTGTGTTCAGAAACAGCTCATCCTGCACTTGTATCTACAGTAGCTTTGACTCATAGCAGGAGCTGGGTGCTCCTGCAGGATTTGGGGGCCAGGAAGATGCAGAAAGGGAGGCAGAGGAAAGTGACTGGGGGAACCAAGAGAGAAGAGAGGGAGTAAAACCTGTGGGAGGTGATTTTACCCAGCAGCTTAGAGAGCACTTCTCATCCTCTAACACCACCTCTGTGGGACTATGCTTCTAGCCCAGACTTCTGCTTAGGAAAGAAACCCATGAGAGGGAGTAAGAGGTGGGTGGAAACCTCAGGTACCTTTAGAGCTCCTTGTGGAAAGTGAGAGTGGGAAAGGGGAGTGTTCACTGTGCAGCCTTGAATTTCCTCCACTGGTGGAGTATCTGCTTGAGCATCCTCAGGGAGGGAAAAGCTGGAACCCCAGCACTCAGTGGTGGGTCTCAAGCTCATCTGTATGAGAAGAACCTGAAGGCTGCTCAGAGAAGCCCAATTCTTTGCAAGTCCTGTTTTCCAAACATTTTTGCATATAACCATGATGCTGCACCTCTGACATTGCTTTTTTTACTCAGCTTAAAAAAGAACCATAGGGCTTACCATGTTTTGCAGACTGCTGTGAAAAAAAGACACCACAACAGAGTACTGCCCTGTGTGAAACTGGGGTAATACATTCATTTACTTAGGGCATGTACCAGTTCAATGTTCTCCCTACTGTCTGTCTCCTGCCTTATCCTGCTAAAGAACTTTGTAGAATCATAGGCTGGTTTGTGTTAGAAGGGGCCTTAAAGCTCATCCAGCTCCAACCCCCTGCCATCAGCAGGAGCACCTTCCACTAGACCAGCTTGCTTCAAGCCCCGTCCAGGGCTGGAGCATCCACAGCTCTTCTGGGCAACTTCCTTGCCTTGCTGAAATTTCCCTTTGAGGCCCAACATGTCTTGGCTGTTGGTCACCTTTATTTCCTTGCTGATACTCCAGGATCATACACACACACACCACACACCCCCCTTTGCTAGTAATCTCCCAATCTTCTGGCATCTCTTAGACTGTCACTGCTGCATTCCAATACACTCTCTGAAGGCATCATTTATCCACTGTAGAGAGGTGTCCTGAACAACAGAATTTGATGAAAGAGAGCCTTCAAGCAGGCAGAGACTGTTCCAATTGAGGGCATGAAAGAGGCGTAAAGCCAAGAGCCGGCAAAGGAGATCTAGGCCATAGTCCAAAGCTGACTGCAGCCAATGAGACTAATTTGAATGGGTTTTTGACCAGACTCTTGACAAGCAGCTGTGAAGGAGGATACCAGGGGTGTAACGTGTGGGTATCTGAGGACAGAAAAGTGAGGAGGAGGAGAAGGGATTTATTCAGCCATTCAAGCATGTTTATGTAGGACATATAATGGCTTTCTTTAGTGCCACCAGGGCTCTCCACATGGTGCCATAGACTTTAGCAGGTTCTGCTCAGTAGGGTTGTGTTTTACATGACAGTAGTGACTGCTGTCTTGTGTTGCAGCAGCAACAAGTATGTGAAGAAAGGAAAAAAAACCAAAACTCTGCAGAAGAAGAAGGACAAGTGGAATTGTACTTGGTGGGAAACGGGGCGATTTCAGGACTCCTGGTGTTGATCCCTGGTAGCACAAGCCCAGGGGAGGGAAGACGATGTGCCCGCCGAGGCAACCCCGCCCGGGAGGTCACGCCAAGGCAGTAAGGCAGTGCCGAGGAGGTGACACGTTTCTTACTGCCAGCTCTAACTCCTTCTGGTGACCTCGGCAGGAGGACGTTGGTGGCAGTAACTCAGCGGAGCGCGTTGGGCGAGGGGAGCCGCGCAGCGGGCGGGAGCTGCCGACACCGCAGGGCAGTGCCTGAGCCTGCCCGCACCTCCGCACGGCGCCTCCGCGGCTACACTGCCACCTGCCGGCCGCACCGAGACACTGCGGGGCAGACACAGAACCGCCCGCGGGTACCGAGCGGGCCCGGGCGGCCTCTCCTGTATTCTTTTTCCTTTTTATTCTTTTTCTTTTAATTTTACTTTTTTTTTTCTATTTCTCTCCTCTCCTTTCATCTCCTCTCATCCCCTCTTCCCTTCCCTCCCTTCCACTCCTCTCCTTTTCCTTCCCTTCCCTTCTCTTCCATTCCCGGGCACATTTGAGTTTGTAGGACAGATGAAAGAAAGTTGGTTTCTTGGCCATCTTGACAGGAGAAAGGAAGATTTCTGTCATCTGTCATAACCCTAGAAAATTTATGTAAATGAAAAATGCCACTAGATCGAGCTTGACTTTGTAAGACACTGTGCTCTTGGGTTTTGATGCTGCAGAGCCAGAGCAGTAAGCACCCGGGAGCCAGTCTGAGTGCCCATAAACCAGGATGGACTTGAATTTGAAGAGCACTGCTGTAGGAGTCTGAGCATGTGCTGACCTGGGAGAAGCAGAGTCTCATGTCTTTCGTATAACAACGAACGTAGAGCATGATGTTTGCAAAGGAAAAGTACTGAGTGAGATTAAACGTCAGAACTGTTTCTTGAAACATTCAAAGTCAGATAAAACTACACTGCTGATTCCTCCAGCATGAATCATTGGCTTGTGCTGACGTGCTCCTAACAGTTCATGGCAGCTCTTGCTTTTCCCTGGGCTATCAGGAAGGGACCTGTGGGCTGAATGGCCAGGGAAAGGAGTAACATGGTGACACACGGTGGCTGGAAAGGATCGATGCCTAGCTCTCACTCCCTCCTGTCTTTATTTTTGTGGGCTTTGCAAGCTGCCAGGGTGCACTTACTTTTATCCCACCCAGAAGGGTCTCCCTTTGCTCTGGACCTTGCAGCAGATCACACACGCATGTGGACTTCCCACCAACCACAGGAACCTCATGGAGCACAGGTAGCTGCCAGATCAGTGTAAGTGGCACTGCTGCCTGGGCTCCATCTTGGCAGGGAGGAAAGACATAGTACTTGAGAAAGAGGAGGAGGCATCCTCCTGCCCCCAGGGACACCTGATACTGCAGCCCCAGCTCTTTCTCTTCCTGTAGTGGAAGTGGCCTCGCTCCTTGTCTCTGACACAGGAAAATCCTTTCTTGCCTTTTCTTTCTCATTCTACACTTGAATTTTGCATAAGGGACCAGTACCAGGATACCTCCATGATGGCAACTCCCAGCCTATGGGTGATACAGGATCACTTTCCTAGGCCAAAAGGAGAAGGAGGTGGGACTTCAGGTGCCCACAGTAGGATGCCTGGGGAGGGATGTGCATGGGAGTTGGCTGATTACCGTCAGCCCCTAGACAAACATGGACTTTGCTGGGGCTGGTGAGCCCTTGCTGTGACAGCCCTGGGTACTCCTGCTTAGGCAGCTGCTTTCACTTGACCAGTGCCTAGGCTTGGCTTTCCTGTCCCAGTTCAGGAGCGTGTGCCCACAGGCAAAGAGATAATGCAGGATAGGTTTTACAAGCAGGAGCTGGTGGCAAAGGCCAAGCCTCTGAGAATGGAAAACACCTTTGGAGCCACAAGGAGAGTTTGGCAAAGGAGTGACTAAGAATGAAAGGGAGGTCCAAAGTGTTGCTCTAGCTTTGGAAGAGCAGGGTGTCATTACTGGGAACAGAAAAAGGATCATGTTTCTGGATTGAAGTCCTGGAAGAAGAAATATGCTCCTGATAAGAGAAAGTTGCTTATTCTTCTGAGTCACTGCATTCCTGGGAGTAGTTGCACAAGATGCTTTTAGAGACCCCCTTTTCAGCTCACCAGGTTTACCTTTATATCTATAGATGCGTATAAGCATCTTGATGAGGATCAAACATCTAAAAAATGATTGAGAGATAAATAATATACTACACTTATTATTTATGAAAAATTAGTGGGTTTATTATTTGTTTTATTGCAATTTATGATTCTGAAAGCAACATATTTTTATTTTAAACTAGAATAAAAATTGTTTGGTATTGCTGACTGGAGGTGATTCTCAGTGATTGATTGTTACTGAGAGCTGATGTAAGCTCCCTCTTATGTTATTAAATCTTACAAGTGAAAAAAAAAATAATCCCTAGATTAGGTAAGGACTGGAATTTCCCCAAAATGTAGTTGAAAGCTTGAGTTATCTTTAAAAAGACCCCAGCAGTTAAGTGTTACTCAGCTCTTTGTATCACTTCTGACAATCTCTGTGAAAAAGATTGGCTCATTTTCATATTGTGGGAAAGGGAAGAAAAATCTTGGATACCTCTTGGATCCTGCTTGATTTAGGAACTTTAATGCCTTTGGAAGCTCAGAAGGCCTCTGTTGTGCACGTCTTCCACTTGTCCATCTTCCACTTGAAATGTTAAAATGCAGAATTGTAATCTTTATTCTGAGAGCCACGTGATCATGAAGGCCCCTGGATCATGCCCTTAGTTTCTAATGTTTGAATTTTGCAGCAGGACATTTTCCAAGGCCTTACTTACAAGCAAGCCCTTACTGGAAGCCCTCACTGGAAGCCCTTTTGCTGTCACTCAGAGAGGCAAGGGACCAAACAAGTCTCATAGCCCTGAGAAATGTTTCTGTTTGTATGGTCAAACTGTGGCACAGAAAAACTAGACCACAGGCAATTTTGGTTTCCAAGGCTGAAAGCTTGTCTTGTTTGCCTGCAGAGGAAGGGACGTTCTGCAGCTAGCAGCATCCCATTCCAAAGAATGCTGAAGATAAGGCAGCTTTTCTCTCACAAAGGTCTTTTGGCCTATGCAAGTTATCTAAAGGATGGGCTATGACTCTATGGAAGGCACCAAGGCATGTCAGGGGAACAGGATCTGACTCAAAAGCAAAAATACATGAGCTTGCGACAGCTGCCAAAAAATACCTGGCTGACTAAGGGAAAAAGAATGCTGAGAGAAGGAAAGGTCTATGTGCTTTGTTTGGCTTGTTCTCTTCCTTTGGAAGAGCACCATAAGAAATGCTTTATTTCCCACCCTGCCTTTTAGAGCTGGGTTGCAGAGTGCCAGGAGGCAGATAACAAGTCCAGATACTATGTTTGGCATCTCTCTAGTTGTCTTCAGTCCAGCTCAAGTGCTAGGGATCCACAGATTGGAAGTGAGCAGTTAGAAGTTTAAAGTAAAAGAGAGTAGATTTAGACTAAATAGACAGAAGAAATTTTTACTATGCGTGTATCTTCCAGGATAGATGATGCTTCAATTTAGAAACACAGAGCAAAAAGGGACTCCTGGGTCTCTGAATCCAGTATCCTGGCAACAAACTGTTTGTTTCAGTGAATAGCTCAAATTTTTCCTATCCTTTTGCAAGTATCTGTCCCCCTCTTTCAAGAAAGTTAGGGTTGACTTCCAACAGTGCTGAAGCCTGAGAATGGAACTGGAAGCATTGCAGAAGCTGTGACATTGATTAGAAGAAACTGCCTATGTTCACCTGAGTCACAGCACAGGCGAGAAGGAAGGAGCCCCTTGTCATCAGTGAGGAGAGGAATGTCTTGCTCCACTAAGGAGCTGTGCTGGAGCAAAACCCATAGGGCTGCTAAGGCTGCCAGGAGGCCTTGTCCTCATCTGCCTGCAGGGGTTCCTAACACTTCTCTGCCATAGCTCTCCCCCAGTAACCAGAGCTGCTTTGCTAGGGAGCACACTGGGACCTCTTCGGCACCAGGCCACCCATCCCGTGACCTCTCATGTCAAGGTGTCCTTGCTTTCTTGCCAAGCTACGTGTGCACCTAGATGTGCCCTTGGCAGACTTGTGTCCTGCTGACTTTCCTTACCATTTATGAGTTGTTTCCTCCTGGAAGACCTCCAGTGCTGTTTCTCTGGCAGCAATTCAACTTTTGTGACTGCTTTAAACTTCAGCACATAGCTCCATTACGTGGGTGGGACCCAGGGAAAGTATTTAGTCATGAATTTGGCTATGAAGCATTGCAACCAGCAGAGCTGTGTCAACAGAATTGTAGACTCCATGATTTACTCTTCCACTCCAGCTGGTGATGGAGAGGCAAGGAGAAACCAATAATCTCGGACAGCCCTCTTGAATCAGGATTAAAGTCATGCACAACAACCCCTGCCCTCAGTTTCTGAAGTATGGGCTCTGCTCTCTGTTACATGTCTGGAATGCGTGCTTCCAGCCACTGCTTCATCCACTGATGAAAAAGCCTGTTTCCACTGAAGCCACTCATGTTGATGTCTGAAGTTGCTGCTTACGGATGATGCAAGTTTTGGGTTTTTCTTTACATTTTAAAAAGCTTATTGTGTTCATACTGCACATCCAGAGTGCTCAGCTATCAGGCTGAGGACACATAACATCCCTAGAAGATACTCAAGATCAATGAAAGCAGACAGCTGCTTTAGATGCCATCCAAGTCTGCCATCTAAGGACCTTCCTGTTCTCTCTATGGTGGGCTATGAGATATTGTAATTTCTTGCCCAAACCCCAAAGATCTCTCTGATAAACTCTTATATTTGGCTAAAAGCTAAGCCAAGAGAAGGGATCCTAGGTGCTTTGTTATTGTATAGTGACAGAAGCAGGAAAATCTGTCAAAAGAGGGAGAGCAAGGAGCTCCCCCCTGCAATTTTTTGGCCAAACCTTTTGATTTCTTGGATTTTACCCAGCCTGGTCAGAAGCTCTCCATGAGCACCCACTCCAGTCCCTGCTAGCCAGGCATGGTGCAGTAGCTCTGACCCATCCTGCACCACTGGTCTGGCTTGGCTGCTGCAGGACAGTTGTAAAGGGTGGACAGGGGGTTACCACAAGTTCAGCCCTCCCAGATGAGAGAGGTGAGGTTCAGTGTCATGGTCCAGCCACTGGACTGATCCATATGCCTGTAAATATCCCCCCCCCCCCCCAAAACCCAAGGTATCCAGTTTATGCTCTTTTATGCTCCTTTATAGTGCATAGGGAATATAAAGGAAGCAGGAAGGTTGATGGTTTATTTGTTTGGGGATGGGAGGGAGAAATGTTTGAAATTGGGTGTGGATATAATTTACTTGGCTGGTTCCTTCTTTCACTAAGAAATTTGAGTTCTGCATTGCCTTCATCAAGAATTTGAGGAGAGATCAGAAAATTAACATTTGCTGGCAAAGAGTAGAAGAGATCTGGAATGGGGATGTTTAAAACCTGTTGGGCTTGTTTATATGTGTCTAATGAACTTTTTAGAGACAGGAAACTCTCATTGACATCAAGCATTTCACCACAACTGGAGCATCTCTCTTTCTCAAAAGTCCTACAGGCAAGAAAGAAATGTTGATACTTTCAGCATTAAAACCAAGCAGGAGCACACTATTGAAGGGTTATAGGAGCTATCCCAAATGTTGCCATGCCCAGGCTGGTGCCAGGGGCGGCTGGGTGCCACCACTGCTGTGAGGAGCTGTGGGCTCTACCAGTCCTGTGCTACCCCAACCCCATGGACATGGAGAAATGCCAGCAAAACCACACCAAAGCAGCAGCATTTACACCCCCAGATCTTTTGTGATTAATTTACTTATTGATGGCCTTTCATAACTCCTTGGTCATCTTTTTAAGCGCTGCCATTAATTATTCCTGGAAGCAAATAAAAGGGCTCAGTGATATCTCTCCCTCCCTCTTGCTGCAGCCAGCTTTTCCTTAGGGAGAAAAAACTTGCGCTCTCTTGCAGTGGGACAATGCCGACTTTTGAACCTCTAACCACTAAACAAACAAACCTTGCGCTCTGCTCCACAATCCAAACAGGGTTTATTGACAGGCGTTTCGCAGCAACGGGTAGCAGCTCTGGCAGCAGCCGGGCTGGGGATCAATGCAGCGGGGATGGACCTGGGTGCCACAGGGCATCCTCGAAGGGACAGCACCACCTGGGGCTGCTGGCATGGTCACTGCTCCCAGGAGCCCTCGTGCCCTTCTGGGAAGAGCACAAAGGGAGGAGGGGTCATCGTCCTGCAAAACCCTGTTAAGCAATGGTTCTCTGGTTTAAGGTTGGCGCTGCAAAGCCAGGGTCCTCAGCCTGGGTGCTACTGAAGTTTATGTGTCCCCAGGAAAACAGCTCCTTCAGAAAGATCCAAGTACTCTTTAGAGGTAAAGAGGGATGGATCTGGCTACTGGCTCCTTCCGGTCCAGAGTGAACCATGGACATTGGACCCAGAAAGACATGGTATGTGTCAAGCCCACGTCAATGAGCATAACTGCCTGGGTGCTGCACCCATGTCTCCTGGCCAGATCTGTTTCAGAGACTATGCAAGAAGCAGAAAAGCAAGGAGGTTGCCTGCAGTGAAGGTTCTGCCTCACATCACAGTCTTCCCCTAGGCATAGGAGCCCTGGATCAGGTTAGCATGGCCATGAGTCTGCGGTGAGCCTACCAGCCAGCCCTCAGCTCAGCATGAAATGATGAGCTACATGTGGCCAAAACACAGCATGGTGGCTTTGGGGCTCACAATTTCCCCAAACTCTCCCAGGTGAAGAAAGCTACCTTGTCCATCAGCCCAGGCCCTAGCAAACCAATTGTCTCCATCCAGTTCTGTTGATCCTGCTGGCATTTGGCCATAGCTTTCAGCAAAAAGATGAGAAAATTGTCATCAAAGAAACAAAGTGTCCCAAAGAAGTAAAATGGAATATCTTAAATAAATTTGATGGGAAAAACAGAACACTGTTGGGCCAAGTGCTGGGGAGGACAGAAACCTACACGATGTGTTCGGGCTGGACAGTGCTCCCATTGCTGTTAGGACCCAGGCCCACATGAGCTGGTCCTACTCCAAGCCCCAGCTGCAGTGTGGCCACCCCAGGCTGGCTGCATGGCCTCACTTCTTGGTGGGGTTTCTCCCAGACCTAAGTACTAAACACAACAAACAACCAGGATGAACTGGCCAGATCAGCTGGACTTTTCTGGTTTTTGTCTCTTGCTAGGTGGATCGTTTGGCAGCTCTATCCTGGTCCCCACCATTTAGCCAGCATTTGGAAATAGGCCACAGCCTGTGCAAGGTGGGTTGTGATATAGGACATGGCTCTTCCTGAGGATTTCTGCTCCTGGTGGGGCTGCAATGAGGCCTACGTAAAGCTGACTAAACCAAGGAGATTTTGGAAAACTAACTGGAAAAATACTCCAAACAAGCAGGAAAGTGTAAGGAGGTGAGGAACAGCACATAATTCAACTGACAGACATGGCGCACACACACAAGCAAAGCTGCTCACTGCAGCATGACAGGACACCTTTTTCAGAAGAGGCTTCATTCCTCCAATTTCTCTCCACTAGGGCTAATAAATCTGGCTGGCTGACTATCAGCACCAGATTTATGGGCTCTTTTACAAGTGTCTAACATTAACCAATTCACTTCTAAACGTTTAAACAGTGCCTTATCTTGTCTGTTCTGGCCTTAGGGCAAGATGAACATTTTGTACATTCCTGACACTTGGTTGCAAGAAGAAAATAAAATATTAAATTAAAAAAAATGTGCTTTAATTTTGTTTTCTGTTAAAATTCATCGCTAGCCCAACAACATTTCTAAGGTCTTTTGGACCGATCCCTGAGATTCACCGGGGGTTGACTGTCAGGCAGTGCCCCTCCTTTTTATCTAACAAACTCCAGGGTAAAAAAACCCCACCCAAACATAATAATAATAATATTAATAGAGAGATGGCCACGCTTTCCCCGGAGGACGAGACACATACACTGTACATCTGTACACACTGCCGGCCCCGCGGGGCGCTGTAGTGCATGGGGAGGGCGGAGGGGGCTCCCATCGTGCCCCCCGGCCCGGCCCGGCCCGGCCCCGGCGCTGCCGTGCCCTCCAGCAGCAGTTCCTGCGCCGCGGTCCCCGGCCGCTGTCACTGCGGGGCGGCGGGGCCCAGACCGGCGGCGGCCGCTCCCGCTGAGGGACCCTGCAGAGGGGCGCCGGGGCTGAGGGGCTCTGCTCCTCCGGGCTGAGCCTGCTGCAGCTTCTTCTTGTTGATCTTCCTCTCCTTCGCCCGCCTGTTCTGGAACCAGATTTTCACCTGCCGGAGGTAGAACAGGAGAATGAGGGGGGTGTTTCCCTGGGGACATCGCACATCCAGGGGGCCCGCACCGAGAGCGCATGCCTGTTCCGCGCATCCCGACCCTGCACATCCCGATCCCAGAGCATCCCTGCCCCCGTGGTTGTGGGGGGAGAGGCATTCGTGGGACAGACCTGCCTCTCGGACAGCCCCAGGTTGGAGGCCAGCTCTGCTTTCCTCCTGATGGTGATGTAGCGGCTGTAGTGAAACTCCTTCTCCAGCTCCAGCCGCTGGTGGTCGGTGTACACGACGCGGTACTTGTCTTTCGTCCTGGTTTTAACTGCGGAGGACAAAGCCGGGGTTGGGAAAGCCCAAACCAAGGGCCGGTGTGGAGCGCAGTTCTCCCCTCTGCGGTTGCGGGGCTAGCAGGACCCTGCCTTCCAGATCCCTGCTCGCCTCTCCCTTTCAGGGGCTCTGCTGAGAGCAGCGGTCAGGGGGGACAAGAGCAGTTACACAGTTCCCTGGGGACACAGGACAGAAATCCCCGGAGTGCCGGCTGTTAAGGACAAGCCAGGCGTGGATCTCGGCCTTGCCGCAGGCCCGTGTCCCGCCGCAAGCCCGTGCGTTGCGCTTGGGACACCTTTGTTGCACCTTTGTTGCTGGCTTTCGTTTTTGTTTTGCTTTCCCTAAAGAGAACCGAATTCTTGCAAAGAGAAGGGGAAAAGGAAAAGAAATAAAAGCCCTGTTCAGGCCGGGGCGGCTTCTGCTCTAAACGAGAAAGACCGATCTAGGCAGGAGAACAGGGAGCAGCCATCGCGGGTCCCCAGGGGTCCCTGCCCTGCTCCCCCTGTTTCACCCCCGGCCTTCAGGCAGCTAATAAAGACATTTCTCGGGGACCCTAGAAGTGGAACGTTTAACTTTAGAGCTCAAAAATTCCACTAGAAAACGAAACAAACGAAATCCGAACGAAGGCAACTGCCAGCGAGGGCCGACGAATACGCATAGCAGCAACAGTGACCTCCCTTCTGCAGAGGGTTTCTTGTCTGACTGGTTGTGTCCCCGGCCCTTCTGTTCCCCAGGGAGCCGAGGCGGATAGTCTCTGCCCCCAAGGTGCTTAATGGCTAGCAGGCTGACTTTGTTCAGGT
The DNA here is from genome assembly GCF_033783945.1 of Neopsephotus bourkii. Classification (NCBI taxonomy): domain Eukaryota; kingdom Metazoa; phylum Chordata; class Aves; order Psittaciformes; family Psittacidae; genus Neopsephotus; species Neopsephotus bourkii. Next base: position 9,795,091 of record NW_026902113.1, read on the forward strand.
AAACTCTCTGCAAACCACAACAAAAGCACCCTGTAAAGATACAAGCCTGATCAGAGAAAACTCCCCAGAGCCAGTGAATAGGGAACACAGTCCCAAACAATGCAGGACAAGGAGATTTTATCAAAGAAAAACCCTTCTCAAAGCCTTAATGACAGCCACATTCTGTTTAAATTACCACTACTGAACAAATGGCGGCAAGCGCTTTCATCCCCCCAGCCCTGCACATTAACATAAACACTGTCTCCAAAGGCAGAATTTGAATGGAGACAAGGGACCGGCCACCATCGCACAAGCCCAAACTGTGGGAACTCCACGGGCTGCTGTGGGAAGCGCGACGGGCCTGGGAGAGCTCCGCCGCCATCGCCACCCGGGGCGTAGCTGGTGCTAGCGGCTGCCCCCGGGGCACCGGGGCTTCCCCGCGACAGGCGGGTGTGCCCGGGACCCGCACCCCACGGCGCCCGGGGAGCCCCGCTGCAGGAGCACAAGGAGGAGGATGAGAGAGGAATGGCAGAACTCGTTATTTACTGTGAAAGTCGCCACCCTTTCTTTTTTTCGGCCACTATATATAAATATAAAGAAGACCGAGTAAAAGTAAAAAAAAAAAAAAAAAAAGAAAAAGAGGATACAACAGTCGTGGAGGCCGTATATCAAAACACGGGACACGCATGTCTCCGGGAGGATGCAGGGGGAAATAAAAGCTGGGGTCTGCGAGGCTATTAACATCACAAGGGAGCACTGCGCCGGCCGCGGCCTGCCGCGTCCTGCCCACGGACGCCCTCACGCCACCGGGAACTAGGGCTGGGGGGGCTGTCACGCCCTCGCACCTCCCGGGCCCACCGGCCACAGCCCGCAGGGTCGGGGGCAGCGCAGCCGCCGCCCGGGAGGCCCGGCCACACGGGGACCTTAATGAAGAGTGGGCGCCCAGTGACTCAGAAACAAATGCGGAGCGACACCGGCCGATGATTTATATGACTATAATTGGTTATAAAAATCTTCTAAGTGGCTATAAGCGGACGAGCGGAGCAGGGGGAGGAAGAGCGAGTGCTTCCCCGCGATCCCGAGCTGTTCTGCTCTGCTCCGAAGAAGAGCAGCTCCGGGCAGCGGCGCTCCGAGGCCGGCAGTCGCTGCTGCCCGGCGCAGAGCCACTCCTGCCGCTGCCAGCCTGGCTCCGCGGCGGGGCCGTACGCGGCAGCGAGGACAGGCTGTCGGCTGAGCCCGGCCACCCCGTTCTTCCGACGACCGGCCCTCGAGCGGGTTTGTTTCGGGGGCCTCCCCCCCTCGCCGTCGCTTTGCCCTGCACACAGTAACCCGGGGAGCCGTCTGTGCCCCTCGGAAGCCGTCGGCGGGGCTGCACCCAGCCCGCCCGCCTCCCCCTGGCCCGGGCTTACCCTGGCTGCTGAGAGGGGGCTGCGCCGGCTTCCTCATCCACTCGCAGAGGCCGCGGCGCTGCCCGCCGGGTGACAGAGGCTCGGGAGCGGCGGCAGCGGCAGCGTTGTTGGCGGCGTTGTGGGGCTGCATGACCCCGGCAGAGCAGTGGGGCGCGGGGCCGGCGTGGTGGTGGGCGTGCGGGTGGTGGTGGTGGTAGTCGGAGGGGTTGTAGGCCATGGAGGCAGCGGGGGAGCCGCCGTTGAGGCCATGGACGGCGGCGGCGGCGGCCGGAGGAACTCCTTGGCCGTAGGCGCCCCAGTCGTCGCGAAGCGGGGCGGCATAGGGTGCGGGCCAGGCCGGGCCGGGGGACTGGGCGCTGTCGAGGTTCACATGGTAGCCGCCGTAGTCCGCGTACTGTGGGGCTCCCACGAAGTTCTGCGCCGCCAGGTTGAGCCCCCCCGAGTGTCGCACCGGGCCGGGGTACATGGGCCCGTCCTTCTCCAGGAGGTAGCTCACGTACATGCTGTCGGGGCCCCGGCGGCGGCTCTCCGCATGCTGCTCGGGGCTCTGGCAGCGGCGCGGCTGCTGCCTGGGGACGGGCTGCCCGGGGCGGGGAGGGGGCAGGCGGAGGGGCCGCGGCCCCGCGCTGCGCTCCCTGCTCCGCTCTCCCGGTCCGAATCCAATGGCCGGCAGCACTTACATGATTAACGATTGTTTACAAGGCTCTATTAGTAATGGCCCAGACACACCAAAGGCAGGTGACGTGGAGAGGCGCTGGGTATATAGCTACTACCCCTAAAAGACGATTTGCATTTAAAAAGATAAGGAGAGGGCAGCGACCTGATCACAGCTAAATATTCAAGCCTTTATTGTTTAAGAGCTTCCTCCTTCCATTGCAACCTGGTGCACTTTAACCTCCAATCACAGGTTCAAAGGATGAAATCAAGAGACTTGCAAAAGACAGAGAGGGAGATCTAAGGGCGAGGGTGGGAATATGGGAGCCATGTATCGCAGCCGATCTGTAGGCAGCATTTTAACCAACTCTTCTCCGTGCTTGGGGCTGGGGGGAAGGGGCGGAGAAGGAGGGAGTTTTGATTAAAAATCCACAAAGCCATTTTATTGTGGTGGTTTTAAGCAGCAAGCCCTACCGCGATGGCCTACTGCTTTTTCTAACGCGCTTCCACCCGCTCCCACTCGGTCACTGGCGATGAAGGAGAGGTAAGAGGAGAAATCCCCACTCCGAAGGCGCTGCCTCCTTCCCCCCTGCGTGTGCCTGCCGAGCTCCGAGGTTGGGCGCTGGCCACCCCAGCCTGGGCCACGCTGCCGGCAAGGGGGGAGGACTAGGGGTGCTTCTCCTCGAACACCCGCTGCCCTTGTACCCACCGCTGGAGCTAGGCCCTAGCACTCCCCCACCCGCAGGGGCCTGAGTACCGAGCCATGGGATGGTCCCCACCAAGGGGGGAACAACTCTCTCCCCCGGAACCTGACACCTCGGGGAACGAGCCCACAGGGAAACCGGCGGCTTGCCCTCCACGCACGCTTTTTCCCTTCCCGACTCCTTGGAACCGCTCTGGAAATGCAGGCCCTGGAAAGGTGGCTCCCGGCCAGGAGGCAGTCGATTCCCCCGGCCCCGCCAGCCCCCTTTGAAGAGGCGACCCCCTCTCAGCTTCCCCCCTCCGCTTTTATGCTTTAACTTTTCACCCTGAGCGGGGACAATGCGAGACAACGTTTGCATATTCGCATCTTTTCCCATGACACAGCGAGGAACCCTTTCACCCGCCGAGAAAAAATGGATGGGGTTGGGAGCGTCCCCCCTTTTTCTCAGCGCGTTCTGTCGGAGCAGCCCAACACCGGCCGTCCCCGACGGCTCACCCGGGCGCTGGAGGCGGCTGCGGCTGAGTCCTGTAGGGGCTCCCCACGGGCTCCCCAGGCCGCGAGCGTCACGAGTCTTACGTGAGGAGATCCACATAACCGTGTCCTAGGGGTATTTTTCCTCCCCCGTGGGTGGCTGTTTTGCAGATCGGGGAGCGTCCCTCTGAGACGAGGCGTTTTGTAGTAGAGGGCCGACTTGAGCTCTGCAGAGGCAGATCTCCCTACCCGCACTCCCTGAAAATCTCCCTCTCCTTCCCCTCATTCCACCGGGCCCTTTGGTGCCGGCGTGGGGCTGCCGCGAAGCTATGCTTTAACGCGTGTGGGAATAATTCAGCGACATCTGAATTATCCATGAGGGTCCCAGGTCCGTGGTCTTGGGGGAGCGGGATGCTCAAGGCAGTGAGGACGAAAGATCTCTCCCGAAGAAGAGACCACGGGAGGCACCTAGGATCCGCTGTGTGTACCCCGGCTGTGAGGAAAGGGGTACCCCCACCCTGCCCACAGCCGGTAACGCAATGCCTGCCTCCACACTGTCACTTGTCGCTTGCAGACTATCTTTGATGGCCGCGGTTGAGACCATACCGTAACAGCAGCACTAGAGCAGGGATACGGGGACGGTTGCCAGCAGCCTTTTCCGGGGGGTATTTCTCTCCCTGTTGCCCATTCCCACCTTCACACCTCACCTCGCCTCGCCGGTAACGGGGAGACGGAGCGGGGCTGGCAGCCCCCAGCGGTCTCCGAGTGGGAGGCTGAAATGTAATCCTGGAAAATAAACTCTGCTTCTCTTCAGTGTAATCGCTTTTCCCGATAAGCACCGACAGAGCCGATCTATCTGGATGTGAATTTGATGATGCCATAAACGGAGGAAAGGGCCATTAAAATGACAAAACTGTGAACACGTTCTATTAAAAAGCACTAGAAGTCTGACAAAACCCGAACCAGCCCGGTTCTCTGTTTAAGTCTCTATCCATGAATCCCTGCCAAGCAGGTGGCAGCGCTTTCGGATGAGACCCGACGCCAGTCCGAGCTGGAGGGTCTGGGGATCACCGGAGAGGATGAGAGCCCTGAGCTCCAGCGAAGAAGCAGAACAGGGCTCTGAGCAGAACCGAGCCTTACAGCGAGCACTCAGTTCCTCTCTTCTCCGTCCTGCTCTGCCTTTGCCCGTCGGACGGTGGTTCCAGCTGCGCCCCTAGCACGGGCAGCATTTGGGAGACGGGATCCCGCCAGCCGTTCCCCACCGGGGAGGGAGCGAGACCCACTACCCCGGGAACAGATGTTCTAGAGCATCCCTCGCCGCTGCCGAGCTGTCCCTGCTCCCCACCCGCCGCAGAGGTGCCCGGCGGCAGGAAGGGGAAGCTCTGCCCCGGGCCCCTCTTGTTTTAAAATAAGAGGAAAGCCTACGGGCCTGCTTGGGCTTCCTTTCTTTGCGACTGGGGCAGGATTTATCCCCCCGCCAGCCCTTCCCAGCGATCGGAACTTCCCGAGAGGTTTGGACGGAGGGAATGTCTCTCTTGGTCGGGAATTCCCCCTTTTCTCTTCGCCATCCTGCATGTTGGAGGTTTCCCGAGCCGGCCCTGGCAGTTGCCCGCTCCTTCCCTGCCTTGGGTCTTCTCGCCGACTTGGTCCCAGAGCCACAGCCCCGGGAGAGGAGCGGGAACCCCGAGACAGGACCCCGAGACCTGAGTGCGGACGAAGCCCTGATTTCTCCCCTTTTGCTTCCTTCGGATTTTTTTCTATTTCGTTAGACCCTGAGCTGCAAAATGGGACTTAACGCCTCTCAAGGTGACAAGTGCCTGATCCAGAAAACCGCTTGCAGGGAAATATATTTTAAATTATTATTATTATTATCATTATCCCGCCCCCCCCATTTCTGAGTCCTTCCCGCACCGAAGAGGATTTTCACAGGGGCTCTGTTACGGGGAGAAGCCGGGCTCCTCGCCTTCCTCCTCCAGCCCCGATCTTATTTCTTGAGTTGAATAAGTAATTTTTGAGGGGATCTGCTTGCTGTGGGGGAGTCAGGTCAGCGGCGTGATTGAGTGAGGAACTCCGGGGGCAGGATGCCGTTGCCAGCTGCTCCCTGCCCGCTCTCGACCCGCAGAAAGGCAGAGGCCGGTGCCCTCATCTGGGACACCTTGTTTGGCAGCCGGCGCTCATCGTCACCTAGGGCCCAGTGCTGGGGAGGGCTGGAGGGTATCGGGGCGAGAAGTACAGCCCGTGGACCCCCGTCCCGAGCCAAAGACATCCGAGTGCCGAGCAGTCCCTGCTATCCCCCCTCCACCGACCGCTCCGGTTTGCCGAGACTCTTGCGGGGATGCGAATTCACCTTCTTTATTTCTAATCGTTTTCTGGATTAAGGAATTTATTTTTCCGTCACTTAGGAGAAGCTCGGGGCGGGCTGGGGGATCCTCCCCTCTCCCCCACTTTAACGACAGGGAGCCGGGAGCTTTGTTTGCAAGGTTAAAAAAAAAAGGCTGCTGGAAAGCCCTTTGGTGGCCGAGGAGGCAGAAGGGAAGGAGGAATCGTGTGTTAGTTAGTCCGACCTGTGGAATTTATGACTCCCCCTAAGCACAGACATGATAAGGACTTAGAAAACATCTTGAATCTTTTCAAGCCGGCAGCCCCCGAGGCTTTGATGTAGATTACGTTGCAGAATAACCCAGTACTTTTATCGTGGGGTTGATACTCGGCTTGTTTAAGCACATGCCTCTAGGAGCGGGTTAGATGCTAAACGCTCGCTCCCGAGCGGATTTGCGTTGCTGGGAAGGAAGCAGAGACGGGGGAGGATGACGGGTGGCCCCTTGTGTTAGGATGGGGCACCCTGGTCCTGCAAGCCCTGGCCCCCGCCGGCAGACCCGCTCCCCCTGCCAGCCCTGCCGCTTCACACAGGTGCTGAGCTCGTTCCCTCAGGGAAACGGGAACGTAAGCAGAGAAGTGGCGGAAAACAGCCATGTTATGCACCAGAGGCTTCGTGCAGCCACAGGCCGGTGGGGGTCCCCAGCCTCCCTGTCCAGATCCTTCCGGGGAGACGCTCTGTGTGTTGAGGGGGACCAAAGGCTGATCCAGTGGCGTTCCCTGAATTGGCACACGGGCTTGGCATTGCTCTGCTCCCTTGGAAGTTGCTGGTGCAGGTTCTCCCACTGCTGGGCGGTGAATTCCAGGCTTGAATGGAATTAAAAATCTTTGTTTAAATATCCTTTTTAAGTGGGAAGGGGAAGCGAATGCGCACCAGCGGGGCCGGGCCGCCTGCAGAGCGCCTGTGCCCGGACGCTGCCGGCATGTCCCGCCTCGGGAGGCCGGGGCCTGGTACTGTCACGGGAGCCGTGAGTCAACGGGAGCTGTGAGTCACCGGCAGCGCGCACCCGCGGAGCGGCCCCGACGGCACGGTCCCGGTGGGCCTGCTCCCGGGGAAGGAGCCCAGGGCTCAGTTGTTATCGGCCGCTGCCCCCCGGGGACTCCTACCGCCCCGTACGGACGCTCCCCGGAGCACGCAGGGCTGCTGTTATCTGCTTCGGCTGGAAGGGTGGCCCCGGCGGCGTTTGGCGGGGTGATGCAGTGGGAGTGCGGTGCTAACCAGTAGCAAGGTTTGGGCTCCGTGGAGAGGCACAGGCGGGCGGAGAGGGGTGCAGGGTATCCCCGGCCCCACAGCCCTCTTCGAGATCCACACAGATCCCAGGGAAACCACAAGCCCCGTCCTAGCGGTTGGGACGGTGCCACTTAATGCACGTGTTGACCCCTACGCCGAGCAAAACATCGAATTCCAGCTGCAAAATGGTTTGCACACGCTTGCCACCTGCGAGACCTCGGGCAATTCCACCCCCCAGGGACAGTAGAGAGGCCGATATCTTCGTTGCCTTCCTCCCTGATTAATTTCCTACATCTCCCAGCTTTGGAATGTAATATTGGCAGGCAGTTGATGCACGTCCTGTAGCAGTGTCCCGTCCCGTCCAGACCCGTCCCCCTCCTCCCAGTTCTACTCATTTTACCCCTCTCTCCAGGGCTTTCCATGGCAATACACTATGAGGTGGCTGCCCCACACCACAGCCTCCCTCAGCCCCTGCTTCACAGCAGCGCCGGATGCAGCAAACCTATTCAGTCAGCAGAGGCACAGGGTGACTCTGTGACTCTGTGACAGTTTGCTGTTTGTGAGGCCGAAGGTTTCAAGGGCTGTAAATGTAAATGTACATATCCCTACAGGGCCGTGGTGTTTTGTGAACAGTATTTCATGCTAGGCAATGAGGGAGTCCGAGCAGGCAGGTGCCAAGTGCTTCCTTGGCTGGGCAGGGAGCAGACTGAGGCTCGCTCCCACATGGGACCTTTATTCTGAGGCTGTAAGAAGGCAGGAAAATACTCATCTTTCTCCATGGGCAAACCTTTTCCCTCCAAATCAAACAAAACCTCAGCCCTTGTGGCTCCAAGTAGAAACAGGTGTCTGACTGCTCTCTACCACTCCCCATTTGCTCCCAGCTGTCTTCTCCTAGTTCCTGGGAGGGAAGAAGAGTCTCACCACGTGTTTCTCTGGCCTGAACAGAAGCCCCGGAAGGAGTGAAGGGGAGGGCCAGACACAGATATCAGAGCCAGGCTCCCAGCTGTGCTCACGCTGCCCTCCTCTGGCCACTCGCCTGGTGATTCAGCTCTTGGGGACCAGACCTGTCTTGGCCGTGGGTAGCTCAGCAGCCGCTCTGCACTCACTTTTCCAGCACAGACTTAAACCCCTAAATTTTAATGTGGCAGTGACGTGTAAGGCAGGATCCCTGTCCCCAGCAGCCCACCTTTTCATATCATTCCTGGGAAGCATGTCAGGAAGCATGAATCTGGCCCAGGTCTCTGACAGTGTGGTTGGAAGAGACTTCATTGAGCATTGGCATGCTCATCAAGTTTAAGTAGGAGCTGGGCTCAGGTCCCAGAGTACTCTGTGGTCTCCTCAACAACAGGTCTGGGTGACTTTTTGTGCTTCTTTTTAAAGCTGTTTTGCTTTGAGTGACCTAATTAATTAGCCATTGATGGGGAGAGAAGGAGGCAGCAACTCTGTAGCACAGCTGCGAAGAGGGACCCCTGTGCCAGTGAGTGATCCTGTTCAGCGTTTAGGATAAGGGACTGAGATCTGGTGTGCCCCGTGCCCAGCTGCACGGGAAATGCCCTAATCCAGTCACCTTCAACCTGCTTTGATTTCTGCACTCCCAAAACATTTTTCAGCAGAAGTGTAGCCTTTGAAAAAGTAACTTGTGTGCAAATAGCTCTGTTGCAAATTCGATCTTGGATTTCTTAATCCCCTGTCACGGATCCTACCATGAACATGTGGATTGGAAAACATCACTAGCCTGCATGACAGGGTCCCTTCTGCTCTCCTCTTCTGGTTCAACACATGGTTAGCCGTAGCTCCTCCCAGAGGGACTTAAAAGAGCCCAGATCGGAGGGTGAGACCTGTTGGAGAAGTCCCTCCAGTTCCTTTTGAACGGAACAGAGAAGCACCTCTTTTTTTTTCTGTTTGCTGCCTGTGACGCATGGGCACGGTGTTTTGGAGGAACACCCTGCAGGAGGAGGCTGACTGATTCCTGGCTCATCCCCTGGGCCGGCACCACTATCCCCAGCACCGCTTTCAAGGGTCTCCTGCAGCCCTGCTCCAGTTACCGCGGCTGACCCAGGCCCGGCCCCTTGCCGCCGCCGCTGCCCCGGCGCGGGGTTGCCCGCGGCGGTGGCGGAGCTCCACCTAGTGCTAGCTCCGGCAACAGGACCGGGAGCGCGGTCCCGGGCCGTCCCGAGGGAGGCCTCCTCGGCACCCGGCTGCCCGCTCCTGGGTGTGCTGTGCAGGGAAAACGGAAAGAAAATTGAGGCACATTCCTCAAAGCATCTCACCTTTGAGTTTGAGTCGCCAGTATCTTGTTCTTTGTTTCTCTTACTGCTAACGAGGATGGCATGGTACCCTTTTCTATCACCCTCCATTTTCCATTCTCCCCCTCTACTTGGTCCTAGTGAGGCTACATCTGGAGTTCCGTGTCCAGTTCTGGGCTCCTCAGTACAAGAAAGACAAGCTGCTAGACAGGGTCCAGTGGAGGCCACAAGGATGATCAGGGGTCTGAAGCATCTCTTATGAGAAGAGATTGCAGGAGCTGGGCCTGTTTAGTCAAGAAAAGAGAAGACTGAGAGGGGATCTCATTAGTGCGTATAAATGTCTCAAAGGTGGGTGCCAGGAGGATGGTGCCAGGCTCTTTTCAGTGGTGCCCAGCAACAGGAAGAGGAGCAATGGCCATAAATAAAAACACAAGATGTTTCACCTCAACATGAGGAAGATGACTTTAAGGATGGCAGAGCACTGGAACAGGCGGTCCAGGGAGGTTGTGGAGTCTCCCTCTCTGGAAACATTCAAAACCTACCTGGACATGTTCCTGTGCCACCTGCTCTAGGTGGCCCCACTTTGGCAGGGGACTGAATGAGATGCTCCACAGAGGTGCCTTCTAAACCTAATGGTTCTGTGATTCAGCACTTTTAATTGACCTCAGCCCCTTTTGTTCCTCTTCTTCCTCTGGTTACTGAATCTTTGTCAATCTCTGCCTAACTTTATGCATCTACCTTAGACTAATGACACCCCTGCCAGAGGTCTCGAAACAAGCTTAACTCTCTCCATTCCACTTCAAATTCAGAACTTTCTCTTGAGAACATGATCCTGGAGGCACAGATTACGGGTCTGGATCCTAACAAGAGAAATGCATGCATTTTCCTTCCAGAATCACAAAACAGCTCCTTAAAACTGGCAGCTCTGGCTGTCGCTCTGCACAAACCTCAGGAACAGACAAGCATTTTGCTAAATTGTGTTGTAAGCATTCTGGAAAAGAAACGTGCTCCTAAAAGATGTTATTTGCCACTGAATACCTCCTTTAGATTTTGTCCATCCATCTCTGCCATACAGAGAAGCAGATGCACAACCCTCCACGGTCCAGCTGTTGTGGTTTAACCCCAGCTGGTAACCCACAAACATGCAGCCTCTTGATCAATCTTCCCTTTCCACCCCACTCCAGGTGGGATGGGGGTGAGAATCCAAAGAATGTAAACCCCACGGGTTGAGAGAAGAACAGTCCAGTAACTAAGGTATAATACAAACCCACTACTGTTACCACCAATAATAATAATGATAAAGGATAATAATGATAGTAACAACGATCAGGGGAGAGAATATATAATAAAAGGGGAAGGGGAAAAAAAACCCAATAAACACAAGTGATGCACAATACAATTGGCCACCACCTGCTGATCAACACCCAGTCTGACTCAAGCAATGATCAGCCCCTTTCAGGTGACTCCCCACAGTTTATATACTGGGCGTGATGTGCTGTGGTATGGAACACCCCTTTGACTAGTTCAGGTCAGGTATCCTGTCTCTGCTTCCTCCCAGTTTCTTGTGCCCCTCCTCACTGCAGAGAATGAGAAACTGAAAAGTCCTTGATCAGGATAAGTGTTACTGAGCAACAACTGAAACCTTGGTGTGTTATCAGCGTTGTTCTCAGAATAAAGCCCAAACACAGCACTGCACCAGCTACTAGGAAAGAGAAAAATAACCATTGGAGCTGAACCCAGGACACCAGCCCTTACAGAAGGGTCTTTTTCCTGATTATACATTCTCAGAGAGCTGTGCTGCCTGAGCTGTTTTTCCCATATGTGTCACGAGGAGTTTGTGTTAACTCCAAGGTTCTCTATTCATAGTCATAGAAACACAGAATGGCTTGTGTTGGAAGGGACCATAAAGCTCATTTAGTTCCAACCCCCCTGTCACAGGTGTGGACACCTTCCACTAGATTAGATTGCTCAGAGACCCATCCAACCTGCCTTTGAACACTGCCATGGATGGGGCAGAGACAACTTATCTGGGAAACCTGTGCCAGTGTCTCACCACACTCATAGTTAAGAATTTCTTCCTAATACCTAATCTAAATCTATGCTTTTTCAGTTTAAAGCCATTTGTCTTGTTCCCTACATGCCCTTGTAAAAAAATCCCTCTTCAGATTTCTTGTAGGTCCCCTTTCTTGGCCTTTTTATCCCTGAATTTCAGCTCAGTAATGTTGATGGGGCCAGATGACCTCTGTCCACTCCTTTTTTAAACTTTTGGAAAAACATTTGACACAACTCCCTGGCATGTTTTAAATCACATGGGATTCCCATCTGCTCGTCTATGAGCCAAGTTCAAATCTGCTTAGTTTCCAGGGCCAGCTAGGCTTGGATGGAACCAGTTCAGTGTTAAGTTCCTCTGAGCTCTGAAGGCTGAAAGCTCCTGACTGCACAAGACACTTAACTCCCATTTTCCAGCTGGTGCAGGCCATGTGTTAATGGTGCTAAACAGTGACATCTCGTTGCTGAACACTTTGAAACTCTGCTATGTTAAAAGTCAGATACATTTTCCAGAAAATGCAGTGTTAAGGTTTTATTGCTATCTTTATATTTTCGAATTATTCTTCAGCAGTTTATATCTGATTAAAAAAATCAATGTTCCCTTGCAAATTCAACCGTGTTAACAAAAATATACAAATAATAATTGCTGTTTTACAACATGCATTATTTTCAGACAATATTAGTAAAAAGCGGCTCAATTTATGTGATGGCATACTCTATCAAATAGTTATTAAATTAGAACACTTGCCAGTGAAAATTCTAACTGTGGTTAACATCTTGGAAAATGGAAAAGAGAAGAAAACTGTTAACCAGAATATTCTCATCTTGATGCACTGTGATATAGACAAATGTATCCTGTTAGTCATTAAGAAAGATGCATTTACAAATCCCTAAACCACATAATGAAAATAACATGTCCTTTTATCTATATTAAAAACCCATCAAGCCTCTGGTTATTGTCCTGGGAGTCAGGGAGAGATTTAAAGAGACATACTCTCATTTTATTGCAGCTGGGTTCATACACACAGGATGACTTCTGGGAGTTGGGAGTGAAGTTATTGCACTCCCAAATTGTTACAGAAGATAATTTATTTACAGTTAACATTTTTATTTGTTATTAAACACACAAAGCCCAGAGAATGGAATTAGCTATAATGAAGTTGAAGTGAGACTTTCATTCAGAAACTGACACTTGAATTTTCGAGACCAGGGAGGCAGAAGGTCATCTCTAAATATCACCCTTCCTGCTTGTTTTAGATGCTTATTTTAGGTAAAAAAGAATCACACCTTGTGAGTGCCTAACTGTCATCAGCAGATGTGGAATGTAGCCTGGACAGCTAGAGACCACCCGAGTACCTAAAGCTCAGTGAAGTGAACTCACCTGAACTTGACATCTATTGGGAACTTCACAGCAGTAGTCCAGGATAAGACAGTTATACACACTCAGATTTACAGTTCCTTGTAAAACAGGACTGATACTTTTAAATTCTGGCATCTAAAGCTGGCTACTCCAATAGCCTTTTCTTCCAGCTCTCACTGACATCTGGAGATGAGGATGCGAGTAACTCTTCTGGAAATCACACCAAGCTCTCTTCAGATGCATAGTCCGTGTTGTAAACATTGACTAAAAAACCCGTATATTTTCTTGTGTTTGCTTGCCATATGGCAAGAAAAGTCTGAATTCAATGCATTGATTTACATAATGTATTTACTTACATAAAACCGGGAAAAGAGATCTCCAAAGATAAGTTGAAAAGACCGTTGCTTCTGTCTGCAATAAACGTGTTTGCTGAATTCAAAGCGATGAATTGTGTCTTTTCCTCAAAGTAACATAAATATAGACTGTCCCATAAGAAAGGTGAATGGAACAGTGGTTGGTAACATTTTCTTTTCTTAGTGGTGTTATAATACATTTATGCTACATGGAATTTATGAAAATATTGGGACCAAATCCATAACCCAGATTATTTTTCAACTTGAGAGTCTTCATGCTGAAGCACAGTCGGGGATAGCAGAGATTTCTCATCCCTACTTACATGTGGTTTAATTTTGATGCTGGAATTGTGTGTGGAAACATTTTTGTTCATATTTTGGTAAACCTAGAGTTGGAACAAGGAAATAAAAGATACCCTCTGTTATTACTTATTGTACTTGGAAGACTGCTTTTTTCCCTGTGAAGCAGGCACTTGTAAGGTATAGTCTGCCTTCTCTTGAGGGAGAATCACACTCATACCTGCCCATTTACTTCCCACTGACTCCAGGGGGAGTCCAGACTGCACATGGATATTGTCCAGCCACAAAGAGCTGGGTTGAGGAAGGGCACTGGACTGCAAAAGAGTATATTTTTTTTAATAGGTACAGTGCTTCAAAGTTGCTCATTAGTTCACCTCTAAGCTCAGCAGGTTCTGCCAGGTTACCAGCCTGCAGGGAGGCTCAAGGCTGGAAAGCCAGGAGTCATTCATAGCTCTTCATACCCCAGAAGGTTCACAAGGACACTGCACTGGGAAACTGTCTAGCCCAGGAGGGATACCCAGGTAGGAATCAGCAGTTTATAAAGGAGTTGCTTATCCTCCCTGAGGAAGAGCTCATCATCTGGTAAGGATGAAGTATGACTTTGAGGATGACATACTGCCCTCCCTCTGTCTGTGAGGGCGTGACAGCACACAGCTATGGTGGGCCGCCCAAGAAATCCCTGGGTGGTGGCCCAGGCTCAGCTCCTCTCCCATGGAAGCTATCAGCATCACCAAAGACAAATGCACTGGCTCCTTCACAAGTGAAACACATTCCCATAGCACAGGCTGAGAGATTTCAGCCTTCCAGAGTCCTGGTGCAGACAGTTGGAGGAAATAAATCCTCATCAGGGAGGTAAGGATTTCTTCCCATGACAGCAAAAAATCCCCTGAACTCTTACATAGATCCATGGGTAATGTATCCATAACTCAGTGGTGCACTTGAATAGAAACCAGAAGACTATCAGATAATTGTGATCTATGGGGCTAGAAGAAAAGTGACATTTTCTTCTTTCTGTGTTTACTTACTGCTCCTTCTGCCTCATCCAGCTGACAGGCAAGAGAGGAAACCAGCTGAGAAAAAGAGGGTCTCTTTCTGGAGTCAAGGTCCCAACAGGACTGCATCACACAATAGCTGCAGGAGCAAAGAGGTGATACAGAAAAAATGTTAGCTGCTGGACTCTCTGTAAGTAACTACATGGAAGTGCAGAATCTGAATGGGAATCACGGGGCACCAGAATGATTTTATGGAAAGGTGCCCGATTTTGCAGTTTCAGCAGGGACCAGTGCAATGCCTATCTGCTAAAGTCCCTTGTAAACTTACTAGGTCAGTAGGTTCCCTGGTATTTATAAGCCCCACTACAATCTTTCATGGGTCGATCTGTCAGAGTCACCTTTGATGCCATTACATCCTTTACATGGAGAGGATAAAAATAGTATAGTGTCATAGCGAGGCACTTAGTCCCTAGACCATCTATGAGATGTTTGCCGAAAGAGCTCAGGCAACCCAAAGTTCTTCCCTTTCCTTCATGTTCTTGGTCTTGTAGCTCCCCATCACCTTCTCTTCTATCGCTCTCTGTGGTCTACCTCTGGGCAGAGTTCATTCAGGCACAGAGGCACAGGCTGAAAACCATGTGCTGAGGGCACAGGGAGAGCTCCCACCAACCCTTCCTTAGAAGGGTTTTTCCTTTAAGAGGATCCCTGTCCTCCTGGAACTGAATGAAACATGCTAAACCTCAATTAAAAAAAAAAAAAAAAAAAGGAAGTTTAGAAAAAATCACCAAAGTTTCAGTGAATATCCAAAATGTATTTGGTATAACATAGCTTTTGCAAAAAGAAAAGAAGTCTGTGACCTGAGAATGAGAAGTTCCCTGTGAAAGGAAGGCCATATAACCTTTTGTGTTGATTACTTCTGCATTAGGACAAAACCTGCAGGATCAAGCAGCCAGAGGCAGAGGAAGATCTCACCTTTCGCAAATTTTCCTGAACAAGTATGGTGTACATATGAACAGTGGTTTAATAAATATAAATTCCCATGCTGCCCACCACTCAGGAAATACACTTACATGTCTTTTGTAGCATAATATGGTTGGTCCATTTTAAACCCACTTTGTATTAATTTGTAGAAGTTTGCATCAACCGGAATCCCAGGGTAGGGATTTACACCTGTGGAGAACATCAGAGAATGCATGTTAATTCAGAGGCTGCCAAAACCAAGCACTGCTTTTCTGTTGTATTGCAAAACATACCCAAAGAGAATATTTCCCATAGTAATATTCCATAAGACCAGACATCACTCTTCATTGTGTATGTCCTCTCGAATAAGCTTTCAGGAGCCATCCATTTAACTGGCAAACGAGCCTGGACAGACATGGGGAAAGGAGGCCAGGTCATGCTGTGACACATTCTTCCTTGATCTCACTGTAGTTTCCACTGCTTGAGTAGAATCAGTTCATGTTTGCTATGTGAAAAGCTGGACCTGTTTCTGTTAGCCCCTTTGAATTTCCCTTATAGAGAGAAACAGGCACTTCCATGAAGCCAGTTCATCTCATCCATTTTAGATGACTGTTTAAGCAAGAGATGGGCTCAACCCTGGAAGAGCCTTCTTCCCTCCTCTGACTTCCAGAGGGAGTAGTGCAGATGAAGATAACCACACAGTACTTCTTCCTATAGCCAGAAGATCTGGTGTACTCCCCCCACATGCTATGGTCCCTGTATTATTGTGTGTAACAGTAAACAATTCCCAGCACTTCCATCAATGGATTTTCACTGTGCTTCAGAAAGCATGTGGGTACCATCCCATTTACAGTACTAGCTTGGTCATATTAATTATAAGCTGAGAATTTGCATTTGCCAAGAGCAGAAAAACATGAGATTTCTGCACTCTCCGTACAGCTACCCATAAAGCTAACATGGAATTTGAAAATGAAAGGCTTCACTTTCTTGGTTCCTTGTCATTTTTACAACAGTATGAAAAATAGAGAGCATGCAAGAACTTACATTGCCCCTAACAATGTAGTTGGAGTCGTTCATTATGTCTCTAGCAAGGCCAAAGTCACATATTTTCAACACTTTTCTATGGGTCACTAGTACATTTCGGGCAGCGAGGTCTCTGTGAATGCACTTAGAAGAAAAAGGAAGGTTAGTACTGCAGCATTTGGTATGAGAAAAAGATAATTCCCTTGTCTCAGAGAGAGTTCCCTGAACTGATGCCTCCTTCCACTTAAACAGTTTGGAGAATGAGCAAGCTGGGCATTCCCTGGTTGTCCTGGCAGGGGGGACAGGGCCAGAGCATGTAAAATTGTGCAGTGTAGCCACTTCTTACTCAGGGTCGTGTCTAAAGCTGCAATCCAGTCTTCGCTGTAAAGCCAGGGAAGGAGGCATAGTTCCAACCTGCCACTGAGTGGCTCTGTTCTTCAGTCTGACTGACCTGGTTTTGCTTCCTTTTCTCTCTAAACAGTTTGCTACCCTTCATCATACCGATTTGGACTCAAGAAACTCCATTCCTTTGGCAACTTGGTAAGAGAAGCAAAGAAGGTCTTCAAAAGTGAGCATATTAAAGTCCTCCTCTTCATCCATCAATCTGCTTTCACGTCTAATTTCATCTGTAAAAAATAACCAGAAGTATGAGTTTTCCATGGGCTTACTTACTATCCAGTTAATTCCATTGATTGCGGTAAGGATTTTCTCATGCTCCTACCAAGGGCAACATCACAAAAAGCATCCATCTTTTGCATCTTTTGTTCAGATACAAAGTAAAGGAAAGAATATTTTCACGCAAATACTATGCATGAGTATTTGCATGAAAGATACTCAGAAACATAAACCTCTCATCTTAAGTGTTGTTGAATCCTTTTCCAGCAAAATTCCTGCTAGAAGGGAACAGAGGCGTATGATAGAAAGGGGCCTCCTGTGTCACTGAATCTTGTCTAGTTAGAGCAATAATATAATAAATACAATAATAGCAGAATTACTAGAGACAGAAGCAATTACCTTCCTCAGAAGGCAGCACAATCCCATTTGATCCAGATGCCACATTTATGTTTTGACTTTGCATAACTTCAAATTCATCTTCTCTCCATAGAGATGCATTCACACTATACTTGAGGTGAGCTCCCTTCCTGGAGTGGGTGACACATTTTCAAAGGTTACACACAGTATATCACATACTCTTCTGCACATAAACTATTTTTGCAGTAAAAAAGCATGATCAATTATTGGCATTAAAAATACGGGCACAGACATGAGTCTTCTTAAAAGTGGAAAGAGAATACTTGTCTTTTGCAGTCAAGTGTGAAGAACATCATAGGGAGAATCAAATCTCAGTTCCTCCCTAAGGCACTGCTTATTAAAGTATGTGAAGACACATTCTCATGAATTCAGTGATTTCAGCAACTTACAGCACAACTGAGAATGCAGCTTAAAAGGAGACAGTAGTTTAGAAAGCATTAAACTGCTGCTGAATGCTTTACCTGGAATTTTGGTTCAAATGAATATTGTGGTAAAAGCTGAAGTTGTGCTGTTTAAAAACATATGCCAATGTCCGGTGAAACTCTTCTCTCTTGCTCCTTAAGTAGTTCAGAAGGTCACCATAGCAACAGTATTCAAATATCAAGTAGATTGGTCCTGAAATAGTTGGAGATGTAAATGCCTCCTGGTATCTATGGCACTCTCCCCATTAAAGCCCTAATGATGCCACATCTTCTCTCAGAACTAATCGGTACTAATCATCCCACGCATCTTCCTTCTCCAGTTGTACCTCTTTTCATTATTCACTTCTCTCCTTCCTTTGGGTGTCACCCCCATCCCTGCTCTTTTTCAGTTCTTTTCTTTCCTGTCTATTTTGCAGCCATTTTCCCCTTTCTTTCTCCATCTTCACTATCTGGGAAGCCACATGATTAAAAAAAAAACAAATGAAAATCTGTTATGTGAACATAACCGTGTGGATACAAAAGTACCTTACACCAGATAAGATTTTCCTTTTCACTTAATAAACTAACCCATATCAGTGCCATCACCATTGTAACATGAAAACCTCTTCTACAGAAGGGTTATTGTATCACTTCATTCAAGTTCAATGAGAAAGCACTCATTTCTGTACACATGCATGGCATTAACTTTGCTTTCAGCTCATTTTCATTTTGTTTTGGATCAACACAGTAAAGCAAAATTGATTGGGCAAAGACAGAATTTGAGATGAAGACAGAAACAGCAGCCTGAGAAACAGCAGGCGATTAAATATGTCTTGGATGTTTTTAATACTGCTTTCAACGATCAGTTTTTGATACTTTTTTTTCTGTTCAGGAGTCCTTGTTATTCCAAAGGTTTTAGCTGGTACCTTTCTACCATTGCAAGTTACCTGACACAGTACAAGCTCCTAGTAGGTTCACAATATTTTCATGGCTACCAATGTGAGTCATCATTTTCAGCTCAGACATTAGAGCATCTTTTTCTGAAGCATCAGGTTTTTCTGTAAAAGTAATAATAAAGACTTGGAAATCTTCAGCAAAGAAATAAAAATGTAAATGGTTGTGGTGCTTTGTCACAGGCAAGTCTTCATTTCAAGTTCATTGGACTGACAGTACACTTGGGAACATCCTAAAACATTGTTGTACAGTATAAAAAGATTTAGCCAAAGGTGGAAACTACACGTATGTGAGCATGGGTCATTTGAATGTTTGGGAAAGCAGTCATAAAATGTTAGTATTTGTTATTCTTGGGCTGACAAGGAATAACAGCAATTTTTAAGGTGTTCACAAGCACAGAGAAAATGGCAGTCAACCCTGTTGGTAAGAGAAAAATGTCCTAACAGCCATATGGCATGCAACCAGTTGCAATCCAATAACTAAGGAAAACTCTGTGTTTTGGTAATAGCTTTGGGCTTGTTTTTCAGCAAGCATTTGGTCTTCATGGTCTCAGTGAATTTTGGATGTGAACCAAAATGATCAAGTTGAACTTCCACAAGGATAGCCACAAAGGACTGGACCAAGGAAACGTGAAGCTGCTACATATGTGCAATAGGGGATGAAGAGCTGGATGGCAGTTCTGGCAGGAAGGGGCTGTGTGGGCATACTGGTGACTAGGGTGCTGTTGCAGCTACCAATGTATCAACGGGTGGATAAGGCGGCCGTTGGTCTCTTTTCTCAAGTAGCAAGTGATAGGATGAGACGAAGAGCCTCACGTTGCACCAGAGAAAGCTTAGACTGGATATTAGGAAAAATGTCTTTATTGAAAGCGTTGTCAAGCCCTGGAACAGGCTGCACAGGGAAGAAGTTGAGTTACCAACCCTGGAGGTATATAAAAGATAAGTAGATGTGGCACTGAGGGACATGGTTTAGTGATGGACTTGGCAGTGTTAGGTTAATGGTTGGACTCAGTGATCTTTAAAGTCTTTTCCAACCTAAATGATTCTATGATTCTATGTGGTATTTGGGACCCCACGAGGCAGCCCTCCTCCTCTGCTTGCTGCCAGGGAGGCTCGCTCCTGGGCACTGCTTTTGTGAGGGGTCAAGACAGTTTGGAGAGAGGCCAAAGCTAAGCAGCAAGGAGTATTAGAGATTTAATAAACCTGATCCATAAGGAGAGATGGAAAAAAATTGCTTTGCCATCAGGAAGAAAAGACTACGGGAAGATGTGCTGGAAGTTTTGCAAACAAGCTACCTCAGGCACAGGAGGTCAAGGGAGTACAACAGCTAGACACCACAAGACAAAGGGATCTTACACTAAAGTCCACAGAGTCACCGATGTGACCAGCAGGCTAACCTGCACTATGAATTTGCATTCATTCTCTTTAGAGCAGAGCAGTTCCATCCTTCCACACACAATGCAGACTTCTGCTGTATAGGACATGCTACAGGAAGAAGGCACTTCAGCAGTACCTTTTCAAACTGAATCAGGATTTTGAAATGCAGTATTGGTGAGGTGTAACTGGTAGAAGTTTGTATATAAAGGGATTTCCAGCACCCCTTCTGCTTCAGAGCCACTAGAATACATCATTGCTTGTAATAGGCACTTAGAGTTTATCATACCTTTTAGCATTTTGACTGCAACCTGGACTGAATCTCCTGCATTGCTAATTCCATAGGCTGTTGCATTCACCACTTTCCCAAAAGCCCCAGAACCAAGGACCTGTCCTAAAAGACACAATATGCCAATATTATTCACAGTTGGTACAAGCACAGGCTACCAGCACTGGGTTTTGCCTTATGGACTGCTCACCAAACTCCAGATTTTCCCTGGGAAATTCCCATTTGAGATCATATTCAAATTCTCTGAAGTTGATGTAGATATACTCGTTATCTGATGGACCTATGATGTGAATCATTTGCAACTGGCTTTCGTATCTAAATTGCTTTGGAAGAGAAAAAACAACAGTGGAATAAGTCTTAGAGAAGGAGAAACAGCCTGGTAGGAATAACAGAAGAAGGGGTGGGTATTCATATTTGCTTTTACCTTTTTGTATTTATGAAAAAATAGTATAAACAAGAAAGCCATCAATAGGAGGAAAAATCCAACAGAGACATAGAAAGCAGTACTGCCCGGGGGAGGAGAAACAGCTCCTGCAACTTTAAGAGATACATATTACTACTCACTGAATCAGAGCCTTGAGTGTACAGCTCAGTTTAAGGTCTTTTCCCCAGTACTCATTCCTGCTTGCCACACAGGGACTGACTCTGGAGTGTCTCTGTTGGCTCAGTCATGCTCTTGCTTAGGTGTACAATGACCCCCATGGGGTGAGGAGAGCTCCCATGGGCATTTCTGGCAGCACCATGGTGATCTCCAGGAGAGGAACAAGGGCCAACACCTTCCAACTACCAAAGTGGCTTCAGCTCTTCCCAAAGCTGATGCCTTCACGCTTCAGTTAGGGATTACTAAGCTGAAATAAAACATCAAACCCAACACTGCCACAGCTCTATTCAGTGCTTCATATTTGTGTGAGATTTCTGCTCATTTCAATGAGGGAGGCCCCCACTTTGGCACCAGAGAAAAGAGACCTGAGTCACCCATTCATCCACTGTTTCCCACAGTGTATGCAAACAGCACTTGTGTTTTACTTGCAATGCCATGGCATGGTCAGCCATTTAGCCAGGCATAAAATACCATAAGATCTATAATGACAGCTTTAACTGAAAAAACCTGTGCCAAAACACTGTTTTATGGTACCTGATAGGTTAATGAAATTCTTTTCACAGGCTGAACCAGCAGAATTGTTTGCACAGCACTCCACAGAGAAGGTTGTTGCTGTCTCCTTTACATCTAAAGTACTGCTAGAAATCCATGACCCCAGGGATCTCCTTTCGGGTAATAAGCTGTGAATCCCCTCAGTGATTTCTTCTGTACAGCTGAAAAAGAAAGCAGACCAGTTCTGATTTTTGGCTCAGTATGGCATTTTCCAGGGTAGAAGGTGGATGTTTCAAAACATGTCTTGTGTGATATGTCTGTGCTAGGAGGGATAGAGGGGATTGGGTTTTATTTGTCATTGTTAGAGTGAGGCTTCAGAGTAGTTCCCAATCTCATTTTTGGTGATGGACATGAAGGGATCTGCAGGGGTTGAACTGGGCTCCCTATCTCCTACACTGGGCTTACTCTCAGTCCCACCACTGCCCTGGCAGGGCACCTGCACCGCTTAACCATTGGGATCTCCAGAGTTTCACAGCTGACACAATCCCCCCCCACGTCTATTCCCACTGATTCCACCATTACCACAAGCACTCAAACCACAGAGCAGCTCCAAACGAGCCCCTACTAAAACAAATAATACAAAATGAACCAGTAGCAAAGTTCTAACTCCTTTCCCTTCAGGTATGTGATTTAGAATCATAGAATAGGTAGGGTTGGAAAGGACCTTAAGATCATCTATTTCCAATCCCCTGCCATGGACAGGGACACCTCACACTAAACCATGTCACCCAAGGCCTCGTCCAACCTGGCTTTGAACGCTGCCAGGGATGGAGCATTCACAACTATAGGATTTCAATGAAAAGTTTCTCTCACTGATAGTGGAGAGCATCTACCCTGTATTACTGAGTTATGTAGGACCTGATACATAGAAAGAGGGAACATTACACTCAAGGGAAAGTAAGCCTCCACAGAGGTTATTTTGTTTATTATTTATTTAGCTTTTCTATCATTCATCAGCTTACTAATTTACTGTTACACAAGTAAATTAAGAGGTAAATAAATAAAATTAATTCTGGTCTACACAAAGCCCTAACTTCTATGTGTAGAAGTTCCCAAGAAAAGAAATGTCACGGCATTTTCTTTCCAGAAAGCTGATTTAAGGACTATTTTAAAATCACTATCTGGATGTTTTCTTTCCTCTTCCATTTCTGCACAGATCAATGTTAGGAAGCCTGGAAGCCTTTTCAGAGGTATGGATAAGAAAATAATCTAGATATTTTGTTTTTAATATCTGCTTAAAATACTTAGAGCTTTATCCACAGTCTTCCAAAAGATACTTTGTCTTAGTACTTTCCTGCAGCACAGGAATATTAGTTTTTGAAATATCTCAATAAAAACTGCAGGGTTTATAAAACAGCTCAAAGCTGTTTCAGCATCTTTTGAAATTTTAAGGCCTGACTCATTGGTAAATAGGGGAAATAGAAACACTCTCACTGAGTGTCACAGTTTAACCCCAGCCAGTAAGGAATCCCCACAGAGCTGCTCACTCACTCCCCACTATGGGATGGAGGAGAGAATTAGAAGAGTAAAAGTGAGAAAACTCGTGGGCTGAGATAAAGACAGTTTAACAGGTAAAGCAAAAGCCATCACTCCAAACCTCCCCCTTCCTCCTTCTTCCCCAGGTTTACATGCTGAGCATGACATCATAAGGTCTGGTATACCCCTTTGGTCAGCTGGGATCAGCTGTCCTGGCTGTGTCCTCTCCCAACTCCTTGCACACCCCCAGCTCCCTTGCTGTTGGGGTGGTGTGAGGAGAAGAAAAGGTTTTGGCTCTGTGTAAGCACTGCTCAGCAGTACCTAAAACAACCCTGAATTATCAGCACTGTTTCCAGCACAAATCCGAAACACAGCCCCACACCAGCTACTGTGGAGAAAATTCTACCCAAGCCCAAACCAGTACACTGACTTTACTGGCTTTGGTAGCAGGTCACTGTAACACCTGTATTAATCAAAGCTTACCTAATTAATCAAGCCTGTATTAACCAATGCATTCCCTGAATACCTGTACCTTTGACAGGCCAAGAGGAAAAATCAGATTCGATTTTGTAACTGCCTGACTGTTGCTATAAACCCTGTGGGGTTTATTTCACTGTAAAAAGCCTGAGATACATACCTTTATAGACTTCATTTCATGACAATAAAACAAAAAAAGGGAAACTTTCTCTAGTTTTGGTGATCCCCTGGAGCATGACACCATGGCCCCTTGTACAAATGGTCAAGGGTGCATTTTACACTTGTTTTCTTACAGGCCAATTCTCATTTAACCAAGGATAGATCAGATATGGTATTTGCAATGAATAAAAAAGAGGGAAATGTATTTACTTGGATGAGTTCAGCTTGGAACAGTTCCTCCAAACCCAGGATGAGGCAGGGTAACTGTCAGCGATGCAGGAGATCTGCTTGAACAGCCACTGCATCTTTATTTTGGGCTTTCCTGCAACAATATAAAAGATTAATATAGTGGTTTGTGTTAGAAAAGACCATCTAGTTGCACTCCCCTGCCATGGGCAGGGACCACAAAATATAACATAAGATTTCTCTCAGCACTTCAGTGACCAAAACCTTGACATTTATGGGGCAATGTCACTCTGCCAAGACCAAGGTCTGCTTCTGTGTTTTCAAACCAGCCCACCCACATGTCACTGTGAGAGCTGAGTGCAGCCATCAGTCTTCCTACAGCTGCCTTGGCTCTGCAGGATGGCAGTGTGGGCAAGGCAAGAGGAGCAGCTGCTTCTCCGTACAGGCACAGCCAGACCAAAACAGTGGCAGAGCCAAAATCAGAACCTTGACTTCTGCTTTTCTAACTCAGAGCAAGCAGTCAGCCCTAGGACTCCCCTGACACCCCAGGTCTGGGTGCCCAGCTTATACAAAATGTGCACAAAGAATCCCTGTATAAATAATGTGTTGTAAATAATGCTTCCTGACCTGACCTAGAGCAAGGGTGAGAGGGTGCTGCAGTTGCGTGGCAGAACTGAGATAACTGAGAGCACTGGGCACACTCTGCATGTGCGTTATTTGAGGGCAGGGGTGTGTGAAACATTGCAGCCCTAACAGACATTTTACACACCAAAGGGTCTCCAGACTAACTCCATTAACTCACAAGTGCCATTAGGAAAAAAATAACATAAATGTGCCATAGAAAGCTAACACCTAATGAGGGTGTTTCCTCTCACTGTGTATCTCATGGGGTCTCTACGCGGGCTTCTTCAGCCCGGAGAACAGAAGGCTCAGGGAAGACCTTATGACAGTCTTCTAACACCTAAAGGGGGCCTAGGAGAAACCTGGAGAGGGACTTTTTACAAGGGCATGTAGCGACAGGATAAGGGGGATGGCTTTAAGCTGAAAGGGGGGAGACATTAACATTAGACATTATGAAAAAATTCTTCACTAAGTAGGCTCTGAGGCACTGGCACAGGTTGCCCAGAGAAGCTGTGGCTGCCCCATTCCTGGCAGTGTTCAAGGTCAGGTTGGATGGGGCTTTGACCCTAACCGTTGTATGGTTCTATGGTATTCTGGATCTGTAGAGTTAGAATAAAATGCTCTGTATTTTACTGAGCTCCCAGGCTTTGTGGTTTTCTGAAGAAGCATTATTCTTCTCAGTGTATGACTCATTTCTCATATTCTGTTATCTCTGTTTACAGCAAACTAAAGGGGAGACAAAAAAATTAGTAACTTCCTCCTCCTTCTTCTGTTTTCCATCCCTGACCAACACAAGAAACACGACACACAGTCAGCCAGCATCGTTCTCTGACCCAGAGCCTAGATTTCAGTAGCATAGTAGAGAGTGAAGAGAATCACATTTTTGCCTTGCGCTCCTCCATTGTCAACAATGAACCTAGGTAAATGAAATGGGGAATACCAAAGGAAAATAAACATCTTAGCTCCATTTATATCAGTGGCAAAATCGCAGACTTTGTCAAATCTTCACAGGGATTATTTTCTCACTTACTTCTCACATACAGAGTGAATTTTTTTGTCACGACTGTATCATCATTTTCGGCATAAAATACATATACTCCAGACCGGTGCTGATGGTTGCAGAACTTTGATGAAATGCTGTGGAGTAAAGAAAAGGAGGGAAATGGACAAGCAATTGACTTGAAAAAGATTCCAGATGTAGTCAAGGCTCATATATATGTTTGAAATAATCCAACATCTTCTAATGAGGAACCCAGATGAAATTATTTTTGCTTAGACAATATAAATCCCAGAATGTAGCAGTCTTGATGAGATGATATTTGCTTCCTGCAGTATTGATTAAATTCTGCAATTTTCTTCATAGTTCCTGGAGTACACGTGAACTGTCAGGATGTGATTTTATTACCAATCCTTTGGAAGACAACATATATAATTCATAGTGTCAGAATGATTTAGAAAAGACCCTAAAGATCATTGAGTCCAACTGTAAACCTAATACTGTCAAAGTCAAGATGATGATTATCAAACCTAAATGGCAGCTATTGTAGTTCATCAACATTAAAAGGCACTTCAGAAAATCTCTCTTAGATGGAGGAGATGAGGGCAGATTTTGGGGGCAGATGTTTTGTCTGGCTGCTTAAAGATACCTGGTTAGGAAGCCCCACCTAAATTTCTGTGGTAAAGGCAAGCAGAATATCAGGTGGTTTGAAGCAGAAATTGAAACCAGACAGCCTATACCAGCAATTTGTGAAGTAAGAAATCTACAGAAATAAACCCAGGATATTACTCATTAAGCAAGGTACATACAAAGGAATTAAGTATCACCTTGCAATTCTAAACTGGTTTTGCAATTCTAAACTGGGAAAACTCACATGGAAGCCACTGGCAATTTTGCCTTTTGACTAAGGCAGCAACTCCATACAATTACTGACTTTTGAATGTCTTCATCTGAAATGGCCTTAAAGATGTCCCTGAACTCAAGGATTTTTTTAAATCAGACCCCTTTTAAGCTACCTCAAAGTGGATATTGAAGGCAGAAGAAACCACAAATCATCTGTTGCTTTTGAAATCCTAGGTCTGAAGAATTAAATCTTAATAAAGTAATGAGAAAATAATTTAAAGCATGTCTTTGATAACTGAAAACAGAAAGGGATGTGAGACAACTATTATAAATTTAACAGAGGTCGCTCTGTGTATGATTTGCTCTTAGGAGGGAAGTGAAAATCAAAGTGTGCTAAAGCAGAGAGTCAACAAAAGCAAACAGAAAATGGAAATTCCAAAGGAATGTCTGGAGACATGTAGGGCAGTGACAAAAGAGATGAATCCTTGGGACTTGAAATTAGAATCTAAAGAAGGGGACAGATTTAATTAATAAATTTAATATGATCTATAATCAAGAGGAACAATTTGATAAGGAAATGGCAGAAATCAAAAATGCAGAAAAACAGGAAATGAAGAAGGATATGAAAGGAGTAAAGTAGAAGTGTTGGGACACATGGTTACACAGAAGTTAACTAAAATGTGCAAAGTTAGATTCACAATACATGAAGATATATAATGACCTTTACTTGTTTTGTTTCAAGAGACGTTCTGCTTTAAAATCACAATGAAATCTGCAGTGCTACAGCCTCAGGCACTGTTTCCTGAACTCCCTACCCCTTGCTGCTTCAAACTGAATGAAATATATACCTCTACTTCTTTTCCTCAGAGGAGACATGTCTATCCAATGCTAGTATTCAACCAAAACTGAATAGCTGTGGGGAATGTTTGTATAGAAGAATGTACTTGTCAGATGAAATAATCACCAAATTAATGGATTTTTCCCTCAATTATATTTTTCCATAAGATAAATTGGATGACAAAGGAACAAACACAGAGTATAATTACCTAAAATGAACCTAAAAAAAGTATTTAATTGACAGCACAGTCAGATGGATGGCTAAGTTGTCTGTTTGAAGCAATTTCCAGGTCAAGCTCCAGTGACACTTGGGGCAGTGAGCTGCCTATGGCCATGATCGTGGCCATGGATGATGCAGGGCTGCCCTGCCCCATGCACTTCTCCAGGACATGGGCTGAATTTTCTCAGGCAGCAGGTGGTGATCAGCTCTCAACAACTGTTGGTGCTGTGCTGCAAAGGCTATCTGATATGACTCATAGATCCCAAGCCACAACCAGCTGCACCCGACCCATTAATGAGAGCTACCTAAGCTATTTCTGGAGTTCTCAAAATTGTTATTGTTGGCCCAATCTGTAGCACCTTCTTATCTGGATTTAATTTACACCAGCTGTCAATCATCCAAGCAAAACTGACCCCTGTTCTTATGAGTGGTGAGAAGAGATCAATACCAGCTGCAAAGCAAATGGACTAGGTATTTTCAGCTGGAGGGAGGTACCTACTGGACAAGGATGAGCAAATGCTCATGGCTGTCCCCTGAGACCTCATTTCCAAAATCAGTAGTGATCATAAAGAACAGATCTGCCTAGCCCATGTCAGGCACTGCAGGTTAGTCACCAACACACACCCAGAGCTTCAGAGTTTGTTGACAGCCCTCGCTTTATCAGCAGAGACAGAGTTCCTGTGGCTATTGCCAGGAGATGACAGTTTACTAATCTGAACTGAGCTGTCTCAGAACCTCATGGAGATCTGATTCCAATGCACCTTCTAGTGCAGATGGGAGGGCCAGTCTGTGGCAAAGACTACTTGAGAAGCTAGTGGATAAAATCGAGCGCACCACAATACTAAGGAAAGAAATGATAAAAATAATAATCATGGCTGTAGCACAGTTTCATGCAGATGTTAAGAGAGGTTTTAAGAATATAAGAAAAAAATCTATGCAGCCACATTAATTCCTGCCTAGGCCCTACATGGCTTTAAATTGAAAACTTTAAAAGAGCAGCTTAGCTTTATTTTCGTTGAGGTGAGTAAGAGTTGTTACCTTGAAAGCCATGAGACTACTTTGAAAGAGTCTCTGAAGGAAATTAGATAATGTTATCAAGAAATTAGAAAGCCTAAGGAATGGAGAAAACATTAGCCTTAAGCAGGATTCATGCCAGAACTTCATTGTAGGAAATAACAGAAAAGGTAGATAACTAACAGGTTTATTCAAAACATGTTTTGCAGCAGTGGAAGAATACATGACCTAGGTAACGAGCAGAACGGTATGTTTCTGTGGCATAGTCAAACAGATCTAACGGTGGCCTGGGAAACTACGTGGACTTAGACTTTAATTTAAGCAGTCTGAAAGACACTGGGAACATCATCAAGAACACGATGACAAAAGGGTAACATGTAGAAATTGTGATCCTGTATGAAAACTGAAACAGATGTGTAACTGAGAAACTGTGTTAGAGAGAAAGGGAATAGCAAAATGCAGATAAACAAAAGGCTACATGCTTAATTTACCAAAGGGTGTATTATAACATGGAGAATAACTTGATTCTAGAAGTTATTTACATGAACTGGTGTTGAAAATCAAAATCATGCTTGAGGCCTTTTGTTAACACAGCTTCACCGCCACATTTTAAAAACAGAAAAAGAGTACAAAACATGGACAGTAAGCAGTCCAAATGAGATATAAATACAAGACATTATTATATCAAACTACCAAAATATTCAAGTACCTGCGTCCATCCACGCTGTAACTTTGTTTACACGGAAATGTTTTTTGGGGAGATAGCCACATGCATCTAACTGACGGATATGCTGTAAAGTTAACTTCAAGGCAAAATGCTTCCTCACCAATTTCAAATTCTTCTTTAGAGTCGGTTATATTTATAAATCCCTTTTCTGGAAAAAATTTAAGTAATATATATATTATAAAGGCTGAACTGCTTAATGAAGGAATTTTGCCATCTGTATGTTTTTCACTTTAGCAATCACAAGCAAAAAAAGCACCATGCTACGTCACAAAAGGCATCCTGCTAATCAAAATAAGATAATACTTCAAAATAGTACTGAAATGATGTCATTGTGCTCAGCTGCAGACAGATGATCTCAAACTGCTGAAGTTGCATATTTGGTCAAACCAGAGTCCTTCCAAAGTGGCCTGATTCCTCCCTGGTCCACCTTACAGAGCCACAGGGCCACCACCAGCATTATGTATTTGGTTTGTTTAGGTGTGTTCCAGGTGCTAACGGCTGCATCTTCTGGCTTTCCTCTATCAGGGAACAAAACCAGGTGGCACTATTAGAATAATCAGATGTTGATAGCAGTTGTTTCTCCTTCCCTGAAATGAGCTGAAGATTTTGGTAATGAGTCTTGCAGCTGCTCCTTTATTTCCCCATCTCAATTCGACATATTTGATGCAAGACAACAGCGATACGAAAATGAGTTTTGAAGGTGTGTGTGAGCTGTAAGCTGCTGGCACTTGCCCTGCTAGGGTGGGATTAGTTTCACCTAATGGAGCTGTCTGAAGTTTGGTAACCCACCTAAGCTACTTGTTTTGACCTCTGATAAACTCAGTGGAATGAGAGAGGCATGTCCAGATGTATCCCATCCTAAATGATAAGATGATAAAATATCTGAAACTATCTGTTCCTTGACACGGACTGCTGAAGGAACTGAAGTCATTGCTGGGGTTAGACGTCTCATGAAATGAAATGAATCCCACCCAAACAACAGAAGATACCTGTGGGAGGAGGCTGTCGTAAAGACATCAGTGGGGCTAGGATCAGCTCTGTAAAAATCATGGAATCATATACATTGGAAGAGATCTGTGGAGATGTCTAGTCCAGCCTCGGCTCAGAGCAAGTCCAACTAGGTGAGATTGCTCAGAGCCACATCCAGTTGAGGTTGGTATCTCCAAGGAAGTAGGCTTTACAACCTCTTGGAAACTTGTGCCAGTGTTTAACCAGCCATATGGTGAAAAACTGCACTGTAGAAATATTGCTGGACTGTTTTTTTCATTTTGAGTGTTTTTCTTCTGGTTGAAACCTTATATGCTGCTTGGCATGTTTTATCCCTGTCTATCTTATTGGCTTACAAAATACTATCTGAAAACTCTCAGAAAACCACACACACAAAAAAATGAACAAAATAATCAGTATTTTAAACCAAGAAGCAAATGCTTTCATGACTGTTCTCCTATTTTTTTTTTTGCTTTTTGGTTTTATAAATTGGACCTTCATGTTTTGAATGATGTTTTGGACTTTGTCCTTCTAGGCAGAATGTCATCTCTGTGTGTACTGTCAACAACAAAACCAGCCAAGGCTTTCTCCAGAGTGTGTGCAAGGACCTTGGAGCAGGATATGCCCTTTCTCTGGGAAACAACTTAAGAAAAAGTAGTTTCTTTCTTGAAAGGGAAAGAAAATAGCATGTTGTTGCTTGGCTGACTATTTTTTGGCAGATTCAAGTGTCTTTCTGCCAGAGAACCAGTGAACATGATTATTGAGTAATGACAGAGAGGTGAGATGAAATTCTTGAGACTGGAAACAAAGCTTTCTAGCCTCTGTATTTATTGTATTTGTTTATTTGTGGCTTTAAGCCTAATGTGTTGTGAAATAGCTTGCATATCCCTAAAAATTCTTTATTCAACACTGGTGTAAATAGAGCATAAAAACTGCAGAAACAAAGAGCCTTGCAGCTGCAGTTGGTTGACCTCTGTTGTGCTTTAAAGTGGCTTAACCACCCTGCCTGACCTGACCAGCTACACAAGGCAGGATAACTTGGTTAAGTATCAGCAAAAAGCAAAACCAGAACTGTGTGGATGCAAGGCATTACTAGAGATTAGAAGACCACTCACCAATGGTTAATGTTAGCCAAACCCCCCAGGCCATGCAGTGTGTGTCAACCAAATCAGTTTTCTTGTGGTTAAGTTACATCACGACCATTCCCAGTGTAACTGTAGGTGCTGACTCATGCACTGTGATGATTAAAGGTAGGATCATTTCAGAAACTGTCAACCTGTGCCATGGACAACTGAGTAAAATCTGTACCAATACCACTGACAAAATTGAAGCTGGGATGATAGCATAAATTCACACCAACAATGGTTGACATTAGTACATTAGGCTAAAGGTTGGGGTGGATCAGAAGCACATGATGTACCTTCATAACCTTGGAGAGAGAAGCACGCCTCTTAGCCAGGTGACAACATCCCCCCACTTTAATCCACCATGTAAGTAAATAAATAGATTTTCTCATCAGCAAAGCCAATAAGCCCTCAGTTTTGTTGGCATAAAGGATCTTAAGGAGGGTACAGACAATCACTGCAGCTTGGCATATTCCAGTTAAAAAATACCCTACTAGGAAATACTTCCATAGACAGTGATCAAAATATCTTCTATTACTATGACACATACTCAGACCTAATAGCTCATGGATACAAGATGCCACTATTTCTGAACTGGACATCAGTACTGAGAAAACAGAGGATCTTGCTCTAGCTCTACACTACCCTCTCAATCCTAGGAAGATGTGTGTAGGAAAATTGCCTAGGTGTTGTACTCAGTTATTGTAAATGATGAGTGAACTTCCTGCTCATTGGGAGGCAGAAACTGAAAAGAGGGTATTGCACTGGGAAAGTAATTTCTGAAGAGACTGGGGCAAGTATTCTCACTTTCTATCATTCTTAGCCTACGTGTTAGAAACTCTGAGAGCTACTACATCTAAGGTGAAACACATGGTGAATGCTTCAGAGAGCCTTGTTCTCAGAGGTACAGACTCCATCTCCAGGCACAACAGTCAGAAATCTACTTCCAGTGTCTATTCCTAACTACAGCTTTCCTTTCCATACCTTGTTTCCAGACTTATGACTCTTTGTACGTTATTTCCATCTGAATAACAAAGTTTGCAGTTGAGGCTATTTTGGACTAACTTCAATTCCCCTGGCTTTTAAATCAACATATTGCTTAAGTAGAATGATGTTTCCTTTGGTATGCTTTTGATTTTTTAAATTTTCAGGCCTTGCATAGCTTGGTCTTAAGAGGATGGTTTGCTTCAGTACCTGGAAAGCAGGAGACATGCAGAACAAGCAATAACATTGGAGTAGTCTCTCAAGTTTCAGGTTTTCTTTCAGATCTATCAGTGCTTGTTCTGGGTTTTGAGTGAGACAGCCCACCATCAAGAATCTTATATCTGTTTGATTCCTTCCTCTCAGACCTGTGTCAGGCCTGGTACATCTTTCGTATTTAACTTCCAAAAGGACTGTCTTTTAACGGGAATTATTTGAAAAGCAATATAATGCAAAGGTTGATTATCTTCATGTACCAGAATGACTCAGTTCAGGTTAATGTCTTGGCTCCCCTAGACTGTCAGTAAGTCAGACTTTTTTCTTAGAAAAGGAAATATAAACATATGCTGCCTACCTGCAAGCAAACAATTGCCACATGGAAAACAAAGAAAAATAACCAACTGAGGGACAAAATTAACACCGGGGGTTGGAATTACCTAAAACTGTAACCAAGGCAGTTTTGTTCGGATGAGCAGTAGAAGAACAGGTATAATGTCCGCTATCACTTCTTCCTGCTGATGAAGCAAACACATACTGGATCCGAATTGCTGAGTAATCGGTTTGATAGTCTAATCCTTCAAACTGGCGATCCTAGTTTTCAACAGAGATTTCCATTTAATCAGTTGATAGTGCCCAATATTACCTCTCCTGAAATGTGCCCTGTCTTCTTACCTGCTCAACTTCTTTGTTTTCTAAAGATAATTTTATTCTGAATTTGTAATTATGGTGAACAGCTCTGCACCTGATCAGCAACGGTTCTCCGACTTTAAGAAGTAATTCAGGTAAAGGTGCTGCTTGTCGTTCATTTAAATCTACAAAATCAAAACATAGTCACTGAAAGAACCATCACTTTGCCTGGAAAAATGCTCTGTTAATTCAACAGTTTTGATGTAATTTACAAGATAGCTATAGGGCATGGCTCAGCACAGAGCTTAGCTCAGGTCAGGTTTACTCAAAAGAACCAGACTAATAAACCTGAATTTATAGATCAGTTTATAAATATTTATAAATGTATATATTTGAGAACACTTTGAAGAGTGTTTTCATGCCCCGTAGTCCTAAAAACATGAAGAAAAAGTTAATAGATATTTAGCAAATGTAGGGCAAGACATTTTTTACAGAGACTACAAATAGCTATTAGAATTAGGTTTTAAACATGTAACAGAGCAATGATATTGATTGTTAGATTTGTTCCAGTGATTACACAAACATATAACATACAAACAAGTAGTTCAGCAAAGAAATTACACCCAGGTGAGTAGTGCAACTAACTTCAGCAGCAGGATCCAGCTTGCATGTAAGTAAAGTTAGAGGGAAGTTACCTATTGTAAAGAGGCCAGTGCATTCTCTGCCCAGGTCATTAGCTGCACAGCACCATATATAAGTTTGAAATAATTCATATTGTATCTTCTGTATGCCATCTATTTCCCCAGTTTCTTCATGCACTTTATCAGGGCAACTGCAATTACAAGCACAATTATTCATTGACTCATTTGGTTAACTTCAAGCAAATAAATCTGATAAATTTCCAAGCCATGAAACTATGCAAACAATAGTGGGAAAACTGGATCTTACATATCTGAATAAAAAAGGAACTAGGAAAGGTGAAGATAAGAAAAGAAAATGTCACAGCCTAGGCAGAAATATGAGCTGAAATAACCTGAATATGCTCAAACTGGCTCTTAAGACAGGTAATGCTGTGACAAGAGCAAGATTTCACAAGAGTGAAATCATAGAGGCTGACCTTTCACACCGCATCTCTAAATTCCTGTGGTGGGAGCTGCTGCAAATCCAGCAGCCCTTATGAGACCCAGATCCCAAAGAAATCCCAAAGACCTCAACAGTCTGCAAAGAAAGGCATTATTCCTGCTATTAATAGACTCAACTTTATATATTAATAGGACGGGGAAAAATAATTTAGCTCAGAAAACTTCCCTTCTAACATTCCTTCCCTTCTAACATATTCCCAGCTCTAAAACTTCATGTGATGTCCCCATGACTGGAAAAAGGCAAACATTGCACGTATTTTGGAAAAAGGGAAACATTGCACATATTTTTAAGAAGGGTAGACAGAAGGACCCTGTGAGCTACTGACCTATTAGCTTCACTTCTGTATCTGGGAATATCATGGATCAGATCCTCCTAGAAGCTGTGCTAAGGTAGACATGGAGGACAGAGAAGTGATTTGAGACAGCCAGCATGGCTTCATAAAGGACAACTCCTGCCTGACCAACATGGTGATCTTCCATGATGGAGTAACTACATCAGTGGACAAGAGAAGAGCTATGGGTGTCATCTATCTGTACTTCTGTAAGGCCTTTAACACAGACTTCCCCAACATCCTTCTCTCTAAATTGGAGAGACATGAATTTGATGGGTGGACTCTTTGGTGGATGAGGAATTGTTTGGATGGTCACATCCAGAGGGTAGTGGTCAAGGGCTCAATATCTAGATGAAGATATGTGACAAATGGTGTCTCTCAGGGGTCTGTATTGGAACCAGTACTGTTTAATATCTTGATCAGTGACATAGACTGTGCACACCCTCAGCAAGTTTTCAGATGACACCAAGCTGAGTGGTGTGGTTGACACGCCTGAGGGAGGGGATGTGCTTGACATGTCTGGCTCAAGAAGTTGGCCTGTGTGAACTTCTTGAGGTTCAACAAGGCAGAGTGCAAGGTTCTGCACCTGGGTTGGAGCAACCCCCAGT
Organism: Neopsephotus bourkii; assembly: GCF_033783945.1. Taxonomy (NCBI): domain Eukaryota; kingdom Metazoa; phylum Chordata; class Aves; order Psittaciformes; family Psittacidae; genus Neopsephotus; species Neopsephotus bourkii. The sequence goes on from NW_026902113.1 coordinate 9,829,976, forward strand.
ACCAACAACAGGCTGGGGGATGAAGAGACTGAGAGTATCCCTCAGGAGAAGGACTTGGGGGTACTGGTGGATGAAAGATTGGATGTGAGCTGGCTTCAGTGTGTGCTCGCAGCCCAGAAAGCCAATTGTATTTTGGGCTACATCAAAAGCAGCTTGACCAGCAGGCCAAAGAAAGTGATCCTGTCCCTCTACTCTGCCCTTGTAAGACCACACTTGCAGTACTATGCTCAGCTCTGGGGCCCCCAACATAAGAAGGACTTGGGCCTGTAGGAGTGAGTCTAGAGGAGTTGCAGCACTCCGGAGAATGGATCATGCAGGGACAGGTTTTCAACCAAGCTGGCAGAACCTGTCTCCAAAAATACTGTCCCCAGAGCTCTTCTTCAGTTATCTCCCCAGCTCACTATGCACAGTAAGGAGTACAAAGCCTTCCCCTTCTTCAGAAGTTGGTGAACTCAGACTAGAGATTCAACATGCATATAAACATACACCATACCTCTTTTCAGGTGTTTTGCAAAATATCCACTCCACGTAGGGCTGGGGGTAGCTCTCAGATACGCATTCAATTGCATCTGATCCTTCCCTTTTCCTAAAATAGGGTTTGCTTGGTCTCTCTGTTAAGAAATAATGCAAATGCTTAAGAATACTGAAACCATTCTGAAACAGTGTTTTGCTTATTTGGTAGTGCTTGAAGTTACAGAGATGCAATTTGTTTCAGGAGGTTTCGGCACTGAGTGAATAGAAACTGATTTTGCCTTAGGGATATTATGGGCTGGTCTCATGAGATTTTCAGCCTTGATTGCTAAATCACAGCTTCCCCGATATCAAAGCCTGCACCAAAGGATATTCCTGAGACTGAGACTGAAAGGTGTGAATTTGCTGTGGTTGATATTGATTTCACTGGGCAGGAGCACAGATACCTTTTGAATAACATACCAATCCCGTGGCCTTTGGTGGAGTATCTATTGAGACTAGAAAGTCCCTACACAAAATGGGATCCTTGCATACTGTTTGGTCAGATCAGATACACCATGGAAAAACAACGGGTGATAATGACTTCTGATAACCAGCAGATTTCTCTAACCCATACTTGTAACCTGGGGGGAAAAGGTTCCTAGATAACTCCCAGTCCCCTCAATCCATCAGGTGCAGACTTGACCTAAGCATATAAATTTAATGTATTAAGACTGCTAAAGATTTGATTCAGAACACCAACTCTGGCCTTAGGTCATTTTAAAATGAAATTAGAGCTTCCACACTGAAGAGGGACATGTTCTTTAGTCATTCTCCCATTGTCTGCAAAGTGACATGCTAACCTAGTTGGTTCTATGATTCTAAGGTGAAACTAATACTTTTGGATTTTCAAATTCTTTCTCCATTTATGTCTTATAAGCTGGGCCTAAAAGGGTTTTTTTTCTACCTCTAGAGATTCACATCTCAGTTGAAGTATTCCCATCTAGACTGGAGGATTTTGTGAGAGATGAAATTATGATTAGATTCACAGGAGCAAGAAAAATGCAATCCAAGCAATTGATATAGAAAAGATCTTTAACGAGACTGTTTCAAACCGCTATTGGTTGCACATGCAGTATCACTTTTTACCTCTAAAGCCTAATTGGTACAGTAGAGAAGATAATGTTTAATTGAAGATTTAATACTCTGTCCCCTCAATGAAACTGTTAAAATTATGATTGAGACATGCAATAGGCCTTCCAATAAAACAAGGAGAGACTGGAGATGACACTTATGACATCTGAGAGAGAAAAAAGCAGAAGAAATGATTTAAAAACAAATAGAGGGAATAAAACCAACTGATTTATCACAATTTATTACAAACAAGGTAAGTAACGGTACTATTAAACCTTTCTCTAGAAGGCTTTGACAGTCTTTTAGCTGTTTGGATGGGTGTTTTCCTCTCCTTCCTTTGAAATTTCTTTTACTTTCTTAAATATTAAATTTGGCGCTCTCCAGATAAAATTACATAGAATTTATATTCTGTTAAAAAAACCCAAAACATGTCAGTGTGGGTCTTTTTTCTTTTCATCTATGTCCTTGGACACCTCTATGTAGAAACAGAAGCTTGAAGTTTGTTGCAGCAGTTGCCTTTGCATCAGAGATGTCCCTTGTGTTATTCTTGAGAAAATTCAATCAAATCTGCTCCCACTCTGAGCCTTTCAAAAAGTCACACCTCACAGGTGAGCTGTCATGAGCATTTAGCAGCAGCTAAAATCTCAGCTTCTCAGACACCCTTGTGCTGAGCAGCTGCAGTACTGATGGGTTTTACCTGAAGACTCAATAAACAAGTAAAGGCTGGCACTGAGGAGAGGGACCTTGTCTTTCCCCTTCCTTCAGTGGTGACTCTTGCTGCCCATGGAATTGTGAAAGGAGAAGCTTTGAGAGAAGTGCATGGACCCAGAGGCAGGCCCAGGAGGAGAAGTGGCGGTGATTTTGGGGCACCAGAGACCAGAGCATAATAGGGATGCTCTGACCTGGTCCAGGTAATAGCCCAGCTGACAACACCGAGAATAAACAGGATAAGATGCAAGCAAAGAAATCTAGCCCATGAGCTTTGAGACCATGCAAAATACACCCTCAATTTGTCCCTTCTGTCATAGAGGGAATTTCTCGTAGGGGAGAAGAGAGCTGCTATGCATTTCCATCTTTATTTGTTCAGTTGCAAGGTTTATTGATGAGCAAAAGCTGACTCTCCTGCAGTCTGTAGTTTTGATTTCAGCCTCTGAAGACAGCTCCAAGACCTATGGAAGTCTAGGAAGATGCTTGAAATGCAGCATCCGAGAGCTTTGACTGAACTGGAGTCTCTCCCCTTAAACCTATTAATGGGGAAAGTCCTTTCATCTCAGATATACTTACTTCGGATGAGAATAGGCACAACTACTGTGTAATTGCCAGTTTCACTTATGACTGAGAAGGTGTATTTTCCAGCTTGTGCTTCTTTTATTTGGGAAAAAGCCAAAGACATAACATATCTGTAAAACAAAGTAAAGCTGTGTTTGTTATCTAGAAGGTAATATGCAACACACAGAATAAAATGTTAGTTCCTCAGTCTTGCAAAAAGCCTTCAGAAATACTAGTCTTCATTATTTACACAAAATCCTTCAACCTGAAGTGTTTTTATCATGTATCTTCGTACACAAGCAGCACATAGGAATTTAAAACCACAGGTACCACATGTTTAATGCTGAGGTTTGAGAAGGATGGGCTTCCTGAGCTTAGGACAGCTGAGGGGTCCAAATGGAAATGCTTTACCTACAGTCCCATTCCACATGTTTTGCAGGAGGAGGCAATAATCAAGCCTCAGGTTTCAGACCAGGTTTGTCTGTGAGAATTAGAATGTTGTTCCTGTTGTTGTTCTTGATCTGCAGTGTCACCCTACCAAGTCACATAATTCTTCATACCGCAGTTTCTTTGATTATAAAATCACAATTTTGCCTCACATGAGCACTGCAAAACTCAAATGGATCAATGTCAGAAAGTCCCTGGACATCCCTATGCATGATGCTATACAAAATCACAGAACAAGCTTATGTCAAACTATTCATGTATGTATGAGTCTAAACGACAATCAGTAATGTGCTGCCAGCTGACAGCCATGAACAAAGATTAAAAGGTTTAAAAAGATAATGCATAACATGTAATTAAATGCAAGCACAGTCACAGAAAATATTCCATTTGCATCCTAAAAGAAACGATCTCTTAAAGGATCTTTTCATCAGTACATCCTTTGACTCACCGATTCTCTGAGTCCAAAGAAGGTTTACACGCTTTGCTCTCTTTAAAGAACCAGAAGCATGAAATTATATTAGAAATGTTCATTATTACTCTTAATTCAATATCTTCAAAGACATTAACTTCCACATTTTTAGTTGGTTCATAGATGTTCTCTGTTCCTTGAGAATTCAAGTAACACCCAAGATCTTCCAAAATGTTAGAAATCTGTGATGCAGGAGGACAGACTGTTATGTGCTTGTTAGAAATTAAATTTACTTGCTTTTTTGCATTCAAATATTTTTAAAGGATGTTCTTCTAGAAAAGCTTTCATAAACTGCCTCATAATGTTCAAATATGAATAGAAATTCATACTGAAATAACACCATCATACCTTTTTCTTGTTTTGTTTTATCATTTCTGTTGTGAAACTTTTTCATAAATATGTTGCATTCTACTGCACTATGAAACTCTATAGGATTCCAGTTAAATTAGTTAATTCTGTTCTTTCAACAGACATCACAGAACAGTTTTTGCCAGAAACATGATAGTTTCCCTTAGTGACACATGCCATTCTTTACTCTCATTTTTGTTTCCTTTCATGTAAAGCCATAGGAAGACAAAGAACTATAATACAACTTTTCTGTCTGCAACTTCAAAATGCAAAGGCAGGGCCAGAACTTTTGGGTATTTTTTAGCATCCCACTGCTTGTCACTGCAGCACCTTGCTAGACTGCTCCTCAAATCCTCTGGAGCTTTACTAGGTAAGGAACATTTGGCCTGGGCACCTTCACACCTTTCATTTCCTCACCACTGTGTATAGCTAAGGAGAATTGAAAACAGAAGGACCTTATTCCACAGTTGTTCTGAAAACCACCAATGGATTTATGAGTCTCTAAGCTCAGCTGCAGCAAAAGGTGGAAAGTAAATAGCTCCATCTGAACAGTAGTCCTAAATGTCTCCCTCCGTGACTTTGGTGGGTGAAATTTACCTGGTGTAAATGTATGAAAGGACAGAGTTCATTGCATCCTCTGCTCCACACTCTGCTTGGTGTTGGTTCTTCTCATTCATTTCTCCTTCTTTTTCCCTTCACTTGATCTGAGAAGTATTTAGAGATAGCAGCCATATTCTGCCTTGTTAGATACAAGGACATCACAACTTTGGCTGCTGTAGTTTCATTTGTTATCCAAATTTTTTATTTATTAGTCCAGGAATGAAAAAGATTCCATAAGACTACCTTGGAACAATATTCAGTAATATTCAGGCATGCTGACGTCAGACAGCATCAAGAAATTAAAAAATCAGTTTTAGAGAAAAGTGATACCTATCTATTTACACTTTCAAAGTACGAATTGTGACAAGTAATTACCTCTAACCTCCTCTAGTCATATTTGGCATAACCCTGGTTATTTTGACTGTGACATCCCCACAGCCTAAAGGGTTAGGGTGTTGCTAACTTCTGGGAAGCCATTTCTAGAATGGACAGGAGTATTTTATAAGCAACTAGTTCTCTGTTATATTACCTTGGGAGATACCAATGTCTCTGGTGTTCCTGAACCTTCATCCTTCTGGCTGATTAAAACACACATAATCTCAGATGTATTTTGTTTTATTGCAGAAGTGAAAGTAACTGTTGTCATAACAAGAACTGTAAAACAGAAATAGAAAATGTAATCATGTTTAGATCTTTGCTCTGGGATAATAATCTTAGTAAAAATAAAATACAACAAAGCTGTAGAAAGATTACACCTTATAAAAAGAAAAGGCAGGAGGAAAAATGCAGATATATTGTATGCATTTGCAAATACTGCATTTGTGTACTGAAGCTGAGTGGAAGCACTATTTGAGAACATTCCAAAGGCACAGGTACCTCACTCATTAGATGTATGTCCCATAATATTGCAGAAAATGTCTGAAGACAAAAGCCTCTATGTATTCTGGAGGCTCCTTTAGAAACCACATTATAAAACACAGGCTCTCTCTTGCAGATCACTTCTGCACCTGTGTGTTGGAAAGGGCCCTGCAGCACCTACCCCTGCAGCTGAAGGTCAACGTTTGCTTGGTGTGAGCCAGAGGATGATCATGCACCATCAGCACTCAGGAGGTGTTCAAGTAAGAAACACTTTCCAAGCACTCTTGCTTTGACTTGCAATGGCAAAATGATGTCCTCCAACTCGTCTTCAGAGCCCACGCTGAGCTCGCCCAAGGACTCAAGATCATGTCTTCCTTTTCCCTTCCATCCAGGACTGGCTCTATTTGATTTGACATACTGGACACCCTCCTGAGCCTTCCTGGTATGGATTTGTGTACCCCAGCTCACAAGCGAGGTGCAGGTTAGATGCTTCTTCCTTTGAGCTGCCATTCACAACCTTGAGCTCTTTCTCCTCCAGGAAGCAAATAAGGCAGCAATTCACACTATTTTGAGGAAAGCAGATGCAGAAAGTGGAGCACAAGGAAGAGTAAGCCCATGGCTTTCTCATCCTCCATACCTCCCTGGCTTTCTGCTTATAGAGCCAGGGCAGCTCCTAGCCCTAGCAGGAGCAGTAGATGTTGTTTCTCCTTACACATAAGGAGCAGCGTGGGAAAGCTGCTTGTGCCTCAAAGGCATCATGTCTCTGGAACACTACATATGAGCCTTTCTACTGGGACTGCAGCTTGAGAAGTCACCTTTTAATCTTAAAGGAGGTATATAGTAACCATGCTCACATCATTGCACATAAGCAATATAAGATAAACAGAAGTAAGACTGAATAACTGGCAGGGTGAAAAGAGTTTGATTTCCATTAATTCCCTAAAGTCAGCTCTCAACAGCACTGATTATAAAATAACATCTCTCTCCTGGTGACTTGGAAGATTTCTGCCCTCAGGTTTTGTTTTTCTGCTTTTCCTTCCCCCTAAGCTCTCCCAGCTCCTGAGATGGTTGGACATAAAGCAAGCTGCAGAGTTTAAAGAAGGAAAAAAAGTTAAATACATCAGGTACTTGAAGGATGAAAGTAATGAGACTATTTCTGCAGGTGATGGAAGGAGCAAAACTGGTAGAAGGAAGAAATGAGCAAGAGTTGCTGCCATCCCCTCTGTGATGTTTGTATCTTCTGGAGCTGCCTGAGCTCTAATCTGGCAACACTGACAATGTCTTCTGAGCTCTCTTGGCAAATACAGGCTAAGCCTGAGCCCTTCACGTTCAGGCACCTAACATACACTTCATTTTTGGTGCCACCTTTCCACAGCATACACAGGCAGTGGTCTGCTTTCACAGACTTCTGAGGAAGATCCTGTCCATCTGCCTGTCATCCTAAGAAAGGTGAACAGGACTTCTTTGTGACGACATATACCTCCCTCCATTATCTATAAAGACAATGTTGGCGCTTCTTGAGACAGTGAGTGTCAGAGGGTAGCCGAAAGGCAGGTATGCGTTAGGTATCTACACCAAGCATGCTGAATTCCTCCCTGTCAACACAAACCAGGCTTCCAGCCCTCCCACTGGTCTATCACCAAGTCGTTCTCTGCTCAGTTTTCTCCACTTCTGTTTGTTGGCCACTTTACTTTTCACCCTTTCCAAACCTTACTTAGCTGATGGAAACCCACCTATGTCCACTGATTTCTAAGATGCGCCAGCTGAAACCACCTGAAAATAGGACCTCAAAAGTTACAACTCATTTGGCCTGTTGAGCATTCCCTTCAGCTTTCTGATCTGCCAATAGTTTTAGCTTCTGATTGTACAAGCCAAGCCAGTTTATCCCTGGCATTACTCCATCTTGCTCACATTGCCTTGTCAGTTGGATGCCTAATGCCACAGTAGGAAAGGTGTATTTAAACAGGGAAAATATTTGCAGCTAAAAGCTAGGCAGAAGCAGACAGATGTAGCAACCAGACTGTGAGCAGACATGCAAACAAGGTGTCTGATGAACTGGAACTGCACCTGTAAAGGACAGTATGTGGGAGCATATGCTGGAAGAGGGAGTAGTGAGCACTCTGACACCCTCAGGTATAAGAGAAAATGGGACTCCTTGTCCTGTTAACTGCTAAAGCTTGTCACTGCTGTCCTCCACCTTTACTCCTGTGAAATCCAAGAAGGTTTTTTAGGGTAAGGAAGAATACTTTGAACCTGAGAGGATTCTAGCTGCTTTACGGTGAGAAAAAAAAAGTTAATGTGATAGTCAGAAGTGTTTACATGACATGGAGTGCTCTCAACTTGTGTAGGTCTTAGAGAAATCCATCACACTGACAAAACAGAAAACGAGAGCATGAAGGAGCCTTTCAGAAAAAGCAGAATCAAGAAAAATATTGGGAAGTGTTAATGCTCCGATTCTCTGTCTTGATCTTTCAGCTTCTAGCTGGCCTGTTCAGGGACTGCTGTTATAGTCTGCACACTAGTCATCCTCCCAAAAGCCCAAAGTAAGAACTGCAGAGACTAAAAGCAGTGGGCAAGGAGTATCAAATATGTAGCGTACATAATCATATTGTGTATTGCTGAACAGTAGTGAAGTTGGAATGGAAATAAATCACTGCCACTGAACAATGTGTGTTTATGCCTGCTTTCCATCTTCATTATCTTTCCATAGGCTATACAAAAATATATTCACTAGGAGAAATCTTTTTCTCATTGAATTCAGAAAATCCTCTAGTTGCCATAAAAACTGAGCCAGGATTTCATCAAGATGTGGAGGCCCATACATGGGGAAGTGCCTGTGCAAGTCAAAAGGTGGGCTTACATGTTATGGTAGTGGTGAGAAAGGCCTGAATATACTGAAGAGACAGCAAACCAAGAAGCTACTCTGGTTCACCGAATGGAACTGCTTACAGAATTTTATTTTCAGATGGGGGATGACAAAAGCAACCTTTGGAAAACTGGGAAAACCTCTCCAGAATACGCTGAAAGCCTGAGTTTAGCAGAAAGAGAATAGCTGAGGAACTGGAACACTGTGAAGTGTGAAGAGAAAACCTTTCTCTTCATACCGAGGGATGCAATGTTCTGGTTGTCTTCAGCTTGGGATTTTACACAGCAGTCAGGCCCTCCCTAGACATAGAAGATTCTTCCACTCCACTTGACAGCTTCAGGAAGACTTATATAAAGAAAGCTATGTTTAGCTTCTTATTTGGCTTCTGACCATTTTCCTTGGGTGAGACTCTGGATCAACTTTCCAAAATTTTCTTCCTGATCAGGGAAGCTAGAATGACCCCTTTTTCCCAAGGAAGCTATAGTCCTCTCACATTCATACGCTGCCAGAAACAAATCTGTAATAGTGGTAACATGGAGGAGCCCAATACCCATGCATTATCTCTTAAAACCTCCACAACTTTGCATGTGGTTGCCTTTTTCTCAAATCACTCCCAAAGCAATGGATCCTGAAATGAGAATTTTACTCTATATAAATAGGATAAAAATCACAGGGAGGTAGGATAGGTAGAAAAAGCTGATACTAAATGAATTCCTACCTTTTACCCATATCTTATTTCTCTCCCAACAAACTTAACTTTTCTCCTTCCCCATCTTTCAACACACCTTCTTTCCTTGGTGTCTTCACTGTTTCAGCTTAAATACTTCCCCCCAAAATGCAACCTGTGAGTTCATTCTCAAATGATGATGGGGCCAGAGGTGTTGATCTATGTTGGAGAATAATAACTGCTAGAACAAGGTTCAACAAGGAAGGTGGGTGACAAGACACCTCTGTTGCAGCTCATGCTAATTGTGAGTAGTTGCTGTAACATCAGATGGGGTACATCTAGGTCAGGACCAGTCATTTATCTGGTCTTACCAGTTAATTACAACAAACATCACGTGAACTGATTTAATTATTCCCAGTCATGTTCAAACATGATTGAGATTTGAGATGTGAGGGAAAAAACACTATAGAGTGTAGTAGCTCTTTGAGAGGGTTTAGTGGAAGAGAATCTCTAGACTTGAGTCACCTAGCAGGAAAGCAGTGAGAAGACGAGAGTAGAGGAGACTGTGTGGGTTTGGAAAGTGCCTAATTAGGGTCTGTGTGCTGAGTAAAGAACTAATAACAAGGAGCAACACTGACATCATACATTGCCCTGTCACCTGTCAGTCTTAACTGCATTGCCTTCAACCCTCCACCTCGGTTGTCTTCCCACCCGGATCCGCTGACAACGCTTCCACCACCCGAGGCCGTTCAGGATGTGGCATTACACGCTGTTTTTTCCGTGGGCTCTTCTGCCCGAGAGAGAGGTCTCGGTGCACGGAGGGACCGTGATCTACGAACACCGGCACGGAGGCGCCCGGGGGCGGGCAGGCGGCTGCCGCCAGGGGGCGCCACCGCGCCGCCCAGCCCTCACCGCGCCGCGCAGCCCCGCGAAACGGGGTAGCCCGCAATCTGTTGTGATCTTCTGTTAAAAGGCAGAAAGCTTAAAAATGCTGCCCCTTCCTGGGAAGATCCCGTGTCTGTCCTTGCATGGCACAGGCAGGATTCTGGCTTGGGTCTATCGGTTTGAAAAATTAACTAAAAATAAAGGCATTTTTGCGCAGGAACAGCTCATGTACATACAGTGAAAACTTCCTAGTCAGCAGAACACCTGTAAGTAGGTCGTGCCCTATTTATTATGGTGGCTTCAAGTGTTTCTTCTGAAGAGATATTAAACCAGAACTTGTCACAGTGAATAAACCATCTCTAATTCATCCCGTGCAAATGCCAGGAAAGGGCTTTGCTGGTTGATAACTTACTTTATGTCAGCTCCTGTAGTAAAACTACACTGCCTCTGCCTAAGAATTCTGTTTTCCCTGTACTTCCAAATCTAATCTGTGCCTGAATCTAAAAGATCTCCTTTCCACATATGAGAGAGAAGTTTGCTCAATCTGTCTCTGGAACATCACTGCCAAGAGCTGCCTATTCCAAGTTTGCCACATGCAGCAGAGACCACTGTCCACAAATTAATTTTTCATATTTTGAATTTCCTGCTCTTTTCCTCAGCTCCCCATTTTCAGGTCCCAGATGAAAACAGCTGCAAGAAATTTCCACATTTTTTTTTTAAATATATCTAATGACTTGGCCACCATTTCCAAGAACTTGTCCTCTGTCTTGTTATATCCTAACATATTTTTGGTACAAATTTCAGCAAACTTCATCTTTTGGATAAAATAACACCTTTTGATCCTGTTACTTCTTCTCTCGGAGCAGGACTGTCAGCAGCTCTGCCTATGGCTCATTGCAGCCAGCTTATAAATTACAGAGAGATTTTAATCAAGAATAATTAAAATGGCTGAAGATTTCAAATAAGGTATCACAGTATTTTATATTCCTCTGTCAGAGAATCAAACAAAACCTTCTCTAACAGAACAGGTAGCTGGGAGTCAGCAGAGCACCTCCCGTTCTTATGCTGATTAGTTACAGATACATTTGCTCCAGCGCCTTATGTAGTAAAACTTAGCTAATGATTACACAAAGTGCAGGCATATTTTTCACATGGTACTATTAGATATCCAACTTTATTGACTACTTTTGCCATTTGCTTTATTGCAGACTGATACCCAGATCATGCTCTGTGATTCAGATTGTGATTTCAGCATTCATTTAAGCTAGGATGAACAGCAATCTAGTTTGATTTCTTTATATATTCCATCATTTTTCAGACTTTCTAACCATATAACTGGCCTACTGAGTACAGGTTTCTTGTTCCTCTGGGAATGAGCTGTTGTCAGTAAGGGATTATGTACATTTATGAGCAACCCAACTGCTTTAGCTGTTGCAGGCTTCTTTGCTAAAACCAAACTGGCGCTAGCACGTTGCTGCTCTTTGATTTATGGATTTGCTTTGAAATCACCCTTCTGGGTTCTAACGTTATGTCAGTAACTCATGGATTTTATCTGAAAAAAAACCAACAAAAAACCCAAAAGAATTCTTCTTAGCACAAAACAAATGCTGAAGACTGAAGCAAGCAAGACCTTTAGTTCTGTTTCATCTCTGTCCTGCGTCTTCTGGTTTTTGTTTACCTGGGCTTGGGTGAGGAAGGACTGCAGGGTTGTATTCAAACCCTTATTTGCCTTTCATTTCGCTAAGATAACTTCCTGTCTCCCTTCTCTGCGAGTCCAAGATAAAGGCACTGCTCGAACAGCTGAACTATTGTTTTGCTTGTTATTATTCATTTTGCATGTTTTATATGGGCTAGCTGAATGAATGACAGCCCTTCCACAGGTCCCTGAGCTCATGGTGCCCTCTCTGCTGAAGGTATAGTTCAGAGGGAGCTCGCTGCAGTCCCTGCTGCTCTACCCACAGTTTGGGCCATTATAGCCTTGAAAATGGATGAGGACAGGAAAACTGAGGACACCCCTTTCTGGGAAGTAGCTGAAAAGTGGCTACAGAGGTAGTGAACCTCAGCTGCCATGGCAACCCCCCTTTCTGTGGAAAAGCCTACATTGTGGCTGGTTCTTCTGCTTCTTGCCCACATCTTCCATCCTCAGGAGAACTGCTTCTTGACTTCCACATTACTCAGACCTTTACAACCCATGAAATATGGTGAACAGTGGTATCCTGGGCCACACTAGGAGGGGTTTTGCTGGCAGGTAGAGGTTCTCCCCCTCAGCACTGAGAGGACACACCTGTGAGGTCCTTAGTATAAGACACACTGACATACTGAACGAAGTCAGCAAAGTGCCACAAAGATCTCTTCTGTGAAGAAAGGCTGAGAGAGCTGGGACTGTTCAGCTTGGAAAAGAGAAGGGTCATAGAGATCTTATCAATGTATATAAATACCTGAAGGGAGGGTGCAAAGAGGATGGAGCCAGGCTTTTCTCAGTGGTGCCCAGTGACAGGACGAGAGGCAATGACATAAACTTTTTCACCATATGGGTGCCCAAGCACTGGCACAGGTTGCCCAGAGAGGCAATGGATTCCATTGTCAGATATTCAAAAGCTACCTGTATAAGGTCCTGGACAGCTGGCCATTGGTGGCCATCATGGAGCAGTGAGGTTGGACCAAACGACCTATAGATGTCCCTTGTCACCTCAAGCTTTCTGTGATCCTGTGAACAAAGGGACAATTCTGAGGGCAAAGTTTTGCTGGTGACCACAGAGGTCCCTCAGGAATCAGAAAGTGGCATCGGGCTGTCTTTTTTCATGACTGCTCTCTAGAGGATGTTTGCTCATGGAAATAGCATGTTCATGCCATTAAAAAGCTGGATAGACAAGCATGAAGCAAAGCAAACAGGTATGTCTCATCTAATGACATACGTAAGTTTGCTTTAGCTCCTTAAAAAAACCCAAACCAACAAATTACTCCATGTGTAAGTACTCCAGTCTCATTACCTGACACACTCTAACACTCCTATTGACATTAGTGGAATTACTAGGTTCTTGCAAGCAAGGATCACTTTATTTAAACACCTAAAGACAAAGGTATGAGATTCCTGGCACCTCATTAACAAGGAGAAAAAATTCTGCCTTAAAGAGAAAGGAAAACAGATAATAGCAGATAATGAAAAGATACTAGCAGTAACCCTGGTATTGTAAAACTTCTCTTTTGAATCAAAACAACTGTTTCCATAGCTGAATGTATTCTTTCTTTCCTGGAAAAGGGGATGAGAAGGGAACACTGAAGGCCTTAATTGTGCAAGGGGGAAGGATGGACAGAAAGAAGAAGAGTAGGAGAGAATGGTTTTACTATGAAATATGAAAAGATAAAAATTAATCCAAGGTATTTGATAAAAATGGCAGTTGGTATTTGGTACCAAATTTGGTAAGAATGAATGAAACCCCCTAACCAATTGTTCTTACTTGCATCGTTATGAGGTTAATGTTGAAAAAGAATTGCAATTCCCAAGCAGTTGTACAAATGTAAAATCTAATATATTCCTTAAAGAGCACGCTGTAACAATAAAACACTTTTCAAACCAGGTCTTGTATCTCACCCATTAGAAATCTTATCTACACCATTAAGCCTAGACTACAAAGAAAGGAGTAAATAATGTCTTACTTTTACAACAGTAACAGAACTAATTATCCAGGCCATAAGGTAGCTTTTGTTTGTTTACCCTGTTCAGTTTTTTCAGCAGTTTTTAAGGAAACACCTTAGAAAAAATAGGGAGCCATTCCTTCGTTTGTATGGGACATAGGCACACAATGTTTATCCACTTATCTATCTGTCTAGCTTTCTTATGATCTTATTTGTCATAAAATACAAAGAAGAAAAGAAGAGTGTATCCTTCAATCATACCAGCAATTTTTAGGGCATTATCTGTGTTTGAAGGTTATAGACTCCTTAAGGAAGCATTTTGCATTTAGAGTCCTAGAGCATCTTCTTAAATGCATTTCCCTTAAGATCACTAGGACTAAGCCATACGGGGAACAAGCCCTTCCTACCCATTTGAGAAATGTTCTGTTTGCTGGCTCTAGACGGATTTTTTGGTCTCTATTTTATTTTTAGAAGTGTATAATCACTGGGATTAAACAGTCCTTGTCCTTTCCTAATGTTACTATAAAAAACTGAAATTGCTTTCTGCTTTCACTGGTCATCCACTCCTGCTCTTTCAAAGTTTTACTCTCCAATTTAATTTCCATTGCTGTTTGCTGGACCTGTTCATTATTGACTTTCACAGCAAACATCTCTATGAAGTTCTTCAGAAAACCTCAAAGAGAAAACTCAACCCAGTTACACAAACCAGCTAACAGAGCAGAACCTGAAAACTGGGTGAGTTTATGCCATGAAGTTTCAAGTCTTTTGAAAGCTACATTTTAAGAAACCTGTGAACAAAAGGTGTTCTGTGCTATATTATTTTGGTGTCATTATGGGAAGGAGTCTCTAAGGGGATACTGCAGAAGGGCAGGATGTCCCCAGCTCTGCTCCTCTGATAAACCTGCCTCTGCTGAGCAGCCACAGCAGCACACACACATTCACCATTGGGCAGAGACATGGGGATGGCCCTCTGGGACTCAGGCTGCGCTCTGGGCATCTTCCAGCTTCTCAGTAGCTTTAAATACAGGTAACCTGGAATTTTCTTGTGAAAAGAGAGGTTTGGGGGAATGAAGCAAGTAGGGTTAAACCTCAAGGAATTAAATCACACATGGTTTTAAATTGCATTTACTTTCACTGGAAAATAACCCTTTTCCTAAACAATCCTTTCAGATTCAGGAATCTTCAGAAGTGATACCTTATCTTCTGGTCCACAAAGTACTTGGAGATAGATAACTGTGTAAGTATGTTCTGCTCAGCATGACTGTTTCCTTGAGTAAGCAGACCATGTACTGGCCTTATCCAACATTCACAGCTAGCTTGCACCCAGGTTTTTGCATGTTTTGGGAAAGAGACAGGATCAAACTTGATTCCCCCTGGGGTGCTCATTGATTTCACCTTCCTGCCAGTGGCAGGGCTTGGTGCCTGAACTTGTTCTGGAATGTTTGTCAGCTGTTTCTTCAGAGATAAATCAGTGTATTGCTGGGCGATGGACAGATCCTGCAGGTCGCTGGGTCCCAAGCATTTCTGGGGTTCTCCTGAGGAAGGAAAAGTGTGCTGGCCCATCTTTTCCTGGGTCTGCCATAGGAATGTAATGGACACTTGTATGTTCTGTGAAGGGGTGTTCAAAAGTATGGTCCTATACTTTTTGTGCAATCAGACACACCATTGTCTAATCCAGAGCTTGTTAGGGCCTGAGCCTGCAGTTCTTGCACATATAAAATTTCCTCTTATTTGCCAGCCACAGGGAGATCTCAGTCAGCATCTCACAGCTTCATTTCTCCATTCCCTGAAGTTGTGGGTTTCATGAACAAGAGCAAGAGCAGTTGCTAATGGAAAACTTCCCTCATGAGAAAGGTCACCGAAAGTCTCTGTTCATCACTAAATTCTCTCATTTGTAAAACACGAAACTACTACTGCTTCACTTCCCAGGCCCGATCCACCCTCCCACCTCATCCACTAATGCAAGGCTAATTGTATGCTAGATAATATTCTCTTTAAACACAAGCTATTACTTGGGATGACCAGAAAAATTTAAGAACATGAGGAACTGGAATACTGCTTTTAATGTATATAGCTGTATTTACATATATATTGTATTCTATATATTGCTTTCTAAAGTTCTTGTGATTACATTCCTTGTTCCTGGGAAGCGTTTATTTCCAGCAAATAACACAGGCAGGATGCTTCTTCTTTTCCTGCAACTTTTGCAGTTCTGACACTATAAAGACTGATGTGGTGCCCTATGTCTACAGATATTGTGGAGATTCTCCTCTAGGTGTTATTACAGTTTAGCTTTTCTTTGCTGGTGAAGTGTTGCAGTTTCTGATGATTCTAGCTCATCATATAGATATTCTCCGTCAAGTACACAAATACAAGGTTTTATCTCTAGACAGCCTATAGATTCTTAACAGGAACACATGCATATTTAAGAAATAACATCATTAATTGAATGCTTATGATATTGACATCAAAGTTGCTTTTAAAGAGTGATATTCTATAAAGAGATGTACAGAGCTAGCACTTCTCAGGCTTTCTGCTGTCAGCTACACATCTGATCCTTCAAATCCTAGCTGGTTTGTATGTCCAAAAGATTTGCTGCTTTTTCCTGTAACAGCTAGCCTCACAAGAAGTAACACTGCCTCCCTATATACTTTGCCTTGACTAAATGACACCTCATTTGTGTCCTGGAGAACATCAGTTGTCCTGGAGAAAATCACACCTTGGGGCTCTCACACCTTTTGCTGTCTTTGCAGAATTGTCTCTTAGCCCTGCTGAAATCTATCCCTTGCAAGGGCCTTTGGACACCATCACATCCCAAATGCTAATCATTTTTATTTACTTTGGTATGCAGCCTGCAAGACTAGCAAAGCTCAGTCAAGAAGAAAACACAAAACCCCCTCTTTGACAGGGTTTGCTTAGTAGTAGTATCATCAGTCATGCAAAGCATGAGATCATAGAATACTCATTTTCATTTCTACTCCACCTTCTCTTCAAATAGCTCAACCTAGACTTTCAACCATGAATGAATAATATCTAACAATTGCTCTTTGAAGTAAGTAGTATTATCCTTGTATACAGAGCTGAAAATGGACCGCAGTTAGTTAAATAACTTTCCCAGGCATGCACCAGAACTGCATCAATCAGGGAAAAGAAACACTCTCTTTTTTTCAGTCCTGGATTTTGAATCAGCAAGATCATGTTTGATAGGAGCAAGACATTCATTTTACAGTTAGAGACGAATAGTTTCAGGCATTTGAGATGGAAACAAACACTATTTCATTTTCTCTTAACAGCTAATTGTTGGAAAGATTTTTGGTAGAGGAAATCAAGCTTAAAATAAAAAACTCTTCCCTCTAACCAGAAAAAAAAAAAAAATTAAAGGCCCTTTCAGATATTAATATTGTGCTTTCTTCTATTTAGGTCATTGAATAACAACAACAAAAACTGTTAAGATACAGATGCATCATATTCCATTCTACCAGGGTATCTGATTAGCAGATTATTTACCTGGGAGACTGCAGATATATTACTTAATGTGATCAGGTCAAGCTAGCATTAACACCAGGAATACATTTACACCAGGAAGAAGAAAACAAACAAACAAAAAAAATCAGTATTCTTAAATACGTTAATACTCTTATTTAATGCTCTTAAATACTTGAGCAAGAAATGTGTCAGATGCAGTGAGAGCAAAATCCAGGCTGGACTGGGAGAAATTAGGGTCATGGAAGGGAGAAGAGCATGTCCAGAAGAGAGGAGAAAGGTGGGCCAGAAAAGATGCAAGAGAAAATGAATGGATAAGAAGTCAAAGGTGAAAGAAAGGAAAGGTGCAAAGTGATGCAGTGAGAGACTGGGAAATGGAGAGGAAAGGGTCCAAGGAGGAGCATGAGGAGACTGTACCTGCTAGCTGAAATGGGCTTCCATTGGGGTGGCCAAGGAGCCAGCCTGCTGCCATGGCTGGTGATGCCCTGCAGTCCCCCAGCCCCAGCGAGTGAAACCAAGTCATGCAGGTGGTTGCCTTAAGGGTGCACGTCACTGCCCACAGTGAAACCACTTCTTCAAAATTGAGGTCCTGGGACCTCAGCCTGAAGGAAACACTGTGGTACAGGGAGAAGAGGGGCCTCTCTGAAAGCTGGGGAGCATCTTCCTTCTGTCAGAGAATGCCTCTGCCAAGCCAAACAGCTGCTTCCACTCCAGCTGCTCTGCCCTTGCCCCTCTCTTTACCCCTTCTCTCACACTTCTACACAAACCTATTTTCTCGGGTAAATTTAGTGCAGCTGATTTTTTGCTGTCTCACCTCAATTCTTATTTTTGAAGCAGTTATAGTTTCTGCTTTCATGCACCGGCAGTCTGCATAATTTATTTGAGTATTGATGAGGGGGAGAACAAGTGTCACTGCCAAGCTAAAGAGCTTAAAAAAACAATCCAAAGTTTGTGTGATTCCATGGGAACACCCTGCTGTATCTGTCATCGTGGGCTGAGGGAGGTTTCCTGGCCTGGGTGAGTGCTTGGTCTGCTGGTGACAGAGGACTTGCTGCGGTCATTTCCATGAGCCAATGGATGGGGAGCAGGTTTTTGGCATGGGGCTGTGTTTGCGCCAGGGGAAAAGGGAACTAGCACTGTCCACGGGAGGTTTATACTGAGCTACAGCTGCTCTGAAGTCGTTTTGCAAATGATTTGTCAAGGGGATAAGAATAAAGGTCTCCAGGCTCACCCTGAGACATGAGCCTCTAGGGACACGGCCCCTCTGCCCTTAGCCTGTCCCTACTTGCTGCCTTCCTTGGAGTGTAGCATGCCAGGACCTGCCTCATCATTGCCTTCCAGTCACTGGTGTGTAAAGGGTAGAACCATCCCGGCCCTGGCTGAAGTTGCTCACCCCAGCAAGGCCTCTTGTTTGTATTAGGACAGGACATCACAGAGAAGCAGGAGGGTCTCCTCAGCTTCCACAGCCCCACATCACAGCCCCAGGCAGAAAGCGGATCCAGTTTTAAGGGATAAGCTGGAGCATCTGCCCCACAATCCCACAGGATACGCTGGGGTATTTTTACTATTCATTCAACTGTTACAGTTTATATCTAAAAGTATATTTTATTACATTATTCAGTCAGTTACAGTTTTACTTGCTAGGGACCAAGCATTCATTCTGCAACTGTACAGAACCTGGATAAAAAGAATCCCTAAAAAATAAATTCAGCATCAGTAAGGTGTTCCCAGAAACCTGTCAGAGGTGATACCTATATATTTTTATTTTTTACTGATACCTGGTAAATAGCTTCTTTTGAATTAAGGTAGTTTAAATAAAAATGTAGATGGACTAGAAATAGACAGACATATCATAGGTAAAAGAAGCCACAGAAAATGTCCCATAGGTAATTGCAGGGACAATGGGGGAAATGGCATTGAGACCACCATTGTTAGCAAAGACAAGCGGATGATCTCTCACAAGACTGCCCTAGAAGACTGCGGCAATAGCATTGTACACTGGTGTTGGAGACAAGTTTGTATGTGATGCAGTTCAAAGGAAGGAGCTGAAATTATATGAAAACTAGGGAGGTATACATTTGCAAGGACTCAAAAACTGGGAAAGGAAGTATAGGATTCCACAGGCCCTAGAGAAATCATTGCAAGCAGGGAAATGTCATGCTGGCAACAAGATGTCCTAGCTGGCAGGTTGGCTTTTTGTTTTCCACAGCCCTCACTGGTACTCAGTCCCAGCATGGATGAGGTTGGAAAACACCTCTGGCAATAGCTTAGTCGGGTCCCACGTTGAAAGCATGATCAGGTAGCACAGGTTGCCCCAGAGCACATCCAGTAAGGTTTTAAATATCTCCAAGGATGGAGAGTCCACAATTTCTCCAGGCAATTATTCAGCACTCAACTACCCTTGCAGTAAAAATGTGTTGCCTAACATTCAAGGGGAATGTCCTGTGTCTCAGTTTGTCCTGTTGTTGGTCCTCAGTCCTGTCACCAGATACCACAGAAAGGAGTCTAGGTCACCCACAGGTATTTATACATATTGGTAAGATCCAAGGCTCTCTTCTCCAGGATAAATAGCCCCAGCCCTTTCATCCCCTTCTTGCATGTCAGATACCCCAATCCCTTAACTTTTTCATGGCTCTTCACTGGACTTACTCCAGTAAATCCATGTTTTTCTTGTACTTTCTTCAATCCCTTTCAAAACCATACCTCCATACAGGTTTTGCCCTCAGAAACCAGGGAGTAGACACTGTGCTTCTGTTCTGAAACTACTAGACATCTACCCCATCTAGTTACTGCTCATGAACAGTTGGGTGACATGGCAATGACCTGTCTGAATGCTTACGTACATACTAAATGAGTGTCTTTTGATTTAAAATTGGCAAGTAAGTAAAGTGCTTTGTTTTCTCTTTCACTTACTGCATTCAGCACTGGAAGCCACTGGGATGCTATTGAAGATCTTACACTTTTTTGTGCTTGAAACAAGATGAAACTAACACTAACTTTCTTAATCACGAGACTGTTGCTGGTGATTCAGCTGATCTGGTATCAGAAGTCTCAATACATACGTCATGTTTTAGGCTTAAAAGCTTCTGTGAAAGATGCTATCAGCTAGGACAGTTCATATCTATTGGATGGAAGCAAAATAAACTTATAAAATCTGGCATACTGGCTTATTCCCAGAGGTGCTGGACTGAGGGTAGAGAGGATTAAACAAATATGTCATACACACGTAAAGCATTCTTCTAAGTGAGTAGGCTGGGTTGGGTTTTTTCCACCATGAAAGAGTGCTTTCTGTTACCAAGTATTTTATCCAAGTTATGTCACACTATGGTTGGTCTTCACTGCACCAGTTAGATAAAGTCAACTCCAGTGGGAGTAGCCACATGGCAAGAACCTCTCTAGCTAAAATGTATGACTGGATTACTAGCACAGTTAAACTAGACTTATATTTTAGTGCTTGTACTAATATGAACTCTAGCTTAGGGTGAGACCTCCACCTTATACATTATTAACACAGGTGTTAGCATACATTTTGAATGTAGGTGTTAGCAGGAGCACTTCAGGGTCAGCTCCTGATTTGCTACTTGGTTTGAATTCAAGACTTCACTGAGTGGGAATGAATTTCTTTTTGCATGTGAATGGGAGTTGAGCTGGGGAGCAACATTTAGTTTCTTCCAGATACTGTTAGTAAAGACAACCGCCTAGCTAGGGACACATGGGTATTGCCACAGCAGGTTGGTCCTACTTACTCAAGCCAATATCCTGACTGCCATATTAGCAATTCTCAAACATTTCAAAGGAAGATAAAAAAGCCCCTTAATTTTGTGGAATCACCTCCACAAAGAGTGGCAATTTCCCTTAGATTTCAGACAGCAGTTGGTGTATATCCTGAACTATCAGGCTCTATTACTCTTCCTTCAAAAAAAATAAATGAGCAAATGCTAAATTATTGTCTAGTATTACTGTGGACTCTGATTATGCTTGTATTTTTGTAAATCTTGCTAACTTTTTTTCTTAATGATACATTACAATGATAGACTTTAAAGGTTAAATTCAGATTATTTGAAAACTTTTTTTAGAAGCATTTCCTTTGATCCATTTCAATTATATTAAGCAAGGCCAGTTTTGTAAGTAGAGATCATATTTTTTAATAGACCAATTGGTACTGTTGAAAAAAAGTATTTAGGCATTACTTTTTTCAACTACTTGGTTTAACAAGATTCCTACCTACAAAACTTGTCTTGCCTATGCCTTAAAAAAAATTAAAATCACAGCTACAATAACTCTATCCCTCAAAAAGTATTATTATTCATTTGCATTATCTGATGCCAGCCTGCACTTCAGGATCTGTTTCCACATGATTTACTAAACATGTTAATTTTGGGTCAACGCAAAGAGAAATTATCACTCCCAATAGCAGACGTGGCTTTCTCAACACCGATTTGAATGTTACAGGAGAGCTATTTGGCACTTGCAATATCATTTGGCTGGAGAAAAGAGCTGTTGGCAGGGATTTTCTTCCCAAAGATCCTACTTCCCTTTTCCCCCCTTATTTTTCATCTCATAATGTTTAATTCTGCCTTTCTGTCAGAGATTATACAAATTCTGTCACTTGGCTGTTTCTGGGTTGGAAAACACACCACAGTCATGGCTTAACTACAAAGTGGGACAAGACCCAGGGGTATCTATCTGTTTCTCCTAAAGTAAAGTAAATCTCTGTATGTACTCAGGAGAGGAATGGTAGTGCTCTCCATATAGGTGCCAGCTTCAATCAACAGGGGATCTAGTTTTGTGGAGAAAGGATAACATCATCAATCAGTAATCTGCAGGAATGTCCAGTAAATCTCCTTGCAGTGCACAAGCTAGCAGTGCAAGTAGAAGCAGATAGGGAATGGCAGGCAGGACTCCTCAGCTCTCTGGCTGACCAGCAGGAACAGGCAATAAAAACATAATTCTGGAGGCAAACACACAATTAATGAGCAGGTGTCAGGCTCCTACATACTCAATAGCTGCAGGTCAGTCTTCAGGTCAAGTCCTTATACATAGTGAACAGAAATTAAAGGACAGAAGAGAGGAGAGTTTGCTGGAGCCACAAAACGAGGATTATGCCATCTTGAGCCTCTTCCCATTACTGATGCTGCTCTGCTGGCCAAGGGAAGATAGAAAAGATGAGGAATGCTTCCAAACTGATTTGATGCTTGAATCAGGTACAGCACTTACACCAGACACCCTTAGGATGGTACCACACATCTCACTGCTACCCAGGCACTCCGGCTGGCAGGATCACATAGTACTGCCCAGTCTGCTATCTCAGCTCTGCCTGCATCCGGTGGGAATGTTTTCGACCCAAGCTACAGCATGCAGACAGAGAAAATGTGGGTCTTGTATACACAAGCATTTTTGTGTCCTTGTTCCTAACCTCACTGTGTATATGTAATATTAGACATGCATAGATCAACAAAAGAGCTGTGGGAAAAGCAGATTCACAAGGCTGAAAGGTTAAAATACACTTCAGCAATGGGAGTGGCTACACCACTGAAGTCTTTGCTTGGAAGAATTCATTTCACGTTCAACCAGTTTACCCAGAAAAGGTATTACCCTAAGTGTATCAAGAAATCTCTTGTAAGATAACTTGATACCATTAAATCCACAGTACTACAACTATGGATAAAAAGATACACAAAGCTTGGGAAAGCTCTGGGTGAAAGCTGAAATTTTCCTTCTCAAACATTCTTCTACAGCCCCTTCCAACCTTTTCGCACATATACGTAACTTGCCCACAGTCTGACCCTTCTGAAGGGAAGGGATATTTTCCCAGAGGACATGATACATGGAATAAGGGGGCACAGACTGCTGATTACCAGACTTCAGCAGAAGGTGATATGGGGTTCTTCTCTTCCTCCATACCTGGCATTACCTCAACACATCTTTTACCTCCAAAACTCCTATTTGTACACATGCACCCCAAAGGCTCCAGCTGCGCTGTGCTGGCATCTTCCCAGGGCATGGGTGAGCAGGATAAAGGGAGAGAAAACAATGCAATCACAGACTCTCCCTTTCTCCACTGCAGCAGCTGAGGGAAGTGCCACTGGTGTTCACTGGTGTGCAGCTGTGCACAGAGTGAGGAAGCCCTTGGTTTCACTCCTCAGAGGCATAATGCTGATGCCAGGGGCCTCAGTGATAACACAACCAAGCAGCACTGGGGGTCCCTCAGCTAAAGCAGCTAGGACTGCCTCTGATCCATATACTGATGCAAACCAACTTTGGTCATCAGAGAAGGCACAAGCTAGGACATTTCCTGTGGTTGAGGAGTTTATGAGGACTGTCTTCACTGTGAAACCCACTGTGGTTTGTTTGACCTCTTACCCAGAGATCTTAATAGAAAACCCAACAGGACCTTTCCACCCTTTTGCTTGCTTTTCTAAACTTGCAGGAACACAGAAGTGGTGAACTTTTTGCCATACGGTTGAAAGGAAGAAAATGATTGCTGGAGAATGATAGAAAGATGATACTCTCATCTTGTTTTCCTGGGATACTAGGCTGGAACTAGAGCTCTGGCTCTTGTAGCCTTATGCTATTCTAGTTTTCTGTCCAACCTTTTTTTGCAGAGCAACCACCTTTCCCCCACCCCACCCCAGCTGGTTCCTAAGCTTGGAGAGGCCACTATTCTGGCTTTTAACATTTCAGCTTAAGGCCCGCTTCTTGAAGTCTTTAAAGACTTTATCTGAGGAAGAAAGACTTCAATTTGTTCCAATGTGACATTTAAAAGCTCACTTTTTTTTTTAATTTCTTTTTGTACAAACTGTCAAAGCATCCTGGAAGCAGGCCCTGATTTTCTTTTCACTTTTACTAAGAGAGAATACTATGACAGACAAAAAAGTAATCTTAATTCTACAGCAAATGTTTTTTTTAACCAAAATAATGTCAAGTACACTTTAACATACGCTGCTTTTTTGTCTATATATACATCACTTCAGCTGCACAAGCTATGCCAACAATTAGATTGAGAAAAAATTAATGAAACATCTTGAGTAGCTTTGCAAGGGAGTCACTGAAAATTCACATTGCATAATACTCCACTCTCAGAGGAAAACACTTCAGAAGTCCCACTAAAAACCGGCCGCCCGCCGATTCTACTCCAGGAGAGCACAAATCCCACAGGCTGCCTTCCCGTTATTCCAGCCGACAGAGAAAAGCAAGCGCGCTGCTGGGTGCCTACAGCAGGAAAAGAGATACATGGCTTTTGAGGGGGACATCGGTCGGGATCCTGCCGCACCACCACTAAGCTGTCCTCTACCCGCGAGGGGAACGGCAACACTAGCGCGGCGGCCCCCGCGAGAGCCGAGCGGTAGCAGCCCCGGGGCCGGGCTCGAGCGGAGGCCGGTGGTCAGGCGCGCCGGCCGTTTGCCCCTTCAGCACGGGCGTTACCGGAGGGCGGGCGGGCTGGCGCTGCGCGGGACGGGTAACGCCCTGCCGCTAGAACCCGGCCAGCACGGTTTTACTGCCAGTCCGCCACACACCGCGCTCGGCCGCCTGCACCTCCGCAACCCCGGCCCGCCGCTCTTCCGCCCGCAGCACCCAGCGGCCCTGCCCCGGACCGGCGACACTACCCATCGTGCCCCGCGCCGGCGCAGGCGCGCCCGAGCGGCCGCTCAGGAAGAGGAAAATGGCATAAACAACCCCGAGCGCCGGGACCACTGAGGAGGCGCCGCCGCCCCCGCCGCGGGCCGCGCGGCCCCTTTAAGAGGCGCGGAGTCGCCCCCTCCTCCCCCTCCCGCAGCCGGAGCCCGGGGTGACGGCGGTTCCCGCGCCCCTTCCCCCTCCCCGCCCCCTCCCGGCCGCCCTCCTTCCCCATGGTGCCGACCCCGGCGGCGGCGGCGGGGCGGTTGCCATGAACAGCAGCGGCCTGCCCTGCTCGTCGCCGTCGCCGGTGGTGGGGCCACCGCCTCCGGCGGCGGGGGTCGGCGTGGCGGGTCCGGCGGCCGGCGGGGCGGGGGCCGGCTGTGGTGGCGGCGGCGCCGTGAAGCTGAAGTTCTGCCGTTACTACGCCAAGGACAAGACCTGCTTCTACGGCGAGGAGTGCCAGTTCCTGCATGAGGAGCCGGGCGCCGCCCCCGCTGGCCCAGGCGCCCCCCTCGGCGGGCTCCCGCTCGGCATCCCCTCGGCCGCCGCCGCCGCCGGGCCTGGCTACCCGCCGCACGGGGCCAGCTCGGGCCCGGCGGCGGCGGCGGTGGTGGGGCCTAAGAAAGCCGAGCTGGGGGCGGGAGGCGGCGGCGGCGGGGGGCTGGATGGCCCGCGGCTGGCGAGTGAGTGCGGCGGGGCGGCCCGGCGGTGGGGTGGGGCGGGGGCGCTGCCGGGAGCGGGGCGGCGGGGGGCGGGCGGCGGCGCGTTGTTCCTGCTCCGCGACACGCTGTGGTGCTACCGGAAACAAATAACAACAGCCATGGTGGCGGTGGTGGTCCCCGGGTCGCTCCCCCCGTCGGCTTGCCTCCGGGTTCGGCCGGTGGTGGGCGTCGTGGTGGCCTGCCCCGAGCGGGCGGGACGGGGCTGTGCCGGAGGCACGTAGCGAGGACCCGGCCGGTCCTGACGGGACAGAACGGGCAGATGTGTGTGGGAAGGGGCTCCCCCCGGCCGGCTGTGGGGGCACCGGGGCTGCTGCAGGTTGGCCGGACCTCTGTGCCTGAAGTGGGGCTGGGAGGACGGCAGCGGCAGTGAGGCTGTGCTTTCGGGGGTAGTACCTTTGGATGGGCTCTTCCTAGCAAACTCTGCTGAGTTTCAGATCTTAGAAGTTTTAAATGTTCCCACTGAAATATTGCATTAAAATATATATAAAATCATAACTAGCTATATGTATCTACGTTGCCTGCTACTGTGAGCAGGAATTGCTTAAGGGTGTTGCTTTCCAAGGCTTCTTCAGCCTTCATAGAGATTCCCTTCTCAGATGGTGGGAGTTCAGGTCGCCTATATGCCATGCAGAGTGGCATTGCTGTTACTGGCAGGTTATGCATCTTCCTAATGTGCGGCCCAATAGTTAGCTGTTGCAGTAAACTGATTTGAATAACCATTCGTTTTGTAGGTAAAGCAGCATTTGGCAGCTAGGAAAAGTCGCTCCTTCAGAAAAAGCCAGCCACTTTTAATGGGTATATCAAGCTTGGTTGCATTATTGTTTGCTGTCATAAATCTGGTGTTTGTTTACATGAAATGACTCAACTACTGAATGGTCACAGCAGTGTTTTTTCTGAAATTAACATGCAACCATGCTGAGCATCCTGTATGTAGGTTTTTAGTGCTTGATAAGAGTTTCAGGAACCTGCAGCTGCTGTTTTGCCAGAGCTTGTGCCACTGAGGGTTATTATCTCTCTAGTTGGTAGCTTGTCAGTGTCTTACATTAACCCAGCACTATCATGTCTACCCTTCCAGGAGGAGCCTGTAATATAAAATTGCTTAATACTTTCTATTAAAAGACACTATTTTCAGATTTTGATAATTTTGTCAAGCTTCAGTTCAGGCTGAAGCCTGTCTTGCCCTTTTGATTTTTTTACAGGTAGAAATACCTTAGATCCAGCAGCTATAAGTTGAACTTTGTTAGTTTTTGCACTAGATAGAATTAGGCACAAAATAGTTTTCCCCTATGTGAGAGGAAATCACTAAAATCCATTAAACTAGGAGATTCATGCTTAGGGAGAGGGTGTATAATTTGGCTTGGAGGTAAAAGCTTCTAGACGAAGGTTGTTCTTGTAAGAAAGTTCCGAAATCTCCCCAAGCCCTAAGTCTAAAACAAATCCCTCAGAATTTGTGTGTGCTCAGAGGTTCGTACTGCTGAAATGTGAAGTTATTAGAAAAACTGGCTTCTATTGAATGTGTCAGAGGTTTAAAACTGCACAGAGCTCTCTGCAGTTGCACCCATTATGAGGAGCGAGGGCACCAAGAATGGATAAACCCACTTCGGTGTTATCAGTGATTACCTGCTGAGAAAGTCACCTCCCTTGAAGTTATAGGAGCCAAAAGCTTGGACTGGTAGAAGTTATTATGGGAAGGAACTAATGAGCAAGGAAGAGTAAGGAAAGGAAGGAGAGAAAAAATAAGTTGAGGAGCTAGGGGGAGGGCTCAGTCTCACTTCTAAGCTTCCTTGCTTTGGTATACATTTGATAAACAAATTCAAAATCTGGACTGCATCTGTAGAGGTACTGGCAAGCTAATATCTAAAATCCTTACTTTGATGATGATACAAGGTGTTAACAGTATGATTTCTGTGTGAATGGAATGAAAATTTTATTTCCATGGATGTAGGAAGTAATACACTAAGTAGTATTAAATAATAAAGTTCTGAGTTTAAGAACATGAAATTGGACATTGCCAAAAAATTGCCTGCCTGTACAGTCTCAGAGACTGTTTTCCCTAATTCAGAATTATTTGTTAGACTTCAGTTATATGGCTGTGGATGCCACCTTCTCTTCTTCCTTCTTCAGTGGACCCCAGCCTTGTTCAGTGCACAGAGCAGATAATGCTTATTGGCTAATTAACTGTGTAGTCCTATTTATTGTTAAAAGTGGGTCAGTGCCTCGTTCTAACATGTGTGTTACTCTTAATCCCTCTTTGAGTACAGGATTATTAATTTACTTATAGGTTTTTCTGTGGTAATCACAATGGCTCCCCAAATACCCACTTATTTTCACAACATGAGTGGTAGGAATGTTGAGTGATGAGGAAGCAACCAGTGAAAATACAAAAAATACTTTGCTGTGGAAGTATTTCAATATGAGGGTATGAAGTGGAATGAGCAGGGCACAACCTCAGAGCTAACTAGGAGAAATATCTTGCATGACATGTGCCATAGATGTTTTGGATACTAACATCTGACAGGGATTCCAAAAGTGATCAGATATTCTTGGAAGAATACCCTGCTTGAGATTGTCAAATGTGAAAAAATCATCTCTAAATTGGACTCTTCTTCCTACACATAGCTGAGGGCCTGCTAGGAAATCCTGCTTTTCCCTTGCCTCGCGGTTATGCTTTTGTCAATGTATCTGCTGCTGTCCCGTGTCAGAGATGAGGTAGTGGTCTAATGTTGCTTTGGCCTGACTGTGGGTTCCCATGTTCTTGGGGAACAAGACTGACCATGGTGATGAGCTCTGTTTGCTCTCAGAAAACAGTATTGCTGCCCACCGCCCCCAAATTACTTGACATGTGGAGCACATGTGTTCAAAGTGCCATTCCTACATCTTCCTCTAGAGCTGTGAGTGCTCAGCCTTATGCGTGGCTCACCTTCCATGTGTAAGCTGCCAAAATCTGTCCTTGCACGTCCTACATGTCACCCCAGTAAGCAGTAGTGTTGGTGGTGCTGGATCCAAGAAGGCTGTAGGAGCAGAGGTGGGGAAATGACTGATGCTTGGTATTTAGGGGAAAATATATGATTGATTAATAGGATTGTAAGAAACAGCCCAGGGAGGAGTTGGTAGGGGGCATAGTAACATGAAAAAAATATCTTCTGATATCTGCTCTATGTTCTCTCTGGCACTTTCCAACTTCTGTAAGGAGCAGAGCAGCAGCCTGCTTTGCTGCACACTCGTTCCTTTGACACTGTCCCTTCATGCTGCATGGGGGAGATTCTAGAGGAAAAGGTCATTGTGATATTGAAATGTATCATGTCTGTACACAGGTTGGACAGGTTAAAGTCACACAGGCAACTGCAATTGTATTTGCTAGCCTTCAGGTAGTTTTAACAGGTGCAATATTGTTTTGAGCATAGACCTCATATGTAAATAGGTAAGAGCTGAAGTATGTCTCTAAACATTTGTGAACTTCCACCCTGCTTCTTGCCATAGAGCATATGGTACACAGTGCTCGCTCCTCTTGCCTTTGGTTCCTGTAAATGTGATAAAACACAAGAGGCGCTGAGCTAAGGAGCACCCGGTGCTCTCCAGCTCCGGTCCGCAGCGGCAGCGTCTGTGGGTGGACGCTGCTGCTGGCGGCGGAGCTGGCCACTGCTGCGGTGCTGCTGCCCGAGATCCCCATGACAGAGGTTAGCTCGGTCTCTTTTCTGCGAGATGTTTTCATCTGGTTCTCTGCCAGAAAGTCTTTCTTGGAGTCCTTCTAAGGAATCTGTAGTCAAAATATTTCTGTGAGGTGCCTGCAGTATTTCCCTGAGTGGCCTTGCTCTGGGGTTCTCTGCAGATGCTGGGAAAGCCTGTCTGAACATACTTCATTGCCAGCCTGTCAGAAGGTGGAAAGGTCTTGGGTTCTGTTGAGCTAGCCTAATAAAAGCATGATGTTTTTGCAGCCCACCATCCGTGTGTCATGTGGCTGGTCGTAGCACTAGTGGATAGTGGTCACTGTTGTAGGAGCTCTGTGTGCAATTGCTTGGTGGTTAGCTTAAGTGAGCATTACACTGTAGGTTTTGTGAAATCCATAAATGCACTAGGTTTGGAGTGGAAAGACTTTTGTATGTTTCCTGCCTTTTGAAATGTGCTTTAAGTCTTTACCAGTCCATTCTTTTATAAACAAAATGAAGCAGTGGATATAGGAAAAATGAAAAGACAAGCTATTCAGCAAAACAGGTTCTAAAGATAATCTGTTGGATCTGTTGGATTACACTTCTTAATGCAATGTAAGAATGGTTAGGATTGTTCTAAATACGGATTTTTCTTATCTTTGGTAACATTTCAGTATTTACAACTTGAAATACTTAGAAATGGGCAGTTATCTCGAAGTTTTCAATATAAGCATAGTTGCAGTATGGTCACTTTTCTCTGGGTTTGTTTCTTCTTCACTTGTAAGCAGAACATAGGTACTGTAGTAAAAGTGTGTGGCTGAGAATTCTTTTTCCAGACTTGTTTGTACTTTTTGCAATTGGTGCTGTATTAGTTGCTGTATGCCTCAGTTTTCTTTTTAGAGAGATGTTTCCCCTTCCAATTTTCCTGATATCTTTTCCAGGAGTCGATAGATGATACAATTTCATCTTGTTTTCCTCTGAATATTTTTAAGAAATGGGGAGACAATTCTGAGAATTGAAGAGACATTTGGGATGTTTGAAGACAGAGACATCTGAGAGTTGAAGAGTAAAAACAGTAACAGTTAGAAATGCATGGGAGAAAATGAAAATTACTGATTTCGTTTAATCACTTTGTCTCGTATGTCAGCTCCAGGAATTCAGAAATAATAGACCTGTTTTCTCTTTTTCCTTTTACGTGTTTCATGTGGAAATGAAACTAGGAGGAAAATTATTAGGGGAGCTAAGGAAAAAGAAAAGTGGGAAGGGAAAAAAATCTCAGTCTGCAAAGTGATACAGGATTTTGAGGGGCAGTTTTAGCATATAAAACTTAAAAAAATCACTATTAATTGGCTTTGAAACTGATTGTATTTGTCTAAATACTTTGTGGGTTTTCCTCATTGTATTGGAAATCATTTAAAGTCCAAATATTCCACAGGAATTACAGATTCCTGAGGAGTACTGTGATTATTTGTTTCTGGTAGTGCCCACACTGTGTTGGGTATTGAAGAATGTAAAGCAAGCACTATTACTGTTGTAACTGTTTTTCTGCTTCAAAAGTAAAGATGAAAAGGAGTATGTGGGGGGATAGTTATATTATGTGAGCAAGTGCTATATATTGTATCTTAATAATTTGAGGTTTTGTTAATGTGTTTTTAAGATACAGAGCATCCCCATTTAGTTTATATCTAGCAGATATTAGATAACTGATTTTTTGTAGGTATCACTGTAGGAGTGGGCCTTCAGGAAGGATTTGAATGCCCAGAAAATAGTGACCTTGGGGACCAGCTCAGAAAGAGTTCCATGTGTAAGGAACCACCTAGAAGCAAATTTAGACTGCTGCGGGAAAAGTGGACAAATGGTAAGTGAGGGTTTGGTGATAAACACAGGTAGAAGCACTTCTCTAGAACCTTCAAAGTAGAAAAACAATAATCTTGGTGCTGAAGCAGTTGATGAAAAGGGGGTCAGTGGAGGGATTTAGGTAGTGAGCTGATGTTTTCCTCATCTGTTACTTTCTAATAAAGATACATTACACCACCAGAAAATGGTGTGGTGAATCAGTGTGTATTGGGGATGAGTTGGAGTAGATCATGCTCTGTATGTGTGTGCATGTGTGTGTTTGTGCCATGAATATTCCAGGAGTTAAAAAAATTCTGATTATATGATTGTTTTGTCTGAGCTTCAGAGATGCTTTGTGCTTAGAACTTATTTGTATTTTTTTATTTTGCTTCCTAACAGCCTTTTACTCTTGACAACCAAAAACCAAAAAACAACCAACTTGAGAATAGAGATTTAGGAAGAAAGTACAGATACATAAAAGTGACAGTAGGGACATGCATTGTGCAAGCTCTTGTCAGGTTGGTTATCTGTTATGCAGTTCCTGTAGTCTGTGGGTAGACTCCCTGAACTTCGGTTGCTCTAATGCAGATGTAGCTGGCAGGAAGACCTTTCTTTTCCTTTCTTTTATGCATTCTCCTCCACTGGTGTGAAAAATATCCTAACATTCTGTTCAGGTTATCTACACACATTTCATACAGCTACCTATATATAAAAAAAGTTTTAGAAGGCTATTGAAAACCAAAAGCTTAAGCATGTATGTTTTGAGAATTTTGATGCAGTTTATTGAATAATTCAGTTCAATATGATAGGAATTGTGAAGGCTTTTGGAGATGGTTTGCTTGGAAAGCTATGACATTAAGTAATTGCATTACTTTGAATTGCTGTTTCTGATAGCAGAGTAGCTCTGCCTTTTGAAAAGGTATGAGTTTTCATTTGTGTTATCACTGTGCTTTTGGACTTGGTCCATGAGGAGTCCTGCTGCTCAGGACTCTGCACTGCGAGTTTTACAGAGCAAAAAGATGGCATCTATTGGTATGTTTTTTTAAAAATTCTTTATCAGATGCTTCTATGATATGTGAGATAAAAAAAAAAAACCAAAACAAAAAACAAAAACCCAAAAGACCTCAGTCATTTACTATTACAGTGAAGATTGCTGTTTTCATTTGCTTGCCCATGAATATCTCCTTGCCTAGTGGGAGTGTTTATAAATAAAGCAGCATTTCCCAAACTGTTTTTGCTTCCTGTCTGCCTTTCAGCCAATTTGGTTCATTTGTGCTGCCTGCCCTCATATTGCACTTTCTGTCACAGCACCCTAACCCAGCCATGTGCTTTTACTTTTGCCTCTCGTGCCTGGGGGTGTTGTTCACTTTCTTTGTTGTCTCTATTTCAGTGATTCTCAGCCTGTGTTTCAGAAACACCCGCATTGAATGAGAGAGACAGAAAAACACCAGAGAATCCACTTTCCCTAACAAGTTGCAACAGTAGCAGCACTGTAGTGAAAGTAACCTATGTATAGTGCTTACAAACTGTTACAGAAGGGTACAAGCACATTATTATTTCCTGATACAAAGATATCAGTACAAAACAAAGTAGAACAAGCATAAGCTCTTCTGACACCTCTGTGCTTCTAAGAGACTAAAAGGACACAAGTCTTAAATGACTTTTCATAGATAGGCTTTGTATAAAATTTTTATTGTTCTTATCTCAATACTAGGATAGTGATCTCTAAAATTCTACTGGAGATACGGCACTGTGGTTTTTACTGCTTTATACCTAGCTGAGATAACACCTTGTCCTTTGTATGCACATGCTATGCAATGAACCTATGATCCAGTTTACCAAGCTGTGCTGAGGTGAAAAGTGCCTGCTCTGTTGCAGTGCTGGGAGTTTAAATAAAGACTACCTGTCTGCAGAAGCTTTTTTTTTTCCCCCGTATTAATTATAACACAGGTTTGTTTTGTTTTTTTTTTTTTAAGCAGTGATGGTAGCAAAATGAATAATTTCAATCCATGTTCTAGTATCTTGCTAGAAGTCTTTAAATTGTTGTTTTGAAAAATATGTCAACAAAAATCTGTTGTGATCTTGCTTTAGTCGATTAACTTTTGGAGCAATATATCACATTTCTGTAACCCTTTTTTATATTAAGAACAGTTTCCAAGATGATCAGTGCTGATACTAAGTTCATAAAAGCAGCAGCATGGGATATTCCAGGATTTGTTTACTGGTTAGTATAACATTAGAATGAAAATATCAGGAATGCCATCTTTTCAGATAGTGTTTGTGTTAATATTCAGATAGTGCTAGTATTAGACACTGTGAGTAATAAACTAAAACCATACCAAACCCACAGATCCTGTTGAAGCGTGTGTGTTGAGTTAATCACAGTAGTACTCAGACACTTAAGCTGTGGTGAGATCCTTTGTTTCTGAAAAATGTCATTGTGATAAGTAAGGCAAAAATAACTACTTGGGTTGTTTGGTTTGGTTGTTTTTGTTTTTTTTTTCCTCCCCTCTTTGGTGCCTGCATCTGATGGGAAGCCTACTTTCTGCTAAAATTCTGTGGGAGAAGAATTATATAAGAAGATATTTATTTTTAATTGCAGTTGTCACATTAAGCTGCAGTGTTACTCACCAAGCAAAATATTATTAGGTAATGTGTGTATAAAAAGTAGAAAAGTCTTCTGAATTTCTCAAGATGCTGTATTTTTTTTTTCTTTACAGAATTGCCAGGATGTAGCTTCTGGCATTAATGTTGATGGAATTTAGAAGTTTCTTGTTTTCACATATGTGCTTACATAACATGTTAGCATTTTTTTTTCCTTGCTGGATTCCTAGTTGTTCCCTTTCTTGTCCATCTTTTCTCAGACCTGCCTCATCAACCTTTCTTCTTTTTTAAGGAATTTGTTGCTTGTCTCTGGAAGAGTCTGTTGAAAATATGTGCAATTTCAATGCATGGATAGTAGTTACACAACAGAAAGGCATGTTTTTTTTTTTACAACAAATAATGAATTCAAGACTTTCCTATATGGTTTAAACTTACTTTCCTGAAGTTACAATCAGTGCTTTAGGAGAGAAAAGGCATAAACCTCAGAAGTTTTGTCATTCTAATAATGCTGTGGGCAGAACACTTGACAGTGTGTGCTCACAGTTGTTACACAGGAAATATCTCGATAGACAAGTTGAATGCAGGGTCTGGTGTAAATTATTAAACATATGAGAATAAAAACTTTCTGAGGACTAAGATTTTCTTTCCAGTTTAGACTTCTTTTAATGCCACATTGCCCATGTGGTGCAGTGTGCCCACTTCTGAAGACCTTCTCCTATGGATTGCTTATGATAAATCACTTTAGTTTCTTCATGCTCTGAACTACCATGGTCTTCAAGAAACAAGTGAGACTTTATGATTTGCCAAGTGTTTGGCAGAAGGAGGATAAAAGCCTTCTACTTCTCATGGAGAAGGCCAGGTGCCAAATACAGTAAAACTGCCTTGGCTGTTTAGGTATTTGCTGAGCTTTCATCACTGTAACAGGTGAATGTCCCATCTTTGAACAGAAGTGGAGAATGTAGTGAACATTCTTCTTGGTTCTGTAGGCAATGAGGAATTACTTTTTCTTCCCCCTTGTACCTATGTAAGCTGCATCTTTTTTGTTAGTCTTAATTTTATTGCTTGTTATATAGGCAAGTTAGTTTAAGGAAGCTGGTGTTGAGTTTTCTTCTGAAGGCAACAGTTATACTTACCACCTCTAGACCATTCTATTTTTAGTAGGAGCTACTGCCAAGAAAACTGCTCTCTGCTCCACTGAGCTTACTTCATTCTGATGGTTTTCTTTTGAATTTAGTTCCTGTGGAAAATGTTTTCTTGTCATCTTGGTCCCTTCCCTAGATATGTGTTTCTGGACAACAGAACGCCTTATAGTTGAAATTGCTGTGATACCCATAGAATTGAGTGGTATGAAGGTGGCTTAGTACTGGAGTACAGAATTTGTGGTAACGGCATAGGAAGGCTGAGTCATATTGCTAAACCATTGCAGCTCAGTAGAAAGGTAGTCTTCATAAAGCTAGATGAAGGTAAATATTCTGGAGAAGCTTGTTACCTGGAGTGCTCAGTTGAATATCAGTGTGCCAATAGAAAGCCTAAATTGTAGCTTTGAGCATCTTTAAGTGGTTTGGCTAGGCTGCATAGCACATACCAGCAGCAGAAAGGGAGCAGTTTCAAAGATCAGCTTTGTTATTCCCAGCAGCATCTTCAGCCTTGCTCAGCATTGGGGTTGCTGCTGTAAGCCTGCTCCTGCTTGCAGCTTGAGCTGCCTGGCCCTGGTGGTGCTTCACCCAGACTAGAAGAGCATCTGGTGCTGTACTTGTGCTCCAGAAAGGTTACCAGCACCAGTGCTTTGTTTGGATAATGAGTAATTACAGCTGTGCCACTGTCTGGAGTTACTGGAGGTCAGCTCTGGTTTTCTTCACACTGAGGGAGATCTTCACATGCCTTGCTGATGAATGTGGCAAAGCTTGCAACCTTTCACTTGCCTATTTCCAGCGGAGAACTCAAGGCGGGTTCTAACGTTGACTCTAGTATATTGAGGAGCAGTGGAAGAAGCAGAAAGAATCAGCAGTTTCTTGACTGTTCAACAGAGGCTGAAGGATTTGTAAAGCTGATGGTGGTGCAATCTGAGGGAGTTGCTTGCTAGTTTGTTAAAAATTTGATAGAATATGGACTTTCTGACAAGTATAATGTGAAATAGTAGATACACTGCTGAAATTACAGAGTGTACCTTGAAATGACAGTGTTCCAGGAACTCAAACAGTTTTGGTCTTTTACAGTAAAGATGTAGCGTTAAAAACTGCATCAGTTTTTGATACTGGCTGAAATGCAGGCAGAGAAAGCTATACTGGAAATGTATTTTTAAAATAAACTCAAGAGTGTGAACCCTGAGTGATTCATGGACAAACTGGACTGAAACTATTTATAATTAAACACTGATTTGCTATATTTTCATGTTCTTTTATGATGAAGTCCTGCTATTTTTCATTATGACAGAAAACAACTGTGTTAAAATGCTAACCTTCACAGTGTGAATTAGGGACTGACTGTGGCAGGTAGGATGAGACAGTAATTGGGGCTATTGCAGACATTATATTTTCCCTGATACAGTAGTTCAAACTTAAAATACTTTTCTTACGCCTTTGAGTGCAAGTTTCCCAAATGAAGGCAAATGAGAGACAGACATTTAAAAGACATTAAAAGCTTTTTCTAGGGATGTAGCAAGAGGATTTCTGAAGTTTGTGTGGCTGTTCCTTTGAAATTATGAAGAATGATCTAGGCATGGAGAGTAGAGCTTTATTTGCCTATTCTCTTAGCTAACTTAAATATGTTGCAATTCATTAGTAATTAGGATCTTTAAAGTTCCTTAGGTGTCTCCCTCAAACGTGCAGAGTAGGCAAGTAATGTTCTAGATCTGGCAGCAATACTTCAAGGATCTTTTTTGCTCGCAAAACTGATATGTATTGCCAGTGAGGTATTCAGTTTATTTGATCTCTGTCATATGCAGCTCTTCCTTTGGGGTGCTGTAGGTGTTACCCCTAGTTGTCTAGTTCATCCATCTCCAGTCTGGGGGAGTGCAGCTGGGCAGTGTTGCCATCTGTCTGTAGTAAGGGTGCTGTTTGTCATTCTCCTCTTCCAGCCCTTCATGTGAGTTCATCTGGCTATGCTGCTTTTCTTTCTTTTCCTGTGCCTACATCATGGAAATAGCTCACCAGGTTATGCAGCCTCTTTTTGGAGGGAAAATTTCCATTCTGATGAAATACGAGGGGTTTATAATCTGCATTCCTTTAGCCCTGCCACGAAATTGCATTTTATTTCCTTTGAGGAGAAGGATCAGAAAGTCGTTTCCGGGTGTCATCGACTGGCTGCGAGCCCTCTCAGAAGTTCAGGTCGGATGGTTTGGTACAGGATGTTCTTCTGAGTTGGATGTGTGCCTTCTTACCTTGGAGCTACCTATTACTCATGCCTTTTGGCTTGTGGTGGCCTGGCCGTACTGATTAGTGTCTTTATAATTTGTTGTGGGTGTTTTTGTGGAAGCTTAATTTGAGTTTGTATACTGTTGTAAACTCTTCTTTGTTATCAAGGTAATACCCACTCGAGTTTCTTGTGTTTATTATTAGTGCTTCTTCATGTTCTCTGTAGTTTCATAGTATTGAATTCATTTATTTGCGGTTAAAGTACTGTACTTGTATGTGAGGGGTCTTCTTTCAAGAGAGGGGATTAATTTCTTCTTACATCCTTCACACTTGCTTTCAGTCTAGAAGATATTTTTGGCCACATTTCATGAAATTGTTGTCACTTTATGAAGTATGAGGTAATGAAAATAGTCTTATGTTCTTAAGGAGGCTTTGAAAATGATTGTGCTTTGTGGGAAAGGGTTTGAGATTTTTTTTTTTAAATGTAAATTTTGTATGTTACCCTTTAAAAGAACCAGTGCATCCAGTTTAAAACTCTGCTTGGCAAATGTATTTCCAAGATGGGTATGCAAGAATGCAGGTTTTGTTAGAATAAGCTTACTTTCTAGTTTCTTGTTGTTTTCTCTATGATATCATTACTTGTTACTTGTGTTCAAACACATCATCTCTGTTAAAGCTTTTCACTTTTCTGCCTCTTTCTGAATTTGTGCTGTAATTTCATGCTGCATATGCTGTCATTTAGCCACCTCTTTCATAAAATTTCTTTTTTTTTTGTTGTTTTGCTGAGAGAGATAGGCTTGAAATACAGTATCACCAACGTTTTCCTTTTCTACCCTCCTGCCAAAAAAATTATGTAAGAGGTATTAGCAAATAAACCCATGATAAACTAATGTTTTTCTGAAATTGTTTTCTTTTTTTTTTTCTTTTAGTTCCTGGAATAGATGGCGGTGGGTTAGCTGATGCTAGTCTCACAGATTCCTACTTTAGCACCAGCTTCATTGGCGTTAATGGATTTGGAGGTCCTGCTGAAACAAAGTACCCCATGATGCAGGTAATAACAGTGAGTTGTATACTGTTTCATTAATTCTGGCTGGTGTTACCCTGGGAAGGGAAAACTGTTCAGGAGGCAGAAAAAATGGGGCCTTATGGAATGTGTCATCTTATAGGATATACAGAGTATATACTCACTTTAATCTTGCAGGTGGAAATGCAACAATATCATTGCTTTAAAATTAATAATTTTATTGGCACTTATCTGAGCTGTTGTGTTGGGTTTTGGCAAATATATTAACTCTGTTCCTAGATTTCTTTTTAGGCTTATAGCTTATTTTGATAGCCTTTTAGTAAATGTTGCAAAAATCTGATTTTTATATATTTCAAAGAGCAAAAGTCACTGAAGCAGAATGTGAACTGTCAAACCTGTAAATTACTAGACGAAAACTTCAGAATTTGTAAACTTGGTCGCTGGGGCATTCCATTATGTTTAAGTCTTCTGACATGTTTTCCTGTATTTATAATTTTCTGTAGATGTTGACATAGGAACTCCCATGAGGTGGAATTTATTGTGAAGGTAGTATTATGCAAAATTTTCAACAAAAGGCTGTTATTTCAAACCCAAATGACTGTCTATTGGGTTAAC
Organism: Neopsephotus bourkii; assembly: GCF_033783945.1. Classification (NCBI taxonomy): domain Eukaryota; kingdom Metazoa; phylum Chordata; class Aves; order Psittaciformes; family Psittacidae; genus Neopsephotus; species Neopsephotus bourkii. The sequence goes on from NW_026902113.1 coordinate 9,868,509, forward strand.
ACATGAAGTACTAGAACACCACCCTCAAACTGTTATGCTTTTGAAAACCTGAAAAGAAAAGATGGTCTCTCCCTGTACACAAAGGTTTAACAAACCAGTTTCTGGTAAATGAAAGAGAGCACAAGTCAAACAGTTCACAGTAAGTCCTAACAACTCTCTTTCAGATCAAGGAAACTCTCCTTATGAGCTTACTTTGATCTCAGTTGTGCCTGTATTAGGGATTGAAGAATAACTCAGCAGAAGGTGAAATAATTAGGTGTATTTCCTTTTTTCCTTCTCTTTTTTTTTCTTTTTTTTTTCTCCTCTGCATTTTTTCAAGAATGCTGGATTTTCTTGTTCAGCAGAATTGCAAAACTATGGAAATGTTTGTTACTGACAGTGCTGCATGATGTAAACAGAGAAATTTTAACCTCTGATTGCAGAGTGTACTATTGAAGCTGGAAGTTACAAATTTTGGTATCACTGAGATCATATAATTTTAACCTTTTTAGTGCCAAGTCATCATGTTTTGTATCCTTAAACTGTATTCTACAAAAGTACTGGTGACTTTCTAAACATGGATTTTTAATTATAACTATTTATTCTAGAAAGGCAATAAGGCATACATCTAACATGAACACGCATATGATTTTAAACGCTTTGCTAATGCCTGTGAGATTACAGTCAAGGCATTGTGTTTTCCCTTTGATAAAAGAGAAGAAATTGATGTGCCTCTTACCCATTGGAGGCTAAGGAAAATTACTTCTGAAGGAGGATTTCATTAGAGTTGAGAAATGCTTACAGGCATTAAACTACAATTTAAAAAGCATTCTTATATTGATTTTTACACACCCCCCCCCCCTTTGAGTCATGTAATTTAAGTTCTTGCTTGCATATTTAAAGCTGGTAACACTGTCTATTTTGATTGTGTCAGCTTCTCAGTTAAGTCCATACTGATAAAGTTTAGCCGCTCAGAATGTGGTTTTCCATGACACTCAGCCCTTTGGAGAACAATGTGTGGGAAAAATCCTAGTGCCTTTTACTTTAAATAATACTGATACTTTATGGTTTGGAACAGAGACTTTGAATCTCGTAGACTGGTGGTTGTGTTAAGGATGAACCTTTTGCTCCCTAAAGATTTTGTTACTTGATTAAACCTTAGCAAAACTTATTTATATAGACCCACTGGGTACTTCCTAGATGTTAGACGGTTTCCAAAAGATATAGCCTGCATTGGCATGTTCCATCTTGAGTTTGTTTCTGCAGTTACAGCTGTGGCCTAATCTAGGCCTTGTCTGAACTCCAAGCAGGAATGCTGGTCTACTTTGTTTCCCTCTTTCTTTTTCTTCCACTTCACACTGAAGCAGCATGGAAGTGGATCTGTATTAATGACAGCTGGATCCATGTTAATTGGAGCAGAGTGGTGTGTAAGGAAAGAGAGGCTGATGCTGTAGGCTTAGAGAAACAGCTGAGAACAGGATAAGGAACTAGGAAAGACTGAGGGATGGGACTGAAGCTTAGAGATGTTGGTGGGATACTCACAGAATGAGGACGAGAATTGCACAAGTGAAATACACAGAAACTGGCACAAAGAAATGAGTTGGCATAATGCAAAGCTGGGGCAAAGGAGGGTGGAGAGAACAAACCCATGTGTCCGTTTCTCTCCAGTTCCTTGACTCAAACTAAAGATACCGAAAATTTAGAGTTCTGCCATTTATGAAACATCAGAAAGTGTCTGTAAAATAGCTCTCAGCTTTTGCAGATGGAAACATTAATTCCATCTGTGAGTTACTTAGCCATTTCTGGTGGATCTGTGCAGTTCACAAATAGATGCATCAGTGATGCAATATGAGGAGATTTTTTCAGCTTTTTTTTTTTTTTTAACTGGGAAATTGCACACATTTGCAAATGAACATGCTGCTAGAAAACTGCTAGTAAGATATAGTTGTATGTTAAGAAATGTTAGGTTTAGGTTGTCAGTGCAGCCTTGAGGTTATATACTGAGATATGTTTCTCATAATATTTTTTTTTTCAGTGGGAAAATTGTAAGTGGGACTTACTCAGGGCACAAGATGTGTGGTGCATGTGTAATGAGCACCCATTTGATAGTTAAGTGTTCATCTTGCAGTTCCATGCCTTACTCCTGCATGCTGTTCACATCCTTCTTACAAAGACTGTTAGCTGGCAGTGTGCTTTCCTGTGCAGGTTATGATTATTGCATTCAACTTTATGGGATGCTTTGCTTATGAAAGAAGGAAGCAGTCTGCATTTTATAGAGGCCTGGCAAGAAAAAGGATGGCAACTAAAACAAACAAAAAACCCAAAAAACCCAACAGTGCTGGCAAACTAGAGACTCCAAACTAACCTGTACAGCTGGAAGGTGAGGAATGACGTTAATGACCACCTGTAGAAAGCTTGGCTCTAGTTGCTTGACTGGCCTCAATCTAGCAGAGATAGAAACAGTTGGTCTCTTCTGGGTAATGTTCTTTTTCTTTTACCATGAGATATCTTTCTGCAGTCCATGTTTTATTCGCTAGATACCTTCCAACATAATCATCAGGGATTCAATAGATGAGGTTTTTTGACTATTCCGAATTAATCTCCAGAACGTTTGTGATGTGCAGCACATAAACCTGAAATTTATTGAAAACAGTATGTGATTGTATATATGTTTGGGTTATCATAGCCCATATGTAATGGAGCCAAAATGCCTGAAGCAATGCTACATACAAATTTCGCAATCCTTATGTTTTTGTGAGCAATGAAAATCTGTTACAGTGTTAAGTAAACAGCAAAAGAAAGGGAAGTAAAAGTGGATTGTATATCATGAATTGGGGAGGGAATTTGCTTCTTTAATCATAAATAATGTAGGTGACTAGTGGCCAACGTTTCTGAAGAATGGATATTTCTGACTTTTGACTGAGATTTCATTTGTATGTGTTGAAGAATGTTTTGAGATCTAGAATATCTCATTGGGGTTAGATTAGTGGTGAAGACGCAATTATGGCAATGCTCAGTTTGCAATGGCAAAAAGAGTAAAAATCCTTGATAGAATTAGGAAAAGGATTTTTGATGTGGCCATGGTTTTATTTATTTTTCTTTCTTCTGAAAAATAGCTTTGCCTCATTGTTCCACTCTTTTTACCTCAGAGGTCTTTGCTGTTAGCTAACCTTCCATTCACCCCCCTGTTGGTATCTTCTGTTTTTACTATTTCCTATTGATTAAGAGTCTCCTGTCCTCACTGGTTTGCATTTTCCTGTAATACAGTTTTGCTTCATGTCTTTTCTTCCCTGGATCTGCATGTGCTTTCATATGCTACGTTAGCAGTATTGGCTTCCAGCTTATCAAAGTGAATATTTTCTGTTTTCCTCTCTCTAACTAATAACAGAGCAGGCCTGCGCAACACATGGCCCACAGGCTGCATGCTGTCCTCGAAGCTGTTCTTTCTCTTTTTGGTGTAGCAGCAGCTGCCAAGAGACAGTCAGAGGTGTGGTTCAAGAAGCAGCTCATTGCTTTTGGCTTTCCCAGCAACCAGGAGGCAGGAGCTGGCTGGCTGGGATGCCTCTGATGGTTGGCTGTTTGCTCAGCTGCTCTGCATGTGCCACTTGGCTGGCATTAGTGCTGCCCCTTGCCTGACTTGCGGCTTGATCAAAGATACAGGTGGTGCAGGAAGGAGCTGTAATATTCTGTTGGGACCTTAAAAGGATGTTATGGCAAGATGAGGCAGAGGAATATCTTGATGCTAATAACTTCTAATGTGGTATTGGAACTGAACAATTTCGCTGTAAAGAGTATAAACCCATAGAAGGTGACTTCATGCATGTCGCTTCACAAAGATCTTTGATTTCCTTATTTTCATGGGATGAAATTTATAATTACATGCTTCCATTGGACTGCAGATAATGTAGAAAGTAAGAATCACAACTTCTCAAATAGTCACCCTAATAAAATAAAAAAGGGGTAGCAGTCTTCAGTGTTAGGGTTGGCAAGGCCAAGCAATGGAGAAGAATTGGTCTTGCTTGTCTTCGCCATTCTGATGTTGGTATACTGAGTGTTCTTGAAAGCCTGAGAAGTAAAGACCATGCTCACTTCAAAGCCTTGCAGCTGAATAAACACAAAGACCTTTGTTCCCATTGCTGCCTCTGCCAAGAGTTGAGTAATAAAACTCTCCTTATAGCACACAAGCTTGTAAATGACTTCAGTTTTTAACTGTTGAGAACTGAGTGGAACTACAGACATGCTATTTTAAATATAAAATTATGCAGTTGTTTACATAATGCTTTCTGAAGAAATCCAGTTGCTTTAGCTCAAACAGTTGTGAGTGGGACATGCAGTAGACAAAGCCAAATACACTAGCTGTCAAAGGCAAGTTTTGGATTGCTTAGAAAGGAAATCAAAAGGTAGGTCATAGAATCTGACAAACAATGATTTGTTTGGTTGTGACAATCTTATTCTTTTGCAGGAGAACTTCTTTTAGAGTCCAACTAATATTCTTCTAAAAATTACAAAGAAATATTTTGAAGTATAGTTCCAGTATTAAGATGAAGAGGACATACTACAAAATATTTTGATACACAACACAGGAATGACTCTCTACACCTACCTGAAAGGAGGTTGTAGTGAGGTGGGGGTCAGTCTCTTCTTCCAAGTATCACGCAATAGGACAAGAAGTAACAGCCTCAAGCTGCACCAGGAAAGGCTTAGGCTGGATATTAGGAAAAATTTCTTCACATAGAGGGTGATAGGTATTGGAGCAGACTTCCCATGAAAGCGGTGGAGTTGCCATCTCTGTAAGTGTTCAGAAACAGTGTAGATGAGGCCCTCAGTGGCATGGTTTAGTGATGGACTTGGCAGTCCTGGGGTGGTGGTTGGAACTGGTATCTTAAAGATCTCTTCCAACCTAGTTGATTGTATGATTCTAAGGAAGGTACTAATTTTCTCTGTGTTAGGTCAGAAAATATGGAGACAGAGGGAGCAAATGCTATGTCTTAAGTATCTTGGGGAGAAGAAATGGTGGAGATGACATCAAAATCCCTCACTTAAGTCGTGTAACATAAGATATGTAAAATTGTGTAAAACTGTAATTGTGTGCAGCAAAACTTTATTCATACTCTATCTTGATGAGAATTTCCTAAGTATATATTTTAGTGGAGGGATATAAAAGTTAAGCAAACTTCTTGTAAGTGCAGCTGTAATTTGTGTTTTGCTACTGAACATTGAAGAGGCAAGGTGGTGTGTACCTTTAGAAGGTGGGAGTAACAATTTGTAACACTTCCTAGCATGCTACACCAAGGAAGTATTGAAGTGAGGGAGAGTGGTGTGCTGGGCTGCATTAGGTACAATACTGCTAGCAGGTCTAGGGAAGTACTGCACCTCTTCTCAGCACTGGTGAAGTCACACCTGGGTTGCTGGGCTTCTCAGTACGTGAGAGACGTGGACACACTGGAGAGAGTGCAGTGAGGGGCCTTGAAGATAGTGAGGAGACTGGATCATCTCATCTGCGAGGAAAGGTTGAGAGAGCTGGGAGTGCTCAGCCTGGAGAACAGAAGGCCTGGGGGAATCTATATCCATGTACATAAATACCTGAATGGAGGGTGTAAAGCAGATTAATTGTTAAATAATTAATTGCTTAATTGCTTGGATATCCAGGAATTAACACAGTGTTCTGGAAAACTTTGTTTCTCAATTTTTGTGTGAAATTAAAGACCCTGTATTTTGTTAACTGGTGTGTAACAGAATGTTCAGCACTAGAAGAACTTTAAGTTGAAACCTCAGGTTAAATCTTTGGACAGGGATGAATGTGACAGTTTTGTTCTGTAGTAGATTGCTTTGAGATGTCAACAGAAACAGCTTTTAATTCATTTAAAGGGAGAGGGACAGGATGTATGCCAGTCAGTCTAGTTGAATTTTAACTAGTGCTTAAAGAACCTCAATAAATCCTGTCAAGAGACAGGCAAAGAAAAGCAGTTTATATGGAACTGAGTGACATTGGTGTGGTGTTTAGTTATGCCAAAGTTGACTTTTTATGTTAACTTCTGTATGGTGAAAGTCATGATGTCCTAAAGTCTGAAGCTCTCATTTGGCAGGCTTAGTAGTTTATTTTCTTCTTCTGTTAATGGTTCCTTTTACCTTTCTGAACCTTTCATCCTTTGGGCTTGAGGTTCTTGTGATTGTAGTAATCTTGAAATTGAATTTGTGTGAAAAATAGTTCAACACCATTAGAAGAGATTGAGAGGTGTTACTTAAAATCAAAACTGCCTTCTGGAAAACACAAATAACAAGTAGCACTTGGGTTTTCTTTCTTTCAAGACATTTCAGCCTTTGTAAGAATCAAATACAGGAATAACCTTCATAAAGGCTAAATGCTTTTGGGTGTGGTAGAAATTTTAATACTAAAACAGTTTAAAAATACTTTACTGATTACATGCAGGTCTTCTATGAATAATGTTAAGCTAAGAAGTTTCTGCATGTGTAATAGAAATGAGCAAACTGAAAAATTCGTGAGTGGTGAAGTGGAGGTTTTTATAACCTCATTCAAGGTACAATTTACAAGCAGTTGTTAAAGCAAGAGCTGCCCGAGAGAGAGGCTTTGGTTTTTCAGAATGCTGGTTCATATAAAAATACGTTTGCACCTTGAACAAGGCTTGACTTTGTAGAAGCACAGTTGATGTTCATAGGCTTTGTTTGCACTGTGCTTTCAGAACCCTGCACAATGTGTTCTGTTGCAATCTGTCTTGCACGCACAGTGTGTTTTTAGTGATTGTATCGGCACTGATTTTCATCGTTGGAGTCACCTATTCATGTTACAAGTCTGAGTGTTTAACTCCTGTACTTGAAGAGGTAGATTACTGGTATAATATTAGAGTTCTAAGTGAACTTAGAACTTAAAGTTCTAAGTTTAAGTCATATGCTTACCATCATTGATGCCAGTCTAGATCTCAGTGTCATACTTATCCCTGTTCTGGCAGGCCATTACCTTTTGCATGAAGATGGTTAAGATAATCTGAGTGTTATAAACAGGCATGAATAAATAGACGTTTTAATCTACACCAGGACAAATTTTGTGTGAATCTGAAAGGTTCCCTTTAGGAGTTTTCTTCCTAAAGCACTTTCGTTTATCCACACATTAGGATCCGTGTGGATGTATCAAATGCCAAGAAAAGATGCATAATAGGGAGGCTTGTCAAATATTTGTGAAAAAAACTATGTAACTTCTTTCCATTGCTTGGTCAGCAATGAGAATATAATATATAATAGTTGAGCTACTATACTCCTGAGGTTAGTTATTTTGATATATTCTTTTGATGATGGTGAACAGTAGGATGAGCATCCCTTATCTTGGGCAAGATTGTTAACTTAGCACATTTTCTAAAGTGTTACTTTGTTTTGTAGAAATAAATAAACTTTGTTTCACTAGAGGCATCCCTCTTGTGTGAAGAATTAATTGCTGATCACTAACCTTTTAGTGAGGGTTATGTTGTGTTGGTTGAGTGTATTTAGGAACATGAGGTATGTGGCATCATAATAAGAGTAGCATACAGCAAACAACTTTCTTCATCTAAGTCTTGAAAAAGGTAAGGTTTGCATAGTATTTATATGCGTACACATAGTATACATGTTGTCCTAGGAAATCTGCATGTGCTACAGTTCTGCATCATGTAGTACTATATACTTGCACAGTTGTATCAGAGAAGCCTAAATGGTTGCAGAAGGCTTCTTTTATAAATGAAGCACAGATGATGGAAGCAATAACTGGGCGAATAAAGCATTGAGGGATTGAGACCGTTGAGAAGGTAACGACATAAAACTTTCTGCATCAGAACTGCTTTATACAGTCTATTTTCTCTTTTAGATACAGGTATTGAAAATTGCAACTTCTGGTGAAGTTAGTAGTAGCATGAAAACTGCAAACATTGAGAAATTTGAATTGCAATAAGTTTATTGTTTTACTACACTTGATAACACTCTAGCTTCTCTTGGTTCTCCTCTGTTCTTACCAGATTTGCTTCAGAATATTGATATTTTTGATCAAGAATTAGATGGAATGTCATTGAAGTATAATGTAGCAAGATTCTTGCCTCTGACACCAACATTGAGGTTGGTCATGGAAAAATGTAAAAAAGCGTAAACAGCAACTCCAGTGACAAATTTTGAGTCTTAGTCTGTGTCTAGACTACTAAATTAAGCATGCCTGGAAGCTTTCCTTGGCGTTTAGAGCCAGCTGGCATAAAATGGCCGTTTGTCCTGGTGTACGCTCACCCGATAAAGCAGAGGCTGCATGCAAACTGTCTATTTGAAGGGATCTAAAACCTTTTCACTACTGAATAGAGCCTGGAAATTGGCTGGGAGAGTCCTGGTTGATGTGGGCCAAAAGCATGCCCAGGAGTATTTTAACAAATTACTGGTTGTCTCTCTCAATAATGGAGAACACTTCCTGACCTTGCCTTGCTTTTCTTCTCACAGTTTTTCTTCCTGTGGGAGACTGGACAAAGAAAATAAGAAGCCAGGAGTAAGAAGGGACTTTCTTAGATTTCTCTATCGAAGTGGTAGTTTAGGGCAGCACTGAAACACTTAGTCCAGTTTATTGCTAGCCCGTATCTCTAGAGGAATTCAGGAGAGGCAGCTGGAGTCTAGGAGGAGTGTTGAGAGGGCTTCAGATGTCCTGCTGGATTGCAAGAATCACATGGTTTTGCTGAAAGGTCTCAAAAGTTGGTGTGTTTTTTTTTTTCTTTGTTTTTAAGAAGAACCTATCAAATGTACTAGTTTGAGTATTTTATGTTGGAAAAGTTTCATGTTGTGATGATAGTGTATAATAAAGGGAGGAGTTGTTTCAGGAGTACAGTGTGAAAGAATGTTTAAAGCAGATAAGTAGTTGGCTTGTCTAATGTTTTGAGAATGTACAGAAAGAGAACCATGGGTTTGGTAGACCCTCCTAAGTTAGAAGAAATTCACGAAGGTAGTGTTTTAATATAGTCATTTTTGGTTTGCACTGCTCTCATGTAAAATGCTTTAGTAAATGTTCTTGTCAACTACAAATAATTGTCTGTTTAGAGTATTTATTAAATGGGGAATGAGCACAGGTTTCATAGTCTGTTCTCAAAACTTTCTAAATGTCATCTGAAATGCCATCACTTAGTCTTTTGTAGCTGTATTTTACATGTACACACTTTCATCTCCTGTTTTGCAGAGGATGACAAATAGCAGCAGCTCCCCTAGCCTTCTCAATGACAGTGCCAAGCAGTATGCAGGCCATGGTAAGTACTTTTTAATGTAATACATATAAAACTATGTTTGGAAATTTAAACTCACTTTTGCAAAGCTAAGACTTAAAGGGGCTTTTTCCTTTCTTTTCTGATCTGGTTCAAGGTGCAGAAAAACTTCATTTTTTTTAACAATAATGTATTGTGTGATTACTTTTAATACAAAGCGAAGTGCTACTGAACTCAAATTTTCAGCCTTCTCCTTGGTCCAGTGTGGAGAAACAAAAAAAAGTAATTTTTGGTCTTGTCACTTCAAGTGAATTGGTAGTTCGGACATCTGTTGTGAAACACTGATAGTGTAAAGCCATTTTTGTTGCTCTACGATAGTATGTCTTTTTATTGTGCTTTTCAAGTAAGTGTGTGGAATGAATGTATAGGGTTTTATTCTTAAATTTAGGTTGTACAGGTTTTGTGAAATGTGTCACATAAATGATGATTTTCAATAGCTTTTTGTTTTGTCCTTTAAACAGTACTTTACCTCTTACAATTTTTTTCCCTACTATAGGGAACATGGTTTTGAACCAGACAAAATGTCTCAATACTGCAGACCGGCATACTCACTAAATTATTGTGGAGGGTGTATTGAACTTCTGTAAGGAAGTTTTCAGAATCCCTGCAGATTTTCCTCTGTGGCTGTTAAACTAAGTTCTTTAAAGAAGAGGGTAATACTCCCTTATGGCAAGGACATACATTTAAAATGTATTTCTGTTCTGAAAACTGCTGGGTAAATGATGTTCTAGACCTCCATTTGCATGTCTTACCCTGCGGCTACTTTCTAGGGTTATAATATTTTAAGCATGATAGTAACTACTATGAAATTAACTTGCTTGGAAGTTGATTTTTTTATTTTCTCTTGCTCCTGGTCCATTTCCAGTAGGTTTTGTGATTAATTCTGCTTCCTTTGTCTCACTGAGCAATCAGCTATTCAAGGCAGTGGAAGTCCCTAGTTTTAAATGCAGTCAGAGTTTGACTGTGACAGGTCAAATAGTGATGGTGATGCATGCAAAGAAACCAGAATGACTTGTGGAAACCAGTTTAAATTCTGTTGTGTCTCAGGTCCTTTTTTTCCCCCGCCTCCTGCCCTGCCAAGCTATGCTTCACTTGTAGAATTACTTTTAAAGGAATAACACCAATGCTTACAGATGGCAGTCATCTGCTAATTTGACAGCTCTACCCCATACAGTTTGGAGTTTTAACTTGCATCTGTGATTGTTGCTCACTTTTTTGTGCTTCAGCTCTGGAAAAGATAAGTAATGAGAAAGAAAAAAATCAATAAAAAGCTTCAAACAGAATGCAGACTTCTGCTACACTTAATTCTGATTTAAATTTGTGCAGAACAGTGACAGGACAAGTAAAATTCACATTATTTGTAAGGCCATGATACATGGAGGATGAGTAATTTTCGGTAACTGGAGATAAAGGCTGTGAAACACTAGATGGACATTAGTGTCAACAGCAAATATAGTAAATTCAGCTAATGAGCACCATTTCCATCGAGCAGTTGCACAGAATCTAATAAATACCTTTTTTTTTTTTTTTTTAGCAGGGTGGTTGCTAAAATTTTGTCAAAAGAATCTTTTTCAGACAGAAATAAGTTAAAAATGTAAAATGTCTTTTTAATATTAGAGGTGTCCAACATGTTCTTTTACATTCTTTTTACAGATCCTCTAACTTCACCAAATTCATCCTTGTTTAATGACTTTGCTGCCCTCAGCGTGTCTCAAAGGAGGAAGGTAGGCAAGCAACTAACTCCTTAAGTTGTGTATTTGTATGTGAGTTGACAGGGAAGAAGATCTGGAATAACTTGAAATGCTTGGTGAAATAAGGATCATTCTTCTAATGTTACTAGATATATTTTAATATATTGCTTCTGGTGTAAATAAGATCTTACTGCTTCATTTTTGCCCCACCAGATCAGACTGTTGATGCTATTATGAAATATTCCAAGCATTTATAAGCAGAAGTTTATAAGAGTGCTTTGAATAGGAAAATCAGGACATAGCACACTGAATTTGAAAACAAATTATTTTTATTGTATTGACGCACAAGCACCTGCAGGCCTTCATGGCAACAAGTTGTGAATACATTAAGAATCATTCCCCTGTTTGTATATGATGTGAAGGTAATTCTTGCAGTTGGAAATGTGTTTAGTTTGAAAGACACTCTACGATATTACTGGGAAGCTAGGGTTTGGGATTGTTTGTTCCCATGAGTCTCTACTGAGAAATCTTTCTTCTACTGAAGGTAAAGCATGTTTTTCTAGATGTTAAACAGCATCTTCAAACAACTTTGTCCTATGCTGACACAGCTTGTAGTGTTTTCCAGTTGTTTCCAATACAGTGACTGGAATAAGGGACAAAAGTTTGGTTACACCAGAATTTTGTCTTTTTTTTTTGAACTATGGCTTATCAAAAAGACATTATCTTGTCTCAACCAGTTAACAAATTTTACTTGCACCGATGACTTCCATGTTTTACTACTTTTTTAGGCACATGATGCTGAACTTTCCTGTAGTTGATAATGTATTGTCTTGAAAGCAAGCTACATCAGCATCCTTTCATAGAGTTTCATTTCTGTGTTGACAATTGGGAGTTCTGTGTCATTCCTGCAGCTTAAGATTGATCTTAAAGATAATTACCATAGCTGACCCATCAGACTAATGTTCCTTAGAATGAAATGCTGTTGTAGAATGTTAATTTCCTAATACATGTTGTAGCCAAACTACCTGGGATCTCTGAATTGCCCTTTTCTTTAAGGCCAGTACAGTGCGTTGAAAGTTTGGTGTGAAAAAGAAATGTGTAGTTTATCCACGTACTGAGGATAGTAAGAAAGAAAATAAGCATACATTCCTTTTTACCAGTCTGCAAGAACTATGTGTGTATATATACAAACATGTATGTGTGTGCTTGGGTATATAAACCATGTGCACGAAAGAAAATAAACTATCATAAGGAAGTATTACCAGAGTGACCACTGCCTCTAAAAGTTACTTCAAAGTTAATTAAACAGTTAAAAATGAAAATAAATCAATTAATGTTTGAGTGTTATGCTCAAATAACTCAAAACTCAAATACTAATGTAGAGTCTTCTCTGACTTGGTCCCTTTTTCCCCAATAAAAAAAATCAGCAAAGTAAGACACTTGCTGCTAACATAGGATCAAGAGGAAGATTTATCTGTGAAACATTGATTTGGATTTTTTCCAGTTACTACTTCAAACATAACTGGCATTAATTGAACGAACTTTGTGTTTTGCTTCACATATTAACAACTTATTGTTTATTATGATTGCCTTTTTGTGATGTATATTTGTATAAAAGATTGTTAAATAATACTAGTAACGGGGAAATTTTCATCTAATTTTACTTGAGCTGTCTAAAATCCAGGCACCCAGGCTCCCTCTATAGTCAGCAGAGAGAGTTGATCAGCTTAAAGGAATATTTGGTTCACATTAAGAGAAGTATTCTGGAAAAGACTGGATGTGACTCCTTTAAATGGCTAAAATTGATGTCCAAAGTTATGAGAAATTAGTCACACTTTTGTAACTGACTTTTACTACCAGTTGTGGGTGTAGTTTCTTAATATTTTTAGCATTTTTCAAGTTCAGTATTCAAGTTGTGCTGACTTCCTCAAAGCACTAGATGCTTGAGTGCCTTGTATTTAAAAACTTGTGTGATTTCCTCCCACCCCAGTAACTGGGATTTCTGGAGAGCTTGAGAGTTGGGATCTGTGTGGCTAGTGCTTGATGCCTGCTGTGACACAAGATAGAGAAGTTCTAGAAGTGTGTGCTTCTATACATTGACTCTAAAGAGAGCCTTGGTGATGAGCTCAAATGTAGGTGTTTAGGACATCTGCTGTTTGAAAGAAAACCTTTCTATTTTCTTGTAAAGAGCCCAAGGCTGAGTTTTCGTTTTTTTCTGAACTAGCTGGCAAAACCAGCATTTCCTTCGTTTATCACTGACTTGGAGGACAGATACAATACAGTCCTGGTAAGTGAATAAAGAGTAATCACTTTCCTTTACAAATTAGAATTATGATATTTTAAATATTTAGAACTATGAAGTTATTTGCAACTATGTAAAAACTGTGTATTTGTGTAAAACTGGGGATGGTTTTTGTAAAAGCATGTAATATGTTGCTGGGTTAAGTAAGGAAATTAAGTTTAGTACTCCTTATTGTCTCTGAATATTGCTGACCATGTTATCCTGGTGGCCTTTTAACAATGGGCAAGCCATATGGAAGTAAATTTTGGTATCAATAAATTATTAAATATAAGACTTGATGATTGTAATTCTGAATATCCTTGTTTTTTAATTGGACAGTGACTAGTTAAGTTGCTTTTGATAATCTTGATATTTAAAGACATTCTACTTTTTGTTTAAAAAGTAAACATAGTCCTTGAATTTTTATGAACATTCATGAGGTTCTCTGTTTAGAAATTATTAAACTGCATTTCAATTTTAGATTTCAGGAAAGCTAAGATTACTATTTAAAGACATTTTAATAGGATACTTAAAATGAAATCAAAGGAGCTAAGTATTTCTGTAGATGGAGCCTTGGTGGAGGTTCTGTCAACTGTAAAACCTTCTGGATTTACTGTCCGGTTGTTGTAACTCCACATGCAGTAAGACAAGCAACCTTAAAGTGAATTTCGTATAAGAGATTTCCAGGTAAGTATTAATCTACAATGCAAAAACAGGATTTGTGAAGCGTGGAACAAAAGCTAGAGTTTAGTAATAGACTAACCCTCTTTCCTGAGAATAATGATGTCATGCTTAGTTCATTTTTTCTTCAAATACATGTTATGCTTGTTAAAAATAGAGTGTCAGTAGAGTGGGTGTTTTTCCTAAATTGTCTTTAGCCGTTATCTTGAAAAATGCTTCTCTCAAAACCCTGAAATGATCAGGCTGGAAAACTCCTTGCATTCATTGTGGTGGTTCTGGTAAAAAGTTCATAAAAACATGTGCAACATAACTGATTGGAATCTGTTGCAAGGGAATGACAGCTTAATGCAGTATAAAGAAAATATATGATGAAACCTTTGTTTAAATTTGTTCTGAGACTGTTGCCACCCATCCAAGCTAAAGGGTTCCCTATTTATCACTTGTCAGCCTTCCAAGATAGTGAAAAGCTTCTTCATTTTATTTTGGTTGGTTTTTTTTTTTTTTCTCATACCTTCAATCCTCATAAAAACTGAACTCTTCTGAAAAGCTCCTAACATTGGTTTATTTCCATTTCATTTTTTTAACTGTTCAGTCACACCTAGAGGAAGGCCATTAAGGTGAGAACCACTGTTGGTCCACAGGCTGCAAGAAGTGAACCAACTGCTGTAGTGAACAACTTTCAGTAAAATCTTAATGCACTTTTGTATGTATTCTGAAAACATCTTTTTTTTTTTGTTGTTGTTTCTTTGGTTTTTTTTTTTGTTTTGGTGTGTGTTTTTTTGTTTGTTTGTTTTGTTTGCTTGGTTTTTTTTCTTTGTGACCTCATCCATTGGTTTTAGGTGATGAAAGCCAGAACCAAAAGATTCTAGATTAGAAGGGGATGTATAGGATAGATTATTTTGACTGAAATTCATGCAGAAAAGGGTGCTACTCTTCACTGCTCTCTAAGGAGTTTTAAAGTAAGTGAGATTGGACAGCAGACTTCTTTAATTCATATGCTTTGATTATCAGTAATAAATGTGCAGAGACAGTAATTTTGAAACAAAAAGACTGCCTTTAGGCCTATTTTCCATAAATTCAAGCTTTTTAACAAGTACAAAGAGTTTCCCATCTCATGTTAAAGCAATAGAGCTAACTTCAGGTCCTGTGGAAACTAAATTCTTAATACCTAAACTATAGCTAGTTTATTTTGAGTGCCCTGCCCTCCATCTGATTTTGTTACATGTTGGAAAGCTGTATTTCTTTCCAGCTTACTGTCTCTAGCTGTATCTTTGCACCCTTTGATACCTCTGATATAGTTCAGTGGTGGTCATTGGAAAGCCACATGTGCCCTCTTTGGTCTTTCTATGTTTACCATTAATGAAAATATGTCAATATAGTTGTTTCATGTTTCATAGCCTCCTGAATATAATCTCAGAAGTGTAAATCATGTTCTGAGTAGTTGAGGGATCATTACCAAGCGCCATGTCATGTCACTGTGTTGTAAACTGCATAATTGTGGTTGCACAGACTTTAAAATGTATCTGGGCTAAATTTATATTTCAAACCCGAAATCTTCATTCTGGGACTATACACCCCTCCTGCAGTAATAAAACACTGCAGCTTGAAAGTGTTGCAAGAAAAAGTTGCTCCAGGAATACAGGAAGACAGACTATGCATCTAGAGAAAAAAAATGTTTGCAGGTAGTATTACGTTTTCCTTGGTCTAAAATGTGTTTTACATATGATGTCATCTAATCTGTTTTACATTTTTCTTTGGAATGGTTGTTAGAATTGACCCTTGTTGTATGCTCTTACTGTTTTAGTAATTACTACATTGTATGATATATTGAATTTTTAAGTTTGACATGAGAAAATGTTGACTTTATTTTTATGTATGGATTAGTGATGATTGTGTTATGTAAGAAATTATTAAAGCACTTCCTTTCAGCAATATGTAACACGTGAATGTTGATGAGGAGTCATCATGTTTTTGTTGCCTAATCCTGTTGTGTATGCGAAGGAAAAAGAGCAGAATAAGATGACTGCATAGCACAGCAATTACCTTAGGATTGTATTTAAAAAGATCTTTGCTTGCTTTTTGGCTTTGTAGCTGAGCAGGATATGTTATGACCTACAGACACTTAAAACTGTAAAGGCTGCCCTCAGTCCCAATTTTTAAAGCATAACTTTTCAGTTAAACACATAGATTTTGCCAGTCCAGGTTACAAGGTGGGGCAGTTAAGTACAAATGTAACTTAAGTATGCAAGATGCTTTTTGCTTGTATTTACAAGCTTTATTTGATTCTTTCTGTGCCAAGATGTATGTAGTCTTTTAGAGTGACTGAAATATATCTTCTTTTTTTTTTCTAAGCTTGTGCAAACAATGTTGAAGATGCTGTACAATTATTTAAAGCAGCTAGAAAATATACCATTTTTGAGAACTTGTGTGCTTAGGTAAGACCAGAGTAAAAGTTGCATCAGTCTTTAGTCCTCTTTTACCTATGTCTGACAATGTAATATTTATTTTTATCTGTTTGTACATGCAGATACAGTAAACTCACTGTACAACAGATGAACTCTAGCTAACACTACTGTGATACCTTTTGGCTATGGTAATTTAAGGTAGTGCTGCTTAATTTAGCCTTAGATGGGGAAGGCTTAAGATCACTTCTGTTTGTTTCAGTAGTATATGCGCATAGACAGCATTACCGTAGCTCAGATAAACCTTTTGTTGTTTAGATTTATTCGTGTAGGATAGCCTTGTAGCATCTTGCACCAGTACAACCCTGAACTAGAAGGAGAAGGGTAGCTTTGCCCACTTTCCACAAAACAGGAGGAACTAGGGGCAAAGATGCTGTTACAGCAAATAGTAGGGGAAAATAGACTTGCTAAACACGTTCCCAAACTTCTTGTTGAATGAATGGGAAGCAAGTAATTAACCTGACTTGAGGAATATTTTCTGGCGTGGGCTAATTAAGTTACTCACCTGTAGTAGTGTTCTGATGTGAAGATGCTACTTGGGAAGGATCTTTCTGGTTTTAGAGTGGGTTTCTTTTGTTCAAGTGTAATGTTTCTCAGACTTTGGGGTTTAAGTTTCCAAATATAACACCTTTCCTCTAATCATGCCAACCAATAGCTTGTCATCATTAACTGCTGGCAGAGGCTTGTTTCTATGGGGCAAGGGTTATAATTATTAGCTATGGTTGAAAATGCTTACCATTCTCACCCTGGGGAGCCAAGCTGTTGCTTGCAATTAAAGGTAGTTAGTTAGCTGTTCCCTGCCTCATGTAAACATTGGTAGCCTGTAATTACTGCTGCTTCACACTTCTTTGCCCTGGAGGAACTGACCTCTAGTAATGCTTTGTAATAATTTGGGTTTGTAGGTTTTTTTCTTTCTTTCTCTTAGATTTCATGTTAATTATTGTAGCTTAATCATATTTTTCCACTTAAAAATAATAACAATGTCTTTGACCTTTCACAAGTCATTGGGAACTTGTAAGTGTATTGGGATTTGAAACAGAATTTGAGAAATACCTGCTGAAGGATTATGAAGTGTTTAAATGCTTTAGCCACCTTCTCCTCCCTAAAAATAATAATAAAAAAAAGTTCAGTATATTGGAGTATCCCTTCATCTGTATGGCTGAACACGGTACTTTAGCCTCATAGAAAGAATTTAGGGAAGGGATAAATGCTCTCGTTCTTGGAAAGTCTTCCAAGAAAAATTGTTCCCATGCCAAGAAGTTTGGGTTTATTTGTCCAGATTGTCATGCCTCTGTCTTTTAGGTAGATACATTTGTTCAGAAATGTTCAGTGTTTAAGTTCTTCCTTGTTTCAGGATGCATTATTCTATCTCTGTTGCTTTATTTGCTGCTTTTTGAGAGGGAAGGTTTGTAGCAAAGTTGATGAGCTTATTCAGACTGCTCAATCTATTTGATCTTTCCTTTCTACTGAATCTCTCCTCTTGGCAGGCACTCTTTCCCGTGTTTTCTGATCTCCTGTAAACTTGATTGGATTTCTGAATCAGATGCCACTGGACATTGAGAACAAGTGTAAATTAGAATTATTTTGATTTAAATAGACTAAATCTTGTTTCCAAATGTTAATATTGTATATTCCACCTTCTAATGCCCATTTGAAAAATGAAATCCTGGACTAGTAATGCACTGGTGATGTTTTATAATAGATAATGAAAATATTAATTTAGTCTTACCAATGTATTAGTTTATTTTTTTCATACAAGTACGTCAAGAACTACTGGTACATAAATTGTCTCTGTGTTGCTTTATGGCATAGAGTTGACGATTGATTGCCCTTGGTGACCTCCCTGTTATGGTCCTTTGTAAAACCTAAAATACAGTTTAATTCTGTTACCTGGAATCTGAATCCCATTGTAACCAAAATAGCTTCCCTCCATATTGGCTCAGTTCCTCTTTTGTTTTGGTCCTCCTTTTCAAAATACTTATAGATCACCTTTTATTATGGAAGATTAAAGGAAACCTTTATGAATAGGAATATGTTTGGACACTGGCTGTAGTCTGGTAGTCTGAGGCAGACTCTGCCCCTGCACTTAGAGGACAGGCAGAGAGATGAGGAGGCTGCCAGAGAAATTGTTTCTCTTCATTATGTTGTCGCTTCTGGCCAGGCTAAGGAAAACACATACTGCATTCAGACCCTGCCTAAAGTCCATATTTGTCTGTCTGGCTTCGCAGACCTTACAGTTTATGATATTAGTAGTCCTTCTGAATTATAAAGATGGTAATTTGCCCAATAGTTGTGATTCTCCCAATAAATCACCAGTACTTAGATTTACCATGATCAGGCTTGCATTGAAACTACTGTAGGACTTTGTGTTACCAGTCACACAGTTTACCAGATTTCTGAATGGTATGGCAAAATTGTTTTGCTTATTGCAATTAAAGTTGGTTAACTTGATCTTCATAGAGTTTATTGCCTTTGTAGTTCATAGTCAATGTTGGTATCCTTAGGGTCTTGCTTTTTTTTTTGCTTGCTTGGGTTTTAGGCAAATAAAGTACTAGTGATTCTGTTCACTTTTAATTCTTTCCAAAGCTTTCAGCCTAAATGTGTTAGGGAAGTAGAGGAGGGAATCTGTTTAGGTGTTGGGTTTGCAACCATTTTATGGTAGTTTTGTCCTGCGTTTTACAAATTGTGTGAGTGAGGAATTTCCCAATTATATTCTCACCTTGTTTCCTGAGAGACAATTTTTAAAATGCATGTCAAGGTACATGTTGCTAAGATTTGTAAGGTGCCAGATGAAGTAGATATTGGAATAAAGGTAAGTTAAGCTTTGATTACTTAAAGTAGTCTACATCCAGGTGATGATAGTTGCATTTTCACGTTAATAAACCCCCCCAAAAAAACACAGCAAAAGACAAAGAGACCAACGCCTGCAATTTGATCCAGTTGTTGCTATAATTGGTATAAAAGGTCCTGGTCTAAATATGTGTAGATGCTTAAGTATTTCTTTTGGTGTTATTTACTCTTTAGGTAGGTATATATATGTTTGAAAACACAGAGAAATCTGGAGAACTTCCATATTTTAACTGTTTGAAAGTCTTAACAGTTGTTTTTTTTTTTTCCACAGTATGCTTTTACAGTGTTGATAATTTATAAATAGTTTCGTTTGTAGAGATCACTGCCAATGTAATAGAAATGTAACTGCTGTCGAGGTACAAGTGCCTCTGGCAAGTTCACTTCCTCAAGCACATTTTATTTTCTCAATTTTAAGTCAGTTTCCAATGCATTTATCATGGTAATTCTTGTCTGTTTTCACTTAAGGTGGTGGCTGAAATTAGTGTTTTGAATATTAACTTGAGCAGAAATGTTTGAGCTTTTTTTTATTCATTGAGTTCTGCTGCAATTGGCTGCTTGGTTCTACCCGATTTTTAAAAGCAAGTCTTCAGTAGATGAATCTTGACAAATTTGAATTTGAAAAGAAGCATACAAAAGCCAATGTTAATATCTTGTTGATAGAAATCTCAAGGGAAATGCTCATTTTTATGATGTGATTGAAGGTATCTATTGGAGAAATATGTTTTTTTTTTAAAAATGATTCCTAATTTTTACAGAATTGCCCAATTTATACTCATTTCAGTGGCTGACTTGTGATGGACAATTTTGCTTATGAATAATCAGTAGTCTCTGAAGTGTTCTTTTCTTTGTAGTCTTGTTTATTATAACCAAATAGTCAGGATTGAAAGGAAACAGTCTCAGATAAATTTTACTTGCAAATTGTTTCCTATTCCACCAATCCAGAAATCATATCACAGTGTAATACCTGGTTTAGTGTAGCTTTAGTTGAGGGTTGTTAGGAGTGGCCTGGTTTCTCTCCTTCTTTTTCGTAGCCCAGGAAGTATCGACTGGGGATGCTGGATGAGAGGATAGTTCCGGTGGGATCAAAAGCAAGAAAATCAAAGAACCCTATCGGCTGTCTGGCTGACAGGTGTAAAACAGGAGTACCCATCAATATGGTTTGGTGGAACAGAGTCACAGAAAACAATTTACAGGTAAAATTATTTTTTACTAGTCACTTTTTTTAGTAGTTTGGATGCTTTATTTTAAATTTTGGAAAATGTTAGAAGCAGTTACTCCAAATACAGGTTGATATCAGAACAAATATTTCTTTCACAGCGAAGGCATAGTGGCCCTCCAGGAGAGACAGTCGGATGTTTTCTATTCACCTATTGCTGTGCTATGTACTTTGCTTAATTATGTTATAATCTGTAGAGGAGAAGCAAAACTAATCATTAAATGTATTCTAACCCCAAACAAACGTAACCTTTTAATTTTCGTATGACAAAGGTTTCTATTGGAAAAATCAGCAATCTTTGTTAAAATGATTGACACTTAATACAAATAAATTCCCTCAGTACAGAATTTAAAGATGTAACCACTATGATCAGAAAATATAAATATTTAATTTTGATGTTAGGATAGCTTACATTTCTCAACTTATTTGCTAAACTTCATTGTTACTTTATTCCTGAATTTTCTTCATCTGCTTAGGAGGCGAGAAATGCAGCTGGGTTTGAGCAGCTCTGTATAGAAGTAGCAGGTTATCCTTGGGATCATAGTGAAGGATAATTTGAGTCTAGGAGGAATCTGCTCCATGTCCCTTAAAATGGGGTTTAGGTGGAAATTATAATAGTAGTGAAAAATGCAGCACTGCTGCTAATACTGTTTTTCACATATGTAATGCTTTTGATTCCTTGGAGATCATTATTTTAGTCTTCCTATGAGGGTTATGTTATTTTTGATGTTTTCTAGGTGAGTGAAATGGGTAAATGACAGCAGACTAAATTTGTGACATCTTAATGGTTTCTTTCAATTTGCTAAATTTTTGCCATGTAAGGGCCAACATGAAGCTTGTATGAGAGCCCTTCATACAAATGCTAATTTTGCAGTGCTGATGTTTGGACATCCATGTTGCTGAAGTTGGGAGTCACAGGCAGTGGGATGCAGGTAGACTGGTGCTATATCGTGTGGGGACATTTGGACTTACATCTGTCTTGGCCCTTTTGCTGCTGCAGAAGCAGCACAGCCAATGATGGAGAAAAGAGGAAGCATAAATGAAACATTCCTAGAAGGACCAAGTAAGATTGCAGAGGTTTGGTTGGTGCCTGTGAAGCACTACTTTTCGTAAGAGAAGGAAGGTTGACAGGTTGAATTTACTGTGTATCTAATGGGAGTATAAGCTGTAATTAAACAGTTGCTTGAAGAAGAGAGAATCAGAAAACTGGTCTTTCAGATTTCAGGTGGATGTTAAAGGGCAGGAAAAGCCCCATATGTACTCCTGTCCTCCATTCTTTTCTCAGCTGTTCAGTGTTGCAGCAAGGTTTCTCTTTGGTTGACTTCACTTAGAGAAGAAAAAGTGTTTATGGAGGCTGAAGAGCCAGTAGTGTGAGACATGGAACTTCTGTCCAGGAGCAATTGTCTTCTTAGTACCTATGCCCTCCAAAGCTTGTTGAAAGTGTGGCAAAAGGAAGCCCAAGGTCCCCTAGTTTTCTGAGGCTAGTGACAGTAGTCTGGTACTGGCTGCAGAGCATATGGCTTTTGAAGGGTGCAATTCCAAGTTCCTTTATTGTGACAGGATCACAGTGCATAATTGATTTAAACTATGTACAGCATAAGACTTTGTATTATGTAATGCAATTATGTCTCTTCCCATGGCGATGTGGGACTTCAGAAAAGCATGGATATGCTTATGTGGTAGAAATAATAGGAGAATGTTCCAGCCACAGGAAATGTAATTGGAGAAGAAATAGGAGAGGTTACAGAGAAACTCTGGAGTCTGAGTGGGGAAAGGTATAAAACTAGGCTGCAGATAAGATTATGGGGGTACCTAAAGCTCTACCTAGATGTGAACTCAAATTTTATCTTGAGGTGATCATTGTGAATCTTTATATTGTAGTGTGAACATTTTCTAAATTATCATTAAAACAAAACGTGGACTGTTAAAATTGGAAATTTTAATTACAAATGCACAGAAAATGGCTGAAGAAGTTTGAAACTATGTAAAAATGGGTAGTGTCATGCTGAGATTTCAGATTGATGTTGTTTTGTCCACTTAATTATGTATGTAATCCACAGATAGCATTGCTCTTTAGTATTTGGAAATACGGGCTACTTAAAAATTTTTGCAGGTGTATAGGTTACACAAACTGTATTTTGGCTGATGGTGAGTGCTAAGTGATAAGGTTGAATTATAATGGAGGCACATCTGTTTGAGGACATGTTTTTCATTTGTATTTGAAGATGAGAAAGCAGAATTATATCTCAGTTGCTGAGAACTTCAATGCTGTGGAAGTGGTGAAGCTTTTGTGTCTATTTAAATGTCCACTTTTTTAAATGTATGATTTAAGATGTGCGAATACACTATTTCAGGGTGAAATGTTTAGAGATCCTTGTCCAAAAAGTGTCTGCTTAAAAAAAGGAAGGTAGCTTACAACATAGAATCATAGAATAGTTAGGGTTGGAAAGGACCTTAAGATCATCTAGTTCCAACCCCCCTGCCACAGGCAGGGACTCCTTACACTAAACTGTGTCACCCAAGGCTGTGTCCAACCTGGCCTTGAACACCGCTGCATTCACAACCTCCCTGGGCAACCCATTCCAGTGCCTCACCACCCTAACAGGAAAGAACTTCTTCCTTATATGCAATCTAAACTTCCCCTGTTTAAGTTTTAACCTGTTACCCCTTGTCTTATCACTACAGTCCCTAAAGGAAGGGTCCCTCCTCAGCATCCCTATAGGCCCCCTTCAGATACTGGAAGGCTGCTATGAGGTCTCCACGCAGTCTTCTCTTCTCCAGGCTGAACAGCCCCAACTTTCTCAGCCTATCCTCATACGGGAGGTGCTCCAGTCCCCTGATCATCCTCGTGGCCCTCCTCTGGACTTGTTCCAACAGTTCCATGTCCTTTTTATGTTGAGAACACCAGAACTGAACACAGTACTCCAAGTGAGGTCTCACAAGAACATGTATTTTAAAACAGTATAAATGTTTCTCGTGCGTGGCTATAAATTTATAACCCAAATCTATTTTTCTTAAATATTGTGTTAGACTTGTCTGATTTAAAGTGTAGTCCCTAGTGAATTGTATTCTGTATTGTGCATTAAAAAGGAAAAAGAAAGAATCCCTAAACCGAAAAAAAACCCCAGCGTTCATTCTGTAGTGAGATGGCCTGCCTTATATTAGGAAGTGTCCTGAGCTACTACACTGCCACATGATATATCATAGTAGAAAATGGTAATTCTCTTTAAAGTAGTAGGTATAGATTGGCCTTCAGTCATACAGATCAGTTCCTAAGCGCCATGTTTGTTTCCTGAATACAGAAACCCCCTATGGGAATGAATTTTTCAAATACTTAGCATCAAGAACATGGACTTCTAAAACTTTAGGTTTTCAGTTTTCATGAAATTGTCTTAACTATTCTGCAAGAGTAGTAAAGCAATATGGCTGATAATGTTGGTGAATTGAAATTTATTTGAGCTAATTATACAGATGACGCAATGACTTGTCACCGTAATTGTGATAAGGTAGCCTGTTGTATAAATTCAGTAGTAGAAGGGAGAGACTTGTTTTGAAGCCCTTGGTGATCTCTGATGTTTGCTGGGCTGCTCTGACATCACAGAATGTGTCTTTCCCTGATGCTGTAGTAAACAAGGAATCCTGAAAACAGAGGAATTACAACGGTGCTCTCTAGGCAAACTGAGCTCCTCATATGGCATATTCACACATTTGAAACAACAGCAAAGAAACCCAAAAAATCCCAAGCAATACTTTTGCATGGTTTGGGATTCTGAGAGGTATTCTGAAACCTATGCTAAACAGACTGGTAGAGGACTGCCCTGCTTTATAGCGTGGGTGTACTTTAGAGGTGTTTTTCTGAAACCATGCAATCATGCAATTCAGGATGTCAGGACAGTTCAGCATAAATTTGGAGTTGAAGGAGAACATAAAAAGAGAAGAACTAAAAGGCTTGCATCCAGTTCTTAGCATGATAAGTACATTAGCACATCTTCCAAAATAAGATTGGCCTACTTTTTGCTTTAGGTAGTTAGCTTTGGTTGAATATAGGACCAGAATCAATCTAACAAAGTGGTGTTAAAGCCGCTGAAACAGAGGTGGTGGCTCTGTGGTGTGTTGTGAGATGCCAAATGTGAAATGAGAGAGAAGGTGGCTTCTAGTACTCCTGTTGGATCCCTCTCCCTACTCTTTTTGGGACCTTCCAGAGGCTCCCTAAGTTGTGCATCCCTGTGTTACAATATACATGACACTTCGAGGATTCAGTTATGAATGAATGCAGCAGTGTGGCTGTAGGAGGTTTATCGCTGAGGAGCATGAAGCCAAATCATATATGTTGAAATTGATAGTTGTTGAAACAGGAATTTTCATTTTACTTCTGGATTACAGAAATCTGTTGAGATGTATAAATCCTCAACATACAGTAATGCTGTGCTCCTGTGTAGTCCTTCAGTGATGGTCTTCAGATAAGATCTTAGCTTCCTCTTTACTTTCATCTGCACCTTCCTTGAGGGAGCCTTGAATTATTTTTTTGGCATTGCCCACAAAATATTTTGTTTCTTCCCCTCCACACTGTATTTCCTTTTATACCTTAAAAAGAATAAAAGCCACCAGACAAACTGTGCTGAATGGTAGCACAAACGAGTTTTTATAGTGCTTCCCCTATGTTTTAAATCTCTTGTGGTTCCAACCTTACTAATGTCATCAAGACTAAATTCAGACTTCATTTAGACAGTATCTGTATTTTATAATATTTTGCGGTCTCTGCTGTGCAGAAGTATAGAAATTGTTTTTTATTTGGAGCTGGATGGACTCAGTTTTGTGGTCTGTCTTTGGAAGTTTCTCTGCAATGATCACTGGAAGGAGGCTTCTCTCTTTGAGAAAGCAGAGACAAAGAATCTGAAAATAGGGCATTTTGGTGAAATTTCTACACGGAATCAGTCTGAGAAATGCATGGTGCCGGTATTAATTCAGATAATACACAGGGAATTTGCTTTCCTGCTATTGTCTGACAGTATTATGCTGTATTTACTGGAAGAAGCAGGGGGAGATAGAAACTGACCTGGGTTAGAGGAAAAAGGGAATGGTAGTAATTTTAGCAAATGCGATTTGGAAGTTACTTCTTTCTGTTTAATGCTGTTTGAAAACGTATTAGAGTTTTGAAGTAATTTTGTGTGTCTTTCTATAGAACACTTGCATTTGGAACTGAAAATGCAGTCTTTAGTTTGTTGCAGAGTGCAGACAGTGCTTTGTATTTCTTGTTTGGATTCTTGAAAGTGCATTCATGGCTTTTGTTTTTAACATCACAGTATTGAATAATTCATTACGTGTCCTCTAAGTACTTCTTGCATCTCCATTCTTTTAATTACTCCCAAGGTTTAATCGAAGTGTTCAGTAACTGTTTTATCTACATTTTTTACTGAGCCCAGTTGACTCAGACTTAAAATTCTTAAGCCTGGTCAAGCATGAAATAAGATACTTTGAGATGAGTAATTAAGTGAAATTTGTTTTGAAGCTGTGCTTGCGGGAAATTTAAACAACATACAGAACGAATTTGATCTAGATTATTGTCATTCTTATCAAAATTTAATTTTTTTACTCAACTTCATTTTGGGAAGTTTGGTAGGATTCTAACAGAAAACTTGTAAAAATGCCCTGTAGGATTTGAAAGCATAGTCCCCTTCAAGCTTACCACTGACCCAAATGTAAAACTAACACTAGAATTTACACTTTGTATTATGAGTTACCAAAGTGAAAATAGGGTATTTTTCCAGACCAAGAACATGATTCAAAAGAAGTTAAGAATGTGGATTCCTAATTTGGTCATATTTGTATTCTCATTATTGCAGAACTAGGTTATTGACAAAGTTTGAAGAAATTAAAAGATTAAATATTCATTCAGTTCGTCTAATCTAGTCACTTATGTTAGCCTACATGCTATGAAAATGTTTGGGATTTGTTTTTTTTTTATTTCATTGGAAGCACAGTGTATGCAGTGCAAAATTAGTGGTTTACTTCCAGTGAAAACTTCTATGCTTATGGAAGCATTTTAAGAGCTGCGACTTCACATAGATCTATTTAAACATGGCCTGGGGCTTGAGCTTCAATTTTTTTTGATAAAATATTTACTAGTTTTGACCACAGATTGATAAATTTTGTTCTGCTAGTGTGATTAGCTTATTCTGGCTGATGGCTGTAGATGCCTCAAGTGTTTTGCTTTGGGTTTTTTTTCTGTATTTAGAAAACAGCTTGAATGTGAAAGGGTGTTTTTAAAATAGGAACCAAAAGTTAAGTCGCTATTTTTAACCAGTGAGGAAAGTCTTAGATTACAACTTCATGTTTTGTAATATCACAGAGAAGTAAACCAGGCTATTACAGTAAAGGGTCTACCTCTGCAAATCAAAGCTATTTACTCATATAAAATGTTTTCATAAAAGTTATATAGGGACAACTCAGTCTTAACCACGTTTTAGTTCTGATCTTGTACTGTGACCACTGAATTTCTATCAGGTTTGACCTACTGTTGTTTGTAATTCCACAGCATAAACCTAAACTGCTCTAGTAGGTTCCTGGGTTTTACTCTTTTCTTGGATAAACTGAAACACCTACCAGTTAAAGTGGAGCTCTCAAGCAACTTCATCTTAAAATGATGGTGGATATCTAAGTAACTTTTAGAGACCAAAACTGGTCTATGAAAACTGGCAGAGATATCTAAGTAACTTTTAGAGACCAAAACTGGTCTATGAAAACTGGCAGAATGCGTTTAGAAATAAGGAGAGGCTGAGGTTACCTTCTACTTACATGCTTCAGATTTTTTGCCATGTCCTTCTTTTGTTACCTGGTTGACACAGTTCAGGTGTGGTAGAGCTGTGGATGTGTAATGGCTAGGGTTAGCAATGGAAAAATGTGGATTTTTGCAGTTCTTTGAAATTATGTGTTTTTAACAAGATGCTACAAATTCTGTCCCTTGCTGTCCCAGTTGTTTGATGATGACTTTTCAGCTCTATCACTGTTTGAACAAATTCTACTTGGCTCTTTACCACCTTTGTCATTTTCTTCAGTTTCAGTGTAGGTTTGGCTGAATGGTTTCATGCCACATTTCATCTGGAGGAACATCATTCCAGTTTTTCTTTAATAAAATGTTATTGAAGAGTTTTAAAACCCTTACAAACTTTTTACCCTTGTAAATTTAAGTGTTTTATTTCACCGGTCTACATATTTGGTTAAAGCTGTTCTTAGAATATTCAGACACATGCCCATATAGAATGACTAATAATGTAATGTCATAAGGTGGCTAGAGGTTAAAATTTACTGTGTGATTAAGGGTGGGATATGCTTACTATTTGCTTTTAAACCTGAGCATCCTCTTTATTTTATGGCTTTTAGAATCCTCTTTCTTTTCCAGTGCTTTGAAATAAATTACCACTGTGATACTTGGCTGAAGTATTCAAATACTTCAGTTACTGAAAACAGATTAACACCATAATATACTTTTCTTCACTGTTTAAATTGGTGTTTTGTAATTACACTTATTTTCTAATTTGGCACTAACTTAGCTTCTCTGATGCCACTTTATTCATAGGGTAAAAAATCAATGTTGGTAACTTGACCACATATAACATCTGATAGTTATTTTAAAACTGCCTAAACCCAAAGTGCTCCAATATAATTGCTTTAAAAGAATGTTATGAATTATCTTTACAGTATCTTTGTCTACTGGGAGTTGTTACTATCATCTCATTTTAACTCTTGCTTAGAATACTTTTGAGAGGTACTCTGAAGAGTGCTTAACAAACCTAACTTTGACAGTTAATAATCTTCAAGCTTTTCAGTGTGGCTTTATTTCTTGGCTTAATTTCTTTTCTCCTTCCAGTAATGCCTTTTGTAATTTGCTATCCAATAATAAGCTTTGTGCTTTCCGAGCTCTAATTAGGATTTTCTTTTCCTAACCCTCCTTACTCTATAACAAACAAAAAACTTGCCCAAAAACACTACCACCCAAAAACTCCATAAAACTTTGCACAGATTTTAATGGAAATTAAAAGCTGGTTGTGTGATATATTCTGTGTACTAATAAATAATGAATGACAGTCACTCTCCTGCTATTTGCTTCTGTGGTACCAAATCAAACCTCATTATTAAAGGTGCTACATAAAGGGAATAGGTAATTAAAACAGAAGTTAACTTCACAAAAAAAGGTACATATAGAACTATTTAAAAGAGAGGCAGGGATAACTTCTTTAGTCGGAATAATTTTTTACTGCCTTAATTTGAAACTGTTCCTTAGGTTGAGATGAAATCTCTAAGATCATGTAGGAAGCCTGTGTGGCAATGGCCAAGGCTTTCACTGGCAAGTCTGCTCTCCAATTTTGTAACATAATGCTTATGGAAAGCCTTTTGCAAAGTATTAGTATGAACTCAAACGTCAGCTGTTCATGTGGAAAGCTTGCTAATGCTACTTCAGACATAAGGTAAAACACATTTACATTTGTTAGTATTGACCAGCTTCCAGTATTGCCTGTTCTTCTCAGCATGCTGTCTGTAACTTAAAAATATCCCCTGCACTTGGTAGGCTTACCTAGAAAGTATTTTGTACCAAATAGGCACTGCTTATCTCTTAGTAAACATTTAATTTGCATTTGTTTTCAAACAGACACCAAATCCTTCTGCAAGTGAGTTTGTTCCTAAAGTAGGATCAACCTCCAGGCTGAGTAATGTATCCCAGTCAAGTATGTCTGCCTTCTCTCAAGCCTTGTTCTCTCACCCCTCCATGGGAAGTCCTGCCACTGCTGGGCTAGCACCAGGTAAGTTGAGAGTAATGATTTGCAGTGTGGTTACTTCTTTTAATGTCAAACGTAACCTCATATAGACAGTTATCAGGTTTATCGTGTATAAATGTAGCCACCTCCTACTTTGGCTCCTGAGTTTGTCTTCAAGTATATAGACATGCAGGAACTTGGGATTTATCTTCCAGTAGTGTGAAAATCACACTGCAGGCTGTGAAATCTGTTCAGCCGCAGCAGTACTGAAATTAACTCAGCTTAACTTGCTCTGCCCTTTTTTGGGAGAAGAGGTGCTGAATTACCACATACTGTGCTCTGTGCAGTCCTTGTCAGAGCAGTACCTGAAGTTGCTTTGAATTAGTACTCTAGATATTCACTGCAGTTTAGAATGAGTGTGTTCTGTTTACCACACACGAGCATGTACTTTTGTTTCTAGAGAACATAATCTGGAAGTAGTAATTGTCAATAAAATCTGGATGAAAAATAAAAAGTAGAAGAAAAACTCATTCTAAAATAATTGGCCTTGCGAAGTAGTGTTAATTGTTGTATCTGTCATATGTAAACTCACTTTTAAGACCTATTTATGATCATTTCCCATGTTTACAACTGTTACCAGAATGTGGTCTGTGCAGTCATAGAATGTACCAAGAATTTTTTGATTATTTTGTACACTTAAAAAGTTCAAGCTCTTAATGCATCTTTTGGTCTTCTGTTCTTAACAAGTTAGCTTAATGCTGATTATTATTTTTTTAAATTAAATGAATTGTTCTAAGATATAACCATCAGCACATCTGGATATTACACATTGCAGATCCTTTAGCAAGCTTCTGCATGTACATAAACATTTGTCAATTCCTTGCTGCTCACAAGATGCATTAGGAGGCTGCCAAAAGGCAGAGGGGCAAGTATTCCAAGTACTGTTTTTTAAACCAGTATTGGCAATTACCATCTATTTAACAGAACTTCAGTCTTTCCTGATGCTGGGGATAAACCTCTATCAGTGTGAAAGAAGGACTTAGCTTGCATGTTATAACTATCACACCAGGCTAGGAAAGCAATTTGATGCTTCTGCTGACCGAATGAACATGTTGCAGTACTGTGTCTGATTGATACTATATTGTGCTGTACAGTCTTATTGGAAAACTGTTGTGTTTATATGCCTCTCAGCCTTGTCACCTGGATTGAAAAGTGTATAAAGGATTAAATAGAATACAGTAAAATGATCTACTTTTGGAAAGTATCCAGTGGGGTCTCAGAGGGATCCTTCACAGTCCAATTTCTTTACTATCTGTAAGTAACACTTGAAAGGATAAGTAACACTGATGAAAGAAGTTAGCAGAACGATTTGAGCTCCTAGAAATATAGTTGCCAATGCTGAAAACTGTCTAGGTTCAAATACTATTGTTTGTTTTATGGATGAGAGGGATGTGGGAGTATTCACAAGAGCTAACATTTAGGCAAAGTTGGCTTGTTTCCCTGCTCTTCCTGTGTAATTAAAAAGAAAATATAGTTCAGATTAGGGACCTGGGCTGGGTGCTCTGAATTTCTCTAGAAGCTTCTTTCTCTACACTGAGTGCAATATTCTCTGAACTGAATGTCTTGTGAAAGTAATACTCAGATGCTTCTATTTAAATGGTTTAGCTGTTCATAGTATGTATTCACAAAAATTTTTGTTACCTCAAGATGAGTTAGGTGGTGCTCTTTCTAGAAGATTAGGCTCTTAAATAAGAAAGCAGTATTTAAGTGTGGCATAACTACACCGTTTAGGTCATACTGGCTGACAGAATAAAAGATTTGAATCTGTTCTGATATTTTCATTAAAAATTAATGTTAGCTTTAAGTGAAAACAAATTCAAATGAAACCCATACAAAGAGTTTGTAGGAGTTTTTCCTTTAAATAAAGTTAAGTTTTATTCTGGTTGAATGGTGTGTGCTTTCCAGTAGAGAGTGTACAAATTTCAGGAAACATGAAGATTTAATCATTTGCATTGAGATTAAGATTGCTTACAGTAGTTTACAGGATACTGGAGGAAATTAATGTCTCGTAAGAAATAAGGAAATATAACTTGTTCAAATTTCCATAGTTTAATTCACCCATAACGAAGTAGGTAAATGATGAGAACAATCCTTTGATTTTCCTCTTGCAGATGGAAAAAATTAATATATCTAATTTATGTTATTTCTGTTAAGGTAGGTGTAAATCAAAACTACTTTTGGCATCTAGTATTTCAAAGGTAACTGTTCACAAAATTGATTGTCCCTGGAAAATGTTTTGCCTGTTTTATCAGTGGTACTGCAGAAGTACTGGACAAAATGACCACTGAAACCTAGCCTACTTTAATAGATAACTTGTATCCACACCTGACACATTCATTAGTGTGTAGCATGGAAGATTGTTACCCATACTTTTATGTGTATTTATTAGGTAAGTGCTTTCTAGCATAATCTCAATACAGAGTCATTCTTCATCTCAGTAGTCTTTAGTAGAATAAGAAAGTGTAATGAGATAAAATGCAATTTACACAAATAGCTGGGAAGATTGTCCTATTGAAGAGCATTGAACAAATCTCCGTCTCATCTCCAAACTTTCTTTCCTTAAACTCCCTTGCATAATACCCTGTTTTTGCTCCTTCTATTCACTTGCTGGCAAACGTATCCTATTTATCATTTGTATGGGAAATTCAGTGAGTTGTTGACAGTCTTCAAATAATACTCTTATTAACGAGCTTATTTTACCCAGTTCTGTGTTGCAGTTTTAGAGTATGCAACAAAGCATATGAAAGAAATTATGAATGTCATCGAGGTGGTAAGACAACATTGTCATGTTAAGCTTGAGAGAGAACAGCTGTATAGCTCCCAGCAGAGAAAATCTTTGTCTTGGGTTTGCTTACTCTAGGTTACAGCTGAAGAGTAATGTCTTTGTTATCAATGCAGATGACAGCAAATTGCTGTTGCTGCTATGTTTAGTCCAAGACAAACTCTGAGCTTATGCAGAACGTAAGAAGTCCTATTTCTGGTGCCAGTATGAACCTGCAGGCTTAGGAACCCAGAGCATGAAGGTGATGTGCTTGTGACCACTTCACACGTTTCAGTTCATGATGGGCTATGAGAGTGTCATTGGAGTACATGACACAAGCTGGAAATGAAACATTTTCAGCTGAGGTGGTTTGAGTGGCTTAATGCCTCCAGAGCTTGTTCAGACATCCCTTATCAAGAGTGGTGCATCATTCTATGGAGAAAGTTCCACAGTCATTCCAGAATAGCACAGGAAAGGAAGAAAGCAAAGAGACTGGAAAATTAGGGTTTGTTCCCTGCCCCTCCCCCTTCCCCCCCCCCATAAGATAAAGGAGGAAAAACTGTTTACTATAAATTTCAGGGAGTTAAGCAGATTTAATTAGCTTGGAAATATACAGCTACAATACTAATGACTGGATAGAAAGCTTATAATAAAAATAAATAGTTAATTAAAGGATGTTGCTTTAAGTTCTTGAAATAGTCTGGTTTAATTATTTACTTTGATTTGTCATTCCTCAAAATGTACCTATTAGTCTAGAGTATCTTTAACATACAGAATGTGAATGTGATAAAATGTTAAATGCTTAATTTTTGACTTGTAAATGTTATAACCTTAGAGGTGTTGAGATGTAGTTGCATATGGGTGGAGAAGAAAAAGGCGGGGGGAGCTCACTGTTGTTTTGTCAGAATCACTGGCATGATATATGTGAAAGTAAAAATCAGATTATTGAATCACCAATTTTGGCCTTTGAGTAAGTGTTGATATAAATTGCTATTCAAAATGGCCTGTCCCGTATTCACCACATTGTTAGCAGTGTATGTTTAGTACAGTCTTTTTTTATTCAGTATGAGTCAGTAGGAATATACATTCACCTTTTAATACAGCCATTTTTTTATTTTCCTCTAATTCTGTTTTGTTGTGGTTAAATATTAATATTAGTAAGGGTTTTACTTATTGAAATACTGATGAAGTTGTTGAGATCTGCTTGAGTTTGTCCATCCGGTTGTTTGCTTCTGTAAGTACTTAGCTATACGTTTCACTGTATTAAAAGGTTTTCTTGTGATACTGCTCTTCAATTATTAATATTTATTTAGACTGAAGAATTTAATGCAAGTGTCTCAGCAGAATCTGTCACCCTTAATATTTGATGCCTCAGCCTATCTGCACCCACTGCAGCAGTAGCTGTAACTCATAGTATAATGTTCTAATATTATAAAACCTAACTGTAGTCAAGCTTCTTTCATATCTTGAACTTGCTCTGTATATTGGCAAATGAGAAGCCTGTATGTTATGCCAGCTAGATGATTTTCACTGAACTCTCAATGTCCTACCAAAATGAGACCTAAATTGAGGCTGAAAGGGCATTTGAAAGGATTCATCTAACTCTGTCTTCTTTCAGTCTTGCTTTGGTACTCAAGCAAAGACATTGAAGATTTATATTTGTAACTATTCTTTGGCATGATTTTTTTAAATGCAAATCTTATAGTGGAAATTGTATCTGTAAGAACTGCTAGTGATAAATTTATCTTCTTTTTTTGAGAACTTTCATTAGAAGGTCACTATCATTTTAGTGAGGTTGTAAGTTATCACTTTAATTTTTAAGGTAGGATTTACACTATACTGTCTTGTCCATTTAGTTTTTATCTGAAAGTGGGGAAGACTTTGCTTAATTTTTCATTAGTATATATGAAGGCTGCTGTTACGTTCTTTTTTTCCCCTGGTTCCTGTGGTTGAATATTTTATTGAAACAGAAGTTTCATGAAGCCAGTAATTTCTGCCTGGGTAGAGATTACATGTTTGCAAGGACTTTGGTTAATACTGTGTTTTATTGCAATAGAGTGAAAAAAGACATGTCAATAACTTTCCTTAGATGAGTAGAATCCCTTGAATATCACAGACACAGATTGTAGAGCTGCTGCAGTTTTTTTGCCCATAATTATCCGTCCTTCAAATTTTAATAGTAATACATTGTTTCCTTTGAAATTGCTTTTTTCCCCCTAGTGAATTAAGAATGCATTAATGTTTTAGTCCTTTGCTAAAGATTTAAGTATTTATACAGTAGGTATTGAAATATTTAAGTGTTACTGAGTTGCTCAAGGCAACTCTTACCTTAATGGAAACTTACTTTATTTTCTAGCATAAACCAGTGCTGTCACAATGTGTAACATTTCATGGTCATTCAGTTGCTTTGTAAGCAGATTTTTAGGACATTTGTGTTACCATTCGGAAGTACTTTGAAATAAAACGTTCAGAAGTGCCAATTATAATTCACATTAATACAGTAATCAGCAAGCAGTTATTTCACTGTACTGCTTATCTGTCGTGTGTGTATACACACACATATGTGTTAATATAAGAAGAAGTTCTGGCCCAGAAAAGTATAGACTTTATATTTTGCATATTCTTATATTTTATATTTTTATAAAAAGAATAAATGACTGAAGAGACTCAACTAAAAATAATGGGGTAAAACTTTCTTATGGGTTATGTTAAATACTCTGGTTTATCATAGAATCATAGAATAGTTATGGTTGGAAAGGACCTTAAGATCATCCAGTTCCAATTCCCTGCCATGGGCATGGCCACCTCACACTAGACCATGTTGTCCAAGGCTCTGTTCAGCCTGCCCTTGAGCACTGCCAGGGAGTATTTACCAGGTTGTTTTGGGCATGTTGGAGCTATTCACTTTTCAAGAACCAAAGAAATAATTGTGCTGAATTAATATGCATAATTTTTGAGATGACAAAGTAGTAAATTATTTGAGTTAAATGAAAGGTTACAAATATTCTGTTAATATCATTAGGATAATGTAGCTTCTCAGTCACTTTTCCTTAACCACTGATTAAACTGTTAATACTAAAATTATTTGCTTTTGTAGTTTGCTTAACAAAAGAAAGATGTAAATGTAGGAGGGAAGTGACTACTCTAGGGACAAGACATGAATGTAAAAACATTCCTACATGTTACCGATGTATATTGAGAACTCTCAATTGAAATAACTAGCTTTTTTGTAACTAAAGAGCATGGATGCAATAAAAAAAAAAGTTGTTCTTGCTTTTATTAGTCAGATATTGGCTTAAATTACTCTGGTTACGAGAGCTTATAAATGAGAGTAATTTGAGCCAATATCTGGCTAATTCTCAGCTGTCAATAGAGCATTAAATATAACAGTTGTGCATCTTGCATCCTTTCAAAAAACTTACTGTGACTAATAATCTTCTGCCTGTTAAAAAGGAGAAAATACAGCCCAAATGGAGCAACAATAAATTTAAAAGTTCTTTCATTGGTGTTAGTCTAGGACATTCTGCTAGTAACACTACGAGGTTTTTGAAGGGTTCTCTTCCTTAGCTGTGCCCTTGAAGGTTTGTTACAGCTTAGCAATCTCTGTTGACTGCTCGTATAATTATTACACAAGTGTTTACTTATTTTATCTTTTCACAGTTTAATAAACTCTCTTCTAGACACAGCATGAATTTGATTCTTCCCTTGTGTGCCTTTCTTTCTGGTTCTTCATGACTAGATCATAAGTTCCCAAGCACTTTCTCTCTGAACTAAACAAAGATATTTGGAAAATGTGTGCAGTCTTACTCTTGATGTTTTACCTCTTAACTCTTCACATAGATGTAGCGATTTTTTAGCATCTCACCTGCTCAGGATATTATTGGTAGAGAGGGCTGTTGTTTTTCAAACTGCTAAGTTTTTGGTGACAGGTTTGATCAAGAATATCTTCTTGTGTTTCTTTAAGGAATGTCACTGTCAGCAGGATCTTCTCCTCTTCATTCCCCCAAAATAACTCCTCATACATCTCCTGCTCCTCGAAGAAGAAGTCATACTCCTAACCCAGCAAACTATATGGTGCCTACTAGTGCCTCTGCTTCTGTCTCTAATGCTGTCTCTCAGCCTCCATCTACTGGCCAGGTGATACAGAAGGAAACAGTAGGTGGAACAACGTACTTCTATACTGATACAACTCCAGCACCTCTCACAGGAATGGTATGTTTGCTTTTGATACAGAAGTGTATGGCACTTCCAAATCCTGAATTGGTTGATAACTACAGAGATTATTCTTAACACTCTGAAACCCTTACTTTATATGAAGGTTAGGCTTTTTAGTTGTTGTAATTGCTCTCCCAAATCACTGAAACTTAAGGACCTCTGTGTTGAGGGTTTTTTTTTATACAGAAATCAGAGGAAAGCATTTTATGTGTACCTCAGTGGACACATATGTAACGAGAAAACATAAAAAATTCAGATTGCCTTTTTTTTTTTTTCCCAGATATGTTAGATAACAAATTTACAGTGGAGAGGAAAAGGCAGTTACAAAAATGTTATAATATCTATGTACATACATACTCCCCCCTTTCTTCCCTGAAGTCATTAGCAAGTAGCATATAAGTAAGCTGTAATGCATCTGACAGTATATTTGTAATACTTGTAATTTGTAATATATTTGTAATACATGAAGACTTTGTAGTTCAGTAGTTCAAGCTAAAAGGGTGACAAAACTTTGTTTTCCTTATCCTTATGGATTTGAAACTGTTTCTTAAAATGTTTTGGTTTCAGGTATTTCCAAATTACCATATTTACCATCCAGCTGCACCTCATGTTGCTTACATGCAGCCAAAAGCAAATGCACCTTCCTTCTTCATGGCAGATGAGCTCAGACAGGTAAGGTGATAGAGAATTTAAAGGAAAATCACATATATTGGGAAAACCTAGAAAATTGCTATTAGTAGAAGAGAAATACCCACTCAAAGTCTGCGCAGTCCATTTTCACTATGGAGAACTTAAAAATTTAAGTCCTGTAATCGATGGAGTACAACGGGGGGGGGGGGGCAGGTTACAACACATGTGACTGCAATCTAATTTGCATGCCATGATTTACTGTTCACCTAAGTAGTCTTACTTCTTGTGTGTTGTTTTGGTGTGCCCGAGTTCATTTACATAGCATTCTTTTAAGCTGTAGTCCTATTCAGTTTTAGATCTTTCACTGATCGTGAAAGAATCTGCAGGGTTAGTTGATGAGCCTTTCTCTGAAGGCTGGCTGCGACTGTTATTTCAGTTTTGCTATGGTAGGTGCCTTTGTCAATGTTAGTGCTAACTAATGTCTTCTGAAGCTACTTCCTTCAGGAATTTTATGTATTTTGTCATTGATGTTTTCAAGGTAGTAGTCTACTCCCTCTGCCCGGACACTTCCATCAACTTCCTATATTAGTACAAGTAGCTGGTACTTCAGAGACAGTGTATTCTTATCAGAAATTATGACCTGAATTATAATGTTCAAAACTTGACTTATTTTGTTCCTCAGGAACTGATCAACAGACACTTAATAACTATGGCTCAGATTGACCAGGCTGATATTCCTTGTAAGTAAATGTTTCTTATAAAATAAACTCTGATAGTATCTTTCTGTGACCTTGTGTATTCAATGGTATTAATGCTATTTTGCAAAAAAAAAGCACAGCCTGTGGATAACCAGATACACAGTATTTCACATATACAAAATTTTATTCTTCTATTATCTTTTTCTTATGTAATTTTATTCTATTTGGAAACTCCTTAATGGTTGGGAATACTTAAAATTGCTGAGAGAGAAGAAAATAATGAAGGCAGTAAAGCCTTCTGAAGAATAGTATAGTATTAATTTATGAATATTGAATATTCCTGTAAAGGAGGCATAAATTTTCGAACTCTGTATATAAACTAGCAAATTAGTTTGTTTTGAAGACGGGATTGGCTGGTTTATCAGAGAAGGCTTTGTACTAGTTGTCAGGCAAGAGAAGCATATACTATTCATTGTAAATTGGCTTTTGGAGAATTTACAATTGGCTGTGTTCAACTTGATTTAAACACATTGCCTTTTTGTTGCAGCATCCTTCTCAGACACGTTTAATATGATAATGATACAGTAAAAAAAAAACAAACAAAAAAACAATTTAGTTTACTAATCCAGATGAAGTGCAATCTTCTTGTAAGGTTAATCTTTTAATCTGATTTGTGAATTGTCAGCACATCTCTCACTTCTGCCTGTTTTCTAAACCAGTGTGTTAAAGCATGAAAGATTGAATGCTTTTTTTTGTGCTGAAAATGGGGTTCAGTGGTCTGAAGCCTGAGTGGAAATTGGTGCTTATTTATGATCTCTGCAGGAAAAAATCATCAAAGAAATATTAGAAGGGTGAATTTTTAAAGCAAAGGAGAAAATGGCAGGTAGAACTGTGCATCTATTCTGCTGATTTTTTACTTGGTGTTTTTCTGAAGACAGCTAGTTTAGCTCTGCGGAATCTCCTCCAAGAGCCTCTATGGTGGTATTAAAGCAACAATAGTGAGTTTTAACTTTACATGCACCAGAAAGATGGTGCAAAGAATTTATCTTTTAATGACAGTGATTTTAATCTTTTCTGCTGCTGTGATAACTTTCTCAAAGTCAACTGATGCCTCATGTTTCTGTGTATAAACTGATTTTAGCAGTTCCTGCGGAAGTGGACAGCTACCACAGTCTCTTTCCTTTGGAACCACTGCCACCGCCCAATCGGATACAGAAAACAAGCAACTTTGGATACATTACATCATGCTATAAAGCTGTAAATAGTAAAGATGACCTGCCATATTGCCTTCGGAGGATACATGGTGAGAAAAATGGAGTTGGCTCAATAGGGCTAGCACTCCTCAGCATGCTAGTCATAGTTTAACGACTGGTTGCTTTTCAGTAATTTCACATTAAAGTAAAAAATTCTTCCTCAAAACATTACATTTTAAACCATGGTTTTTGTTCTTTTCTAGGTTTTCGTCTTGTTAACACAAAGTGCATGGTATTGGTTGACATGTGGAAAAAAATTCAGCACTCAAATATAGTAACTTTGCGTGAAGTGTTTA
Organism: Neopsephotus bourkii; assembly: GCF_033783945.1. NCBI lineage: Eukaryota > Metazoa > Chordata > Aves > Psittaciformes > Psittacidae > Neopsephotus > Neopsephotus bourkii. Next base: position 9,907,604 of record NW_026902113.1, read on the forward strand.
CCACTAAGGCGTTTGGAGAACATTGTAAGGTTTTTGTTGGTCCCCTCCCTTTTCCCCCCTCAATGTTGAGACTTTTTTTCTAAATACGCTTCAGTTAGTAATTGTCATATGTTTCTGTTTTTAAGCTCTTGTGTTTGCATATGATTTTCATGCTGGAGGAGAGACCATGATGAGCAGACACTTCAATGACCCTAGTGCTGATTCCTATTTCACAAAACGAAAATGGGGTAAGGAAAATACATTATAATACAATACTTCTGTAAACTATTTCTAATATTTAAGCAGTAATTAGCTTGTCATAAATACTTGTTCAACTTAATTTTTTATCAAATCAATTCTGTCATATCATAAGCTGACTGGGATCAGAGAACTCTGCTTTGCTTCCTTTTCATAAAATTTCTCTTTTTTAATTGAAAGGAAAGTATAACTAGAGTTAAAAGTTAAGGGAAAAGTCTAACAATGAACAACTTCTCTGGTTACATTTGACTTATGACTAATTTGCAAAACTGACATCAGTTTGTAAAGGAATTACAGTTCTTTGACAGGGAAGTAAGTTTGCCTGAGATTGGGAGCCAAGAATTCTGAGGTCCTAATTGCAGGTCATTCACTGAGTGACACTAGACACTGGAGATACTTCCAAAACTGTAAGACACATGTTACATCAATTTGATGCTTGCTGTTCAGGTGCCTCCAGTTATAATTCTTCCCTCCCAAAGTGTTATGAGGACTAATTAGTGTTTTATTTCATGTTTTGGAAAGTGAAGTACTAGTTAAGACAAAGAATTGATTGAAAAATCCCTGTAACACATTCTGTTCAGAGACAAACTTCACATAGGTCTGATTTTCATTTCTTTTCAGATTTGTACTATGGCTTCAAAGGAGTCAGTAAAGCTACATCTACATTCATAAATAAAGTCTGTCACAGCATGGTCTTGTGCCTCAGCAAGGTGCCCAGCAGAGCTCATATCCATATGGCTAAAGCCTCTTCCCCTCCTAAACAGTATGCTGTCAATCCTACTGCCTATTTGGAGCAGCCTGTGACCCATGCAGTCCCACAAAGTGCATCCAGGTATTGTCTGGATCACAAAAGGCCAAAGCTGTTAGTAAAGCACAGTGCATTGCTTAGAGAGGGAGAGATAGTATTCAGGTGTGACAATCACAGAAAGAATTAGGTTAGGAGGGTGCCCTCAGAGTGTATTTGTCCCAGCTTCCTGCTCAATGCAGGACCAGCCCTGAAACTAGATGCAGTGGTAGGGATGACCAGAGGACTATGACCTGGTCTTGCTTATTTCTTCTTTCTTCTGCCTTTTGAAATGAGAGCATTTAGAATCATAGAATGGTTAGGGTTGGGAAGGACCTTAAGATCATCTAGTTCCATCCCCCCCTGCCATGGGCAGGAACATCTCACACTAGACCATGTTGCCCAAGGTTCTGTCCAAGCCAACCTTGAACACTGCCAGGGATGGAGCATACCACTTCTTTGGGGAACCTGTTCCTTAGCCTCACTAGCCTCACAGTAAAGAAATTCCTTATATCTAACCCAAACTTCCCCTGTTAAAGGGGAAATTTCCCATTACCCCTTTTCCTATCACTACAATCCCCCTTCAGATACTGGAAGTCCCCCTATCACTACAGGCCCCCTTCAGATACTGGAAGGCTGCTATGAGGTCTCCACGCAGCCTTCTCTTCTCCAGGCTGAATGGCCCCAACTTTCTCAGTCTGTCTTCATATGGGAGGTCCTCTAACTCCCTTATTTAGCTATGAATTCAATCTGTTTCAAACATTGACTTAGAAAACGTTGATTACCAGATAGCCAGGTAAAGTATAATGAATTGGTAGTGTGTGAATACATTCAAAGACTTGTAAATCCCTTATATACTGAATAATTCCCACTGGCTTTGCCCAGAACTGACTTGTATAAATGAGGTTGGTACTTGAATTCCACCGCTGGTTTTGGTGTTAATATCTCAGCTGGAAGAAACCTGAGTTTGACTTGTCATATCTTCTGGTAAGTGGAAGAATGCAATTGTGGATTCAGCAAGCCTTGTGTGAAGCTAACTTGATAGGATGAACCTGGAACACCTACTGCCAGGTTGATGACTGTTCCGTGCAGTACTAGACTTCTGAAGGTCTCCCATAGTTTTCAGTTTCCATGTAAATCAGTCTGTGTTATGTTTTTATACCTCTCTAGAGTATTATAGAAAAAATATGACTCTTCTAGGTAAAATAATAGAAGTTACTATAAAATTACTGGGGAGAGATTCTTTTGTTACACTGGAAAAGAGTTAAGTTTTGCTTCTATTAAGGACAGTCATGTCTCCTTTATCAAAGTTCTTTCAAGGAGGCTGTAGTAGATAACATCTTGGTTTTCTATGATGTCTATCAGAGTCTTTTTAAAAAAATTAAGTGACCATGAGACAAAAGAGAAAATCCTCAATGAATAACTGGTTAGAACGTAAGAAACAGAGTAAGAGTGAACAGCTGACTGCCAGTGAAAGGAGATCACAAGAATTTGTGATGGGAGTTTTATTTCTTAACACACTCGCTTGTCTGCTTTGAAGATAAAAAATGGTCTGTCAAAGTTTGCTGGTAATGCCAAATTATTTTGATTGTTAAAAAAAAAAAAAGGCCAATTGTGGTGGATTGCAGAAGGATCTTACAAGTCTTGGGCCTGTCAGTAATCTAGCAGGTGATGTAAATTGATGTGATTGAGGGAAAACAACTCTAAGCTTCAAACATACAATGACAGCCTCTGTAGTGGCTGTTACCAGCCAATAATAGATCTGGGGCTATAGTTAAGTAGATTAAGGAAAATATTGCCCCCTTGCTAAGTAGCTGTAAATAGGAAATGCATTGTTGCAGTTGAAGATGTGGGTGTATCATAGGCTCATATCTGTAGTTGTGGTCCTCCTTATACATTTTGAAAGGTGTAGAAAAGCAGCAAAGAAGTTAAGAGGTGACAGGAATGATCAGAAGCATGGAACACTTCTGTATGAAGAATGGCAAGGTAGATTAGTACTTGTCATACTCTTAAAGATGGACAGGAATATGATGGGGTTAAAAATTACTGGAATATGGTAGGTGTCTGGAAAATCGTCAGATTTTTCATAAAGAAAAAATGAATAAGCAACACTAGTTGCTGTTTCTTCCAGTCTAAAACTAGGGAATGACAAATGAAACTAGCCAGGTAGCAAATTCAAAACCCTTGTAAAGATAACTGAGCCATGGGACTTTATCACAGATTATTGTGGATGTTTGCTTAGGTTCGAGGGGAAAGTGGGATTTGCTCATGGAGGATAAATACTTGAGGATTGTTAACTGCAAAGACACTATTTCTAGCTCAGTAGTTCTCTGAGCTGCAAGTTGGAGGCTAGTAGAATATTCCATTGCAAGCTATTCTTCTAATTCTAGTGTTAGGTGTCTTTCAGGCAAGCCGTGAGCTATCTGGATCATTTATTTGACCTACTGCAGTTTCTTCCTTTAGGCAGGGATGGTCTTTGAAATCAGGAATAAGATTCCAATTACTGTTCAGCCAAACCAAAGTAGTAGTAATTAAAATGAACTGTTGTGGCAGAACCTACAGGGATACATAAGGAAGATAACTTTCTACTGCCTGTAGCACTTCTCATAACCTTCTAGTCTTTTTATTAGATCAATAAAAGTTCCCCCCCAAAATCACAAATTTTGCCAAATCATTCTGCACATCTTTGCTTTGGCCTTTCTTTTTTGGTAACGGCTGCTTTCTAGCACGGTTCTCAGTAGAAGGAGCAATAGAAGAGAGAAAAATAAGATTGCATACCTATAACTTGGTTTCTCAGAATTGCCTGCCTTCACGGATCCTTTCTCCATCCCCTCACAGAGTTTCTTGGCCGTCTGCCTGCCTAGAGGAGACTCCCAAGAGAAGCAGGGGAATGGATGGAAGTTGGGTACTCTGCAGCATGAGGCCCAGATTAGTACAATTGCTTTTAAAGGTTTTAGGAGGCACAACACTGTGAACCTGATCAGTGAACTCAGAGAATTTGATTTCAGGTATGCAACCTTATTTATGTTGAACACTCCAGTTGGCAACATGAGACTTTGACAGTTAAAAGATGAGGATTATGGTTTACGTAGCTGTCTTGCATGTCACTGGTGTCAGTGTGGTCAGTCTTGGGGCTTTTTATTTTTGCCAGGTTATTTACAGATCCAGTCGCAGAACTACTTTGAAAAGGGGCTTGGTGTGTGGGGAAAAAAATAGCAGCTTACATTGATTTTTATACTGTAATATCTTTGCTGCTTCAGAATGCTACTTAATTTATAGCTTGTGTTCATTATGCAGTGAGATACCGTCTGTCTTTAGGTGGTACAGTGTGTTAGTCCAATGTTCTGTCATATTTTTCTAAATTCACACGAGTTTTAAAGCCAGGAGTCTGACTTTTTTGGTTAATTGTTATTCAGAGTACATATATTTGAAAAGTGCCTTTTTGTTTGATTCTCATGCCTCATATTCCCTCAATACTCTTATTTCTGTCAGAAGTGCCTAAACATTAATTCTGTTGTTCTGGAACTTGTTTGGTTTCTTCAACCTTTCTGATACTTCTCAACTTCAGATTATAGTACATTTAGTGCATTTATCTCTGCAGAAACGATGTCTTTAAATTAGCAAGTTAAACCAGAAGTAGTGAGATGTTTTTCCTAACAGTCCAATAATTAAATGGCAAACCATATTCTGAATGTATGTACTTTAAAACTAGGGGCTACAAAATCCTGGGAAATCAACAGTAACTATCCACTGCTGCCAGTAACATTTTTTCTTTATTCTGATGAGTATTTGTGATTGGCAGAGATAAGTATACCTTTGATATGTCTTTGATTTGATGTACATGTGATATGGTCTGTTTATTGAAAGGGCTCTGAGTAATTAAATGGTGGTGTACACCCTGTGAATAGTTTTCAGCATCATAGATTCTGCTTTTCAGCAGATACTTTCTAATGAACATAGACAAATTTCCTGGATCTTGTTCTCCTTTTTTGTACATCATGCACAAAAGAGGACTTCACTGCTGACATTACAGTTTTTGCATTCTCAGTTGTTGAATGTTTGGGTTTTTTTTTTTGTTTGGTTTTTTTTGCTTGGTTGGTTTTTTTTGTTTGATTTTGTTTTGTTGGGTTTTTTTGTTTTGTTTTTTGGTTTGTTTGTTGTGGTTTTTTTTTTTTTATAAAATACCCCTTTCATTGATAAAGAAATGTGTTAGACTGTTATGAGGAGAAAGAATATATGAATATTGAAAGTCAGGTGAATGGTGTGAGGGCAAAATATGTGACTTGCAATTATCCTAAAATACCTATGCCAAAAGCCATAACTCTTTTGAAGTAAATTCAAAGTATCTTCAGATTTTTTTATGAAATATAGTGCTAAACTGGTAGTTCAGAACCTTTCTGTATGTTGAAAAATGGGAAATGTAAAACAAAAGCCCAGTTTCCCTTGGAGAAGGGGAAATGAAGGCTGCGGCATTTTTATTTTTACTGTACTTTCAGTACCTGAATTCAGGAGCAGAAAAAAAAATACTGAACAACTCTCGGTGTAAAAAACTGATATACAGTCCTGAGGGGTTCAATTCAGTGAGCAGCTAAGTTTTTCATTGGGCTTCTGATTTTTCTCATAACTGTGATATGAACTGGTTGTTGTTAGCATGCTTCTGACAGAGTTCCTGATGGTGTAAAACAGGTCTTACTGCCAGTGGTCCCAAGTCTTCCTTCCACCCTTGTACCTGGCTTTAGCGTTGCTCTAGGGAACTGAATTTCATTTAAATGCTTTTTTAACAAACTGAAGTAGTATACACAGGCATAACAGTGCAAAGGGTACACTTGTTATTCCACTGAGAGCGTCATACCACAGAATTTAAATATATGAAAGTGCTGACAATGATTTTTATTTTCATGTAGCAAGGAAAAGTAATGGATAACCTGTGTGTTTTTTTTTAAATGGCTTCTGTTAACATTTTTAATCTTCTTTGTTAGTATCTGTGTTCTGCATCTCAAAGAGATTAAAATAGTGGGGGAGGTGAGTTTGCCCTGCAGTAGGTGGGAAGAGCATATGAAATTTTGCATGATTTGGCAGTGGATCCAACCTGTGGTGGAAAGCCTTTTTCAAATCAGCCATGAAATGTTTAAAATACCACTTCTTGGAGTAAAGTAATTCTGATAATTTTTGTACTTTTTTTTCTAATGTTCTTGTGATGTTTTCCACTGTTTTCAGCACTGTTTGGAAAGCTTTCAGCTGTGTGTTTTGCCTGAATAGTTAGCTTTCGGGTCTCATCTCCTTGGGTCCTTGCCCAAGTACCATCTGTGGCAGGCCTGATGGGCCTTATGGGACAGACTTTGTAGTCAGCATTGCAGCAAATTGAACTGCTTTAAATCTGACTTGTTTGAAACAGGTAGATATGTAGGAGGGCATTTCAAAACTGATTCCCCTAGCATTTTAGCTTGTAGCTTTAGTACATGGGAATGTGGGGTGCAGCCACCCAGTTTGAAAGCAGCAGCCTAGGTTTGACTGTAGGGCTTAAGTGATTCTTTCCAGTAGCAAAATAATGTTGTTGCTTGATTGGGATTTTCTGATGGGGGGAAGAAGCTGTATTGAACTCCATGTTGATCTTTCAGATTTTCAGCAGTAAGTTGAATATTCTCTTGCTTACATTGCCTTTACCTGGAAATTGGAGGACAAGTGGTGATGTTGCATACAGAAAAATAACTCTTAAGTTTTGGCTTTTCTCTTTGACATATCGTAGCAAGATTTCTGTTCTGGACTTAATTATTTCATACAGAAGTAACTCTTACAGTGCAGAAGTCTTACAGTGTCTGTGTGCATTCCTGTTAAACATAGCACACACATTGCTGTTCATGAAATATGAAGTGTATTCTATAGCAAGTAGTAACTAGAGAGTTTTGACAAAGGAGGTGATATCTCCTCAATCACTTTTTATCATCATAATTTTTGTCATGCTGAAGAAGAGAGAATCATGAGGGGAGTAAAGTTTGGTATGTGACACTTCTGGTATGCTGGTTTGTGGGAAGTTATTTGCATAATGATTCATCAGGAGGCCAAAAAAAGTCTCATTCTATTCAGCCTTCAGTAGATGTGCCAGGCTTGTTGCTATTTAAAGGAGTTGGTGTCTTGATTTTATAATCTAAACCAAAGCACCTTATAACTGAAAAATGAACCACGGTTTATAAACAAACAAAAACTCAGAAGTGAAAGCTGGGAATATTCCAAGCCCATCAATCCCAAATCTGTAAAATTCCTAAGTTAAAAATTTTCAGTAATGTTTCATTTTCTTAAACTCTTGCATATATTTGTGTGTTTGTGTGTACACATGCAAGGGCACACACACAAACTTACTTTGATCAAGTACACAGATGTTAATATTCTGCTCTAGGGAGAGGGAGGGTTAAAAAAAACAACCCAGCAACAAAACCCAGGAAACAAATGTTTGGAGGAAAGGAGTGCAGCCAGTTAGAATTAGTTCTCACCAGGGATGTCAGGTAACAGGAAAGGCTTCTATAGGTATGTTGCTAACAAAAGACAATCTAGGGATAAAATGGGCCTTCTCCAGAAGGAAATGGGAGAGCTGGCTACCCTGGATTTGGAGAAGACTGAGATTCTCAATGACTTCTTTCCCTCAGTCTCTACTGGCAAATGTTCTGGCCATGCCGCTCAAGTCTTGGAAGGCAAATACAGGGACTGTTGAAATGAAGACCTTAGGCCCACTGTAGGAGAGGATCAGATTTGAGATCATCTTAGGAACCTGAATGCGTGTAAGTCCATGGGGCCTGATGAAATTCATCTGCGGGTCCTGAAGGAGCTGGCAAATGAGGTTGCCAAGCCACTGTCCATCCTTTTCGAAAAATCATGGCAGTCAGGTGAAGTTCCCAACAACTGGAAAAAGGAAAACCTAACCCCCATTTTCAAGAAGGGGAAAATGGATGACCCAGGGAATTACAGACCAGTCAGTCTCACCTCTGTGCCTGGCAAAATCTTGGAGCAGATTCTCCTGGAAGGCATGCTGAGGCACATGAAAAACAATGAGGTGCTTGGTGACAGCCAAGCATGGCTTCACTAAGGGGAAATCCTGCCTGACCAATTTGGTGGCCTTCTATATGGTGGGGCTATAGGACTGATGGATATGGGCAAAGCAGTTGATGTCTACCTGCACCTGTCTAAAGTACTTGGCACTGTCCCACACGACATCCTCGTCTCTAAATTGGAGAGATGTCAATTTGATGAATGGACCACTCGGTGGATAAGGAACTGGCTGGATGGCCACACGGAGAGAGTTGTGGTCAGTGGCTCAATATCAGACTGGAGACCAGTAATGAGTGGTGTCCCTCAGGAGTTGCTTTTGGGACTGTTCTTGTTCAACATCTTTGTTGGTGGCGTAGACAGTGGGATTGAGTGCGCCCTCAGCAAGTTTGCTGATGACACTAAGCTGTGTGGTTTGGTTGATCCACTGGAGGGAAGGAATGCCATCCAGAGGGGCCTTGACACACTTGTGAGGCGGGCCAGTGCCAACCTCATGGAGTTCAACAAAGCAAAGTGCAAGGTCCTACACCTGGGTTAGAGCAATCCCAGGCACAGCTACAGGTTGGGCAGAGAAGACATTCAGAGCAGCCCTGCGGAGAAGGACTTGGGGGTGTTGGTTGATGAGAAAATGAACATGAGCTGGCTTCAGTGTGCGCTTGGAGCCCAGAAACCAGCCATATCCTGGGCTGCATCAAAAGGAGCGTGACAAGCAGGTTGAAGGAGGTGATCCTGCCCCTCTACCCTGCTCTCATGAGACCTTACTTGGAGTACTGTGTACAGTTCTGGTGTCCACAGTGTAAGGGCAGAGGAGTGTAAGGTGTCCAGAGGAGGGCAACAAGGGTAAGAGATCTGGACCACCTCCAGTACAAACACAAGCTGAGAAGGTTGTGAGTGTTCAGCCTGCAGAAGAGAATGCTGCGTGGAGACCTCATAGCAGCCTTGGAGTGTCTGAAGGGGGCCTCCAAGGTTGGCAGAGAGGGTCTCTTCATCAGGGGCTGTACTGATAGGACAAGGGATAATGGGTTTAAACTTAAACAAGGGCAGTTCAGGTTAGATACAAGGAAGAAGTTCTTTACTGTGAGGGTGGTGAGGCACTGGAACAGGCTTCCGAAAGAGATTATAAATGCTCCATCTCTGGCAGTGTTCAAGGCTGGCTTGGACAGGGCCTTGGGTGACATGGTCTAGTGTGAGGTGTCCCTGTCTATGGCAGGGGGGTTGGAACTAGATGATCTTAAGGTCTTTTCTAACCCTAACCATTCTATGACCTTTATTTTTTCATCTGTCTCAGTTGTTACTCAAACTCTTCACAGTATAGAATTTGGTGGTGTGTTTCTTTTTGCAAAGGGTAAGTTTCACTTCTGAAAGGAGGACTACAAATCCATTTAGAAAGGGAGTGAAGCATTGCTTTCATATGGCCCACTGGACTCATGGGGACTTGTCAGGAGTTGGGTCACAGTAGAATCTACATGAAGTTGTGTCCGTTGATGTTTAGCCACCAGATTTTCCAGTCTGATTTGTATGTGTAATTTGAGACTAGCTTAATTTTCATTTTGTCTTATCACATGATAGAGAAGGCTTAATTCGTAAGCCTTCCTATGGTAAAGGACGTAGAATAGTATCTGTTGTACTGTTGTGCTCATTGTTTCAGAATACTGGCATTTTTACTTCCGAAGTACCTGCATATTTTGATGTACCACCCACTTCCAGCAATTTCTAACCAGTGTTCTTTTTGTAGTGATTATTCATCCTAAACTTTAAAAATCAGCATAGTTTTCCATAATACAGTGAAAATAATGTCTAATGAATCATCAGCATTTTAAAATGTGGTGTCCTTCCAAAAACCTTCTCTTAAACTAAATAAAAATAAAAAGGCCCCAACCCCAAACCAGCATTAAAGGACAATTAAAAGTATTTCAGGGACTTTTAAGAGTTGAATGTGATAAATAAGCAAATTAATTGTATAATTCAAAATGTCCTAATTTGGATTTTGTGCAGTAGCCTTCTATTGATGCTTACAGTGTTTTGCTTCTAGGTCAGCATGATGGACCTCTACCACGGCAGCATGCTGGATTGCTTCCAGAGTCTTTGATATGGGCATATATTGTGCAGCTGAGCTCTGCATTACGGACCATTCATACAGCAGGACTGGCATGCCGAGTTATGGATCCAACAAAGATATTAGTAACAGGCAAAACAAGGTAATGAAAGCATTCATTCTCACTGTGTTAATGTGACCTGTATTCAGAAATAGCAGTCTAACTAGAAAGTTCTGTTACTTTTAAGTGGTATGAGACACTTTGCTGAAACTTGTATATTAAAGTTCCTTCTAAACCTATTTTGTAAAGACTTATGCATTAACAGTAGTTAACAGTAGTTCAGATGCACTACTGACAATTTAGAAATGTGTTGGGTTTTTTTGTACACTGAAAACAGTTTGTTGCATTTTATCAACTAGTAAAATAAGTACTTTCTGTTTCACAGTCATGTGAAACTGCATATTGATGAGTTTTTCTTTTTTGTCAGAAAAAGCATTCAATGAATGCCAGAGGAAAGATTGAGTAACCAGCAAAACTTACTGGCACTTCTTCCTTTTCTCTTCTTGTTCCTAAAGGTTGCGAGTTAATTGTGTTGGAATCTTTGATGTTTTGACATTTGACAACAGTCAAAATAATCCACTGGCATTAATGGCTCAGTTTCAGGTAAGACAGCAGTGCCATAGTTCAGTTGGTGACTTGGTACAGGAAGTACTGAAAAACAGTGCAATTCCTTCTGGAAGACAAGTATGTTAATCAAACTGTAGTTTGCAGTATCTATCTCTAAATGACTATTTGTTCATTCCTGATTTGATCTTGGTTCTGCTTTGCGTTACTAAAATTTGCTTGTAATTTAGAAATGCGAATGCTCATTTTGCTATCTGCTGTTTCTAAAATTTCAGCAATCTCACCAAACATGTTGAACCATTAGTATTTAACAAATTTGAGTCAGAAGTGATTGGAAATACAAGTTTCTAGAGCAAGGAGGAGAAAAATCTTGCATTTAGTGGCAGAAATAAAAAAAAAAAAAATGGCTTAGCAGACAGTTTTTGCTCTTTTTCTTTGTTATTTTGGCAAAAATATTGAAGCATTGAATACCTGTTCACAGAGGAGAAAGTGATTCTTTAAATAACTGCACTTAAGTTTTTTCCTTACTCCTAAAAGGTTCTAGTGTATCTTTGTTTTAGGCTCCTAGTTCTGCTGTGCTTGGCATTCTGAGGTCTCTGCATAAATCCTGGATTAAGAGTCCCTTTAGACTTAACAAAAAGTGCTCTGCAGTCATCTGGAGCATCACTGTGTACAGGATTGCCTCTTTCCCTAAGTTTCCCTCAGGGTTAAGTACATTGCTTCAGCAGCCATCACATCCTGTTCGTGCAGGGAGTGAAAGACTACAGTAGGAAGTTAGACTTAATTTATTTTTGTTAATTGAGCTTATTCACTGTGCAAAATTTTTCATTCAGAGTCTCCCAGTAATAAATGAAACATTTGAACTTTGGCCGGGCAGCAACTAGCTTATTGGAGACCATGTCCTAGAACATAGCAACTTCTTTTTTGTTCTTTGGTTTGAACCATACAGTAAAGCAATTTTCAGTCTACTTTGAGTAGTACTTCAAAGGATTCCCTGCTTTCCCCCAGCTTGATATCAGTGGGCTTTTGGTAATAATTTAGTGGAAAACAGCTGAGAGAAGACAGGAATGTGAGGGATTCTATGCCTAAAAAGGCAATAAGATGATTTTTTTTATCTGCATACTTCTTTAAACTTATTTTAATTGCAGCTGGGAATAAGATCCTCCTGAGATACTATGACATTCAAGTAATTTTAAAGAAAAACGCATTATGTATATGGCCATACAAATCTATACAGGTACATGAATCTGTCAAAAGCATTTACAACCACATTAACCCAACACTTAATAATGTCTAGTTTTGTTTAGGGGGATGTTTTTGCATGTTTTATATATTGTTAATATCCAGACTGTTCAGGTATCACTGCTAAACCGGAAGCAAAGTGCTCTTAAATAGATAGTTTGGAAGACCTAAACTGGAGTTAGAAAATACAGTGCCTTCTTTTTTGTTGCTTCCTGTAGAAGGGCTAGGCTTTCACTATCCATTTTGTTCCTTCAGAGGTTCTGGACTGAGTTCATTCCTTGAAATTCAGGCATCATTTATCATCCTCTACCTTTGTTTGCCCCAGCCAGATAAAATTACAAAATAACAGCTGCTGCTTGTCCTTTTTCCTCTCAATCCATGACCTAGTTCCTGAATTCCTCTGGGACTCCTGTGAGTCTTAAAAATGTAGGTTATCTCTTGGTTTACTGCCCAGCTAATATGCATTTCCTTGTTGCTGTCTTCTATGGAGGAAGGTATTTTTGTTAGCATTTGTCACTTTCTGGCTATTTCCCATTGTTAATATAGATAGGAAAGAGTTTGGCCAGAACACTTAGGGGCTATGTAAAAGGAATGCAGTTGTTCTTTACAAGCTGTGTTAAACACATCAATTTATAAGAGTTAAGTAAAGGCACCGATAAGGGAAGCTGGAAAGAAGTAAATGAAATATGAACGATATTAAAAACAAGGCATTAAACCTATATAAATTGCAGTACATCCCTTCATACCCCAGTCCTTAAGTCTTGTGCCAATTACAAGATACAGGTGGGAAAATCGTAAATGATGATGTAAGAAACAGTAAAAAGGTTAAATAAATATTTCTGTATTTGGAATATAATGAAAGTGAGTCCTTTCCATATGAAATGAAGGAAAAAAATCTAAGTTTTATTATTTTAACAAGGGCTATAAGGTCATATTTGCTCAAAGTAAATATTCTTAATTTAGCAAACCAAAATAACTTTCACATGCACCTCCCCAGAGTTAAGGAAACCAGCTGAAGAGGCATCTGAAGTATTGATGTTGACTTTACAAAAATAAATAATAAAAAATCTGGGATCTTGGAGGCACTTCTAAGGGCAATTCCGGAACTTAAAAGAATAAATGAATCCACAGAATTGTAGAGAGAATGAGCTGATATTGATCCAAGCAAAGCCATGGAACAGGATAAACAAAAGTCTTGTCAGTTTCAAAGTGCTTATGGAAAATGAAACTCATAAAAAAAATAAATTAGATTTATTTGACTAGCTTACATGTCTGTCTGATAAATCCAAGCGTAGGAAATGCTGAGGTGTCTCCAGGGCATTTGGCATAGTAGTATGTACCTTTTAAATATTAAAATGAATAAGGGAAAGGGTACCTACTCAATTAATTTGCTCACTGACATATTTGAAATTCATTTGATAACAGGGAGATAATAAATGAAGAGGGCTGTTCCTGCATTTGTCTCCAGGGGCTGGTTTTCAGTCTAATGCTATTTAATAATTCTATCAATGAACTAGATGGTGATAAAATCTGTACGAGAAAGCTTACAGGAGATAAAAAGATAGGTTGATACAGGTTACTTATGAATTGAGTTGCTAATTAAATAGCCATTAGTTGCAAGTAAGGTACATTTTTGAACAAAAGGCAGCCTGTACTTAAAAGTTAGAAAATTTTTCCTTGAAGCTGAGAATCAACTTACTGTCACCTAATAGTCAGTCTTCAGGCATGTCTGTGGCAAAAGGAACCAGTGTGAGCCACGCATACGTGAAAAGTACTATACCGTGTATATACAAGGAAACGATCATACCTAATGTTGATATGTACCTTGCACTCACGAGGCTGCTGCAGGAATACACCGTTTATTTCTGGAGCCCTGCTCCAAGGAGGTCTAGTAGTTCTTGTGTGCCTCCTTTAAGCTTTCTCTGTTTGGAAGCAGGAAGAAATTAGTATGTTGGTACTTTCAGAGAGGAGGCTGGGGCTTAATAGGCCTATGTGGATTGCTTCCTTTTATGAAAAGGGTGGTGTACCTGTTTCTGAGACATTGCATATGCTGTCTGCATGGATAGATCTGGTCAGTGGATGGTGGTTTTGCCTCTTCTAAAATAAGAATCAGACTTCCGTAAATTCTGATCCTTATACTTAAAGGTCCTTTCCAATTCAAGATACTCTGATTCCCTTATTACACAGGAAAATTACTGCCTCCCTTTGTATATGTGTCTATAGGTACTGCATCAGCAAGATTTCTCTGTTTAGTACTATAACGATATCCTGAGCTGCTCAAATTTTCTATTTGGTAATGGAAACAAGTGAGTTCCCACCAAAATGGGGTTGTTTGCTCTGGTTCATTTCTCTTTACCAAAGTACAAAGGAATGCCGGTACTCAGGAATTCCTGGTTCCTTAGGAAATTGAGTTTATCTCCTCCACCAATTTGTCATTCTTATTTCTGTCTCATTTCCCACATCCTGTTTCTGTCTTCATTAGCTATAGGAGTACTGTGCTTTTAAACTTCTGCCATGTTGTGTATCCATGTTTAAATTGTGTTGCTTAGTCATACTTAGTATGAAAACAGTGGTGACACAGAGAAACCTGGAAAGGTTTTCTTTTCTCAGTCCCTCAACATCTGGGACGTACGGCTGCACGGAAAGCTCTGCTCAGCTGCCGCAGCCACAGGCAGCAAACATGGTTACCTCTCTGGGAGGAAGGGCTGTGGCACATTCACTATCACAGCACTTTTCTAAAGCTGTCAAATTTGTAGCAAAACTTTTGATTTTGCAGTGCTGCCAAATTTTTAGCCTTTCTTCTAGACATGACTGAAGGTGTATTCCTTGTATGGCTGCATTCTCTGCTAAATGACGCAGCCTTGGTCTAGACTATGGAACTGACATTCTTGGTAGCTAGTAGCTTTCACTTTTCTGAGGAAGTAAGATATTTTGCAAAAGTAAAAAAAAATAAAAATAAAAAAAAATGTCTGGCATATACTAAATTTGCTATTTTAGCTGACTCTTAAATTCAGTCAGAAGCAGGTATCCAGCATGGAAAGCTGCAGTTATTTCAAGTTTGGCCAAGTTCTGTGCAGCTGAAAGTCCTTTCATGGAAAGAATCGGGCAGCTTTTGCTATGGTTCTCAGTATCTGCTACTAAAATAGGCTCCTGTTTTTAGGAGTGGGCTTTAAAATCAGGTATAGCTTTTCAGAATAATTTCTGGTGGCTGTCTGTAAAAATCGGCAGAATTTTCTGTTGTGGCAGAGCAACCTGTATGCAGTTTTTATCTTTCAGGAGCAGTTCTACTTTTAAGGAAAGCATTTAGTAATGCTAAGGATTTCTTCATAAAATGTGATGCTGCTCAATTTGTCAGTCATACAGGCTTGTTCCTGTCTAGCTGTTTCAGGCAGTTCGTGTCTTTTCACACTGCCCGTCAGAGGTTAAAGAGCTCTTTAAGGGAGAAGCATTATTTGCTGGAATCTGGTGTGAAAGGGTAGTCCAGGAGATGCTGTTTCTGTTATACCCTTCATGGGTATTTCTACATCCCGTATTGAGATGGCTTCCTCTATTTGCCATCAACAACCTCACTTGTCAGGAATGAGGTGGGTAGTTAGGAGAACCTCTTTGCAGAGCTTCAACTCACTACAAAAGAGTTCTCTCTGGTACTGTCCTTAAGCTGAAAATAAGTAAATTTTAAGCTTTTGAAGATAAAGATAGTACCTAGAAATTGCTAGGTTTCAGGACAAAAAATCAGAACAGATTTTCCCCTGTATATTTTAACTACTGTAACTTGGACAGTCATATTGAACTATGATTTGAATAGCACTTGTTTTAGTTGACCAAGTTATATTCTAAGGTTATTGAAGAGCTGTCTCTTTTTAAACATTATCTAGTACCATAGGTAATACTTTATCTATACTAAAAATCTTGCCTGTGTGTGTTTTCCCTGTTAGCAAGCAGATCTGATCTCCCTGGGGAAAGTTGTGTTGGCTTTGGCTTGCAATTCTTTATCAGGAATTCAGAGAGAGAATTTGCAGAAAGCAATGGAACTGGTGACAATCAACTATTCCTCTGATCTGAAGAATCTGATTTTGTAAGTTTGTGTAATAAATCTTTTGAAGGAAATTACTAATATTTTTAAACATACAAATGAAAATGTCAAATGGTATTTTTAGGTACAAGTAAGGTTATAGATATAACTACTGTTACTGAGTTGTCAGCAGAGTTAATGCATCACTAAATATTACAACTTAAGACTTGTTTGCATAGTATGTTTTCTCATGATGTATCTAATAAAATCAATGTCCTTTCTTTGCTAAATGCTGTTAGCTCCTTGTAAAAATTAGGAGTGCCTCCGCCCTTATTTGAAAAACAGTAGCATTGCAATCTGAATCTTCATGTCTTCTCTCTTTTAATTTTGTTCTTGCTGTTTAAATGGGGTCCTCTACAGTTCCATGAAAGCATGCTCCTATCTTGTATAACTGGCTAGATATATACATATAAGCTAAAACGTTTCCTCTCCTAATGTATTTTAAAGAAGTGCTACAATTGTCAACTTTGTGCATTAAATAGGTATCAGGGTGAAATAGTTATAAAATCATAATAGGATGATCTCTCTTGGCATTTGCAGCATCTTTAAGTAATCTTCTTGGGGTGGGGATATTTTGGCAGGTATTTGCTGACCGACCAAAACAGGCTTCGCAGTGTAAATGATATCATGCCTATGATTGGTGCACGATTCTATACTCAGTTGGATGCTGCTCAAATGCGAAATGATGTAATAGAGGAGGACCTTGCAAAGGTAAATCCTGTGGGAAGACCTGTAGTCAGTATTCCTATAGCTGTATCTTACAAAAGGAATGTTTTCTCTCTTTTTTCTTTTTTCTTCTGTTTGTGTAGCAGTCTAAGTAATCTCTTTGCAGACTTGAGAAGTCTGTGCTCAAGGTATTGAAAGTCCAAAAGCTCCAAGAACCACTTTTAGGATGTCCTTAGCTGTCTTTAACCGAAGTAAGATCTTCCATGTCTAACCAGCAGTCTCGGGGAAAAGATGTTCTTCACAGAACAGTTGAAAAGTAGTATTCTGAGTAAATAAGGCCACATATGTCATCACACACTAGATAATGTAGTCTGTGCTAGAGGTTGTACAGAACAAATACTGCCTTTAAATTCTTGGATAGATTTGTATTCCAGCGTACTTTTACTTATCTCATACGTTTTCCTTTCCAAATGAATGCTAGATCGCAGAGGTAAAAGTTTCTACCCTCCACTTCCCTGGGCTGTGCATCTCTTGCTGTGGGGGTCTGGTTAGTTCAGTCAAGGTATCAAGGGCTAGCCACAAAGGAAATAAATAGTTTGTCCCATGTTAGCGTGTGTTCAGCAGGAAAGTGTGTCTGCTCATCAGAAGCCACTGATAACAACATTTTATAACAAGACTGAGACACGTTACTAAGGCTTTCATTATGCTGAAGGTAGGGTATTAAGTTTTGAAGGATTTAATAGAGTCCTGTGACTCCTTTCCCTTACGGAGAATTGGTTCTTTTAAGAGGTAGTAGACCAATGGTTGAGATTCTGGTGGACTGATTTTTCTTAATCTCTCCACTGCTGGCTTATTGGAAAGTATTTTTTCCCTCTTTAGTGACAGATACTGAAATCTATCATTAGCAAAGAGCTGTAGAAGAGCAATGCAGTATCTACTTTCGAGGCAGAGCTCTAGATGACAGGTGCCCACACTGACTCACCAACTACTCCTGCTCTGAAGGTGTTTAAGGTCAGTTCTTGTTAAGGTTGGATAATGTGCCTGAACAAATGTGGACAGCTAAACCTTTTCCCATAACAAAGATGGAGATTGTCCTGCAATTAGTATTAAGCAGTCTGCATTTTCAGTCATTTGTAGCAGTGACAGGTGAGCATAGCCCCCCGTTTGGCAACAGCTGTTTACCTGGCAGTGATAAATAGCAGTTGCTAATTAGCTACCATACTCTAATTTGCTTGTAGTACCACATCCTTGGTAACGTCAGAGCCACGGTACCCCTGAAGTCTCACCTGTTACCCTCTCTTGATTACTGTCCAAAGCAGATGCATAGGGGAGACTGTTAGAACAAGACTAGTGTGTATCACAGTATCACAGTACGTTAGAGATTGGAAGGGGCCTCAAAAGATCATCTAGTCCAATCCCCCTGCCGGAGCAGGAACACCTAGATAAGGTGTATGATGTTTTTCCTTGTGTCCTCCAAGTATGCAGGCATCTGTAGTTTAGGGGCTTCTGATGCTGAAAATAGTTTGTATGTAGTTAACAATCTTGTTTTCTTTAAGCCATGAATATTTTGTTACTCCTGTCACACTCATGTTTCACAGAGGAGTGATGCCATTACGCTACCTCTTTCTTCACCTTAATATTCTTGTCATTTATGTGCCACAGAATTCAAATCTTCAGTTTTTTAAGTCCTCTAATTCACTCTGTAGACAAGCTCTCTGCCTTTTACAGGCTGCCAAGCCTGTAAAGGGGCCACCTGAAGACTTTTTCCAGTGTTATTGCTCAGTTGTGTCATCACTGACTGGGAATCTACAGGGCAGTGGCATTCACACAGATGCAGTTTTGGCTTTTGTGTATGTGGCCAGATACAAAAAGTTACTTGGAAGTTGTATAGACCTTTGCTGGACAAGGTAAGTATTCCTTGTCAGTCTGTAAGTGTAGCTACTGTTGTGGTACAAGCTGCTGAATGTTTTTAGATGGGTATCAGAAGTAATGCAGCCCATAGTTTGTCTGAGGTCAAGCTATTATCACCTTGACCTACTTCATTTACCCAACTGTGCAGAGTAATCTACTCCAGACTGAATTCATTTGAAATTGGTATGATCCTGCATGGAATAAGATGCAGCTTAGCATGAATAATGTTGGAGAATGTGGGAGAATATGAATAAGAGAGTATCTTTTTCCTGCCGGCTTTGAGCAGAGTTTACTTAAACAAAAGATTAATCCACAGTGTAATGTAAGCTAGAATGTAACTTTTTACTGTATCCTAAGTGATGAGGAAAAGTGTCTGAAATTAATTTTTCATTTGCATGTATTCTAAGCATGTGTGATTTTAATGTTCTGTCTTTGAACTTGTTCTCATTGCTTTACCTCTGTCACTGTTTGCCTCAGAATTTATACTGTTTTAAGATTTAAATTCTAGCTTTCTTGGAAAAACTTGTTTCAAAATTATATTTGAAATGAATTGTGATTTAAATGTTAGTCTGATATTGCTGCTAAGTATTTACTAATAATGGCCTACAAAGAAGTTTTGGAAAACAGATCTGGTAGATTATTTTTCTTCTCATCTTTACCTGAAATATGGTGTTACACTTCTACAGGTCTTTGTAGCTTTGGGTATATATAAAGTGTATTATTCTTGTTTAACTTACTGTATTTTAGCACACCTGTAAATATAGGCTAGGAAGAGACTAGACACATGTTTCCACAAAGAAATAGATTGTCTGATCCAGTTCCTGCTGGGTCAGCGAGGTGGTGGTGTTAAATTTCCACATTATAATTTGAATATGAAGTGCTAAAATGAGCTACCAATACACAATATAATGCATTCGATCTCTTGATGAAAAAATTGTACCCTCCTCTTTGAATAAATAAATCACTTTAATAGCACTTTGTTTGCATTTCTGTTGTATATATTTTAAAAATAAGTGTTTTCATTTTACCTTTCAGAAACTTTAATAACATCTTTCTTGTTTTCTAGGAGGTGCAAAATGGAAGGCTGTTTAGACTTCTAGCGAAACTGGGAACAATCAATGAGAGGCCAGAGTAAGAAACACTTGTTTTCATTTTCTAGAGTATGTAAAAAAACAGCTTGCAGTGTAGGTTTTCTTCCCTTATAAATTTAAGCTAAATGTTTTCCCCATATTTTGCCCCTGAAGAAATGAGTATTTAAGAAGCTTTGAGAAAAGTAAGTAACTTTGTTCAAAAGTTTAAATAAAGGAGTAGAGAAAGCTATATATAGACATGCAAAAGTTATCTAAGCTTTTTAGTATGGTTTCTCTTGGCAATCTCTTGTGAGTGATTCTAGATTTTGAGGAAATCTGTAGCTTGCTTTAACTGTAGTAAATGGTGTGGATACTGGTTTTAAGTTAGTTTATTTTCAGCTTTTTATTGTGTTTTGTTTTTTAATCAACTAAAACATAAAACTGTTCATCGTTTGTTTTCCATCCTATTGAATAGACTTGGAGTTGTAAATGTTAGAAACCAGCATTACAAACATGTTAAACTTGTTGAAGGTAACTGTTGCTTTCTACCATTACTCTTCTGTGGCCCTTGTCAGACATTAGCTTCAGGTGCTTCAACAGCTGAGAAACTTTGAATATGTATATCCTCTGTTTGCAGTGGGGGCGGGGGACATGACTAATTGAATTGCAAATTATAGCAGGTAGCCTATAAGCAGTAAGTTTAGATTTGAAGTTTAGATTGAAGAATCATGTATGTATGTGGGGTTTGATTTTTCTTAACTTTATGAGCTTTAATATGAGCCTTTGTTTTACACCAGGTTTCAGAAAGACCCAACGTGGTCAGAAACTGGAGACAGGTATTTACTGAAGCTCTTTCGAGATCACCTTTTCCATCAGGTGACAGAAGCGGGTACTCCTTGGATTGACCTCAGTCACATTATCTCATGTCTTAACAAGGTACACTGTACTTGGGTTAGCTTTTAAAAATTTGTTTGGGTTAACTTTCTTTAAAATAATACTCTGCTTCAAAGCATTGGCAAGTTAATTCTGTTGATTTAATTAATGGTTATTTTCCCCATTTTGGATGAAAACAATGTATTCACTAAGCTAATATTCATACATTTATGGATATTTTAAATAAACTTAGTACACTAATATTAAAAACTTGAAATTTGGTCATATAGCATGAGATACAGTATTAACTTTTCATCCTGGAATGCATTGAATTCTGTGGATATGCAATGCTGGTCCCTTTATGCTACTCTGGTCTTTCAACACAGCATAAAGGATCCATAAAACCCCTTTAACTGGAGGAGGTTTCTGCTGGTATAGGTATCACAGAGGATGATCATAAAGCAAGAGGATCCATTTATAAACTGTGCTGACCAGAGTAGGAGACAGGAGGGAAACTGCAATAGGAAACTGCAAAATCCTTACGATCTAGGACAGTGCTGGAAAATGTGTTTGACTTTAAAAGCAAAGTCCAATTCTGTAACTTCCCTAGCCTCTCCAACCCTTTGTTTACCAAGGCTGATGTAACAAAGCTATTTGAAGTTGTTTTAAGAGCTGCACCACTAGCAGTATTTTGGCTGAGCACTCTCATGATTAATAGCAGGACATGTGCGAGAGACCACAAGATCTTCAATAGCTGTACTGTTTTCCTGTATACATTTTAAAAGTACAGGAGCCAATTACTTTTTTAATTGGCAGATCAGTTTTCAGCTTAGTTCATGTTTTGTCAAACTTCAGTAATTCATAGGATGCTACTTCTTCCTTTTTTTTTGTTTTTGGTGTTTTTGGTTTTGGTAATTGCTTGTTCATTCCACTCACTGTAGAGAATGGTGATGCAGACACTGACAAGATACAGTTTTTCAGTGGCAAGTATTTCTTTTCTGTCCAAGGATTAGGATAGCCAAATTTCTCTTTCAGAACAAAATGAATGTATTCAGATTCTTTGACATGTAACAACTAACTTAACTACAGTAAAATGTTTTATCTAAATTTTCAGGGCTTTTAATCTCCTATTAGACCACTGCTGTGCATTTCTTTAACCTCCTTTTTATCTTTCTGGTTGGTGTCTGTAATCACTTTAAAAAGGACATTAAAGGGATTGAGGCTAAATCAAAAAGAAAGCATGTTGATACTCAAATAGGCAGTGAAATGCCATCATGGTTTGAAAGCAGTGACCCGTACGGTACTGTAGCAAGAGGGGACAGTCCTGAATTCGTAGGTCAGGTAAGAGGTGGTGTCAAAAAATGCCTGTTCTATAAATGTTCATGGCTTACCTTTTTATAAACAGAGGCTCTTCTCTTCTGTGGTTGTGGGCTCAGCACACAAAAAAAATGTAAGGTTTGCAGAACTCTACTTTGGAAATACACTGTAAAAAACACTTCCGAAATTGTAGTGTGTAGTAGTAGAAATGGTTATTTGGGCGTTCCTGCTACATTGCAAAAGCATTCCTTTTGAATGAAAATTGCCCTATTTAAAAAAAAAAATAATTCTTTTCAATGTGGCATTTGTGGGATCTTCTCAGTTGATTTATCCCTCCACAGAGGGAGAGAAAGAAAGCCATAACTATTGATGTTTCTAGTTACTGTGTGGCTTTCTTAATACAGATCTTCCATATCCTACATGTGTTTAGATAATTTGCTGATTTCTTGTATGATGCTAATGGAGACAGTAGACTGTATTTCACAAAGACCTTAATCGTGATAATATTTTGTAATGGATGTTAGAAGGTGGTGGTGGTTTTATCCTACTCCACAATAATTAAAAGCTAATTGGCTTGCTTTTGTCCTTTTAAAACTATTAATGAAACAGGAACTTTAAGTTGGGGAGGTTCCAAATCTTAAGGCTATGCTAAGAACATTATTTTAGAAGACAAAAGGAAGAAATTACTAATTTACTATGTTGTTCCACTAGCTGGTGTTGGGCAGTGTCAACTTTGTTATCTCACTGACAACTTTAATTGTTCTTCTGCTATTCAGTACAACATTATAATATATTTATTTAATCCTGCTAGGGTTGTATTTCCAAAAATTTTATCAATAGTGTTATATCCCACTTCTCTACCCCACCTTCTGTATTGGAACAAGAAAGTTTGTAGTGTCAAGTATTGGGAAATACCAATGTATTGACTAAAACAGAGCTACAAGTTTTGTGTTTTAAGAGTCTGACGGTTTTCCATTGATAACCATTTCTTGCAAAGTGGGCAGAATGTAAGATATAGTGTTAGAAGGGTCTTCAGCATGTAAAGTAGGCTATTCCTGTGTTCAAATTAGTATTTAGTGGTACATCTTAAAGTACATAGAGTAACATACAATTTTTTAAAATTGAATTCGAGAAGTCATAAGAAAACATGAAAACGAATGTGGAACGACTTTAATCTCTTAACTCCAAGTTACCTGTTTGTGAATTGTAACTAGGTAATCAAGGGTGTTGGTTTAGTTTGGTGGTTTTGGGGTGGGTTTTTTTAATAGAGTAAGGGGTGAAATGTACCGTAAAGCTTAGGATCTAGTTTGTTTCAGTATTGCCAAAATGTGAGGTTTGTTTTTCTACCAGTTTTCATACTACTTGGGGCTGGTCCATCCATTATTTAATTTTAGTGCGGGCAAGAAGTAATCTACCTACCCTACATGGAGGCTTGTGGAACTTTTGTGCAAATGTAATGTCAAACATGGTTATGTTCATCAGGAGCTATATGGAAATTTTGCTAGGCCTTCTGCACAGGGGAAGGTCGCATTGCAGGATTATTGGCTTTATGGAAAGGGAAGAAAACAATGGTAACCTAGTCCAAAGGTCTGGAATGTCGATCAGGTTAAGACCAAAATGTCTCGATTTTTTGGCAAATACATTGTTGTGGTGCGATTCAGATCCTTCCTTTCTGTGGTGTTAGCAGATTTGAGCTGCACCACAACAATGTGCTTGCCAAGAAATTGATTGCTTTTGTTATTGGGGAAATGTTTTGCCATTTCTTTCACACTTCTTTTATTTTATCTTTTGCATTCTTGTTACAGTTAGATGCTGGTGTGCCAGAAAAAATAAGCCTCATTTCCAGAGATGAGAAGAGTGTACTTGTGGTAACTTACAGCGATTTAAAACGCTGCTTTGAAAATACTTTTCAAGAACTGATTGCAGCCGCAAATGGTCAGTTGTAGTATTTGCTGAAAGCATGCAGGACATTGCTGAGGAACTTAACCAATAGCAAATTGCACTACAGCTGAATTGTTGTTGTCATCTCATTTCACATTTGGGAAACAAACAGGAGATGAGCAAAGCTGCTTGCACTTCAGTCAGGTACACTGTTACTTGAAGGGAAGAATGTTTCACTTATCCTAGAGCTAAGGCTGCCATTGGAGGCTTTATCTGTGAAGAATTTATTTTAGATTAAGGAACACATCAGGTGCATGATGTTCCTGCTTTTATTTTTTCCACTTGTATATGCACTAATTTTAATTTTTTTAAGACTTTTCTGATCTCTGAAGTTTTGCCACATTGTATACTTAAGGGAAACTCTTTGCAAGGACATTTCTGGGATATGTTTTTGTCACTGAGGATATAGCAAAATTTATTCATTTTTGATATTATTTGCACCCAGAATAGCATAAAGGACCAGGTAAATAATTTAATAGAAATTATGTTCTATTAATGACCGTTTAGTTCGTAAACTCTGTAAAGTGTGTTGTATGCAAGCTCTGTATGCCACCCACTGTTAGCTCAGAGAAATGTGAGAAGATGAAACTTTTTAAAACCAGTCAAGTGAAGTGTCGGTGAATTGACAAAAAAGGAAAGAAATTCCCCTGCCATTTGATTTAAACTTTGTCTAAGTGAAGTGATGAAAATAGCAAAATGGGAAGCATCTATAATTTAAGGAGCATATCAAACTTGCTCTAAACACAACCAGCGCCTTTTAAAAACTGTTTATACATTTTCCTGCTAGTCAGAAGCATTTACATTTATGCAATTTTTTTAATAGTTTTTGGTTTTTTTTAAAGAAATTGTTTAAATGCCTGAAGTTTCAGGAGTGTATTACTTTAGGTTATTTACAGTATAATTTTTGTATAAAGTTCTGTTCTTTGAACCACAGCTTTATTATGGTACGCTACACTGGATACAGATACAAAGACACTGTTAAAAGAAGATTAACTAAACACAGCAGTTGTCTGGCATCAAGAGCTTTTCAAGTTTTACAGCCTGAATCTGGAGGGATAATGATCTGCTGTGCCTTTGCAGTCACTGCTTAGCCCAAAGTAATATTACTTTTGATAATACGCAACACACGAATATTCCTGAAGTAATTCAGTCTCAAAAGTCTGGAATTTTTCTCTTCATTTACCTTTCTAATATTTGGACATGCAGTTGTCTCCAAACATGGGTATTCATGGGATTTCTAGTTAAACACCTACACTTTGATACTGAAGACTGCCAAATATGTAGGAATTTCCTTTCTTAAAGCAGTAGTGAAGACTGTATCTATCCTTTCCCAGCACTGAATGTTTTAATAGCACTGGGTGCTCACCATGAAGAAAATGTGGAAACTCAAAAGGTCAGGACAGACTCTAAGCACTTGCAACTGATGTTACTGACATCAATTTTAATAATTCTCAATATTTGTAGTTTTCAGAGAAGTTTTTAATATTTCTCTGTCCACTTTTATAAGCTTTAAAATGATTCTCCGCCTTGAGACTTGCATCAAGAAAAAAGCAACTCTCTTCACATCGAAAGCTTTGAAGACTAGGGACATGCTTTACACATTTTAGGAAATGTGGTTGAATCCACATTAGGTAGCATCAGTTGTTGAGTTTAAAAATTGATTATTGTCGCATTTGATCGAATGAATTTTAAAAGGAACATAATGTTTAATATTCAAACAATAACAGTTGCCAGAATGTTCTTTTTAATATAAAAGGAACAGGAACTTTGAAAAGTGAACATGCAAAAGAGTCTTTTATCATTAGCTCATGTATTTGAGGAAGAGCAGCTGTCTTTTATATGTTTTTTGACAAATCATATTGTAATTCTTTTGTACAAAAAAGAAGTACTTGTATTCTAGAAGAAATATGAAATGCTTAATTTATAAGCGGGCTGAGGTTTTTTCCAGTATTGTTTTCTTTGAAAATGAAAGGGGATCATCTGTTCAGTTGTGGGGTTTGGGAACCTTTGAAAATTTAATTTGTGGACCAATATTTTGTGGAATTGTAAGGCAGGGGTAAAATAGGGCTTGAATTCTCATCCTTTTTAGACCAGCAAACCACCCTCTGCAAGACATGTCTAAATTGCAAACCTGTGTGTATTTGCATAATGTCAGTTTGCTTCAGCCCCTAGTAACCTCAGGACTTGGTTTAAAAATAAAAAGGTAGACAGCTAATAAGTTTTCCTACATATGTCAGCCAGAAAATATTTGGTTTCAGGTAATGCATAAAAAAAAAAAGTTAAGCTTTTTTTTTGTTTTGTTTTATTTATTTCATTTGGTCTGTATTTGGGAATGATTTGAACAGTCTGAATTCAGCTTGGGTGTTTTTGGGGGGGAGAGCCCTTCACCCCATTTTAATTCCATTTAGAAGGTTGTCCTAAAGTTGTAGTTTGATTCATTCATAGGAAGAACTGTGTTACCTGTATTTAAAAAGAAGAGCCACCAGGATGTGCCCTCCCAAATGGGAAATTTAATTCTGCCCTTCCTATTTTTTTTTACAGCTAAAAGCACAGAAGGGACAACCTTTGAAATCTGATGTTGGTCGTTTTAATTTTTGTACCTGTTTTAAATTCTGTTGTTGTATTTACTATACTGTAAATATTTTGTTGAGGGAACCTATGTATTTTTGATTTGCCCTTGTTTCAGTAATTCAGGTGTCAACTGCTTCCCCTAAAAAGCACCAGTATGTTAAGTTCTAATGTCATGACCCCAATATGTGTTACTCATCTTTAATCCTGTTTTCATTCTTCATGTGTACAGCAGTATTTTTAATAAAGAATACCAGAAATAACGTGGCCTTATTTTGACAATGTGAAGTTCTGAAGTTGGATACAGGACATCTAAACCTTGGTGCTGAAAGTGTGTTTCATTCCATCATATTTCTCTTGTACTCACTGTCTGCAACGCAGAGTTTAAGCAATCATGAGTCGCAAAGTATGCCACTTACACTATTATCAGATATCCTAAAGCTTACACATGTTGATGACTAGAGTCATACACATTTCCATAACTCCCAACTGAAGTCCCATGTCTCTCTGGTTCAGGTCTGCTTTACTGGACAAGCCCTAATTTTGAAAACTCTGTTAAAGTACCCTAATTTTCATGTTTGTTGAACTTTTTTGTCCAATAACAAAGTATATTTTTTTCTCTGAGAATTTGTATGTGGAGTGATGACAGCTTCATTTCTCAGAATTACTTCTGTGTTTTGTTAAGCAGAAAGGTGAGATGATTTACCGGTGGGGTAAAACCTCCTATACCTCTCCACTCTTTAACCGTGCTTGTGTAATGTGAAATTTTGTGTAGTTGTCAATATTCCCTGCATACATTTAACATGGAGTGACTGATAGATGTGCTTACCTAGTCTCTATTTTCCTCCATAGTAGAGTGCAGCAACAGCTATGTAACTCCTGTGGCAATAGGCATTCATGTTACATTCTGCCTTTCCAGAGAAGGTTTAATCTCTGCTTCCTTCCAGCGCTTGTTTAATTTATCTGCAGTGTGGTTTGGAGATCCCCTCACACTATGAAATGCTGTATAGCAGAGAGCACCCAGCTGCCCCCTCTGTGGAAGAAGTATCCCAAGCTTCTGATGGGTGGGTTTGGGATGTGGAAATTCTCTGAAGAAGGCAAAGCATCTACCAGGACTGAAGTGCTAGCTTATGTCAGTTAGTTCCGAACAGGCTCTGCTGGGGCCACCTTAGCTCTGTTTGAAGTCCTTTCATCTGTACCAGACCTTTTAGCTGCAGAAGTAACCAGGTGTGGGCGGCAGTTGAATGGATGCTCGTCAAGGAGCTACTTTGTCTTCCCCCACTATGAAGCCTTGGCTCTCTTGCAGGCAGAGTTGACTTTTTACCTCTACCCAGCAGTAAGCCCTTCTTAGTTATGCTGAGTTTAGGGTATGTCATTCACACAGGGAGCTGTACAAGCATACCTCACTGTTTATCTGCTTTGCTGTATGAGAAGTGTGTCTTCTGTGCAATTATTCCATATTCTCCTTTGCTCACAAAACTGGCCCACAAGCTGGGTTGTTTGCCAGGTGTGTTAGTGCTGCCCAGTGCTAAACCATCTGCTGCAGCAGTCTTTGACACAAAATGGACTAGTTTGACAAAACTGTGGATTCTTTCAAAAGCAAGCTTTATTATATGAATTTCGCAGTCATACATTATATGAAGACAGAAAATGCAAGACAAAACAGGAGTTATTCACATACAAAGAAACTTTGGGGATTCATATAAAAGTAATCTTTGTAGTCCAGTTTTCTTAAATATTTGTGCACAAAAAGTATATTTATATATTTACACTGTGCAAACATTCCTTTCAGATGCATCATCCCATAACTACTTTTGCTCAATTGGAGTTAAGAAAAAGTCCTTAAACTTTCTTTTTGTGTTGATCGAGGTCAAATGTACTTCACCAGCAAGAGATAGTGCAACAGATACTTGAAACTGATGATCTCTTGGCCAGGAAGATGTAGAATTGATACCTAGCTTAGAAGCAGTGGTACATATTTCTTTTATGTGAATATCCAAGAAAATTCTTCTCTGTAAATATGCAAAAGGTCTTTTACCTTTAAACAGTTAGTGGGTTAAATTCACAGCTCCTAAGCTGAGTTTTAGGAGATCAGAGCCATATTATACATAGCGTTCGAGTTACTATATTTATAGTGGACCACAAGAAGTTGAGATTGGGCAGTAGTTTTGATTTGGAAGACATTAAATGGCCAACTCTCATTTTAATGTTGCATTCAAAGGTGAAAGGGGATGGTGCATCCTTACACTCTCGAACAAAGAACACTCATGCCGTTTCTGAGATGCTGTACAAAAGTGTTGTAAATGAATGATAACATTTTTATTCCTGTACAAATATACTAGTAACTAACAGAGAAATTCAGCTGTCTTCATAGAAAAGCTGCCCTAACTCTTCAGGGAAATTGTCATTTCTAGCTAATCTCTTCAAACTCTCTAGTGATCGATTTATTTAAAGGATATGCAGTTTAGTAGCCATCCTGTCTTTTCAGACAGATTCCCATAAATAGAATATAATCAGTGCAGTGTTAGAAGGTCCACAGGGTTTTGTGGACAGAGCTTGGCTTTAACATCTAGCTTGTGGTTTGATTCCAGTGTGTGTGTGTGTGTGTTGGCATAGTGTCAAAAGTGCAAAACTTCAAGAATATTTACTTGATTTCAGCAGGCTTGTCCAAACCAAACTGATATGTATTCTCTGCTGTTGGAGCCCTGGCCCTGATCTTAGTTCTCCCCTATCCTTGCCAACTGTGTTTTGCAACACAAATTTGAAATTCTTGTCTTGCACTACTCTTTACCGCGAATGCCATCTGAAGCAGTAAGAGCCATGTGGTGCCCCATCCCCAGCTAGCTAACCCCACTTCCCTGGAACATTAGCATTCCCTCAAGTTTCTCAAAGTAGAGGTTTCACTAAAAGCTGTGGAGCGTGGTCTGTTTCTTGTTTGTCTCTTATTAAGGAATCTTTCGTTTGCCACCACTACACAGATCTCGACAGCAGGGCGCAAATTCCCCAGTGTGTGATGCAGTCTGAGCAGGGGCTGTCTGACCAGAGCATGAAATACCATCCTGCTGCCAGGGACCAAACAACAAACTGGTTTCCTCTGTAACAATGACCATACAGGTTTTCAGAAGCATGGGGCAATTTTAGTGGCAGCTCTTGGTGTTCAGCATTTGGGAAAGTCAAGGCCTAAGCATTAGTATTTTGCTCTATTTTGTATATGCTTGTTGCAGTCTGTAGAAAAGCAGATCTTCAAGATTAAGCCAATGATATTTTTTTGACTTGTAGGATAAAATTATTTGGGTCAGAGTTTTTAAACTGACAGTGTTTCAGAAGAACCTTTATGGATTAAATGCATATTTAAATCTTGGCTTAGAAGTATTTATACAGGGGGCTGAGAATAAAGGACAACAGAGTTGTAGTCAGGAGGGGGAGAATGGCTTGCTCTCATTTTCTCCAGCACCACATTCCCATACGTGTATCTTCGCTTGGAGTCACTGAGCTGGTCACAGCTGAAGCTGCAGAAGCTTCTTGGCTTGGTTATTCCAGAAAGCACCGACTCCTTGCTCCTGCTGGCACCTTTAATACTGTAACAAAGCAGCATCCTTGTTAGTGTATTTAATGTGTACGGGCGTTTGTTTTAATGACTTGAGCAAAGCTGCATCACAAGAAGCAGCTTTGTTTATTCTCAGATGATGGGAATGGCATTGATGCAAAAGGGATTGCTCATTGGCTGAGCAGAACTGAGGATGGAGAGAGCCCTCCTGTGTCCCCCTTAATTTCCCTTCTGTGACTGAACGTCACTCTTTGTGTTTATTGTAAGTATTAGGGTCTTGGTGCCCGTAGGGTCCCCACATTTAAATGTTCTTCCTAAGGGAGCTGGGCTTTTTTTGAGCAGGAGTGAAGTAATGAAAGATCTCAAGCCTTGCAGCAAAAGCAGAAAGCTACTGACTGGTGTAGGTGTTCCCAAAGCCTAATGGTTTTTTAAGCATTTACATTTTTAGGATAAATGGTTGATGTTTGTGAGGAAGGGCGCAAGGCCTGGGTATCTCTTCTCTTTGGCTCCTCTTGGCAGCAGATACGAACTGCTGGTTTGAATTAGAGTTTTCCTGTTATCCTGTATGCTGCCTTTTATATAAGATGCCCTTTACAAGAAGGGTTTAATGTCTTCTCAGCTGAGCCACTCTTAAAGGTATTGTTTATCTTGCAGCTTTTTCACCCATGTTCAGAGAGCACAGTGCTTAAAGGGGCTCCCTCAATAATTCAGAAAATAAAGGCAAAGAGAATTTTCACACCGTTGACCTTAGATACCAAAGATCTATCTGCAGACAAAGGACAAGCCAGAGCATTTACCATCATTGATTACATGTGAAAGCCTCATGCAAACATGTTGGGCTGCAATGCCTAAAATTAGATTTCCTCCCCTGTATTTTTATAAGTTCATGGACACTCCACCCCTCTCCATTTATAAGGTCAGGAACGCTGGCAGCCCTAGCCTTGAATTCCAGAGAAGACAGTCAGAACATCTGTTGAGGCTTTTGGAGCCCAGGGTTTTGCTTTTCATTTTAATTTGCAGTGTTAGATCTTTCAGTGCAATACAGAACTGGTAGTGCAGGCCATTCTGGGTTAGGAAACGGAGAAGTAACAGTTTCTAGACTCTTTAGCTCCTGAGCCTGTGTGCTTTTTAAGGAGTATGGTCTCTGCCATCTGTCCTGCTGTAGGAACTTGGAGGGTCCTCACAAGACCACCCTGTTGCATTTGTTTTTAAATGGACAGAGTTCATGAGGGGAAGCCCTCATGATGGGGATTGCAGATGCATCCCGTATTTTTACACTGCATCTGTTGGCAGATGGAGAAGCAATTGCCTTGGGATAAATTCTATAACTATGTGGCAAGGTACTTTTTGTGATGGGTTTAAAGAGGAATGCTTCTGTGAATTACATTGTAATTGTGAGTCTTAGGGAGCAGTGGGCTGGCAAAGTGAAGTGTGCATGTGAAGTTACAAGCCTTAAAATCATTATGCTTTGATCCTTTCATCATCAGGCTTTTGCATCCTGAGAACTTTCATGTGAGCTGGACTTGGCTTCAACTTTAATAAACCTTTATACCAGTGGAGCTGCACCTATTAATTTTACCTTATGTGTACAGCTGTACCTGGGCATGCAGGCCCACAGAGAGCTTTGAGAGAGCCCACAGGGTCTGGGCGTCTGTAGTCAGGCTTCATTTTGAGACTGAGCTTTCAGTCAGTAAGGGCTTCTGTAGCTGTGGACTATCTTCTTCCCACTCTAGAAATGTAAATTAGAAACTGGCTGTCATGGGGGTTTTAATTGGGATCATTTGGTGGAGGAAACAGCTGCTGCTTTCCTGATAGACTGAAGAATGGAGTGAGATTAGAGGCTTGTTGCAGCTCTTGAGATGCTTGTTCCAGCTCACAAGTGGGGAGTTCTCACTGTTTTTCTTGCTTAGGCTTTGCTCCAGCCCAGGGTTTTTGGCTTACTTAGGTTAGGCGTTTTTCACCAATATTGAAAACTAGAAGATAGTTGCAGCTGGGATCCATTCCACTTGCAAAGGAGAAGAGCTCAGAAGTTTGTTTTTTCTCTCCCCTAAACCTTTCTATTGGGATCTTGTTACCCGAGGCCTTACATTAGGAAAGACTTGCCTCTATGCTGTTCACAGTATCATCTCTGTGGCAGTAGTCCAAGGCTCATAGCAACCATTTCTGTTGTTGTCCTCCTGCTCACCACCTGGGCCTGGGGGGCTTACTGATGGTTTGGGCTGATGCTCAGTTTCCTAAAGTAAAACCAAGGGTGGTGAGCTTTGCTTGTCAGTGCCTTTCCGTCCACAGCAGTGGAAGGAAGAGGGGAGGAGGCTGACTGGGGTGAGAGGGGTACCCCTGCACTATGAGGTAAGTTGGCTCCTTGTTCTGCTCTTTCTGGTTAGTCATGCTGAGTAAGCACCTGTGCATGCACTGGTTCTCTTCTGGAGTCGCCTATATTCCTCTGTGACAAACCCTGGGTGCACTTCTGGGGACAGGTGGGATGTGCTGGGTTTGGCTCCTTCCACCCTATGCAGTAGACATGGCCTGGCCAAGTCTGAATCTGCTAATGGGCACGTCCAGCCTGCATACAGTATGTGCTGGTCTAAAAGCATCACCCTACCTGACTGGCTCAGATGGCATTTCAGATGCTTTGAGCTGAGGAAGAAACCATGCTGAGCCCAGTTGTTGTGCCATGAGCAGCAGGGAAAAGCCGTGGCCCAGGGCAAGGCAGGCCAGCCTGCCCCAGCCTGCAGCCAAGCAGGAATCGGCGAGGACACAGCCCTGCAGCCCCTCTGTCTCTGCTCAGAACTCACCTGCTGCTGCATCTGTGTCCTAAACTGCGGTTTTGAGGTATGATGGTAGTGCTGTCATGGCAGCAAGAGGGCAAGTGCTCTGGGAGCGGTTAGGTATTATAGTGATGGTGATCTAACTGTAAGCTGCTGCTAGGAAGGGGGGAGTGACCCTTTCCTCAGCCTGGCACTGGCACCCTGACAGTGAGCTGCTACTGTTTGCTCAGAAACTACCCTGAGGCAGCTCTGCCAATAATTCAGCAGCCTGAACCACAAACGAGAGCGCAAGACTGCAGAGCAGGATGCTTGAGGTGCGGGGGAAGAAGCAGGACTGCGCATCTGATGAGATCAGCTTACATATATCAAGCCCCTCCAGGTTTTATGTTGTCCAGTGGCCAGTTCAAGTACAGCCTAAATAAAGGATGCTTAGCTAAGGAGCTTCCACTTTCAGGAATGTGTGCAGGCTACAAGGGTCACTGCATGCATTCACAGATCTGAGTCTGTGTTATGTTTATGGCATAACACTACAGTACCAATTGTTCAGCTTGCAGGCCAGATGACCTTGTATGTTCTCAGCCAACTGCTGTTTCCTGAGGGTTTACCTTCTAGCAGTCACTGTTGAATTTGATTTTTTTTTTGTCCCATTGAAGCATTCCTTTTCCTCCTGCAGCTGAAAATGCTCCTTAAAGCATTTCCAGAAGGGTGCTTGGGGTACATGCTGTGTATTCTGCGCCATGCAAAGGCATTTCATGCTTTTCATGTGGGACATGTTGCCTCTGCAGCTGACATCAGCCTTCAGAAAAGTCATATTTACACATAGAAACAATGGGTTCAACTACCTCTAGGAACCATCGCACCCTTTGAAGTCCTGTAATATCCACACACGCCCCAAGCTCCATGATACCTGGCTCCTCAAACCAGCATATGGCTTCACAGAATCAAAGTACCATGAAACTGCTTACGGGCCTGTTTTCTTAAAGGTCAAGGCACGAGAAAGGGTTTCCTGGCTCCTCTTTGAAGTGACTTGTATCACCTTGGCTTTGCCGCGCATGAGCAGCGCTCCATAGAGCACTCATCCTGCCAGCAGCATGTTTGCCCTGCACGCTGTGTGTCTTGGCTGTGTGAGTGTGCACGCTCCTGTTCACGTATTCCCGTGCCTTCAACCAACGCCCTCTTAGTCACTGTGGTTTTTCCTGTGGCAGCTCCTCGCTGCCCTGTCTGCACGTTCCAGCCAGCTCCAATTGTTCATCCAGACAATACTACACCTCCCAGCCTGCTCAGCTGTGAGGCACTGACTCCTTCCCCACAGGCACGATGGCCTTGACCTCCTGCCAGCCTAAGATGAAGGATGGGTTGGGTCTGGGCAGTCCCTGGGCTGGCCAAGAGCTGAAACCAGGCGCAGACACTGCCAGCTTCACAGTGGCTGGGAGCTGAGACGCTGCTGGCATAGGGCAAACAAATACTTCCCATTTACAGAGAGTTCATGTCAGTGCAACCCCTTTCTTAGAGCAGCCCTAGTTCCCTGCTTGGGCAGCTGTCAGGAATTAGGTGGAGGAAGGTGGCCAATATATTAAAGTGCTTAAAGGCAGGAAGAGAAGTGAGGCCCTCACATCCATCTATTGTAAAGTTGCCACTTTAGCATCCTGAGCCCATGGGTGTTAAATGGGCCATGCTTAGCTGAGTCATGGAAAAGAAGAGCAAAAACAAGCACAGGGAGCAGTGTCCCAGCTGGGGTGCCCTTGAGGACTTGCAGAAACAACTGCAAATCCTTCACAGCCGCACGTTCCTCCTCCCCCATTGCCAAGGGCTTGTTTCCTAGCATTACCTACTTCTGCCTTGGTCTGCTGCACTCACTTGCCCAGCCTGGCGTTAAGCTATGGATCAGGCTCATCAATAGAGTGCTATTAGTGATGTGCTTTGAGGGGTTGAGGGTCATTTCCCTCGAAGATGCATGGAGGCTTAGGTGTGGGAGGTGATTGCCTGTTCACTCAACCAAGCCGGACACAGCTCAGCAAGAGTGCTTGCAGGAACTGGGGACTCCTCAGCTGCTTCATTAGGCACGATTTAGCACAAAGACCTTGAATCCTCCTTTGCCCTCTAAAACATGAAGAAAGGAACATAAAATACAGACCCAAAGAGTGTCCGTTTCTGCTTGCTGCCTGTCCATGTGAAGCGTTTCAGTTCTTCTGGAGCCAGCACCATCCCACTGTCTGCTTGGTAATCCTTGGAAAAAGAAAATGTAATGCTATGAGATGTTAGCTGTAGAAAGTTATATTTAGAACGGACTCAATTCCTCTTTGGTCTGATTTGCACCCTTTGTTTGGTCATTTCTACTCCAACAGCTCTATGAGGCGGTGGTCCAGTGCTGCCAGAGGTGCTGCAGTGCCCAGGTATTTAATGATGCCTTTCCAAACTGTCCTTGCTTTGGGATGCAGCACACACATGTTGTTAAGGCAGATACAGAGTGCTAAAAGAAAAATGTCTACACACAAGGTGAGGTTTTGGCCAGCTGCTAGTTTAACCTTGCAGGCACCACTCTGCCTTTCCCACCTCCCACCACATAATGTGTACAACTGGGTCACTGAAAGCTTCCCTCAGCCTCTCACTATGCCTAGCCCCATTGGGACAGTATGTGTGCCCCTTTAGTAGACACTTCTCCAGCTTGTCCACCTGGTAAAAGAACTTGTTCCTACCTGGGATCTCTGAAGTGTGACCCCCAGTTCTCATTTGTGTGCTACTATTCACATGAAAACACAAATCCAAGGGATTTCAAGTGGTCCTCCCACACCAGTGGGACCCTGGCAGTGGCACCTTCCAGGCCTGCTGGCACTGGCCATTTCTTACCGGGGAAGGAGTGTTTGCATCCCATGGCATGATCTGCAAGGATCTGCTGACCCCGATTAATAGGACAGTGGGATAATACAATGCTGCAAGCACAGCTAATCTCACGCCTCAAACCAATAGAGCTGACGAAGCAGTAAAAACCTCATCTTGATTCTCTCTGCATGAATCTGTCACACAAATAAAAAGAAATAGATGACATACCATTTGGCCCAGGAGTCACTTACATTCAATACAAGTGTTTCCTTGATGGGCAGCTCTTCAAATGTCTTTATGCGCTGGGGTGGCTTTATTTTGAAAGTGTTTATGTATCTGTCCAACAAGAAAAGCAGGGCAGGGTTTGGTGAGAGCATGCAGTGCACAGGCAGGAAGCGCTGGGCATTCCTGTGTTTCTTTAAGCAGTTTCCTAGCTCTCATTCAGGTAGTTTACACAAATGGGGCTGGTTAAGCAGACCCTACGCAAACCTCACTCCCCAGTCCTGGGGTGCACACAGCTGCCCCTCTCACAGTGCCTGAGCCCATGTATGCCCCTCAAGTGGTAGAGCTGATGTTTCCCTGGGCAGAGACATTCCAAAGTGCTGCCCCAGCCTAACGGGATCCCAGAGGTGGTGGCTTAGTGGCTGGTGCGATGTACAGGCCGCATGGAGTATCTGAGTGTTTCTCCTGTCCAGGACCAAAACAGGCTATGCAGCAAGCTACAATACCCAGCAAGCCAACCCGGGCTTCAACTTGTTTCTCTCACCTGACATTTTCAGTGCTCCCACAATTTGAGCTTGTAACAGGAAAACTGTCATGGCACAGAGGATCAGAGGCAGGGGGAAATCCGCTTTCCTTCGTAAATATCGTGTTGAGGGGTATGTAGTCTTTGCCATCCTAAACAGAAACAAGAAATTAACACATTATTCCTGGGACCGTGTGGCCAGTCACCCCCACCTCGGTGACAGCGCATGGCCACGATGTCGGTACCTGCTGGACGTTTGCTTGCAGCAGGTCACCCAGCTTTTTCACCAGCTCGGAGAACCGTGGTCTGTCGTTGGGATTGCTTCGCCAGCAATCCAGCATGATCTGGTAGCTGTGAGGACAAAAGCAAAGTGAGCACATGGTGGGGTTACAGCTCGCTGCGACCCAAGACAGCACAGCTCGGACAGCTTGACATTGACAGAGTTAACTCCTGTGCCTGCTGATTTTCAAAGAGGCTCTCCAACACGAGGCCTCCTACTCAAAGTAAGAGTAAACTTGACACAAAAAAAAGGCAAAAACCTTCCCGCAAGACACCAGGAAAACCACATCAAAAGAATGATCTGGCCAACTAGTCATACTTTCTATTTTATTCCTAATTAAGCATTAAACCTTTGTATTAAACATCTATTAACTGGCAGTGTTTAGGTTAAGGCATCCTAAGATGACTTATATGAATGTGTCACTTCCTCATATTGGCCAAGCTTTCCTTCCTGCAATAAAGTATGTGAAAGAGAGAAAAAAAAAAGCTCTTATCTACTGTCACTATGATAATAAAATTAGCCAATGGGTAATATTCCCAGATAGGCATGGCTGGCTTGCATCCTCCTTTCAGAGCTATTTTTTGGTAAGCGTTGCTATTTTGAGTCATGACGTTGCACTTGAATAGGCACCAAAGGCACATAACACGTACTTGATTTTGCCTCCAGAGATAAAATACCCTGGATGTGTTCATGCTCACACCATGAGGTGTGTGTTTGGGGTGCTGCATGTGCCTCCTGGGCAGAGCGCTCCATTCCACTCCCAGGGTAGAGGCACTGTAGACCCAAGGGCTCACTTGGACTCCCCCCAAGCCTCCAAAACGCTGTTGGCCTAAGGCAGGGCACCGGGAAGTGACAGCCGATGTCATGGTGGAAGGGCTCAAATAAACCTCACAGGGGACATGGGCTGGGAGGCTGCTGGTCCCCGTCACCTTCCTCTGCCATCTCCGGGAAAGGGTGGACCCTCGTCACCGGAGTGCTTGAGGGGACGCCTCCGCTGTCACTTCCTAAGTCAAGACGACGTTAATAAAATGTCACATTCCTCCAGCATTTATCTGTGCGCACGTCAGTAAGTATTAAACCTGGAGAGGGAGGAATGACCTTTCTCCTCCGGGCTGCTCACTCAGGTCCCCTCGGAACACAGCCCAGCTGGTGCCCTGGGCTTGGGTCCATGTCCTTTCTCACCCTCTCCTACCCCATTGGAGGGCCAGGGAGCCAAGGGATGGGGGATGCAAGAACATGCTGATGACAGCAACAAGATGTGAGGCAACGTCAGGTTGCTTTTCCTTATATTGGCACAGGGTACTTTGTGGAGACTCATGCATCATGGGCAAGGCAGCCCCAGAGGGCAGTGGTACACAAGGCAAGCAGAGAAAAGCATCTTACATCTCCTCACTTGCTTGCTCCGGGGCTCGCATTCTTGTGCCTTCTTTTAGTCTGCTGCAGAAATCCTCATCGATTTGGACTCCAGGGTAAGGAGAAGCACCTGAAGGAACCATGGGAAGAACAGGGTCATACATGCTTTGAGCTGGGCACCTGTGACCTAGCCCTGGTCCTACACATCCCCCTCAAACACTTGCGGCGTGCAGCATCTGCTTGTGGAGCGCAGGGTCTGGCTCCTGGCAGCTGCCACAGACAGGGAGCTACTGCTGATGGTGGTGCTCCAAGCCCTGATCCTTGGAGGGCAGGATCAAACCCAGCATTCTTGGTGGTGCTTACCTGGCCTGAATGCAAAAGGTAAGATACACATGAATTTGACTTGAAAAGTATCCCTCAAGTAAAACCAGTTTGGACCACCTCAAATTCTAGTAAGCAGAGTAGTAACAAGCCCTAAATGCTCAAAACCACCTTGAAAATAATAAAATCATGTTTTTAAAATCAGATCACAGTTCTTTGTATTTCTAGCTTGAGTGTTTTTAAGATGCAGCCTGATTGTGCTGTTGGTCTTTTTTTTTTTTTTTTCTGTAGACAAAAACAAATAAAATCAGGAAAAGGGAAAATGAAAGGAAAAAGAAAAAAAAAAGACCTTTCAGAGTCAGTCACCAGGTTCAAGGAGCTGGGGCTTTAAGAAAAACATAGCAGGTATTATGAGTCTGACCATAAAATCACAGGACTTGGCAGGCTCACCAACAACACGTATTTAAACTAATAAATGATTGATTGTCCTGAGAATTGTATAGTATTGTTTCCTCTGCTGTTCGCCTCTTTTGTCAGCCTCTATGTTGAACCCAATTAAGATTCTTCTATTCTGACGGTCATTGTTGTTCCCACTCAGTGTACATCTTGTATCCTGCCTTTTCCACGTGAAAGAAAGGGAAGGCAGGGGGGGTTGGAAAGCTGCACTGGGTGTTAATTTCAGATTGCATGCTCTAGTTCATCCCGTGGCATCTGTGCAGATGCTTGCTCGCCTGCTGCATCCAGTGGCCGGGTTGAAGGGGACTCTGTGTCTCTCCTGGGCTGGGGGAACCACCTGGTCTTAGGCTGGAAATGGGGGTGACACAGGCTGAGATGCACAAAGACACACTCCTTGTGTTTTCAGCTCCCTTGCTCCCACAAGAGAACTAAGAAGCTTTTGAGGGAGCACCCAGCCCATGGCACTTGGTGTCTTGAATGCTATCTATGAGTAGTGGCACAGGAGGCGACGTGATTGCCAGCCCTGGACCACAGCTCTGTGTTAACCCAGAGAGTTCCACATTTAGTAAAAGCATTTTATATTTAGTAAAAACACTTAAAAAATTTCCTGATTTTCCTGGTTTGCTCCATCAGGCAGACAAAGCACTGCAATTGCTCTGGCCATGCAGCCCTCTGTCTCTACTGAGGCTTTCTGCAGGGAAAAGAGGAAGCTTAGGTTTTGCCCTAAGAAATATATGGTAAAGTTATCAAATAGCTGTGCTTTCAGCCTGGAAAACCAGCTTTCAGTGTCCTAACAAGCACCAGAATTTCCAGTTCACAGGGGAATGACGCACACAGTTGTCCCTCTACCCACACACCCCATCTCTGCCTGATGTAGGTCTTTCTTGGCAGAAGACCTGGCAAAACCTCATTGAAAGTAATGGGTGTTCTTCCCCAGACTTAAGTCCCTGCCTCTGATTCCAGCTCCCAGGGGGCGGTGTTAACGTACCCAAGGAAAATATCTCCCAGAGCAAGACCCCGTAGGACCACACGTCACTTTTTGTATTGTAGATTTTATCAAATATGGATTCTGGAGCCATCCACTTGAGCGGAAGTCGAGCCTGGAGCAGAAGGGACAAACCTGACTATTATTTTCAAAGCCTAAAAGAATTTAATCGTAGATGAATCAACTATATATTGTTATGTAAATAATTACCATTGAAGTAGGAACCTGTGGGATTTCCTTACAGGCAGTCAAGATAAACCCACACTCATTCAGACACTTTCTTAACAAATTGTAAGAGTAAAGGGCTGTTTTTAAAGTATGTTTGGCACGAAACACCAGACATTAGAAACCTGTGACTGGAGTGACTGAGTCTTTTCTGTATGGGGATGTGGGCATATGCAAGAGCAGGGGGCTCTTGCCAGCATCTTAGAGACGGGGGACAAAACCCTACATCCAAGTGTAAATCATCCTGTGATGGTGTTGGAGGTGGTCCCAGGGAAATATTCCGAACCTGAATTGCAGGAGTATACCAGCCACCTTGAAGCCACCTCAGCTCAGCCTGTTAGGGGCTCCTGAGCAGTACCCAAGTTACGTCCACCTAGTTTCCAGGCTGACATGCAATGCTGTAAATCTTGAAAGCTATTTACAGAGGAGGGAATAGCTGGCAGGTGGGTGAGACCTGGAGACTGCATGACGCCAATTCGCAGACCACATTCCCGTGGCATCAGTGGGCACAGGCACAGTTGCTGACCCAGGGTGGCAGGGGGCTTACTGCCTACTGTTTGCAGCAGAAGCACAAAAAACACCCAAATGAGTAAGTGCTGGAGGCAGCGAGTCCAGTTCAGCAGCTGGGGGCACCACAACCCATGGCTCTGGTGTGGGTGCACCATGGGGCACGCATCTTGTTTTGGAGGGACTGGTTTCCTTGGAGGAAGCTTACTGAGTAAGGGGGTAATGCTGCACCAGCCAAGAAACATGTCTAAAAGATACCTGAAGAATTAACGGGGCAGAGCTGTGAAACAGTGAGAATGTACAAGCATTATGCCTGAGGGTAGAGATGCTTTCCGGATCTACAACATATCTGGATAGCTCATCTTCACATAAAAACCATGACGGCTTTCAAGCTCTTAAGTTCAGGAAATGTGAACGTCTACAGGACATTTTGGTGGACAGTTTGAAATGGTATGTTATAAACATGATAAACAAACGGCATCTTGACTTACGTCTCCTTTTCTCACATAATCAGGATTCTTATAAATATCTCTTGCGAGGCCAAAATCACAGATCTTCACGACATTGTTCTCAGATAAAAGGATGTTTCTGGCTGCCAGGTCACGGTGA
This sequence comes from Neopsephotus bourkii, assembly GCF_033783945.1. Lineage (NCBI taxonomy): Eukaryota > Metazoa > Chordata > Aves > Psittaciformes > Psittacidae > Neopsephotus > Neopsephotus bourkii. The sequence continues at coordinate 9,948,599 of NW_026902113.1, forward strand.
ATGCACTATAATAAAACAGTTTCACAATCAAGCTGCATTTCCTTAATCCTGCCCACAAGTTTCCTGTCTCCCATATCCTTTAAAAAATTATTAGTATTATTTGAGAGATCAATATAATATTTTTGTAGGGAAGTTGACTGCAGCTTACATGAAGTTACTGTAAACTGGCAGTTCTTTAAAAAAAACAACAATATTCCTAAGTCCAGGAAGTGATACATTTTTAAGCCCCTTGACATTTGCAAGGAAAACACTGATTCATTTGGAGCTCCCTACCTAATACACGTTGAACTGAAGAAATAAAAGCCCACCACACCCAAAAGATCTTGCCTGAATGAATGAGTTTGATCCACTGCCTTCAGCCATGATCCTGTGTTTATGGACTACGGACACTTGGATAAACACATTGTTACATTTATAAAGCCAAGAGGAAAATGGCTCTTCCTTTGGGAGCTCTCCCAAGGAAGGTGTCACTAAAATGTTGACGTGATTTCACCTCTGAATCCCATCCTTCTGCAGGGAAAAATCCTCACCTTTCTGGAGGAGAGGAACTCCATGCCTCTGGCCACCTGAAAGCTGTAAGAGATCAGGTCCTCCATAGTGAGGGGCAACTTGTAGAGCTCATCAGAGTCTGCAACGGTGGAAAATGCGGTTTGTTACAAAGTTCTCTCACAAGGCTGTTATTTCCCCCCTCTTTTCCTGACCCTATTACTCCCATAAATTCAGTGTTCACAGAATAGTATTTGAAGGTCAACCTACTGTCACTGGAATCAAAACCAGCGCTTGCTTTACACCCCGCGCTTTGGACACTGCTGTGTTTTCCCCAAAGATAAGGGGCAGTCAGAAGAAACAATCACACATTTTCCTGTCAGATTTAGTAACCCTGGAAGTAATCTTTTTTTAAATCTTCTACCCTCTGGACATGACCCTGTGAGCGTCTCCCACGGATGTTTATTAGGGTGATAAACGAGGAAAAAAAATCAGGGATGCACAGTATGTTGTAAAAATATCACAGACAGTGTAGGGACAGGAAGGAATTAATACCTACCCTCCTCATCCTCCTCCGCATCACTCAGACTTTTATCTTCCTGGAACCCCGAGCTCGCAAAGCTTTCGCTGCTGGTGACACTGGCCAGCCTTTGTTTTTTGCCTTCCACCGGCTCAATGCCCTTTTTCTCTTTCATTGCCTCTCCTTGCAGAGAGGAGTCCTTCAAACAAACAGAGGAGAGGTGCTACATCAGAGCGACAGAGGGGGTGGGAGAGGAACCGAGTCAGACTTCTGTCGCCTTTCTGCCGGAGGAAAAGGCTGGTCCATGGCACGTGCGGTCACATCTCCCATGGGTGTGGGTGTCCAGTACCACAGGTGGGGTTGGTTCCCACCCCCACAGGACTGAAACATGGTGGCTTGGGAGCACCAGCACATGATTCTGGGGCAGCCTGGGTGGTGATGATTTGCAGGGTCCATTGGTGGACATGTCTGCTGGGCTGTGGGTCATCTCAGCCTGAAATGAGACATCTGAAAGGGCCTAAAAAGGATGAGTTCAGAAGGATGTGCCCACAGTGCCGGTGTCCCAGACCTCTCAAGGAGTGTCAGCTTTTTGTCCCACACTGGTTAAGGCACCTGCCTCTGTTTCCCTGAGCAGTGGTTGGTGTGGGCCTGTAAGCTGTTCCAACAAGGAGTAAGGGTATTTGGTGCTTGAAATACAGCTGACGTTGGAAGCATCTGCCTCTCTTCCCCAGTGCCTTTATCCAATGCTTTAGTGTTATGGCCGATTACAGTTTAATGTAACATGAAACGATGTTCGGAAAATACCTTCCCTCTGCAACCCAGACAGCAGCCTACCTGCCTGGCCATGCTCTTGCCCCGTCTTCCATTTGCTCTTGCCCTGTGATTGTCTATCTCCCTTGTGCACACTGGAGCAGAGCCAGGCTCCTTCCCTCCCTCCCTCCTGATGGGTTACCTTCCCAAGGATGCTGGAGCACCAAGTCTGGGCAGGCTCCTCCCAGGGTACATCCCGCATGGCCATACCCTGCTGAGCATCCTACGCCAACAACAGCATTTTGGAGGAGGCAACTGCTGTGTCTCATGCAGAGTCCAACATGGACAGCCTTGGGAACAGAGATTCAGCCAAAGCCCTTTGGAGGGGGATATCCTCTCAAGTGTGCTTTCCTGCAGAGCCCTCCCAGAATAAACCCTGAGATACTGCTGAGCTTTTGACACAGCTGAGCAGGAGTTTTGGGGACTGCTGTTCTGGGTCCAGGCCCTGAAATCCCACTTCAGAACCCTTAATCCTTTGGGGGATTTTGCTGAAAGTGCACAAGCAGGATATAGTTGGCATACTTGGGTTCATGTTTGTAATAAGAAACATGCAGTAGGCTGTGGGATGTGAGGACAAGACTCTAATGTTTTCTTCTCTATAGCTCTTCTCACACAATAATGAGATTACTTGCAAATCTCTGAATATTAGGGTATATTGTACATGAGCTTTAAATGGCATTCTCTTGGTTGTGTTCCCATCGATACTGAGATCAGTGGGCAAAACCACTTCCTTCGGCTTCGCTGACACCAGCCTGTGAAGTGACCCCAAGCTCACCAGGAATGGGTTTGTCAGCAGCAGGGCGAGAGCATGTGGGGACACTTTGGATAGGATTCACTTCCTCTAACTGTAGATGGCTCCTGCCGAATTACTCACAGCAGTCTCCTTGCACAGTCAGGGGACAGAAATGAGTCCTTTCTTGGCACAATACACCCTACTCCAAATATTAAGATAGCTCAGGTGAACTGCACCCAAAAGCTGTTTCTCTCCTTTGGTAGAAGGGAGTCTAAGAAGACTAGCTCAGAAGCTGACATTTACATTACCAACACTTACATTAGGTAATATGAACCTTCCCAGAGGCATCTGTCTCCTCACCTTGTTAGGGCAGAAAAAGTTCCTCTTGCTCTTCAGGTAGTTTGATAAATTCCCATACTTGCAGTATTCAACAATCACCATCAGAGGCCCTGGGCAAAAGGAAAGTGCCTTTGACCAGTGTAAAGCAATGCAAGGTGGTGTCAGTTCTGAGAAGAAAAGTCGTGCCAGTAGCCCTACCCTGAGTCCAGAATAACTAACAACATGTCCTAATGACGTAGAAGACTGCATGAAGGGACACTGGACATGTCAGCAAAACAATACTGTTTCTGGAAATCAGGTAAGGGCCTAAAAGCTGGGTCATTAACCTGTGTCCTGAGGGACCCTCCATTTGCCCTTTGAGCAGTCTGCATTCAGATGGGAGTCCCTCAGCCCACACAACTAGAATAGGTGACTTATCTAAAACAAATGATCACTTGTACTGGCCCTTCGGTTTTCTTAGTGGATTATCATGAAGGATTTGATAACGGTTCCCTTGTGATTAACTGTGGAGAGCCAGCAGCTCATACCACTTGTTCCCAGTCTTCCCAGATCATCTTGAGCTTGAGCTTGAGCAGTGAAGTGAAGGACAAGTGGCATGTTCCTAAATTTGCACTTCTCATCTAAATGCTAAAAGAGAGTTTAAGTAGAGAAAATGTTTAATCACTTCATTAAATGACTAAAATTCTCTTTTTCTCTTCCTCTTTTTTTTCACCAACCACAGGATGAGCTCAAATAATTCAAGTTAATGACTTGACCCCTGGATGAAAACCAGTACAGCGAACTGACTGTTATTAAGAGATGATCCAACCCCATTTCAGTGCAGTGCAGACTTTTTTACCTCCATTTTTTGTGCAGGCTCCCAACAAATTCACAATGTTGAGATGATGACCAATGTGGATCAGGATCTTCAGCTCAGTCATCAGTGCTTTGTATTCACTTGCTGTGGCCCCTTCTGTAAATACAAAATATAGTCAATGTGAAATGGCAAGGCACTGGCCCTGCTGAGCTTTACCACTTCTTGCTACTTTCTGTTGTAAGAACCTCCATTACTGGATGTACTTCATGTGTTGATGTTCTTTGTCAATTCCTCCCTGCTCAGCATCCTCTTACTTGCAATAAAACCATTGAAAGATTTAGGCACTTAACTTCCTCCCAGCAGACCAGGTTATATTTAGAACTGAGAGAAATTTTTTTCACATGAATAGTTTCGTTGTTTCAGCCAAAAAATGAAGAACAAATAAAAAGGGATTTCAAGACTATATTTAACTCTGTCTAGAGTAGGTTTCAGCTGATCTGTCTTCAGCCGTCTAAGGGTTATGTACTAGCCTGAGCTAACCAGCATCTCATGGAATGAGTGGAAAGAGAAAAGCGTTTGCAGAGGCTGCCATCAGATTTAGCTATCTATATAGGGAAGAGAGGAACCACCCCTGGGTGATGCTTGTGTGGTTCTGCTCATTACAGAGGAAGACTGGAGTATTAAGATAGATGAGGGAAGTAAATTTTAATTGGTTAAAGTTATTTAATTTTGATTCGTTAAGTAATTAGTTAAAGGTGGCTGCATCTCACCCTTATTAATTACAATCAGTATCAATAATAATACTAATAGTATAGTAACTGTAATGATATAAGAATTCCCATAAGTAAACCCAAAACATTTTATTTAGTGTTGAATGAAACTTTTAATACCCTCCAAGCAAATATTTTTCTGCAGAATTTTATTTTGGTAAGAAAGCAAGAAAAAACATGCTGCTTCATGTAAACACAAAAGGACTTTATCAAGAGTAAGTGTAACAGTCCAGTAGAAAGAACCCAGAGCTAAGTCTTTAAAAGGCTTGGTTTCAGCATCTGAATGTCAACAGATTTTCTTGGTGGCCCCACACAAAACTTGCCAAGTACCTGGTGACCCACTATTCATCTGTGTAGGTTGTGACACTTTCCCTCCACCTCATGGGAATTCTGTGAGGATGAAGCTTATAAATGACTGCAGAGTTCCTGGATAATCCAGGGAGGACACAAGCAATAGGGCAGATCGCCCATAAATTTAGGTGCCCATGCCTACGGAGAACCTAGTCACCACAGGCTCTCTTCATTGTCAGCAGAGCGAAACAAGTGCTCAGCTCAGCAGGTGAACGGAGATTTCCCTTAGGATAGGATGGGCTGCTGTTTCTCACTACTGACTCAAATACAAGCATATACCCTGTGTGAGCACACAAGAATTTCACCATAAAGACTTCTTGTAGCTGCTGTCTGCTCCCATCTATTCCAGGAGCAACCCTTGCTGCCTGGATGGTGCTGGCTGGCACAGGAAGACCACTGACATACATGAAGTGCTGAATCTGTCAAGACCACTGTGCCAGTGCATACATCTGCATGTTGACAAGAAAACTCAGTTAACCAAGGGTCAGGTGATGGCCCAGGTGACAGACTTGAAACCAGTGACACAGATGGCTATTGGCCCACTGCTGCAGAAGGTCTGGACAGGGACCAAAGCTTTAGTTCCTTCCCATTTTCCAGACATGCTTGCTGCAGGGTAGTTGTTCATTTGGAATTGGTCAAAAGGGTATTTCTGTGCTTCTGGAACAAGAGTGAAAAGTTTGCAACCCTCTCAGCTGCAAACACCCTTCTTGGGGATGATCTGAAAGCATTTAATGTTATATTGCAGAACAAGGCTCGCCCTACACAGAGTACATCTGCCAGGTCATTACCAGCAAGAAATAGGAACTATTTCAGAGACTGAGACTGAGAGTATCACACATGCCCCTCCGAAAGGCTGAACATAAAGTGTACAGATCTGATAACTGATAAGTAAGCAGCTGTGAAGCTAGAAGCTACTGGGTAAGAGGAAGGTATTCAAACTGTGCCTGAACAGAACCAACTGAGAGCATCAGGGATCCCAGACTCGGCAGAACAGGGGATGTGTCCTGGCAGAGGATGACACGGAAAAGGATTCAGGGATTACAACAGATAAGCAATGGAGCATAAGATCCCAGGGCAATGCAAGATTATCCTTTAGATATATAAACAATGGAAAGCTAAATACATAGGAAGGGATGCCAGTAGGACTCTAGGCTCTATGGCTGCTTCAGGCTATGACTGAATATCATCCTGCTGCTAACTTCCCAAGTGCCCTTTTCAAACTGATGAGGGTCTTTGTCCTTTCTGCTCCAGTGAGAAAAGTGGCAGCAAATAGCTGGGAGATGATTTCACTTTAGGAAGAGCACTGGTGTATGAACCGTGCTGGCAAATCCATTACACAAGCTGGGTGTCAGCATCCTAAGCACTATGTGATGAGCCTGCAGAGGACACACCTGCACAACAGCTCCAAGATTTAAACTGCTCAATCTGTTTAGCTTCATGAAGAAAAATAATTATATAATCTAATAGAGGTTAGAATGAGATGCAAAAGTCAGACATGCAAATAAACATAGAATCATAGACTCATAGAATAGTTAGGGTTGGAAAGGACCTTAAGACCACTCACTCCAACTCTCTTGCCATGGGCAAGGACACCTCACACTAAACCACGTCACCCAAGGCTCTGCCCAACCTGGCCTTGAACACCACCAGGGGTAAAGCATTCACAGTTTCCCTGGGCAACCCATTCCAGTGCCTTATGACCCTAACAGGAAAGAATTTCTTCCTTATATCCAATCTAAACTTCCCCTGTTTAAGTTTTAACCCATAACCCCTTGTCTTATCACTACAGTCCCTAAAGAAGAGTCCCTCCCCAGCACCCCTATAGACCCCCTTCAGATACTGGAAGGCTGTTATGAGGTGTCCACGCAGCCTTCACTTCTCCAGGCTGAACAGCCCCAACTTTCTCAGCCTGTCTTCATACAGGATCTGTTTTTAATAGTGCATTGATTAATCATTGGAACAAATGACCAAGGAAAATATGAAAGCTTCTGTCCAAGTGTCTTCACATCAAGGTGGGTACCTTATGCTCCAGCCAAATTTTATTCACTGTGCTCAGCTTAGAGTCAGTCTAGTGTAATGGTACAATGTAGGGTATGAAGGAAACCTAATTGCTCCTTCCAATCCTATAAAAGTCAGTCTTTCATTCTTCCTGGAATTTGAGGTAGTGGAACCAGTATATTTCAAAAACATTAGGCACTCAGGTTCTCACTGTACCTAACGCATCCTCCCATATCATGTGACAATTTGTCACCTCCTTTACTGTGAATGCAATTTTTATTTCATGGTTTAGCCATTTCACTCGTGTGGATAACCCAAGCTTGGTGTGCACATTTTGGAGGCTTCAGAGGATTATTGGTGGGAGGATAACATCACACACTTTTGCTTACAACAGAATCATATTAACAGTAGGACACTATACAAAGCAAAAATTTTTTCCAGCCCAGCTTTGCAGTAGATACCTTTCAGCATTTTCACAGCAACTATTCTGCATGTTGGTGATTTCTTAATTCCAAAAGCAGATGCTTGTACCACCTTTCCAAAAGCTCCATGTCCAAGAGACTTTCCTGTAAAGCAAATGAATTGGAGAGATACACTCTGTTAAAAAAGAAACCTTGACAGCAAATGGCTTCATAAATAATTAACTGAAAAACATGCTTTACAAGGAGTCCTACGTGCATATTTTTAACATAGAGGTTTTTTAGGACTGGGTATTTTGTTTCTGTTTGGTTGGTTTTAGTTTTCTTAAGAGTAAGCAGACAAACCAGAAGACAGTATCACTGGAGGGAATACGTGATATGCTTGAAAATGATGCTAAAAGAATGCAATCATTTGGTAGAGATACCCTGGCTTCTGAACCAGTTTTTAAAGTCTAGCTGCCAGAACAAGGTTTGTTGGTTTTGCCCTGAGCACACTGCACCATGCAGCAGGCTAGCACACTGCTAGTTATACCCTCTGTAACACAGGGCTGCTGCCTGAACTCACACACACACTAAGATGCAGATTGCTGCAGGCTTTGGTAAGTTTTACAAGTTAAATTCATCCATCTCGAACAAGGTGCCTTAAAATCATTTTCATTCCAGGGAGGCGGCAGCAGCAGCTTTGTGTTGAAACCACTGGAGTACATACACAACCTGCAGATGCCCCTCCATAGCACACCCTTGCAGGTCGAGATTATGGAGTGGTGAGAAGCTGTAAATCTGTGCAAATGAGACCTTTACATTTGTGAAATATGGTCTGGGGGGATTCAGAGAGTGGGGACTTGGAGTGACAAATGATGGGTTTGATCACAGTGGGTATGATGCTTCCAGGTGTCCAAAGGCAGACATCTGTGCTGGATCATCACTATGCTGCTACTGAGCAGACCCCAGGACAAGCACTCAGAGGTCCTTGAGAGAAATCAATGGGCATGGATTCTTCAGCAGTAGAAGCTGAGCATCCTTCTCCTTCATGGTTAAAACCAGGTCGGATTCCAAGGGCACAGTCATAACTTTTCTAGAGTTCATGACATTTTATATCAATCTTATGCTCTTCACAGCCTCCTTCATGATTTATTAGTGTTTGAAGCAGGGAGTATTGACTACCTCTTTGACACTGTGCTCACGTAGACAGGCCTGGCTGCCTCTGCGCTTCTCAAGTGTCTGGCAGAGGTTTGATCAGAGATATCTGGTCAGGGTATCAGCTGGCAATAGATTTTATTTCCTAGTAACTATTTTCAGGTTGTATTTGTGCTTTACCTTCAGCAGAAGCCAAGCACCTAAGTGTCTAGCAAAAGTGTAGCGGCAGGCTTTGTGGTGTAGAGAAGAGCAGAAAATAAAGGCCAGCTTTTCATATAAAAGCAAAGGATAACATGTGCCATATATTTATTTTCCAGATATGGCCATGTGAACTAGCCTTCTCTATAGGATAGTTCCCTTTCCCTATGATGGACAGCTGTTTGACTAGCTTTCACTTGAACATCTAACATGTTGATGTCTGAGAGGTGAATCCCATCCAGACACTTACATGCAGAGAAGTACTGCTGCCAGTTCTAAATTAAATACTCTCTTTTATATGTACATCACATTTCTAAACTGTAATTCTCAGTATGTCTGTCAGTAGAAGCAAAAAAGCATATGTTATCAAAACATGACATGAAATATGCTAAGCCTCCCCCCCTCACCCTGAAATCTATTTCCCTCCTAGATGTACAGAAGTGTGTCATTTTTATACTCTAAAGAAAAACCATGAAGAACTTAATCAACTGACTGAGTGTTGGCTTGTGAGGGGCTTAGTGCTCAACACACAAGTACAGGTGAATTGGTATATGTCTTTGAAAATCTACAGTCATCTTTTTCAGTTGCTTCATTCAGCAGAGGTATAAGGGAAGCAATGTTAAGACTAAGGTCTCCATTATCTTGGTGAATGAATGTTTTTGGCCTTAATGTATTGACTGCTCATGATTTCTGCAAGATTGAAATTACAACCTGAGGTCCTATAAAACCCATCATACGTTTGTTTAGTCTGTAGCTTTAGTCTGTTTCCATCACTGTTAACTTACTTCCCACATCAAGATAACCTACTTAGTCACCACTTTGAAAACATACCAGTTAGCACATAGAGCTACACAGAGCTGCTAACCTTTCATAAAGGAGAATAAGCACTGGCAACAGTGCTCTAAACAACAGCTGCAATTTAGTGGGAAACTGTATTAATACTTGTTGTATCAGTCTTTGTTGCTCCACTATTGTTTGTACCATGGTAAATGTTAGCACAGAAGAAGGCTGCTTTAACTTTGCAGTGTGTAGATCAAACTCCACAATTTAGTATGCAGATTGTGGCTATGATTGCTCTTGCAATTGACAACAAAGTATTAAATGGAGCAATTAAACTGGAATATTAAGTTGCCCAATCATCTGAGCTGTCAACTTGTCACAGACTTCCAACAGCAACACTGGCCATGTTTTGGGTAGCACTCTATGCTATGGTATGAAATCTATGAAAAGACGAAGGAAGCAAAGTGCTCTACTTAAATTTTCTGTGCTTGACTCTGGTTTCCTGGTGCAACTCAGAAGTCATTATGGTGAGCACACTCTTCAATCAAGGAGTTTTGGATCAGGAGTTTTCCTTTTCAGTCCCATTTTAGCAAAGTCCTTCAAGCAAGTGAGGTACTGGACTGGGGCATCTGCTCTCCATGTTTGTGTGTGAAGGCAGAGGCCCAATGGTGTGTTTGTTTCTCAGGTCTTTTGCTGCAGTTTGAGTCATCTGTATTTTCCCCCTATGTGGCTTCATATTTTCCATTATGCTATGTACAACAGCTCTGACATAAAGGAGAATAGAAAGTGCTCTGCTCAAGTGCCAGCGCTGCAGGCTTGCAGTGCACAGGAGGGAGCAGGGCTCAGCTGTCTACCACCACTGTGTTTGACATTGCACTGGAGCCATGTGGCAGTGCTCCCTTGAGACCTTGCACCACAGTGTCAGCAGTGTGTGACTTCTCACAGATTAGGAAGGTCAAGGCCAAGAGTCAGGTGAAAAATGCGTGATAGACTGCAGTGTTATTGATGACCACACTGACAGTGATTTATAGCACTGCAGTTTTCTACCTAATGAAAAGATGACATTTTGCTCTCAGTCAGACTAATCTATACTGAATATTAATTGTCCTCACTTCAGTGGTGCCCATATGAAATTTACTGTAGCACTTACAGATGAAGGGGGAGCCCTATTATACAAGCATTGCATCACAGCCATGGGCTGTATGTATGTGTGTCGGAGGAACACATAGCAAAGGAGATGTGGGCTGAAAAGAGACTTATATGCAAAACTTACAATAAATATGTATCCTGGAGGACAAGTAGGTGGGAAGAGAAACCCACACATATCTGATGATGGAAGGGGTTGGATTTCTAAGTAAAAATATTTTTAAAAAACCATAGAAGCACATTTTGTGTTTGTGAGACACTAATCCTCAGAGACTGCCAAGGTTACTCAAAGACTGAGCCAACTGCCATGGAGGCAGGACTTGCGCTGAGCTAATCTAGCATACTGCACATACCCAAGGTCTCTGAATCTGGTTCTCATTCACTGTCAGCATTCTTTGTTTGTTTACACCAGTTCTTCCACTTTTAACTCATTCTCTGCTCACCATTCCTCACCTTCAGATTCCAAAACCACTAAGGCTGCAAGACATGTTTTTTCCTTGGTGTTTACATTCCATTTCTGCTTGATTCTTTCCATGGATCTTACACACAAATAAAGCATTGCATAAAACAGTGACCACATTGTCAGCACCTCAGGTTCTTGGTCCATCATTGTGAGAAAACTATTTGAATATTGAAGACGCTCCAGCACAAGGTTTCAACATTCCCAGAATTGTGTATGACAATTATAAATTGCTAGCAATGTATTTCAGCTGCGCTTGTCCACATCTGCTCACCTTGTGACTTCTAGTAGGCAAATGAAGTGTGATCCTGATTGTATGCATGTTTCAGTCACCTGTCCCTCATCCCCGGAGGAGAGAAGGAATCTGTTATAGCTCCTAGCTAAAATGCAGGGATTTTCTAGACCTTCCTGTAGGACAAATGTAATGCATGCCTGAAAGAACAAACAGCACTCCAGCAACAGGCTGAGCTTATCACTGATATTTTAATGTTGACCCCCTTGCCAAAATCTACGTGGTTTCTGGAGGGATTCCTCAACTTCAGAACCTGGTCCCTACCCTTCTGCCCTCCTCAGCAGCCTCACACTAGGCTAAGCAAGTAAAGAATGTTCTCAAACCCATGCCTTACACTGGGCATCTGTAGGCGAGATAGCTGTAAGTTCAAAGTTTCCATGGATACTTATTTATTTATCTATGAGTGGGCTCATGTGTCACATTCTTGCACTTTATGGTGCACTGACAAGAATGTTTATATGTCTGCAGCACAGAGGGAAAACAGGGAGATTGCGCTGGAGAGAGGAGGAAAAGGAGGAACAGACTGGGGTACAGGGTGGACTGTAAGGACTTGTTTCTGCATAGGCTCATTTTCCAAATGAGTACATAGCAAGGTTACAAGGGAAGAAAATTGCAGTAAATGCCGAAGATCAGGCTCCTGAATATGGAGGGAGAAGCTTCCAAGTCAGCGGTCTTATTTGGAAGCCTTTGGTTGCCCTGGTTTTATGTTGTGTTTAAAGTAAATCAATCTGCAAAAATTGGTGCAGCATTCTTGTCCACATTCTCTTCCTATGACAGGTGACTCACCTCGTGGATGAGGGAAAGGCTCTGGATGTTGTCTACCTAGATTTTAGTAAAGCCTTTAACAACATTTCCCACAGCATCCTGGCTGCTCACAGCTTGGATAGGTGTACTCTTCACTGGGTAAAACACTGTCTGGATGGCTGAGCCCAAACAGCAGTGGTGAATGGAATTAAATCCAGCTTGTGGCCAGTCACAAGTGGTGTTCCCCAGGGCTCAGTATTGAGGCCAGTTTTGTTTAATGTCTTTATCAACAATCTGGATGAGAGGATCAAGTGCACCTTCAGCAAGTTTGCAGACAACACCAAGCTGGATGGGAGTGTTGATCTGCTGGGGTGCAGGAAGGCTCTGCTGAGGAATCTGTACAGGCTGGATCTATGGTCCAAGGCTAATGGTATGAGGTTCAACAAAATAAAGTTCTGGGTCCACAGCAACCCCATTGCTGGGGAAGACTTCCTGGAAAGCTGCTTGGCAGAAAAGGGCTTGGAGGTACTGATCGACAGAGCTGAACATGAGCCAGCTTGTGCCCAGGCAGCCAAGAAGGCCAATGGTATCTGGCCTGTATCAGACATAGTGTGTCCAGCAGGACCAGGACAGTGATCATCCCCCTGTACTTGGCACTGGTGAGGCTGCACCTTGGATCCTGTGTTCAGTTCTGGGCCTCTACTACAAGAGAGATATTGAGGTGCTGAAGCAGGTTCAGAAAAAGGCAACAAAGCTGGTGAAGGGTCTGGAGAGCAGGTCCTATGAGGAGCAGCTGAGGGAACTGGGGTTGTTTAGTCTGGAGAAAAGGAGGCTCAGGGGGGACCTTATTGCTCTTTACAACTACCTAAAAGGAGGTTGTAGTGAGGTGGAGGTTGATCTCTTCTCCCAGGTGTCAACTTATAGAAGAGGAAATGGCCTCAGGTTGCTCCATGGGAGGTTTAGATTGTGTGTTAGGAAAAATTTCTTCACCAAAAGGGTTGTCAAGCACTGGGACAGGCTGCCCAGGGAAGCGGTGGAGTTACCATCTCTGGAGGTATTTAAAAGATGTGTAGATGTGGGCTTAGGGACATGGTTTAAAGGTGAACTTGGCAGTGCTAGGTTAAGGATTGGATTTGGTGGTCTAAAAGGTCTTTTCCAACCTAAATGATTTTATGATTCTATTTTAGTTTTCCTACCTGGTGTCAAAATATACATATGGAAAGTCAGGTAGACAGAGTCAGTCAGTCCTAGATGCTGTAATTCAGCCATGGGCCAGGGTACTTGATATGAAACAGCACACACCAAACTTGGCAGTACACTGTGCTGCATGTCTAAAACACACCCAGTTCCTCTTTACCTACAGTTACAGGTACATCTCGTTTAATCACTGCAAACCCAAAGTGAAGTATGCCAATATTACCTAGTTTAAGCCTTTCCCTTGCAATTTCCCACTTGCTGGCATCATAAGGCAGACGTTCACATTGCTCATCTAGGGGAACTTCATCAGGATCCATTATGATAGACAGATAATGGTTGGTCTTCATTTTGGAGGAATAAGGCTAGAAAATAAAGAACATTGCAAAGTGAAAAAGAGGATAAGGGTATCTGTCAGCATCTTCTGGACAGTTAATTCTGTCCATAGGGCTGTGTGTTTCATAGTTCATTAGATGGCTTGGTTAAGCTCCTTTGGCTTTTTTATATATTGCAAGACTTTTTATGTAGAAGAAACTCCTTCCTCTAGCTTTCCTCCTATGTGGCATATCATAGAATCATAGAATAGTTAGGGTTGGAAAAGACCTTAAGATCATCAATTTCCACTCTCCCTGCCATGGGCAGGGACACCTCGCTCTTAACCATCTCACCCAAGGCCTCGTCCAACCTGGCCTTGAACACTGCCAGGGATGGAGCATTCACAACCTCCCTGGGCAACCTATTCCAGTGCCTCACCACCCTAACAGGAAAGAATTTCCTCCTTATATCCAATCTAAACTTCCCCTGTTTAAGTTTTAACCCTTTACCCCTTGTCCTATCACTACAGTCCCTAATGAAGAGTCCCTCCCCTGCATCCCTATGGGCTCCCTTCAGATACTGGAAGGCTGCTATGAGGTCTCCACGCAGCCTTCTCTTCTCGAGGCTGAACAGCCCCAACTTTCTCAGCCTGTCTTCATACAGGAGGTGCTCCAGTCCCCTGATCATTCTCGTGGCCCTCCTCTGGACTTGTTTCAACAGTTCCATGTCCTTTTTATGTTGAGGACACCAGAACTGCACACAGTACTCCAAGTGAGGTCTCACAAGGGCAGAGTAGAGGGGCAGGATCACCTCCTTCGACCTGCTGGTCACGCTCCTTTTGACGCAGCCCAGGATACGGTTGGCTTTCTGGTCTGCAAGTGCACACTGAAGCCGGCTCATGTTCATTTTCTCATAGACCAGCACCCCCAAGTCCTTCTCTGCAGGGCTGCTCTGAATCTCTTCTCTGCCCAGCCTGTAGCTGTGTCTGGGATCAATGAAATCCATGTGGACCTGTATCAACATATGGTGTTATGATACAGGCCTTCAGCACAGTCAAGAGAAATATTTTCAGTGAATGTCTAAACATTGCTGATAAAAATAACTTTCCTTCATGATTGTGCAAAACGAGAAGTGGCCATATGCAACACATGGGACTCAACTGCCTGTGTTTATTTTTTCCATAAACCCGGCAAAGACAGGTCATAGGTGGTTACAAGTTGTGCAAGACCAGTCATCAGGAGACCAGACATTGTACATTTCAGAAACTGCTTACAAATATCCAGGATTTTTTATTTTGTTAGTGGAAGTGTTCAAGGCCAGGTTGCATGGGGCTCTGAGCCACATAGTCTAGTGGAAGGTGTCCCTGCCTGTAGCATCAAGGTCCCTTCCAGCCCAAACTATTCTATGATTCTGTAATTCCATGAAATTTTTTATTTGAGTGTGAAGAAATTCATGAACACCCAAGCTCAAACATGTAATTCCAAATTAATTTGCCAGAAGTTCAGTTTCTACTGGGAGAATGGATAATCTACTTCACATGAGAAATGCAAGGAAAAATGAACCTAGTAGGAAAGTTTTCTGCAGTCCATGCATTTTGGAACATTCAAACCCTTCAAAGAATTGTATTCATATGTAGATAAGGCCCTTAGTGACATGGTTTAGTGGTAGATTTGACAGTCCTTGTATAAAGGTTGGGCTTGGTGATCTTAAAGGTCTTTTCCAACATAGATGATTCTGATTCTATGATTCTAATCCACTGGAATATTCTTGACACAGGAGTACTTATATTTCTATAGGAAGGGTCTGATGTTTGCTCTGATTTCCTTGAACGAAGCCTCTTTGTGTTGCTTTTCCTAAACTCCTGGAAACAGAACATGGGCACAGACAAAACCACACAGTTATACCAACATATTGGTTTCTTGTTGCCTCCTGTTATTTTCAACTTTCCTTCTCTACAGCTTGGAAATATATCCCTAATACATGTGTTTCTAGACATTACTTTGAGAAGGATATTACTAGCTGTGTATGTTTTGGTTACAAACACAACTAGACTAAAATGACAATAGCTAATAGCTCCTGTTTTAGTTGCAATTCACCATCCCAAATAACCAGAAAGTTTGTCCTAAGGTGGATTGCACTGACGCTTGGGGAAAAGTCACTTGGCATAAATCATGGCTTCAAAACACCCACTGACCCTGGACAGGACATGGGTAAGTGGGATATGGATAGAAACAAAGGCACATTTGGTGCTCCAAAAAGAGCATTTCTCTAGAGAGCTGTGTACCAGACTGTTTCTACCAGTCGCTTGAGAAAACCTTTTAAGTGAATCCATCCCAGAAAAAGCAATAGGGGAGTGGGAAGGTGCTGAGAGCTTCCTAGTGTTCTTTCTTGAGGTGCACTGAATACCAGATCATTTGTCCCTGTATGTGTAACAGACAGGCTCTAAGAAAATTCTCTCAGAAGCACACAAGTATGTAATTTAGAGCTAATTGCAGACATAAGTCCTTGAGAGTAAGGGTTGGTAACATAAACATGCAGAAGACCATAAGCACAGGCCAACATTAGCTGGAGAGACTCATCTGGAAAGAAGTCTTCACATGTCATCAAGCCTCTTTTTCTACAGCAACAATGATTATGTTAATAACCTTTTAACAATCTAACAAGCAAATGTCAACTTTTGATGTCATAACAAATTAAAAAAATATCTGCAGCCCTTTGCTACATTTGAAACCTACATTTTCCAAGGGTTTGCAGTCATGTTTTGAATTGTTTCATCATTACCGTTATGCAGTCAGAACTTGCTTTGTAATTTCTCTTATAACAAAGTTTCTCCATATCTTCAGTTGACCTCTACTTTTCTTTCTTCCCAAACTCCCATGCATTTCTCCTTATGGAAGTCTGTGGCAATAGGAAGGCAGGCAGAATAGCTGCTGCCATACTGCCCTGGTTTGGAGGTCTGGTCCTGCTTTCCCATAGTCAAGAGAAGTTCTCAGTGTACAACCTAAGATACAGACAGGCCTTAGTGCAGACTGGGATAAAATGGTCTGGCAGGCTGCAGTCAGCCTTTAGCAATTGGCAGGGAGCTTGGCCAGCTGGAACATGCTCAGCCGTGGTGGCTGTGAGCTGATGCCTGTGGCACTGCACTGTGGTACCTCTCATGCTAGGTGAAGGAGGGCAGCTGGGCTCAGCTGTGGTGTGGGAGTGGGGACAGGGGGATGTGCAGCTTTTCCTTATGTCCTGCAGTGCACCCCATCTCCCCAGTACTGCCTTCCCTCCAATTTATCTCCTCTGGAAAATTCTATGAGATCTTTCTGCATTACTGAGGTTCTGAATTTTCTGCTTACGAGAGCTGCTGTGCTTTAACCTGCACACACCAACCGAGCAATGCAGGCGTGGTGCTGTCAGCAAAAAGGAGATTTAAACCATCACCATCAGCTTTGGACAAGGAGGAGCAGCTGCAGGGGCACTTAACATTATCATTCTGATATAAGGTCATATCCCTAGAAGCTGCACCACCAAAACCACTTCAGCAAAATATCACTTTGGAAGTGATGTAATTATACCAGACACTGTGTGCAAACCAGACCTCATTGCGCTCTGTGAAGATCTGTCATTCCCACTCACTCAGATCTTCAAAGACATTAAGATGCCAAACCCCCACATCTTTTAAAGGAATGGGGATGCCTTTGGTGGGAGTCAGGCACCCAAATGCTTGTGAGACTCAGAGCCTTGCCACCAACCAGGCTGTTTCCTGGCTTACTCATACTCAGCCTTGTGAATTACAGTTCCCTGAGCACCCATCAGCAGCCTGGTGATTGCACTGGGAACAAGGGTGGAATCAGATTATTCATTAGACTCAGCAATCCCAGTGTCCTGGGAAGGATTTTCTGACATGAGCAAAGGGCTGGTAAGGAGAGGCAGGAGCCACTGGGAGCTCCTTGTCTATTCTTACCCTTTTCAGCTTGCGAATGAAGAGGGTCAACAGGAGCCAAAAGAGCGTTGCAGCCACACAGGTACAGGTCAGGGTTATTAGCTCCAGGTTTGACCTCTCTGATGTGCCTGGGAAAATCAAGTGGCAAACGTTTTAGAAAATGACCTGCACAGCAAGGGCACTTTATGTTTCTTTGCCATGAAAATTAAATACCAGGAAGGACCAGCTTCTTTTCAATGGGGTATTAATCTCTGTTTGGACTGGCCCGCAGACACTGGGAAAAAAAACATGGTCTCCCCAGCAAAGCTGTTGCACTGAATACAGAAAAATGGATTTTGATCCAACTGTAATCTTTTCTGTAAAAAGTCAGCTCTTCTCTCAGGTGCAGGAGGTGAAGCATCCAGGCTGAGGATGGCCACTCAGATAATAATTTCCTTTAGAACTGTAAATTCAGCTGCAGGGTATTTTTAGCCAGACTTTCTCTGTGTGAGCATGTGTGTGGGCCTCTGTATGCAGTTTCAAGCCTCTCGCCACCCACAACTGCAAAACCCATCTGGCCAAGTCCACAGCCAACAGAGGAGCAGAGGTCTTGAAAACGCTCACTCCCTGGCAGCCTTGGGATGGGATGGGGGTGCACGGGGGGAACAGCTCTGCTGACCCTTCCTGGGGGAATGCTGTGGTGTGAGAGCTGCTGCTAACGTGTCGGAGAAGCTCCAGGGAAGGCTTGTGCTGATGTAGACATCAGTGAATCCAGGTGTGATCCAGGACATGCTGCAGTGCTGCTGCTTGGGTTTTGCTGCTCAGGATGTTTGGTGGCTTTCCTCAGGCACTCTGCCTGCTGTGTCCCAGCTCAGCGAGCTCTTCTGTGCTGATGGCTGAGCACTGAAGCCCACACCTCTGCCCCAGAAGCCCTCACTAGAAACGTTGATGGGGGAGACCACACTGCCAGGATCTCTGAAGGAACATGGAACCATCTCCTTCCCCAGCAGCACCTCTCAGAACCCAGCTGGCGGGGAGCAGGGAGAGCTCTCCAAACCAGGGAACAGATTAAGCACAGAAAATGGAAAACAAAAACAACAATGGAAAACAGAGCAGCAGAGAGCGTGAACATTAGAAATCCAGAGAGTATTAGAGGCCACTGACAGATCTTAAAAGCAAAGAAGTAAAAATGAAATTAATTTCAGACTGCTGTTTAGGGATTCATAAAATGGTTTCAGAACAGTCAGTTTTGCAAATCCTGTGATCGTGTCAAAATACCACACTTCCCACAATATGTTTTCCATCTGATTGGTAAAATATGTAAAAATAAAACCCTTCATGCTTTGCCTCTTATTCTGATACACCCTCGACAGGGAGAAAATGAGAGGACAAGAAGGAGTAACTTTGAACATGATTTCACAGTAGTTTTGTCAACAGCACTTGTAGCAGTTTCAGACCCCGAGCAGCTCAGTGTTACTTCTGACACATGAAAAAGGGATGATTGATGCCTCATTGGTGGGTTTACCGCATAATCCAGAGGGATGTGCTGCCTGGCTTCAAGCAAGGTTACAGAGCTTTGTTCAGAGGTTGAATTGCTTCCTGTAGCTGCAGCTTAACTAGCACAATATCTTTCCTCTCTAAAGGTGATAATCAGATTTGCATTCATGCCCTATGTCTAAGATTCCTCTGTCATGTCCATTCTGGAGCTTTGAGAATAAAGCTCACTGAAGAAAAATATGACTGCAACTACAAATGGAGACATAAAGAAACTATTTCTTCAAAATACCAAGAGTGTTAATTTTTCACTAGTATGTTTTAAAAGGCTTGATTTAGGTATGGAACATAGTGATGACAGAAATGATACAGCCTAATGCAGCTTGCCTACCCTCTGGCATCAGCCTTTTACATATGGATGCCCTGCTCTTGCTTCTGAGCAGCACCCATGCAGATGGTGAGTAATAGTTTCTGACATTTATTCAACCAGAACCTAGAGGGGCTGAAGGTTCATTTGTTGCTGCTGCTCCATATGGCAGGACTCAGAACACCCTTGAGGCACAGTACAGCCAGTCCTGGGGTGGAAGACAGCAACTCTTTAACCACTACCTTATGCCACCGAGGAGTTATTGAAAGAAGCAAGCGTGCTGTCTTTGAAAAGTCCGAGCTAAATTAGGCAACCAGAAAGTATTTCTTCAGTCTGGGTTTAGGCTTAGTTATGGAGCACCAGATTTGATGTTTCCCACCGCCTCCTCTTAGAGAAACTGATGTATTATGGCCGAGACAGGTGGTCCATGCAGTGGGTGGGGAACTGGCTGATCAGCTGCACCCAGAGGATGGTGATAAATAGCTCCTTTTCCAACTGGTGACCTGTAAGTAGTGAGGCCCCCTGAGGGCCCAACACTGTTTAGTATCTTCATGAGTGTTCTGGAAGATGGGATCAAGTGTACCCTGATGAAGTTTGCTGATGATACCAAACTGAGAAGGGAAGTGGACACTTTGGAATGGAGAGCCACCCTGCAGTATGACCTGGCTAGGGTGAAAGAGTGGGCCAACAGAAACATTACAAAATTCAACAAGGACAAGTGCAAGGTCTTGCACCTGGGAAAACACAATCTAAGATTGCAGCACAGGCTGCAATCTACCCAGCTGGGGAGCAGCTCTGTGGAAAGGGACCTGGGGGTCCTGGTGGACATCAAACCCAATGTGAGTGAAGAGTGTGCTGCTGTGGCAAAGAAAGTCAACAGGATGCTGGATTACATTAACAAAAGCATCTCCAGCAGAGATAAAGATGTAATTATCCCACTCTACTCATTGCTTGTCCAGCCACACCTGGAATACTGTGTTCACTTTTGGTCCCCGCTATACAAAAAAACATGTAAACAGGCTGGAGAGGGTCCAGATTGGAGCCACAAAGATGATCGAAGGACTGCTGTATGAGGAAAGGCTGAGAGAACAGGGTTTGTTCAGCCTTGAGAAAAGAAGGCTCAGGAAAGACCTTATTTCCATGTTCCATCATTTAACGTGTGGCTACAAAGAAGATGAAGACTCCCTTTTTACAAGGAGTCACATGGAAAAGATGAGGGGTAGTGGATATGAGTTCTTCTTGGGGAAATTCCTATTGGACACAAGTTGAAAAATTTCCACAGTGAGAAAACCAGCCATTGGAATAAGTTCCCCAGGAAAGTGGTGGATTCTCCAACGCTGGATGCTTTGAAGATTCAGCTGGACAAGGTGCTGGGACATCTTGTCTAGACTGTGTTTTTACCAATAAAGGTTGGAGCAGATAATGCTTGAGGTTCATTCCACCCTGGTGTTCTACGATTCCATGATTCTGTGATTCTCTGACTCCTAGTCTTACTAAAAGCCTTGCAGCCAGAGCTAGCTCAGTGCCTCTTAGCTGGGTATGGAAAGTTTTGATTTGAGGCAGAGCAGGCAGGAACACTCAGAAGAGGTCAGGATTAACAGAGTTTGGAGAAGCTGTACACAGATGTAAATCTCTTTCTATGCCAAATAGCCCAAGATTTCTGGCTCTGCCTTACACCCTTCCCAGACTTTCACCCACCAGCTACCTCATTACACACAGACTTCAGCCCATGTGCAATTCTGTCCCATCCTCCTGACCTGCTGCGGCAAGTGGCAGCCTCCTTCCTGTCCCAGAGCCACTCCGAAATCCTCCCACTCCATCCTGTGTTTCTGCAGTGCTGCAGAGAGGCAAAGAGGGAGCAAGTGAAGAAGTGCCACTAACAGCATATTCTCTCTCTCAGCAGTAACAGGAGCCACCAGGACCATGAAGCCGTGTGGGGATGAGAACCTGGACTACTGTGTTGACTCCTCCAGGTATGAGATCAAGGCATGGGATCGCATGGGCTCTGTCATTAGAATTTCAGCTCTGAACATCAAAGTGCAGTTCAGTTTTCAAGGGAAAAAGCAATGCCTGGGACAGCAACTCTACTCTGCTGCACACAAAGCATCCCTCGTCTTTACACCAGTGTGATTTACCCTGCTTAATCCATGTGATCCCATGGTCACGGCAGTGCAGCACTGGAGTGGGTGCTCAGAGATGCTGAGGAATTTCATGGCAAATCATCTACTCAGAGAGCAGACCTGAAGAAGAGCTGCCAGAGAAAAGCCTGTGTTCCCTCCAGGCCCAACAGCTTGTGTACCATGGCCTTTAGGGACATGCTTCCCTCCATCTGCTGGGTGCTCTGGCAGTCATTTGCTATTCTGGTTCCGTCTTTGCAGATTTGCTACCTCTTCAGTTCCTCAGCCAACAGCAAGCAGACAGCTTGCTCTGACATGTCCACAAACGCATCCCCTCTTCTTCTCAGACAGCCCAGCAAGCATGGCTTCCAAACCAAACATGGGCTGTGATTGTTTAAAGATGGCCCTTTGATTCCACCTTCCATTCATCCATCTCGGATACAAAAATAACACATTGTTTTATCTGTGAGTATAGGAATGTTTTTTCAGAGGAAATAAAGAGAGCAGACAGTTTCCTTCCTGACTTATTCACAAACTACTCTTCTAATCTGCTAAACATGGCCATAGACAGGAGGTGTTGCTCCACTCCCTTTGATCTGCAGCCCCATGCTCCAAGAGCCCCTGGGATGGAGGGAAGGTTTGGTGCTCACGGTGGCAGGGTCTATACTTCTCAGAAAGATAAGCAAGTGGCAAAGCCTAGAGAGAGCCTCATGTTTAAACCCTGACCCTTTCCAGTCTCAGGGATGGGGTGAGAAGCTGCTGTTCCCTGGGAGAGGGACAGACCCTAGAGGTCAATGTAGGAATGAGTGAAAAAACTGCAGCGATGTCCCTTCATGTAATAGGAAAAGAAAGGGTGGAAAGGCATTTTCCTTGGTCATAGTAGATAAGACAAACTCTCTCTGTTGTTCTCATCCAGTATCAAGGATATTAATTTAAATATGATAGTCTTCATCTTTTGTTTATGTAAGAGCTCCCATAGGAGTTACATAAGAACATTGCCAGTAGTTCCTCAGGACATGTAGCCAGAGAAGAAGTCCTCCTGGCTGCTTTCTTTCCTCTCTGAATCACAGACAAGGAGATACGATTTCCTAGAAGCCATCTGACAGAATGCTTGTGGTTGTAATAAATAGCCAAACTACAATGTTAAAAATCAATACAATAATGAATTACATTGCCCAGGACTATCAATTAGTAGGATGCATTGGACAATAAGCACTTAACACAAGTTATTCTTTTAGACATTACAGCAGCCATAAAAACCTTAGCATTGAGAGACAGATGTTTTTAACTCCTAGATAACATCAGTTTGGCCAGTCCACATGTACCTGTACTTATCCCAAATCTTTTGAAGTAAAACTATCAGTGTGTCATCAGCAATCACCATTAACTGAGACACACTCATGTCAGAAAATCAATACTGATTTACTAGCTGTAATTGCTTTCTGCTGTAGGGAGTATTCTCAGTAGTATTCTGATACATTTAGCAGTTGTATGAGAATATCCAAAAAGACATAATCCCTCCTGAGAGGCTGGGAGTAGTCAAATTTTCTTCTGTAAAAAGAAACTAAATGCATTTACAACTGTTTACTTAACAGATGAGATCAGTAAGATATTGTTATGTCAGATTCAGTTCATATATGGTACTGACTTATATGGAAAATGTCAACCTACTTCTTTTATGTCACAATATATGAACCAAAAAGGTTCATGAAACTGAATTCCATGAAACTGAAAAGTCAATGAATAAGCATTATTTCTATGCAATGTTAAATTTCTTGACAGAAGTCACTGCCACAGGCCTGAGTCAAGCTTGGCAGGAGACAGAGCAATGCGGACATTTAAATAAATGGCAAAATAATTCAAGTAATGGTTGCAGAAATAACTAGATCATACCTACTTTTTACAAGTACCTTTGAAAAATGCATGTGTAATGATTCCTAGGCTAAAATCTTCTAGTCCTATTTGGCAGTTTACTTTACATTGAAAATAAACAAATGAAAATATCCCTGGTCTCTAATTTCCATGGAATTAAACTGAAATGGGAAAATGAGTGGGTAGGAGAGCGTTCCTTATTCTGGTTTTTGTTTGTTTTGACAATACTAAATTTACATTTGTCTTCTACCCTGACCTGATCTTTGTTGGGTTGAAGCAATTCTTCTTTTTAGGTCAGTGTAAACACGCTCTGAGTTAGCATTTCCTGCTAGGCTTCCTTTCCAACCTGGTACGCTTCCTTTGCTAGGACTTCCTTCAAACTGATGGCTTCAGAGATCACCACATGAGCCCCAAGTCACACCCCCACGCTTCCAGCCTGAGTAAGAGCATCACCCTGGCAAGCTTGCTCTTCCCATTTAAAGCTGTGCTTTACCTTGTACCGTGACATATGCCGCACTCTCCACGGAACCTTTTAAGTTGGTGGCTACACACTGGTAAAGTCCTTCATCCTCCTCTTTTACTCTTTCAATAAACAACATTCGGCTTCCTGGCCCTAAAATTATTCCTGTGAAATGAAATATTTTGCAATGAGAGAGAGCCAGGATATAAACAAAAACAGGCCCTTGTGTAACAATATCTGCTCTAAGTTCTGAAAAGAAATCTGAGCTGCAGACTGCACAGCACAATGTTATCTGCAGGAAAGCCAAATATACTTGGATGTTCTGGGAATCTTTTGGAAATCAGTGTTTACAAAGCAGCTGTGTTAGTGAAAAAGCTCAATCTAAAGGAATGATCCGGAAACACTTGGTACCGTGTGTATCTATTAACACTGTGCTTACACTGTCATCCAGGAGAGTTCTTCTCCATGTCCCCAGCTTTTGGAAAATGGGTGGTCTGATTACTGCACTTGCAGGTGTAGGTCTGCCCCAGAAGCAGCTCAAGCTTCCAAGACCCAGCTCCACGTATCCACACTGGCTCTCTTGGCAGAAGGTTCACGCCAAATCTCACTTGCCCACACGGCATGGAACAGCAAGCCCCTTCACAGAAGGACCCCAGCTAGCAAGAGAGATCCCATGTGGTGTGCCCTAACACACAAGAGTTACCTCAAGCTTCCAACATCTTGTTTATTCCAGCTAGGCCAACTCAGAGGCCAGCCTGGGCAGTACTTCAGCAAGTGAGGAAGAGGTAGGGAGCAGATTTGGCCTCAGGACTGCCTCTAAGGCACCGCATAGCCAGGAAACATGCAGTCAAGTACACACTTGTGAGTTTGCCTCCATCAGAACTACCATCCCATCAAAATGTATTCCCACCATCTGTTTCAGGCACCTAAATAAAGTGTTCTGACCTGCCCTCTAAAGGCATCTTTCTGGCTACTAACTTTATGCGTTGCATCACACCCAACTTAAACATAACATCCATTTTAGAGGGGAGTGTTAAGAGTGCACGTTACAACGATGTGGTCACTGTGAAGCTTTATGGAATCTGGCTCTAGATTTCGTGTCTCGGCTGCAAGTCTGCACAGGCTTACAACTCACTTGGAGAAATCCTTAGATTTTTTTCTGAGTTGTTTTTATCCACTCTATAGTAATTTCTAATAATGCAGGACAGAACCATAAACACAAACTTCCTAAAGCATTGCTAGTGAAGACTACACTTTGGATGCAAGTACCTACAGACCAAACCTCCTTGAACATTTTTGCTGAGCTTGTAACACTAGCTCATTATGTGCTACTGATCTGAATGTGGATAAATTCCCATGAGAACGGTTTTGCCTTTTCCCCCATCATACATTTACACCTGCAATTGCCAAGGAACACTTCCATGGCTGTGGTGTCAGCAGTGCTGGATCTTTGAATCCACATTCCAGACACAGCAGTAAACAAATCCCAGAGTTTTCCTGTAGCAGCAGTATGCCACCTGGGAAGTTGTTCCTTTCTGCTGTGTAAGACCTGGATTCCTCTGCTGCCAACAGGCACATTTGGTTTTGGATTTAATTGGGTGAATCAAGAACAGACTTCCCATACCCAGCCACAGACACCCCTGGTACCCTTACACACATAACGGAAGCTTGGTTTTCTCCTGTCTTGCTGTATGCTGGCCAAGACACCTGATCCTTAGGCTCCCTCTGTAGTAGATTGAGAGAAGTATGTTTCTCTGGAGATGATTCTTCTAAAATGCAAATTGAGAGCTGTAATTTTTACACTGACTCCATAGAGACCTATTGTGTCTACACCTACAGGCTGGCTGAGGTTTTGGGGTGAGATGGAACAACCAAGAGCACCCGTGCTGCTGCCTGCCTGCCTGTAACACCTGGGCAATTCTCCTTCCTCACATCCAGGTACCAATGCCAATGACTCTGCAAATAGCTACCTAAAGCAGATGGGTAAATAAGAAGGCTGCAAAAGGTAGGTGAGTACACAGAGCTCTCACCTGATTCTTGCTGTATTTCCTCATGGTTTTTAAACCAGGATATCTGGGGCTCGGGGATGCCATGAACCTGGCACTCCAATATGGCAGAGTTACTGGTGTTCACTGTCTGATCCGTAAGGTGCCGCAGCAGGGCTGGTGCCTCTTGAGCTACAAGACAAAACAACACCTCTGTTTTACATTCCTGTAACTGTGGGGGTTTAATTATCTTCCCTATCAGCATTTTACTGATGATAGAGATTGCTAGGGCTGTTCTACCAAGTTCATTGTTCACAGATTTTATTTACCATTTCAGTTTGCTAAAGTGTTTGGTGTGTACAGAGTACTCTCATTACTCAGCAATAGCAAGTTATGATGAACAAGTTATGAAGACCAAATGATGACACCATTTCAAAGATTTCTACAGTTGCATTACCAATCATATTTGTTTATCAAAAGCAATGAGTTTCTAGGAGAGCTCAGAGCTTTGCATCATCGAGAGAAACAAACTGTGACACCAAAGTTTTTAACAATTAACAGGACACCCTTGTAGCAGAGCATCTCTGTGACACTGACAGCACCCTATGACTGTACACCACAATACCCATGAATGTGACTTTTATCATTTACTTACTTTAAAAAGTACAGTTACAAATCATATTCAGTAAACTCATACCATCTAAAACCAGAAATCATAAGCACAGAGGTATTGTGTTACATGTCCCAGAGTCTTCATAAATTCTTCCACTTCTGCACTTCACATATTTGGCTGAACGTAACAAGGCTTGGCCAAACCACACCACAGCCCATGTGCCAAAACTGCGTTGGTGAGAAATGTGCCCGTGTCCTCTGGCATCCCACAGGCACTGGAAACCCTGACAGCAGGGCCCAAAGCTGAGTGCTAGCAGGCCACACAGCATACCAGCACCACTCCTGCTTTGCTTTGATTTACGGACATTCATATGACCACAATGGAATACAGCACATTTCCATGACAGTCAGTGACAATGAGTATTGGAAGCATGTCTCATTTCTTCTGCTTCTTCTCAAGGGCCTCCCTGAAGGGCATTTCAAAACCACTCTATAAACTTCATGTTAGTGTTATTCCTTTATGAATCAAAACAGCCAATCTTTCTCAGTCATTTCAAACCTTTACCACTCCTTCCACCATTTTGTACAGAGCCGAAGGCTGTCCTGACAAAGAAGATATTTGCGATATTTATGCATGTTACATGGCAACGTCTTTCTGTCACATTTGCAACTCTCACGTTATCCTTTTTGGTATTTTGGTTCCTTTAAAGCAGTGATGGAGAATCCGGGATGGTCCCAAGCAGTCTCACAGATGCAGATGCTCTGCAGATTCCCCCAGATTCCCCGATCTTGCAAGAAGTGATTATCTTTCCCTTCAAGGACACTTCCAGAATCAGCCATTATTAACACAGTAACATTACACAGTTCAAAATATGAAACAAAACAAAGCAGAAATCAACTCTTTGCAAATATTTTCTTCAAGACTGCAATCGATACAGATAAGGCAAGTTCAAGTACTGTAACAGCTGAGTTTCTGACATTCTGTCTTTGGAAGATCTATCTACCTTTTCAGAAAAACTGACTGTGAGATATTTCCCTCTTCACAATCATTTGGTTACCAGCTGCAAATAAAAACTCTCCAGAAAAATTAAGCACCTATGTATGTTCCACCAGCTTATGCAGTGTGCATGAACCCCGTAGTATTAAAAGCACTTTTAAAGCAGTCTTCGTTATGTTTTCATCCCTTGAAATTAATTCCAACATAGTCAGGACTGTGCTGTGACCGTTTGGGCTTTTCTGAGCTGCAAGTCTGTAATTTCCACACGCAAGGCTATATTTTCGTTGTTGTTTACAGTGTAGTAGACAATTTATTCTCTCTTCCCAAAGAGTAATGCTGATGAGAGAGGCTGTAAAGTAAATTTTTCACAATACCTACGCAATGACATGGTCAACAGTGTTTGACTTGCAGCCAAGAAGACTGCCCGCTTCTCCTTGATACCCCACCTGATTTTTGCACAGTTCCATTTTTCACTACACTGTCTATGAACAGGTACCATCTGATACATGTCCACATATGCATGCTGAGAAGAGCTCACATTTATCAATAGCCCCTGACGGACACCCCAGCCCAGACATCCAAAATGAAGGCAGACAAGATGACAGAACAAAGGCAAATCACACATTCTGTGAGTTACTTGTGATTAATTTTAATTTGTTTATAGCCATACACTAAAGATGGGTTTTCATATTAAGAAAAAACTTTTTTTTGCTTAAAACTTAAATCACCATTCACATACTTTCAACAATTTTTCTGCTGCAATCAGCTGGTTTTTCAAGGACTTGGTCAACCTGAGAATTATTCTCTTCTGCAAACCACTCATTTCTCCCATTCATTTTTTCAGTGAAGCCAAGGGGGGGCAGTTTGCAACACCCCTCTCTGCTCACTCAAACCGTGGGGCTGCCCTGGCCACCAGCAAGAACATCTCAGCACCCAGGGCAGCCCCCCAGGCTCATCGTCAGCCATAGTGCCTGTCCACAAATGCAGCCTTGCCAGGCCAAACTCTGCTCTCAGTTACCCTGAGGAGCTTCATTGTAGGCAGAGTTTGGCCCAGGGGAGCAACAGGGAGGTCACAGAGTGAAAACATTACAATTTTTTCACTTTGGGGTTTACTTTTGCATTCCGTCCATTTTTGCCCTTTGTTATGATTATGTTGTCTGTTCACTTATTTTTATTAATCAGTACAAAAATATAAATACAAGCTTTAATTTTAACACTTAAAAAAAAAAGGATAATTCACACCTTTCTCCCTAAATAATATATTACACAACAAAAGGCAGAGAAACTCCCCAAACCGATGAAATTCTCCAGTCATCTGAGGACATCAAAAGTGACATCAGTAGTTTTTATCTGGCCACCAAGAACTGCTTTCCTCAAAAGTTTCCAGTGACATTTCTCTGTGCCTCCCGACATGGGCAGTCACATTGGGTGTTACAACATCCATGCACAGCATGGCCCCTCGAGCATGGTCAAGACCAGGCTGTCAGGACGTCCACCCAGCAGTGGGATACATCATCACAATTCACAACAATTTCACAGAGGAACAGTCTAACAGCCACATCTCTTTTTTCTGAACCGAATTCATATTGCCTGGCAACTGGCTGCTGCAAGTCACCGTGCTCCGGCTCCCAAGACCATGGAAAATTCATAACGTCCTGTAATCACCGCCCACCTTGCCATCAAATGTCTTCTCACAAAAGAGCCTTGTAAAAAGGGGGATTCTGTATTGTAGCCCTTCTGAAGACTTGCAAATGCCAAAGAGCACAGTTGCCCCATTTTTAAGCAGTCACCAATGATTTCTCTTGCTTTTTTGGCATGGTTTAGGCAAAAAAAGAGAGCCAGATCACTTTGCAAGAACATTGTTTGTGGAAGCCATCACACTAATAATGAACAAAAGAGCTACTGTATGCAAGCAGGCTATAGGTGACATTTCAAGATATAAATGATTATTCTTTTCTTTACTCTGACAACTTCCAGGTTATCAATTGTTTTCTAAGCATTTTAGGCTCCATGAAACTGGCATTATGGGGAAATGCTATTGTTTACTCTTTCACACTTGACAAAAGCAATTCCCACGTGAAAGACAAGTTTAGCCGTGGGACACAGTCTTGATACCTAAAGGAGGAAATAGTCTGGTGAGTTCCCAAGCGCAAGAAACTGTCATGTTGTCACCCTCTATTTTAGAAGCACAGCCACTTTGTTCCTTTGCTGTAACTATTTTGGTCACTACAGTCTGTTTTGTTATGGCTTATGTAAATGCTATATAAATGATCAATCATAAGTGTAACCAAAAATAATAAAAGCTATGTATTGTAAAAAAATAAAGTTATCAGATCTATTAAAAATAGTAACTTCTTCCTTATACAGCATTTATAATACACAGAAACATCTCAGCAAAATCATCAAGAAGGAAATAAAAAGGGGGAAAGCTCACGAGGAAGTCTGAGGTTGCCCTTAATTCTCCTTCAACACTCTGTCTGGTTCTTAATTCCCATAATAAATCCAATTGTCATTTGCATACCAAAAGCAATGAATATTTTTAATGGCTTCAGTTTTGAATGTGTATTTTTCAAAACATATTAAACAGCTCACTGTGCTGGCTGCAACCTTGTCAGTCGTGTTAGTGTAATATTTCTCATTTAATAAAATAATTACAACATTACAAATTCCTGAACCTTCAGGCCAGGAGCAATACTCACACTTTTATCAGTAGCTTTTTACATTAGTGCAGAACTGACTTTAAAAATTGACCAACACAGCAACTGGAAGTCTACCTGGATTTATTTAGAGAAACACAGTTCATGTCTGCCAGTTTTAAAATCATCATTATTATAAATGATATGATAGGTCTGTGCATTATATCAACATTTTTATTTCTTCCCTGCATACTTCTTTTAGAAGATACTTTTTAAGATTAATGTACTTTAGTGTAGAAAATAATTTCAAATAAATAAGCATTAGAACTTGCTCAGCAGGTAATATTTATAAGTCCATCAAGATCAGATTAAAATAAAAAATATATAGTCCAGTCAATCTCAAACTGAATTGTGCTCATTCCGCACGTTCAAGTTAACTTAATGTCCATTGTTGACTGAAAACAGCAGTTTTTAAAGTTAATCAGTTTATTCAGCTTTGACACTTTTGACGAGGCTGATATCAAAGTGGAAGAAAAGATTGATCCAGAGTTTTCCTTATTGCTCAGTAGGAGACAGCAAGAGAAAAAATAACAACATGCAAAATGTAGCACAGGGGATCTTCCAAACCCCAGCTTCCACGTGCCTTGTCAAAGCAGAAAACACCCATCTGAACTCAACTGGAAGCTCACACGTTATGATTTTTTTGCTATTCTTCCTACATCCAACCCATGGGGGAATGTGCACCACCTCATGGCCTGGAAGGTAGCAACAGTAATAAAAAAATCAAGATGATATGAGACACCTGTTACTGTTTAATGAGTCCTTTAATGTTTTACATTGCTTTGTGTTGTACAATCATTCCTTGTGCTTTTATATTTGAGGATCCGAGAGTAAACAGCCTTTTTGTTGCAGTGCTCACCTCTGATTGTAACGTCTTTCTTTTGAAGCACTTCTTTCCCCGTGTATATGTTCCTTGCTCGGCAGGCATAGGTGCCAGAGTGTGCCAGGGAAACATTCTTGATGGTCAGAGTGAGTGTGACAGAGTACTCCTTTTTGAGAGACCTTTTTACTTTCGTTTGATTGTTGACTGTCCTCGGTAAAATCCAAGTGATGTCTTTGTACAGGAATTTGTTAGCTGAACAGGACAATATCAAATTCTCTCCTTCAATGGGCACTCTTTCCAAACTAATATGGAATCCACTGGGTACATCTGTCAAAAATCAAGAACACTTTTTAGTATATATGAACTGAATGGGCCAAAATTAACACGGCGTATACTTTCCCCTTTATCAGGAAGCCTTTGTACTAATCAATGTTGTTGTCTTCCTGCTGAAGTCTCTAATCTTTCCGTTCATATGCTAGGCTCCAACTATTCTTATAATTTGTCTTGGAGCTGTGGGACACTTGAGCTCAGACATTAGTGTAAACTGAAGTCGCTCCTGGAAGTAATGAGTTTGTGTAAGTGTTATGCCAAGTTAAGACAGACTGGGGCAAGGTATCAAAAGAGAATTATTTAAAGACAGCACAGTGGGACTATGAAAAAGAAGAAAAATTCTGATCTCAGCTCCAGCTTGCATGAGAGAAAATGAATCTCAAGGGGACAGTAGAAAAATACTGCAGCTCATCATGTTTGGTTATATTGTTTTCTTATTATTCCTAACTATTCAGACAAATTATATCTTACTTCTTACAAATGCTTCAAATCCTGAGAAATTACTGAATCTGTGATTACAAGCCTGAGAGTTCCCTTGGAACAGAGGTATTTACCCCTCATGCATTTAAAGTGTGTCAGCCACCCAAGAGGAAAGCAGAAACGTTAGCCTCTGGCCTCAGTGGCTGGCTGTGTGTGAACAGCATTCAGATGAAGATCACTCTATTCGGGCTGCTCCGCACTCAACGTAGGTGAACAATATTTCCACCTGAGAGAAATCAATGATCATGGCACTAACTATACAACTTAAGCTTTCACAAGCATTTTCCATAGCCAATAGTTCAGGAAGGAGTAATTGAGCCAACAATATAAAGCCATACTTGAAAAAGTCACGTTTGCACTTAGCTGTAATGTTACTGCAGCTTCCTCCACCAGGGCAGTGGCATAGACCCGTGGCAGTGAGGACTGGCTCCCAGCCACCTCTACCTGGGGCTCATCCCTCCAGCGAGGGAGAGTTACACCATTGACCTCAGTGAAAGCAGAAGCAAGTTCCTGAGAAAAAGCCCTTCCAAGTTTTACTGCGAGAGTGCAGTCTCTCTGGGTTTATTTGTAGCCGATATTCTGATAAGGTCATTTCCTTCTCAGTCAAGTGATATCGACATTGGCCATTTTCAGTTGTTCTTTCACTGCTAATTGCTATGGCACTTGGCTGTGAACTTGACTCAAAATCATAAGAATGGATTTGTCTTTCATAAGGGAGAATCATGCCTTCTTTTCTTGCCTCTTAGAGCATGAACAGCTCAACACCGTCTTCCATTCAGTTCCACGCTCACCAATGTTGCTTTGGGTTTAATGTCACATAAGAGTGATGCGTAAGAATAGATCTCCAGTGATTAGTGTCTCACATCTTCTTTCAGTAGTCTATTTCATTGACTGACCAATCCATCAGAGAGCTTCTGCCTAAATCCCCACAATACAAACTGAGCTGCCTTGCCTCCCAAAGGGGGCCATGACTGTGACCTGCTCACTGCTGCTTTCCAAAGTTCTGCCTGTTGAAAGTCTGGCATAAGTTGCTGCCTTTATTATCCACTTTTCCACAGTTAGCCTGGAGTGTTAAGCACAGGGTAGAGGAGCTCCTGCAAGCCCTGGATTGGAATTTTCTCTGACTATAGATGATTTCCAGAGAGAGGCCTGATTTCTGTTGGTAGAACTCATTGAGCCCTTGCAGTAGGATTGAAGTGTGTGCCTATCATCAGCTGTAGTTCAGGCGTATAGTTCAAAGATAAACCTAGTGGAGGCAGTTACACTTAAGAGATTGGATATTGAAACCTGTGTATTGACTTGTTCCTCTTACATTTCATTGGAATCCCTTTTTTTCCTCTCCCTGGCAAAAACCCCTTTAAATTTACTAACTTATCTATGAGTGATGATCATCAACATTGTTTTTGATATGTAAGAGTGCATGGTACCAGATTTTGATCTCAGTTAAGAACACTGGAAATGCTACTAAGATGAAACTTTTCCTTACACAGGCTACAGCATATTTAGCCTAAGCTATCAAAATGTAGACATCTACATAGTTATTTTGTGTACGGGCAAAAGTTTACAGACCATGGAGTGGTACAGGCTCCAAATGGCAATGCAACCCATTGCCTTAAGATGAGTCAAATTACAGAGATCCGGTTCCCTCACACATAACTGTGAAGAGATCCTACATGACCACCTTAGGCTTAGATACTTATCTTTAAGGTTTAAGTTAGATGAAGTGAATCCTACTCTTTATTTTGTCACGAAACATAGAATTCAGACACAAAACTGATCAGAGGACCAAAGTTTTGATCACAACTATGTATTTGGATAAAAGATGTACTCACCGTACATCTCAAATTGTTCTGATATCCATTGGGAAAGCCACAGTATGGATCTGAAATACTGCTAATTTTTAAATTTCACAGGTTCCAGTGCTCAGTAGAAGCTAGGAAGAGCCAAGCAAAACTCTTAAGATGAAGATAAAGATCCCCTGGGGCTGAGGCAAATGAACTATTTTTAATGTAAAAGGATAGCGTGCCAAGATAATAATATAGTTGCAACTACTTCCATGTTGTCAGGTCTGGAGCTCTTCCTAGATGTGTCTTCTGTGAAGAAAGACTATTTTCTGAATAAATCCAGGGACAAAAGCAAAATGCATAGGGTTCCAAGGGAATCATTTGTTTAAAGTCTACGAGGCCTCTAATATATGACACCTCTCACCAATTGTTACAGGCTCAGGCCAGCTAAATAACATGGCTGGGAATAATGTAAAAGGGTTTTATTTACTTTAGCGATTTGAAGCTTCCTGTGGAAATAGCTCCCAGGTTTCCTGATGGAAGATTTTGTTTATCTTTGCCAAGCACCATCAGGAATCTCAAAATAAAATGCGCTTAGTGACATTGGGAAACCAGGGAGATAAGGCAGAGCTGTTCCTGTTTCACCCTCTGTAATTGCAAACACACCCATAGGCCTGCTGTGTGCCAGCAAAACAGCCCAAAATGTAGGGAAAGGGGCAGGCTGGAGGAAAGGGGGCTGCCACAGTTAAATTTGGCATAGAGGTGTTGTTCCAGAGACTGCTTCTTTTTCAACAAGCAGGAAATCTTTCAGAAATCATCTTTCTTCATCACTTTTATATAAGGCTCACAGCTACTTTTGTACTCTGAACAACAGTTTCTTTTTAGAAATAAGCCAGTGTGACAATACCTCAAAAATGCCCTTCATCTGACAGAGGCCATAGGAAAGGAAGGCTACTCCATAACCCATGGACTTAATGTCCTACACCCTCAGGCAGCGTGTATAAAATCATACCCCTCTCCAACCACCCAGAAACACACACACAGGTTTCACTTCAAGCCCAGAAATAATGAAATTTACAGTAACTTAAGAAGGGGCTTGTTCTTACTGGGTCCTCTTTGCTATACCTTCTTGCACGTCTGTTCTTCCTTGAAGGGGTGGAACATGCCACCACCAAGACAGGGTTGCTGGGACAGCCTCTGCTTTCCTACCACCTTCCCAATGGTTTCTTCTATAGAAAAGAGACTCCTTACACCACTACAGCCGCATGTGCATTTTCTCATCCCCAGGACAAGGCCTGTAGGATATTACCTCCAAGGAAAGGATTATTCCTGTTCAGGACAGGGTTTGCCTCCATCTGCTCTTTGGAGTCCTTTCTGTCAACACCCCTTCCTACAAAAGATTGCCTTCTCCTGCTTATACACGTCTCTTGCTTTTAGATGCTTGCTTTTATATGGTTCAGGCTTGCTTCATATGGTGCCAGCAGATGCAACAACATAAGACAAACTATCCCCAAGCTGTCACACAAGACCTGAAGTATTGGATTTGGACTCATCAGAAGGAAATACTTTGTAGCGTCCTGTTCGCATCCACCAGCATTTAGGGCTCTCCATTTTTTATTACCTCCGTGTGTTTTTCAGCAAATTTGTTCCATTGACATGAAAAAGAGGCTGTTATCCAGCCACAGCAGTTTGGTCTCAGCCTGATGGAGGAGAATTATGATTACACTACAGAGCCCAACTGATGCACTATGTGTGCAAAACAGAATAATGAGCTTTACTTGATTTTTGAAAGGACAAAACAGCGGGATTGTTTAAACTGCCTTCAGTTAGTGCGATTGAGCATCAGCGGATGATCAGGAGTCTCCATGTCAGGCAACTGAAGCACTCAGCTCCGGGAACAAAAAGGACAAACACATTTCACCACCGCACATAGAGGATTTGCCACCAGTCAATATATTATAAATTTCCAAGCCATAATAAAGCTGCCATTCCTCTTTCTGAACACCAGTCAATAAAAGAGTCTTCAAAGGAAAGTCATAATATTCAGTATGTTCTCATGCAAGGCTTGGTATCAAGAAGAAGGATTTCCTTCTGTCCCTGGTCAAGATCTAAGAATTGAAGATCTAAGCAGGGAAACTAACTCCTTCATGTCACTGCACTGAAATATCTGAAGCAACCATCAGAACTTTGCAAGGGAGATTTGGATGCAGTGAATGGGGCCTATCAAAATACAGCTTCATTTGGTTTCAGGATCTTCCCAGCAGCATTTTGGAGACGGATGAGTAAGAGCTAGAAAAGGCCAAATTTGTCATCTTACTCATTAAAAGGGCAACAGCCTCAGTAAGTGACCTGCAGTGACTGCTCAAAGTTACATGTGAAGTCCTCACATAAAGATGAGAATACAGCACCATTGGCATGTTAATTTATGGAGAATTATACATTGTTGTTTAGCTTTCTGTCCAAACAGACGCAGTATAAGGATAGGGAGAAAAGCAAAACTGATTTCAAAGCAGGGACAGCAGTCATATTCAAGGTGTCAAGTGTTCCTGTCACATCCATTAATAGAACATGCAGATATTCTTCTCATTTCTGTATTTTAACAGACAACCTGCCTAGGTGTCACTTATCTATTTACACTTCTCATTCTTATTAACAAATTTCTGTATTTACAGATAATTGGCACTCTTTAATTGTGGAAGTGTGTTATGATATGAAACTTCAACAGCTGTAGACAGCCATGAGCAAGGTCTGCAGGCAAGAAACTGTACGAGCAGCACACAGTGGGTACCACAAGAAGAAATGATTAGTGCTTGTACTGGGTGACTCTGTTAAGGGCCATTGAGGCACCCATCTGCTGCCTGACAGGGAGGAACATGAGGTGTGCTGCCTTTGAAACCTAAGGTCCAAGATATTAGAGAGTGCTGTCAAGAGCACAGACTACCATCCACTGCTACTTTTTCATGTGGTCATGAATGACACCACAAGCTGAAACCTGGGCAGAATCAAGGAAGACTGCAAAGCCCTGTGGGTGCAAGCAGAAAGTATTGGTGCCCAAGTTATCTTTTTCCTGTTTACCAGTGAGAGGAAAGGGTGCAGCCAGAAATAGACGTGCAATGTAAATCAACTCTGGCTTTGTGGCTGGCGTAATCATAAGAATTTTGGCTTTTATGACATCAGGATGTCCTTCAGTGACTATAGCCTGTTAGGGAAGGATGGGATTCACCTGTCTAGAAGAAGCAAGGGAATCTTTGCCAGCAGGTTGTCCAACTTCATGAGGTAGGCTTTAAACTGAAGAACTCAGGGAGTAGGGTCCCAAGTGGCAATGGTCATGCCATGAAGGCTATTACTAAGACAAAGGTTTTAGATTATAAAAGAGCAAACTTCAACTCAGGCAGAGGTTCTCAACACTTTCTGTCTGTACCAGCACTGCTGGGCCCTGGGCCCTGGGGACAGAACTCCAGGTTGATGCAAACAAAGACCCACCGTCAGTGAAGGAAGAGTTGGTATATAAAGAGTAAAATTCTCACCAGTGGGAACAATCAGCCATTGCAATAATTTCCCCAGGGAAATGGTGGATTTCTCAACATTGGACAGTAAGATACAGTTGGACGGGGTGCTGGGACATCTTGTCTAGACTGTGCTTTTGCCAAGAAAGGTTGGAGCAGACGATCTCTGAGGTCCCTTCCAACCTGGTGTTCTATGATTCTATTACAGCTGGTCAGAATATTTAAAAAATACAAATTCTGGTCCACAAAATCCAGAGGGAGGACATTTTTAAAAAAGTTGTCTTCCTTTGTTAAGTGTATCTAGTGAGTGTGTGTCTACTTTGTTTTGACCTCGGAGTGTTAGCAGAATGAGTTAGACGAAAATCACTCATCAGAATGATAAGCAAAAGATTGACAACAAAAAAATATGAGAAAGCAAGACTTAAAAGGGATACATTAAAATTACTTCTTCATTTCACCTTCAAGATTATGATTTTGGGATTAAAATATCCACATTTTTTAACCTTTTTGTCTTTTCTCATACTTCTGAATGAATCACACTTTTTTAATGACCTACCATGAAAGTGCTCATCATCCTAAGTGCTCTATGTACTAACATGTTGTAAACAAAACCACAATAAAATCTTCTGCCAGAAAACAAATTCCTTGTAATAGCACGTGCAGACATTATGCTGCTAAATCATGCATTAGCTATTCTCAAAACCTCATTGTTTGGGGTTTTTTTCCTAGTAATTCCTGAATCCAAACATTTAACAACTTGTTTCTGAGAACATCTAAACACATCTTGCAATGGAAAAATAGCTGGAAGCATGCTCATATGTGCACCTAAAGCAAGTATTTTCAGTGCCATGGCCCAAATGACATCCAAGGCTGTCTTTCTCAGAAAAGGAAACAGAACTCTGTAATTTTTACCCTGCCACTTTTCTACATACAAGTTGCCATAGTCCTTGGGAGCTGTGAGGGGCTGCCCAGTTACACCAGGCATTCATCCTCTAGCACCACGCTGCCTGCAGACACTGGCACTGTTCTGGACACTATACTGTGAGACCTCGTGGTTGACAGCAGTATCAGGCTGTAGACACCATCAATGTCACACATGATACTGGCTTACTGGCATATGAGAATACAGTAAAACTTCGTGTATAGAGTGATTGCAGAGACTAGGTGATTTAAAAGGAGGAATTACAGGTTGCTATATTTGTGAACAATATGTGTCATGCTGGATACTTGGTGGAGGGATGAGTACAGACCAGCTGCTGTGACAAACCTTTCTAGGATTATCCAAAAGCATGATATGAGTTTACAGGTGCATGCATTACAACAGTTTTCAAACTGTGGCATACGAAAAAGCCACAGGAGCCTAACAGTTACAATCCCAGAACCAGGACATGTGTTTGGCTTTAGTGGGGACTAGGTCTTACCTGTTACTATAAAGCTGACATTTCTTTCTGATTTTCCCACTTTATTGGATGCCACACAGCTGTAGATTCCAGAAGATCTGGTTTCAGCTACAATGAGAGTGCTAGCAGTCTGTGAAAGAAAGAAGAGGTTTAGCTCCCACTGGCTCAGGAATTCAGTTAAATCTTCCTTTCTCTTTTTCTTAAGTCACCCTTGACAGTCCTATGATTCACTCTCTCCATTTGCTCAGTGATGGCACCACTGGGGCTATTTAAAGGACATGTCACCATATACAGTTTTGGAAACTGTAGAAGAATAACAGGAAACAAGCTCCTTAGGTAACCCTTATATTATCAGAGTCATCATAACCAAAAATCCTTGAATGTGTCTTTCAGATTGATTTATCTCTTGTTGCTGATGCAGTGATAAGCTACAAAACATGGAGCGTGACAAAATGTAGTATACCGAAGGAGATAAACAGCCTGTAGGAGAGCCAGACTGCAAAGGGAATAGGTGAGGCATGCTTCAGGCACTTGGAAAATGCTGGGAAAAGAAGAATCTCTGTTTGGCATTATCAATCTGATTTCTCTTTCATTTTCCCATATACATGTAGGGTGACAAAAGACAGGGGCAGAAAAGATATTTACTCATCCTTTTTCAGACTATTTCATCTTCTTGGACTTACCATTTCTATTATTAAATAATAATATGTCTGTTTTCTTTACACTGTATTCTACCACCAACTTAAGAGGCTCAGCACACTAAATATTTTCACAAAGTCATATGACTTGCAAGCTAACACCTCAGAAGCCCAGGGACCAACAACACCTGGTGTGCCTTTATTAAAATCAAAACCATTGTAACAATACGAGTTATACCTTCATGGTGATGGAACATCATGGTCTAATTACTTGGCATTAAGTGAAAAAAGAAAGCTGTGCAAAAATAACTGAGGTGTCATTCTGATATTGATTGGAGACATGGGACATGCATGTGGAACTCAGCAGTGGGATGTGCTTTCGGGTAAATCCAGTAGCTTAATTTTCTGTCTATCTCCATTCTACTTCTCCTGTAAAACATGCTTTGGCTGAAGTTACAGACAGAGCTGGGGCAGTGACGAGAGGAAACTTTGTGACCGCAGAATCCTGTTGTTTGGAATGACTTGTCAATTCTAAAAACCTTCAAAATAATTTTTGTGTAATTGATACATTCTTTTAAGTCTGCCTGATTGCTGGATTCCAGAGACAAGAACAAGAGGGTGAGTCAGTAATAAATAAGAACCAGTTATCTACATTTCTACATAAACACTGGTTCAACATTTGCACTGCTTCTGTGTCTCCTACTTAGACTTTATGGCTGTCCCCAGACTCCTTGTTGAACCCCTAGATAATATAGATCATCTGGTTTCTCTAAACATTCTTTATTAGAAAGAGTCTATTACTTTTCCTATTACATGAGCAAACACAGTAGAGTCAGGACATTTGATTTTGGCTTATTTGTTTTAGAAAACCTCCCTATGGCAAATTCGAGACTACAAGTGATACTAACTGCACCTGTATACTGTTAAGGTCTCTCAATGGTCAGCTACTTCTCTGCTAACAAACTGCATCTCATTTCTAGCTAGAATTTTTCTAGCCTGCCTTTTCTGGTTCTTCTGTGAGATGAAAGAGGCTCTATAATACCAGATAGATAATTACAGCCCTTAAAAATAATCATTCTGTTTTGCTAAATTCAGTAGGTTGACCTCTACAAATTCCTAATTATAAAGCATGGGTCCATCCCTGTCTATATTTTATCATTCCCTTTGAATTCCTTCCAGTTTTTAAACATAATTTTGTAGTGTGGACACAGGGCCCTCACCAGGATTCCTGCAGCCATTTTATCAACACTAACTCAGAATAGAAGGAAGTCCCAAAACATCTGCCAGAGGGCTAATGTGGGTGGTTAAACACTACTTCTGCCATCCCAGACTTTCCACTACAAAATTAGCCTTTTTTTGTGTCTCATAGCTACTTTGCCCAGGAAGAAATAGGGGCCTAAAATGCACACTGAAGGACAATGAAACTCTTACTCTCTGACTTCAGGATACCTCTATTTGTTCTAGTATACTCAGAACCAGAGCGTTACTAAGCCTGAAAAATACAAGTCAATTATTCCTCCCACAATTATTCCAATGGTTTGAAAAGTTTTTGGTAGTATCAAAATGTAATTGTCATTATCAGCTATTAGTTTTTAATGAAAAATTCTGCATCCTGTCTGAGTTTTACTGCTCCAGCCCACTATGGTGTTATTATTACTTTTGTTACACTCAGGATGTAGACTTACAGAACCATAGAATGTTTTGGGCTGGAAAGGACATTAAGATCATCCAGTTAAAAACCCCCTGCCATGGGCAGGGACACCATGAGCTAAACGAGGTTGCTCAAAGACCCATCGAACCTGGCCTTGAACATTTCCAGGTATAGGGCATCCACAGCTTCCCTCGGCAACCTGTGCCAGTGCCTCACCACCCTCATAGTAAAGAATTTCTTCCTTATATCTAACTTAAATCTCCCCTGTTTAAGTTTGAACCCTTTACCTTTTGTCCTACCACTACAGTGTCTGATGAAGAGTCCTTCGCCAGCATCCCTATAGGCCCCCTTCAGATACTGGAAGGCTGCTATGAGGTCTCCATGCAGCCTTCTCTTCTCCAGGCTGAACAGCCCCAACTTTCTCAGCCTGTCTTCATATGAGAGGTGCTCCAGTCCCCTGATCATCCCCATGGCCCTTCTCTGAACTTGTTCCAACAGTTTCATGAACTTTTTATGTTGAGGACACCAGAACTGCACACAATACTCCAGGTGAGGTCTCACAAGAGCAGAGTAGAGGGGCAGGCTCACCTCCTTTGACCTGCTGGTCGCACTCCTTTTGATGCAGCCCAGGATACAGTTGGCTTTCTGGGCTACAAGCGCACACTGCAGCTGGCTCATATTAAGTTTCTCATCTACCAACACCCCCAAGTCCTTCTCTGCAGGGCTGCTCTGAATCTCTTCTCTGCCCAACCTGTAGCTGTGCCTGGGATTGCCCTGACCCAGGAGCAGGACCTTGCACTTCACACTGTTGAACTTCATGAGGCTGGCATTGGTCCACAGCTCAAGCATGTTTAGTTACACTAAAGCAGTATGAATGCAGTTACTGACCAGGGTGCTTACAGTTTATTCCCTTTTTTATTTTGGTTATTAAATAGCTCTACAGAACACTCCTCAGCCCTATAATTCAGTGATTTGAACTTAGCTTTTTCCCAGTGTTGTTTTGGTTTTGTCCAACTCTCACTGTCCCAACTACTCCTTAAGCATGAGCCAAGGATCATTTCTAACAGGCAACTTCCATGCAACCACCATCTTTGGAAGGCAAGGGAGATAAATGTTATGAACCCAGGCCTTAGTGCCAGAGAGAAGTCATTGGTAGATTTAATTAACTAA
The DNA here is from genome assembly GCF_033783945.1 of Neopsephotus bourkii. NCBI lineage: Eukaryota > Metazoa > Chordata > Aves > Psittaciformes > Psittacidae > Neopsephotus > Neopsephotus bourkii. The sequence goes on from NW_026902113.1 coordinate 9,990,379, forward strand.
GGCAGAGAAAGCCATAGAGTCTAGGAAAAAGCAAGACTGGCTTTGCAATAGAACAGAATATTTTAGAGACAGCATGTCTCTGCATAAATCTTGTAGTTTATAAGTTAGTCAGAAGGATAAGATAACATCTCTAAATAGTTTGTGAGCCCTCCAGTGGTGCACTATGTGTTCTGCATTGTGGATGCCATCCAAAACCCACCAGAGCAGCAGTGTGTACAAAACCAAGCCTGGCATGTTGTTGTTTATTAAACAGTTCTGGCTGTTTAAGATCAGTCAGTGCTGCACCATTTCTCTATACAGCTATTGCTGAAAAAGGAGCAAGAGAAAAAAATCTTGCAGCCTTGTACTATCTGGCTTTGCAACGTAGTGTTTCAGGCCCTGGATTTGCAACAGCGTTATATAAAGAAAGTCTCAATCCAGCTATCATGATCAGCAGAACAGGGCAAATCCTTTCTGGCATGCTTGGCATCTTGGGCATCATCTGTTAGCAAACCCCATTTACCACGAAAGTTTTGATCTTTTATTTCTCCTTTCTTCACTCATCATCTCAGCTGAAACACTACATTACAGGCTCATCCCAAAGTCAGGGGCTAGGGAAGTAAATCCCATAATGCTGCTGCTTCTGCCAGCAAATAAAAGAGGCATCAAGCAGGAATCCTGAGAAGTGGAAAAGGGACTAACAGATTTGTTCATGGTGGAAAAATATGAGGAAAAGACTGGGAGGAAAACAATGCAAAGCAAGCAATGGGCGTGATCATGATGAGTTGAGGTAGGCTGGTCTTTCCCATGGAGGGTCTGCTTAAATTTCTTTTGTCTCAAATTAGCTTAGATAGAGGATCCCCACTGCTCCAACTGATGCCAGAGAAGCAAGAGGAGTTTTCAGAAAATGGCTGACAACTTGATTCTTGCCTGACTCCTTGAAGGCCTCTGCAGACACTGGTGTAAACATGCTCCTTTCAGAGATTGCTATCCTGACTTCTTGAAATATCCTGTACATTTTAAAAAGCAAAACACTGTCCTTTCAATGTTGAGCAGGTCAGTGCAAGTCTGCAAAATGTTGTGGAGTCCTTCCTAGTTATGCTTTTAAGATGTGTTTGTTAAAAAAACAAACCAAACAAAAAAAAAACCAAACAAACAAAACCCAAAATAAACACCCCCCCAAAAAAAAACCAAAACCAACCCAACAAACCCAAAACCAAAACCAAACAAAACCCACAAAACCAACCCAGAATGAAATAAAGATTTGTTCTCCTCACCTTCTTGGATTTATCTTTGGCTAAAGGAATATGTTTAGGAAGACCCATACAGAAATACTGGCAGCATACCACTGGGTTGGTTCTGCTGACTCATGAGGAAATCATGCTACAGACAGTTATGCCATGGTATCCCCTGCCCTCCTCCCAGGGCCATTGGTAGAGTGAGGCAGTTCCTGATTCCTGCACGGAGGGAGGGCATTGCTTTCAGGAGCTGCAGCTCGGCAGAGGCAGGTGCCAAGTTCTGCTGGTTTTAATCTCACCAAGGTCTTGGCCCAGTGAGCACCTCCCAGGGATCTGCTCAGAAGTGTTGACAGCGATTCTAGTAGCACTTACGAAGGCCCCAGGGGAAGTATAATGTGCTGAAGAGAGACAAGCTACACTCCCACTGCTATCTTTAGCCTGGCTTCCTAGGAAGATCACACTGTCTGTCCATCTGATGGCCAGCCCGTCTATCTGTCTGCCACTATCCTGTCCTCTCCCATGTGCTCGGTAGCTTTTGAAACCATTGCCCAATTTCAACCAAAATTAACAGACGACTCAAAGCTCATAAGACGTTACGCATTTCATGAAAACCAGCTGTTGGGTAGAGGAGAAGGATCAAAATGAGTGTTATGTGGTGAGCTCAACAGCTTCTTCTTCTGCTTTGGGTTCCAGATGGCAAATCAGCACAGATGTACTGGCCAGACAGCTGGCATGTGTAGGGACTGAGAACAGACACAATGCATGCTTCCTCATTCCACTGGTAACAAGGGGACTTGGAAAAGAGCTAGAGGTCTAGGGACTGGCATAGAAGATGCAGGAGAGACAGACCCATCTTGTTTTGCATGGTCAAACATTTTAATGAACACTGGTCATGCTAAGAATAATATTCGTCAGTATTAGCCCTGAGTTATATACATAGCAGTTAGCTTTAGCTGTGAACACTGAGAAGTGATGGGTTTTAGCAGCTGAATGACAGGAGAGTGTCTGTGACCTGTTTACACGATAAGTCTAAGAATAGTGCAGTTTATAGGAAGTCACTGAAATGTCCAACACACTCAGAATGAAAACTTTAGGTGGGGGAATGAAATAATTTCCAGAGTTGTCTTATGATTAAGTATTATGGCTTACGTTACAAAGTTCTTCCATTATACTACTCAAGTTTCTCAGTGTCCGTTTAGAGAGGCTTCAACGGAAACATCACTAAAACACTGTTGTTGTCACGGTATTTCTGTCACCAGAAGAATAAAGTTGCACAGGCTTCCTGCATTACTTTAACCATACAGAAACTGGGTTTAAGATTTTTCTAACTTTAAAAATATACTTGTAGCTACCTTGATAATCACAGACAAACAAACAATCAATCAACCTACCGCAGAGAAAAGCCAAACTGGAGGCACTCAGATGTTGCATATACAGGAAACTGGCACAATATCTTTAAGCAAGGTGAAAACAGCTACCTTGACTGCTGAAAGAAACCTTCTGACCATTCCTTGTTCATCTCTTCCCTTGATTACAATAATCTCATCCTGTGGTCACCCCCATTTCTCCTTTCATGCTAACCCAAATGTGCAACTTTTTGAGTTTCTTCATCCATTTCCTACTGCTTTGTCTCCTACATCTTTGTTGTTTCCATTGAGCTTTGAGATTGTTTTTACCATGCTTGCTATGCTCGGATGTGGAAGTGGGGTAGACGCTCTGTTTAGATAGCAGGACTCCATTGATGTGGAAGTGCCTCAGTTCATAGCTGTTTGCAGTAGCAGAACTGCTCACAGTAGCAGTCCATCAGAACCAGACATTTGTGATGACATGCTGCATTCAATGAGCTCAGTGCTATTAACAGTCTTACAATATCCCAGCAGACGAGGAAGTTTTTGTCTGAACTGTGTCCCTTTCAGTATGCTCTGAGAGACCAAGAATGACTCTTGGACTGCAAAAAGTGAAAAGCCTATAGAGTTCCATGGGAAAAAGAATAAATCATGGATGCTCTAGAGCAGCTGTGTATGCACAAATCATGCAACTCACAGCCTGGCCAGGAACCCGAGCATTTTCTGCTTACAATAGCAATCCAGCTGTGCTTGAAAAGCTATGGAAGAGCAGCAGAAACTAAGAAACTTACAAAAGCCATGAAAAAGCTAAGCTTCACTAACTTCCCCTTCCCTGTAGGGACCAGGAGGAATAAAATAATGCCAGGTAGACCTTTCTTAGTTGAATTAAACAGCATGAAGACGAAAAATACCAAGGAAAACCACTAAGTTTTACTGCAAAACTTTCCATGTAACGCATGCAGAGAGCATTCCTTGGTTCATTTCTGAGCACATTTTTTAAAAAGGACTGCTTGCCAAGGATTTCAAACAAAACCCACAGTTCAGCTGCAAGGACCCATTATTGGCATCTTTGCTGTTGACTGGAAGTTGCTTTGACATTGCAGCCACTCCTGCTGTCTCCAAAATGCATGGCACACAAGGAGAATGAGATCTGTTGCTAGAGAGCTCCTGCACCCTGTGAGCAGGTAGGACTTCGCCCATAGCATGGCTAGATGCATTCTTGAAAATAACTGGTTCTTATAATCTTTAGCTCATCATTCCCCCTTTAGAATAGAACGCACCTTCCTGTGCCTGAAATTATTTCCCTGTCCTCCTTCAAATCTCTCCTTATGTCCCACTTTTCATGTACTTTCCTATGATAGTCTCTTCTAGGAAGCTGATTGCTCCTATCATTGTCTGCATCTTTCAGCATGTAGAGGTGGCCAGCTGTGATACCTTCTAAATAATGCAACAGCAGCAGGAGAAAATGCAGTCCCAGGCCTGATTCTTGGCTGCACACAAGTCCTATTTATTCTGTGGTGCGTTAAAGGGCCCTAACATGAGAATAATTGCAGCTTATGCTCATTTTCATATGCAGGATACTAGAGGTTGTAAGGGAAGGAGACCTCTATCCCCAGTGCCCATAGAATTATAAAAAGCATTTCAGTGTCCTTAGAACTGACAAGCCTAGAATAAGGTAAGCTTTACAATACATGATCCCTCCAGCCATCATTACCACAAACCAAACCAGCCTGTGAAAAAAAGATGTTGTGGCAGTGGCATGGCATTGTGCATCTTCACCTGAGTTCCTATATAGGTTACAACCACAACAAATCAGTCTTATGTCTCACCCAGGTAAGTGCAGTTGATCTAGGGAATCCTTTAGTAAAAAGTCTTGATTTTAAGGTTTTAACTGATGGACAATTCTCCACAGCCCTTGGAAAGTTAATCTCTCCCATGTTAGACACCAGTAGACTACAGGCCTACTCATCCTTCAGAAGTGCCTGCATCTCCCCATGGCCCATAAAGGAATGCTTGACTTGTACTAGACAGTTAACATTTAGATGGTTAATAACACTGGAATGAATCTCACCTTGCTCTCTCTGGCTGAGATGTCTTTTAAACTTTGATTCTCTAATCTGATTCATTTGGCCCTTTAAATTTTTTATTGCAAGAAAAGACCTGGTCATCTAATAATCTAGGACCACATCTGCGAATAAACTCTCTAATGAGAGTAAATTGTTCAATTCTCATAGGAAAAACAAGAGGAAATTGTGCAATGTCACAAACGAAGCAAAGATGGCCTGGAACCATGCCCCTGTGCTTCTGAGGTGCCCCAAGATAACTACAAACCAACTCTAAGAAAGCAGATATGGTGAATCCCACTGACTGATACACTCCCTTGGCACGTCTCTTACCTTACTATGACTGCTTGCAGGAATAAGTACATCTCAGCAGATAAATAAGAAGTATGAAAGTTATTTGCATATATACAGCTCTTCAAATATAAACAATATAAAAACACTGGCTTCTTCACTATTATCTCAATAGCATTTTGCAGTGTTTTTTCAACACATGCTGTCACACAGAAAGTTTGTCTGCTCCTAAGAATCATACCTTATTTTTGCCCTCTATTACAGCTGTCCTCTCAGTGATGCTCTGGATCCTGTTTCCTATATTGCTGCCAGATTTCAGGATGAAAGATCCTTCAGTATAAGAGCAAAAGCCATGCCTGAAGACAACAAAAATGGAAATTTTATTGATTTGGTGATCGAGAGAAATGTTCAACACATAAGACAAAACAATTCTTCTGGAAACAGTGATAAGTAAGGGAACAGTGATCAGTGAGGAAAACTGCAGGTGTGGTGTTGACCAGAAAAATATACTTCTCATTAAATCCTGAGGTTTGTAGCCTGACAATTGTACCCACTTCCACAGCTCCTCCTTGAATATTAGCTCTCACCATTTAGCTGACTGTGGACTGGGAGGTCAGAATTTACAGTTGGAGTCTAATTATGGGATTGTGAGAGACCAACATCCCATTTCCAGTGCTCCAGAGCCATTGTCATGGTTGAAGCTTGAGTTCATACTTTTTCAGCATTAAATTCAAGACAAGTTATATTTGTTTTGAGAAACATTCTATAATGGATTCTGTTTCACTATGTGCAGGATGCTTTTGTTATCATGAAAAATGATGCAAGTTCGCATTTCTGTGTGTTTTCTTTAGTTTAGTTTACAAAATGTCAAAATATGCATACTGAGGGTCAGTGATTACAAGGCACAGTATAAATAACTATAATCCTCAAATTAGGAAAACAAAATTAAACAAAACTATACGTAATTGTCAAAGAGATTTAAATGTTCATTTAATCTGGGGGAGGGAAGGAATCAACATCATGTTAATGAATGCAAATCTCAGGGAAAAAAAATGTTTTTGCCTTATGCAACAAATTGGCTTGTAATCAGAACATTCAGGTGTGGTCATGGTAGAGCTAATTTGTTTCTCAAAGCCTAATGTGGTACACACATGGAAATAAACACATTGGAATGCTTCTGAAATGCTGTCTATCCCTATTCCTGTTTGAGGATATCTAGTTTGGCTTTTCATCCAAAATTTAGTTGTTGCTTGTTCAATTCCAGCTTCATCAGTAGAGCTTAACCCTTCCTCAGGGTCAGGCTCTTTCAAATATGACACAGTCCTTTGATCTTCCATGGATTTGAAAGATAACAACTGTAGTATCTGTAATCAAATAGTTCTGACATGTATATCAGTTGTTTGGAGAAACAACCTTTAAAGCCCAGTGACTGGATAACAGCATGTGACGCAATCCTGACCAAAGAATGAGGTTCATTTCCCTTCAGCTAACTCTGCAATTTGCTTAAACTTTGTGTTGTTTATAATATCAATGGTACAATGACTTTACATGATTGTCTTTAATTGTGTAACTTTGCATCATACTGGCCAGTGTCTTAGTAGACATTACAGCTTAAAGAAATTATATGTCAAACAACTTGGGCAGTGATCAGATATATGATTGTCTGCCCAAATTTCTTAATGTGCACTGTGAGGCTCAGTGAGCTGAAAAAGCCAAAAACCAGGAGCATGTCATTGTCATTCAGGCACGGAAAGAGGATAGGGAGCAATAGCATGGCAAGAAAGCCCTATCTGCAAAACCATTTCTTCCAGACTCTTGGTTTAAAAGCCAGCTTCTGCGATATGATTTTTGAGGCCATGGTAGATGACAGACAGCTGCGTTAAGATAGCTGATGCATTCAGATTGGAAAAGAAAGTGGTTAAAAATTATTCAGAAAGGTAGATGCTATTTACTTTGCACATCTAAACTTTGCACTAAAACACAGAAGACATGATGAAGTTGGTAAGCTGGTAACATTTCCATGCCATAGTAGATATCAGAACTTATTTTATGATGCCCATACAGGCACAAAGGCAGTATCAAAGGCACATCCCTATCACTGGCTATTTGGGCAATCTCTGTACAGGAAGACAGAGATCCCAAATCCCATTTCACCCATACAAAAAAGAAATTTTAATTTTTGTTTTCCTTCCCCACAGAAGGAATTTACGTTTCTTTGTTACAATGCTGAAAATTTTTGTTCTTTACTACAAAATACCTTACAGAGACACATATTTTGGTAGGGGACATAAAGAAGGACAGATACTTTCTCAGTAATGTATATTCAGAAATTGCTTGTGAATCTCTGGCAGGCAATCTCCCTTCTTGCAGCTCTGGAGCCTCCAGGCTTAGTTATTATTACTCTTGTCCTCATAATTCCTTGAACAAAACTGTATGTATTTAGGTTGCAATGCCTTACGGATAAGGACAGTGTTATGTCTTTGTTGATGCTTAGCACAATGAGATGCTGATTACTCATTAATACCATAACACAAACCACCAACATAATTACAATAACATCATGATAACAAGAAAAACACATGTAAAACTCTAGTGAAATATTAGCCCTGGAGGCACATACGTGAACCCTACTAATTTCACATACTATACTATCTCCAAGCTGCCAATTACGATGTTAATGCAATTACAGTAGAAAATCAAATACCCTTAATAGCTGTTGTCCATGGTTTTAATGAAAAAGGAGCCGCAATCAAGCTGAGAGTACATTATCCAACAGCTCACAGTAAACAGCGGGAGATGTGAGCACAGTCATATGTGCCACTTTGACTCCACAGCCTGCTGGATCAGCAAACATTTACAGATCAGTTGCAACACGACTGCCTGGCAAACTCTAGGACAAGACTCAGACTCATCCCTTTAGATGCAGAACCAGATGCTTTCTCTCCTCAGATGCCAAATGCTCTGTCTTTAACCTCAAACACATTAAGAAAGCTCAGGACAAGCATACAAGCCACCTCCAGTCCCCTGAGCTGATTGTTAGGTTAGTACTCAGTCACCCTTGCCTCTTGCTGCTGCCAGTGGTGCCACCTGAAGCCACTGCTTAAGACAGCAGTATCAGGTAGAGATGGGGAGGGAACAAATGGGACTAATTAAGAGTTCTATCTCCTAACCTGACCTCAGCTTCTAACAACAGGCATTTTATAACAAAGAGAAAAGGCTCTCCTGAACTTAGAAGCAGTCATCAAGCCAAATGTTTGTGTTAACTACAGATACTTGGAAAGAAAGAGAGAAAAATGAAAATATAAAAATTTACTCCGGCTGGGACCAAAATACACAATCATCTTTCTGTTAATCCAATTGATGTTTCGTTGCGTGTGTCCTCAGATAACATCAGCTATGTATTTTTCTGCTTTGCAAACAAGTTGCAAGTTACTCCAACTACCTACTAAGGACCCTATTTGTAGCAAGAACTGCCTGTGTTTGCAGGGAAATCCCACAGAATAACTGAATCTTACTCCAGGTATCTCCAGAGCATGTGAATTCCAGAAATGTTTTGTTGTGGGATGAGCCTCATTACCTTGCATCTTCAGGAAAGCTTACAGCAGGGTTACTGCCAGGTTAATGAAAAAGCACACAGTGTGCACAGAGACTGATAAACAATCTGCCAGCACATTTCTAAGCACTTCTTACATGTTTCCCTGCAGATCCGTTCACTTCCCTACTTTGTGAGTGTAACTGTGCCAATTTAGAGACCCTATATAATAGATGATAATGGACAGGGGCAGGGGGATGTAGAAATGTATGCTTCTAAGCCTTATGCAACCACAGAGCAAAGTGATCAGGCTCTGCTGTCTTAGTGGAGCACTGGGAGAAACAGAATAACCATGTTTCTCCCCCTCAAGTAGTTTTTCCATGTGCCTGCATGCATGCTCGCATGCGCGTTTGCCTGCGTGCACGCGCACACACACCCGCACACACAGGCACGCTTCATCCTTTGTGTCCAGAGCCTGAGAAATAGGCTATTTCTTTGTAAAAACAGAAGATGTTAATTCTCCTGCGGGTTCCAGGGCGGAAGTGGGGGTGAGGGCAGCTCTGTGTGTGCTGGGGCAAGCTGGCAGCATGCACTGCCTGCCCTGCCCTGCTGCCTGCAGCGCAGGGCGAGCTCCACCAGCAGACCTGCTCGCCACCCTTAGCTTTGGGAATTTACACTTCTTTGGAAGTCCGGGGAGTGGTTTATGCAACCAGAATAAGTTCAGCTTTATAAGGGGTCTGTGATGTGAGGAGGTGGCACCCGCAGGGGCCCTAGAGAAGTGGCCTGGGGGAGGGGAACCAGCCTGGTTCTCAAGAATACATCAAGCCCTTGAGGAAGCAGAGTGTGCCATGTTTGAAGATGCAAAGATAATCACAGTGCTGGGAACCGTCTTGTGTAGCGGAGGAAGCCAAACAACAAGAGGAAAGCAGCATATGCTCCTGATTTCGCACAGGAAGCTAGCAGCACCTCCTGCCAAAGTGAGATAAGAAAACTCCCATGGCCTATTCTGGACAAGGCCGCGGTTATCAACCTTAGCTTCACACTGTCCTCACTCTGATCCGCAGCCTGCTCCCTTTCCTAATGAGTTTCAGAGCCCTCACCTCTATTAGCATACATCATGCCAAGCACAATAGCATGGTGTATTTATAACTATAGATGTGGAAAAGTTTCCAGGGTAAGAGTGTACTTCATGTCATCTTGATGTATTTCCCTGAAATCAGACTACAGACCAGCTCCAAGCTAAAGTCCTGCCTATGAAACTACTGGTCTAAGAAGAAAAGCTATTTTCTTTTTGACCCTAGTGATTTACAGTGGAGCATACTAGCTGAGGTAAGGGGTTTGTGTAATTATTCACAGGATGTATTTGACCCTCTGTGTGACAGACAGGAGTAAGTGAAAACCCTAGACTCAGCTTGTCCAGACACATCTTATTGCCCATCCTGGAGACATTCTGCAGTTTAAGTAGCACAGTGACAAATATGAATGGAAGACCCTTGATCCCCGTATCAGTTGAAAAATTACTCATCTTCTGTCTCCTCATGTTCCCAGCTCCTCCCTCCCAAACCTTCTTATGTGATGACAGATGCCATTGCAATCTTTCCCTCATGTAACATCCCATTCAATTCTCTAAGCATTCCTCTTGGCAAAGCCACTGGCAACCTCAATCACACTGCTGTTTACTGAGGTAGTATTTGGCAATTACGCCAGTACTAGGAGCAAAAGGAAGCCATCCTGTCACCAATGGTGACCGTTTTTGAGCATAATTAATGGCAGGCACAATATTTTTCTCAGCATCTAGCCTTTTTTTAGGGCAGCAATCAATTCCTAGCAGCATCAGGGCAATGTTATTATAAACTCAAGTTGAGCTGACTCACAACTTTCAAGAGGCAATGGTGACGGCACTAACTTTAAGACAGGAACTCTGGAAATTCCTGGAATTGTAAAGAATATATAGGAACTGTTTTCCACTTGGAAGCTATCAAAAGAATCAGAATGACATGGGCTTTGCCTGCTCCACACCTTGGCATCCAGCACCCTGCAACTGATAGCAAGGGGCTTGTTTAGCCACGTGTCCTGGGATATATTGAGTTGATTTGAGGCAGGAAACAGAGAGGGAAAATAGTAGCAGGGACATGTACAGGTTGTGAAACATGCTTTAGGGGGGTGGAGAGGGACAACGTGTGCTAGCCCTCGGCAAGTGTGCTCCACGGCTTTGACTGTGGATGTGATTGTACAGTTCTAAGAAGCTATGGTTCAAGTGTTCCTGCTATAGACCAAAAATAATCAATGTTGGGCCTACTGCATTCAGTGGAAAAGCTGCAGCCAGATGGGATTTCATCCCAAACACCTTCACTGATATGCAAGTTAGTAGGGCTAGGAGGATATCTACAAATAGTAGGAGCTGGATGCATTTTATTTGTATATTGTAGTTTGTTTATTTATATTTATTTAGGAGCTTAGCAAGGAATGCTAAACAAGAAATCCTAGTGAAAGCAGTGCAGATTCCTCCTTTGCATGTCTCATTTGCCTCTCTGCTCTCACTGTCACTGGTCCCTACTGCATTGTCAACACTTGTCCACCAAGAGGAGATGAGATGTCACCTGCCCATCCAACTTCAGATACCCTCATGAGTCTTGGAGAGCAGCAACTCTCCATTGCCACTCCTTAGCCCTTGTCCTCAGTGCAGGATCAAAGACACTATTAGCCATGTTGAGAAGTTACTCACTGATGAGCTTCAGGGTGGCTGGGGGATTTCTCAGTAGCCTCCTGGCATTAGGTTGGGTTGGGGTCCTGGCACACTGCTCAGTTGCCAGAATGAGGATTGAGTTGTCTTCTGTTTTGTAGGATGCTCTGTGTCCCCATTGAGAGGGATACTTAGAGGGAAAGCTCATTCTCTGGAGGAGATCCCTAATGTTCTGAATGCTCCATCCTTCTGGTGAGCATCTTTGAAAACTGTAGGGTATATGGCATTCATAGCTTTGCTGCATATTGCATCGGCTTTATGGGAAAAGAAAATGTTTGACAGCTGCACACTGCCTTTCTTCCTGTTATCTACATGTAACCAGATAAATGGGTAGTGTTTTCCCTACACACTCATCCTTTCCAAACATTATGGCCTGCCCCGAACTTTTCCAGTATGCTACCACAGAAAGTTGATTTATTTAAAGTATCTCAAAAGAAGCAGCATGATCAACAGAAGTCTTACCTAACCACCTTTCCACCCTTCACCATTCCATGCTCACATTTCTACAGGGAAAAAACCTACTTCTACATCTGCACACCAGCTATTTACAACAAAATGCAAATGCCTGAGGCTGATGGTCACCAAAACACACATTTTGCTTCCAACATATTTGCTAGTACTTGATAGCTCTGGCCATTAGGGAACATAAGAACATTTGAAAGTAATTTTTAAGGTGTTTACATCCTGAGGTGACTTGAATTTTTTTCAACTTGAGTTTCTTATCAGATAATTATATTTTGCTTCTTGACCTTCAATTTCCAGCTTCACACTGGTTACTAGTCTTCGTGACCATAGAATACCATCATACTTTAGCCAATCCTTCCTTCCTTCCTTCCTTCTTTTCTGCTTCTTTTCCCTCCTTTGCTAGACTGCCATCACTCTCATCTCCCATACAGTCACTGTGACTCAGCCTCCACTTTCTCTGTGTGAAAATGACAACCATGTCCTTCATAGAGGAACTGGATGTTGGCTGGAACTACAGAATTATCACTCAGAGCATGAGACTTCCACAAGCACCTAGTATTTCTTTTAGGAGAAAAAAGTGTTTGGTCTTAATAGTCCATAGTACTGAAAAGATGTGTTTTCTCATTTGGTTGAGTAGTAAGAAACCGAAACAGAAAGACCATGAGACTCTATATACACTGTCCACTCTTGCACTCCATTTATTTCCAACCAAAGTTCCCTACATAAGAAGTCCAGGATATTGTTCAGACCCTTCTGGCATAAGTTATTTTCCATGCACAAGTCACTGCTAACAGCTTACATGGCTTGCAAACATAACCTCACCTCAACTTCCAAGATCCAGATATCCCCAACATCTTCTTCCTCATAATGCCAAAATTTCCTTCCTTTCCCTTGCTTTCCTGACTGGATCCTTCTGCCTTTTGTATCTAAAAAGGAGTAACCCTTTACTAATCTGTTTACACAATCCTTAACACTCCCTGTCTTGTTGACAAGCAGGAAGCACAAGCAACACCCTTTCCATTTTCCAGTGACCAGCAGAGGAGACGAAAGAGCTATTGCTGCATAGAGGTTGCATTTTTCAAAATTACTTGTTTTCAGCTTCACTGCAAGTAGAGGTCTGAGAGCAGCTCTGGGCTGACTGGAGTGAGGGACTGGAAGTGCAGGCAGAAAACAAGGAAAGGATGAAAAAGAATGGAGGGAAACATTTTTAAGGAGAGAGGGGAATTGATTAGAGGGAAAACAGGAAGAGAAAATACTGACAGACGTGGATATAAGACTAAGGATCTATCTACCCCATATCCTGTCTCAACAATGACCATAAGCAGATGGTTGGGGATGAGTAAGAGCAGGACTAACTTCAGATACTTCCTCCTAATACTCCCCCAGTCACCAATTATTATGAGCTCAGGAACTTCCAGCAATGGAGGCTGTTTCTACACTTCAGTGGATTTCCAAGACTTTGTGCAGACTTTTCAAACCCCCAAAGTCCTCTGGCAAGGAGTTTCACAGATCTGCTATCCACTGCATGAAGAGCCACCTCCTTCTTATGTTTCAAAGTACATTCCTCCTAGCTTTATTTAGTAGGCCCTACTACTTGAACTGGAAAAGACATACAGAACTGAACCTCAGACATGTGTCCCCTTCACAAGTCTGTAGATCTCCACCATGTAGCCCCCAAGTCACCTCTTTTTTGGGTCTGAGAGCCTTGACCTCCCTCCTCACTCATCCTTCACACATTCCTCTCATTCCTTGAAATTCCTTTGATCCTTTTTGTTGCCCCTCCTGGTGTGCCTCCCAGTTTGGCTGCGTCCTTTGAGATGAAAGGATCAGAAATGCTCATAGTATAAAAGATGTCGGTAATTTATGGATTTATGTGGAGTTATCATGGTGTTCTCTTATTTTGTCTTTATGTCTTTTGTAGGAATTCCTAACACTTAATTTGCTTTTAGAGCTGCTCACGACTGTGATCACTTTCACAAACTCATGTATCACAACACTCAGATCGCTCTTTGTGGTAGTAATGATCAGCTAACAGCCTTTTTACACTTCAATTTTACATGTGAAAGCGGGATTGTTTTTTCTTATGCGCATCATGCACATTTATCTTCCGTGAATTTCATCTGCCACTTTATCACTCAGATACCCAGATTCACGTAGTTCTGCATTTCTTCCCAATCAGCCCTCATTCATACAAATCTGAATAACTTCATATCATCAGCAGACTCTGTCATGTCCTTACCACCTTTACCAGGTTATTTCTGAACATGTTGACAAGTACAGACCCCAGCACCAGCTCCTGAAAAACTTCACTAGTCGCCTCTCCTTGCTGCAAGAACTGGCTGTTCCCTCTTAGCCTCTGTTTTCTATTTTTTAACTGAATATATTTTTCTGTGCGTGATCTTACCCCATACGCCGTGTCTGTTCAAAGCCTTCTGCAAAGGCTTTTTGAAAGGCGTACACTTAAAAAGGAAAAGGATGCTAACTAAAGTTTGTATATTTTTGTAAAAGGTGTACTTGATCCAGTAATAGTTCTCCATTCATAATCACTCCTAAGCACACACAGAGTTTGACCTGGTGCCTTCCTTTGGCCAAGAGGTTTCTGGCTGCAGGCTGGGACGTCCCACTGGCTCGGACACTGCCAGTGTGCAGGGCCTCTCTCACGACGTGCAGTCCCCACGTACAGCCTGTCACATGTTTTATTTTCTATGGGCTGGGCCACAAGGAGCAAAAGATCAAGCAAAAACATCCCACTGTCTGCATGTCCCTTATGTGTTCTTCCTTGAGACTGGGGGTGAGGCTGTCCAGAGTAAAGGTTTGGGGTAAAGCCAAGAGACCACACTGTGAAGGCAACAAGAAGGGGGGAAAAAAGAACTGGAAAACAAAAGAGGGACAGGAAGTAGAAAAAAAAAATAGGGGAGTGAGATAAAATAATAATCAAATCATTAACAGCTTGCAGAATAAATTCATCAGTGCATCATCCTGAGGACACACCGGGGCAAACTGCATGCAGTGTATAGCATGTGTTTGTCAGACTTATTCATCCATACATATATGCCACATCTCATTCATATGGCATTTTGTTAGTAAAATAATAAAACATATATATCATAAAAATCTGAAATACTGACTGAGGACCAGGACACAGCCCTACTAACTGTTTTCAGAGGACAGAAGGTGGAAATGCAGAATGAGACATCTCAGTACATTGCAGATCAGATGGTATTTCACTTTCTTTTGGCTTCACATTCTCTGCAGCTCCACGCTGATGCAAGGTACGCTCATGACTGATCCTCTGCATTTTGAAAGACATGTCAAAAACATAAGGGCTGATTTTTACTTATGCTAATCTATTTCCCCAACCATAGCAAAATTAGGGAGTAGTTAGTGTATTTTTTTTATTTACCCATTCTAAGTATCTTTCCATTGCAAGATTGGTGTAGTAGAGCATGGAAGGCATGTGCTGGAAGGCATGAAGGCCACCAGCCAGATCCTCAGCCAGTGTGAATTTAGAGCTGAGGATCTGGCCACATGTCAAATTAAACAAAAGCATTTTTGAACTACCTGTTTATTAATGGCATCTGACCTACTTTTACCAGCTCTATGGACTCAGACTTCCCCTTCCTGAAAATGGAAGATGGCATGGGGAACAAAAACAGTTGCTGTGGACAAACTAATAGGCATCAATGTTTGCAGACATCCAACAATTAAATTTGGGTGGTTCAGTACATTTCTAATTAAGTACAATTAACATTTGTTCTTTACCTCACTGATGTTCCAAATCCGGTTTCCCCTGATAATCTATCCAAGCACATCCTAATGATTCTGCCTTTCAATCCCTTATTAATACACTGACATAAACAATGTAGAAATGCAATTAGACTGCTGTGCACACATGGCCTGGCTCTTCTTTCACTGAAGCTGGTGGAAGTCTTGCCATGCAGTTTCATTCCGATAGTTTCAGTCTTTCTATATCTCAGCAGAAGTTTCAAGGAAAGCCTCTAGTTTTCACCTCTCGGAGATCAACAGTATGTTCCTCTTCCTCATTCTGTATTGCTGGAGAGCTATTTCTATTGAAAATAATTCATGTGACCTTAGCTTTACACTGCAGACAAGCTCAAAGGGAGATAATACTCCCTTCTTATCACTCTGTGTTAAATCAGTAGTGATTTCAATGAGGACTCACACAGCAGAGCGCTGTGATTTCCTGAGCTTAGCTCTTTGGCAGCAGTATCAGATTAGACATTGCTGCACAGCACCTGGTTCCTGCTGCCTGCTTCTGTCCTCAGTTTCTTACACTCAGCCCTTCATTCTCAGTCCGATCGTTCAGGTGGGTTTATACCAAGAGGAGTTCATATCCTGATGCTATAGGGGGAGAGAATCAAGTACCAGTTTTTCCAATTACTTTGTTTTCGTAGGCATCTCCACAATACCGTTACGTTTCCCTCTCCCTCACGCACACATGCACACACAGAGAAAAATACAAAAGCCAGAAAATACAGAGTGATATGATGGGAGGGTTGTAAGATAATAATTTGGTATGCAGTTTGGGGCTAAACAAACCTGATTGATAGCTCAAGGAAAGAGGGAGGCAATGAGGGGACAATGTTGCATCTGTTTGCAGTTTCTGAAGGGTCGATTGGCCAAACCTTGGGCAGAGCATGACAAAGATCTCTCTGAAACTGGCCACATGGAAATGTCCACAGAAAGAAACTGCTCCCATATGACATCATACAACTGCTGAAGAAAACAGCGCTTCCACTAAGCAATATCAGTATCCCACATGCCTTTCTTGGCAATCTCTGCCAGACCAGTTTAAGATAAACACAAATCTGCTGAAGAGATTCAGGTCAAGAACCATTAGCATCAAGCACGTTCCTAGTGTCCAGACGCTCGTTCTGCAGCCTTAGAGCTGATCGGTTTTAGGTGGAGCCCAGCCTGGCTGTCTCCAGAGACCTTCAGCAAGCCCTGCCGCTGCTGCCCCTTTGCACGCCTCCACTGACAACCCAGACCGAGCCAAAATAAGTCAAGAAGAAACCACTCAAGGGTGGTACGGAAGAAGGCAAGGAGACTGATGGATAGTGTAGGACAAGTGTCTCACAGGCTGTCTTCTGCTGTATCCATTGAGCAACTTGGGACTGCCTGGCCTAGGAATGTGTGTGTCTGCTACAGCAGGGTAAGCTGGAGTAAGATAGCACTTGAAAAGAAGTTTCTCAGTCGCTTAAGAAAGATTAATCTTTCATTTTTTTAATTGCATTTTATTTTAACTCTTATTACATCTTCTACTGTCTTTTGCGTGCCATCTCTGAATTTACTACCTCTGGAAAAGCTTTAAAAATCACCCGAACACAACTTTTTTGCCCAAATTTTTCTTGATTCTTCTGTGTTTCCTTGGTGAACATTTCTATGTTGGGGTGAAGATCAGAAGACTGTCTTTCCACTTATCCATCTAAGTAGCTAGCTGGCTGACAGAAGGTTATTTAAATGCAATAGCATTGGTTTAAGCAAAGTCATTTTAAGAGAAAATAAAGAACAGGAAACTTTAATGAGGTTGGTCTGTCCACATTCCAAAAGTCCATTTGTTGAACAAGGTTGGGTTTTTTTTGTTTGGTTGGGGTTTTTTTTGTTTTGTTTGTCTGTTTTTTTTAAATTTGCTACCACAAAACTATGGTAACTGTTTAATTTGTCTGGCTTTCTATTACTGGCTTGAATGAAGTACAGAGAAGAGTTATGCAGATCAATTTATGAAGATAAATCACAAACGTTAAAATATATCTGCGTTTTATTTAAAAGCAATGGAATCCTTTCGAGGTATTTTTAGGTTTTTGAAATAGAAACTGTTTGGAACAGAAATGGAAAGAAACAGATGGATAATCTAATAGCTTCTATTAGGGAGCCCATAGGCAATTGTCCTTTAAAAATAAAACCATCTAATTTTTGCAGTAAGTAAGTGTCATAGTACTCCAGTGATGTGAAGTTAAGCATGCATATAAACCTTGGAGCAAACAGATCTGTGCATTGCAAGGTCTTTGCAGCAGTCGCATTGTTTCACTCAGAGTGCACAGCATGTCCCACCACACAGGACTCAAACTTGAGGATAATCCCTACTGCCACACACTGAATGACGGTAACCTGTGGGGGATTTATCAACTTAAGGTACAAAGCACAGAAATAGACACTACTCAAACACAAATAAAGTAACATTTTAGCCTTGGAAACCAAATGCTGAGCAGGTAAACCCAAAGAAATGCTCTAATGGCAGAATAAGATACATCTTTGCTGCACAAAGTACACATAACTTAAATCTGTTTTTCAGGCAAATCTCCCCTCACACAAAGGGGAAAGTATAGTGAAATAAGAGGGATTAAAGGGTTGTTTCTTCAGGGGGAACACCTTAAGTGGCACAGATATCAGCCTGAGCAAAGTGTGCCAGCGAGCTAATCCACTCTGCTCCCTTGCCAGAGCCAGAGACAAAATGCAGTTGTTCAGGTACTTCCACCATTCTTTGATAGTTGTCATCATATTATTCAGAAGGAGTCACTTCACTCCTCCTAAGCAAAGCAATAAAAATGGTGTTTTCCAGACTATTTCTTCAATGAGCATTTAAAGGAGAAGGAAGGGGACGGGGTTAAAGAGAATTGTCACAGAACAATTATGAAGGCAATTTGGAAGCAAGTCTGGAAACAACCTTGTAACAGAGCCAATAGCGGATTCAAGTTGTTACATTTCTCCTTTGAGCACCTGCTCAAACACACTTCTAATTAGCATTTAATTGAGTCTACAGTTTAGCACATTATTGAACACCTGTTTGTGGATACTAATTTCTATTGCTGATTACATGCACTCCTGTGCTGTGGTGCAGATCTGTGCTTGTTAACAGAAGGGAAGATTTGACAATGGACAAGCACCACCCCATCTCCCAAAGAATGACCAACGGTTTGAACAGTGGTGCACTGTGATTTCCACCCAGAGTATGCATAGATGTATATACACTTGACAGAAATTAATAGATTGAAAATTTTCACATATACATTTCACAGGGTTTCTCTACTTAAAAGATGCTGCTATTTCTTTTGCCTTACACCTTGCAACCATAAGCAAAGCCAAATTAATACTCAGAATTTTGCAACTCATCCCTCGAAGGTAATATAACAGATAGAGGAAATGCAGCCCTCACCTGTCCTCACAATGAAGAATTTCAGGTTATACCTATGCCAGCAAAATGAGAGATTGCTAGTGCCACCTCTTGGTGAGAAGGGCACAGAAAGCCATCATTAGCATAATACCAAAGCAAAACATAATTGGAAAAACTGTGTGCACCTCGGAAGTGCTGGCCACACTCTTCCTGATTACAAAGCACTTACAAACACCCTTAATTTGAAATGAGATATTTGTCTTATTTAATGGAATGAAGTGTCTGATACCCCTGCAGTTAAGCATAAGCTTAAATGTGTGGCTGGACTGGCACTAAAACCCAATTCCATGAAAGAGTTAAAGAAGGTAAGTCCTATGTAAAGTAATTACCTTCAACTCAAAAGTATAAAATGCTGGTTCCTATACTTCTGTTAGGTTTAAATATCTTCATTGTGCTGTGATCCAAATACCTTCCATGTCTGAATCCTTCAATAGTAGCTTAATGCTAATGCCATTGTGGGGGTTTAGTGTTAATCATTAGGATTGTGTCAGATTTCATGATGCAGGAAGAACTTTGGATAAATGAGGCAACACACAAACTTGTAGTAGCAAGAAACAGAGTTCAGAAGAAAGCTTAAATATAAAAGAGGATTAGTTAAGCACCACATCAGCATCACGTAAGCTTGTATGGCACCATTTATATTTTACGCTGTAGAAATATCATCTGGAGAATGATGGGCACATTTATCTTGCTGAACTGAATCTGTGAGTCAATGTATCAGAAAACACATTTGACCTTCATAATGGGAAAAGTCCTTAAAATGAGTTAGGCTGAATTTCAAAAGATGCCACACAGGACAATCACTGTGCATGGGGGAAAGCAGAGGAAAGCGTGGAAATCTCCTTCATGAGAAAGTGTGTGAACTTTGCAAGACATTGTCTGCAAAGCTTCCCTCAAAAATTAGAAAGCGATTATCGCCTCTGGACGTTACATGCATGAATGGTAGTGAACTGTAAACAGACCTAAGTAGCAACACAAAATAACAACTCTGTCCTCCATTTTCAAATAATGATGCAGAAAAAAAAT
The DNA here is from genome assembly GCF_033783945.1 of Neopsephotus bourkii. Lineage (NCBI taxonomy): Eukaryota > Metazoa > Chordata > Aves > Psittaciformes > Psittacidae > Neopsephotus > Neopsephotus bourkii. Next base: position 10,010,254 of record NW_026902113.1, read on the forward strand.
GCATTGTGCCTGCATGTTTACTAAAAACTATATTAATTAAAAGCACACAAACTCTACTAACCAAGCAATGGACAAGGCAAGCTTTATTTTTGTGGAAAAAGTAAATATTTAAATGTAATAGTAAGGGAAAACATGCCAAACAGAAGTAAGGAACTTGCCCTACCTTGATCTAGAATGATTTTGTCTGCAGGGATACCACATCCACTTAATTTTAGGCTGAGGAATACCATATACGGTGCATGTCAGCACTTGCTTGCTGCCCAGTAAATACAGGTTGGGATCAGGGAATGATGACACGGCATTTTCATATATCTGGGGTTTCACTGCAAAGGATAAAAATTAGAAAGCAATTAAAACGAGCTCATCTCCAATGTATTACATGATCATGAAAATACTGCATTCCTGCAGGGTGAGTAATAAGAAAAATCCCTAAGAAAACAAAAAACAGCAAGCCTAAGTCAAGTCAGATGAGTGGTTAGTAACACATTTAAGTCATCAGGAACAAGTATGTGACCATGGAAGACAGAAACCCTTCTAATGAAAACCAGCATCTGTTTTCTGATTCCAAGATGGGTCTGTCACCCTCCATATAGGGCTTGGATTTGGGCCCATGAAAGTCAGTAAGAAAACACTTAATGACCTTAAACGTGCAAGATAAAAGTATATCTAGTTCAATGTTTGGGAGAAGAGTGAGAACATGCTCTAAACTTACCATTTACTGTAAGAGTGACTGTAAGGTTCTTAGACAAATTCCACTGCCGTATGCTCAATATTATAGTGTAGTTTCCAGCATCTTCCTCAGCAACATCCTTTATGATTAATGAATAGTCTTTAGCCATGTATCGGGCACACTTTTCTGCAGCAAGTAGCCCATCTTTTAACCTGTTTAAAAGAATTCCAGAAATTAAAATTTTCAAAAAATAATGTAGCTTAAACTGCCTGCATTATTTCATTTCACATTTCTCAATCTTTGGGCAACAATTGAATTTGCAGCCTGAGATTCTGTTTACCAGGAGCTTACCATTCCCTTGCAAATAAGACTGGTATTCTTCAAACTGCATTACAAGTATTATTATGCTCTGTATAAAATTGATAAGGATCTGACAGGGCTCTGTACTACTTGAGAGTTGCTGAAAATTGCAACTCTACCTCTGAAGATCCCAATTTTCCATGCTCATGATGCCATTTAGTCTAGAAGACAACCATTTTGGCTAAGAGTCATTCAGACAAAAAAAGGTTGCGTCATCCAGCACTGACCATTTCTCTATGACCTCAGAATACATCCTGGGACAAAGTATTACAGTAGCCTAAGCACAGCTGTGATTTTAGGAAGAGGAAGAGTAAGTAGATTAGATAAGCACTAAAGAATCAGATATCCTGCTATCAAGCGAATGTTTTTAAAGATAACAGAAAATCAGCATAGAAAATACTGTCTCTCTCACACACATTCCTGAAGAAACACAACACTTTTCTTCAAAGTCAAAAATACAGCATAAACCGCATTTTAGTAGGCTGCATGACGTATGAAGGTTGACATGATGTTAGTAGAGGTATGCAACAGTGTTTCATTATGATGATGGACTTGATTAAAAGATTCCCAGGTTTTAGTAAGCATTTGCAGAAAACCTACTGTCAGTAAAAGAGCACTAAAAATTTGGTCTAAGGATTATGAATTTAAGCATTTCATTGCATCTGTATTTTACAGAACCACTGAATGGTTGAGCCTGAAAGAGCCCCTGGAGGTCACCTAGTCCAACCTACAGTTCAAAGAAAGGTCAGACGGTTGGCCAAGACCATTTTCAGTCTGGTTTTTAGTATCTCCACATCCTCTCTGGACTATTTGTTCCAGTCTTTGACCAACCTCACTGTAATAAATAAATAGATAAATAAAAATTCTTGTTTAGATTAATTTTTTTTTTCTATTTCATAAGTTCTGGATCTATATGTGTAGTCAACAGCCCAACCATTAAGGAAACTGAAAATACCATACAGATGGCTAGCATCAGCTCTACTTTTGTCCGTTAAATTTTCCACGTGGATCTATAAATGTAAAGGTTTTGTAAAACAAAACGTTTGGAGCAAAAGTAATTCCCGGCTGTGAGTAACATGAACTCTCACTGTTCATGTGTCTGTGGTTTGTTTTCTTAATCAGTCTTGTCATAGACCCTTTGTTAAAGTGCAATGAATTGAGCCAGAGCTACTGGTGTTTAAAATTTTTTAAACAAAACAAAACAACAACAACAAAAAAAACCTCTCAGCACTTGAGATCATGAATAGATAACATTGTTTCATATAAAAGTGGTTTGGATTAATATAAAAAACTGTTCAAAGATTTCTTAGCACAGTATATTTGAGCCAAAGTGAATGCTCCAGTCACTAAAGTAGATCTACAACCTGCATTTCACCATATAATAAACCAAACTTCCATTGTTTTTTCTAATAGTGCATGTCTGTATGACTCAATTCAGTCATTTATTTTAATGGAAATCTTTTTTTCTCTTATTGTCTGGAAAGGAAGTTGAGGTCTCATATCTAGGTCTGAGTGAAATTAGATGCAACACTTCAGTCAAGCTTGGTAGAAATACAAGTTATATGGTGTCCACTGATTTCAGTAGGAGACATACCTAATATATTTGAGGATGTGAGCTTTAAAGCTTCCAGATGTCCTTTTTTGCACTTGCTAAATGGAGATAAAGTTCTTATAAATTGTTAAAACCCAAGGCAACCCTGAAGCTTCCGACAAAACTACAACTGCATTGTCTCCAGTTTGTTACAATTTCAAGGGGCCTTATTTGAATATTTTACCAAGGTAGTATTTTTCATCTAAGAAAAGGTCCAGTATGCATATGTGAAAGTAATTGTTGTCCTACCATATAACCTCTGGAGAGGGAAATGCCTTCACTTTCATTGACAAACGATAGGATTTTCTTCCAGCTACAGCCTCCAGTGCAGTTTTTCGTCGACGTTTCAAATTAATGAACACTTTATCTTAAACAAAATAAAAAGAGTTTACATTATTACTGATTTTCAGCCTGCAAAAAGAGTTGTTCTACTAAAGAGAACAGGAACCCAGATAAAAGTAATCTTTAATAGTTTTGATGTCCCCACATGGCAACAGCAAGAATAAAGTTTAACATCTTAGAGGGGAATACCACAAACATAAAAGAAACTGAGATGCAGTTTCCAGGCCATGAGTCTGCCAGAAGACGACACATTGTAGCCAAATTCACATTGTGTTTCAGTCAAAAGACACAAAAGATAAGGGGTTTTGTGATACAGGGGAAGCTGAACTAGATGGTTAGATGACCGTTCCACTCCTAAAGGCCAAGAATCAATAAATGTCCCAAAAGAACATATTCTGCCAGAGGTGATTTAAGGCACCTTCAGAGAAACAGCAGAGGAAAAGGCAGAAACTTTCTGTATCACTGGTAAACAGCTGTTTCATCAAGTAAACAAATCTTTATCACTTCATTGGAACAATGTCAACCTGCTGGAATTTGCTCTTTTCCAGTTGTACTGCCCATATTTCAAACTCTCTGGCAAGCTGATGGGTTTTACCAGAGGCATTAAAACACAATGCATTAAAAAAATCTCTTATTCTTTTTTTTTTTTTTTACCCTCTAACTGCACTTGAGCAAAATAAAAACATTCAAATTATGAACAACTGAGTGTCTCTTTCATAATACCTATGGTGCAACATTTACCCACATTACAGACTGCATAAATATGCTGAGTGTCTATTAAACAAGTGCAATATTTAATCCATCTTGCCATGTACATTGAAAATAACATGCACAAGACAAACCAATAGTTTAATTACAGAAGTCAAGTTATAAATATACAACCCTGATTCTGCAAACCATTATTCACACACAGGCTCTTTCTAACATGGGTGTCCCATAGATGGGGTTGGTTATGTGAATAAGAGATTACAGGCTACCTTCAACAGTTGCAGCTTCTCTGACTTTAATCTGAAACTCAGTTTCTGACCGCTTCAGGTTGCTGTTTAAGAGTACAAGTGGATATCATGACTCATCCTGTGCTCCCAGTGATTTAGTCTAGGGCTTAAGTAGGGAAAATGGACTGAAACACTCTCTAACAATGCCAACATTGGGTGCTCAGACCACACTTCGAGACAAGAGAGAAAAGATAGACCACTGAAAACATGGAACTAATCAATATTCCAACCTTAAGTCATCTGTCACAGAGGACATCCACCAACCACTTGGTCTTTAATACCAATGATGCTCCAAAGATCCTGGATAGTCCTAATTATAACAGGATGCCACAAAGAAGGGAGTCCCAATGTAAAAAAATCCTAATTCATATAAATTTGAAATAACACCAGAAATGTTTGTATTTCACTGAAGGTCCAGGCAGCCCATAGGGAACTCATTTGAGGCTCCCACTGTAAAACCATTTTAATGAGTTGTAGTAACTACTGCTTGTTGCATTTTTCTGAATGGCCTAGCAGCTACCTCCTTCGTGCACAGCTAGGGTATTTTTTCTATCTTTATTTTTCATAGTAATCAGTGAATAAGTACCATAGAAGAGGAAGAAAAATTCTTCTACTTAAATTCATCTTGAACTTTTTTTTCCCCAGACAGTAGTTTGATAGATTGCTTCCTCCAGAACTGACTGAGAACAGGGTCATCACAGTATTTAGCAGACAACAGTGATCAAACTGAACATTAATAGGTCTACTACCAAAACCACAGAACAGTCACGGAAATAAAGGCCCAGATTCTCTCTGGTCTCCCTTCTTTTTCTGGCCCTGATGAACCTGCTATAAATTCACTTCCACTTTCTGTTCAAGACATAAAGTTATTGTATGGCTGAACTTGGTACATGGATATAAGGAGGAAATTCTTCCCTGTTAGGGTGGTGAGGCACTGGAATAGGTTGCCCAAGGAGGCTGTGAATGCTCCATCCCTGGCAGTGTTCAAGGCCAGTTTGGACGAGGCCTTGGGTGATATGGTTTAGAGCGAGGTGTCCCTGCCCATGGCAGGGGGGTTGGAACTTGATGATCTTAAGGTCCTTTCCAACCCTAACTATTCTATGATTCTACGATTCAGTATTCTACAAATCTGCATCACTTCTTACCATAAACAATGACTGTTGTATTAACAGCTTTGATTGATGGTCCACTCTTCACATGGCAGGTATACTGGCCTTTATCAATATCACGCACTTTGTCAACAACAAGGATGCTATAAAAAATATTGGCTTCTGTATTCTTCTGGTCAATGCGCTGCATTACAGAACCTCTCCTCCTTGCCTATATAAATGAAAATGAACAAGAGTGAGCTTAATCAGACCAATTTTTATCAAGATTTTTATCTTACTATGCTACCAACGTACATGAATTTAAAAAATCCAGATCCCTCTGTACAGCATAGACATGAAAAGGTGCCTTAACATTCCCAGAAGATCAACAACAAAATTATGAGTAACATTATATGGGCAGTCATTCCTATCTTCATCAAAGCTGTAACAGCATCCAAATTAGTTCTTTCCAGATGAAAATCATCCCTTCTATATGGCCTGCCCCACCAAGTCATCAGCTTCCTATTGCGCCCTTTCCAGAATTGCTCATAAAACCCCTGGAAGCCACGATGCAAAGAGCAGCCCATAGTTTGGTGCCTGGATTCAGTGCCATAGTCAGCAGGCATATAGAAGAAGAGCGCATTAACACAAGAAAGGGAGGATTCTGGAAACATTATAGATGGAAAAAGGACTAGATTTGGCAAGGGAATAACAGGGTGGAACTGAAGATAATGTGAGTCTGAGGAGCTATTTCCTGCAACTCCCCCTCAGCCTTTGGCCTCAAAGTTTATTTAACCCAGAACATTGTTGGTGTCTCATAAACAATAAGCACTCTTCAGTTACCATCCAAATAAAAACAAAACAAAATTTCACAAGTTTGGTGCCCAGCTAGGGCTTGGTAAGGCAGCAATGAGCAACATAATGTATTTGGATCATTTCTTGTTGCCAAGTTGTTTATTTTCAAGGAGAAAAAATGCCACGGAAAATGGCAAAAAACAATCGCGTTTATCTTCCCTATATAATGTAATCATAATTTCAGTTTGTGATTAGACACAATGAGTGACATAATAAATGATCTTGACTTGAATCACCAGCGTAAATCAAACTGACATGAAAGGAATGGGAGTTGTAAACCTTAAACTAATGTCAAATTTCTTATCAGGTTTATACTGACTCTCTGGCAATTATTCTGTGTGCGACAAGTATTTATGAGGATGCTCCCAATATGGGGGGAGGAGAAGCACATTCAAGATCATTCCTGTAAGCTGTCAAAACAAGAGGATTGTTCATGTGGCACTTAACAAATGAGATTTTGGCTAGCTAAATCAAAATATCTTTTCTAAACATGCTCAAGTTGGGTGCCTGACTGTCTGCCAGTCTTTGAAATGAATGTGTCAAGAAAGACAGCCTTGCTGAAAACTCTTTTGTCACAAGAGAGAGTCCCTGCTCAGGACTGAGTGATAAATTCTTATCATCTCGCCAGGTTGAAAAGCAGCTCCTTGATGAAACAATTCTAGCGTTTGCTCATGATTATGCAATATAACCAGAGTGCACTGTGTAAACATGTTTACCTATCTAATTATGCACCAGAAAGAAAAAAGGAAACCTTAAGAGACATGTCAGCAAGGGTCAAAATGATGGAATGAGAACCAAGGCAAGCATTTTGAGGAAAAACTCCTCCTGGTATGCTAGATACAGTGTGGTCTCCGGGAAACCCCTGTTTTCTTCATTTCAAGCACATCACTCACCTCTCCAGGGTAAGTCCACGTCATCTGCACTCTGGTGTTCCAGGCTGCGGTGACAGTGCAGTTAATTGCTAGGCTGTCTCCTTTCAGCAACTTGACAAGACGTGGGGTGCTTAACTGAACATCAAAAATTGTGTTGGCTGCATGTGATGAAGAGAAAGAAAAGTGAATAATGTCATCAGGGCAGAGTGCTTTTCAAAAGACAGGGAGCACGTGGAGAGGGCTACTTACTTTCTCGGTGAGTTAGGTACTTTGTGCTGTACTTGTGTCCACTGACAGTTGTCTCACAGCTCAAGAGCCCTATGAATTTGTAGGTTGCCTTAGGTATTCTGAAGCCTTTCATGCTGTCCCAGATTATTGTCCTGCCATCATGAATTAGGGTTTCTCCTGGAATCTGGAAGTGTCAAACACACATCATAAATACAACTCATCCTCATGCCACACTCTAATCAAAGCAGCCTAACAAAAAGGAATGTGAAAAAAACACCCTAAAAATGTCAATCAGACTAGAAAGGATGACATTTAATTATGCAGATTTTTCAAGACACATTTTCATCACAAAATAGAGGAAAAACCTGGGTGAAGAATGTGAATGTTTTACTTATTTCCAAGATTTCATTATTTATAACAGGATGTAATTTATGACACAATAGATTGACATTATCATCAGCTTCAGAGCTTGGACTGCTATTCTGTTGGCTCCTGTTTGGCAGCCAAAGTGCTCGTCTTGGTGAACCTTTGTAATTAAGCATCCTGGTTTCACCACAGAGCCACAAATACACATTTTTCAATGGAGGCGACAAATGGACTTAATTTGCTGTCATTTTGTGGCTTTAGCAAATTCCTGTCAGAATTCAATCTGATGCTTCTCAAATTCATGTTGTCTAAAGGACTGGACTACTTAAAAAAAAACCCCAAACAGTTGAGAACATAAACAGCTGCTCCAAAGCTGGCAGGGCACAGAGTATGCGTCTCAAAGTTATACAACATGAAAAGCAAATTTTAAAGCCACAAAACTTCCTTGGGCACTTTTATTGAGAACTTTTGATCGCACTGAATGAGGAAAGTCATATTGATTAGAGATTTTGGAAGGACACCATGAAACACTAAATACATCACACATCCACAGAAAAAGTATTCACCACATTTTAAAAAGATGGCACTTTTAAGACCCTAAAAAAGTTGAGGAGCCAACAAGTGACTAGTGTATAACCAGTAGTGTTTGTAAACTGGAGGCCTGAAATGTAACACAGACTAAAATATTGCCACGTGGAATCAAGCGCTCACTTTGTCAGCGTTACAAATCATGTTCAACATTAAGTCCCTTTGAGTTTTAAGCCCCATAAGATATATAAAAAAAGATATAAAAAAAAACACAACCTGGAAATGCAAAGCATGACATAGGCTTTGAAGGTCAGACAAGATCTCTCGCTTTCACATTGTGCTTTTTGTTATGCTATATTGAGGGAATAAATATCACCATTTGGGTGACACAGATATCAGCCACAAATACAAAGCCTGGATGTGAGAGTATGTTTATAAAGCATGCTTTTGTGGTAAAAGTAACATGTTTATAAAGATGTCAGAGCAGAGTTTGAATGAATTAATGACCTCTGAGTCAACTAAGCACCTTGCAGCCCATCACCTCTCACTGTGTACTCAGTCTCACTAAGTCTCCTTCACCTGTTTCTTCTACTTTATTTCAATAGACTTTTGTGTTGGTCAGCCCTCTCCTTCTTTTGGCCAAAGCCAGCACGGGTGGCTGCCAGATGCTGGGGGAAGCATATCTGCCTGGCACCTTTCTGTGTGGTACATTTTCTCTCCAAAACAGGACAGCTTTGATGCTGCCTCCTCAATGCATGACAAAAGCTACACTTGATATCACCTCCACTCATCTCATGCCACTTCCTCCAACAGAAATGCATGATGAATCAGACAAACAATAATTACACAGCACGAAATGCTGTGGTAGAATTCCTTATCTTTATAACAGCTGATAAGATGCTATAATAAGCATGGAAATAACAGGGGCAGTGTGTGTTACACACAAGTAAAGCCCATTACAGCCTGCTGGCTACCATTCAACAATACCTTGGAATCTAAGAGCTCTATTGCCATTCCTGTTCTAAGTAAAACAAATATTCAAGCTTTGGTTTAAGTAGTTCATAGTTATGCTTTCAAGGGCTTCAACTAGATTTATCATCTTTCTGGTCTGGTGGAAACAGAACTCTTTTTGAGCGTAGGAATCTATAGGTTTTCTTGCTTCCTGTCAATATGGAATACAGCACCTAGTGACTAATGCTGGGGTTTTCTTTCCAGCTCCAGAAGACTGCACTATGGGGACACCACTTCTTCCTTTATCACTGAATGGAAAACAGAATAGCTTTTGCCAGCTTTCCAGAAGTACTAAGCCTGCAGCTGTGAAATTCATTTAACACACTCTTAATTACTCTGTGAGCAAAAAACTTGCTGGAATCTTCATATTTGGGTGTCACAGATGATAAACAAAGTAAGATATGATGTAATGCACTGTAGCTTGCATGCTTCAGGAAATTCTGGGATTAATTAGGATACACATTTATTTTTCCTGGAATGCAAAACATGTAAGCAACTAATCCTTTGTTTCAAGACTTGGCTTCACCTCCTCTTTCTCCTTCTCAGAGTATTATATCTGGTATTGAAAGTGTAAAAATATCTTACACCACAACCCCAAGCTAAAGGCAAGTCAATATGAAAAGAGGTAGCAGATATGTTCCAATCTCCTCAAAATAAGGAAAAAAATAATAAAAAAACCCTACATTGCTTAGTAAGAACCTGCCAGGAATTTTCTCAGGAATTTAATGCGCTGAGATTTCTGATGCAACACTACAGTGCCCTTATAAGGTCCCACTTTACTACATTCTACCCTATGGAAAGCAAAACCTCGTTTACATCTGATTCTATAGCCACAGAATCTTGTGCATCATCCACCCTGGTATACTTCTTGCAGCAGGACCGTGTGGTGTGTGTGCATGTGCGCACACACATACAGTAACATCCTAGGTCAAATTACTTTCTTTTCTCTGTATTTTCCTTTCTTTCATGTGATTTAACAGATTTAAACCAAGAGGTCAAATCAGTATCTGTATTACCAAAACAGCACTGGATAGAATTTGCAAGCCTCCAGGATCAAATCTGTGGCTGCTGTAAAATTCTGCAGACAAAGAGGAATCAAAGACTTTTATTGATGTAGATAAACTTCTTATGGTGGTATTGTTTGGCAATTACATGTTATTCTATAAAAAGACAAATTTCTTTTCCTTGTAACAATGACGAACACTTAAACCACTGGGTACAGAACTCCTTTTATTTAGAAACAAAACATCACTGTCACCTCTACCTGCTTTTTAAGCCAAATAAAAGAACTTCATTAAAAAAAGCACCATTCTCTGTCTCAATACCAGGTACTTCACTACATATATATAGGACAATTACCTATATATATGTTGGCACTTTCTACACCTAGGAAAGAAAGGGTTTCTCCTAAACATAAAAGTCTAGGTTTTCTAAAACTGGGCCCACTCAAACTCGGCACAAGTTTCCCTGCAAAGAGAAGCCATCCCTTGTCTGATAAATGCATTCATATGTAAAAGGAAACAGTAAAGTCACTGGTGAGAGTGAGGTAGGGTAAAGGCTTGCAGAGATCCTTGTACAGCCACAGCAAATCTCCAGGGACTGTACTTACTGGCTGTTCCAGAGGACAGAAGAGGAAAGGGGAGGAAGGGCAGGGGAAGAGGTGGGAGGAAATCTCTTCTCCTAACAAGAAATTCCTTCCTGGGCTTCAGAAACATTTGTCAGTAAAGGTTTACTAAAATGGTATGAAAAACCTCAGTTTCTTCAGAAAATTCCCAACCAGTGTAAGATACTTGCCTCCAGAGTTGAAATACTCAATGTTTCTAAGCACACTGACACCCAAAAATCTTGTTCAAGAAATACTAAATTGTTGGAATATTTCAAAAGCATTAAAAGAGTTGTAAACAGACAAAGAAAGCATCATCCACAATAACACTTTTAGAGCATGCTTGGATTGAAGTACCTTTTTTAAAGTAACAGCAATGTTTGGTGCTGTAACTCTGCATGGAATGATCATTTCTCTTCCCACAGTCATGTGTATTATTTTAGGAATATCACTGTGCATCTCTACAAATGGGCTGCCTGTATCTGCAAGAGAAGAAAAAGAAACGGTTAACATTTGAAATTTCAAAAGAGTGTATGGGAATTGTAATGGTGCATACAGCAAGAGGGTTAGCCCTCTCCATAATGAAAACTAGGCAAAGTCCTCAAATCAATCTTCTGTTTACTTCTGTGTAAACAAGTTCAGCAAAATACAGCTAAGTGTTTGAAAATATTCTTGTCCATCAATATTAACAGTATTTTAGTATCTCTTTTATAACCCAGGATAGTTGAGGTACATTTTTCCCATTACAGCATCATCTCTACTGCCAAGAAACATGTTTCTTATTTCAGGGCATTTCTATTTTGTTATCACTAGGAAAAGTAATTATACAGGAAATGAACTGAAATTGACTTATCAGAAAATCCCTATACAGTACATGCTCGTGCTCTCTGTGGAGAAAACCGATGGGAAAAACTCAGGTGAATCCACCAGGAGAAAGACTACTGTGATTATGTAGCCATATTTTCAACTCTGAGAATACAGACTAGCAAGAGTTAATTATTCTCCTCCTTCCCACTACCAAAATACCTATATGTCTCTTTTTTAAGTGACAAGGTAAATGAAAATGCCAGGAAAACATTAATTCCTTTTGACTCAATAACTAAAGCTTGGCAGAGTAGTTTACCGTCCCTTGAACAATCCCTTTAACAAAGGGCATTGTCATAAATAGCTTGCTCTGGGAACAGGGAACATTGCTGCTGCTATTGTTTGAACCACTTAACAAAGAGGGGCTCAAGCCACAGGCTCTGGCTCCAAATCTTCTTTGCAGGTGTTCAGATCTGATGGTTTGGTTTGACTCACATCACAGATAGACCAGCTCAAAATTCATGTGAGACTTGGGGTTTAATTCTTAAAAAAGTGGAACATTCAGATCTTAATTCTGTGCTTATCTACAGCTCCAATGTTTTTTCAGGCAAATCCTATTATTCCCACTCAGTCAAGAGTCTTACAAATAACAATAGAGATCTTTCTTGGACAAGAAATGAGTAAAGCTAGCAAGAACTGACCCTTTATAAAACCTCAAATTGTAATACTTTAGTCAAGGGTTCTGGCCCCAGACTTCTGCATGTTGACCTATGTCCACTCAAGTAGTTCTTCAAATACATTACTTTTGCTTTTCTTTCAGAAGTTTGATCTGTACTTCCCAGTGTCATAAAATTGTTCTGCCCTTAGGATCTTCTTGTTTTATTCAATAATATTTTTGTTTGAGACATCAAACAGGAAGAGAAGCAAACTCTAATTTATACTGGGGAAAAGTCCTAAAGCACAGTATCTCAAATGTACTCCATGACATGGAAAAAGATTTCCTAAAGAGGTTTAATGAAACTGTTACGCAAACTTTCTGAAATGAAAACCACAATGCTTTATTTAATAATAATAGGTGTCAAATGTCCACCAAAATCACAAAAGGAACTTATGAGTAATAGAGGATGCGTATGTAATAAAAAAATACCCTAAGGACTTGTTAGCCTGACATTTCCTCTGCAGTACGATGCAAGGAAAGACCAAGAATGAACCTGTTTGTAGAATGGTGAAAAGAACCTTTTTTGTTTCAGGGCTGCAGCCACAGAAGAGGTCATCTGCCCCTTAACATCACCAGACAAAACAATTTACTACTCTCTAAAGAATCGTTTGTCTTTGTCACAAAATCAAGAGCTCCTGCCCCAAACCAGCAAGCTTTGCAAAGTTGTTTCCTGTATCATAATCTCCAGATCATTACAAGTGTGAGGAAGAGCTGTTCTGGGGACTGCCGGTGTTGTCTGCAGACACAGTGTCACCACTCACTGATGCCAATATCGAGGCAGCGGGGGCTGTGCAGCTCAGACCTCATAGGATTCCAGCCCATCCAAAGGCAGGGACAGGAAATGAGTACAAAACACCAAGCTTGGCTTTTTTTTCCTTCTACAATGGAAACGCATGTTCATGGCTCGAGAAGTCAATGAAGTGCTCTATAAAAGCCAACTAAACACCCCAGCTGCTCTTGGTAGGTTTTAAAGCTCAGTCACAGCCTTTCTTGGTACACTCCCTGCAGAGGTACGCCAAAGCGTCTCCATGCCCCTGCTATTCGCGTGCAGAGCTCCCATTTACATCACTGGGGACTTCCGCCATGGGCCGGAGGGCAATTGATGGCCCCGAGTGCTCCAAATGTCTTCCTGCTTTTGATTAAAAGAAATACGCACTGTGTTTCCTAGCACAGTTTTGTTTTCATAATGAGTGTGGAGGCTTTTCCTGATTCCCTTTGATTTTATTCTCCTTCCGTCTTAATAGCCATAAGGGGATACTCTCAGTGCCTCAAGACCAGAATCTGGTACAGGCTCTACCAGTTTGGATCAGGTAAAGGTGAACCCACAGCAGCATGATGGCAGGTTATTTCACATTGGCAGGGTATGCCAACAACATGGAACCCTTCATTCCCTCAAGTAATAGCACTTCATGCTTCTTTTTTCCCCCCATCATAGCCCTAGCTATTGCCAGTGTCTTTGCTACATTTCCTCTCAGTTCCTTCCTGAGGGAAAGTAAATGCCATCCTTCCCTAAGCAGCTAGCTGACAGTCCATCTGGGATGATCTAACCTCCAACCAGAGGTCTTCTGGGACAGCTTCATTCACTTTTACATTCAGAAAGCTCTAGACATAAGAAGAACAGTATCTATTGACCTATCTTGAAGACCCCAGTTCAGGTCCATTGGGGTTTGGAATAGAAGATCTAAGAGGGTCGACCTTGGGTTTTTTGAGTTAGAGGTTTTGGGTTTTTTTATCTTTTCAGAGCTGCCTGCAGGAATAGCAAAATGAAAAATGGACAGGCGGAATATTTGTATATGTCAAAGGTTACTTTAGAAGTCAGTTTGGTGTATTTTTAAATTGTGCCTGGAATTACTGACTCTATGCTGGTTTGACTGTGTTCCTTACAATATCTCTCAGTTACAATCAACATGAAAACACAAAGAGCATTTATGAAATCACAAAACCCATGAAGGTTACTTGCTATATTGTTAAAGAACATAAATAACAGCTTTTTATTAAGCTGGCTGGCAGCCAGATACAAACTTGATAAGAGACTTAACACAAGCAATATTATGTCTGGTATCAGTAACCTGTCTAGGCTATTTATGGGTTTTGCACAAACAACTAAATTAGCCAACACTGAAATGCCAAATATTGAAAAGATGGAGAGTTTCTTTATTTCCACAAGCTTCAGCTACTGTTCTGGGGTTTGTTTGGTTTTGTTTTAAATAATCTGAGCTATGTATAACAGAGCACTTACACGTACATTTGCAAGAATAAAGTCTCTGCAGGAAAATCTGAGCTTCTTGAAATCTCTGAAAGCTTGTCTTCTGAAGTTCTTCCAAAATACCTACTTACACTTGGCTCATCATTAAGATCTTTTTCAGGCTGAAAGAGCCAAAATGGTTTCCTCACATGCACATAATACCCTTCTCCCTGATGCATATGGAGAGAGGACCAGTCTTTGCTGAAGTACGGACATGCAAACTTCATTAAAGTTAATGGGCCAACTGCCAGATTCCCCTTTCCATTGTAGGGATTCACCCTAACCATCTTTATTTATCCCTGCTAAATTAGTAACGCTATTCCAAATTAATTCAAGGGGAACCTTTCACACCTGAGTGGCTCTCATTTCACTTGTGTATTGAAAATACAGACATTTCTCATGAGGATGGCCAACTGGTAGTGTTCTCACTGCGAAAAAAGGGGAATTCTGCCATGGGGTTCATCTGGTCTGCTGTAGACACCCATTTTATGATGAGATGAATCATGATCTAAGAAACACACCTATTCAACCTGCTCACATGTAGGAGTCTATGTTCCTTAAGAAGAAAAGAAAAAACAATCTCATTCTGTATATCTGGAAGCACAGCACTTAACTGCAAGAAGAGCTTTTCCACTGTTGCCTCTTCTTAGCCTATAAAATTATACTTTTCAGATTCTTCCTAAACCTTGAAGGAAGACTTGAGATAAAAAATTAATAATCACAGATGTCCAGGGAAAAAAAAATAAATAAAAAGGAGGGGAATACTTTGTATCTGGAGCACATTCAGACACAAAGCATTTCTAGTATAACTGTACAGTGACTTTTAGTCAGGGTTTGTTTGTTTTCTTTTGGGGCTAGTTATACTATGTTATCATCAGTGTAGGTGATGATACACTGATGATACACAGTTAAAACTCTTAAGAAAAAATATTCTTACCCACATTAGCCGGGAAATCCACACTAGAGCAATTAACTATGTTCAGAAAGCAATCTCTGGAAAGGCTAATGGACATCAGGAACACTTTTTCAGATGTGTCCCTCCCTTATGATGCTTCATCTCAGAAAAGTATTTCTGTTTCAGTTAGGAGCCATAAGACTTGTTGAGGAAGGACCTCAGAGCACTTAGTGCAAGGCCTTTGATGCTGCCAAGGCATCCATAGATGTTCCACTCAATACAGTGTACTATAATGTGAAGTTGATGTACACACAATGACAAACATGGCAATTATAAGTGATTGACGTCAGCAAGTCCAAGAGGGGTCTGTTTTGTAACAAGAATCTCATTAGACACTAAAAATGTGCCTACATACTTGATACAGCTGTAGCATAGTTTAATTTCAACTCGTTTCCTTTTCATAACAGAAGCACTACCATATTATTAACTCTGATAGTGTAAGCCAAAACCATAGTGCTCATACATTAAAACTGTACCAAAAGCAAAGATAGAAAAAAGTCACAGGGTAGGAAGAGTTTCTCAGGCTTCAGTATGTTCTTCTATCAGTACATTATTTCTGAATAAGAAGGAAAAAGAAGAAGTCCTTCATTTCTGTTAGCTTTTCTTACTGCTTATTTCATCTGTTGAATTATTTTGACTTGGAAATAACTGATCTTAAAAGACCTTTTTGGGGGACTCCTTGGATGCCCTTCTTGTTCTGCACCATTGTACCTTTAGGGTTACAGAAGACAATCCAATCAAGCTAAATCTTAAATCCATGTCAGTTCTGGAGCTGGATCTAGCTATCTGTCAACATGTGGACCTCCCAAGGAGATGCAATATACTCAGCACAATACAGCATTAGAGTTGGAAAATGCACTCAAAGCCCCAGATGTTTTAGGATGTCAAAGGCTTAAATTTTGAAACATTCACTAATGCTAAAGCCCTTCATTTTGGACTGTCCAACCTGAGAAGCATCTCAAGCCAAATATCGCAAACTAGTTGATATGTTTGATGTTCTAGGCATTGGTGAGTACAAGTACTCTTAGGACTTATACCTTTTATTTCCCAGCTTTGGTTTGTGTCACTCGACTTAAAACATTTCAAAGCAAGACATCTATTCTAAGCTTGTTTTCCAGATTCCTTGTGAAGTCATTGATGAGAAATACATATCAGAAGAAGGTCCTCATTTAAGTACAGAGAACAGATGACTGACTCAGCCTAGAGGTCTGATTTTAAAACAGAGTATTTAGAATGCTGCTTGATTGAAGTACCAGTACACAGCTCATTTTGCAAGGAAAAGCATTCAGCCAGAAGACATGCACATCAGGTGTGTGAGGAGAGACAAGGAGAGGGAAAACACTAAGAAGCGGGGTAATACCCTAAAGCCAAGTAAACTTCACCTAGAAAAGAATTCTTTGTTGCAGCAGAATGAACGCATTACTATTATATATCAGTAGTTGAAAGCTGTCTTCACCACAGGAAGTTAACAACACATTACTTCAATCTGAACCAAAGTATGTTTAAATTCTTGCAAAAATCGAACCTTGATATATCAATTTAATTGAATTTACATGCTTTCCCTCTGTCATACCTTGATCAAAGACAAGAGACAATGAGATGCACTTTTTTGAAGGGAACAGCACTTCTTCTAATGAAGTGAATGAGCTCCAGCAACTGTAAAAGAGTATCTTGGAGATACCAGCACAAAGACAGGCAGAAAGAAAAGCCTTTAGCACTGCCCTAGGGATATCTGAAAAGGATCCAAAACAGTCTGCCAATAATTTGGTGTTTCTTATGTGTCTTTATTTCATAAATACCTCTTTTCAAGCAGAAAAAAGCCCATGCCTCACTCTAAGGTGTGCAAAGTGTGTTCATTACAATCTTCTCATCTTATTACTAGGCTGCAGTTGTGTAGCAGAATAAAGATCTGAGCAGTTTTGGGTCTGAGGCAGTGAAGAAATTGGCAAAGAAGTTTTGCTTCATTTCATGCTTTTCCCATGGCTCGTGGTGGAAGTCAGGCCATCAGTTTCCTTAGAGCAAAGTCCAAGGCTCTTAAGAGAATTCATTTCCCTTGCTTGTTGTCTCAATTCCTGAGCTGTGTGTGGTCAAGAGTCGCTGCCGCACGCACTGTACACTGATTCCCCTGTGCAACTCAGTAGTGACCTCTCCAGCTGAAAGAAGGGTGGTGTCAGGACTAGCTCCTCTAAGAGAAGTCACCAGCCTGCCTTGCTCTTGATCACTCAAACACCAGACTTCATAAGTGCCTCAAGTCATCCAGGGGCACATGGGACCTGCAGTCTCCTCATCATCTTGCACCTTGAGGTTTTTGTCTTATAGAAGCTCATCTTCTGCCATAGCATAAACTCATTACTTGCTGGGTTTATTGTTTTGTTGTTGGTTTTTTTCAGGGGAGAAGGCTGTTGGGTTTTATTTAATTAATTATTTATTCTAATGCAGTTCATATTCAGTATCACTCTAATTACGGAAATGAAAAACATTTTTGAAACAATAAGTGATGTCTTCCTGTAAAAACAATATCAACTTTCCTGATTCGGATTCTGTGTTTGTAAATAGCAACTAGCATTCTAAGACATGGGAAACAGGCACCTTGGTGATCCACATGGAGCTAATATGGGAAATGGATGGACACAACGTCCTGCCACAGGAAACTATACAAAACTAGTAGGGACTCACATTTTACAAATGTTTGTTTCCTAAGCACCCACAAATCCTTTTAAAATACAACTAAACTCAGGAAAGGTGGTCTTCAAACAGGATTTTGTTACCCCATTCTCACTTGAGCCAGATAGTTGAATTCCATGCATTTTCACAGAAACAAAGACATATATTAAGACATTTCTTAAGTATTTTCTTTCCTAATGCTACACTGATCAGAAAGGGTGACTTTTGGCACTCAGTATCTTGTTTCTTTTCAACTTACTCTACAATTCTTCCTGAAACTGTGAAATTTTTGAGGACTAATATACCTTTCCCACCTTAGGGCAGAGAGGCATTTTCAACAGGCATGAAATGTGCTGTTACCTTGCAGCCTCCCTCACTACCAGTAGTTCGCCCTAACTGTCATACAGGTTTATTAGGACACAGTCAACACTCAAGTGTTGAAAAATGGATTTTTAATTAAAGTGATTGTCAGAATTAATTGTCAGAAAATTAAGATGGCAAAGAGGTCTAAGCTTGATACAGGTTTGCCCCTTAAACATTTTGTTGGGGTTTTTTGGCAAGTAAGGTAAGAGAAGAAACACAGTCTAATTCTATCTTCAACACTGACATCAACATCTAATAACTGAGTGTCCTTGAAAAAAATCAAGAAACCAAGACACTTAGGCAGTCTTCTTTAACTGATTTGGAAGAGGTGGGAGGGGAGAAATGGTCCACAACTATTCCTACAATGATATGTTTCTCTTCCATCACTGTATGAATTAGGGAGTTAATCTTGGCTCACATACATCTAATTGAGGAACTCCTTCAGATGCAAGCAAGTTATGCTACATACAACTCAGGAAAGAAGTGAAGAGTTAGAAAGATTGGTTGTAGCTTCCATTTCTAAAAATTCAGGATATGGAAAAATTAACACTTCAAGTAGGAAAGAGACCAAGAGAACATAAAGAAATCTCTTTATATTGTAGAGTGGGTTTAGCAGAGAGGTTAGATTCTCAGTCAGAATCGCAACCATCCTTGTGCTTTTCATGTGGTGAATGGAAAGGATTGTGGGTAGATCTAACTAGAGATGACATCTAAGGTGGGAGGTTCAAGAGAGTCCCATGACAGGAAACTTGCAAAAGCCATGCAAGAAATTATTAAGCTTTCCTAGGCAGCAGGAAATGTTGGTCTGTAAATGAGTTACCTACTTTGGTTATGCTTCCATGGATGCATTTGTAGTTGGATACCCAATGAATTGCATGAAAATAGTTGGGTGAGAAAAATACTGCAGTCTATTTCAGGTGAAGGAAAGCAGGATGAACAGCATAAGTTATTCAGTAATTCTCAATAACACACAATAATGAGGGGATCTTATTTTCTATCATTGTAGTGAGAGGTCCACTTTATCCTGCTTTTTCACAGCACCAGTCCCACTTCATGTCACAAAATTAAAACGAAGGCTAATTCACTCTGATTTAAATTCATTAGAAACAGCAGAAACATCATTTGGAAAACTTCCAGTTGCACATTCTCTGTAATATGGGCTTTCTAAAACTTTGAATTTGGTATCTTACAGTAATCTACTAATTTTATTATGTAAAAATCATGGAAAACTAAAATATAAAATTAAGCTAAACCCCTAATTTCTTCTTTCATTATTGTGTCGATTGAGTTCAACTGTTCTGAGAAGTATCTGATTAATATTCTAGGAAGAAAAAAAAACCAAAGCAACCAGGATCAGAAAGTAATTTCTGTAATAGCCTAACTACATTGCACAATACTTTTTTTGCTGAACGCGATTCTGTGTTTAGTTTGATTCCATTTATTCTAGGTTTTACAATCTGTGTAATGTGGACTACAGAATATGACTCAACACACAAATAGCAATTTTCTACAGCATGAGATAATTCAGAGATCCAGATAAACACCTTTGGCATCCTTCAGGTGCCTAGAAATCTATAATCTTACACAGACAGGTTAAAATGGACACTGTATCAGACACATGGTTTCCATCAGTCATCATCTGATTCTGTAAGATATGATTTCTCTGGTACCCATTTCACAGATTCACTTCTAGTCTACTTCCATGTGGAGTTCTATTTGCTCTAGCAGACTGGGTGAACTGGGTCTTTTCCTTTCTTCATTTTTTTTCTAACAGGTAACACACTAGCATTTGTTACACACTGAGAAAAACAGATAACACACTGAGAAAGCAGACTGTATACATTGATCAGTAAATTATCACACATTTTACATGGCTGAAAATACCATTCAAAATCCTGTATTTAACCACAGCTGAACTGCCTTATTATTGGTTTTGCTGTACTGAAATGCAAATACCAAGAAGTGTTAAAAAACTATCTTACCGTTAATAAATACATAAACTGTAGATTCCTTCTTCTTTTTTGCCGGACTTGTTGGGTATTTGCAGCTATAGTTTCCAGTGTCACTTGCTTGAGTTCTGCTCAAGGTCAGGCTGCTGCAGGACTGCTTCCCATTCCTTCCACAGGCATATTTAATTACTTTCAGCCTTTTGCTATCCTTACTTAGAGTTTCAGGCAAAGACCATGAATGAACCATTTCCCCCCTGCAAATACAGATAAGGAAGCAGAAACAATTAAGTTGGGCTGCAATTATATAGCTCCAGTTCCCAAGCTTTCTTTTTATTATATCAGGCTATTTCTGGGGTTCTCTTTTATCTTGTTTTCCAAAAACAACAACAGAAACAACAAAGAACTATCAAACAATTGCCATTGAAGTTCACTCTCCACCTTTCCCCACAACATGAGGTTTCATTTTTTTTAATTTCAGTTACAAAAAAAGAAAAAAAAGAAAAAAAAAAGAAAGTGTCAGGTGTATGAACTCTCAGCCAAATTATCAGAACCCCACTCAGCTGGTTACCTGCAGGTGAGATCTAAAGACTGTCCTGCTTGAACAACGTGCTGTGTGCCATTTATACTCAACTCAGGAACTTTTAATTTTGATCCTGAACTAGATCCTAGAAAAACAAAGAAAAGAAAAAAAAAAACATTAACAATGACAAATCATTCTGTTCCCAGTCCACTCATATTTATGATGTTACAATGGAAGGGAAAAGCAAAGAAAATGGGGTGCCCCCCCTCACCGCACATACTCTCTTCCTGCTGTCCTGACTCAGGACTCACATAATCTTCCACAAGAATTACTCAGGAAAGAAAGCTGGAACGAAAGCTATGCGAGCTTCAGTCACTGACTTTGCTCTCAAATTGTTCACTGAGCAGACCATAAAGTTCAGGACCTTGCAGTTACATATGTAACCAGGGAAGTTGCTCTCAAGCACCACTGGCTGCATTTCCTTAGGAAACACCACCAGGACAGCCCCTTCAATGGCAAGGGCAAAAGTCGGCCACTTCCATGGCAAGAGCCATGTGCTGATCTCTAAGGTACTGAACTCTTGCTCAAGCCACTTGCTGGAAAGCTGGAACTGCTCTGGAAGAAGCGAAAAGGGATTAAGGATCTTCGCTTCCTGACTGAAGGTCCCAGCACTGTTACCTATGGTCCCTCACTAGCTGCAGGCTTCCTACCAGTGAAGTGGTGTCAAAAGGTAACTGGACAGCTTTACACTAAATTTTGAGAACAGGATCAAGCACCTTCCAGACCAGATTTGCAGTTTATTGAGAAAGCAAACATGTCAATATGACTCAACCATGGCCAGAACATTCTGGTATGCATGAAGTGTCAGTAGCACATGAGGTGGCTTAGAACACTTGAAAACATCCAGGCAAGCTTCTCACAGGCCATGTGAAGGTAATTTTTAGATAGTCCATGAAAGAGCCCCATGGTCAGAAGACTAGGGGAACATTGGACCTTCCCTTTCATCTAGACAGCAAGTGCTGGAAAGGCATAATGTTTTATATTTGCCCCATAATAGACTACAGCCACAAAAGCTTTCATGGCAAGCAGACAGAATTGCATTCCTTGGGGAAAAAAACAGTCCTTGATCCATCCCATTGCCCTCGCACTGACAGCAAAGTGTTCCAGAAGCGAGAAACATAACAAGAAAATATTTTGAAACAGTTCAAGTCAAAAACCAGTTTAAGTCTAAATCTGGACCTGAATGCAATTTCTGAAGATTTCGGTGTTGTGAGAGAGGAGCAGAGGGCACCCTGGATCACTTTACTCAAAGTATTCTGTTGTCAACATACAAGAAAAGGAGCATCATGTAAACAAGGGTAGTGCAGATTTTCCACTAGAACTCAGTCAAGTACAGTTTCAGTTTACTTATTTAAAGCTCTTTCAAGAGGTCCCTATCATAACCAAATATGAACAGCCATACTCACCAAACATACTAGCAATACACGAGCGTTATTTGGCTGCTATGTATCACCCACTGGAAAGGTCTCCTCCTTTGCTGACTATAGAAGGAGCTTTTGGACACCAGCTCTGGCTGAGGTTGGCAACTGAATTTCGGCTGCATAAACACTCCAAAGTCAATGGCTGTTCCAAATTCAGCAGCTTTCACCCAGCAGCAGATGTAGCCTCAGATTAGAGGCTGAATAGCAAAACTTTGTTCTGAGATGTGGACTTGAACTTCTTCAGTCTGAGAAAAGCCTAGACGCAAAGCCTCCACTTTTGGAGAGAGATGCTCAAAGCACAAGTATTTTGTACAAAAGGTGAAGAGGCATTGCCCTCATCTACTGGTTTTTGAGGAGCCAAATATGCTTCATTTGTGTATTTCCTGGCTATTCTGCTATAACATCAGTGGAGAGAAGAGGTCTAAATCACCTTCTGGAACTTCCTAGCACTAGCCATGAAGAGAAGCAAATAGCCAATTAGGTCTGCAATTCGGTTTGTTAGAGGTGTTCAGAGACCTGTTTCTCTCCTTCAGCAATACAGGAAATGCACACTGTAGGGGTTAACTAACTTTTAACTAATCTTTGGCATCTAAGTTACATTTATGTGCATTTTTCTTTTTAACCCCTTGTATTTTATTTAAGCTGTGGCTCCAGTAGTTTTCCTGTATATACTATCATCCATCCCTCTTCAAGACAAGATTTAAAGGGTACACTTAAGCTTAAACTAAATTATAGCTCACTTAAACAGGCTTCAAGCAAGGGCATAACAAACCTTCATAATAAAGAGGTTCTCTGAACTGCAGCACAAATATTACCAGAAATTTGAATGATGATGCTGTACAAATACACATATTTCCTCTCTGATTCCTCTGGACAATCATACTTCTTGTCAGCTGCTAAGAAGGGACAAAAAAAGATGCAGCAGATCTCTGAAGAAATAATTTGTTCATGATATATTGCAAACATGCATTTTCTCACCTATCATTTACAGATCTCAACTCTGAAATGCTGGGTCTCGCTAAGAGCACACTGCGCTTTTATGGCAGAGTCTTCCATAGATGCTTACAGTCTATGAGTCTACTCAAGTGCTGTCCTTGAAGCTAAGCACTGAGAAGCTGAGGCAAGATGGCACAAGGGCTGAGGCAACTTCTTGAAGAAAAACACAGGCACTTTGGTTGAGAGGGTCCGCCAATGTCCTCCAGCTAAACAATCAGTTTGACGAAACTACCATGTTCCTGCATTTCATTTGTATTCCTCTTGTCATCCTAGAATTGGAGACTCGGATGCTCTCCTAAGAATGCAGTGTTCAGCTTTATGAATCCCGTTCCTTACTTCAGGGGAGAACCTGGCCTCAAGCTTCCCTGAACTTCCTATTTCAGGCTCTAAAAAAGCTGAAAGCAAGCAACAGTGTATACAGACAGTTCGATATGTATGAAAAAGCCATCAGTAATAGTCTGCCAGATCAGATTCCATTAGGATCAAAGCCCAGCTGCTGGAGTAAACAACATTCAACAAAGTTGCTAGAGAGCAACATGTAGGTTCCTTCCAGTGTAAACCTGATGGAAAAGTGGAAAATCCATGTGAGTGACAGGCACTGAGAGCAAGTCTGTAGTGGCTGATGCTGAGTGTTTGGCTTTGTTCAGCACCAGCACTCTGACCAGAAGAGCCAGCCATGCAGCATCATGCTGAGACACGAAGACCAGTTTGGGTGTGTAAGCTACTGTTGTTTTCAAAGTCTGCCAAGAGTGAATGGCAAGAAACCATTATAAATGCTACAAACTCTTGATAACTCCACAGTGATATAGCAAAGACGTTCACATGAAAATCTCGAGATCTGTTTTAAATTCAGCACACTGAACAAGACAGCCTGGAAGCCTGCATGTCAGAAGATCTGCCTCAGTTATTGAAGTCAAATGAAATAAAAAACAAAACACAAAACAACCCACCCAGATCTTTTCACCCATCCTGTAGGCAACAAAGAAACCCAGATATATTGGGTACATGTTCCAGCTTTTGCCCTTTTACACATATTACGTATATCTAAAAGACAGCACAATATTTGTAAATATTGTGGGTGGGATCTCAATGAGTGCTTGGTGTTTGTCCAACTTTGTTCCCATTACTATAAACTAGTTTCATCATTGAATTCAAGTACAATTTACACTTAATTCCAGTAGTTAATCATATTCAGATTCAAGACCAGACATTAGTGTACTTGACATGACGTATCAGATACATATTCATTTAGTTTTTCACTGAATAAAAGCTGAAGTAAATCTTATTTCAAGCCAGTAATGATGCTTTTACAAGTATGTGAGACAATCCTTTTACCAGCAAGATTCTGTCTTGAAGAAAAATAACTTTGACATCCTATCTATTCATGAGCCATTAGCTTCCTTACATTTTTAAACGCTTCAAAACAGACGTAGAGTACAAATGCAATAGAGTTTCACATGTTTACCAGAAAAGGAAGGAGAATGGCAGGAAAATTCCTACTGTCAATATCTGGAAGCAGATTATGCTTTCTGTGTACCTTCTCTGGGCATTTTATTTGACACAGTCTTTTTTGAAGGGTCATGGCTCAACAGGACATGTTCACTTATCATTGTGCCTGTCACTAAGCGACCATCAGCAACCTACCCTCACACTGACCTACATTGGGGGGTGCAACTTCTTTTCATGTGACAACAGGAGAACTAATTAATCCTAATAACTGAGGAATCTCCTGCCATAGGGAAAGGAGTGATTTTTGGGAGCATATTCTATTTGCTTTGGAAGTTTTATTAGATACATATGAAAGTGAGTCAACAGGGTTGTTTAATTAATGAGCAAACATTAATTTAGATTGCAAAAATTAGCCATTCTGTCTAAAATAAGGGAAAGACTAATCTTTATCTTAAGAGGGTGTAATCTGTAATTTGCAAGGCAAGAAAAGAATAAATTTTCTTCAATTACTTTCTGCCTTGCAAAAAGGTGATCCTCTACCTGACTGAAATAAACATTTAAATGATCTGTTAACCAAAACCACTGATTACTAGCAATCAAAGAAAGATAAATGAACATGCATGTATTTTCCAATATGATGTGTAAGTTCAGTTCTACAGACAAATGAGTAACTATGCACATTTCATCTAAATCTCGATTTCTTTTAAAAGGATAGATCTTCTGAACAGAAAAGCAGGAGCACATTCTGTATTATTATCCCCATTCTGATTTATCCAGCTTCTACTTTCCAATTTCTTTTCACATACTGTGAATTTCTGCTACCTTTGACTAAAGAAAGCAAACCCAAAAGCTGGGTTTATGACTTAGTTAAAAAAAGAGTGTTAGAAGCTACCAGAAATTTCCTTCAAGTTAACAGGTTTGGTGGCCTTTTAACATCTTCTTCATAATTTGAGGCTGAGTGATTGTCTTCCAACCACTCCAGTTATCCTGAACACGTTGACTAATATTTTTTCACCCACACAATGAGAGGTTAAGGAGAATGATCAGTTTATCTTTGCAATTTCAGTGTATACAAAGAATCTGACCTTCTGGGTTTAAAGTGCATTCTGTGGGCAATAAAGTTATCCATCATGAAGTAATTGTTTCAGTCACTGTTGGATTTGCACATGTTTTAAGGCTTGTTAAACATAACCAACCCTTTGTGTTTTTTTACCATCAAATATAATTTCCTCCTGATTCAAACACATTCAGCCAAAATGTATTTTGTAGAGGACACTCCTGCACTGGAAAAAGAGTGTACGAGATTGCTTAAGAGGGTCTTCACCTCTCTGTGCTCCTTAAAACATGGGTCATTCAGTTCAAATGCAGCCCAGGACTTTACTCTTGCTTGTGAGCATTTTCTTATGAGTTATCCCAATGAAGGGAATGGGAATACCTATGGGTGCAACTAATAAGCAGTTGCAGAATCCGGACCAGATTCTTAGGGGCACAGTATCATCCAGTGGGTTGACCTTCAGTGTGTCTTCAGTGGAAATGAGCTGACTGTGATATGTAGCACCACCTTAACCAGAACATGGCTATCAGCTAATGTCATATGAGCTATACAGCTTTCCTCTCTTTTCACAGAATCATATAATCATTTTGTAAGGAAAACCAGAATATCAGTAATTTTCTTTACTTCAGAGCTCTTCTTGACAAGCTATAGTATTAACATCTCCTTTAAGTACTTCAGGCCATTCTGTAAGCGAGTATAACCCTTTTTTGGTCAGACAGTTGTACCTATGCATAGTAATTCCAACTAGGTCATTACAACAAATTACCCAAAAAAGGTTTCCTTTCCTAAAAAAAAAAAAAAAAAAGGAGAGAGAAAGAGAAAAAAGAACTTGTGGTCAACTCTGAAGAGCCATTTAAAATTTACATCTGACCATAATGAGGAATGTTGACCAACAGGTCCTCCTAGCTTAATGAACACTGAGATTCTCCTCAGCATCAATACTTGCATTAATAAGATAGGGGAAGTTTTAGGCAGAGTTGTCTCAAAATTTGCACGGTGATAGGAAAACAGTTTTCTTTTTTTCTTGCTTCAAGTGTGAAAGTCTGGCCTGGTGCTCCCACAGGACCAGCAGGAAAAGGGATCACTCTGGATATTGAAGCTTTCTAAGCGTTCTACTTCCGTGACTGCTGGTGGCTGGGAAGAGCTGCTGCTTCAAGAAGGCACACTTCTATCTCCATGGCAGCAATGTTTCCACCTGTGTCATCTGGGTTTCTCATGCTCAGGCACAGGCAAAGCAGGTAATGCAGCCTGGTCCCTGTACACAGAGGGAAAAGCACCATCTGCATTGCCTGCACTTAGAAAGAGCCTCCAGAAAACACCTACAGTGCTAAACCATGAGCCACCCTGAGATTCAGAGCCATTTCTCAAAGTCTTTCAGACACCATCTAGGTCCCAATTCTAAAGGGGACCTCACAGTCCTTCATACATCTAATTTCACACCACTTCTCTGACACAAATCCAAGTTTCACACCTGAAACCTGCAGAAGAGAAACTAGAACAGCTTATTTGTGAGAGATCATCTGTGTCTCAAGCTGATGTTGACAATTGTCCAGATAAGCAAGCTCATGATCCAAAGCAACAAATTGCAACCAGTCAAAGCAGAACTTTGCAGGGCAACTAAGGGCCATAGGGACTTGCAAAAGTTAACAGACACGTGGATCTTTGGACTGCAAGGTAGCTTTGCCCGCTTGTGCAAAGAGGGGACTCTTTGTGGCTCTTGTGGGCTCTTGTGCAAAGAGGGGCACCATATGTACTGGTACATGGCCAGCAAACAGAATGCACTCAGGGCAGAAGCAGCAGCTCAAGCTCTATCACTCCTCAATGGATCTATTACTCACACATGCCGCTGTTGTGACTGAAATATATTCTCGTTTGCTTTCAAGATCAAGAAAGTTGTTGGAAGCTACTTATAAAGTACACATCGATGCATAGAAATCATCAATTCATTAGTTTGTCCCTTTCAGTTCCAGAAGAAACATCCCAATTATCCTGTCTGATGTTCTGCAACATATGCCAAGTGATTTCTGGAACAAATCATTAAAACTGATTAATTTCAACTATAACTTAAGAGTTTAAAGTACCATCAGGACATAACAGCCAGACAAGAAAATTGATAGGTTAACAGATGAGAACATTGGGCTGCTGAATGATATTACTCTATCATAATACTCTGCTATATACTACTCCATTATAATGAGCAGCATAAGGTTTATCACAGGAGACCAGTAATGTCCTGGGCAGATTGAAAATGCCTTCAATCTGACTCTGCACCTTGGAACTAAAAAGCTGTCATCAGGGCAAATAGAAATGCAACTGCCCAAGAAAGGCCTCCAAAGGTACAGAAAGATGTGTGTGTCTATTATTTGAGCTAGTGTGTCCTTACTCTCTTGGTTCTGTATCTCACAGCAAGTGATAAGATTTTATCCACTATCTGTATGCATTTGCTGTCCCTAGATGTGTATGCACGCTGATATAAGAATAGATGCTATGGAGGCAAAAGAAAACACGCAGGAGGTAAAAACGTAGCAGGTACAATTCTGGTAGTACTTCCTTAACACCTCTGAGCAGTACACACTATTATGCCAATATAGTCTATAGATGTAGATGTGAACAAATATGTATTTCCCCAATAATTGTCCAATGTTTTGCCAGTATTTGCCCTAGTTGCCTACAGAAGAGCTTGTGGTAAAGCCATTTTATTAAAGAACAGGAAAGAGGTTGTCAATTAAAAAAAATAGATTCAGAAATTTAACACGCTGAAATTACAGTTGGTTATTTGAAATAAATCTGGCTCCAGTTACCACCAACTGAAATTATTACCACTTCCCATCATACCTGGGCAGCCAAGACCACTCAGTTCAGTGCACTGTGCCCACACAGTACTTGTCTGAAGCACTTCCTTCACCAGAAGGTTGTGTCCTGTCTGTGCTAAAGTCACCAGATTACTTTTGTGCATGAGCATGGGCACTTTAC
Source organism: Neopsephotus bourkii (assembly GCF_033783945.1). Lineage (NCBI taxonomy): Eukaryota > Metazoa > Chordata > Aves > Psittaciformes > Psittacidae > Neopsephotus > Neopsephotus bourkii. The sequence goes on from NW_026902113.1 coordinate 10,038,934, forward strand.
ATAATGCCAATTAAAAATAAATTTCAAAATTTAATATTCAGAGAAACTGTGAGGGAAAAAAAAAAAATCACCTTAGTTACCTCTTTTATCCATCCAGCTTTACTAACTCTAGAAACTTATCATCTGAAATGAGCACCTTTGACACTATGTAGCCTGGAGAAGTTGCTCATTTCATTAGCTATATCAAGAGAAAAAAATTAGAGTGGGAATAAAACCAGCCAACCTTTTTATAAAACCAACAAACTTTTTATTTCCCATTGAGCGTATGGAACTGAAAATGGGAAGCCAAATGTACAGTCTAACACCTCCATTATGAACTCTTATGGGATCATCACTTAGACAAACCACACCAAGGGGCAAAATGCATATAGATGGCGTGAGTTGAGAAAAGCAAGAGCAATATCACAGCTGTGATTGTGACTCCATCATCTGCCCATCCAAAAGCAATCCCATGTGATCAGCCACTGGCATTCACTCTGGAGTATGCCTTCACACCTCCACACATGGTTAAGCTCATGCTGCTTACAGGGGAGTAGGTAGCTCTACTCATACTATGTCCGTGAGCCATCAGATCTACTCCATCACTTACTGACCCGTGTCAGCAATCACTGTGCCTCTGCTCTAATTCCACCATGAACAGATCCCAGCAAATAATCATCAATTCAATATTTCTGAGAAAAGTTTATCCTATTAACTAGTGGAATAAAAAAGTGTTGATATGGTATAAAAACAAAACATATCTGTGCATTAAAACAGACACGCAAATAATTTAGAATTCCTACACAGAATAAGGGGGTTCATTTTCTTTACCAAATTAAATTTCTTTACCAACTTTATGCTTAGATTTGTTACAGATTCCCTGGCAGGAAAAATTAAGCAATGTAACAGGATGGAACTGGAAGACCGTTTCATATAGATAGAAAAACTGCCTACCTGACAGTAACATGCCAGCTCAGCCAGCGACACAGGCCTGTCAAATTCATCTGAGGCTGCACTATTCATCAAGATGTGCACAGAGAAATAAATTAGGAACTATATAAAAGAAAATTTGAAGCAAAGTTTCAGGATTCCCACTTTGCTGAAAGCTGACGTTTATTATTTCCGATGCTCCATCATTAAGGCTGAACTGTCCTGTAGCGTTCCAAGATGAAAAAAAATTAAAAGGCCAAGGTTGGGAATTGACTTTCCATCCACCCTACAATCTGCAGAGGAATCCCTTGCAACAACTCAAGAGGCTAAACCCATTCTGAAGTTAAATGATAATCATAACCACAAAGTCTACAGTAGATACGCATGCAGAAAGCTTCTGGCAAGCTTGCCTATGCCCCAGTTTACTTTGGGAAACGTATAATTATTAATATTTAGAGAATAGATCAGGACAAACCTTCATTACAGTACTTCATGAGACGATAAAAGGTGGGTTTTCACTCAAACCGCTACCAGCACATCAGAAAACAAATCTCGGTATTACCCAATATAATGCGACTTAATCCCACTATGTTATATCTATTTGCCATAAACACAGACAACACCTAAATTTTGACAGATGTTAATTTTAGTTTCCTCAACCCTCAATCCCACGGTTTCTACTAAATAATTATGGATTTTAGATCATACTACAAAAAAATTTCCTCCCTGGAGATTTTTATCAGATAACCGCTTCCTGCAAGGTTCCTTGAGCCTCCCCTGAAGATCAGATGTTGGACACCAGCAGAGACATGACTCGGAGCTAAATAGAGCTCTTGTCTGATCCAGAATGGCAACTCTCACGCTTCTCTTAACATTAGTCCACGGTGATCCTGATGAGAGGTTCTTCCACAGAGGAATGACAATCAGAACAAAAGGGGCAAATTCCTTCACTCTGTGGCAAGGAAGAATCCCACAGGAAGGACGCTTAAGTGAACTATGTGAAATTGTGAAATTCCTCTCATGAAACGCCCTCTCACTCATCCCTTGCCACTCCCCACGCACTAAGCAGGGGGTCCTGTTCCCAGAGCATGGGCTTCCCAGGGGAACTTCCGAGCAGCAGAGACATCTGCTCACAGGTCCCCAGCTCTATGAGGGCCACCATGCCCTGCCCACTCCACCCCCACTTCCAGGCACTGCACGGAAATAATGTCACCGTATTGCCACAGTATCTTCAACCCACTGAAGTCCTAGAAACAACTTCCTTCTAACCACTTCCCCATCGTTCAGCTGCTCTAATAGCAAAAAGCACATTGTTTCAAGGTTGTAAATCCAAAAGATGGAATACAATTTAGAAGGGATTGCATTTAGTAGTGCTTAGTGCCACGTATTAGTGGATGTTGGAAGAGCGGCCCCACCATTCAGAAAAGTCACGCAAACAGAAATCAGTGTCAACTGCAACATGCTGGATTATGCTCCATCTAAATATGTTACAGGGATGACTTAAAACTGTAGGTTCAGCACAACAACAAATTGGGTTCATTCACCCTATCATGGACAAATTGATTTTGGTAATAAAAATCAAGTAGGATTTGATGGAAAAAAAAATCAAGATAGTAAAATCAGGTCACCAGGAACATGAACCTTTTGCTTCTCTATTGACACACGCCAAACAAAAGTCTGGGATGATGATGAATAAATCACTTAGGTGTTTCGCAAGCATCTATAATGGTCTTTAATATAGATGCATCACAAGCAAAATCATCCTTCTCTTCAACTTTAGGCTGGCACATTTCCAAACACCACACCACACAAAAATCCAAATACCAAACATAATTTAATACACAAGAAACAGTCATCCACACTCCCAGTCCAAGTTTCTCCATACATCTCTATGGCTCCAGACTTAAGTTTCAGAGAAAAGTACCTCTGAAACATATAGTTTCAAATCTTTTCCCCCACACCCTTGTGTTTCTCAATCTGTTATTGCTTTACTAAGTTCCAGCATGAATTCATTCTGTTGGGCACAAAGGGCATGACATTGTGCCATGCTTGGCTTTGGAAAGAACACTAATGCCTGTATTTTCACTTTTCAATCTGCTGCTTGCAACGCATCTTTTTCTTTTAACTACCAGGATTTATGCAATGCTGACCTCCAACCTTGGGGGAATGAAACTGAACTTCTGCATCTTGACAGGAGAAAACTGCGTGGGCACCTTCCTGACAATCATGGGACCAACTTTAGGGTGAGCACTCCCCACATGGTAAGCAAGTCAGGCTGTTCCCAGCTGTAAAGCTTGGGAAAGGTTGTTTCTCAGTTGCAGGAATATGTGTAGTAATGACGCATCACAAGGGCAGAGAAAGAAGAGCCTGGTGCTATCCATGGGTGGAATTCCTGCTCAAATATGCACAGAAACATTTCCCCACATTCCTACAAATACTGATAGAGGGGAAAAAAGCTACTGCTGGGGGAAGAAAGAACTAACAATGAAGTGTGTCTGTGGAGGTAGCAGTCTACTTCTTGAAAGGTCTCATACCAACAGGAGAGACTTGCCTCCAAGAGCAGAGGTGGCTGTGGTGAGGCACCCCACACTTCATGGCAAAGCTTCTCTTTCCACAGTCTCGCTTTCCTCTCCCTTTTAGGCTGCAGCAGAAAGTCCCAATCCCTGACTTTGGGGCATTCAAAGAACCATTTTGCTGATAAAGCCCCACAGGACAGAGACTTCTGAAACATCGAACCTTAACCCTCATCTGCTGAGTTTCTTCCTTTCCCAATCTCAGTCGGACACAAAAACTAGCAAGCTGATAAACATTGTGCTTGAAGTTTCCAAACCACATTAAAGTGGAAGGACTCAGCAACTGTCCTGAAAATCTGGACAATTTCCTTTTGTGCTATACACCCACACAGCGTGAAGGGCTACTGGTTTCAGTCTTTGAAGCATTTGACAAAAAATAGGCTCAGCTTGTTTGTCATTGTTCACATGTGAAAAAAAAACCAACCAGCCAACACCACCAAAAAAAAGAAAAAGAGATCCTCAAATCTTCCCAGCAGCAAAATTTTAGGGTTTTAAATGCAGTGGATGCTTCTGCATATAAAGATCCTTACTGGGGCACAGGCCAAGTCCTGATTTCCTCCAGCAGGAGCTGTGAATCTAGAAGATACTAGCCTTGCCCAAAGGGATTGCTCCAGATTTATACCAGCTATAGGAGAATGAAATCTAGTTTTGTGCCCAGCATATGAGCAAAAGACCTGTCTAATAAAACATAAGTGATGAAAGTGGCTTTCTTTAGCATTGCCAGAAAGTTTGATACTTAAACTCCATGTATACAGTTCTTCAAAGCCTGTGTTATGCAGCAGGGTCTAACTCTTCTCCCCGATGTGAATGCAGACTGGAATTTTTAAAGGAACCTGGTTTCCATGAAGATCCAGAAGTGAGAAACTCAGTTTTTCTGGACTCTATTAAGATCTCCAGCCCTAATCCCAGATTAGACCACTGTAGCTGTATATCTGTACAGCTGCTTCAGTAAGAACTTAAATCCAATTGAAATCTTAACGTGTGAACATCTACCAGAATAGCACTTTCAGAGAAGTCCGGTTAGTTATTGCAAGAAATTAACCTCAGCATTGATTAGATTTGACCTGGAATTTCTTCCTTCATTTTTTTCCATCTGACCATGAAACTGAAAAGTCTGTCATTTGCTGGGGATTTTGATGATCTAGATGCAGCTACAGTAAGTGAGATGCGCATTCACAGATAAGATTGTAATAGAGTAACTACCTCCTATCTGCTAATTATGAGGTATTGCTTTGGTGTGGAAAGCTGGAAACACAACCAAATTACCATTTTATGTTTCTGGAAATGCAGCCACATAACCCTCAATCCAGGCTGTAGAATCTGATCTCTTCAGGGTTTAAACCCAGTGCTTCACATTCCCACATGCTATCAATTAAAATAATTGCCATGCAACTTGGGAGATTGAATTCTATATGGCAACAACATTTCCATGCTGACCATTATGTATGCACTCTTTGGCATAAATGTATGCAATACAGTTTGTGAAATAAATATATACACAAAAACCAGGCAAAAATATTGTTCTTTCCCACATTAGCCAAAATACACATGTGCATAGAAATGCAAGAGAGCTGAAGCGCCTAACACCCACGTGTCAAAAAACCAATTTCCTTAATCTTATTTTTCAAAGGGGGACTGTCACAGCTTGCAGCTTGAATATCGCTTTGGGGAAATTTAAATTATTAAATATGTACAAGGTAAAAGACCTCCTTCTCTTGCTTCCTTATAAAGCTCCCTCTAGTAACTCCTGAACCACCGCCTATTCCTCTGAATCTCCTCTAGTACTTGCCAGTAAATGGAAGCTCAGCAGACACCCGCAAAGATTGAATTAGAAGAGTGCACCATACGGTGATGATGAATCAAGTTTCATCAAGAACACTTGAAATGGGAAGTGATGGACAGTCCGACTAAGAGTTTTAAGTAAATAGGCAGGAAAGGAGGGTGACATGGGAAGAAATGCATAGAGTTGCTGCATGGTACAATACATCCCATCACTTCACCCATAACTTTGAGACTTTCCATGCAAATGAAAAAGAAAAAAAAAAAAAGAAAGAAAATGAAACAAAATATTAAGAGTTTTACAAAAGTCTAAATTCATAATTTGGATCACAATCTCTTGTACACTTAATGGGGGGATATGCCTTTCCAGAAAAATGGTTGTAAAGGCACTAAGCCAAGCTACAGAGAAGCATCTCTGCAATGCCTACGGCACCTGAGCCAACCCAAGGATGTATGCCCCGAGCATTAAGAGGACCAGGTTTTCCCCTGAACAAGCCCAGTTTTCCCCACTGGGACTGGTCTAGGGTGCCCATATCCCTGACAGAGCCTGGAACAGGAAGGTGAACCAGGGTCTCTTAAAGCCCCTAGCTCCCAGGGTCCATCTTCTCCCTGGGCAGTGGGCTTGCCATGATTTGCACAATGGAAAACCTTTCCGGCAGGAAAGAGGAAGCCAGTTCCCTTGCAGAACTGGTCACTGCAGGAGCCCATGTGGGAGCAGGACGCCGAAGTTCAAGCTCAAGCTGTGAAGGAAGCCTGGCAAGGATCTGAACCCACATTTCCTGTATCCAGGATGAGCGTCCCATGCCTGTGCCTATTTCACCCTGGGCATAAGAACCTCCTTGGCAGAGACAAATAATGTGGGGAAATTAGCACTTTCCTGGGGAAAAGACGGGGAGAAAAAAAGAATAATAATAATAATACCCATGTAGCTACACCAAAGTTGATGAATCAGCACTTCCCGAGCAGGAAAACGTCTCGTCGGAGCGGCTCCGCCAGCTCTGCTCCCCGGCAGCCTCGGGAACGCGGCTGCCGCCGGCCGGCAGCACGGGCAGCGCCGGGAAGCACCACGCTAGGGCTGCTCCATCACCGCTCCGCGCAGAGACAGCTCCCGCGGACTCAGCGGTGCGAGACGGGTTGATCTCTGGCCGCCAGCGCCGGGGAGCGCGGCCGATCGGGAGGCAGCACAGCTAAGCAGAAACACCGCGCTGCTCCGCCGCTGGCCTTGACGCCTGGCCCGGGGGCAGCTCGGGTTCTTCCTCCCCGAGAAGGGGTTTATTGTCGCTGTCCGCCGGCACCGCGGGGCGCACCAGGGGAGACCGAATGAGCGAGGGCTGCGGAGCCGCCGACCAGCTCAGATCTGCACCGTAGGGCAGCCCCATGGGTCGGCTGCCCTGCGGTGCCATAAGCCCACGGCGGACCTGCCGTTGCCCGACCCCAAGCACCCGAGCTCCCAGGTGACCAACCAACGCAGCGCTGGGACGCGCTCCTTCCCGCCGGCGCTCCGGCCCAGCAGAGCCGGCTCCTCTCCCAGAGTAAAATAAAACTCTGTTAAGAAAAGTAAATCCGCACTGATCCGTCCCGGCACACGCAGCACTGAGGGATGCAGGCGCCGTAGAGCAGCTCCATCCCACTCTCCAGAGAGACGCACGCCGGGTACCCCCCGCAGGCAGCCCCTACCGATGCTCTCCGCTCTCCCGCCCGGGCGGGAAGTAGCAAGACCTGGATTTTGGGAAGGAAACTGGCACCTTTTCTGCTTCACGGGGGGAGGCTGACACTTGGAAACAAAGTGGGGAGGAAAGAAGCCTGCCCCGCTGCCAAGACATGCTCTCTTTCCGTGATGCACCGGTTCGGACATTTCCCAGAGCGGTAGATCCCCGTGCCCAGGAAAGCCTCCCGCCGGCATCACAGCCTTGCCTGGGGCAAGGGATGCACTGTGACCCCTCACCGCTGGTACCCCAGGGGCACCGCTCCGGGGGCACACCTCCGGGGATCCGAATGCTAAGAGACACTTAAGATGCGGTGCTTGGCGACCCTCTGCAAAGCGGGGATCGTTTCTCCCTGCCCTGCCCAAGAGAGGGGCGGAGGGCAGGCAGGTGCCTCCAGCTCCAGCCGAGCAGGCTTCGGCGGGGCTAGTCAGGAGGCGCCGCCCAGGAGGCACGATGCTAGGGCACGTCGCGGAGAGCTCGCCTCTGAGCGGGGACTGGATGGGGCAGCGGCTCCCGGCGGACCCTTACCTGCGAGCAGGAGGGCTGCTCCCAGCAGCACGGTCCCTGAGAGCAGCTGGCGGGGCATGGTCCTGCCAGCGGGAGCGCAGGGCTCTTCCCCTGCCCACGGCGGCGAGGCGGAGGCTCCGGCCGGGCTCCTGCGGGCTCTCCTCAGTCCCAGGCTCCTCCTGCGGTAGCGGAGATAACGGCGCAGCGAGGTGCGGATCCGCATCCAGCAGCCCCTGAGCCCTCCCCGCCCGCGGAAAGGGAGTGTCCACTACAAGCCGCCCTGCCAGCTTCACCTCCCGCGAGCATCAATTAGCAGCCAGCCCCGGCCCCGCTGATTTATAACTTCTCCACCCCTCTCCGCGCACCCTTCCGCCCCCCCGGCCCACATCCTCCGCCTGAAGCACGCCCTCCCCGGACGCGTCCTCCGCCCGCTGGCGGGCACGGGGTTGCTCTCCCGCCGATCTCCCAACCCCGCCGCCCCCGGCTCTGCCCTCCCCAGCCGCCGGAGCCCGGAGCTGGGGGATTTCCAGTCACCGGGGACGCGGCGCTGCTGGGGCGGGGAGCGGGGCTCGCCGCCTGCCCGTCGCCGGGCACCTCCTGGGAAGGAGCTCAAAGGGGTTGCGGTTCCCGGACCGAGGGCTGAGCGCCGGGGGTCGCCGTCCCGCAGAGCCTCTCTCCTGCTCCGCAAGAAGACCCCGGCAGCGCCGCGCCCCGTCGCCGGCTCCTAGGCCGGGGCCCAGGTCAGGCCGGTGCCGCGCAGCCTTTCCAGTTGCCAGGCGGGATGCTCGGAGCAACCCAAAGCGCTGTCTGTGCCCCGGGGACTGAGGCTTCTCTTCCTGACTTCACTGGGGAGGGGGAGCCTGCCCTGTGCAGGGCCTGACCTGGACCAGCTCTGGTCCCCTGCCAGCAGCATGGGGCGCTCAGAGCAGGGAAGCCAGAAAGGGGCAGCATGGGCTAAAGATGCTCCAGGACTCTGGCCAGACAGTGCTTCTGCTGGCCTTCAATGACCTTGTGACACCCAGGGCTATCCTAGAAATATATTTCTTCTCCCTATGCACTTACCTCATGTTTTCCATATATATTTTATTTTGTGAAAGACCAGAAGAGAGCCCATGAAAGCAAAACTCAAGTCCCGTGTTTCTGCTTCTCTCCTGTGTAGCCAGAGAAGGGCTGTTGGGTGAGTCAGATCTTTGGTTTGACCCTGTATGGCCCTTCCTATATCTTTACACTATGACATAAGTTGTGGAAGTGCTTGCATGAAGCAGGTAAATGCAATCATCCCCACTTTATAGATAAAGAAATGGAGGCACATAGAAAAGTTAGGCAGCTAGTCCAAGGTCATAGGAAGCTGGTGACAAGAGCCAGAAATAGAACTCAGATCTCCTGTGTCCCACCAGACCATCCTGTGCAGGAAAAAAATGAGAAGTTTGTGTTGTTTTTAACTTCAGAACTGTTTAACTTCCAAGTTTAAAGTCTGTGAGAATGTTTCCTGCATGCTTCTGTCTGACTCCTGTTCACAAGTGACACCCTAAGCTAAGAATTTAAGCCTGCATTTTCCAATCTTCCTGCCCCCAGCTGAGTCCTTGAAAATAAAACAGTTACAGATACCTTCCCCCTCATCTGCTCACACCATGGGGGGAACAACCCAGAGGTTTCTTTCCAGAAGAGGGTGACTCATAAGAAATCGCCTCCTCCAGTGGAGAGGACAGCAGCTGGGAAAACAGTCAGCCAGTGAGGACAGACCAACTAGAACTGGGACACTGGGCATCCTGACAGCTCAGACCCTCTAGGAGCAAGGGCTCCCTGTGGAAGGAGCTAAGGGAACTGTATGTCCCTGTCTTTGACCTACGCAGTGCTGAGTACGTGCTGAGCATGAGATGATGCAGGCCCCATCACAAGCTCAGCAGCCATGCCACACCAATTCCTCCCCACCCTCTTCACACCTCCTACATCGCAGCTGCATTCAGTCATGGCCCTTTAAAGACCACAGCAGTTTGGCAAGACATACCTTCTTCCTTCTCCAACAGATGTCTTCCTTCTCAACAGATGACATCGGCTCCAAGGATGTTGAAGCTGAAGACCAAGGAGGGCAAACCTGAAGATCTGAAGAAACACCTCATTGCTCTTCATACGCCAGTGCCAGGGAGAGAAGAACTGTGGGAGCCTGCATGAAGACTGAGAAGACCCCAGCAGTGAGATACAGGGAAGAAGGAGGCAGTGGAGACTCCCATAAAGCAGAATGAAGTTATGGTGGGAAGCCTGTGAAGCTTGTGCCTGGAACTGGATTCGAAGGTATCTCTAAACGCATAGGCTGAAGCATCTGAACAGATAGAACGTTGCATGAAGGGGAGGGCTGTGCGGAACCTATTTTAATCTTAACTTTTGTGTACTACCATGTAACTGGCAACACCTAGCAGGGTATGAACTTATTTTCAAGAGTGGTTTAGATGCTATGGCCAAACAAACACTAAGGAACTGGGCATAGACCTGTTACTGGCAAGTATCCACCCTGCAGGCAATATGGTCTCTTCATACCAAAATCTTTGGCCTTTTTCCAGTGCTAAGTTGTGGACAGCATATGTGAGGACAATTTTTGTTCTTGGAGTAAAGGAAACATAAGTGTCGTTACATTCCCTTCAGCTCTGTAATATGGGAAATACCCTTTTTCTAGCATTGTTAAAAAGATTATTGCTAAATACTAGAAAGGAAATCAGCTAAGTTTAGCAGCTGAGGATAAGCCCTCTTTGAAATGTATCAGGCAAGCATCCTTGCTGCAGAGCTGATGATCTGCTCAATCTCCAGCACTACAGAAGCTGCAAAGGAGAGAGGAGAATCGCCCTTCACAGTAAATAACGTCTTGTCTACAAAGTATTCACTTTTCAGCCCGGCAGTACCTTGTATTGTTGAATTTTACGCTGCTCTGGGGGAAGATGGCTTCTGCCAAGGCTTGTGCTTGAACAACTCATACATCTCACACTAAGATCATCAAGTTGCCAGGCAGCAAAAGCACCAACTTCCCAATAAGCACCCCTTACACCTCCCTGGCCAACAAGACTCATTGGAACAACACAGAAAATGAGCAATAGGAAATTTGATTGAAAAGACGAGTAATCAGGGCATTCAGCTCCTGGGTCCGTCTTAAGCAGCGAACTACCATGCTGCAAAGAAACACAAACACTGCCTGAGCACATAGGACCTTTCATAGCTGAATGCTTAAACAGGGCATAGCCTCTTGCCTCCTGCCTGTCAGTCTTTATGACTCTTGTATGTCTGGCTTGAAGAGTTAGGTGGGGTGGAAACTCCTCTCAACCCGGATATGACTTAGTCAAGTTGCTGGGACACATCCTGAGGTTGTGGATTCTACTCCCCATTGGAATTAGGACACTTGGAACATCCTGTCTCATGGGAGGAATTGCTTGGACAGTTCCCGTGGACCTGGCAAAAATAAAGAGCCTGGAAAATCCCACTCACATCAGCAGCTGATACCCTCCCAACCTGACCTGACTCTTTCCAGTCATGAAGTGATTTTTTAGTTGCACTGATGCTCAAAATAGCTCCCTGTGGCACTGGTTCCAATGTTCAGAACATCACACAGAAGGCTACCACCAGCACCTGGACAGCAGGTGCCTGCCTATAGAAGACTGCATGGACCAGAGTTAAAGCTGGGGGACCTTATGATATATCGATCCCTATACTTGCAGCAGAGGTAGACATTTCATAGGAGCAGACGACCGCCTCTGAGATGGTCTCAAGCTTCAGCTGTTGGGAGAGATTTCAAAGCAGAGCAGATTGGATCTCCCTCTACAGGTCTTCTGCGGAATCTGCATCTGCCGGCTGACTTCTTTTAAGAAGGCTGGGTGCTCCCTGGACTGAAAATGTAGGCAAAGAAGTGAAAACGTCACAATTTTTGTAAAGCCAGAGGGAAAGGGTCCATTGCTCCCTATCCATCAGTGGGAGCCTTCTCCATCCTCACAGTCCCTTGTCCCTTGTCAGTTGCAGTGTCATAACCATTTCTGGGGCTCATGACTGTTTCTAGGGCTCAGCATTAAACAGTTTGGTGAAATAACCCGGGACACAACTTGCCTGGTTGTATGGAGGGCCACTTATAACCTGGGTTGTGCCACTGATACAGCTTGCAGCACACACACACACAGCGGGATACACAGTGATCTGTGACAACCAAAAGAATACTGGAGCTTTTTATACTGATCTAGTTATTGCGGAGACTGTAACCTGGATCAAGACCCTAGGTGAGATGGACTGGGTCTTCTCTACTCAAGGCCTTCCTTTGGCTCTATTTTCCTCTCTCTTTTCAATAAAATGTTTTCAATCCCCATTATTTTGACATTCTCCGGTTCTATCTCCCTGTGTCAGGAACAGAGTTTAAGAAGCATGCTGTCAAGTAAATCCCTTTTACCATCATCACTGTTATTTTAACTGCTGCTGTTATTTGTATTTTCTCACTACAGCTAAAGCTGCATGTAACACAAAGTAAAGTTCCTTAGTTTCTCCAGGATTGTAAGAAGAAAAAGCTGAAAGCTCTTCTTTACACTACAGTGTCTAATGGGACAGATACTTGTATCTGCTCACCAGGCACATGCATTGCTAAGTGTCTGCAGAGACATATGCTCTAGCTGTGGTTGTACTTACCCTGAGCAATGCAGAGTTTTAACTTATGTTATATGGACTCTTGGCTCTGTACCTGGTCAGTGTGTATAGCAATGGCAGACAAAAGCTGCAGCAAAGAATTAGTCCTTGCAGGATAACTTCACTGAAGGGTATGACAGTTCAAAGCAGTGATTGCGTCATCCCTTTATCCCATTTTCTCACCTTCGTCAAAGCTAGGTCCCCCTTTGAGGGCAGGCAAAGGAGGCAGCTGCCCAATCAGAGAAAGAAAGCAGGGGCAATGGGAGTATGCAGTTTGTCCCTCCTCATCTTTTATTATAGTTAGGACTTGCCATTTAGTCTTCTGGCTTCTTGCTGGTGTGACAGCTTCTCCCACCTGCCTTTTTACTGCACTCTATCACTTGGGAATGCACCATCCCTCACTGGTCCCTGGCGCATCCACATGATTTTAGCTCTGTTCACATCTGCTCTTCCTGTCAGGACCATGTAGCAAAATGCGAGTGATTTCACCCCCCTTACTAAAAGCAAACTCTATTACAATACACACTTTCTTTTAAAATACTACACAACTGATTTTACATGTGCATTCAGCAACATTTCACCGAACAGGGAAAAAAAAAAAAAAGTGGAACAAGAATTTTTTGTCCCTTAAATCACAAGTACAATAGAAGAATGCTAGTAAGCATTTCTACTGTATGCTGGGTCCCGCACGCCTGCACACCTGCATCAATATGGGAATGATCTACTTTCAGCATAGCTGGGTTAATGTGGTGGTGACATAGCACTCTCAGCTTCATCTCCCAGGCATCTGAAATCCAGTCCCCAGCCATCACTTCTTCCCTTTATCCTGGAGGATATATATATATATGTATATATGCCTTTCCTGGAGCCACCGGTACATGAATGTACCAGGATAAGTGTTTAGAAAGAGGCAAGACCACATGAAAGGATGGATTGCATCTCCTCCTTGTGGAATTTGGCCAAGGTCTCTACATTTCAGTGGGAAAGGCAACCAGAAGGTCAGCAAAAGAACCACAAAACCAAACCAAAACATGTCAAAAAGGGAAAACTACCCAAGAAAATATATTGGGCCATGAAAAGAAAACCAGCCTTACAATGAAGAGCTCTTTTCCTCTTACCACCCCAAACACTAACCCCAAAAGACTTAGTGTTTCCTCACCATAATACAAACCAGGCCTCCACACCAGGAGCCCACGCAGCTGCTGCTCACAGAGAAGCTGGTGACTCAGGGATGTGCATGAATGCCGATGTCCTGATTACTTTGGAACAAATCATATACAAAATGTGAACAGAAGCAAACAGCTATCTGACCACAGAAATGATGTTCACAGGAGTATCCTGGGAGCTGTACTGGGAAATGTGGGATATGAACAGCACTGTCAAGGTTCTGCAGCACCACAGTAATGCGTATGGTTACACCAGATGTGCCCCAAATAGTAGGGTTGGTGTACTCCCTGCCCCACGTGCTGGTTCACTTACACGACTGCAAGCAGAGTAGTTTCAGGAGAGAGGATTCAAAGAGCGAATTTGGAGCTCTGTGCCCAGGGCGGTGCAATTGGACTAAATCAGTGGCAATACAAGACTAATAGACAGGTGGAAAGAAAGAAAGCTCACTGCAACTTATGCCCAGAACTTCATCACAGCTATCTCCAGCTCCACCTGCAAGTAACAAGGATAAGGTTTTACAGAGGAAGACTAAGGAGAGCTGTACCAGTCCAAGGGGAGTAAAAAAGCTTCCTCCGAAATGCACTAGAATCATCTTTTCTTTCGTTCTCCAGCCACAATTGAGGTTTTTGAGACAACAGTTTTAAGATAGCTCTTTTCCACAATACATTTCCTTAAAAATAAGTAAAAAACTAAAGCATAAAAAAGTGTTAACCCCCCACCAAACAGTAAAAAATGAAACTGTCTGACAGCAGTTAAAAGATTGTTTCACCTCCAGTTCCACAAGATACTCATGGTGCTGTGGGTAGTTATTACCTTAGTGATGCATCACCATCATTTCCATTCTATGAAGTGAGTATCTTTGCTTCCTTTGGTGCAGCAAAAATGAAACTGGCAGATCAGCTCAACGTAGGGGCAGAAAAGCATTGCCTGCTGACTCAGCAAGCCTCAGAGCTGCCCATGTGGTACTTTGAAACCCTGTCTGGGAGTACTCTCTTGTCACCAGCTCCAGCAGACAGGATCCAGCACAGGTACAGGAGAGATAGTGATCTATGCATAAACTAATCTCTAAACTAAACAGGTACCAGGAGCTGCTGATACAGTTTATGTGTTTCCTTACCCAACAAAGCTACCAACTCATCTCCTGAAGCTGAGGTTTAGGTTGTGTTGGCAAAAGAGAAAGACAAAAATAACAAACCAAGAGGTTTTGGTGACTTCTCTTGGGATCTGCAGAGTTTGCACTGACTTCTCCTCAGTCCCAGCAATGGGCCGATAGAGGGAGGATGGAGAAGCCAGGACTGGGCTGCAGTCATTGAATCTAAACCCCATTTGCCTGAGCACCACCAGGAAATGAAGAGCACAAAATGATTTGAAGAACGATTGCGGAATGTGTATCCTACTTTATACACACACAGTCTTTCTGAGGTCAAACTTGCCCCAAAGGTCTATGTCTACACACAGAATTGTTAGGGTTTGAAAGGACCTCTGGACATCATCTGGTCCAACCCCTTCTAATACAAGCATTGAGCAGGGGCAAACATCATTAGAAGAAACTGGTTGAAAGTTATTTCATGTAGCTGGGCTTCACAGGTAGCACTGAGCTGCCAAAGCACAGGGCTCTCCTTTTGTTCGGTTTTTTAAACTCTCCCAACTAGAAACAGACCCTTTTTAGCATTTATTTTCCCAGAGATCCCGCAGACGCTGTGGGCGCCGGTGCCGCCGTCACTCCAAGGAAGACGGAGGGAGAGCGGGGCCAGCTCACGGCCGGCAGCGCAGGAGCCGCGAAGCCGCCCTCCTGAGCCCTCGGCTGCACCGGAACGGACGGGCGGCACCCGGGGGGCACCGGGGGTAGCCCCCGGCCGCCTGTCCCCGCGTCGGCCGGAGCTGAGCTGGCCGCGCTCCTTGCTCGGCGGCGGTCCTGCCCGCGGGCAGCGGAGGGGCGCTCGGGTCTTCCCCTGCCTCACGGAGGATGCGGAGAGGAGGCTGCTGCCGCTTCCCTTCCCGAGAGCCGCCGAGCCGAATTTCCCGGGGTGTGTACGGTCAGCAATAAAAAGAGAAACGCACGATCCAAGTTAATTTTCCACCCCCGAAAGGAAATGCTGCTTCCTGTATTATGCAAGGCTGGTGCCAACAGCACTGACACAGGAGTCTATTGTCCTTTTCACAAAGCCGTGGTGGGGAAGGACGCCTGAGAAAATAGTCCTTTTGCAATACCAAGGAGCTTTTGATCTTGGGGTTAGGGGAGAAAGAAGCGGCTGTGCGCTGGGGGTGGGAGGGATGCACAGGTAGGGGCAGGGGAGCTGCCGGCCCCAGCCGGTACAGGAGTGCCCCTCACCGTCCCTTCAGCCCAGCTCAGGAGTCCAGGATGCTCCCAAGTGCCTGCAAATGTCTTTCCTCTTCCATAAAAAGCGATCACACGGCTTCAGCCCCGCTTCCGATGTGTGCAAGGCGGAACAAAGACACCAGGGATTAAGAGACTCTTCCTGCCCCCTCACTCCCGGTTTGATGCAGATGACTTACAAAGCCTCGGTTACCGGGAGCTAATACGCCCCCCGTCGGTGCTGAGGCTGCCCCGGCTCCCCTCCGCCGGCCCCGACCCCAGCCCCAGGGACACGGCTGCACGGCGGTACCAGTGCTCCCCGGTGGGTCCCCGGGGTGCCCTCCGGCCGGCCGCGGGCCAGGGCACACGGTGCTAGGGCCAGCTGCACGTCCCAGCAGTTTCTTAGCAGGAAAAGATAAGTAACATCTGAAGAAGAAGCGCGGTGTTTCCAAAAGCAGTTTGGGAGACATACTTTCCTGTCGGGAGCTTTCAAAATATAATGGCTTTCTTTCCCTGAAATCAGTAAAAAAGTCTGAAAACACTTTATTCCTAGTCCAGACAGATGTCAGTCCAACAGAGGGTATTTGGATCCTTGAATATAGGTTCATTCAATATTGCTGATGCTATCCTTTGTTAAATAGTTCTTAAAGATTTAATCTCTCCTTAAAAAAGAGGTTTTAAAAGAACAATTCTTCTTCTCAAAATAGTTCTTACAAACTTTCTTATTAGGTCATATTAAAGGCGAGTTCCTGCCTTTCTTAATGGGATACAAACCCCATTTTCAAGGGAAGTCTATGTCCAGCAAGAGCAGCAGGGTCAGGCTCTTGCTTTGACTGTTTTTTCTGGCAGCTGTCTTGTCTGTGGGTTGGAATCACTTTGGCCGACTAATGATTGAAAGTGTCTCATGAGAAAATGCAAACCATTTTCTTTCAATGTGCCTACTTGCCATCAAAAAGACAACATACTATTCCCCTTCAGATATGTAGATAGGCTGATTTAAAGGCATTTTAAGGAAAGAGGATATGGGGAACCTTCAAGAATGATTATGAATCTTTTCATATTAAACAGGACAGGATTTTCCTCTTCAAGAGCAGGATTCTTTTTAAAAGTCCCAAATCTTGCCCAATTTTTGTGTCTTCTGTCTGTGAAAATAAAACAGAACAAAATCCTCAAAGCAAACCAAATCACCCGGGTTTATAGTACCTTGCAAGGTGCTCCCTGCTGACTACAGCTGGTTGTGAACGATGGTTTCATTCGTGGCCTTCCAATCCTACAGCTCTATCCCGCATCCTCGCTTCCTTTAACAGAAGTACAGGTTTGGATCTGCAGTTTTTAACACCGTGCCCAGCTCTGGTCCATGGTCCTAACCTAACCTCAGATACAATCGTTGTTAACGCTGTCAGCATGCCAGATTTTTTAGGCTCTTTCCAGGCTTTCTATGGAGGCCAGACATACTGCAGGCAGCAAAAGCTGCACTCTTTCTCCCTGTGGTACTGCCTGCCCTTCCCCCAGCCCCAGACAATTCAAGTTTATCTCCCACCGACTCTGCCACAGACTCCTGTTATCTGGAATAAGCCCCAGAGGCACAAATCCTTAAAGGCATTGAAGTGCCTAACTTCCATCAGAATGAGGGATGTAGTTGTCTAAATACCGCTGATAATCTACAAAGTTGCTCACGATTTGTATAACAGAGATCACGTTAAGTACCTACCTACAGTCTAACACAGGCAAAGTGCAAAGTGCAGTTTCCTTTATTATTACTACTGCTGTTGTTACTGCTGTTACTCAACATCCGTGCCAGGGTGTACTCACAAGTCCAGGTTGGGAGTTAGTAGTCCACTGGGAGAGCACCACAAAGAGCAAAGGTTCTGCTTATGAGGCATCACAGCTGCAGAGTACTCTGAGAAACAGCAAGTTTCTGTCTGAAACAGAAGTGGTAACAGAGCTGTCCAAGCACAAGAGTGCATTCAACACATCAGCCACCTTCTGCTTTCAAAGAGTTTTCAGGCTTGACACCCTAAGTCAATTTGCAATGTTACAAGTATGTTTCTTCTGGCTTCCTGAGGACAGCTGGTCACTGGGTATCAGACAATGCTTACTGAGACATTTGTCACCAAGCCATGGAAAATCAAGTTAGCCAAGCTTCTCGGATCTCTGTTGGGAATGGGTTGGAAATAGGAGGCATCCCTTCATTGCCACCTATGTCTGTATGTGTCCAACATACTCATGGCAAAATACAAAGCACACTTGTAAATTTAGGTTTTGCACTGAATTCAGCCAGAAACAAACTTAAGATGTCCATCGTTTTGGTGAGATGGATGAGGCTTATTAAGAGAGGAAATAGGCACAGCCCTAAGGGATAGGATGTACCAAATGAGCACCTAAAAATAAACTCATTGTTTTTCCTGTTCTATGAAAACTATTGTTGAAGTTGTTACAGAAATATTTCATAACTGTGAAACAAAAAAACACCCAAGAGGTAATCTCTCCTGTACCTGTAATTTCTTAGAACAGTAGAAACTGTGAAAAAAATGCCAGTGTGTTTGGAATAATCTGTCCAGATGGGGGCAAGTTCATAACTGTTCATCATTAATATGACTTAAAAACCCCTCCAAACACTATTAGTAACAGACCTAATTCGAACAGTTCAAAATATGATCCAGCTGAAGGTGTCAGTCTATCAGCTTTATGAGGGGTAAATCTGCACAAATGTTGTAATCCTAGAGGCCATGCAAGGATGAAATGATGTGCCCAATTTCACACAGCGCAAGTGGCAGGGTCAGAAAATGCATTCTCTCAGTCAAGTCATCAAAAACAGTCTTGCAGGCAGACACTCTCTTCAATGCCTTTCACTATGTATCAAGCTCCAGTGCTAGAAATGTAGTGCTGTGACCACAGGAACTATGGAAACCTGTTTTCTTACGTAGCGTCAGGTTTTTGTGTTTGAGAAAGCGTGAGTTCTGCTTGATGCCTTTCCCATAAGTGAGCATCCATAAGATGTTTAAATGTCTTAGTGAGCCCAGCAACATGCTGGTGACTAATAAGGTAAGAGTTCACGCTAAAGCCTTTCCCTCAGCTGGTTCTCCTACGGATTCTCGCTACCCTACCTAGCCCCATGAAAACTGTAGGAATATAATTAGCTTCAAAAGCTATTCTTTTCTATCAACTTTAATTAAAACTGGCCAACAGATTCCAAAAAGAGAAGGAATCTTTTTGGTGAACTAGGAACCATGTAGGTACATGCAGCTTGGTCTTAAAACTGTAACTTCTTCAGAAAACAATTCTATTTGCTTAGATTTTTTGCTGTCCCAGTTCTTTCTAAAGAAAAGCTGTAGCAGAACCTATTCCTTACCTTAGAGAATTTATTCGAATTTTCAGGCTGAGTTTACATTTTCCCAGTGACTTTGCTTTTCTAGCTTAAATACTCCCTATTTACATGTATTTATTTTGTGATAAATACTTATGTCAGACACGGAATCAAATTAATGTTTACTATAATTGCCCCCTCTCATAGAGCCCAAATGCTCTAGTAGATATTCCCTATATATATTCCAGTTTTAGCTCATTTTTCTTGAACATATTTTCAAGGAATTTACTCAGAACAGAACTCGCTGAACCGTTCTCTTTCCTGGTTTCATGAAGGTGTGAGCACAGCCTGACTCGCAGATTTTGGCAAGTTGTTTTAAACATTATGTAAGAAAATTCCATTTTGAAATAGGGATTTTATGCTCTCTCATAGGTACATACACAGAAACTTGTAATGTGAGACTTGCAACTATAAGGAGTGAGAGCTAATTTACCTTGACAAGAGATGAGTGCTGTCTGCAGAAAAGAACAGGGTATTGCAGGATAAACCAAAAGAAAACACACTTCTATCCATCTCTAAAAATGCAGCTGAAACAGTTTTCAACCACCAAAACCACTGAAAGAGTTTTCAATCACCTTTCCAGAAGACAGATGCACAACTGAAACAAAAAGCAAGGTGCTTGCAAATATCCAGTCTATTAAAAAACAAATGCATGGATCTGCAAAGTGAATGCTTAGTTGTTGTGCTTCACAGGAAATGTACCTGTTTGCATTTCTGCCTCTCCTTCCAGATAAGGATCCTGAAGCTCTTTCAAAAAATCAACAGATGAAGAGATGAACATTTTGGAAATAAGAAACAGATGAACATTTTGGAAATAAGAAACATTTTCTGAACCAGTCTACTTCTAAGTGACCACATGCCTCTGAGGGCATGGAAAGGCTTCACCAGCCCTGCCTGTCCAGGATGAAGTGCTCCTTGAAGACCTGATATGATATGAGAGCAGACCTGATGAGATATGAGAGCAGTCCTGTGGAGAAGGACTTGGGGGTGTTGGTCAATGAGAAACTGAACATGAGCCAGCTGCAGTGTGCGCTTGCAGCCCAGAAAGCCAACCATATCCTGGGCTGCATCAAAAGGAGCGTGACCAGCAGGTCGAAGGAGGTGATCCTGCCCCTCTACTCTGCTCTTGTGAGACCTCACTTGGAGTATTGTGTGCAGTTCTAGTGTCTTCAACATAAAAAGGACATGGAAGTGTAGGACATCCTGTAGGACATGAGCCTATAAGGATGCTGGGTAGGGAGTCTTCCTCAGGGACTGTAGCAATAGGACGAGGGGTAATGAGTTCAAACTTTAGCAGGGGAGATTTAGGTTAGACATAAGGAAGAAGTTCTTTACTGTGAGAGTGGTGAGGCACTGGAACAGGTTGCCCAAGGAAGTTGTGGATGCTCCATCCTTGGCAATGTTCAAGGCCAGGTTGGACAGGGCCTTGAGAAACCTGTATAGTGGAAGGTGTCCCTGCCCATGGCAAGGGGTTGGAACTGGATGATCTTAAGGTCCTTTCCAACCCAAACCATTCTGTGATTCTATGATTTCTCCCTTGATCCACGCTGAGGAGAGGAATCTTTTAGTTAGATACTTCTTCATGTTCCTTTAGCAACCCCTCATACTGGCCCACACACAGGACTCAATTTGGTTGCCAAACATAGGTGTCTAATCCTACCTCTAGTAACCTGGAGCACGCAAGTCATCCACCCAAGGATGGCATAGGTCCAGCATGCCCAGGACTCTCAGGAGAGATGACCATTTTCCAGGAGGGATTCCACCTGGCCTGTATGATGACTGGGTGCCAATGTTTGGACAACTGAATCATCCCTCAGGCTTCCTTCTTAACATGCCTCAGAAATTTCCAGTTTCTGTTGTAGCTAAGACACTGCTGAATTCTTTTGAAATGTGTTGTAATTTAATACCTGGTATTTTCTAAGGAATTTACTTTCAATGGCATTTAGTCCTCTAGATTTAGATTAAGACCTTGTAATTGATGTTTTCTGCTGTCTGCACACCTTTGAAGGCCTAGAGTGAGCCAATAGGAAACACAAGCCACAGGGACCAAAGTGGGTACACAACCACAACCACACCAGCGGATGCAGACAGACCTCAACTCATACTGGCAGTGTCATTAACCTTTGAACTGGAAATACTGAGGAGTTGAATGAGTTGACTAAGTAGAGCCAGTCTGGATCTGGAAACAGTACTGTCATGTTTGGTTGAAGCTATTTCTGAGCTAAGACACCCTACTGCAAACCACTTCACAGACTTGGCCTGGTGTCCACAAGACAAACTTCCAGGCTTTTTTATATCTCTTTTTTTGAGATATAACTTTTTATTTTTTCCTGTATTTTCTCCTAAGCAAAGGTGGAACCAGTTACAGTGGAAGGCCTTTGGGTTGCCTGTTTCAGCAACCAAGTCTTGTTGGTAAATGCAGTCGCTTCATTTTCAGCCAGAAACATCCTACCTGGGAGGCATGAAAACCAAAATTCTTCCTGAACCTTCTTCCTTTCTGAGAAAATGAGTTTAATTGTTATGATACTGGTTCTCCTATCTTTTTTTTTCAGAGCTGAAAACCTTCTGTGTTGCCAGCGCAATCAAGGTTTTATAGCAATGCCTGGTCTGTACTGAACTATGCTTTTTGTTGTCAGCAACAATTCAGACCAGAACTGATAAGTAACTGATACTGATTTCTATTCTTGATGAAATCTAAATTGGACATGACTTCTATTTCTTTACATAAAATCTTATAAAAACCCTTAATGAGGTACCTTGTTACAATGGCATACCATAACACCTAAGATATTCCCAAAAGTATTGGGATGGTGGTTGCCTAAATGCTGTCTTTACACTTATAAGCTGAATGAGGTACATCTTCTGATATTTTTTCCCATTTAACACTCTGTTCCAGGGTTTGTCAATCTTAATGCAAATCTTGTTAATGCAAAGAATACCCAGCCTTTTAAGTGAAAAGAAAATCTAAAGAAAGTTGCTAGTAAGGTTGTTACAGAGCTTTTTACTAAATCCAGTGGAAAGCTGGCTAAACTGGTTTTATATTTATTTCCCCCTGATTCATTTGGCTTGTGTGCTTGAGTGGAGAATGAGTGTGTGTGTGTTCTTCTGGCTCAGATACAGAAATTAAAATTATTCTGTGGTTTACTGTTTCCAGAATGAAAATTAACCTACAGGCAGTAGCTTGAGGAACTGTGGTTGAAGTACTGATCTTCCTTTTTGAAATAGTCTGTGCTTCCCTTATTTGTCAGCAGTTGTTTCCTTTACTCCACTTTGGATAATATTGCAGAAGGCTTGTCCACCTCTGAACAGAGTATAGCACATACTCAGATGCCACAGTCACTTTGGTCACCTTCTTTGTCATTGTGTTTACAACTTCCTTTTATTTCAGAGAACAGAGGCTTACTGATATTTCCTCATCACAGCCATCAGGACCTTTAAGTGTTCCCCCATAAGTTAATCCTCACCTGTACCTTTCTAGTTTGCAGTTTGCTTTGTTTGGGGTTTTTTTTGGCATCTTTCACTCCTATTGTGCTGCGAAATGTGACAGGGTCTAGTACAGTGCTTCATTTTCAGTTGGCACTCTTACAGCATGTTTCACCTATAGTATCTCTGTGATTTATTTTTGTGAGGTTTTGTTTGTTTGTTTGTGGGTATTTGTTTGGTTTTGCTTTGTTAGGGGTTTTTTATTTGGTTGTTTGTTGGGTTGGGTTTTCTTTTCTTTCACTATTTCCAAGGTCTCATCTTGGAATGAAGCTCAGAAGGCTGCTGATCTGAAAGACCACAGACCAGTTCACTTTTCTCTCCTTTACAATTGACCACAACTTCTTTGGTGACATTTCCCATATATTTATTCTTCTCTCTTCTTGTTAGTGCTTTGTTTTTTATTTAATGTAGATTTTCAACAGTTTCTTTATCTAGAAGGGGCATTGTTTCCTTTCATCTGTTCTCCTTTTGTACTGTTCCGATTTATCTAGACTGAAGTTACACTTGCTGGGAAATCAAGAATTGTTATTGAAGGTTCAAAGCTATTAGTGTCAGCTGAAAGGGATCCGTCATCTTGCCATCTTTTTTCTGAAAGAAGTATCAGAATTAGAAAATGTAATTATTTGTCCATACAATTAAAAAAAAGTCTGTCATAGAACAGAGAGTCCACGCCATCTGGCTAAAGTATCATAACCACACATTTATCTTTTCTTCAATCTCTCTTTCTAGTTGTTGCAACTACAGAAGAAAAATGTCCAAGTCATAAAGCATTTCACTCTTTTTAAATGGTAATGTTTAAAATATTTAAGCCTTTTAAAATGGTTTTAATACCTTTATAGTATAGTTCCTCAAAGCTGTGCCACAGTCACTGCTCCAAAATACAGCAATACATCATTTTATGCTTTTCTACTAGGTGTTTCCAGCTACTAATTAAAAAAGAAAACATGAAGTATGTTGACAGACAGCAGTGGCCCTGGGCTCAAAGACATAAAAACAATAGTAACATGATTGCTATAGAAATGGAAGTAGTCATTAACTAGTCACACAGAAAGACAGATAAGACAAGCACTAGAATCAAGAACACAAGAGAAACTAATGCTGTAGAAGCAGGAGAGATTTGAAAAATAGTCACACAAAAATCAACTGTTTGGTGATTTGATGGTTAATAGCAGGCAGATGAATCAATTATTTGTCAGTATATTTTTTCTAAGAAGAAATATGGAAAATATACATTCAATTCACTCTTCTGCTCAGACAACTGGAAGTTGCTAAAGACAACTAAGCAAGAAGTCATATTTTCCTACTCCAAAACACAGAATGTCAGTTAGCCCACATCAGTCAATAATGCACCCCTGAACACTGTGAGCACACCTTGCAGAACATGTATCGCCAGCAAAGGACAAGAGAAGATTTAAAAATATTACTAAAATGTATACACACGTGGTTTATTTAAATATCTGCTTACCTGTAATAATTTATCTTTTATATATATTTATTAAGAAAAAGGTCAAGAACAAAAGCTATTTACCCTTTCCAGTAAAAAAGACTGGAGACAACCAAAGACTCATGTTGCTGTTGAATCATCTTTCCTAACCTAGCCTGGCTTTCTTATTCAACATGGGTTTATTCAACTGGCCAGAATTACAGTCTTCCTTGAAAGACAAAACACAACTCCTGTGCTTTGTAACTAAAACAAGTTATGTCAAATCCAGTTTTCAGTAAATACAGAAACTCATAACAAACAACTATGAACTCACTCACCCCTCCTGCTCTGCTGGCAGCATATCTCAACTGAAAGGCACGTATCATAGGCTCTTATTACCTGACCGACTGATGTTTTTGTACTAGCTTCTTGGGGTTTTTTTTCTTGATCCAAATTATCTCCCACTATTGTAATAAATCAAAAGTTAGTTAAAGTAATGGAACACCAGTGAATTTTCCTCTGGGTTCACAGACTTCAGTGGAGGAGCTGGGAGAATCTCCACAGACAACAAAAAGCAGCTATATACAAAAGAAATCAGTCATTACATGACAGGTTTCTGTATCCTTGCAGGATCTTGGCAATGGCCAAGCTGTTCTATATCAAATGCTTATTCAGGAAAGAAACAAGTACAGTAAAACTTGCTGCCAATTGTAAGTAATGTTAGAGCAATGGATCCAAACCCACCTTCTCATGATCAATGTCATTATTAAGCTTTATATGCTTCAAACATCTAGAAGACAGGAAGCAGGCGGGACTCAAATTATCATGGGGTGCTTCTTGCACAAGAGAGAAAACATCACTAACACAGTAGTAACAGTCAGTATCATAATCATACTTGGACCATGAGAAAGGTGAGATCCTAAATCCAAACCTCAGTCTGAATACTGTGAGGATGCAGAGGAAAGTGTCACTTTGCTACACAGCATTAATGTGGGAAGGAAATGGGTATGTGCACTGCAGCCAGAATTTCCACCAGTGAAGTAGTGGTGTTGGACACTTCTAATTGGAAGTGCACAACTAGAATTATATTAGGTGGATATGATTTTCAGAAAGCTACAGGGTCCGAAATCCAAGATTTCTGGAGACTTTCATGTAAGCTGCCCACAAAATTAGGCAACAAAATAATCTCTGACTATCAGTAAATGGAGTAGTTACTTCATCACTCCTTCAGGAGCAGTGTTGGGAAGCCAGAGATGACGGTAATATCAGGACATAAGACTGCAATAGTGGGAAAGACTGTAAACCACAGAGGCGCTGGTGGAGAGAGCTAATGAGGAAGAAACTTGAGGAGAAGTGTAAAAACTTCTCTATCCCAGCCCATGCAGTAACTGCAGAATTGCCCTTCCCATTCATGATACTAAAAGCAGTAAATTCTTGATCTTAGACTTTTGGACCATTAAGAGAATAAATCAAAACAAAATAACATAAGAATTAATATAAGAATGAAAAAGGACCTCACACTTTATCAAGGGATCTTAGAGGGTTTTGTTTTCCTAGAAACTGTTGGGTAAATTGTATGTTGGCTCACCACACTCAGCCACCAACCCCACATTTGCCAGCCTTGTCTGGTGTCAGTATGAGATACGCTCCAGGCCATTGAGGGCAGAAGCTCCTTGTACCAATCTCCATCTGCAGTTATCCCTCAGGACAGGCTAGATGTGATCTTCTCTCCAGTAATATGGCTGCAAAAGCACAATACTTCTCTAACCCTCCTGAAAAGTTTTTTCATTTTGATATTTTTTTCTTCTCTACTGATGATCTAAAAGGAGAGCAGAAACATTTCCATTATATGCAAAAGGATGTTTGTGAAACAAAATAGGGGAAATATTTTTAAAGAGTTGCAGTATCTCCTGACCATTTTTGCTGTCAGATTTACTGTATTATTTACTATACTGTATGACTTCACTCTCTAGTCCCCTTTGCTCTAGATAATGTAACTTACTGTTCAAGGTCTATCTGCCTGTGACGATTCTGACTTTTTGTATGCTCTGCAATATATGTAAAATTGTGTGGAATTTCTGTGAACAATTTGGGAACCCTTTAGCAAATCATTCTGTGCATTCATTTTTCAATTGAAATCCATCCATCAAAAGCCTTCAAGAGCAGCAATGCAATAGGTAGGTATCAGTATACTGTTATTCGGAACACAAGTTTACTGTTGAAATGTTTTGTTGGGTTATTTTGTTTGTTTGTTTTTAATTCTGAATAAAAAGTAAAGCACAATCTACTTTGTAGTCTGATTGACAGATTAATATAGAGGGGTTTTTTGTTCTGCCTGTGCACTCTGTAGATCTTGTTGACAAAGTGTTATAAGAGTGACACAAGTTAAAAAGTTCATACTGAGGTTCTTGTCTTAGCATGAAAACACATTTCCTTAATTCTATAGGTGCTAAGAATTGACATTGTTAAATGAAGTTAATGGAAGGTACAAATGTTCTGCCTCCTTTGGAATAACAGGACACAGTTACCCACTTGGTGGTCTGGTTTTAGATATCTATGGTTGAAGCAATTTTAAACAGTGTATCTTGCAGGGTCAGAACGTAAAGAAGGTAAGCCAAAAGGAAGTGGCGGCTGAAGTAAGAGGTAGGATATAGCCTCAGAATAAAAAGGATCAGCACAGCATATTTTTAGATGCTTGGGAATGGGGCCCAAAAAGAATAAAACTGTGCAATCAAGGACACTGCTTCCCCTTCCAATCACACACACACTCTCTATATTGTATCTAATCACTCACAGTTATGGAGTCATTTCCTTAGGAGTTCTAAGGGAATCACGTTTGGATTCCAAAATGTGTAAGCAATGCATTAATTTGATACTATAGAAACTTGCATCGGAAGTCCTTGACCAAAATATTCAGCAGTACAAGTACAGTATCGTTCTTCCAGTCCCTTCACAGTTCTACACCTGGTACATTTTTCAAGGATGCCTACTAGCTCAGAAAAAAAAAGAGAGTAGATATTATATTGGCCCTAAAGGGATAATGAATCCTTGCATGACTTCATTGTCACATTAAGGCATATATTTCAAAACAGATAAAAGGAATCTTGACTAATTTTATTGTTTCTGAGAAAAGGCCTGTAGAAGGAAGAGTGGGTGGCTGAATAAGATCCCAAAAAACATTCAGCATTTATGACATAAAGGCAAATGCATTGACATGTGAAGAGAAAACTCAGTGTGTTATCACTGAGTCACACATTGAGAAGCACGTCTGTTGACACAGAATGCGTAAAATATCAAAATAATATAGTACAATGCCAAGCAAGCCCTTACAGAAGCAGCAGAATGTAAAAGGCTTTAAAATCATTATACGTAAAGAGCAAAAAAGGTAACATCCAACCAATCTGACACTCATGCTGTCATTAGGACTGATGGAAAAAAACCCACAGTAAAACCATTTAAAAGCAATCACTTTTGGACTGAAGCATAATAACCAGATAGGTTTGTATTTTATATTAGTATAAATATATGAAACTCCACCTTGCTTGAAAAAAATCAGTGTAGTTTTGAATGGCTGCCCTCTGAATGGCTGATAATGCCAACTAGACATATGTTACTACAATACAGGCACTGCAGTAATATATATATATGTATGGAGGAATGATGACGCTATTTCACTTTTAAAAGTCACTGTACCCAAGGGCACAATTAACAGGCAATAAATTCCTACATGCTACTGAAATTTAGAGATTAGTGTTTGCCAGTCAAAGCATGGAAACACATTTACACCTAATAAAACAAGACTAATTAGCTGTTCAAACAATAGGAAATGTCAGTCAGGGGCCACAAAAGACTATGAAAAATAACTAAACCCACCACCAAAAAATTAATGTGTGTTTAAAGACAAATCAAATATTAAGCACCTAAAAGAGCCTTAAATGTTTGCCAAATCATCTGGATGAGAAGGAACTTTACTTAAGTGATGAAAAAAATAGTGGTTGAAATTTATTGGAGTACAGTAGGGCATGTGTCACTCCATGACACTTCATTACAGGTTGATTTAGGAAAATCTTTTACATTTTGGACAGGAATTCAGTGAGAGTTTGGAGCACAGTACAACTTACTCAGACATGTGCATGAGTTCATGGGACCTGATGAAATCCATCCATGGGTCCTGAAGGAGCTGGTGAATAAAGTTGCTAAGCCACTGTTCATCATATTTGAAAAATCATGGCATGGAAAGGATGCACCTCCGTATGTTCGAAGTCATCTGTTTTAGAGTAAGACAAACTCTGCCACAAGAGTATCATTGACAGCAAAGCCAGGAGGTTTAGCTCCAGGGTAGACATCTATCATGTAGACATCTGCGTTTGGTTAGAAGAATCTCACCCGGAAAGCTATGACAAAAAACTGCTTCCTCATGCCAGAAGCATTCAGGTATAGTGTTAATCAGAATGGAATAAGTAGGGTGTTTCTTTTATTTAATCTCTCAATAACTGCCCTTGGTTAGGCTTTTTATTTTTTGGCACTGTTGTCAGTAATACATTGACAAAAGCACATAGTAATCTATGTGCTAAAAAAAAAATAGATTATTACAACCATAAAGCTTCCCCAGTGACTTCCAAGAAATAAAACTTCTGGATTAGAAAAAAATGCTTCAAATTAAATTTGTGTTAAATATGAATGATGGTTGAGAAAAATATCTTTGGAACTGTCCTATGGCAAGTACATTGACTTCTTACACACACTGAGATCTTTGGTAGTTCTTTTAAGCAGCACAAAACCATTGTACTCTTCAATGTCCACTGTGTTCTTTGAAGGCCAAAATCATGACAAATATGAGACATGACTTCTTCCATATGATGTTTAGTAGATACTACATCCTGTGTTGACAGATGGTGGTCTGCCTGCCTGTGCTTTCCATGCGTTCTGACACAAGTATTACTTCTCCAGGTGTGAGGCAGTAGGTAAATCAATATATAAGAAGTAAAAGTGAAGTTCTGTGACAAGCCTGAGTTCAGTAAAAGAAAAAATGTCCATTTTAGAAGGGAACACTTC
Source organism: Neopsephotus bourkii (assembly GCF_033783945.1). Classification (NCBI taxonomy): domain Eukaryota; kingdom Metazoa; phylum Chordata; class Aves; order Psittaciformes; family Psittacidae; genus Neopsephotus; species Neopsephotus bourkii. Next base: position 10,067,867 of record NW_026902113.1, read on the forward strand.
TCCCAACTATTTCATCATTGACATAAGGGTAAGGATCACCAGTCCAGCCTGTTCAGATACCTTTGTAGAGCCTTCCTACCCTCCAGCAGATCAATACTCCCACCCATGGTGTACACATGTTCGACCACAGTATTACTTACATTCTTATAAGTAGAAGCCTATGTCCCCAAGGGCATGTTAGTATAGGTCCAGGGCATTTTAAACTCATATCGCTCAGCTATGACATAAAAAGATTAAAGGCTGTAGGTCTGGTCTGCAAATTTAATCTCTTGACTTTTCTTGGTCAGTAAACTTGTTACAGTAAAAATGATCTTTTCATTTTCCCTATGTACATCACCTAGCAGAATGTGACCCTTGTCCAATATTGGGATGCCTGCATATTTTACACTAACAGAAATAACTAATATTAATAAGGGTAAAAAAAAATATTTATTTATTTAATTATTTAATGTGACGGAGAAAACCTGCATGGGAAGTAAATGACTTCTGGTTTACAGAAACCATAAAAATCTATGCATTCAAGCATAAATAAAATCCAGGAGACAAAATGATCAAAATTCATTGTCATTCATTGCTGGCTGGCAGTTCTTAATGACCAGATGTAATTTAAAATGCTTAAAACCCATACTTTCTCTTTACCCCAGTTGGATCTCTGGAAAATCATCATTTAGATTCAAGCAGATAAGAACAGCAAATATACCATTCTAGCTTTTCATCAGATTCTGGGCTGCTACAAGGTCTTAGGCAATCCCAGTGAACCAGTGTGAGTACGAAGTGTGTGGGCTTCCTTACTCCACTGCCTGATTTCCTCCTCCCTGAGGATAATGCAGTGAATTGGACTGGGAGGGCAGGGGAGCATCCAGCCCTGAAGGACAGCTATTCATGCTGCTCCTGCCAGCAGCCTGTCAGCATTTCCACTGTTTCACACGCGTCCCAGCTTCAGACAGGGATTACATAATTTTAACCACTTTTCTCACATAAAAAAAAAATAATAAAATAGTCAAAACAAAAACAGCAACCATGTGTGCTGAGGGATGTGAGCAGAGAAATAAGCATAAACAAATCTGCTGTCTTGCGTATCCTACCAGCAGTTTGTCTCAGAGTGATCCTTAAAAACAACAGGGTGCCTAGCCTCAGTTTTTATCAAATAACATCTATAGGGCACCCCACATTCTTTACCAGTGGACCACAAAGAATCAATGCAATCCTTTATTTTTGAAATGTTAAGATCCAGCTTATTAAAAAAAATATCATGGTGTATTTTGTTTTGTTTTATAGCATGGGAAAGGATGAATGAGGAGTGACCCAAACATGAAAAATTACTTATGAAATGTTACAGTTTGCATTACAGTCATGATTATGAAAACAACACTGTGTTAGGACAAATACCCTCCAAAATCACAGTTCTTCATCTGCATGGACACATGAAGTTTGCTGTAAAGTCTGTTTTAAGCGAATGTCATTTATTCAGGTATAGGAAAAGGGAAGGCAGGCTCTAGTATGTCTAGACAGATGTGTTCAGGGGTGTTGTCCCTAGACAGCAGAGGATATATGGCCTTTAAAGAGGACAAAGTTTAGCTTTGCTATAAAAGAACAAGACACTTCCTGGAGAGGAGGATACACTGATTTTTTAAGAAAATGCAGACACATTGTGAGCTCCAAGAAACAGCGATCTAGAAAGGAAGGAAGAGGCTGCAGTGTGAGGTCTAAACATTACTTGCCTATAAACTTTGTAATTAAGGTTCCATAGCCTGTTATAAATGAGTCCTCGTACAATTTTCACCTAGATGACAAGAAGCAAATTCTTTATTTTATGTCTTTATTGTTTTCCTCTTCTGCTTCTCTCTTGCATGAAAAAAAAACCCAAACCAAAACCTTGTAAAGTATACCTGCAGTATGGATTTCACTGTTAGTAAGGAAGAAAGTCAAGGCAGAATATGCATTGCAAGAGAAGGCTCTGCAGTCAGGAAAAGAAAACGAAAGTAAGAGACTATAGAGATAATCTGATAGTGCAGTGGAATTTCCCAGTGAGATGCCATGACTCCATGCTTAGACACCAATTCCCTGAACTCTCAAAACTTCAAGGAAAAGCTGGCACTGTTACCTTCACAGAATTTGTATAGAGAGTAAGAAATGTTTTCCAAAATCTTAATAACTTATTTTGCAAAGTCAGAAAGTTACATTTTGCTACAGGAAAATTCAGAAAAAGCTAGAAAAATATGTGAGAGGAAGATAAGGGAAAACTGGTTGGTTTGGGGTTTTTTTTGCTTTTATTTCACTACGTAAACATGTAGCTTCCTTCCTTTGCTATAAGACAACTATATTCTCAAATATTTTATTGTGCATAAGCACATATATAGGTTCAAGGAATTATTTTCCATAATTCTTGTTGTGGTTTTTAACTTCTCAATAAATTCATTGAGTTGAGCTGCTTTCTCCATCATTTTCCAAAAGATGGAATTATTTTAGCAATATTATGAATACTTATTAGTATTATCATAACTTGGTAGTCTGTGGTTTTAAAACACTAGGAAAGGAAGTGGGGGGTAGGACAGATGTAAAATCCTTTGAACAGAGAAATAATCCTAAAATCTACTCTTCTCTTTCATACCGCCTAAACCAGTCACCTCTTATTATGCTCAAATATGCCAGACAGTGGTCAATAATAGATAAGTGTATCTAGAATGAAGGCCAAACACATCATTTCATGCTCCTTATCTCTGTAATCTTCATTCAGAGGAATTCTCTTCTTCTTCTGAAATCTGGGGTAACTTTTCTGGAAACCACAGCGATAGCAAACTCAGTAAGTTATCAGTCCTTACAACATGTGTGAGTTGTGGCTGGAAGCAGAGCAGATGAAGATATCAACTAACAGCAGATATTTTCCATAATATCTGTCATTCGACTAAAGAAACTATGAGCTCACGGCACACTGGGTACAAAACAAAGGATGAACAACTTCACAGGGTTTAAGGAAAACTGCCAGAAAAACCGTGGGGAAATGTGGCACTGAAACAGAATAATAGGTTAATGCATTTGCCTCTCACTATCAGAGTAGGAAGAAGCTGGCTGAGATCACTAAGGAATGAATTCATGGTCTCCACTTGGTAGAGATACGTTCCAGGAACATACCTCAAAGACAGAGTGTAATTTTGAGCCTGTCTTTGAATCACCCAGGAAAAGTGGAGAAGCACATGTTTTAGGCTGGATCTGAGGGCTGCTTCAAATAATAAAACATGTTGGAAGGAATAGCTAAATATGGGTAATGTAGAATGCTAAAGTACATGTTATATCTGCAATATTCTCTTTATTTAAAGAATGGAAAATGCTGTTCTATAGAGCTTTGGAAACACACTGGATATATTTTGGTTTAAGAATTTTGTGACCAACACTGGTACTGCATAGTTATTGTCTCTGTATGGTAGCTGCATGTGAGGTGCTTTAGTCTTGTGTTCATGAAAACAGGTTTGAAATAAAAAAGAATATAAGCATATTCAGAAATATCACCCATTCTGAGGCAGAGAATAGTTGAAACATCTTACCACCCAATCCCAATGCTATTTCTCAACACACAATGAAAATTAAGTTGTTTCTCTTGGGAGCAGAGCAGATCCACTTATCACTTCCTGACTATAAAAAGAAACTTCTGGAATCCCTTAGACAAATCTTGTGCACTGAGAAGCTACAGTACAGCACACTTTTTAGAGCATGATCCTTATTTACACTCTTTAGACAGAAATATCCCAGTGGAGAAGGCTCCAGACGCTCTTCCTTCCTCTATTTTTTCAAAGGACTTTTTCATCATGCAGGATGGTCAGAATGCTATTCTCAAATAGAAGCCAAAAGGTACAGCTTTTACTACAGTCACATTTAGTGGGAATCTAGGGGGATAATCAAATTTGGAAAAATAATTATCATCATTTTAATGTGGATATCCATGAAATCTCGTGCAGATGCAATTTCTAGCCAGGGCAGAGCCTCTGAAAATGATTACTCTGCCTCAGTTTTCAAGCAGAATGAGCAGGTTCAACATGGTAGTAATCCTGAATGGTAATTTTGAATAAATCTGTAGAATGTCTGCTTCCAAGGCAGCAACAAATTTTTCAAAGCTGAACAGCCCAAATTCAATCATCTGGGTAACTTTCACCTTTCAGTACTCAGAGAATCAGCACAGCCATCACAGATCTTACAATAAGGATTTTCAGTAAGTCTTACAAATTTGTATTCTTTTCTGTTGGCTAGTGGTACACCTAGGAGTTATATTTAAGAAGAAGAGGGAGAGGGTATGCCAGGTAACAGTAGAGTCAATAATCTGATGATAACAGGATGCATGGTTTTATAGTAAACCTTGAAGGAGAGCATTGAGTAATCAGAAAACAACAGACTGAAAAATTGATTTTCTAAGAAGAGGCTCTATCAAAGCAATATAATATCATTCCCTGACTGCTCAAAAGTTTTATTAAAAAAAATATATAAAAGTTTATTTATTTATTTATTTATAAAAGTTTATTTTGAAAGAATAAAGTACAGCTCTCATCTAGCATAATTTTAGTTTAGTACTTGATATAACATCACAAGGAAAAATATTGTTTAAGATGGAGAATCGTGTTAATGGTAGAATTGAACTTTGAAGAAAATATTACTCAAAGAGAAGACTATAATGAAGTACCTTGAAATGGGATAATTCAGGATATATTTGACTTCTTCAGGGACTGTTTTAAGGATCAGTCTTATGTAATATTTCCATAACTGACAGTCCCACAAGAAGTATAAACATGCTAATTAAAGTTAATGGTAGCCTAGGAAGTCAGAAGGTCTCAAACCAGAGGAACATCAGACTAATCATAAATGGATTACATTAGAATAATAGAAATGTGACAGAATAAACCAAGATCATTGACTAGAGATTAAGACCAAGGCTTTCTCTAGCATACTAAGAGCTTGCCAGTTAAATAGCTGTGGTGAAGAGGAAGCCTGAGAGTAGCCTATGAAGCACCAATGTGATGCCACTATAAAAAAAAACGTGATCCTAAACTGAATGTGGAGAATTGTACTACTGTAGCTGTCTAGCCAGTGATGTGACCTCATCTGAAGCACTCCACAGAATTCTGAATACTCATATTCAAGAAATGTAAAACTGGAGCATGTTCTGGGAAGGGTTGCTGGGATTATCAGAGGAAAAGATGGCCTGAAGACTTTACGTCCTCTTCATGGAAGAAGAACCACATGAGCCAAAAGCCACCAGAACAAATAGGTACAAACCACCTTTGAATGATTTCTGCCCAGAGATGAAATTTTCATGACCAGAGCATTGAGGTTCCAGCACAACCTTCCAGAATAAGAAGAGTTAGCGAAGAAGGAAGAAGAGGAATGCTATCAAGTTAACTTAGTATACAAGTTTATCAAGCTGTTATGAAAACAATTACACAGCACAACTGTGACAGCAGTGGGCAGGACTGAAGTAAGCCAAAAAGAGCCCTTGAATCTGAATGTGATCCCATGTCAACCTCCCTGCCCCTTCTTCGTGTCCCTTGAGCCCATATATTACTTTGATCTGCCCACTCTGATCCTTCATCACAAAGGTATTCTTGCAAATTGACTCTCAAAGGAGGATATGACAGTCTGTCTTGAAATGTCCACTCTATATATTTCCCAAACCCTTTCAGGACTGTTTGCTCCTCTGAATAAATGGTTTGGGTTTTCTTTTCCGGTAATCTTTTACAACTTAAAAAAAAGCCCTTATGAAGAAGAAACCACACAAGTTTTTGCACTTAATTTGCATCTTCTTTGTTCCAGCCTAAATATAATTATTTTAAAAAATTGCATTTTTCTCTTTTTATTTAACCTGGAAGGTCACTCTGAATCCAATTCCCAATCTTTCTTTACAAAAATGTAATTCCTAAGTTCTTTGGAAAATAAACCAGAGAATTTTCCTGATTGTGTTAACTTAAGATTTTTTTTCATTTAGTTTTAATTAAATATACTAAATAAAAAGCCCTCTGCAACATTGTAATGGTACCTGCTTCAATAACTGTGCAAATAAACTTGTGCTGGCTATCTGCCGCAACATTCCTTACTTAGTAAGTATAAAGCTGCCAGTCCTTGAGTTCACTGACAGTTTCTGTCACAAGCATTTCCTAATGCTTCCTTATAAACTGAATAAGAAATCTCATTGTAAAACATAGTCCCAGGAACACACCTTCAGCATCTTTCAACAGTAAACCTGAGCATCGAAGCATGATTTAAGCTGTTAGTATGATACATATAACAAAAAAGTAATTAATGTCATGAAACAGCAGTAGAGGCTCAGAATTAAGAGATGCAATACAAAGAGCAAAAAAAATTAATTCCATTGTGTGGAAAACCTGCAGTAAGGAAGTATGAATAAAATCACCCATGGAAAATGTGTAATCATAGTTTCCAGAAAATGAACAAAAATAAAATTCATAATGCATTACTTTCTCCATAGAAACAATTAATTAGCCGCCAACACCTTTAACAGTATAATAGCATTGAACTTCATAAAAGCTTTTCCTGAAAAAGCACTGTAACAATTCTTCTGTACAAAACCAAAGTTGCTGATTTGCTCCAGCCTTGACTCAGTGAAGTCCATCAGGTGGGATCATTGAATCCATGTGGAACTCTCTGAAATTCAAGCAAGATCTCTGCGAGTGTCCGGGTTTGCGTAGGAGCTGCTTACTGTAAGCGGTGACTTCTCTTTACTTACAAGCGAGCAAACTGCAGTTTTCTGTCAGAAATGAGTCATCAGATCCAAACCTAAGACCAAGCTTGGTCAAAATTCAGGAGGCTCTAAACCCATTTTGGATTTTGTTGGATAAACCTGGGCTGGCTCATATCCTGAGGAGTTCAAAATCGCCTTTGAAGATTTGAGCCTTAACTCTCTCTAAGCCAGCCACCACCAATGCCATGCATGTGACTGATGACAGCATTCTTAAGTAGCACATTGTGGTTGGATCAGAAACGTTGACCCGCTTTTGTTTTCAGAATGACAGAAAAACACGCGGAGAAAATTTTCTGTTGATGTTTTGTCATAGGGAAATGTTATTTTTAGTGATGCATTATGTTGTTGCTGAAAATGTCTGTTTTCTGTGTGAAATGCCAACTTTTCAGTTTGGTGATTATGGGCTCATTTATTGTCTTCAGCTGGAAGAGGAAATTAAGGTGGCTTCAGATTATCTTGCTGCTTAATGGCTATGGTTATGAGCCAGAGCACTCTCAGACTCCCCTTTTGCTGCTAGGAACTTTGGCAAACTCTTGGGTGACTTTTGTTTTCCCTGCATAGTAGCAGGAATGGGAAGTAATGTTCCATTCAATTCTTTCAGCTGTGACTACTATTAATTATTTTCAAGGTTTCCCTTAGGAAGACACTCTCACAGGAAATGTGCTCTAAGTCTCACCTATATGTGCAGGGTGGTTGTGTTTCTGGGACGCAAATCACTGTAGGCTAAGGGGAAAAGCAAAAATATTTTTTCTGTGAATTTCCATGAAGGACTTTGTTTCAGTGCCAAAAAAAAAGAAAGAAAAAAAAAGAGCCATGAGGTCCTGACTACGTGATCAGTGGCTAGGTTAAACACTGGACTGAGGCTGAAGATTAATATTGTCACAAGGAGGTAATAGAGCTTACTGAAATTAGTTATTCAGCCATTAATAGGGAAATACGCTTACCAGCATTCCCACAGGTCCTGCCCATGTAGCTTCAGCTGTTGCATATACATCACTTTTTATCTTTTGGGGTTTTTTCTTTTCATAATTTTCACAGCATTGTGAGTGAAGAGAAAAAGTACTCAAAACAAGCCACACGCATCCAGCTCCCAGCGAGGCTGGACACATGCGGCTGGCAAACGCTGAGGAAGGCAGGTATCCTTCGAGTGTTCGGCTACTGAGCATCCCCTAGTGACTGGCTGTACCCATTACAGCCTCCCGCTTTTCCGAGTCCGCGAAAGCAGCACAGGGAAGAGAAGCCCGGTTTCTCAGAATACGAACAACGGGTTGGTTACTACCAAGATTTACGAGAGCGCTGACAAGCTACAAAATAAGTCACCGCTTCAAGAGAACAAGGGCCTCTTTTTAATTCAAGTACGTATTTCGGGTTAAAAAACAACTGGCATCCCCTGTTTGACCTACCAAAATAGGAACGGAAGACACTTCTACAGATAAAATATTTCAATTTAAAATAAACTAATGACTTATAAATCAAATAATGAAACAAGGGATTGTTTGCATAGCTCCCCACTGGATGCTACAGCATGCTAAAATATTTGACATTGCATAGAGAGATAAAAATGTACTTGATTGTCTATGTGACTGCTTGCTGCATTTGAATGATGAGGATGGGCAAGCTTTGACTCAAGAAAACCCTGTGAGCTGCAGAGTTTGCTGGTAAACAAACAGGAAAAAATCATCTGCTTTGGCAATATGTGGGATTCTTTTTTTTTTTTTCTTTTTCTTTTTTTTCCCCCTCCCTGCAGCAGTAACTTTTTTTCTAAATACTTTCACCAGCTTCAGGAAAGGGTGGGTTGGAGTCAGGGGTTTCCTGAGCCTTTTCAGAACATGGTTTTAACGTAGCCATGTGTTCAGAAGAGCCCCTAGAGAGTCTTGTTTTGGAACACTCTGACGCCTACACATTATTATCTCTGCTACGTTTTGCAGTTTCGTGTGAAATTTATTTTTAATCTTTAACAAAACATGCCCTGTTTATCTTAAACTCAGAAAAGGTTTAATAATGTAAAACAACATAACTTTTTAAATAATTAGATTTACAATGAATGCCAAAACATGAAAGTATAAAGCAAGTTAACAAGAAAGGGCTTCTTAAAGATCAAAGAAAATGTGTTTATTTGATTTGATTAAAAACAAAAAGTACTTTCACTTTAACAGGTTATAACTGGCTGTTGACAGAAACCACTGAAAAAGCTTCCCAGTCCCACAGGGTACAGGTTTTCTTCTGGTAGGGATTCACGTACTCAGAACAGATCGCCCACTGATATGTCAAAGGCATTATATGTTGAAAAGCAGCAAAGTTGCATTGATAATATAAAATGTGGTTACAAAGGCAAGTTTCCTTTGACAGGATACTCCTTCTGTTACTATTAAGTAGGGCTGATGGTGTAAATCAGTGGCCATTTCTATATTTCCTCCTTGATACACAAAAAAAGGTCTGGGAATAGGAAAGGTGAAAACTACAATTTTAGTGGAAAGGCAGGATATATTAGCTCACAAACTGCTTTAACATAACAGTAGTTTCCAGAAGAGAGCCGGCTTCTGTACAGCTCCTCTTCTATGAGCAGAGCAAACTGGTATGTGGCAGCTTTTGCCCCACCAGCCATGTGGTCCCTCTGTCATAGCAAGTTTTGAGTCCACTGAATCCTCTCCCCAAGAATTCAGTGGGAAATGTACACACCTCTTTGAAATGATACCAGGCTGGCATCCAGGCAAAAAAAAAAAAAAAAAAGAAAAAGAAAAAGTTAGGTAAATGAAAGGAATTTTCTTCAAGTCAGCCTGCCTAAAACTTTGTTTAATGAGGTTTGTTAATACCAGTTTAACTGCTAAAAGAGCACTTAAAACAGTATGTTGGTTTTTTTTTGTTGGGTTGTTTTTTAAGATTAAACACCTCATTTCTAAAAGATAAAAGAATCTATGATCTAAAGATCACTTGAAACCTCAGGGAAGTCTCCTAGCTAAACCAAAAAGACCAGACATGACATTCCAAAAATGCTGAGGTAAGAAACATCCAGAAATATTTAAAACATTCTTACATTTCAGACCTCCTCTACACAAAATGATGAAAAAGTCATTCTTTAAAAAGTAATAATTTGCAGGTTATCTTTGAAAGCAACATGTGAAATTCATCAGCCCAACTTTACGGAAGTAATTATTTTAGAGGAGCGGTAGTTATTTTCACACTAAACTCAGCATAATCTGGAGTATGTCCACATCCTTTTTTAAGAGAGTCCACATACAGGAATGGTCTATTTAGCAATCACAGTCACTGCATCTCTCTTTCTACCCTGTTACCATCCATCAGCCTGGAAGATGCCTTCAGACTATCCAGACCCACACACCAGGAACACTCTCTGGGAGGCACAGGGCCCTGTGTGCTCAGGCTGCTGTGCCTGGTACAGTGTCTGAGGGCTCCTGTCTGCACTTGGGTGAATCCAGGGCTGGGGAATTAGCCTTCAAATCATCTGCAGTACAGAAGGCAGACATTACCTACTGCTTCTGGGCAGTTGAAGCATGTATTGCTCACCACATGCTCTCATTTCTGATCAAAGGTTTGGTCAGCCTGACAGTTTCTCATGTAACTCCTATTACCTTGCAGTGGGGCTGCAGAGAGGAATGAGATACTACTACAATCATCCACCATTGAGATGCTGCTAACTGTAAGATCACTAAACCAAAGCTGGTTGTGAAAGAAATCAAGCCTTGCTCCCATTTGGAATACTTGGTAGTTTGATGAGAAAATATGTGTGATTTATGTTTATGTCTGGAAGCTTTCCCTAGTGTGAAAGCCTTTAAAGGAAAACCAGATCTTTTTTTGCAGTGTATGTTCTTTTATGTTATGCAGCCTAGACTGTGAATTGCAGTGATGTCAAAAATGTACATGGAGTGATTGCATCCTGTCTGTGTCCTGCAGGAATGACTTTGAAAGTTAGATGTTTCATCTCTACAGTCATATCCTGATCAACAAAGTCAGTTAACAAATAAATACATTTAGTGACAAACCTAGCTTTTTCTGTAAGCTGCAGTTAAACAGGAACTTGATTTGTTGTTTTGTATTCACATCTATTCTATAATAATGAATTCAGCACCACAATATCTGAGTACCCATTATAGGATCAGAGAAACCTTTGTGGCACCCGTTTTCCGAAAAATTATTTAAAAACCCCAGTCCTCCATTCTCATTCTTTTGAAGTCTTTGCTTTAAGCCTAAGATCTGAATACAAAGGGCCAGAACTTTGGTTGAGAATGTGGGTTTTTTTAAGTGGTGAACTGATTTTGCCCAAGAAAGAGGAAATCCAAGTATAAAGTGTATTGATTTTTCAATAATGTTTTCCAAAGCTGAGTGTGCCATTACAACATATATAAAATTCCCAATTAAATATTGCTTTTTGTGCAAGATGTGGTGTTTAACTGCCACATATGAAATTTGTAGAACCAGGGCAATTTTGAGCAAAATCTTAAAGGGCTGAATGAGCTATACGTCTCAGTAGAAATATCTCAGATAGATACACCAGGCACATATCTGGAGCTATGCATAAAAATATGTGGAAAACCTTGTCATGAGTGTTGAGAAATCAAAGTTAAGTGCAAACTAATATGAATTCCATTATCATACTGTTACTACGGCTATCAATACCTGCCACTAACACAGCAGCTTTAATCCACCATTCTCAAAACTCATTTCCAAAGATTAACCTGCAGCAGGCTCATCCCTGTCAGACACTGACAGAGGATCAGGGCCCCGAGGACTGTCCAAGGTCCCTGGTAAAGCAGTGCACACTTACACCTCCTCTTCAGACAGTGCTGCCCAGAGAGCAGCCCTATGGCTGACCCAGCGCCTGAGGTCATGTTTATCTCAGGAAGCATTGCTGCCTTGTTTTGCTGCCTCAGGCTGTTAGCACTGTGACACTCCTGGGGTCATCCAAGCACTCTGCTTTCCCTGCCTGTGTCCCACTGGAGGGGACAGGTTCGACCACAAAGCACACCCTTCACCCAACATTGCAACATGGCCCCAGCCCACTGTGGGAACCCATTGGCCGACTCAGCTCCAGCCAAGGTTGCACCAAAACAGCTGGTTTTTGCTGGCATGTGGGAACAGCGCAGTCAGTCTACGAGGCACAGCGTTGACAGCTGGCAAGCCATGGCCAAAGCGGGCACAGACCGGAAGAGACCGCTCGCACCTCACAGCACCTCACAACAAAGCACCAACAACCTTCACTCCTGTGAAGCCCCGACCCCAGCATGGCCCCGCCCCCTACACGGCCCCGCCCCCTGCACAGCCCCGCCGCTCCCGCCTTGAGTCTGACGCAAGCGCCAGGGGCGGGACGGAAGTGAGGGGCTGAGGGGCGGAAGTGGCTGAACGTGCGGGGCTAAGATGGTGAGTGCAGGCGAGGGGTGGTAGCGCTGGTGGTGAGGGAGGCTGGCCGTGGGTTCGGGCGCATCGGCGCGCCCCTGCCAGTCCCCGCTTCACTGCGCGGTCGTCGGGGTCTCCGGAGACGGCGGCCGTCGGTCGGGGGGCGCTGGGGCCGTGCTGAGTCATAGGGGTCCGGCGCGGCCATGGCGTGTGCTCATGCTGCCGGCCGGGCTGGTGGCTCTCACTGGGAAAGAAGTGTCTCTGCCCGCTCCGCCCGGTCTCCGCTGGGTAACTTCATGAGGCCGGGAAGGCGCGAAGGGTGCGTGGCCACGGTGAAAGCCCTTTATTTGGGAGCTGGGTGGACAGGGGAGGCAGAGAGCCCTGGTGATCCCCAGCCTTTAGGTGTCAGGGGCTTTAGTGCCGCAGCCAGCGCGGCAGCTCTTGCTGCCGGGGAGGTCATGCCTCGATCCCCTGTGGTGCACAACAGTGGTGTGGCCACCTGGCACGAACTACGCACTGGCTATAGTGGAGCGCATTACTTTTAGAGAGTAATTATTTTCTCCTTAGGTTTGGCTTTCACATGTTCCAGGTATTGTATTTCTGTAATGCTCTCACAGCAATCTTGGAAAGGCCTGGTTAGGGTTGAGTATATTAGTTTGCTAATGCTTAATGTGCGTGTAATAACAGGTATCTTATGTTTTTCTAGTAGCTGTTATGTTATCAACATTAAGTTGTTATTACAAAAGGCCTTAACTGTAAGCATGAGTTTTCTGTTGGATCTGCCAGGGCTGCTAGAGGGATCTCTTGTTTTGAACAGCTCATCACTGTCACTTGCCAGAGGTTATTGCCATTACCTTCCAGAATTCATTGTACAGTGGTCTATTGGTGGAGCAATTTGTGTTAACAGTCCTAAAATCACTTCAATAAAATTGGGCAGATTAGTATGAACTTAGCTATCTTAGTTAAGATGGCTGTGCTTAGTCTGTGAAGGTGTCTTTTTTTTCTGATCTGCTACAAATCACTGTTTTTCCTTTGCCCTTTTAGTTAAGTGGCATACTAGACCACTTGAATATGCCTTGTCTTCTTTATGGCAGCCTTAAACCATGGATAAAATCAGTTTAATCCTTCTTGATTGTGTCTGTGTGGTGTGAGTGAATGAATTCTCAGACTTCTCTGTCCTGTCAGCTGAGCATAACCACCCTTTTACCATCCCAACGCTGCAGAGCAGGGTAGGAATGAACAAGGGGGAATTTTGAGATTAACTGTTTCAGCCTGATCCTAAATTGTGTTATCAATATATTTAACTGTTATCAGACTTTCAGAAAGAATTCTGTTAGGTGGGGTTTGTGTTTTGTTTGCTTTAAAGAGACTGCATGGGTAGTTGTACATGTGAATTTTAAGGAGTCTGAGCACTTTGTTTCATTTGACTGGCCTGATGGCCCAAACAGAAGGGATCTGGTTCTGTTGAAATAATCCTCACTTTTTCTTTTGTTCCAGGATTCCAGAGGTGCTGCTTCTCTGTTGAAGGATACTATCCCAATTATTGACTTTTCGGCTTCAGGATCATTTGAAGGTTATGATCTTCTGTGTAGAGGGTATGCTTTGCTTTTTCTTGTTGAATCATGGCATAGCTGATGTTGAGCTTTATAGATACGTGAAGAAAGGATGTGTTAAATGTTGGCTTTTTAAAGAAGGTTCTTGGAAGGTGTGTCAGAAGAGCTATAGCCTGAAGTGCATGTATTTAATCAAATTGTCTTTCAAGCATGAATTTTCCATGAAACGTCACTTCAAGAAGTGGATAACTTTATTGAACTTTTACCTGTGTGATACTGCTGTTTAGAAAAGAGATGTCAAAGTATTAATAATTATGAAATATATGCTAGTTTTAATATACATGTATATGAGTGCTGTAGCTTAATTTCAGCACTGTATAAAAAGTAAATACAGTAAAAACAGTGGGCTTGGGTTTTGTTATTTTACATGAGTACAAAACTACGTGTCTTAGATAATGAATCTAAAATAAGTTCATGGAATTTAAAATGTGGACAATACAGCTGTGAGTGTGTGTGTGGGTATGTGCAGTATTCAGCTGTAAAAGCTTGGACTTCTGAAGTTAGATACCATAAAAAAATCTACAATATTTTCATTTGTTAATGCTTTTCTATATTTCTGAAGGGGGTCAAGGAAAAAGCCTGTCACTTGGTTTTGTCAAACATAAAGGAAAAAAGATGCCTGAAATGTAAATGGTTTTTCTTCTGGTAATGCTGTAGTTTGAGGTCTTATTTGCTGCTTCAGTACTAAGCTTTTTTTTTTTTTTTTTTTTTTTTAATAGCTCAAATTGTGCTAATTGTGTGTCTCTAGGTTGATGTTTGTTTCTGAGGTTAGTTTTGGAGCGTAACTTAAAACGATATCCCAGCTAATTTGAAGTTCAATTTTTTTTTTTTTTTTTTTTTTTTACTTGTATCTCTAGTTTTACAAGTGTGAAAAGTGAGCTGCTGCCCAGCCACCCACTGGAACTGATAGAAAAAAATGTAAGCATCGTATCAAATACAGCCATCTTTACTTTGAACTAATTATGAAGTTTAAATTAACAGTATGATTACCTGGACTTCTGTGTGTGGTAACAAATCATGAGCAGGGTCTTGCTTTTAGTCAAATAAAGATGTGCAACAATAGTGTTTTATTTATACAAATAACATCACTGGCAAATGTGTTTAATGTCAGTCTCCAACTTGTGACTTTCTCCACTTCAAGTACATAAATGAGCTTCCAAGTAGGGATTCACATAAGAACTTTTAGATGACAAAATATCACTAAGCTAGTTTTGTATGCAGCCTCTGTAGTTAGGTGGGGGGCATACCTGTCATTTCTGGAAGGCTAATCCTCCCATTTTGTCTGTAGATTTACCATGTATCTTCATTTTCAGACTTTCAGTCTGTGAACACACAAATATCTTCATCAAGTTACTTGATTCCATGTAGAAATTTTACACATACACTTTGTCTTGAGTATACACAATCTTGTCTGGCTTAGTCATTACTTGTGGACCACTTAAGTGTGGACTGTGAACCATAGGTTGAAGGTAAGGGCAGACTAGACTGACTTGTCTAAATCTGATTGAACTGAATTTCATGCATTGTCAGCACAGAAGAGTTGATGGAATAAAATGTCCTGAAGTAAAGGCAGCATTTGGATAGAATGTTGCAAATTGCTAAGTTCATCAGCATGACGAGGTCCAGTACAGTGTCTAATACATTGTAATTCTAACCAGTGCTAGTGTTGTCTGGAGTTAAAGGGTGATGTTAATGTGACACCAACTTCACAGACTTATTTATGGATCTTATAAATGTTTCAGAGCTATTTGTTAACTGGTTTTTATAGCTGTGTGCTATAACTTAGTTTTTAACTCTGTTCTTGCCATATGAAAACCTGCATAATTAATAGATTACATGCTAGAGAGGAAAAAGGACAGAAATAGTTAAAACAATGAAAAATAATTAAAACACACAGGAAGTATGTGAAACTCAAATTGCTTTTCCCACATATTGTTTGGTTTGTTTTTCTGTAAGGCAAATTTATCCAACAATTATTTTTTTGTACATTTGAATGGGAAAAGACTTGTCTTGGCTTGAGGTAGTAAACGGTTATTCTTACTGGCATAAATAGTAGGTTATTCATGTAGCAGTAGCAGAAACCAAATATTTTTTATCCAGATAAAGACCCCTATTTTATAAAATAAAAGAAGTGGAAAAATAATGTGACCAGAATTGCAAGTTTAGGATGAGATATAGAAATAGTATTTTTTGGTAACTTTTGAAGAGCATTCAGTATGTTATGAAGAACATGTGTATTATGCCTGTGACTTCTGTTTTCCTGTTTTTAAGATACCTTCATGTAAACTAGATGATACACTTGTAGGCTTTTGTCATGATGATTGAGTACAGGTTTTAAAATAAGAAGCTTGTGGGTTTTATTTTACTTTACAGTATTTTATTTTGTCAGCATCTCAGCCATGTAGTCACTACTGTAAAAGCCAAATTTGAGACTGGATTACTCAAGCTTAAGTTTAACCTTAAGTACAAGTTCCTTTGTGTCCTTCAGGATTCATGAGCCAGCACTTTTTCATTAAAAGAACCCTCTGCTAAACATATTTTCTTTGTTTTACCAATCTGTTTTAGAGCAGTTGTTAAAATTCTGAGCTTGCTTTAGCTTTTCAGAGTCACACGAGTGTATGTGGTGCTCTGTTTCCCTACTTGATCGGAAAAGTGTTTTCAAGTACAGTCTTATATGGCTAGTAATAATGTCAGTTGTGGTTTTCAAGTTTGTGTTCTTCCTTTCAACCAGACTTAGCTTCCAATTTGCGCTGCCAATATTGTAGTAAAGCAGTGCAAAACTACACCACTTGGTGGTGTTATATGTCCTGCTTGTCTAAAATAAAATAAAAATGCTGCCACCGATTTGTAATACAATCCAGCAAAAATTCATTTTTTGCTTCATAAAACAAATACTACCATATCACTGCCTTCTGTGTACATTTGAGACACACATAACAGCATGATGGGATTTTTACATATAGCCTTAATGAGCATGTTAAGTAGGATGTCACAAATCTCTTCTATGGCTGTACTTGAAAGTAACTTTTTCTAAAATCAGTGTTGTTTGTGATAGTTCCAGTTAAATCAAGATAAAACAAACTTTGCGACGCTGAGAAATATTCAAGGACTCCATGCACCTTTAAAGCTGCAGATGGAATTTAGAGCAGTGAAACAGGTAGGCATTTTTATCCAACTTGTGTAAGTTAAGCCCCTTGTTTATCTCTCAACATGCTTTCGGAGAGACATCTTTCTTTGTTGAAATACTTTATGTTTCCAAATGAAATTATTTTCATTGTACCACTTTACTAAAACAAGCTAAGCAAACTCTGCAAGTAGTAGTCCCCAGAACAGCCAATATACTAAAGATTTTCAGCTGCTGTTTTTATTTTTCACTTGGTGAAGTGCTCTAGCTTTTCTGTTTACTAGCTTCCTGTAAAGCTTCAGAGAAAAGTAGGAATAATTGAGTATTAATTCCTAAAATTAATACTGTCTCCATGGAAGTGGGGGGAAATCTCTGCATCTGTAGGGAAAAGAGATTTAGAGGTCTGAAACAAGCAGTGGTTTGGGAGTAGATATAGAGGTAACATGAAAAGTGAAGCAGTGCTTATTTTGTTCTGCAGCCTTTTTGTAGATCAGGGGAAGTCTAAGGGAGTTAAGTTCAAAGGTTTTAACTCTTAGATGGGAAGTTGTGTCTGTCTCCTTTTCCTTCCTATCTCCTAGGATGGAGAGTAACCAGAGAGAGGCTGACTTTGTCTCTTAGGAAGCATAGAAAGCTCACTAGTCCTAGCTTTATTGGCTTTTTAAAGGTTGTCAAGCTATTAAGAGTTGTTTTTCGAAATGAGTTAGAGCAATTCTGTACTCCCTTCCAGTGGGTCAGGGGCTACTGAACCACAGTGAGCTGCATTAAACTTGGCAGAAACTACTGGGCCTGAAGATGTGAAAGTCAGGACATCTGAAGACATTTTTTGATTTCAGCTGTGCTGTCTCGTGACTTAGGTTAGCACATGGCAAGAAAATGAGGCAGGCGAGGGTAGCCTGCTAATTTGTCTCAGGTATTCTTGGGGGTTAAATGGAGGAAACGTTCTCTTGTGCTTTAATTTCACTTTTGTAAAATATTTACTGGAATAGTGTGTTTCAACTTCTAACAATTGTACCAGTAGTGCTGCGGAAATCTTCAACCTATTTTCTGTGTTAAGAGATAGCTGCATGATAGCTTTATGGTAACAGTACATGTATGTGATATAACTGAAGTTATCATTATTAGTAGTAACTGAAATTGTAAGTGCAGATATGCCATTCTCAGAATATTTAGCATCTGAATGCTATGTGTACCACTCAATTTCTTTGTAATACTGTGGCTGAAGGGTATAGAAGAGTGTTTGAAGAAACTGGGCGTGGACCAGGAGCTTAAAAATTGGTGGGGATCAGGCAAATAATTATGGTTTAGATTAACTCCAAGGAGGATTATATTTAGATGTGAAAATACATACAGCTTTCCCACTGACATTCCTGACTTGTGTCAGAGATGTAGGAAACTTGGAATGTGGTTTTCAAACACTGCAGTATATGTCAGTTGCCCAATACCGACCTCAAGGTGTAGATGTGTTTGTTGCAGTGATCCTCCCCAGCTTTATGTGGTAACAGGAGGACAAAACCCCTCTTTTTTAATCTTTATGCTGTTTGCTGTAGTAGCTACACTGCAGTGAAAGCCACAAATCTAGTGAAAGGTTGATCTTCTTAAAACGATAGATGGTGGTATTCTAGGTTTTGCTATCTGTGTATGCTAATAGTTCTCTTACTTCATTGTTGCTTTTGAAGGAAGAAGTGACTTTGTTGATTTTTCTCAGTCTCTTCAGTCTGAGAAATCCAAATGTAAACTCCCCTCAATTTCAGACTTACAAAAATGTTAACTCTTTCCTTTTTACAGGTCCAGCGCCTCCCCTTTCTTCACAGCTCAAATTTAGCACTGGATACTCTGAGGGGAAATGATGGATCCATCAGTTTTGAAGATATCCTTAATGGTAAATATATTGTTTTGAATGTTATGGAAACATTCACAGTTCCCAGATTTTACTTTTAAAGTTCTTTGCCTCTATGGAATAAGAGAATTAAACACGAAATAGAAAAAAAATGAGGTCCTAATGGTGAGGAAGCACTGGGGAAGGAGAAATAAATGTTATTCAGCTGCTAGTTTTGTGGATATGTCTCTGAAACAGTAAGCCAGGATTTGCTTGTAGGCTAGGTTTCTAAAGGAGTAGAAGATTATGCACTAATGTTATATGCCTGTTTCCCCTTAAACTTTTGAGCTACTTGTGCAGACTTTGACAGGTGGAGGTTACAAAGATACAAAATTTTTATAAGTTCTATAATTAAAGAAAAGCTAGAGGAGAGATCCTGAACTAATGAACTGGAGATGTGGTGGGAGTATTCTCCCTGAAATGAACTGAGCAGTTGGCAGTTGTATGATAGACTCCTCTTGACTGACAGTTGGTATGTGTGGAATAGAATAAAACTGGAAAAATGGTTAAAAAAAAATTACTTCTTTATATCTGGTAGCTAAGGGCATGGAAGAAGGTGAAGGGTGTACTGAGGTGGGATTAGGGAGTTAAAAAGCCAGGGAGATAGGAAACGGGAAATAACGGAGTGATAAATGAGAAACTGGAGGCATGAGGTAAACCTGGGATTATTTTCTGGAATGTATTTACAGGGGTCAAGGGAAGGAATCATGGGTTATTGTGGTAGAGCAATGTCAGGCGTAATTTGTAGGAATTTGGTTATTTACTGTTTATTGCTCGCAATAAGCTGTCTCATATTTATAGAGTTCTAAGGAGTGAGTGAGTTAAAAGTGGTATTGATAAGGTTCTGTTTATTATCTGGGGCTGTATTAGATAATTGTGTGTCTGGAGTGATCTGAGGCATTAATATGCTTTATGTGTGGAAGGAAAACAAGCCAATACACCCATAAGGAGAGGTATATTTCTTCCAAAGTGCAGTCACAACCTTTTTATTGTGGGTTTCTCTTTGTTTCGGGGGAGGTGGGGGTTGTGTGTTTTGTTTGTGGGTTGGTTTATTATTAGTAGTAGTATTTTAATTTTTTTGTATGGTAGCATAGTTCATACTGTCAGCATTGGTATCTTTTGTGTCCTCTGAACACTTCTTGATAACCTTGGTGTACAGTGGCTAATGTCAACCATACTTTACAGAATGAAGGAAATCTTGGGAGATATCTAAGGACAGCATTTCTGTGAAACTAGGCAGTTAGATGGAGAAGAGAAACCATGAGTATGTCCCAACTAATAGAAGGGAGGGGTGTGAGCTCCTGTTGTGCAGAGAAGTTGCACTGGAAAAAGATGTGGACACCTGTGGGGAAAAGCTCCCAGACTTGAATTTTCTTACAGACAAAACTCAGCTTTGAGATTCAGGCTATGGGAGACTGTGCTGTTGTAGAACTGGTTGGTTTTACTTGAAATGTGTGTGTGTGTGTCTTTAGGAAACACTGTTCTACTATAGATGTAATTGTTATCGCTGCTTTTGAAACACACCTGTGAGTTACAGACCTGCGTTGTGCAACACTTAAAAATCAGTAACTTGCACTAAGCTTTAAAGTGGAGGGGAAAAAAGGTCATGTTAATAGTTACTGTTGGTCTTTGTAACTTTGTAAAAGCCTCATTCTTTCAACTTTTGTTTTCCAGATCCTTCACAGAGTGAGGTTATGGGAGAACCGCACATGATGATGGAGTATAAGCTTGGTTTATTGTAACAAAATGTACTCCACAAAAATGTTTTGTGTGTGTCTCTATACTGCAAATCTAAATACATGATACCCTAAACACACTGATGCTCACAATGTTAAGTAGTCCTACAGTTATTATTTGCCTTCCTTGATGAAAAGGCACATTAAATGTTTAAAGTCTACAAACTGTTCTGTGCTTGCTGTCACTTATATAAGTGTCCTGTAATTAGGTAGTTTAAATAATATGTTTTCATACACTGCTCAGGACAATAGCTTCTTAACTATGGAAATGCTATATATGCATACAAGAAATTCAAAAATACCCATGCATTTTAAAACTGATTACCATAGGTAAATGCATTTAACAGATCTTCTTGCAGAAGAACTTTGTAAGGAGGAGAAGGTGTTTTCCATTGAGTTAACTCTTTGTTCATGACAATTTCCATACACTTTTTAAGCTATTGAATAAAAGTTTGCTATAAATACTTTTGTGTTCCAAAAGACATTTCATCATAAGTCCTGCTATGTGCGCTTTATCCCTTCCCTGTTGACAATTTTGCGTGCCTGAGCCATTAAGTTTTTGTGTGGAACTGGAAGTTACCACTATAAAAAGGGAGTTAAAGGTCTGGATTTTTTTTATATCTGTGTCCCTGAGGATGTTCTGGTTTCTGAAAGTAGAAGCAAGCGCTGCTTGGAGTTTAAAGAACGTGCTTTAAAGTGCATTTGGGAATTGAATACCAAAGAGCACTCTTAGACATGGTATTTTAGTATTTGGAGGTTAAGGAAGAGCACAGGGCCTAATTATGACAGTACCTAATAAAGCTGCTACAGTGAGAAAATGAAGATGCGGTGGTAGTAGATGACAGATACAGAAACAACTTTTTTTTGTGGGTTTACCAAAATTGGATCTTAAGTAAGAGACAATGAGACCTGTACTTAAATACAGCTTTTAAAGGAGCAGGCCACTGAAAGGGGTTTGTGTGCTTAAGTTGAAGGGGTCATGTGTAATTATATTTGGGATTGTAACCACTTTCCTGATGTCATACAGGTGTATATGTCAAATCCTGCGAGGCAGCTAATGTGATGTGGCGTATCAGGAGTCAAAAAAAGTCTGGTTCAAAAGATGTCATCTCTTGTCATATGTGGGGAGCTTTAAACAATATTTGTAAGACAGGAACTGTCTGTTCAGCAGGCTTTAATGACTTGGTTAAACTGCCAAGTGCACTTAGTGTTCTGTTGCAGGTAATTTTAGCAGAAATGTTGCTATAAACCTCTTTTCGCAATCCCAAACATCTCGTGCATAAAGCTGCCACAAATTCCCTATCCTTGTGGGCCAAAACCTCTCATTTTTGTCCTGTAAATTTTACAATGCTTTCATGTTCACCTGTTGCCAAACATTGCAGCAAATTAAAAACACTGAGATGACACAGTATTAGACACGTTAACCAGTGGTTTTATATTTAGACTTGTTTCATGTAAGAAGTGAAGCTTCTAAAATTATTTCACTTGAGAGTTGCAGAAATTAGAGGCTTGTGCTATGAAATACAAGTTACTTCATTTGTGTTTTTTGAGCTATTGAGGTTAAATATAGGACTAATACATTGAATGTGCAAGCATGGAACTACTGGCTATGGTATTTTATAATTGACAAGTTTCTTGGCAGTTTTGTATAAAGCAAAAGTAAACTCTTACAAAGCAAGTTTGAGGTTCAGTAGGCTTTGTGTTGCTATAGGCTCACAGAAAAGCTGAGGGATTACCTTGCTGCCTCTGGGGTAATATAAGGTATGGGCATGTATTTTAGGATGATTTTTAGGTCTGCCTTGCTGTCAGCACTGTTACAGCTGATACAGAAAACAGGAAGCCATCCCAAAATTGTACAGAGTTACTGGTACCTTGTAGCTCCCTGCTTCAGTGTCTAGCTAACTGGCCTTTCCAGGTGTTGGTTAAAAGATTAATAGAATCATAGAATAGTTAGGGTTGGAAAGGACCTTAAGATCGTCAAGTTCCATGGGCAGGGACACCTCGCTCTAAACCATATCACCCAAGGCCTCGTCTAACCTGGCCTTGAACACTGCCAGGGATGGAGCACTCACAGCTTCCCTGGGCAACCTATTCTAGTGCCTCACCACCCTAACAGGAAAGAATTTCCTCCTTATATCCAATCTAAACTTCCCCTAAGTTTTAACCCATTACCCCTTGTCCTATCACCGCAGTTCCTAATGAAGAGTCCATCCCCAGCATCCCTATATGCCCCCTTCAGATACTGAAAGGCAGCTATGAGGTCTCCACACAGCCTTCTCTTCTCCAGGCTGAACAGCCCCAACTTTCTCAGTTTCTCACAGAATATGAGGTTGGATGTAATTTCTAGGTAGTTTTATTTATTATAATCTTGGGTGAGATCAAGCCAAATTCAGAGCAAGGAGGTTATGTTGTCCATTATAGCTGCAAGGAAGCTGATTTTAGGGATAAGCCAGGCTGGAAAGCAAATTGTATGTCTAAGAGACATCCAAGAGCAAAGGGCATGTGAGGGAAGCACTTGCAGATCCACTGGCCATGCATATGCAACACAAGCCTCCATGCTGACTTCTTGCACAAGCCGTGCTCTCCCTGCTCTGCAAATCCCCACCTCTTTTTGGTGCTGGTGTTTTGGAAAGTATCCTTCCTTCAAAGTGCAGGAGGAAGGCAGAAGCACATCTTCCTGCACTGCTGTTACGATCCTAGAATGCCAGGTTGGAAAGGACCTCAACGATCATCTGCTTCAACCTTTCTAGGCAAAGCATGACCTAGACTAAATGTCCCAGCACCCTGCCCAGCTTTATCTTAAAAGCATCCAATGTTGGGGAATCCAACACTTCTCCAGGGAGGTTATTTCAATGGCTGAGTGCTCTCATTGTGGAAAGTTTTCCTACATGGTACCATGGTGCCATACTTCTGTTTATGTAAACATTCCTCCACCAGCCATCCCCTTGGCTTTTGTCAAAAACTAAGCAAGAACTACAAATACAACAAAAGTGTTAGAAAAACAAATTTATTAATGTCAAAATAATTTGCATTTATATACAAATAGAACAACTATTATCAACTTGGAAGATTTTAATAATCTGAAGTGCATTAGTACCTGGTTTCTTCAGCTTGCACCGTGCTAGGTGCTTTAACAACACAGTTCATGTCCTTCATGTGTTTTGATCTAAACTTACAGCTAGTTTTTAATACTGCACGTACCAGAAATGCTTTGCAAATAGCGAGTACTTTGTACAGCAAAATCAAACCATAATAAAGCCATTCCTGAAGTGTATGTGCTTGTTCTCATTTGCACCAATACAGTGCCACTGCAGAAATGGTGTGCTTTGTTGCCACTTTCTGAATGCTAGCAGAGGTGTGCACTGCAGCAGAGGAAGTGAAGGCACACACCCCTACTTCATTAGCTTTACTTTTTCAGGCAGTTTTGTGTGAAATAGTTAATTTCATAAAGCCTTACAGAACTGCATAATGAAGAGGCAAGAAAGACAATGTAATCTTTGTGCTGAAATCCCACGCTAGTGTTCTCTTGATCTCTCAACAAGTACTCATTATATTTTGGACCCACTGATTATTGTAAAACTCAGCTCGCTTCTCCAACAAGTTAGTAGCAACTTGTGCAGCTCAAGGGAGGAGAAATAAGTAGTTTTATTTACTGGCTAATGTCTAAACTTTAATTGCCAACATCAGCCTTGGTAGTTCAAAAAGTGCAAGAGTTTGCTATAGCTGTTAGCTGTGTAAATATTCATTCCCCTCCCCTGGATAAACAGCACTGTTTTCATCAGTGACAGGGAGGCAGTCTCCTGCATTGTATGGAATCGTAGAATAGTTACGATTGGAAAGGACCTTAAGATCGTCTAGTTCCAACCCTCCTGCCCATTTAAACCCTCTTTACCTTACTGAGCTGCTCCATGATCACAATACATAGCTTGGAAAAAGTTGCTAGCATTCAAACAAACAGGATGTACAATAGGATCATCATGAGGTGGTACTGGTATTTTTTTGTGAAGTACCACGGAGAAGTTCTGCAGATGTACTCTGTTCATATGATGGCTATTAATGGCTGTAAGCAGATCATTGATTATACAGCATATGTGTAGTCTGTTCACACACCATAGTTGCTTTCCGAGAGTTTTCCTTGTGTGAATGTCAACCACTTTACATCATTTTGACTTCTCTACCTAATCTGTTTTGGGGGATGAGAGTCTTACACAACCCACTTGTGCTTTCAGGGATTGGAGCAGTATTGGCTGTCAAACTGTCACATTAAAAAACACATGGAAGTGGTCCTTAAGATGGTGTTTTATTTACACTTCTGCTGTATGTTCCAGAAGCTAATACTCTGGATAATTTCTACTTAAAGATCTCAAGCAAAAAGGTGAAGAGTCAATGCAGAAACCAATTCCTAGGTTTGGCAGCCTTACCAGTTTGCAGTGTGGCCTCAGGCAAGTCACTTGTCCTCTCTTAATTTCTCTTTCTCTGTAACAGGGAGGATAATATCTATTGTGGAAGGAGATTCTTAATAGCATTTATAAAGTTCTTTGAAGGTGAAACGCTGTTAAGTGCTCATAAATTACGCTGCATTCATTGCAAGATGATTAGATGTATGATTCAGATTTGGTCACCTCATTTCAGGGTTGGTAAAAAAATAAAGACCTACTGCAAAGAAATGCTATTACACCTTTTCAGTAGAAGAAACATTTAAGCCAAGTGGAGCCAATTAACTAGAAAACAAGAAGTATCTATGGGACAAAAAATAGGTCTCTGTATCCAGACCTTAATAAATAGAAAACTATAAAAATAAATGTGCAATATGGCCTCTGCAAATTGTAGGCATGGGCCTAACTTCACACTTTGCAAGCTGGAAATAAGTATGACATGTCTGTGTGAAAATCCATTTTAAGAACTAAGTCACAGGCAAGGTCCCCACATCCTACATTAAACTTGCACAGACACTCTGCTAACTGCAGAGCAGTGAGTCTACATACAGCAGGTGCAAGTACTGCCTCCAGCTGGGTTGCTTTCTAAAAAAAATGCTGTTTAGTTGAGTCATTTTAGATAGGTTTGGGGCCTTCACCATTAAAACAGGCCTATTAGGATGTACACAGTGGACCACATCCTCAGCTGGCATGACCTCCGCTGGCAGCGGCAGAATTGCCATCCCCTTATGAATTTTCCACAGAATCAACCAGGTTGGAAAAGACCTTTAAAATCATCAAGTCCAACCTTTACCCCAGGAATGCCATATCATTAGGGGCCTCATTTGCCTGTTTTTTGAGCACTTCCAGGGACAGTGATTCCACCATATTCTTGGGCAGCCTGTTCCATACCTGATCACTTTCTTAGTGAAGAAATTTTTCCTGATATCCAATCTAAACTTCCTCTGGCACAGCTTGAGGCTGTTAGCTCTTGTCCTGTCACTTGTTGCCTGGGAAAAGAGATCACCAATCTCCTCTCTCCATCCTTACTTTCATGTAGTTGTAGGGAGTTGATAAGCTTATCTCTGTCACCCCACTTAAAATAATACAAGATGTATCACAATCCACAGCTGACATTCTCAAACTTGAGAAAGTGTAAGTGCAAAGAGTATCATCCTACCTTATTTTTTTTTTTTAATTCAAGTTGAAAGCAGCATTAAAATCTCCATTGCCAGCCTATTTGCCTAGTTAAGTGTAAGAGCTAGCTTTATGAAAGTGCTAAAAAGAGACTGGATATAGAGTGCTACCTATTTAGTGCTTGTTGCTGCAGGGCCACTTTGAGATTGCATCTGCAACTGTTATGTTCTCTCTGTGGTCTCTGAACGACATAATGGTCTCTACCACTGCATGTCAGATTAGAAAACGCAAGTAGATGAATCCTTTGTTCAACTATCAATGCTTTCTATGCTGGATACTTCTTCAGATACAAGCAGAGCCAAGTCCTCTTCATTCCAGCTTGTGCACAGAAGCCAGCTGTAAGACACAGATAAGACATGTATCTTTAGCTGAGATAGTTAAAGGTAGCATGCTGATTCAGCACCAGCAAATACGCTTGATAGCTCTGTTATGGCCATCTTCTGTGGCACAAAGCTTTTGAGGTATCCTAGTAAGCAAAAGCAATGACAGTGCTTGCCCCTATTACACCAGTTAGACAATATCATTACTGCTATCTTTGATAAGCACTAAATGACTGATTTATTAGACTGGAACAACTACTCTTTCTGGTCTCAAACAGTAACATTGCACTACAGTATCGAAAGAAAGATTTTAGAGAAAGGTTACTGAAAGCGTAGAATATCTGAAACATTAATGGCAGAAAGAAATGAAAAATAAAGAATTCATAGTGATGTTGGATGCAGTCCTGATTGCAGGATGGACTAACTGATGGTAAATACCTGTTACATTCTGCACAGAAGAGAGTGCTTTCTTAATCTGCTCTACCATACAGCACTCAACTAAACCCTTTGTTAATATAACTGAAATCCTCATTTTTTTTACTATTCTACTGAAAATTATTCTCCACACACACAAGAATCCCTTGGGTCTGTGACCCATCACTACCTCAGTCTTAAGTTACCATTAGTACAACTTAGAATCATAGAATGGTTTAGGTTGGAAAAGACCTTTAAATGGAGTGGCCCAAAACTGAACATGGGATTCAAGGTACAGCCTCGCGAGTGCTGAGTACAGGGGTACCATCACTTCCCTGGGCCTGCTGGCCACACTATTTCTGATACAAGCCAGGGCACTCCTGGCCTTCCTGGCCACCATGGGTACACTGACAGCTTCTCTGAATAGACTGTGTAAAACAATGTAGTGAGACAGGCCCAGACTTGAAATTATGTGAAATGTTCTAAATCTACAGCATTATCATTGCCTATTTAAAATTTAAAATGCAGCTGATGTAAAGATAAAGGTGACTGAGGTAAAGCCTAAACATTAGGAAAAAAGATGAAAGCAAGGGTATTACCCTCTCAAGAAAACCAGCTTTCCTTTCCTGACTATAAAACTATCTAATGAAAAGTGATCCTCCTGTCATTTAGATCTATGTTCTGGCATGTCTGAAAAGACATAATTTATATTGGATATAATTTAAAGTGACCTTCACTATTGTGAATCCTCATGAATAATGATATTTCACTGTCAGTATTACTCGATGGTCATTAGATAGGACTAGATGCAAAAACTAGAGGCATGTTTTTTAAACATGTCTAGAGGTTTATTCATATGAGCCCTTACATTAAAACAGATCTTTTACAGATTTTAACATCACTGGGTCACAAGGTACCCATAACCAAGGATCAGGACAGATAGCTTTCCATTAAATTCACTGCATTATTGGTGATGTTTATAACTCTCATTAACACCTAGAATAGCTCAGATTGCAAAATTAAACTCATGCCTTTCAAGTGATCTGTTATCTTTGTTCTCCATGAAAGACCATGTAAAGACCTCAAACCAAGGGACACATACAACATGCAATCAAGGGCACAGTGCAGTACTAGTAGTACATTCAGGGTAGATTTCTGTTTGGGGGAATTAGGTTGCAAGTACACAACATCGTAGATGGATCAGGGCCAGAATGGAACTGGTGATGGGAAATCTCCAGCAGAGGTGTAGGGGTGTAGGTGTTGAAAGAAAAAGAGTGAAACTGGAGCATATTAGCAAATACTGAAGTTTGAGAACTGCTGCACTAAATCATTCAGCTTCAACACATGTCAAAATAGAAATTACTGTCAAAAGCAGTCAGAAGCACCCTCTTGATCCATACTTACCATAAGGCAGCCAGTGGAATTAGACAAAGGCCTGCTGACAGAAGGAAGCTAAAGCCTGAAAACCATGCAACAGTAGCTGCATAGAGAATATTAAAAACTGAAAGTGCAATAGTGCCGACCACAACTTCTAAACAGGCAATACAAGCAAACACAGCACCTGCCAAAAACAAATGGACGAATTACAAACAAAACAATATAAAGCCAAACCCCCTTCAAAGTACTGAAGTTTCAAAACTTATTTGAAAGATCTAGCTACAGTATTTTAGCTGGTATGCAAGTATCAAGCACCCAAGTATCACATGTCTTCACTATCTTCTGTGGGGACTCCTATAAAGGACTTGCAACCAAGCAAACAAAAAAACTCCAAAACCCCAAAAAAAACTTCCCTGATCAAAACAATTTTTCTTTGCTACAATTATGTCAGCTTACTTACTCTCTTGAATCTGTTTATTACATGAAGTTTAAACTGCTTAGCTCAGCTAACCATGTTCTACATATCTAATCCCTTATTTTTTCCCATTCTCCTCTCAATTTTCACTCTTTCCTGTTTCTTCCTTCTCTAATCTTTACTCTTACATGTGGAAAAGGCTCTGATGCAACAAAGACTGCTAGTTCAGCACATAACCATCTCCACAGTTTTGGAAAGAAAGAAACAACATTTTTTTGCACTGAACTAACCATTGGAGTGGCAGCCTATCCCATCAGTGTCTTCTCAAAACACGTTTTCCCAAGATGCATTCATATTCATGGGACCATAAACAAAATTACAATAGGTAAGCAGAAAAAGATGACCAGAGGCAACCTGATTCCTGCATCAAACTACTCAAAGTAGCTAAAGCCCTGAAGAATGCCAAGAAATTGCAAAACCAGAGGTGTATGTTAGCATAGTTAAGTACAAAGAGATCTTTGTTTTAGTGTGTAAAGATATGTCTTTTAAAAAATAAAGCCAAACAAATTAGAAGAATGCTTCTAGAAAGTTTATGCTCCTCAAAAGTGAAATACGGTATCCTAGAGCCACACTTTGAGGCCTAACATGCTTTTTTTCTGCGTTTCATAAGGAAATGACTTTGATAAGTAATATGTTACATCTTTTAGGGCATGTGAAGGCACCAGTGAAGCCAAGTACATAGCTCAGGATCCAGATCTAACTGTTTTCAAGTGCTTTGAAGGTTGACCACCTACTGCTTACCTTTCTAAACTGTTAAGTGTGACATTGACTGAATAACAGAAATATCTCCCCCCTCTGCATGCCAAATCTTGTGAATATAAAAGCACTTGTAAAATCACACCAGTATAAATCTTGAGCACTCCTCTGCTTCAGGTTCCTCATGGTCTTTATTTTTAAAGCAGTATCTCCTTTGAAGGTTGAAACTTGAGTAATTTAAAAACATGTTGTTTATATTAAATCCAGGACCAAAAACCATGAATATCATGACACAGGGTCATATTATAGGGAACTTGAAAGAAAAGCAGTCTTAAAATGCCAATACATATCTGTTTGTTTAAAGGTAATCTTGATGCATCTCTGTTCTGAAATATTGTTTAAAACCAAATTCTACTCACCCTGTTCACCAGTGAGAACCACTTTTGACAGCATGGCTCGGAGAACAGGAATAGGCATAAAGCAGAGCAAAGATGGTACTCTTACTGTAAGACAATGAATCAGTCATAAGGTATTGAAGTAAAAACCCCTATGGTATTTTACCAATACACTGCAAATGAATGTCATATACTTCTGAATGCTCAGTTCCCCATACAGTAAAAGGCAATAGAAAAGTCAAAGTGCACTGAGACACGATTATCCAAGTGCAGAGAAATCAATAAATATAATATATCCGTATGAACTTAAACCAAATCATATGCAAGTAATTCCATTCTCTCTCCACGCATTTAATATTTTAATTATATCCTAAATCAGTCTGCCCAACCTTGTATATTTTACCTCTCTATGACCCTTTCAAGATGGGAAGTCCAATATCTACCAATTGCACTCACTACAGATAACATAGCAGTATTTTAATGTATGTTGTTGACCATGAAATAACTGATTCCAAACTCACCTAAAAACATGAGCAGGGTAGTTCTGGCAAAGGCAGCCATGACCATTCCTCCAATGTAAGAAAATATCCCGATAAAGACAATATAAATGTCTTTGAGACATTTAGAAAATAAGTAAACACCAAGAAAACTAGTCAGAGAGATAGAAGTGGAGGCAGCTGCTCCATATCCAATGTATACTTCATCCCAGCAGAGCGGCTCATCTAGTTCATACAGTGTAAAAAGTGCACTCCCACCGGTCGCAGTAAACAAGTACATCATAAATGTAAAAAGCAACACAATTATTAAAATTCTCTTCTTATAAGGGGCAGTTTTAAAAAGCATGTACACTCCAGAAAATGTCTCTTTAAGAAGTTCTTTACAGGATCCTGGTGCCTCACGCTGGAATTCAGATACATCTACTGTTTCTTCCAGAAAAAATATGATATAGATAATATTAACAACATGAAGCAGAGATGCTGTCACAAATGTCCATGTAAAGCCTATTCCTCTTAGAATATAGCCAGATGACAGTCCTGCCAATCCAGACACAATTCCAAAAATCAAATCCACCACAGCTATTCGTGTTGTTTTCTGCTTCTCATCCTTACACACATCTGCTATATAAGCAAAGCCTCCTCCAAGGAAAGTTGCTATACTCCCAAACAGCCCACTAATAAATGCAACCGCAAATAGGACGGAGAGTGACAAGGAAAAATATGATATTACAGCGAGACAAGTATTAGCAACCAAAGTTCCCACTGATGGTAAAACTAATGACCTTTTGCGTCCCTGGCGATCCCCATTAGCTACAATGACAAAGGCAACTGTAAGGCTCGGAACTGCCCCAGTTAAGTCTAACAGCATATTAAAAAGAGAGACTTTTTCTTGAACTACCTGAAAAGAGAAAACAAAAATCATTGTAAATACTATAATGCATTGGAAAAAAAATCATATAATCTATAATAATATTAGATGTGCATAATGATTAGCATGCAATATAATGAATAGCCCAGTACATGTTTATAGAGTATAAATTATATTATTATAAAATAGAATACATACAATATAATTTTATAAGATTATGTGACATATTATCCTATTATAAAATACAGTACATTATGTTTATGAGAACGCATATTACAGTAATTGTTAAAACAAGGGAATTGCTTATTCAAAGACTCCTGCTTTTGTAATTTTACCTTCAATATTCCTCAAACACCCCTTGTTACATATTAAGCCAGAACTTGCTTCTTAAGATGCAGACTTTCTAATACACTTGACAGAGAAGTTTCAATGGAGGCAAGACAACAATTCTTTTGAATGTGCATTTACAAGAGCACTAACAGTGCTGGTGCTTACACAGTAAGTATCTCCTTCAGTACAAGGTATGGCAAAAGACCAACGTGTCTATTTTAATCCCTTGGAAATTGGTTGTAAAACTGATTTTGATTAGGGAACACACCCCACGCTCCCTACTCACAGGAGATCATTTTTCCTCCAAAATAATTGTACTGAAAGAGGTTACAAGAAACAATCCGCTGACTAGCTCATTGTGCAAGTAAACAGATCAGCAATTGCTCTGACATCCCAGTGTACAACATTAATAACAACACCCACAAATGTGAAACACAGCATTAAAAATTATACTGACTCACAGATACGTAAATTAAGTATTCTTTAAAACACTGGAAAGCTCTGGGTTCAGAAACTGTCCAGATCAACATTGTCTCTATAGATATGCTACAGTTGGTATTCAAATAAGGAATAGCAGCTAATACTATGACAATAAACTGTAAACATCCATTATGGGAAATTTTTTTAACAGAAGTATAAAAATCAAATGTAGCTGAAAAACGATCAGTTAATGGAGCAGGAATGGCTGCAGAAAAAAGAACTAAAGAAAAGATTACAATAATAAAAAAAAAAACCACTATCTTATTATGAAGCCAGCTCAGCAGGCCAATTCAGATATTGCTTTCAATGCATGAACGCCTGCTAAACAGACAGAGCCATGACAGCCTTCTCAGGGACAACCACCTGATCAGACAGAAGAGTAGCAGGGGAAAAGGTAGTAACTTCATTCATGCAAACGCTTTACTCTCTGTAAGATAAACTTTTAGATGCAGAGAGTGAAGTCACTCTGAAAGTTTTCCTGCAGTTTTCTGAGGTATCCCACTGACTTGGGCAGGGGTTGCACTCATCAGTCCACAGCAGGTACAGCCATGTAAGTCTTCTCAAGTCATTCTCAGCCTGTATTCAAGCTATCTACATGCCACATTTCGGGTGTTTCCTCTGCAGCAAACATAATCCTCACTGAGTAGCATTTAAAATATGAAAAAACCCTAGAATTTCCAGGAATGTATTTTGGGCAATTTTAAAAGGTGCTGAATGCTTTATATATTCCTATTTATAATTTAAGGGCAAAGACCATGGGTTTCTGGTTAAATCTCTTCCTTTGTTGACAGGATACAAGTTTTATTGCAAGACAAAAACTCAATTGATACCAGGGCCCTCAAGGAAAGCACTCAAGACCCCCAGCACTGTGGAGTCTTTTACTCTCTTCATGGTATCTGACTACCTTAGGACTTGTGATGGATTCGTCTACTGGCAAGCACTGTTGTCACCCTGAAAGTGTCAAAACTATAAAGACTGAACAAACCAAGATGGAAAATGCTATTCTGATCTTTACCTGCTCCCTTGCTGACAAGATCACTTGATGTAGCTACAGGCATTGCTTCTTTACTAGGATCATCATGTTCAAAGACATGAGTGTCAAACAAATGCTAATATATTAGAAATAAAACTAAATCTTATGTATCATCTTAACCATACAAGTATGACTGCAAAAATGAAGGAACAAAGCAGCAAAGACTCGGGTTTCATTATTTTGGAAGTAGTTGTGCAACATAAAGAACATGGCTACACACCCAGGTACCACAAATGACCATAAACTTGTTGACATAAATTTGTCTGACAAGAAGACTAAAAGACAGAAGTACAGGAAAACTCCATTTAGAGTGTAAGGCACTCAATTGTCTACTTAATTTTTTTACGAAGTCAATGGAAAGAAATATAGAAAATGATAAGTCAAAACTTCAGCTTCTTTAAAATCATGTAACTTAATAATCAGTGGAACTACATACATTTGAAGAGAAATGTCTAGGGATTTTTAATCTACAAATGCACTCTTCTTTGAAAAAAAGTTGTACTTATGGTGAACAGAAATATTTCTTAAAATCACAGATTTCAAAATGTAAAGTGTGAAAATGAATAAGGAATTTGCTTGTATAAGGATTATATTAAGAGAGAAGTGTAACGCCTAAGGCTGAACAATGTACAGGACATGATAAATTAACAGGTTCATAAAATTAAAAATGCATGGATTGGATCATAAATAAGATGGATGGCAAACAATGTTTAACAATATAGCTCTTTCTCAGCTAATAAAAGAAAATCAATACAGTTATCCAAGCCAGTGATTAAACTGCTTCAGCTTGTATTCAAATTACCTCTGAACTCATTTTATTGTAAAATGACTAATTTCCTTCATATTGTAGGAAATAATTAATCTAAATGCTGCAAAGACTATCCCTTTTGAATTATATTCTACTTTCTTGCAGGCTCCAAGTGATTTTTATCTTCATTTTCCTTTTACATTTTTACTTTGAAATAGGTGAAATTCATATAAAGCTTCTCTAGTCTCAGAACGGAAGGATTTATACAAAATCAGCTAATAAGGGAGGTGTTCTTCAAAATCTTAATGCCAAACATGGCCCGTTGGGAACACTCCTAACAGCAAAATTTATGACATCCATAAACATAAATTAGTTAGGATGGTCTTGGAAAATCCAGAACACATACTTCATATATTCTCAGGAAAGGGGTTGGGGTCGAGTTACTGAATCTACTCTTTGACCCAGGAGTCAAAGAGTCTTTTACACAGGAGTAATTACTCAGCACAGAGATGAGGTTCCACTGAAATTAATGGGATTTTGACCGGTTTATATTCTTATACTATGCAGCTAGTGTGGTATCAAAATGCAGGCAAGACATCCAGACAAGAGCATACTTGTTCAAAGGCTCATGCACTGCTGGCAACCATTGAAATAGAGGGAATCAGAATTTGGCAGGAAAGGGAAATGAAGAGGTTCTATTAGCCATTATTCAACTGCTGTCTTGAAAGAGTTGTGTTAAATACCAAGCTAATTATACTTTGGAACCTTTATCCCAAAAAACCTGCAATGTGTGAATTCACTACTATATTACACAGAGACGCTACATAAACGTCAGCCGAAATTAAGTACTCTGCTTCAGTGTTTTGCAAAAAAGAAATATGAAAGTCTCATATCCTGGACCATAAGATATATTTGAAAATCAGGTTGAATTTGGGAGGTTACTGGCAAGTGCAATGTGCAGAAATGTCTGTGAAATGTAGGTTTCTTGTTGGGCTTTGTTATTAGAACTGTATGCACCACATGTGGTTTTCTTAAAGCTACTCCTTCCGCATAACAAAATGCCCACAGACAGCACCAAAAGTGGAGCCAATACTAAAGTAAACACTTTTTGGAAGTAATGTGCAAGCATTTCTCAGATAATAATGGTTATTATCTTCAAATCAATTCCAGTGGGTGGCATATGGCTGATTGGTCAGCTGAGGAAAGCGTGCTGGACTACAATTCTAATGACCTTTTGCCTTGCACATTCTTTCACTAAGGCTGGCTTCTGTCACATAAGGAAGAACCTACTCCATGTTAAAAATCCTGAATTATTTCCTTGAACACCTTCAGCCATTAAAACCTTTTGTTTATGTATTATAAACAGGACAGATAAGCTCAGGTGCTCAGTCTTGTGCATACGTAGCACATCAGATTCAATTCTGAGATGTGAGCAAAATTTTTCAAGTGCCACCTTTTCAGCAGCATAGGGGAATGATGGTGACTGTTTCCATAACTCCATCTTCTGAGCAATTTACAGTCTGAGTCATCTACGTTTCTGACCCTACAGTGGTTTCGGGTTCCACTTAATCCAACCTAACTGCCACTTGTTGCCAAGGATGGTTTCTGTTGCACCTCTTCTGGAAATGTGTTTCCTCTGCCATTGGCCTGTTAGAAACAGCAACCATGTGGCCACACAGTTTGTCAGAGCAGAGGCTGCTTCAGAAAAAAAGCAACAATCAAAAAGCAACAAACTCAAAAAAAAAAAAAAAAAAAAAAAAAGATGAGCTTTCTGTTGGGTAAGTGCCCCAGTTAAATCCAAATCATAACCAGGAACTGCAGAACTGCAATATACAACACATGGGGGGACTAACGGGGGAAAAGGGGAAAGGAAAAAATCACATATGATCATCTTTTCTGCTGGCTGTCCATAGTTAGCTCTGCTTAAATATAGCATTAAAACTGTGCTGGAAGTGCAAGGGAGGAGATTCCAACCAACAGTTAGCTATCCAGCATGCTGAACCCTATGAAAAAGTGCTAAAAATGTAATTGACCATGCAGTGCTGGCACCTAGGTGTCTTTGCACTCACTCCAACAAGCCAGGCTAGAATTCTGAATGGTAAACCACCAACTATATTTGATTATCCAAAGATCAGTTAACTTTTTTTTTCCACATTTTAAAATTACATTTTTTTTTTTAAATTGAATCTCTCCCTTTCCTCATGCTTGTAAATCATCTGAAATAAGTATATTCTAAACTAGATCCCATTCCTGAAAATTCCAGGGCATTTGCTAAACTTTACATAGTCACAAAGAACACAGAAGTCACAAAAGACAGCCCAATGGCTCATGAACACATGCACAAGTGTTAACCGGAAGGAGGACCCCTCAGCTCTACCCACTGTAATGCCAGCCCAATGCCAGTTTGGGCCCAGACCTCTAAGATGATTTTCAGCTCCTACAAACTTATATCAGTATGTGTCTGGAGACAAATTATTGCCTTTAAAGCACTCAACTACCTACAGTGCAATACAAGAACAATGAGACAGTAGTGACAGCGGGTTACAAAACCACTGCTTTTCTATATATAAAAGGCTAAGTAATGTAATACAAAAGGAGGTGACTGAGACAGCATGTCCTGGCTGTAAGTTTGTTTACAATTGTTACTTATTTTCCCCCTCTTACCTTCTGCTTGATATAAGCCGGGCTACTTTTATTCTGCTCACAGTGACTGATACTGCTATTGCTCACAAAAGTGGAATTGTACTCTTCCTCCCAGAGCTGCCGATAGATGAACTGCTGCACCAGCGGGCTGGTCAGGGAAGAGGCAAACACATAGATGAAAATCACAGGCTCCACAAACAAAACCTTCCTCATTTCTGGGCCTGGTCTTTAATCCTGTGTATCAGAAAACAAAATACAGTTACACTCAGGACGTGGAATCACACCCGACCCGCCTGCTCGCTGCGCTGACAGCCTCTACCCGACCGGAGACCCCATCAACGAGACCCCTCCACAGCGAACCTGACTGACACCGGCACTGCCCTACCGCCCCCCTCCCTCCGCCGCCCCGCACCACACTGGCGCCGGGCGGAGGCCACGCAGTGCGGGCGGTGCGTGACACAGAGAGGCGGGACGAGGACGGCAACCGCCTCCCTCAGCGGAGGAGTGTCCCCAGTGTCCCCCGCGCCCTGTCACCGCCCCCCGCGGCCGCCGAGAGGACGAAGCCGGGTAGCCCCATCTCGCTGCGGTGCCCTTTAGCCCCGTGCGGCCTGCGGGCCGGGCGCTGCTGCGGGAGGGCCTCGGCGGGAAACCCCGGCCTGGTGGTGGCCCCGGGGCAGCCCTCACCCGAGGGGAGGAGGAGGGTGTTTGTACCCGTGCTAGGAGCCGTGGGGCTGCTGCTGGAACTCGCGCCGGCTCAGCAGTTCGGTGATGTCAGCCCCGAGCAGCGGCGTGCCAGGCACTGCTGCCGCGCAGTGTTTACCTCTCCACAAGAGTTTGTTTCAGCCACTTACGCAACGAGGCCCCTTATCTGCAGCGCCTGTGCCCTCATTTCACAGCGCGCTGGCGAGCCCGGTGCTGCCTCAGCTGCTGCCCGCTGCTCGGCTTGGCCCGGTGAGGTCAGCAGCCCGGCGCACGGGAGCAGTCAGACCAAGGGGTGGCAGCAGCCTGCCTGGGGGCCAACACGGCCCTCTCCTGGCCACGGAGGAAGCTGTGGGCTATGTCAGCTCCATGCTGCCGTGTTTGCTTGCTTTCACCTGACGTGATTTAGAGGATTTGTTGTAGATACTCCCTTTTCGTATGCTCGCCTCTCTGGGGGCTGTGTGTAAGCAACATTTGTTAGCCTCCAACTGTACTCTGGCTACTACATCTCATTTTCTCTGAGCCTGACACTGTTGTGTGTCGAGAGAAGTGTGGTAGCACTTCTTCAGGAAGCACATGCTTTGGCTCTACAGGAAAGGTCATGCTGGTGCAGATCTACAATCATACTGTTTATGGCATCTGTCCACCTTGATGGAGGGAGCACACCGTGGCACTGGAGCTGTAATGCTTTAAGGATGTATTTTGTTGTACAAACTACAGAACCCTTGTCAGCTCACTGATGGTGGCTGCTTGTTGGGTTACAGATAGTGGTTTCTCTCTGCTTTGGGGTGGGGTGCTCACAGTACCCTTGTTCTCTTTGGCGCACTGTTATCTTAAGACACTGAGTAGTGATTCTGGCCTCCTTGCAGGTGTGTTACAATAAGAGGTGACATAGTTGGAGAGTCCCAAAGGACCTCTCAGTCTTAAATACTGTTTTTTAGTTATAAATCTTGTAAAAAATTGTATTTTCTAGAAGAACATAAAAACTTAGAGGTTCCCTGATATTTATTTTTCTCTTAAAACAACAAGTGCAGTTTAATAACTTCATGAATATTCAGTTCCTTCATAAACTGATTTGAAGCCAGATTAACTGTAACATGGGTCATATGATCTTGAGTAAAGCTTTGTTTTGCTGTCATGTGACATGACATTCAGCCCCAAACTTAGGGACAACACTGGCCTGTCATGTGTCTTTTAGCATAGGATTGACCCAATGTACAAACTCAATGGCCTTGATAATTTACTCCAGATGGTGAGCTGCTTTGGTCTGGCCTGCTCACAGAGACACACAGAGAGTGATTAAAAAAAAAGCTCCACTCTGCCCTGAGGTCAGCTGTATAGTATTGTCCTCCTCCACCTATCCAGGTCCAAAGTCTGATTCACCCTGTGACAATATTTTGTCTGTCACAAGGTAAAGCAAAAGTGGTCATGTGAGTATTGCGCACACAAATGGGCTGATAGACAAGCAGGGCAGTTCAGGTCACTCAGCCAGCCGTTAACATTTATTTGGGTGTGGTAAAGAAAGGACTTTAAGCCTTCTGTTGTTCCACAGAGGGTTATGTCCAGAACCCCATTAGGTTTCCTGATAGATCCAGCTGTTCTGAAGAGCACATTGCTCGTGAACACAGGCCTCTGAGTACAGCTTAGGTTGCTGGGCAAAACTTGTTTTAGCTGATAGTGTCTTCAGAACAGCCTTCACAGTGCCAACAGAGCTCTGGCTCTGTGCTCTGGGGAGGGGGTTCCTCTGGTTCTGTCCTTCCTACTTCCAGTAACCGTGTTTAACTTTATGCTTGGGTTTGCAGACCCAAGTTGCTCCAGCAAAGTTGTGGCTTTACCAGTGCTGAAGGCAAGGCTGCAGCATGAGCTGGCCCCTCTAAGCAGCTGATTATCTTTGTCCAACAGCTTGGAGCCTGCTTATGAGTATCTTCTAGTGCTGATATGCACCCCCCCATGCAGGGGTAGACTTGGCCCACATTCTCAGTCCTCCCCTACAAGGGGAACTAAAAGCAATAGATGTGACTGAAATTTTAAGATCAGACTTAGCTGGGTGATGCTTATCCTTTGAAGCAGAGAATTTCCATGTTACAGAATACATGGCAAACTAGCTATCCCTATCACCAATATTCACATTGTCCTAAATCTGAGTTACATGCTGGTGAACAGACTTCACAAAGGTCACAGGCATGTGGTGGCTTCAGCTTTGCAGTTTGCCATATTTATTAACATCCTCAATGTGTGAAGAATTGAAGGAGTGAATGTATTCATTGTAGAGGTCAAGCTTTTGGTGAGCACTTGCTTGACTTCCAATCAAAAAAATCTTAAAACCCAAACAGATGACTGGTCTTTGAAGGTGATATGTTGCTTATGTGTCAGGACATGGGAAAAAGGAGACATAGAATGAAGTTTGAACTCTGGAACAGTAGAATGCTTTTGAGAGATCCCACCAGCCCTGGTCAAAAGGCAAAGATATTACATTACATTACCTTCAGTGATAGAAATCTTCAGAAAAAACCTCCTGCACTTCCAAGAACTATGCATGAATTATGTGGCAAGATGTTGGCATTCAGTGATTGCTTATTGCCTTCTCAGACAGTTGTTGAAAAAAAATCAATTTTAAATTTCTTATATGTGTATATAAATACAAACACCACCTCTGGAAATCATTAATACTAAAAACATTTTCTCTAGGAAATTATTTTGATGAAGAAGAAATTGGAGACATTTTGGAGATCTGGATAGTCTTATCTCAGTATTGTCATGTAAACCACAATTTTAACTGCCTACTAAGAAGTTAAGTACTTTTTAAAATTGAGGTGACTTTAATTTTCCACATTAGTAATCTACTGAGATAATGGAAATACTTAGCCCTCTACAAATTATTTGTGCATTACAGCATAACACCAGGAAGTGCCATATCTACTCAACTCATGTTTTCAAGGCTATCTTGATAACAGTGGTTAACACGAAAAAAGAAACCTGAAGAGGGAAGAGAGAAGCACACTTTCTGCAGAGAGCTGATTTTGTACAAAACGCAGTTCTTCAGAAGTCTTATATACCCAGAATCTTGCTCATGAGCGT
Source organism: Neopsephotus bourkii (assembly GCF_033783945.1). NCBI lineage: Eukaryota > Metazoa > Chordata > Aves > Psittaciformes > Psittacidae > Neopsephotus > Neopsephotus bourkii. Next base: position 10,107,975 of record NW_026902113.1, read on the forward strand.
TGCAAACAGAGATACATGAAGGAAGTTCTCCAAATGGTACTGTGGGGGAAGGGAAAAAGGGATAAACTGTGTAATTCCTTAGGGGCATGCCTGGGTATAGATGCAACTGTTTGGTTTGTTTTTATTATAGCTTAGTTGATTGCTGAAGCTTGGATGCAAACCCTGACAACAGACAGTAGTAATGAAGATTTAAATATGAGACTGAAAGAAAAACTGATTAAGGAAAATTTGTGCAACAAATCCCACCACACAGTTTTAAATGCCTTTCCTTTGTAAAAGAGGCAAGGAGAGAGTGTTAACCATCATCCAACCCAGAGGAAATCTGTGCAGGGTTCGTATCACTAATTTCCGTTCACTGCAGATTATCACTGATTTTCAGGGCCTAAAATGTCATCTCTGATCTTTGACTATGTTCACAGCTAAAGGCACCTGCCTCAGCAAGCGATGGATGACCTGCAGCCCAAGTAACTCAGAGAGGCTCACACCTTCACCTCTGTGCCCTCTGGCTGGCCCCCTCCAAGCTGCATAGCCTTTGGTCTCTACCCTCACAAGGTAACTGAAAGACACAAATAATCATAACTAGTAACATTTTTTGGGTTTGCAGTCCTAAATATTTAAAACAATGTGACTGAGTTCAGCTCGTATGGAAGAAGGTGTTTGAAAGGTATGGGCAGAGACAGCCACCAACCCAGTGTAGCTGAATACGGAGTGTTGTTTTGAATCACTATCAGCATGAGCAGAATTGCTAACTGAATTCTCCATGTCATGTGGTACTTATTACTGTTAAGTGCTGTGCTGAAAATTTATGCTTGTATGAGACCTCAGACACATTAAGGTATCAGGGTATATTTATTTTCTCTGAATTAGATAATCTTAACAGAACCAATGTTCTCACTGGCCTCTCTTGCATGCCTCATGACAGCAGCCATTTCCAAATGTATTTTTTCTTTTCAGTTATTTCCCTCTCATACACATGTATCTGCAAGTCCCCATTGCTCATTTCCAATTGTTTTAAATCTCAGATTTAGACATTTCTGTTGAATGCCCTTCATTCTGTGGCTTTTCTGCCTAGGTGATTCAGTGGAGGAGAATTTTACAGCTCCGTCCACACTGGGTTCAGGTGCAGCTTATTCAGGCAGCTGTCCAAAGCAACCAGGAGCTGTTAGACCTGCTATTCATGGCTTTCAGGATTCTTGAGGACTTGAAATTAATTTTATCAGCAGCTTAGTTCTTGGTTTTTTTTCTTCCTGTTTTGCTTTCATTTGTGTACTAGACACGATAATAGTTTTTCACTGTAGATAGGTGATGAGTCTGACTGCATTGCTTTAAGACAGAATTTCTACTGAGCTGTTTTACAACTCCAATTTAGCACCTTAGTCTCACTTTGCAAAACTGCTTTGAAACGTATCTACTGGTAATGCTGCCCTTTCTGTTGCTCTCTGTCCTCTCCCTGCAAAGCTGCATATTGGGTGGGGATGATTAACAGTGGGCTGGAGATATCCCTAGTTACCATGAGTCAGCAAAGTGCTCGTCTTTCTGGTCTATATTACACTTCACCCATTTGCAGTAGACAAAGGCAGCCTTCTGCATAGAAGAATCTTTTAATCTGAAACCTTAGGATTATTTCCTTTTTCTGATGTTTTTATTGTATGTAAACAACTCCTTAAAACAAGGAACTGAAAGTAAGCAGCTGAAGCAGAACTGGGGTGGCTGTGTTTGAGTCACATGTTGTTCTATTGCAGGAGGCTGTTAAATTTTATGTGCCCTTAAAATTTTGCTGAATAAAAGTGCTTTTCTCTCCTAGCAAGTTGGTGGACTGGCCACCTACATTCCTTTTTCAGAGAGAAGGACTTCTCATCTACCATCACGCTTAAGAAAAGCAGATGTTTTGGGAAGCTTTACCAAGACCAGTAAGAAGAATGCAGTGTATTTAGGGTACAAGTATGTATGTGAGTACCATCAGGAAGACATCCTGGGGGTGAGAGAAGATGAATTGCTCTTGTCTTCAAAAGCCAGTGGGAGATTTGCTCAGTTCTTTCAGGGGACTGTGCATCAGGTAGATGCACAGATTGATGGTGAGCAGCCCAATATGAACTCTGAGCCAGGTGACAATGGCTCCATCACTTGAAGGAAGTTGAATTAGGGTGAGTGGGAATATGTCTGTACCCCAGACAGGCCACAGCTGATCTCATGTGCTCTTTCCAGTTACAGATTTTTAGGTGAAAAAACCCAACTGGTATCACAGGGAGAGCCTGTGAAAGGTTTCAGTGGAAGCAAGATTTCACCCTGCCTTGGTTTGGTTTAGGTGCTACTGCCATTTTTCTTCACCAATGAAGCACCAAAATTGTTCTTTACATTCAAAGCAGCTGGGGACACAATTATCAGCCCTTATTCCTATCCGTTAGAAAACCAAAACACAACATTTTCCTCATTTTCCAAACATCTCTCCAGATCTGTTCAGAAAGGTCTGCAAAGTAGTGTTCACTGTGCCCTGTTACTTCCTTAACTGAAATATCTCCTTCCTCAGCATGATTCTACAGTGTATATGTACACATAAACATCACTGGGTATTTATGCCAGTTACAGTTATCTTTTTGTTTAAAATAGCTGTGGGGACAGTGTATTTCCTGATGGTTTTCTAGGTATCATTGAACAGCAGGAGGAAATTCCCTGGGTTCTTCAGATTGTCATAATGCTTGAAGCAGTTTTTTTCATGTACTGTTTTCCCGACAAGTTCCTTGCAAGATTTCTTATACAGGAAGGTGGGGTAATATTGTTGAGAAGAATGTGGCTCTTGGATACAGCTTTAGGCATCTTTTAGGTATTATGAATCTTTTCTAGAATAGTACTGAATGTTATTTGCTGCTCCTACCGGGAAAGTAAATAATGAAGCAGCTCCATTCCTTTAGCAACTGGGCCAAGTTTAAGGGGGAGGTATTCAGTTTATCCAGTTTAATGAGAAGCGTGAAGCCTCAGTTTAACCACCTTAAACAAGTCCTTCAGTGACCTATTAAACCCAACAGCCTTACCATGACAAATGAAGCTCCTAGTTGAAAAAGTTCCCAAACTGCTGATTCCTGGAAGCAGGGAAGGTACACTGAGAACAGTCACCATGTTCGCTTGTTCGCTTTTGTCTACTCAATAGGGCCATGCTTATTTTAGTAGGACTTTGGTGCTGATAGAAGAATTGGGGTAGCATTTTGAGAAGGTTTCAAAAAAAACTGGGAGTGTAACGTGAGATATACAAATTAATGAAGACACTCAAACATGGTTGCATGAAGATAACACACTTTGGGTTATAACATGTACAGTTACTTACAAACAGCCTTGCCCTGAATTGTTCAGCTGTATAAATGTAGGACGTTCCATAAAATCCTGGAGAAACTTTCAGTTCTCTGCACGGGCCTGGGTGTATTGTATCTTTCTATGAGAAGGTACAAGTATTTTCCAGATAGCTCTGTTAGTGACTTTCTGAACCTGATCAGAAGTTGCTGAGCTTAAGCTTGCCTCACTGTGGGCAGCAAATTTTGCCTTCTAGCTATTTTTAACATGAGGTTTGTGGTGGGGAAACTGAAAACCAGTTATCAAGTATTTTTGCAAAATGCAGTTGATGGTGACAGCGTGCCTTACAGACAGTGAAATCTCTTATTCATAACTATGCTGTCTGCTCTTCCTGGGTGTGTTTGTGTGACATGCCCATGGGTGCTAAAACTGCTTAATGTGGGAAAGACTTTTCTAGTAGAGCAATTAGGGCCTTGATTGCAAATTTTATTTGGTAAACAGAAAAAAAAATACTGCCTGGCACTTGAAGGTCTTTTTTTCTTATTTTCTTCCCAGCTGGCTGTTGTTTGCTGCTGATTCTCATTATTGTCTACTAGGTCATGATGCTTTTCTTCCTTGCTACTCCAAGTTCCTTGCTACCCTGTGCCCTCCTTTGGTACATTTTCTGCTCAGTTTCCTACAACCCTTCTACTCTGACCACTTCTCTTTGGCTGAAGCCTTGTGCTGGCCCCAGGTAGCTCCTGTCTCCCAACATGCCTGCAGCCTGGGAATACCCACTGTTTTTTCCATATATTATTCCTCAGCACTGGCACCTCAGAGAAGTGTCTGGGCTCACTTCCATAATTGTTTCCAGCTGTTTGCAGATGTATCAGGCATATGAAGCCTGGAAGCATGAAAAGGAGCTGGAAACCAAGAAGATGAGCTGTCACTAGCAGAACTGACTGTTCTGCATGAAACCAGCCAGTGCCTTTTACCTTAGCTTTTCACAGGTTTCTCCTTCTTGCCTGTACTACTGATTTGCAGCTTCCTGGGTTAACGGCCTCCTTCTTCCCTCCATGAGCTATGGGGGATGCTTGAGACCCCTGCACACTTTGGGCCTGAAGCAAGCAGTCTTGCTTTCTCTTAGCTTTCCTTTTATTTCTCATCTTTGTTCATTTTCTGCATTTTCTGAAGAGAATTTGTTACCAGTATTTTCTTCACTAATTTGCACTACATTTGAGTTTTCATTCTTAGTAAGATCGGTAGGATTCACCTGTCTTTGAAAAGTTACTAAAATAGCCTTGAGCATACTTCAATTGAGAGAAGCGAAATATATTTTTTTAACTAAGTAAGCATCCTGAAATTACTGGTTAAAGACTGATTAAATTTTCCATCCTAGGGCTATTTTTCAGCCTAAGTCCAGTTCATTCACGCTGACCTCAGCATAAAACATTTTATCCTCTTTTTTCTGGAATCATGTCAGACCCTTGGAAACCCATTATACTAACTTCACAACTGAGGAAATGGGTCCAGGGTTCAGGGAACACTGTATGAAGAGAGAATAATATTATTTTCAACATTTGAAGAGTGGATTTTTTCCAACGCTAGTAGCAAATTTAGCCCAATTTCAGAAACAAGTAGCGTGATATCCTATGATAGAAATTTATAATAAAAATTAAAGAATCACATTCTCACACAGAGGAGAGCAAAGTTGCAAAATGTCTTGATTGATAATATCAATTCCAGTGGCCAGGCCTGTTGAAAGAAACAGGTTTTAAGAGGGTGCAGGGAAGGTCAGAACACTGAAGACGATTCCAGCAAACTGAAGAGGAAACCATGGAGATAGAGGTTACTCTGCTGGTGTTTCTTTCAAACTCAATAGTTCAAGTTACTGGTGCAGTACTCAGGGGATAGTGCTGTATACCAGGGGATGCTGGGGTGTACCAAGGGACATTATAAAAAGCCCACATGCACTTGGTTGATTCTTGTGAAAGGCTAAAAAGGCTGCAGTGGGCTCTAACCACAGTGAAAAGCTGTTCTTCCTTGGGAATAACAGAAGGAAGGCAGAGCCCCAAGTGTCACCACTTGCCACATTCAGAGGTTAAACTAGTGGAACCCCATGCAGGTGGGCAAAACCCCATTGTCCCAGGCCCTCCTGCATCTCCACACAGTGACATGGTAAGCATGGGTCTTATTTACTTGTGTAGCAGAGTCCTGCCTGGCAGGGATCTAGCAAAGGAAATCCAATTTTATTAAGCAGCTGCTTACCAGTAAAGCATGACTGAGAGCCACTCCTCTCTCCTCTCTTCTCTTTCCTCTCCTCTCTCTCCTGTTCTTGAATGATGTCTTTTTATTAAACCTTATAGAAATGCTATGAAATTATTCTTAAATTTTATTTGTTTCCCCTTTTTATGGGACACAAAATATTTACTCTGCTGAAAACAACTGTCTACAAATACCTCATTTACCTAAATATTATGTGAAGATTTCTATCAGAAAAAAAAAAAAAAAGAGATGCTGGAAGACAAATTTTGCTTCATACTTGAGTACCACTTCATATTTGTAATTAGGACTTTAAAGCACACATATGCCACTTACTAACAGTTTAGGGGGGCAAGAGTATTCCACCTGGTGTGAAAGTCAATTTTTTCTCTCCCCACTTAAAGCAGATACAATAACAGTAGAGCAAAGAAATCAGAGCATTTCTACCACAGCCCCACTCACCTTGTTAATGCAGGCATAGGGCATCAGATACTGAGTGGGTACCACTCCTGACACTGCAGTGGCTACACCCCAGCTATCCCCTACCATCTCCAGGCAGCAACAGAAAAACCCACACCAGTCCTCCACCAAATGATGGAAAATCTCCAGAATGTTGAATAGCAATATTATTTCTGAACAGCAAATGGGAAAAATATGTTAAAATGCATTGAACATTCTCTTCAAAGATTAATTTGCAAAAGAAAAAAAAAGCAAGCAAGGTAGGAATTGTAGTTCTATTGGTCTTATGGCAAAAAAAAGAGACTGTGATATTTTAGGGCTGTTAGCAATACCGCCTGTCCAACAACTGTATCACTGTTGCACATAATCGAAGAAATGAAATGGATGTAGATTAGGACATATATATACATATAACACATAGCATATGACATGGTTTAGTGGGAGGTTTCCTTGCCCATGGCAGGGGGGTTGGAACTAGATGATCTTAAGGTCCTATCCAACCCTAACTATTCTATGATCCTGTGTTATATGTATATACATATATACATATATACCTACATAACATATAACAGCGTATAGCTGTTATAATACACTAATGTGCTCTGCAGTGATAAAGGATTTTAGGAAGACAAAATGAGTGGCAGTTTGCTTCTTGATCATATGTTATGCATTCCCCTTCAATAATGGTCATGATGTAGAAATACCTGGGCAGGATAATGAGGTTGCAGGTAGAAAATAGTTGTAGTTACTTCAGAAAGGTGAACAGTAATGGATGCTTTAGCATCCCTCAGGAACACATCTGATAGATGCAGCTGCAGCATTGTCATATTAATGGCTTCAGCTTCCTCATTGCTGACTCTTGTGAGATGGTATCAGTTAGACAGTCCTCTGCATTTTAAGAAGTCGTGAGAAAATAAGCTGTCATCCTGAGAGTGTTGTGACACTGCCAGCATTATCAGAGCAAGCCTGTCTCAGTTACTGAGTCCCACCAGCTACACAACAAAACTGAAATCAAGGTAATAATTACTCCCCAAAGCCATTTTTCTTTTCCTGAACACTGGCTATTTCTTCAGGTAGCAAAACCTATCAGACAGTCTTTATTTTATGACTGTACTTTGACTGCCTCATTTTCCCCTGCTGATAAAAATGTGTATAATGTTGAATGTGATCAAGTTTGCTCCAATTTGTGTAGAAGCAATAACAACACTTCACTTTCAGCCATGATTGCACAATAAGTCTTCCTCCCTCCCACACTCATTTTCATGCGGATGAACTTACCTGAGTGCCATGCCACTTCATACAACCTGTAAAATGGGTGTTAGGCAGTGCTGGGTATCGGTTCAGCCATGCCATGAGTAGTGGACTGGGATGGTGGTAGCTAGCAGTATTTGATTTTGCAGCTATCATAACGCCCTATCTTGCCTATCCCCTTGTGGCTTTTATTGTCTGGAGTCATCTGCAGGCAGCCTGATGCTGCTTGGAAGTTGACAGCTCTGAGAATTTTCTGCCTTTTCATGCTTTGAACCTTTGGTTGAGAAAGCTTTGCTTTTATCTGTGTTTTTCTTCAAATTGTTGTTAGCTATCATTTTGTGGTTCTTTGGCTTGATGGGAAAGTGCAAACGAATGCTCCAGCGTTATCTTCCCAGTGCTTGACTGCAGCCTTAGCAAGCTGGAAGCCATATATTCCCATTAGCATCTCATTGTATCCTCTTCCTTCTGGTTTTCCTGATTCTTAGTCACTAAGGCTGTGTTACTGTGCATGATTCCTCACTGACTTTGCTTCTCTATGACCTTCAGCACTTCTGTGGTAAATGCTATGAAGTGATGCCCAGCTGCTGAGCACCTTAAGCAAGGTGAGGTGGGTTGTGCCAAAATGTCTGTGTGCAGGAAGAAGAGTTTCTTCACCTTCTGATCCACACATTTTCTCTGTGCATCTTCTGGATCTAACTGCAGCCTATGGGTGGGGATGAATGATACAAAGGTAAGGAAACTCCAAACTATGCCATGCAAGGCACACAAAACAGGGCACAAAGGCAGTCACAGGTACAGTGATAATCATGGTACTGTCAGCACTGAATCATTGGGTATCAGTTTGCCATCACAGTACAGCATCTCCATGTGATTTACAGGAGCCTTTGTTCTTCTGTTGTAGGTGTACTAAGAAACGTATTCATCAGCTGTCTGGATGCAGCAATATGTACTACTCATTAATGCTCCTAACTTTTTGTTTCCCCAAAATCCCTGTCTGCTTTCAGAAGAAAAAATGTAGGTAAAAATCAGAACTGGCATTACTGGATCATCTGAAATCTGCTGTCATCTTTGCCAAACTTTTGCTGTTTAGTAGTGGGGAAAACAGATAGGTTAATACTTTATATTTGAATTTTAGCAATGAGCTTTATTTGCATCTACCACGTTGGGTTGTGGATGTCTGAAGTCATATCCATCTGTAAGTGAGTGGTATGTATAGATCCATTTGATTTGATGTTCATCAGTGCTGTGAATCTAAAGGGTCTTATACTTTTTAGCGTATGAGAGGTTGCTTTAGATGACATCCTTCCTCTTTCAGGCTTTCCCCATGAATAATAAAAATGCTGTAACATTTTTAGGTACAATGAATATAATGCAAGTTCAATGGGGCCAAATGCTGTTCTAGGTTAAGAACATAAAGCTGCTACCAAAACTGATGTAGAATCATTCAAGAGGAGAATGACTTTAATTCTTCTCAATTGACAATCTGTCAAGTCATAAAGAGTGAAGTATAGTCTAATTTCCTCTATAGTGGGTAGAGAATAATTTTCCCTGTTTTATGAGTAAATATTTTATTTTTGTGCACTTACTGTGAATTTTATCTTCTTGTACAGTGTGGATTGCAGCCACAATCTAAGAATTTCCTTTTAAAGGAAACTATAATGTCCCAATCTGCTTTTTTGGCTTTATGTCATTTATAGACAAAATGAACAGGATCAAACTACATCTTGAAGAATCACATCATTTTTAGTTAAGGAAATGTTCTTGATGAAAACCCAGATTTTATTAGTGATACTACAATTAAATAAGCCATTATCAACTTCCTACAGATCTCCTAAGAGCAGCTCTCTTTCATTCTGGAGCCCAAATTACGGAAGCAATCTTCATAAAGGCCACTTCCCTAGCTATAGCGCCTGCTGTGATGTGATTCATGCCTTTTGTCTTCTGCTTTGAATTTGGGGATGTTTATGAAGGACTGTTATAAATACTGCATCTAATTCCTCTTTTCACAAGATGCTTTATTCACAAGGAAAAAAAAAAAGAAAATTGTATCACATATGTACGTCATATCATTTCCATTGCCATTGCCATCTGGCACTATTCTTGTTGCCTCCTTCATATACATATTGAAAGGATGTGAGACCAGTGGCAGACAGAGCACACGTTTCAGTCCTACAGCTGGTAATTTAATGGTACACAGGCACATTTGATACAGCAAATCTGTGAAGATGCGCATTTGAAGGCTGGAGCTGGAATAATACATTCTCAGGAGCAGAAGGGGAAGTAAGATGTAAGAATCCCAAGTTTCATGCTGTGCATTACTAGTGACATTACATAAAGTTGTGAATGGTATAAATAGCTCTTGGTATACTTACCAGACATTCATTTTCAGTCACCTGCACTGGCAAAGTACCTGGCTGCTGATTTATCCTAAACTGTTGTCTAAAACCAGGGGTCAGATCTTTTTGGCATGGCAACTTCTTTGGGACAGTATGCTGCTAATTACAGCAGGAACCTATCTCAGAGAAAAAAAGGGTTTGTAAAGGCTGAGAGAAAATGGTGGATGATTGCTGCAGACGCATGGTGTTCATCAAGCCTACTTAAGGTGAAGGGTGGTGGCAACGGTTTCAATTTATATTCAAGCAGTCTATTTATGTGAACCATTTTGCTAATAAGTGACAAAATTATTGGTTATGAAATTCAGATGGGCTTCACATTACAAAGTAGCTGTGGTCATGTGACAGGGGAAGGGATGTATTTAAGAGTCAGGGATTTCATGTCTGTGCAAAATAATTCTTTGAAAAGCTGGAGAAATAATCTGGCTGTGTGTTCAAACAGAGCTGATCCTTTTATAAGGTATACTACCCCTTGTTATAGGCTACACTACTGTCATCTCTTCTCTCTGTCCATTCTACAGTCAACAGTACCCTGACTATCCAGCTATGACAGAGCTGGACATGCAAAAATGGTTGTCAGCAGGCACATCCAGGAGTTTCTGGTCTGCGTTTGCTGCCTTAGCTTCTGCCTTCTGACTGGTTTAGGGCTCTGGAGCATTGACTTGAGGAAGTCACTTCAGCTGCCATAGGCAGCTGTAGCCTAACAGCACTGAGAAGTGCACATGGGCAGCCAGAACCTTGAAGGAAATGTTTTGAAGACCCAGTAACTGTGTCAGCATCGCTGAGCAGAGCCCAGCTCAGAATCGCTGTGGAGCACTCACACGTCAGAAGAGCAGTTTGCCTTCTCCCAGGGAGTGAAGCTTGTTTAAGCAAGAAAGTTGAAACTGTAGCTCTAGAGCCTGAAGGTAAACAAGCCCCAGCAAACAGAGGTACTGATGAAACATAAACCCAATGCATTTTGCAGTGCTTTTATTTTTTGTTGTGATATTTTTATCCTCCAGCTGAATAAAGGATTACATGGATTATTACACATCCTATTTCATGGTCTGGCATTAAGTTGCTAAAGTGATTCGTTTTTGCAAAATGTGATTTTTAATCAGATGTGTACTAATTAACCAAAATGTAGAAAAACCCCAAAAACTTGTGAATTGTTTGTACTTAATGAGCCAAAGGCTGGATTCTCATCTTGGTAGCTCCTTTCTCTGCTCTGAAACCCCAAAGAAGAAAACGAAAAGCAAGCATGCCTGACTTTGGCTCTGGGGTTCCTCTATCTGACATGTCAGTCCTGATACACAGGACAGATACAGCAAGAGAAACAAAGGCTGAATAATTCCAGGAAAACAAAATATAGCTGATGTGTCACAGTGAGCTGCATGACCCTAATGTCCTTAAAGCAGCATTTAGGATCACCAGCTATAAATGAAAGATCAGTGGAATTAGTCAAACTTTCAGGAAGTGGTTCCAGAGGGCTTGCCAAGCTCAGCTCCTTAGGCTGCAGACTCCCCAGATGAGTAATGCCAGATTTTGAGTGCTGCTCTGACAGCGGCTGTGTGGATGTCTCAGGACAGGGTCTGCTACCACAGTGAGCGAAACAGCATCTGACAGCATATGGTTTTCACCACGGATCATCAAGGGAGCGCTGACAACTGATTTACAGCAGAGTCCTTTCTAGAGGGCTGGAGTTAGATTAATTGGTTTCCCAACTGTAAAACAAGCCTTCAGTTCATCAACGCTGGTGTGATTAGGAGCAGGAGCAATAAGATCTGTCTAATCCAGAGCAAAGACATTTCCATCCCTGAAGATGCCTGGCAGTAACAGTTCCCCGTGAGCTGGATAACATAATCTCTATGCAAAAAAAACAATTCCAAAGCTCTCTTTATTCTTCAGGTTACAAAGCTTGATACACACGCTCCTTTTCAAAGGACTTTAAAGCATTAAGGCACACCTTTCAAGTAGGGTAGGATAATTGAAAGCTCCCAGTGGTAAAATAAAGACGATTGAATATAGTCTCTTTCTCTGAATTGCCTCAAAGAGTGATACTTTCCCTTGATTTACAAAGGGAAAACTGAGAGCGGCTTCGATGCAGGTGATGCAACACTGCCTCCCACTGCTGTATCCTGCTAAGCTGATTAACTCGGCCACACTTCAGGCAGCACAAGCCCGCTGGTGCTTAAGTGGGAAGGGAACAGGACACAGTAAGTGAATGCTGAGACCTTTCACATATTTTTCCCATCCCGTTGATTACATGTTCACACAGGTATATCTAGGTCGTTATGCTGGGCTAAACTCTAAACACTGTTGGTGATGTTCAGAGCACTCACTTTTACTGCCACCTACCTTTGTGGAGTGGGGGTTTCAGGGAGAGATGACAACCCAATTAAAAATCTCCCAGGGACACAACAGGAGGGTGTTCCTTATTTTTTTCTGATCAAAGATCACTCTATCTCCTGGGAGAGCACAGACATGGACCATCCACCACACTGCTGACAACAGTTTTCACATACAAACAAGAAACTGTTAGGCCACACACGCGATGTCTGTTTTCCACCTTAATTAGTCAGCATTTTGGATACTTCCAAGCATAAGAATGCATACATACATTTTAAATTGTGCCTTTGTCAGCATTTCATTGACCAAAGCTTGAGGCTGACAGAAAACTAAAGTGTAGGAGGAAGGACCCTCCTGTACCAGCAGTGGCTGCCGTGCCCTGTAGCAGCACAGTGGCTCACTATGGGTTACTTGCTTTCCTGAACTGGGGGCTTTCCTGGCTCCCCGCCAGGCTGCCTAACTTCTTGTGGCAACTACAGATGTGTAACTGCTTGCCTTCCCTTCCCAGGACAGCCTTTTCCTCTGGCACAGATCTTCCCAGAGACGGGAAGATGCTGAATGTACTTCTGACTCCAGCATTTTCAGAGTCCATCTGAACAGTGATTTCTGGTTTTCAGTATGGGTTTGATGGAATGGATTGAGAGATACCTCATTCTGACATTTCACAGAGACAGAAATGACTGACCTACTCAGTACACCTGACCTACTTAGGCTGAAACAAGCAAATCCCAAAAAGTTCTGCTGAGTTTCTTAAACTCTCACAGTTTTTGATATCTAAGAGATCCTGGGTTTAAGGTTGCTGATTCATGAGTATTAGTGTAAGATTGCCTTTCAGAGACTGTGTTACACTAGGTGTCAGGCTCCTGCAGTGTTGTGGGCTCAGGGTTCTGCCTCTGCAGGGGAGATGCTTCTGCTCTGCTCTCCCAGATCCACCCAGTCCCTGCGCAGCAGGAGAGCAGGCATTACAACACGTGACCCTGGATTCCCTACTTTTAACCACTTAAACAGGTTTAACTTGTTTTATAAGATAAAGATTATATAAGTTTTTAAAAAGAAGCACCTAGAGTTACTTTAACTGTTTCTTACCTGTCCTAGGACAAAAATCAGTGTACTCTTGTCAAGTAGCTGCATATCAGCTGGCAGCCTTTTCTAGCTGAAAATTGCAGTGCTTTTACACTGTTTAGGTTGGAGTCTGATATTTCGATCCTGGAAGATGGTAAAATTTGGGCATATGCCCCTGACAACCTCCATTTTTCATTTGATTTCATAGGTGGGTTTCCAGTGACATGCACAAGTTAATCCCTTATGTCTGGTCTTTCTTTGATGAGACTGCCTGTTCCTTTGATCCAGTGGGATGCTATGTTTTTTCCTGGCAGTCAGCTGGTGAATTAGTTTTGAAACTATCCAGTGTGATCTCAGAGACAGGGTTCAATAACCAAGCAGTTGGAAAAAAATAGATTTCTGACTTGTATTATTTTTTTTCCAGCTTTTTCATAGCGTATTTGCACAATTTCTGCCTGTTTCTGCCTTCACTTCTCCCAACATATAGAGACAGCAAAAGAAAATGTGTAGCCAATTTATACATTTTATAGAGCTTTAAAGTGCACAGCTGTAAGTCAGTGCTTTCTTTTTGGGTTGAGGTAGGTTGCATCCAGGAAGCTCAAACACTCCTCTGTTATCTTGCAATTGTACGCTCGTGATTTGCCCTCGGGCTGCGTGCAAGTGCTGCAGGGAAGCAAAGCAGAGGAAATCCTTCCTCTGGTCCCCTCGTACGTGTGGAGCAGCGCGCAGTCAGGGTCCAGCCGGCGTGCCGGGAGCGCCACGGCCAGCGCAGCGTGCCTGCCCGCAGACACGGCCGCTGCTCCGCAGGGAGGGGTGCAAGCATCCCTGCTGTGCTACAGGTCCTGTGCGGGCTGCTCCTTATCTGCAAGAAGAATAGGTATCTTCCGCGTGTGGAGGAGAGGCTTTCATTTCCTCCCGGCACTCAGGGGCTGGACCCATGTGTCTGTGTTTCACAGCACGTCACTTGCTCTGGCAAACTGCGTGAGCCCCTGCATGTCTCCGCATGCTGCGTGTGTTGGCAATACATTCACACACATTCCTGGGTGCAAAATAATACTAGTTGGTAATACCGATCTAAGAAAGCAACCTGTGAAATATCTACCCACCTGCAACAACATGTATCCCTCCTACTCCAGTGCAAAAAATTGGCATTGTTTGGAACAGACTGCTGTGCAGGGGGATATCACAACCCTGTCACAGGCTTTGCGTAAGTGCTTGCAGCCAGAGTGAGCAGATGAGTAATAACCAAAGCTGCAGATTTTACATGTGTGCTTCTTCCCATTCCAAAAATTGAAAAGTCTGTTCCTCAGTGGCTGATTGTTTTGAGTAAAGACAAAAAAAAAAAATAAAAGCAGCGAGTGGTTGTTTGGTCAGAACCCATATGGAAAATGTAAACTGGGTCATAAAAACCTGAAGGAGGAACAGCAACTACCTTTGGTCTGCCAGATGATAGAGGCACTTCCAGGCCCGGGCCATGGAGCAGCATGATGCTAAATTTGAAAGCCTGTCATCTTTTGACAGCAAAAGGCAAACTCAGTTCCATAGCAACCACATTATATCTGATATGCTGAAAAGACAGAATTCATGAGAAAAGAATGCTATGCATGGCTTCAAAACCTGAGACTGCCACTCTGACTATGGGAATGAGATCAGAACAGATGCCATCAGAATAAGATGCAGGTTGCTGTGTAACAGAGTTGGGAATGAGATGATGAGGTAATCATTTATGAGGCTTTTCCTCCTAGGGTGGGGAGTGAAGAAGAGGAATGTTTTTTTGTCATCCTGTGATTTTCATTAATTTCATTTGACTACTGAAGTTTAAGTTATAGGAGTATAATAATTATTGTACATCTCTGATGCATTGTCCCAAGACGATGCATCTTTACTCTGCTCTTGTGAGACCTCACTTGGAGTATTGTGTGCAGTTCTGGTGTCCTCAACATCAAAAGGACATGGATCTGTTGGAACAAGTCCAGAGGAGGGCCACGGGGATATCAGGGAACTGGAGCACCTCCCATATGAAGATCAGCTGAGAAAGCTGGGGCTGTTCAGCCTGGAGAAGAGAAGGCTGCGTGGGGACCTCATAGCAGCCTTCCAGTATCTGAAGGGGGCATATAGGGATGCTGGGGATGGACTCTTCATTAGGGACTGTAGTGGTAGGACAAGGGGTAATGGGTTAAAACCTAAACAGGAGTTTAGATTGGATATAAGGAGGAAATTCTTTCCTGTTAGGGTGGTGAGACAGTGGAATAGGTTGTCCAGGGAGGTTGTGAATGCTTCATCCCTGGCAGTGCTCAAGGCTAGGTTGGACGAGGCCTTGGGTAATATGGTTTAGAGCGAGGTGTCCCTGCCCATGGCAGGGGGGTTGGAACTTGATGATCTTAAGGTCCTTTCCAACCCTAACTATTCTATGATTCTATGATTCTAAGACAGGTAGGCAGCTGCAATAGTGTTTTAACTTGGTGATTTTCAATTTATTTTAGTACAGTTCACAGTCGTTCCCTGCAATACACAAGTGGAAAATTGCTTCTCTACAAGAAATAAAAAATACAGTTCTAGCTGGAGAAGAGGTGACAGGCGGAAAGGAAGGCAGACTGTGAGTGCCAAGATAATGGAGAACAGGAGATGGTTTTCACCATCTCTTCCAGTACAAGCACATGAAAGAAACCAGTGGGTAAAAGGTTTCATGGCAAAACCAAAGGTGGCTCTTCAAATGCTATGGGCTCTGTGGAACTTCTTGTTCAGGGAGGTGGAGGGTGATAAAGGTCTCAATGAGTTTAAAGAGTCATCAGAGAAATTGGTGAAGTGCTGGTGACCAGAAACACAGCCCGTGTGGTACTGGCAGTCCCTGCCCTGCAGATTGTTATGGCTGGCAGGATGTTCTGGGCAGTATCTCTAAGCCCAGGAGTATCTCTAAGTACCTTTATCATTTATGGAATTTTCCTGCCTTAAATGTTTCTCTGGGTATCTACTTCTGTGTCATTGTCAGAAGAGCAGAAATGGCATTTAATCCAAGCTGGTATGGTTTTCATATTCTCAGAGACTTGGCAAACAGGCAGTGAGCGTCTTTCAAAAAAGGCCAGAAATTCCCAGTGGATGCCCTGTCCTGCCATGTTCCCTATTTGGTGTTTCTGCTTGGGTTGTGGCTCCACTGAGCATCCTCATTGTGATATTTCTGCTCTCACCTGAACCCAAATCTGACACAAAGTCCACCCTCTATGGGAAAGAAAACAGATGCAGAGTGGGTGTAAGACCCTCCATACCAGCTGCCCCTTGGATGCAAGGGTACCATGCAGGTGTAAGGCATATTGCACTGAATTAGGCACCCGCAGGGTCTGGTCAAGTATTAGTACAATAGCCATCAAGAATGAAAATTGCTTTCTTACAATTTTATTTTCCAGGCCACACCAGAATTACCATTTGTTTATTTCTCCAGCTTAAAGTCTACCCTGTTTTCCTGTACTGAACTCACATTTAAAACGTATGTAGCCAGCTTACAGGTTTTGTCAAAGTCAGGTGCTACAGGTTTATTATGTGGAAATTCTGAATTATTCTACTGGGACCTTGACAACTGTGTTTGGTTTGCTTATTCTGGAGAGGGGAGCAGGGGGAGCAGGGTGTTGGGCTTTTTATTTTCTTTTCTTTTTCCATCTGCTTATCATCTGTATTTGGAGAAAAGCGGATTTAATTATGCAAAATGTTTCATCGTTGGCTGCAGTAAATTGAAGCCTGATCCTGCTCAGATTAGCAGAGCCATGTGTGGGTTTGGGTTATACATCTGGGAAGAGCCTGTGAAGCTTCTCCGTGTTTTTATGCTTGTGTTGCCCTCTGCTGACTGGGAACAGTTTGGAAGATCCCGAAGGTCCCTGCAGAGTAGCTCAGGGGTGTATTTTTGATCTGTGATGTCAACAGTGCATCTCTTCTGTCTATTAGCTGTGCAGTCAGTTATGAACTCCCCAGTAACCCAGCAAATAGAACACTATCCCCCTACATTAAGGTTTTCAGCTTAGCTAACATTCTGTTAAAGTTTTGATTCTGATTAGCAAGTAAAATTAAATTGAGGAGGCTTTAAAAGAGGCTCTGTCACCTGTGAACAGTGTCAAATGCCTTTCATCAGCTGGGTGAAGAAAATTGCAACATGACACATGGTATGGAGGGTGGATGGAATTTGACATTGTTTCACACAAGAGCTGGTTTTTAAGGACAGGAAAAGGAAATAGCAATTATTTGAAAATAGATGCAAGTCTGTGCAGAGAGAGAAATCCAGCAGGAAGTTTGAAGTCAGAGACGATTATGTACTCAGGGCATGAACCACTCCAGACTCATCATCAGAACTGAAAGAAAACTCTATTACTTGGTAAAAATGTGCTCTCTCCTGCACTCCCTGAAAAAGGAGTTGTGCTGGACTCTGATCCTTTCCCAGGAGGTGACTGAGGAATGACATTTATTAAAATGTTAAGGGAGAGATTTGTGGCAGATGCAGAAAGGCCAGCTTGCTCTTTGACATGGCAGGTTCTTATCTTAAGCACATCTCTCGCATGAAAATTGCCTTGAACAGCTCTACCAAGCTTTTAGGGAACTCTTCTTAATAATGCTTACCTCCTTTTTGTTGTCAGCTTTGAGACCTGCAATTGAAAAAGTAGAGCCTAAGCTGGAGGCAGTGCAAGAACTCCATTTGCAAGGACTGAATGCAGGAAGAAAAGTGAGATTGAACAATGCTGGTAGACAATGCAACAGTCAGTAACAATCTGCAGGCACAGATGCCCTAGATCTGACTCACAATTTCATCCTGGATTATAGTCCTTTTTAAATCATCCAGGCTGAGGACAGGCTGAGCTGAGTCTGTAAGATCAGTTCAGATAGAGCACTACGTCTCAGACACGCTAAAAGGAAAATCAAATCCCTGCAGAAACAACTATTACCTCATATAGTGCTATTCACTCTTTCAATTTAATGAAGTTGTGCACAGAAGTCCTGCGTTTTCAGACTTAGGCAGTTGGATTTGCGCTTTCATTTGGTTATGGGATAGTTTCTTGATGCCAAGCACTGTTGTATGGAAACTAAAGGCAAGTGCAGCTGCAGAGCCCTTTCAGTTGTTCCTTTTTATATATACTGTATAAAAAGTTGCTCTTTTTTATATCCCGCCCCTCTACTCTGCTCTCATGAGACCTCACTTGGAGTATTGTGTGCAGTTCTGGTGTCCTCAACATAAAAAGGACATGGAACTGTTGGAACAAATCCAGAGGAGGGCCACAAGGATGATCAGGGGGCTGGAGCACCTCCTGTATGAAGACAGGCTGAGAAAGTTGGGGCTGTTCAGCCTGGAGAAGAGAAGGCTGCATGGAGACCTCATAGCAGCCTTCCAGTATCTGAAGGGGGCATATAGGGATGCTGGGGATGGACTCTTCATTAGGGACTGTAATGATAGGACAAGGGGTAATGGGCTAAAACTTACACAGTGGAAGTTGAGATTGGATATAAGGAAGAAGTTCTTTACTGTAGGGGTGGTGAGGCACTGGAATGGGTTGCCCACGGAAGTTGCAAATCCTCCATCCCTGGCGGTGTTCAAGGCCAGGTTGGACAGAGCCTTGAGTGACATGGTTTGGTGTGAGGTGTCCCTGCCTATGGGAGGGGATTTGGAAGGAGATGGTCTTACGGTCCTTTCTAACCCTAAGTACTCTATGATTTTATGATTCTATTCTGTGCTATAGAAACCCATCTTAACAGCAGTATTATCTCTTCATACATGATTTCATATTTTTGTGTGTAATTTTATATCTGATTTTCAAATGGAGAAACAACCTGAATATAGATGTGTACTGTTGCATGCAATGCTGAATGTTACATCATACTCTGACAGGAAGCAGCCAGCCAATGCAGGGCAAGGCTACCATCTGTCCCTGCTCACATCAGGCTCAGCAGTGTTACAGCTTATTAAAGCATGAGTTCTTTCTCTATTACCCAAAATGTGGGTGAGCCCACATATAATGATACCTGCAAGCCTGCAAAAAAACCAGACTTGGTTGAATTCTACAAGCTTTTAATGAAGAGAGGAGAGAGAGCTTCGGAGAACTACTTTAACCTGTGATGTGTGAGGAAGAGATGTACTTTCATAAATATGAACAAATTTCCATGTCAGTTTAATTAAAGAAACCTGTCTAAATATGACACAAAGATTCATATTCTCTAGATGAATATTGACTCTTGTGGTAGATTTACTTTTTATTTGAAATGTGATTATCACTAATTGCCTGCATATGTCATACAACCATTGAAAGGCTGAGGTTGGAAGGGACCTTAAAGACCACCTAGTTCTAACCCATTGCCATGGACAGGCAACCTTCCACTAGACCAGGTTGTTCCAAGCCCTGTCCAGCCTCGCCTTGAACACTGACAGGGATGGAGCAGTTGCAATTTCTCTGGGCAACCTGTGTCAGTGTCTCACCACCCTCACTGTAAATAATTTCTTCCTAATACCTAATCTAACTCTACCCTCTTTCAGCTTAAAGCCATTCCCTCTTGTCCTGTCACTCTCTGCCCTTGTCAAAAGCCCCTCTCCAGATTTCTTGTAGGCCCCCTTTAGGGACAGGAAGCTGCTCTAAGGTCTTATCCAGGCTGAACAAGACCAACTCTTTCAGCCTATCTTCCTATGGGAGGTGCTCCAGCCCTCTGATCATCTTTGTGGCCTCCTGTGGACTTGTTCCAACAGTTCCATGTCCTTTTTATGTTGAGGATACCAGAACTGCACACAGTACTCGAAGTGAGGTCTCACAAGAGCAGAGTAGAGGGGCAGGATCATCTTCAACCTGCTGGTCACACTCCTTTTGATGCAGCCCAGGATACGGTTGGCTTTCTGGGCTGCGAGCACACACTGAAGCCCTCATGTTCAGTTTCTCCTCAACCAACATCCTCAAGTCCTCCACAGGGCTGCTCTCAACCCCTTCATCCCCCAGCCCGCATTTGTGCTTGGGATTGCCCTGATCCACATGCAGGATGTCTTATTGGAATGACTTCTCATAATGTTGATAATGTCAGTGGTGTTTTGGGGAAGAGACATTATCAGTTGTCACTCATTAAGGACAAAGCAGTTGTCACTGTAATTAGGAGCTATACATACTGCTCATTTTTAAGAACAGCAAGATGAGCATGCTCAGGTTTGTTTGTTTACTGTGAATGTGTTCTCTAGCTTGGAGGCCACTTACAGGATAAGAAGAGCTGCAAGGTGTCCGCTCCTGTCCTGCCCTTGAGATTCTTTCTTATAAATATAAATGCATTCCTTACTGGAAATGAGCAGTATTCCTCCCAGAAAGTGATTAATCCTTGGGAAGGAATTTCCAAGCAATACATACAGCTTTTTTACTTTATGTGGTCTCTAAGTAAATGATGCAAGGAAGTTGCAAGTAAAGTTGCATCAGATTAATACTGAATTTATTGCACGTCATGGGTGACATGGTTTAGTGCAAGGTGTCCCTGCTCATGGCAGGGGGTTGGGTCTGAATGATCTTAAGGTCTTTTCCAACCCTAACTATTCTATGATTCTATGATCCTGTGCTTTCCTCATAGTTTCTGGATTTTTCCATGACTTTTCTTCCCAGATTCTCTCTTTTTTCCCTTTCTTTCTTTCCCATACATACTATATTGTCCTATGCTGCTCCTATGTCAGCACACTCTCCTAGTCTGGTTCTCCTCCACCTTCTTTCTCCCCAGGAAGACCTGCCATAAGCTCCACTAGATACTACCACCCTCACCCTTTCCAGGCACCTGGGCATAGTAAGAGGGGTGGGTAGCAGCCTGAAATGGAGATATGGTTAGTCGGGAGAACACCTGTGAAGAGCTGTGATAACACTTCTTCCACACTTTTGGATGTAAATGATGAGGCAGAGCTCAGTAATGATTAGGCAGAGCTCAGTGTGCAAAGAATTAGGTGCACCGGCTAAGGAGGAATGTAGGAAACATGGAAAACTTCGGCTGAGGCTTACATTTTCAGATGGAAACTAATAGAACATTACTTTTCTTTTGAACCTCTTGGATTCATAATTTCTTTTGGCCAGTTTCATCCAAGTTTGACAAGGAAATGGAAATCTCATACATCTGTAGCACCTGCTCGTTTCATGAAGGCAGCAGGCAAGTACTCTGTGTGCCTCCACCAGAAGCACAGGTAAGTGAGTCAACTTGTATTATTAGGCATCAGAGAAGCCACACATGTGGCCCCTCGTGGGATTTGCTCTTAAAGCTGCCACCTCACCCAATCACAGGTAATCCAAGCAGGTGGTGCCAAGCCTGGGGAAAACAGGCTTGTGCTGTTCATTAAGTCTTACCAGGGTGCACTGGAGGAAGAACGAGGAGTTTTCTCTGTATTGCAGGCTGCAAGGTATTCCAGCAGGATGTCAATCATGTCATGACCTCTCTTTGAGGGAGGACACCTCCAGTGTAGGGAGCATCCCTGGGTGCCCCCAGGGTAAGCCCTGAGCAAAGGGTAACTGTGCAGGAGTAGCCTCTGCTGGGACAGGGGAGCAGAGGACATCAGAGCAAACAGGGCAGTGTTTGGACAGCAGTGGTACCGATTTGGTAGCAGTTTTTCTCAGATGTTGGATAAGATCTGCATCTGTCTCAGCCTTTGCAGGGGTCAGGAGCTGGTAATTCCCTGCCTGGCACAGTAATCCTTTTTTGTTAAATACAAACTGTGGAAACTGTGAAACGGGCATTTCCTATAGCATTTTAACAAAATTCATTGAGAGAGAGTAATCCCCCTATTCTGAGGGGCTTAGAATTGAAATTGTTTAAATACAATAACCAGGACAATAGGTCAAGTGCCCAAAAGAAAACGTGTCCGTCTCTGGTCAGCGTGGCAAAGTTTGTGAAAAAAATATGTGCTGCAGAGGAAAGAAGGTAAAGAAACAGGAGAGGGATAAAATCCCATTTCAGACCTCCAACCCTGCCTGTGAGACGTAACTGTGAATGTGCTCTTCACAGTAGAGCAAATGCATTGCACTTTTTTAAATGGGGATTATTTTCAATTGCTTTGGGGTCCATGTAGCCTCCTTACAAAGCAAAGTCAAGCACAAAAGGCAGTATCTGAAGGGAAATGTCAATGGAGAAGGAGGCTGCTAACTGGCCTGCCCTGGGAGAGTCTTTATAACAGATGCTTGCAGGGAGCCCCAGAGCAGCCTTTTTCCTTGGCTCTTGGAAGGCAGAAGAGGGTTCCTACTTCTTGGCTGTCTCTCTTCTCTATTGCATGCAAACGCTATGTAGGCTAAGGATGCCCAGGGCTGTGATAATCCTGAGGAACCATCAGCCCTGCATGGGCAGATGTACTGGGGACTCGGCTAGCCTTGTCCTCCCCAGCAATCCCCCTTTAAACTGAGGTTGCTATTGGAAAGAAGTTACCTTCAGCATCTACAGAGAAGTCTCCTGTGAGAGAAAACCCTATGATGTCTCTACAGCTGAACTCAGGTTCAGGGATGTCCACTGAAACCTTGCATTGTCTGAAAACAAAGGGGGAAAAGACCTTAAACACTCCCCAAACCCCATGGGGAGGTCAGCCCCAGACTCTGGTCCCACTCACTGCACCTCTTTGTACAGGAAAGAGTAAGAATCAAAAGTTTCACAGTTAAACACTGGGATGTTTCTGGATGGTACCACAAAGCTAGAGAAGCTTGATAGATAAGAGGACAAGAGGATGGCACATAAGATGGCACACGTATTAATATAAGTGCTATGTAAATAATGGTATTTTTTCTCAGATTTTGAGTCATCTCCATATGCAGAAATCTCTGTCAATGCTGAGCCCTATTCTCAGTGCTCCTTCTGTCTGTGGCTGCTGGACTGAGTTTCCCTCAGGAAAGAAGCTGCATCCCATGTGTCACTGCTGCTCACTTGCCTGCTGAAGCTCTTGCTTCTCCTGCCTTGGAGCTTGTCAAAGTCACTGTTACAGTTTTTCCTTCTTCCACTTCATTTGCAATACCATTTTGTAGAGGACAGTACCTGACATTTAGGGCTGCTGATAAGCTCCACTGTCAATCATATATCCACAAACCTCATTATTCTGCATCCACATGAGTGTCAGCTCCCTTTGCTTTCCTGGATGTGACCATGCAGCTGTTGTTTTCCTCCTGGTCATCATCCGTGGGTATGTTTTCCACCCTCACATAGTTACATGCAATGAATTTTCTCTGAAAACTACTTATTGCAGCTGTTCCAGCAGTTAAATGCCACAGGTAACAGCAGCTCTACTGCAAACCAACTGCTATTTCTTCAGTGCTATTATCTATACGCACTCCAAGGAAACCTAGATGATACCACGAAAAGCTGAGCTGGGCCTACTTTCTATTTATTCTTTTTATTCTATTTTGATAGTTCCCAGCTCTCCCAGGAGAAGATGCAGAGGAAGACATTTGCATACCTGTAGTTGCTCCAGCAATGCGGGCTTGACTCAACCAGGATTTGACCATGCTTTGTATTCCCTGACTGCCATTTATGGTGCATCCTGGGCTGTAAGACCTCAAAAGAAGTGATTCTAGCAGAAACCAACTTTCTGTTAAAAAAACTACTCTGTTCTTCCCCTCTGTCTGATTTATCCCAGGTCTAAACAGTGGTAGCTGGGAAGAATGGGGTGTAGTTTCTTACTGCTGATTTGCAAAGCCCTGGTGAAAATCAGGCAAGCAGAAGCTGAAACAGTTGTCTTTGGATGTGATTTTACAACCTACTCTCACCATTGTGTTACTAGCAACCTGCATAGTGGGAATGTTGAGCAGGTCTGATAATGTCTGTAACATTGAAAACACCTCACTGCAATACCATCTCATAGCTGACCTGCTTAAGCCCCCAGAACAGTACTGGCTGCCCAACAGCATAAACACTTTCAAATACAAAGCTCCACTTTTGAATGCATTTGGTTTTTCCTGTTCACCACACAGCAACATTCAGCGCTGTGTAGCACCTTCAGCCCTTACTTTGGCTATTGTGAGTAAAACGTATGCAGTCATATTCCCACTTCCCACTAATAACATGCTCCTGAAGAGCATGAATGTTATCCATGCAATGGATAATGAAGCATCTTTTCCCATCAGAATCAATGAGCAGATCACTCTTTGAGAAGATCTTGGCTAATTTGTCTGAGAGACTGAGCTCCCAAGCATTATCTTCCATTTCTGTCCTTCACACGGAGTCGACTTGACTGACCTAAATTCATCTGAGGAAGCTGATGTCTTCATTCTCATGGATAAAACAGTCAAGACAGTGGACTGCCTGTGTGTCGTGTCCGTCCCGTCTCCCCCCCATGTGATGATAATCGTGCTTCTGCCTCTTCATCTTTTACATCATTTTACACTGCTCTTGTGTGTGCAAGCTGTATTTCTTAAGTCCCTGACACATCCTCCTCTGTTTCATTAATTCTAAAGGAAAAACTGCTTTACCATCCAGTGAAATCAGTCACTTCTGCAGTGAGACTAAATGCTTGATGTAAAATTTATGAGATCATTCTTGCTACTGCTTTTTAATAGTGACATCTTCCTCCTTCTCTCCCTCCTCCTCAGATGAATCAAGAGTCAATTAATGTGAAGGATGGAGAACACAGTAGTGAGGATAGTTGGTAGAGCAGGGGCTTGAACGATCAGTGGTGTATCTATTTCCAAAGTGATAAATAAGGACGTGACAGACAAAGGGGTGCTGCTGAGCTGCTGGAGGAGAGCTGGGTGCATGCGTTTCTCTAACTTAACTTTGACATATGGTTAAATTTAGGTCCAGGTCCTTCTTCCTACCCATGGTTTCTGAACAGGGATATATCTCTGCTTTCTGTACAAGTAGTTCCCTTCTCTCTTTGGTGATCATACAGGACAGTTCCACTACACATGTCCTTTCTGTCTTTTGTTCTGTTGTTCCTAGGCAGCTAGAGTGGCAACATGGCTGGTGATGTTATCTTACACAAGGGCTGTCGCACTCCACAGTCTGCAGCCCCTTCTGCTGCTTCTGCTCCCTTATTCATGGGAGTGCAATTGTTTGTTCTAAAATCGTTCTTTTGAAATTAGGAATTACATCTCAGTTCTCTGTGTCAGCCTGCAGTGTGGGCTGTGAGTTCTAACACTCAGGCTGTGGTTTCACAACTGATGTTGGGTGGAGCAGGAGCTACCACTGTCCGTCCTTGCCCCTGCCTGCCCCTTCCCCCCCATTCCTTGTGTAGCCCTCTGGCTGTGCACACAGGGAGGGAGGAGGGTTGGTCTGGGCACTGGGTAGGGGAGGTTTTCTGGACAACCAGCTGCCCTTTAGCAAGCAGGGCTGCTTGATACAACTGAGTGAATCTACATGTCTCTGCCAAAAGCTGAAGTCCTTCTCTTCAATCCATGTCCTTCTTTCCCATTCCTGCTCTCCCCACCCCATGTGTCAATGCTGCCACTCACTGAGCCCCTTCATGGGGTAGTTCAGTTTACTGACCTGGCAAAAAATGAGCTCCTGCTTCCAAAGGCTGGCTGTGATGCCGAGACACCCCTCAGCCCACTCAGCTGCTGGCTCTGAGGGTCATGCCTTCTGCCCTCCATCCCCAGTGGTACGCTGCAGCCCTGTTGCTGGTGCAACTCAATACACTAACTGAGGAGAAGATGGATCGCTTGATGGTTCTCCTGGGATGTGACCATCCTGTTGTCTTAGACACTGCTATTTGAATAGGAATTATCTGGATCTAAGGACTCTTCACTTTCTGTGGTTCAAAAGACACTAGATGCAAGCCTGCAAACAGATTGGTGGCTATGTATATGTATTTGCATATATGTTTGTGTACACATACATGTGTGCAACTCCATAAATCCATAAGAATTCATAAAATGCAGACTCACACTGCTCAGGCTATCACAAAACAGCTGAATTTTCCTCAACTGCAATGTTCCCTCAATACAAATTGGAAAAAAATGAAATAACTGTCTGTACATTACTTATATTGTGCAATCCTTTCTCATGACGATTAGAAATTATGCACACAGAAAGTCCCTATCATCCAAGCAAATGTGTTCAATTATATTTACTGAGATAGGAAGTTGATGTGTTGAGCAAGCTGCCATTTTTATCTGACCACAATTACTCTTCTTCATGGTTGGGATTCCTTGGGTCTCATGGGACAGATTTCTTCCATGGTGTCATTCACAAGAGCTCACATCAGACTGCTTTATCATCTGTCTGCAGTGTTTCACTGCTGTTATCTAGCAGTAACACAGCTCAGAGATGCAACTATTGTGATCCCAGAAGACTTTGAATTTATGGCTTAAAATAATCCAAGCCATTTGAAAAGAGTATTTGAAGTCATCCTCACCACTTGGTTGTACTCTACTCAAAAATGAGCTGGTTATTGCTGTTAGCATGCCTAATGCAGTATGTTTTTGCAGGATTTTCAGTCACTAGTAATTTGAGTGGACAAGATAGTCCTCATAATTGAATGAAAGAGCAATCGATTTCCTAGATGAAGTTGATATTATTCTGGCAAGGCTGTTTGCTTTAATGATAGATTTGTCCTGGCTACAGCCTTTTATTGCTCATTAAATTAACCAGCCAACATTCACAGATAAGAAAATAAACTGGTTTAACTGTAACTTAAATAGAGCTCCACTACCACTTTACAGCTCAGGTTTATTTGGGGGGCTTGTGATAAGCCGGTTTCTCCCCGCTGAGAAGAGCAGCAGTCAGAGTCAAAGCCAGCTCCTTGGTGTTTATTGAGACACGAGAGTTGTCCCACTTTAGTTACACTGATAACAGTCTAAGTGACAGTAACCTCTTGTGTTAATTCAATAGGCTTATGTTGTTACAGCTACTCAAGACCAGAAGATGCTTTAGTCAGTATCAGATAGCTTCATTCTGGGACAAGTTTGTCCCAGCACTTGAGTTTTAGCTGATGTAACTGAAGTTTAAGATAGTGCTTAAATAAAAATAGCTGGTAAGACTACAGTAATTACCTAAATTAAAATCAAACAAGAAATAACAAAACCCTCAAACAAAACCTCGCAAACAAACAAACAAACAAAACCCACAACATATTTTCAACTGCAATGATTTTGCTGGTAAAATGTGTGTTGGCCAGACCTGGAAGGCTAAGGAAAACTTCCCTTTTGTAGACAGTAGCTTAAGTATCTTTCCCAGCCAGAACTAGGCACTGGGCTGCAGGCAGGCTGCCAGCTCTGGGCCTCTGCGTGTCTGTGCCCCAGCAGCAGCCCCAGGCCCTTCTCCCTGCCTGCAGCAGGCTCTGGCTGTCACCTTCCTGCTGACTTACCATGGGGCACCCAGGCAGCTCTCAGCTTTCCTTTCTGTTTGTCCTCAGCAATGCTCGTGCTCCCGGAATGCAGCCCAGGAGCTGCTCTGTGGACCCTCCATCCTCCCTGATACAAAACCCTTCTAAAAGTCTTCTGGAGATAATAGTCTTAATATGATGCAGCTTTATACAAGCACGAGGGGGGCTATCTTCTTTTCCTCTGACTTTCATTGTTCCCAGATAATCTGCCAAGCTGAACACAGATTGTGCCTCCATGCCTCTGCCTCTCTTTTCTGCAAAGAAATAAGCCCTGTACAGCCGCCTGGGATCACCAGCTTTGTGTTTACCACTAAGACAAACAGTCAGGAACTGCTCTCTGATCCCAAGGCTGAGCGACACAGACTGGCTATATCCATGCTGCATAGTGCTTGATCCTGGTCTCCCATCTGGTGCCGGTGTAGCCCTAAGAGATATTTATCTTCTGCTGTCTTTCTTTATTTTTTTTTTAACTTCTGCTGTCTGAGCTAATATAGTAGCTGTGCTGCAGCCCTCAGGAGTGGTGTCTTATTGCATGAAATGGGGTTTGTACTGCACGAATTGGGATGGGGCAGAAGGGAAGTTTGTGGGTACAAAACCCCCTGAGACAGAGCTGTAAGACTGTGTAGGATGAAGGAAATGGGAAGCAGTGCAGTCCCATCACTACTGCTTGCGGGGAATGGTCCCTCCTGTGTGCTGCTCCCCAGGCTGTGCCCTGGCATTGTTTTGCAATGCTGGGCTATGTGGCATTGGCCAAGACTGTGTGCATTTTTAAACACAAGGGAGGAAGCCTAGATGCACAGCAAAAGGTGCCTTCACTGTGCCAGCCATCCATACCTTTATCACAGGGTGGGAAGCTTTGGGGGGCTCGCTGGGTCAACCATGACTGAGGCATGTAGTTGCTCCATTCTCCAGTTCCATTCAGGGCCATATCCAGTCCTGTGCTCACAGGCAGACTGCCCCTTCTCTGGGCCATGGGTTCCTCGATGCTTTCTATTTCTAGGTCCATGTGTGAGGCTATTCTGCCACCTCTCTGTAGCTGTGGCAGCTTGTTCTAAATACATCAACAAAGTGGTTTTGTCGGCTTAAAGCTGTGCTTGGAACTGCTCTGCCTACATTTATAAAAGCCACCCACTGCTTCAGTTCCTCATAATATTCCTTTACTCTTTACAGCATAAGTAACATTTTCATGTTATCCCTTCTGTTGGAGTGGCATAAGAAATGTTCCACTGTACACTTGTATGGGCTACAGATCTCTCTTCCAAATGCTGAAGAAAAGCAAGTTTATGTGAATTATCTACAGCAGATAATTTCACTTCTGCACAGAATCTAAAATTAAAGTGGAGCCCACATTCTACAGCTAAGTAGCTTTTAATTAGGTGTGATAATAGCATGAATTATCTTTTAGAGTGCAATAGCTCTGTGATCAGAAGTCAAGTGCTGGGAGTGATAATTGTTAGCAAAAATGTTCTACCGAGGGAAGAAACTCAATGCTGGCATGTTTGGGTTTTGGTTTTGTTTTTTTAATATAACAGGTCTTGGCAGGCCAATTAATATTTTGTGTGAATTTGAGCTTTCTCGGTTATTGTCCCTGTTTTAATACAGCCAGTAGGTCCTTTCAAGTACTATCGTAAAAAAAACAAAGGGCAGTGAAAACCTATAAGTCCCCATCAGGAGTGGTTTCTTGGTGATAACCTTTGGACAAGACAAATGTCATTGCTACTTTCTGAAAAGGAATGTCTGAGGTGCTAGAGGGCTTTGTTCACTTCCTCCTTATTTTAACCATAGATAACCTCGGGTTTTGAACATAAATAACATTCAGGATTGTGAACTGAGGTAAGAACACATCTTCTGTCCTGCCTGCTCTGCTGGAGGATGGAAAGCTCTGGCAGGCAGGCTCATGTCATAAACAACCACATCTAAACTGGCCGGTGTTTGGCTCATGCAGGTCCTTCTCATTTGTGCCAGCCAGAGGGATGCTCTCATTGACTTCACCAGTTTAGATGCTTTATGTTCATTGTCCTTGTAACTCAAGCATAACATTTAGTCAGCCTGGTAGGGCTGGGGGTGTGGAACACAGTTTATTTTTCATCAGGGAAGGCAAACCTTACAGGAAGGTCCTTTAAGGATAAGAGACTCACTTGTGGTGTTGCAGGGATGGTACTTGGCACTTCAAAATGCAGACAGATGCAAGCACAGTGTGTTTGAGCACAGGCAGACAGAAGGAAGTTATACATGCCTAGGAAATATGGATATATCCTGTGATAGTGACTGTCCTGCCACACGAGGCTCTAACATCAGCCTGAGCAGACGGGCACTAGGTGAGGGAAGTCTTTCCACAATGCTATACTAGATCCCCAGAGCCAAAGGGACAGTCTGGAGCTGGGATGCAGACCGTGGACATTTCTGCATTGGTTGCCCCACTTCCCAGTCACTTGCCATCTTGTGCCTCTATGTGTTAGTCCTGAGCTCCTGGCTCCTCTCCTGGTGTTGTGGGGTCTCCCTGGCAAGAGGACGCTGTGCAGCATCTGGCTGGCCTCACAAACTAAGAAGCACTTCAGCACTCCCTCCTGAACAGACCTTTATGCATTTGCCTACAGGACTTCATAAAAATTAATTGAGTTGCCCAGCATTAGACACAGGTCATAAAACTCCCATCTGATCTCATGCCTGCTGCTGGTTTTAACAGCTGATTGAAACAATGAGCACTAGCTTGTCAGGAATATAACAATACACAGAGAGAGAGCTGTAATACATGCGGGTGGGTGTAGATAATAAAGAGCCTCTGTCTGTATCACACAGCTTGCTTCCTGAATCCCTGGGCAAGAGCTCAAGCATAGCAAGTGATGGAGATAACTGTCTGAGCTACACGTTTTGCTGGGAAGCAAGTCTGTGTGCCTGCTTATTTATTTCTGCATTTTCTTGCTCATTTTTAAGTGAATATGAAATCAGCTTGGAGCAAGGAAGAGCTGGGAAGTGGGCAAGGAAGAGCTGGGAAGTGGCTGGGCAAGGAACTGAAAGCCTTGCCGTGATCAAGGCCCTTTCAGTCTGATGTCATTTGTGGAACCATTCTGCCTTTCCTAGCAGACACTGAGCCATATCTATATTCCCAGGCAAATCTCCATTCATTAATCCATCTGTTTTCTTACAGGGTGTTCATCTGCACACAGCAATTCCCAGGAACACCAGGCAGAGCTAGAAGAATCCCACAAATGCAGGCACAGGAACTTTCTGTGTTATCTCTATCATAGAACCATAGAATTGTAGTATCACTGAATAGTTTGGGTTGGAAGGGACCTTCAAAGTTCATCTAGTTCAAGCCCCTTCAAATGAGAAGGGACGTCTTCAACTAAATCAGGTTGTCCAAAACTGCAGCCAGCCTGGCCTTGAATGTCTTCAGGGATGGTGCATCCATCATCTCTCTGGGTAACCATTCCAGTGTTTCACCATCCTCATTGTAAAGGAGCATGTAAAGAAAAAAAGAATTTTTTCCTCACATCCAACCTGAATCTCTCCTCTTTTAGTTTAAAGCCAGAACCTCTCATCCCAGCGCAACAGGCCCTGCTAAAGTCTCTCCCCATCTTTCTATAGGCCCCTTTTAAGTACTGAAAGGCCACAATAAGGTCTCTTCAGAGTCTTCTCCAGGCTGAAAAACCTCAACTCTCTCAGCCTTTCCTCATAGGAGAGGTACTTCATCCCACTGGTCTTTTCTGTGGCCCTTCTCTGGACCATCTCCAACACAGTACTCCAAGTGGGGTCTCACCACAGCAGAGTGGACAGGCAGAATCACCTATCACAGAACACCAGGTTGGAAGGGACCTCAAGGATCATCTATTCCAACCTGTCTTGGCAAAAGTCTGTGGTACACCAGATATCCCAGCACTCTGTTCAACTGAATCTTAGAAGTGTCCGTGTTGGGGAATCCATCACTTCCTGGGGGATTATTCCAATGGCTACTGTGGAAAATTCTCCTCCTGTATCGCCACCTCTACCGCGATACCTATGCCTTGCCTGGTGTGTCCCCCGGGGGTGACTCCGTCCCGCGGGGGCGGGGCGCCCCTCTCGGGGCGGCGGCGCAGGGCGCAGCGCGGTCCCGCAGGGGGCGCTGCGGCTCGGCGCGGCAGCGCTCGGTGCGGAGGGCGCTGCTGGGCGGCTGCGCCCCGCCGCTATATAAACACGGCCCGCGGCCCGCTGCTGCTGCCGCAGCTCCGTCCTGCCGGCGGGAGGAGGCGGCAGCACCGCCACCGGCGCGCAGGGAGAGACGCAGGTGAGCGACGAGCATCCTCTGTCCCGGCGTGGGCAGCGCGGGCTTCGCTCCCCTCCGCGCGGTGGGGGTCCGTGGAGCTGTCCCACTCCCTGTCCCGCATCGCCGCCCCTCCGGAGAGCCGTGACTGCGGTACGGGACGTGGGCAAAAATCGGTCTCAGCCAGGGAATGGCTCCTGCGCGGGGGAAAGGCCGGCGACGGGGTCACGGCAAGTCCGTGGTCTGCTGCTCTTCACTACCTGCGGGGACAGGTTTGGGTGGTGAGGTAGGGGAGCGAGCCCAGCTTATTGGTATGGACAATATATGTTGCCAAATCTATTTAGCCAAAAGTTTTGAGGATGCTAATAAACGGTATGGCTCAAGCGGGCATTGCTCTCTGTGCAGCACCTGGCGAAGGCTGCAGTTTCTCGCTTTATACCAGCGGTGCGATAGTGGCGTCACCGGACGGTGCCGGGGGAGCAGGGGCCCGGGGGGAGCTGAGCGTGTCCGATCGGGACCGAGCTTTCGGCGCGAGTGAATGCAGGGCTCAGGTCAAGTGCTGGGTTACAGCAGCGCACCGGCTCGCAGATCTAAACCTGCGATTGCTCTCTTATCCTTCTTCGGAATTAAACAGCATCTCATTATTTTGATGAAAGATAAAGCAGCTACTGTGAGTTATAAGGTGCTGGTTTGCTAGGAAGGGAGGGATAAATCCGTGGGAGATAGCGCAGTGGGTCAAGGTCTCCCTTCTCAGGTGAAAAGTCTCTGCTCGAAGAGCTGTTCATCTAGGTCAGTTCTTTCTAACTCTGAGTGAGTCTGGGTACCTTTTTCCTCTTTCTGGCTTCACCTCTCTTGCTGCCTTTGCCCCTGGTTCTTTCTCCCTGGTCCCTGTCACTGCCTCCCGAAGGTAAGAGTGGAGAAGGGACTCTGCCTTCACATCAGCCTGTGCTCCCTAGGAACCAATGACCCCTGATAGCTCTAAATATGAAAGAGAAGCTCGTGGGAGCCTTGACATTTATTATTGCACTGATTATCTTAAAGGTATTTTCTAACCTAGTTGATTCTGTTGTTCTGTGATGAAAACCAGCAAAGATTAAAAAATTAGTAAATATTTCTCAGCAGGTCAAGCATCAGAAATATTTACTTATATTGAGCATGGGTGGCAAAATAATTAAATGTCAGGTGTTTGTGTACAGGTTAACTTTGCAATGGATGACTGCATTAAGGAGGCACTTGGCAGGAGCTAAGCTGGTTATAATGTGATGCATAAATGCCTTGTTTTGGTTTGTGTAATTTCATGCAGGAACTGTTTTATGCTCTACATTCAGTGTAATATTCGTGGAGTTTATTGTTTCTCATCCTCATTTTCAAGCAGGGATGTGGGCTTTTCTATATCCCCTGCTACATAAACTCTTACCAGTCTGCCTTTTTCCAATGCAATTAAATATACCCGGCTACTTGTCTCCTATTGCTGCAATCTGTTGTGGAGAGTGGTACAGCCTGTGCTGCAGGAGGAGAGGCAGCAGTAAGCAGGGAGGCTTAGCTTCCCATTCTGCTGTTTTATCGTCACCTTGATTTCTGTACAATAAAGTCTTATTTTAAGGTGCAAAATGGGGCTTCTTTAAGTGATCCTTTGAGCACTGTGAGTTTGGGAATCACCACCTGAGATGGGGTGGGGGAGGGGAGGAATTGAGAAGATCCTTGCGAGGCTGTGTCAGTGAGGCTTGTTTGAAGTAGCTTTTGATATGGTACCATGTCTTTCCCATGTTTATCTCTTTAAGGACAGAGGTAGGTAAGTGGTTACTGATACTACAAATACCAGGTATAAGTTTGGGTCAGATAAGTAGTTACTCGTTTCTTTACAGCAAAGCTTCTACAGTAAAGTTTCCTAGGCTGTTGTCTGTTGTGTTAGTGATTGTGACTGTAACAAACAAGAAAGCAGCTTAAAACTGTCTTATTTTTGGAGTGTGCATTTCTATGCAAAATACATTTATTGTACAGTAAGCAATGCTAAATATTTAGGAAGACAGTTGGGATAAGAGTGTTAGCAGCACATCTACTGCAGAAATGCAATTCTCCACACCTGTAAAGCACAACAGCCCATCAGAGGCTGTGCAGGTAACTCAACCAGTGAGGGAGTCCTCCCTCATAGTAAGTTAAGAGAAGCAAGACTTCCAGCTTTCAGTGTGCATTCTCTGTTCCTAAGTTCATGCAGGAAGCACCAGAAGGGAGTGTGTGACAGGGAATTACAGCCAGAATTGTAGGCTCCAGTGAAGTGTGCTCTCTGAAGAGTCACACAATGAAGATGAAATGAAGCAAGATACAGTAGGGACTCATACACAGTGATTGGTTTAATATTTGAGTGCTCTGGAGGAGAAATGATCTAGGCATAATAGTGGGCAACATTGGTAAAGATACTTGATGAAACACCAGCAACAAGCAGTGCAAGATCTCCTCCCCTCCACCCCCAGCTGGGTGCTGAGGTTTGCTAAAAAGACTAAGGTACAGCTGATTTTGCAAATACTTTCCCTGCAGAAGTATTGCATTTATCATAAGTTATTTATAATTATACTGGGCTTGTTTAAATGCAACTTTGCTGAACACTCTGCAGTCAGTTTTGTTACAGAAGTGATAATTAGCAGAAAGTGGAAAGAAAGTAGCAAAGAGCAGCAAAACTTCGGTGCAGGACAGTTTGTTTTGTACCTGGGCTGCTTGTTGCAAACCGACACCCGTTGAAGTGTCTTTCTACAGGAAAATAATTGTGATGGATTTTTTTATGTAACTTGTTGTGGCACTATCATAATATAAATAGCATCCTCATGAGCCTGGGAACGCTGTCACTTTCTGTTGCTGGGTAGGCAGCTGATGCTTTGCTCTCTGAAAACCTAATTTTTTTATTGTGTCCATTGCCATTATATGTTATCTTGCTATTCTGGATTTTTCAGTAGGGAAACTAGGAAGAGGGTATGGTCCAGCACTTCACCCATGGTCACCAGAAAGATCTTCAGAGTACAGCCAAGCACTGCAACTGCTTGTGCCTCCCCTGTCATTGGTTTCATGGGAAAGTCCCACTTAGTGAGTGCTTGTAGGGTGAGAAGCAAGAGGGGAGATGATGATGTTATAAATTGTTGTAACTTCACAACCAAGTGATGTATACTGTCCCATGTTACTCTGTTATGGTACAGGTTAGTATTTTGAAGACAAAGCAACATGGTCTATGGTGAGGCATCCTTGCCCATGGCAGGGGGGTTGGAACTAGATGAGCTTAAGGTCCATTCCAACCCTAACTATTCTATGATTCAAAACATCAGAAAAATGGATCTCCAGGACAACGAAAGGCTGTTTAAAAGACTTTATTTAAGTAGCCACCATGGTAACTTCTTTAAGGAATTCTATTTTCTTTTTCAATTAAGCAACTACAAAGCTGGCAGACAGGCAGATGGGTTCCAAGCCGCAGAGATAGTATACCTTCACATTGCAGGGCAGGAACTGTTTTCTGCTCAAGGAAAAGTTATTGCTGCTTCTGTGGCATGGTGAGGCACAGCATGTAGTGCTGCACAGAAAGTGGTGTCAAGGGGTGCACTGGCTGGAGGGGAAGGAGATCCAAGTTGTGTTCCCATATAATTGCAGTAAAGTTGTTTTGAGACTGTGCCTTAGCTTCCTCTCTAGAATGTCAGAGGAGTAGGCTGGCCCACTCTTGCAGGGCATTTGGGGACTGTGGAAGGAGAAGCCCATTTTGTTCCAGCAGGGGAATCCACATTAAAAGTCTCTCCAAGTGACTTAATCCTCAGAAGCATCTGGTGTAGCAGCAGTTCCCAGGCTTTTGCTTTGGTGATATCACTTGCAGATCAGTGATTTTATGCAGTCCTCAAAACTAGAAAAAGCATCAGCTGAAAAAAATTCCTTGGATTCCCCTCCCAGCCTGCAATCATGACTTTTAATTTAGAGGATGGTGTTAACACAGGTTGCTGCTCCTTATATGAGCATGAGGGCTGTTCTGCCCAGGTATAAACTTCTTTGGAACAGCTATTGCATAGGATGTGGGGCTGGAAGAAAAGCATAACTTGGTTCTTTGCACAGCTGTGACTTTCACTTCATGGGCATAATCACCAACACTTACAGAGGATGACTTCCCTTGAAAATCATAGCTAAAAAGTAAACAAGCATCTAAACACATGCTGGGCTAATTAGTTTCTCTATTAAGTCTTACTTTTGAATTTTAACTATTTGATAGCTTACTCTAATTGAGTTGGCTTTTGTCTTTATTATCCCCACAGGGTGCTCTAATTTACAGCAAAATGCTAAGGCTGCCAAAGAGCCAGTCTGGCAGGCAAGGGTAGCCTGAGGAACAGAGATGCTCCAGTAGTGCTTTTGCCCTCTGGCATGTGTTGTCTTTGCCAGGTTTTGCATGGGGCATGTAAAACAAAGCCCTTTAATCCACCTGAGATCTTTTCAGTCCAAGGCAGTCCTCATAGTAATTCTCAAGTTTATACTGCCAGAAAAATTTAGAGGGACCAGACGAATCCCAAGTAGTGTATTTCTGTGCTACAGGGTATGTTAGTGTTACTGAAACAGAATTGCATTGTGATGGGAGAAAATAAAGCTTTGTATTAAGTGTTCAAGCTCGATGCAATTTGTTCATGCCAGAATGCTGGAAGGAATCAGGATGTGCTATGCACAGGGAAAGCTGGCAGGATGCTGGGCACAGATAAGACTTTCAGAAGCAAATAGCACTTCAGTGTGCTGGGCAGAGCCATGCTCACAGGATGAATGCATTTATTCTGGTCTAGCAGACCACTGGGATTTTAGATTCTTCTCTTGCTGTTATGATGAAAGGTTGTTTAGTTATTGGTGCAATATAATAGTGAGGTTTTAAAATGGGAAAAAAGCAGTAAAACAATCTCTGGAGACCAGCTACATGAGCCTTGGTTAAATCAAATGGCTGCATTCATGAGATCACAAATCAGGAGCAAGTGTGTAAGACGGGGTTGTTGTACCATGGTCACAATCTGTGCTGCTTGGGGTTTAATGCTATGAGATAAAACCAAATATTTATCATGGGCACTAAAACTGGCCTCTTTTTTCAAGGTGTTAAAAGGTTGAAAGGCTAGGGAAATAGGTAAGAAATTGGAGCTCTACATGAAAAGGGTAATCGG
The DNA here is from genome assembly GCF_033783945.1 of Neopsephotus bourkii. Lineage (NCBI taxonomy): Eukaryota > Metazoa > Chordata > Aves > Psittaciformes > Psittacidae > Neopsephotus > Neopsephotus bourkii. Next base: position 10,144,653 of record NW_026902113.1, read on the forward strand.
ATCTTAAACTAAGGAAGCTTTATGTTCCACTTGACTTACATGGAAAACTTTCTTTAAGCATAGTTTTTAAGATGGAAAGAAGTTAGTAAGGTTTTAAAAACCAGACTAGGCAAAGTGCTAATCTTAATATGACAGCAACTTGGTCAAACTGCCAGCTAGGACTTCCTGAAACATCTGCACCTACCTACCCTTGATCCTGCCACAGAATGCCCCAGATACAATGGCTTACAGAAACAATGTGTTTTTTTTGTTAGTATGCATATAAATAATGTGTACGCATAGGTATATCATTTAAAACAGTGTGCATTGCCATCAGAAATAGTAACAGTCATAACTTAAGAAGGAAAGGATCTCTGGATACTCTACCAAATGAATTCACATTTTTCACTGATGCAAGTGTTAGTGTCTCACAGCCACCATCCCATCCATGCAGCAAAGTTCAGGGTCAGATCCACTGCCTTTATTGATATGAGTAATCCGTTAATGTCAGTACATCCAGCAAGATACTGATGCTGAAGGAATGAAAGCCCGCAGCCTTGGTTCAGAAGGTACCTGCACTGAGGACCAGGTAGGGAGGTGGGCAGAGGTTGCTTTATTTCAATTTTTTTGTATCCCAAAGCCTCAGGCAAAGTAAAAGCTGAGTCACTGTCCCTATAAGTAAGCTACAGAAGCTTTAAGGTTAAACTGATTAGAGTGGAAAGCGTAACAGTGAATCTGACAGATCCACAGTGTTCATTTTTAGCTGCTCAGCACTTTCAAAAAATCAAATCAAGGGAAAGCTGCCCTGTTTGATTGTTCCTGTTGCATAACAGCAATGTCGTTGGGATTTGAGAGAAGCCACGAGCATCATGTCCCTTATATAACAAATCCAACTTGCTCTAATCCCTGCTGTGCTGCTGTTGACCCTGACAGCCAGGAATAGCCCAGGAGTGGTGCTGTGCTCTCCAGGCTCTCCCCTGGGGCTGCAGGGTAGCTGTGGAACAGAGGCCCCTTTTATCTTTGGGGGTTTCTGCCAATCACGCTTGCTGGACTTGCAGTCTTTTTTGCTAATAGAGTGCAAATAGGGGCTGAAGAAGAAATCCTGCCTTTAAGAAGTCCTGTCTAGCTCCTTATGGGCAGAGCTGATCCTTCTCCACTTTCTTTTTTTCCTGAAGCATCAGCCTTTACCCCATTTCCAGCTGGAAACAGGTCACTTCATGATCTTGGTATTTCTGCTCATTCAGAAAATGGACTAAATGTTAGGTCAGACTTTTGAAGCAGGTCCTCCTGAGCATTTCTTCTGCTCTGTGGGACACTGCCATGGCCTCCTGTCAAGGGGGATGTGCTGGGTTTGTAGAGTGGATACTTCAGGGGAAAAGCTGCAGCCAGGTATTGCCCTTCATTTAGGGGCTTCCTATATCCCCCAGATTTAGTGGCATGTTGAGGCCCTGTTCCTGCCTTGTGATTTTCTGTGCTGGGTATGGAGGTGGTGGACCAACATGGGTGCTTGTGGAGCAGGAGGGAGGCTTCTGGGGGAAGTCAGCTCTATGTGCTTGGGGCTTGGCATCTGCAGAAGGTCTGACCCTTCACTTGAGCTTGTCCTGCTGATGGGTTGTCTTGAGTAGAGTGGGTAAAGAACACCGTGGAAGAGCATCTTAGCCATGCCAGAGGGGTGTGTGTGCCTTGCTGGATGCAGCTCCTGCCTTGCCTTCTCCATGGGAGAGCAGCAATTTGCCCCTCTTGCCTTGGCTGCCTCCAGTGTAATTAGGAGCATTTGAAGAATGATAACATAAAAAAAGCACCTTGTGCACAGCTACCTCAAACCTTTCCCCTAAACAATCACACAAAGAGATCTGTCTAATTAAAACCACAGGGGAATGGAGATGGTGGCTAATGAGGCTGAACACACAACTTAATTTAACTGAGTTATTTGAAAAGAAGCAACCTGCCTTGCTGGGGAATGGAAAGGGCAGGGAGGAGGATGGAGAAGGGGGAAACAGAACATACCTGGATTTTTTTTTAAATATAAATTTAATTGTAATTAGTGCATGTTTTGCTACCAGTTACTTTGGATTTGGGGTAATGTGAAATTTATCATAAACAATGATGAAAGTTTATGACAATGATCACAGCTACATGTGAATAAAACATTTAAAACTGCCATTTAATTAAATCCCTTACTTGAAATCCCACTGAGATCTCTCATCTTCTAATATTTTCAAATCTTTTTATCAAACTTTTTTCCACTTTATCTTTACCATAAGGAAAAAAGTGTCATGTGACTTCCCCCTTTTTCTTCAGCTGTTCTTCCCCATTCTTTCTCTGACTCTGCCTTTTCTTTGTCACACCCTCAGGTCTTTTCTGATCTCCACCTGCTCTGCTTGTCTCCTGCAGTAACATCAATCTTCTTGCTTTTCCTTGTGTTTGTACCTTTCAACTGTTCACTCTATCTTCTGCCTCTTTTCCATCATAATACAATGCATATGTATCACCAATGTAATATAAAAAAAAAAAGTCCCCAAACCAACCCAATAAACCCCACTACTTTCCCCCCACTCTCCCCAAATCCCTAAACAACCCAATGACTGAACCCCAAAATATTTTCCAGCTTTTTGCCATCTTATGATCTAGTCAGTCCTACTTGGGATATCCTTTTCCAGTTTCATCTTTGATTCTCAGCAGGTTGACATTGGCCCCTTTTACCACCTAAAACTGCATCTCATGATCTCTTATAAAATCTCAGGACTGGATTTCTTTCCTTCTCTGCCTTGACCTGTCATCTTTTGATGTAACTCCTGTTCTCTGATTCACATTTATTTCTTGTGATTACAATAGTTTCTTGACTTCTGGGAGAAGCTGCTTCTGTGTGTTTTCTGGATCATCTTCCTCACCCTTTCTTGATTTTCCTCTTTCCTTCCCTGCTTTCCTCACGCTTTCTTGGTTTTCCTCTTTCCTTCTGTACTTTTTCTAGGTAACCTCATCATAAGCAAATTCAGCTAACTCTCCCTGAATAGCAATACATCGCTGTTATCCCATCAAAATGTGGCATAGGACTAAGATGTCAAATAGCACCAAGTCCCTTAAAAACAATGATCTCTGTAAATATATTAAAACCTGATTAGGTTTAATGTATGCTTCCTTTTAAGCTTGTGTACCTAAATTAGATTTCAGAGTGTTGACTTACTCTAAAGATACTGCAGAGGAAGAGGAACAGAAAATATGGAGGTTTTGCTTCACAAGGCTTTTATATCCTCTTCCCCTTTTGAAAGTAGGTGCCTTGCTTCATTTAACCCCTAACACAGATCAGCTTATCTGTGAGGTAATGCCAGGAAACTTGGACAGGATCACAGTCGGAAGAGCAGGATGTTTAATCTTGAGCACTGTGCTACAGAAGATTTGATGGTGTCTGCCCTTGTTAGCTACCCTAATTATAATGAGTCTTTTGTTTCTTTAAAGGTTTCCACCCTGGGACTGTCTTCTAGGGCAAACTATAACTAATGGAAGTAACATTTGTTTTTCCAGTACTCTGGGTAAGCTTGTCTTCCGTATCATTAATGTCTGATTTGATCTTTTTAATGTATTTGCCATCAAATAACTGTTTTGCAAGTTGTTTTAGATTTTTGTGTTAGCGACAGTCTATCCTATGAAAACTCCCTCTAACAAGTGCATGAACAGAGATGAAGGTGACTTCAAAGCAGACCATGAGTTTTTTACTGGGGGAGTTATCAAACAAAACCAGATCTTTGCTTTCCTAATGTGAAGGGTTTTGTTTGTTAGTTTGTTTGGGTTTTTTTTCAATTTGTCTGGTATGGGTAGTATATATAGAAAGCATGAGATAAGATGACAGTATTTGAAGGTAGTCTTTAATTCTTGGGAAGGCGTAACTGGGAGATCGCTGTGATGTGGATCCTGGTAAAATTGCATTGAAGTGGCATGAGGTTGTCCTCAACAAAACAATGTTTGAGGTTTCTGGGAAGTCAGCACTGGTGTTTTATCTGGTGCCAAATGACAACTATGCTGGTAAGTTGTGGGGCAATATTTGCCACCTGCTGGAGATATTCTTCACTCTTTGACTGCTCACCGGTAACAAGCTGGCAATGCTCCCAAAGCCTCAAATAACTCAAGAAAATGGAGATAGGACAGTGTAAGCTCTGGATGGAGGCTGACTATGGGGTTACTGCCAAACTCTGGAAGGGGTGAGGGGGGCCAGCGACTGTCTCTTCCCAGCCCACCACTGAGCAGGCTGGCTAGGTGCATCTCTAGCTTTTGCCCAGCCAGGGTTAACCTCAGATGGACCAAATAAAATGAGTTCTGAGGCTAGCACACAACACTGTACATGGTGAGGAGGCACCCAAGGGGTGACATCTCTGTTGTAATCAGACTGAAAGCAGAAAGCAGATGGGAGCAAAGAGTAAACAAACCCAGGCCATTGGCAAGGAAATTCCGCCCCATGTCAGTCCTCAATGTAGGCAATCCTTTAGCATGTCCCTTTCCTTCTCCAGCCCCAGCTTTAGAGCCAGCAGGGACTGGCAGGGCCGCAAAAGCTAAAGCAGACATCATGGCATGATACGTGGCTTTCAAGTGACTCTTCCTATACGCAGATGCCTCTGGGAACAGTGCTGTGTGACAGGAACTGTGTGGTCCTAGGTGCCTGGGGAGGAACATCCCATCCCTTGCCCAAGCCAAAAGCTGTTTCTCTGGCAACAGTCATCCTTAGTCACAGATAATGTAGTTTTGGCCATGAAATGGGTGACTGGACTGGTGTGTCACTGTCTCCTGGATGGCACATGCATCCTGGTTATAAGCCTGCAGCAGCCAGGTGGCTAAACCCCAGAGGAGGGAAATCCCATGTTTATGGTCTTACAGGTGGCATGTGATGCACCAGCACTCTGTTGCCCCACATGAAAGAAGAGAAGGCATAGTGTGATGCATATCACCTTTTTGAGAACATTTGCAGGGCAGTGCAGTGCTGAGTGATGCAAAGTACGTGAAAAATGCCTTTTATATTACTATATACATATATATATACCTAAATGAATTATGGTTTAAAACCAGTTGTAACTGTTTCTGCCTTCTTATTACTGGGGTTCTAAGTCTTGTAACTCAGTGAGGCTAAAGCTGTATGAGTCCTGTAGATGGGAATTGTTGCTGTTTGGCCTCTCACAGAGTGCTGATGTGTAGAGCTGTCCTGCTACCGTTAACTGGACAAAGTCAAAGGCTGGACCCTGGATTTGGAACTTGGCTACAGAGCTGGAAGAGCACAAGCTGAAGTAAGAAATACAAATGAATCCTTCTGAATATTCTTAATTTTCTATATATGCCTGTGGATTTCCAAGCTTGCTGGAGGACTCCCTAGTGCTTGAATGATGGCTAGAAAAAGAACTATATCAGTACCCCTAAAAATGGAGTTGTACAGTGTTTTAATATTCTGTAATTGCATCTAAATGAGAAGATAAAAAGAAAGAATAGCAGAGGAGATAATTTCTTGATGGTTTTCTCCAAAAGGTCACATTAAAGCATTCCCTTCCATAAGATACGTTGTTTCACTATTAACAGGTATTGAGTACTTTTTTTACTAATATATTCTCTTCCTATTTGAGCTGATGGTGGTGCTATTCACAGAAAGACCTGGGAGAAGTAGCTTGAAGTTGTTGATTCCTTATGCTAGAAGGTTTGGAAATCGAAGGCCATCAGCTGGAAAAGAGCTCTGGGAATCTCTGAAATGAATCTGCTGTGTGATGAGTGTTAGGGATCTTCAGCTTCTGAAGAGGGAAATTGTGCCAGAAGTAGGTGTTGAATAGAGCAAGAAACACAGGAGCCTATTTTGCAATTTGAGCCCTGGCTTCAGACTTGGGAGAATGAAGTTTCCTGGCCCATTACAGAGCTGTCTCAGAGAACAACATTTTCAAGCCCCTGTGTTTTGTTTCAAATAGACAGGACCAAATAACGGTGTTTGGCAGAGATAGTGTGACTTTTACCTCTTGTACTGATCTTGGAGCATTGTGTGGGAAGATGATGGATATATGAGAGCATAACCCCGTTTAAGAGAGATCGGTGTGAAGTTAGTGTTAGTTGCAGATCTGCCTGATGGGAGGCTTTCTGGCACACCATGTGAATACTGTTCTGATAACATCACTTTGAAAAAATATTTCCCAAGGAAAGTCAAAGGAGTCTATATAGAAAGCTGTGGATCAAGAGTCTGATACCATGCCATGCAGCTAGTGAGATGCTTCAAAAAGGGATAGATTTTTTTTGCTGCTTTCAGCTAAAAATCAAATTCAATGAAGTGCCTTGATAATATTTTAACAGTTATCCAGTAATTGAACACTGGATTACAGTTGAAATCCCACAGAAATAATCAAGACACTTTATGCTGTATCAGATGGATTAAGCATGATTCACTTACTGCATTAAATTTCAGAAGGATTAATAATGTCTGGGTCATTGTTTCCTAGGCTTATAAACTTTAAGACCAGAGGGGACCACATGAATATCTATTCTTACTGCCTGCTCAGTGCAGGTCAGAGAAATGCAGGATATACCAGCAGTAGTCCTTTAATTTTTCTTTATTTAGTGTATCTTCCTGAAAGACCATGGTCTTGATTTAAAGAGTACCGCTCATAATGAATCTGCTGTGTCACGGGTAAATTGTTTCAGTAAATAATGAGCCTTGCCTTTAGAGCAAGTGTAGCTCTTTTCAGCTTCCAAGTGGTGTACCTCATTTTTTTCCTTGCTGGACTGACAAGGAATCTGTTACCTGGATGCTGATTCTCCATTTAGATATCTGTTTGGATATTATTAGTAAATAAATATACTTTGGATATTCATTTACTATGGGCGATGTTGATGTAGTATGGTGAATCTTTTAATTCAGGATTTTATGTATAGCATGACTTTAAATTGCTGCGTGGTGTGAAATTAGGACTAGAAATGTCCTGTCAGCACACTACCAGATGATGATGTAACTGCATACAAATGATCAGATTTACATGACCAGGCTTATTTTCTGTACAGCTGTGCTGATTGGTATTAATTATGCTACTGTCTTTCAATGACTTATTGATTGTGTCCCATGATAATCTTCCCCTGTTGTTGTTTGATACTGATGGCAGTCTAACTGTTCAATAGGTGCTTAGGTTATCCTACTTAACCTTTCAAAACATTGCTTTGAGATTAACTCTTTCCAGTCATCAGGAACTTCTATGGTTCCCATGTTTCTGAAAGGCAGTCCCTGAATCAAAGCTTACAGGTTCATCTGTCCTCTGCCCTTGAACACAGGGTTTTAACTGAGGGGATATTTGAAACTCTCTCCAGTTACTAATGGCATGGTAAGTCATTATCATTACAAGATGTGAATATAGCATCTAGCATCTTTCTGAATGTAGAGTAGTAGTTGTTTTAAAATACATCTTTCTTTTTTTTCTAAATTGTTTGATAATTTTTGTCTAGAATGACTGGCTATTGAAGTCATTGCTTGGCATTCACTTATTTTTGTTCCATTTAGGGAGGAGCTTTTATTGTCCTAAGTCTTGCCATAGCTTTTTGGTGTGTTGGGTTTTTTTCTTCCATCATTTGCTAGTGTTTCTGCAATGTTAGTTTGTATTCAGTGTCTTTTTTTCCTCCATCTGTTATGTACTGTGAGTTTGTTTTACAGGTTTCTCTGCTGCTGCTGTCACTCTCCTTAGCCAGGAATCTTCAACCAAAATAACTTTCTTTCATGGCTGTAGCACAGTGATTATCTTTTCTTGGCATGCAATAAAGCATTGTGTAGCAGGTGGGATGAAAATCCTTTTTGTATTTTTGTGTGTGACTGTTACCCTCTGCTCAGTTTTGCTCATGATTGTTTTTGAGTTTGAGAAACTGGTGTTGTATAATACCCAAACAAGTAAATTAGGTATTGTTTAAGATTACATATTCTTTTCAAATTGCAAAAGAAACTTGAGCATTTCCCCTTGTCTGTAATGAATCATTATTTTCTAGTTAAATGGTCTACCTTTATCCAGTAGGTATCTAATATAACATCAGCTAGAGCTGACTTCACTACTCTGTGTAGTGAACTAGAACTTTCAGGCTTTTCTGAAGCCTTACTAGTAAGAATCCACAGATTCTCTGCTACATTAAAATTCAATATGACAACATTTTTTGTAACTTCAAGGATATATGCTTGAAGAGTGCTTCGTTCTGTTCCTTTACTTCATCTCTAGCAAACCTTAGCCTCTGTGTCAGTTTGTCATTTGTCATTATTCCAGATTTTGCATTCCTTTTTGCACATGTGGTGTGCATGGCTTCTGCCCATCCTGTTTCTCTTCAATAAGTACAGTGCTTTTGAGCGTTGATTTTTATCATGTGTTTGTCTCTTACCTTCTTAACCTTTAATAGAATTGAACTTCCTTTTGAAAAAGGTAATTCTAATTTCTGTTGAAATTGAGCCTAGCCATTGCCATTGTAAAACAAGATTTCAAGGGAACAAATTGCCTTTTTAAAAAGAAGTTGTTAAAATATCAGTGATATGGTGAAAGTGGTGCTTTCTGTGTCTAGCTCTGTGATACATGAATAGCAAGTTTCTTGACAATTTGTGCTGACATGGAGAGACTCTTATTTGTTGGTTAGACCTTTACAGTAGGCAGCTTCTAATGCATATGTCCTTTTGCAAGCCCGCAGTTGGCTTTGGGGCTGGCTCTGCACAGCAGCTGAGAGAGATGGAAAGAACAGTAGCTGAGTCAAAAGGCAATATATTTTTCTCTTCTTTCATGCTTTGAAAAGGCATTAAGTACAGTATTAAGAAATGGCTGATAGCTACTGAGATAACTAGGTAAGTTTTTAGTAGTGAAAGCAGCATGTGTCTAGAGATCAGGTTCTCACTACTTGAAGCAAAGGACTTGTCAACATGTGGTTTTGCTGTCACCAGAACTGACTCTCATATATAGGCTTGGTGAGGGTTTGTAAGGAGCTGTATAGACAGATGATAGTTCACGTGAAGTGGTTACGTCCAAACACCTAAGAACCACATCTTATCCTATTATACTGTGCTTAAAACAAAATTATTTTGGCAGCAAATATGTTGAGTAGAGAATTTGCAGAGTGGTTTACTACATGTATTCAGGTGGGTGATAGAAGTCTGTATTGGCACTAGTGAGGTTGCGCCTCAAATACTGTGTGCAGTTTTGGACCCCTCATGACAAGAAAGACATCGAGGTGCTTGAGCATGTCCAAAGAAAGGCAGCAAAGCTCATGAAGGGTCTAGGGCACAAGTCCTAGGAAGTGCAGCTGGGGAAACTGGGGTCATTTAGTCTGGAGAAAAGGAGGCCAAGGAGGAGACCTTATCACTCTCTACAGCTAACTTAAAGGAGATTTTAGTGAGGGAGTGTCAGCCTGCTCTTCCAAGTAACAAGTGATAGGACAAGAGGAAATGGCCTCAAGTTGCACCAGAGGAGGCTTACACTCACTGAATATGTTGTCAAGCTTTGGAACAGGCTGCCCAAAGAAGTGGTGCAGTTACCATTCCTGAAGGTGTTTAATACATTTGTACATGTGTCACTTAGGGACATGGTTATTATTGTTATCATGGTTAATGGTTGGACTTGACCTTCAGAGTCTTTTCCAACCTAAATGATTGTATTGATTCTATGACTTTAAGTTACTGGTTTCACAGGTATAACCACATCATTACTGAACTGTTTCTAAGGAGCAGTATCCCAGCTGAAATTGAGTCCACAGAGTAGGAACTGACTTGTGAATGTTTTCATGTCAGAATACTGTTTTCATTCAGTGTTGTATAGCTTAGTATGAGGGATGCTTCTTCAGGCATCCTTTTAATATAAAGGATTAGTCAAATAAAATGAAGGCTATAAACAAGGGCTAAGAAATGATCTATCTGTAATGACAGAATAGTAACAACTTCATAAGCTGCTGGTTTAGCCTGCTTAAATAAAGTTACTTGCAAAAAACCTTCTGATATGTTAATTATATTATTCATACTGTTTTTTCTGAATTGCAAAACAAAGTGTGACCTTGATTTCAAAGTAGAAGAGCATGAAAGCATGCTGTGCTTATTTTTCGTAATTAATCATGTATAAGCCAATTTTATGGCAAAACAGATAAATGAGATGTCAGAATATTTGTCTGTAAATACTTTGCTTCAAGATGTTGGTGCAGTTTGGGTCTTAGCTTTAACAAAATCAAGTATTTCTTTCAGTTTCACTGAAGGATGAAAGCACAACATGCAATGCATACTGCAGCTAAGCTCTAAATAGATTTACCATAACTGAAATTTAACTTTCGTTACCGTAGTGTGTGCCCTAAAACATAGAAGAAAAAAGTCATCTGTAGTGGCCTAGGGGAGTGCTACTTGTCTCCAGGATCTCTATCAATCATATGTCTGCAACTCAGATTGTATGAGACAGTAACTGGGTAAGCATCGAGAGTTTCAGGGCTGCAGTGAGGCAAATATCAAAAGGCTTGTTCGCAGTAACCTCCCCCTGAATGCTGGGGGTGGCCTGAGTCTGCCTTGGAGGCTGAAGCCATGCTTTTCCAGAGGTAACTCATGAGATGGGCTTTTCCTCCCTTCAGAAGAGAAGACAAGCTTATACAGCTATGTTTGCATCTCCAAAGAAGAGTAAATGTATTGATGATGACTCTTGTTTGACATGTGGGGTGAGGTAGGTTAGGCTTGGGGCAGTGTGGCCTTCCATCCTCTTCCTAGGGGAAGGTGTGTGTGTGGTGCCATGGCAAGTGCCCCCACCATGGGGCTGTTTCCAGGATGTGTGGATGGAGACACGGGGCCCATGCAGACAAGCTTTGCTGTGCCTGTGCCCGCAACACAAGCGTGTGGAGATGCTGTGGGATGAGCTCAGAGGTGCAGAAGAGCCACAGCGAGTGGAGGTGACTTCATGCACCCAGTAAAGTTCAGGCACCCACGCAGCCAGGGCTTCTGTTGCGGGAACCTCTGTCAGGACAATTGGAAAGCCACACTGAAACAAAATGGAGAACTATTTTAACTAATAAGTAATACCCATGAACATCATAGATGGGTAATTCCGTGTAATGAAGTTAACAGCTCATGATGTGTGTATTAAGTGCTTTTTAAATAGAATTTACTGAATTCTACTGTGAAGTGTCACAGGACAGTATTATTTTATAGCTCACTTCAGTTGTCTCTCTATACTTTCATCTATTCTGTCTAAGTCCTGCATTTGCTATTTGTTATATATACGCAGTATAATAGGTTTTGGCATTAGGCTGCATTCAGTGCATAATCTATTATTAGTTTGAGCCTTATAGCCCTTCCTTCTAAGCTGCTAAGTGGTAGAGGATACAGCTCAGATGAGGGAAAACAATTTAACTTTCTTAGTGAACCAGTTTTGAGAAGAGTTTTTCTCAAAATTAGAGCTTCACATTGAAGCAGTGTGATTAAAAGCCTGTGGGGGAATCGAGCATGGAAATGGTTTTAAGGAAGATCAAGGGACTGAATGCAATTTTTATTTCAAATGATAATTAAAGAAACAGCATCCTCATTAGCATAATACACTAAATGATAAAAAGAATTGGACAGATGCCTAATCTTGAAATGCTTCTTAATTTACAAGTGCACATTTTAAAAAGCAAGCAATTGAGGACTGTTCTCTCTAGCTGCCTGCCTGAATCACCAGAACTGCTGCTTATGTAACTTACTGTCTCAAAGAGAAAAAATACACAAAAAACGAGTTATGCTCTCCAGGACGCTATCCATGCAGTGTCTGGTGCACCTGTATAGGTACTGTAGCACCCACAGTACTTCAGGTCTTTTGAAGTTAGATGCCTACCGGGCAAAATTACACATTTGAGCAGATATTCTCAACTGGGGCCATATGTGGGCCCTAAAGGGGTACAAAAGCAATTGCCACAAAAAAAGTTAAACACTAATTTTCTGTTTATCCTTGGCTCTATCTAGAAGGTAGCCACTCTGAGCTTCTGAAGATACCTGCTGAGCCAGAGAAATGTATTTGAGAGTCCCATTGAATTTAGTTTTGGGGAATAATTTCTGAATTCTTGCTAAGGGAAAGTCTTTTCACAGTTTCATGAAACCAAGAAGTAGCATAGAGAAATAGGTGCCATTCACATTGATGCCTAAATGACTTATCTATGATCTGTTCTTGTCCAGTGTAAGCAGCAGTGGTGCAGTTTCTCTGTTTCACTTTAAATCTAATCCTAGTTCTGTTCTTACTGTCATATCTATAGGCTTCTAAAGGATTTTGGACTTGAACAAATTTCTTGTGAAGTCTCAGAATTACGTTGCCACCTGCAAATGTGGGCAAGATCGTTAGACTGCTTACAGTGCCGAAGAAGAACTGGGCATGTCACAGAGAGTGACGTTGTGCTGCTTGGTGCAGCCTGCTCTATGTTGAGAGGTGGTCTGCAGTACCCAGCACTCAGCTTAGGGCCTCTTCTGGAATCCACACAGTGCCTTGTACAACAAAATTACTATTTTGAACATTTTTTTTCTACCCAAATGTTGTGGAATATGATGTGGACCAGAGTACCTTTTATAGTGTGAAACTGAGGGTATGTGCTGTGGGCACATGGGGTTCAGCAAGAAGGCCTGTTGAGAGTGCTAAAACTTTCTGGGCTACTGATGGAAACTATGTTGGTGGCAGTGTTGGTGCCAGACCTGATTTGACCTTGTCCATGCTGCTACTGAGAGTGGTCCCTGGTGTGAATAGTCCCCCAGGACACTCTGGGGTATTGCTAGACTGTTTAAAAATGGCTTACTTTAATTAAATGACAGCCCTTTCTTTGGGAGTGCTAGAGTGTGCATCTCTGGAAGACTGGAGTGGGAATTACGCTTTTAATAAGGTTAAGTGTATTGAGGAGGAAATGTTTTTTTTTAAAGTGGAAATGATTTCTCAGTGGGAACGGACTTCTGAATTATTCCACTTGCAGCCCCAAGGCAAGGCATAGGCTGTCTGCAAACTGATGTTAGATTTTTTTCTAGCTGGAAGCAAGCCTCCTTTTCTTAAATCATAAAGCTTCTTTTCAGATAGAGAGCTGGTAGCCACTGCTTTGTGAAGAGGCTGTGGTAGCAAGAGAGCCAAGAGGTAGGCTGAAGTAGGCAGTCTGTACCAAAGCAGTATCCTGCCCCTTTGAAACTTACCTATTTTGATAAGTACAAATTCCAATTTAATGTTAGGCAATGAAAACTCTTCAGCTGATGATTAACTTGACAAAGACGCTTCAGAAAGTCACAAGATCTTACAGCCCTCTGCTAGGTGACTGCTACCTGTGATAGTGCTAACTCTGTGGCAGGCTGGGTTTGCATTTGGCATTGACTGCTAAGAAACAAGGTAGATGATTTAATGCTTTAAACCATCAATACTCTGATGTTAGGGCAGGTAACTGGTTCAGTTTCCATCTTAACCTCTGAAGTAATTTGGAGTTGAAGATGTGCCTTTTTTTTTTTTTTTTTCTAGTGTCTTAACGCATTAAGCTGAACCTGATCCCTTTGCATCCTGCTAATATTTCATATATGCTGAAGTAGTAACCATGAAGCTGGAGAGCTGTGATGTATAAGGCAGCATTATTGATTTTGCTGATAGAAGTTCAAAGCCTGATGTGAAAATATATGTATGATAGTTCTGGAGAATGAATAACTTCAGTTGTATGTGTTAGGGTGTGCATTTTTGAGGCAATGCTGTATCTTGTTCAGAACTGGAGTTGCCACAAGAGATTTGCTAATAGTAAGACAAAAGCATCCTTACTATCTGCTGGTCTGGAAGCTGGTAGCACTTCAGATACTCAAAAATCTGTCATCTAAGTCTGTAGGGCTCTCCAGATGTTCTTGGGGTTTTCTCTGCATTCATCCTTGTTCTCTGCTTGTTGTGGCTGTGACTGCTTAACTGGGCAGGTAGTAGAGAATGGAGGGATGATCCTTCCTCAGCCAGTTCAAGGACTTTAGGATCTACAGGGGTTCTTTGCTTGCATTGCATCTGGGTTTATCAGATGAGAAAGATGGGGGTAGGACAGCATGCAGATGTGTTCTTCTGTTGGGATTGGGATGTAGTAGTGGGAGTGCACTTCCAGGCTTGGGGACTCAGTTCATCTCAAAACTGCACATTTTCATCTAGTTCGTGTTCATGGAGAATTTGCTATGGCTTGTGTGTGCTATAAGGATCAAGTCTGAAATAGTCTTCCTCACTTTGTTTTCTCTCGTAGTTTTTAATAATATTCATCTCAGTCCTGCTAATTTTCCTTGAAAGTCTTCTGATATTTCATGATTTTCTAAGTGCCTGATTTGCATACATGTTATTTATACATGTGTGTATAAGCTATTTCTAAACCCTACAGGCTACAGGGGGAAAAAGCTAGAAGCAATGCAGTTGCTTTCAGAGGCTGAACTAACTGACAAATTAATGTATTGTAATTTATATTTAATGATGAGATTTTGGAGGCATGACTCATTTTTTTTAATTGTAGGCTTTTCCACTATTTTATTTATTCTACTCTTATTTGCTTTAATGACTCTTACAGGTAAATAAGTATCGGCTCATTTATTTTTTTCTGCTGGAAGGAAATAGGATCATAGCCTGGCATTTACATTTTGCTAGCCTTCACATCATTTCTTTTGGATCTCATCTGTTTAAATACGAGCTGCAGTTACAGATTTGTGTATGTTCCACTGCTGGGACCTATTGCTATAGTGGCTGGGAGGTTTCCCAGAAACATCGGCAATAATCTCCCTTTTCCTTTCCTGGGGGCAGGGTTTTAATTGTTTTCTGCAATATCTTCATTCTTATTACATCATTGAACAATAGGATACAGCCTTCATATTAATTTTGAATTTCTGGAAAAGAAAAATTTCCCAGATCTTTATTCTAAGCCTTTTGTCTACCCAAATATTACTTTGGGTATGAACCATTTATCACGTATAAAGGTGCCTCTGAAGGAGAGATTCAGGCTGCTTCTTGCTGAAGTGAATTTAACTTTTAAGGGAGAGGAGGTCTTTGCTGACATAATAAACCTTTTAAAAAATAAATGTAGGAAGCTTGGAGCCTGTCCTCCATTTTCTGATTTGTAAAACCATTTTTTGGTTGCCTGATGCTGTTTAAAAATGGATTCCTGAAAATTTAAGGGGTTTATTAATGTGACTTGCATTAAAATGCTGTTTCTATGGAGTCAGAAGTATGCTCTGCATGCTGGTTCCACAAAAAGTAGAAGAAAAGTAAACAGTTGGTCCACTTCTGCATATAAGAAAAGATCAAGAATATATGAAAGCCTTCCTTTAAAAAAAATATAGTTTTCTCCTGAATCCTCTTGAAGAATATATTTGTTAGGTATTTGTCACTTGAGGGTTTTTTGAACAGAGGTAGCCTGAGTATAGGTGTGTAGCTGGCTTTAGAATGTATATTCTTCTGAGTTTTCACTGAAAAGTGTAATATAAATATTTCATGTATTTAGGGGGTCTATGCTACTTCTGGATTAGAGAGGATGAAATTCTGAGTCTGTCACAGTTTTTAAAGAAACCTGCATTATTCTATTTTTGCTGTGAATACATGTTCCACTCTTACTAAGTTTCAAAGACTACTTTGCTAAAATTCCCAGGGCATTTGGCTTGGCATCTGTTAAGTTAATTCCCATGTAGCACTGTAATAGGATATAAATTAGGACTCTGGGGATAACTGATAGTGTTCAGTGAAGATGAAACTTTGAAGGATATGAAAGGGATTGCTTTGCTTACACTGCAAGTGGTGATGGAGTGGTAGAAGAAAGTTTTTTGTGGGAGCAGATGAAGGAGCTTGAGCTCTCTTCCTGTACCAAACTTGACCCTAAATGTGAATTTCTTTGCAAAAAATGTTTTCTCTCGATAGCATAAATGAGAATAAACTTGCTGTGATGAGTTAAAATAGGTGTTGATTGTCACCACCACCTGCAACACTAGTCAGGTTTTTCTTTCACAAGTCTCCCTCCAGGTCTCCCTTAATCTACCCATTCCCTCACCTTCTCCTATAAATACCTGGCCTGACTCCCTTAACCTTTTTCTCAGTTATTTCACTATCAGTAAAAATCTCCTGGATCTGTTAGGGTTTTTTTGATTCCTGAACTTCCTTCACCTGGGCAGAAGGACAGACTATAGTGAGGGTTAAGAAATATGCTGTGATTAGATACATTCTATTAGGTTGTGTCCTTGTTCTCTTCTATGATGGGCATGCTTTGGTTCAGTTAAGAGAAAATTTTGATGCTGCTCAATTGACCTGAAATTGCGTCAAGTGGTATCATATCCATGAAAGTCTGCTTCGTAGGCAGGAGAGAAAAAGAAAGCTTATCTATTGATAAAGGAAGATGGAAGTGGCTTTCATAAATATTGCCTCTGCTGGGTGTTCTTTACCACTGTTGGTGGGTCTCTTCAAACTTTGCCATACCTGCTGCATTTTTTCTCAACTTTTTCAGCTTTTTTGCTTGATAGAGTTAAATGTTCTTGGATTTAAGATTCTGTTGTTGACACTGCACTTCACATGAAAAACATTTCGTTTGGAAATGTGCTGATGTTTTTGCCCAGCCACAGCTTATAAATTCATCCCATCTTCCCCATCTGTTGGTCCTGGTTTTATTTTCAGTTCCTGACTGGGACTGACCTGGTTTTACTGCCTTTTGCAGTTGCAGTTACCACTGCTAGGTCAGCTCTTTCCAAGACTACCCGCCTGGTCTTCTGCTATGATATTCTACACCTCAGCCCATCTTCTGGTTCTACTCTGTGAATGGCTGTTCAGTATTTCAAACATGTAGCTAAAACAGATATTTTCTCTGCACACTTTTTTGTGCAGAGGGCACAGTTGAATACTTGCTGCCCAATCCCACTGCATGAAGTTGCCTCCATACTGTCCTAGTTCAAATCCCATCACTTTTCCCATAACATCCCTTAAATATTCAGTGTCACACTTCTAATGCCAATGCTTCCCCATCACAGCTGTGTGCACCACTGTCTGGTCTGTCTTCTGCACTGATTTTCTCTGCTGACAGTAGAAAGTACTTATCCTGAGCCCTGAATGCTGTTCACATCTTCACCTGATGCTTATTCAGTTTTGGCCTTTATAAATCATTTCTCTGTGCCTCTCATTGATAAATACAAACAATCTCAATGATTATGTTTGTGTTGCATTTCACTGCTTTTATCTTTAAAGATAGCCAGCTGTGAAGCTGGGTAGGGACACTGGCAAAAACAGTTTTGCTGTGTAAGAAGTTTTGTGCTTGACCACTAGTTATGGGTCGGTTCTAATCTTATTTTTTCTAATTCTGCAGAAAATCACTAGGAAGAAAGTTTAAAATTTCAGTTTCTACCCACTGACACAATTCTACCCATTGACAATAAGTATTCCCTTTTCAAAGATGTACAATTTAAGTGAACCATGTAGATTGACTTCAGCATTTGGACTTTCACAATTAAGCATATCACAACAGAATATTGGTCATGTGTAAGCAAGAAAGTGACTTGGGACTTGAATGTCTTATAAAGACACACTGTAAGTATGCAGTTATGGACATCTGATTTATTAGGTCAGGGTTTTTTTATTTGGCATTTTCAAATTGTATGATTTAATGTGTGCTGGCTGCAGAGGGGTTTTAAAATGCAAAATAATGATGCATAATAACATTCATCTGAGAAGTGGGGCTTGTTGAAAGGCTCGTTGGCTTCATTATTAATTTGGAAGAATCTGACCACACTTCTGGATCTGACAGGATTTTCTGGCTCTTGTTATCTATTTTGCATGTTTAGAGCTGACTATTGAACATCCTGCGACAGCTAGCCTTTTTTTTAATCCTCTGCAGGTGTTGTAATGGGTGTTGTCCTGTCTTCATCATTGAGAACAGAAATGCTTCTTGGGTCTTACAGTCACTGCTTCAGAGACATTACTTTTCCCTCTCTTTTTCTTTTTCATTTTCCTATTGGCTTCAAAACTCAGTGTGAATTCTTTAGGAATCCAGGTTTCATGGATTTACAAGTTCCACTAAAATTTCACTTCAGTGGGTTGAGACTATTGGGTCTTCAATTGTTTGTCATATTGAGAGTACAGTCTGTACCCTCCTGACTATAAAAAGCTCAAGGAAGTATTTCATAATACACCAAATCTTATTTCATTTTTGTAAATGTTGATGAAGGAGTTTGGATTTTGCCATAAGTTTCTGCCTTATAGTACTGCAAACTGCACTGAAATAAACGTACTGCTACTGTAACAATCCATCTGTTTTATGCCATGGTGTTGGAATAGAGGGGTTTTAGCTGCTGGAATTACAAAACCTGCCATCACCACTTGATCTAAAGGAAGAATTAATTGGAGTTCATTCATTCATGGCTTGACTTCGCGAATGAAGATTTGGGAAGGGCTTTTACCCATGCTTACTACAAGCGCGCTGATGACTAAGAAGGCCAATGTGGGATAGGCAAATCCGGCTACAAAAAGCACAGCAGAAGGTCTCCTTGGGTGGAACAGGTGGGACACGATTCTTCCTGCGTTGTCTTTTCTCCTTGAGACTAGTTCTTTGTGAGCTCTCAAAGGAGTCAGCAGCATTATGTATGGTGTGCCTCCAAGTCTCCCGATTGGAGGCCAAGGTGGACCACTGATGGTAGTCAATATGGCCAAGGCTAAGGTATTGTTTCAGGGAGTCCTTATGGAAAAAATACCCGTGTATATCATTGATAGGACAATATCTTGAAGAAATTTCTGCTGAACATAGTGTGATTTATATTCCTGGAATCTAGACTATTAGGTGTAAAGATCTGTTGGATTTGGAGCTGCCCTCTGCAGAATGCGTAGTTGTTTACACATGATCTGATGACATTAGAAGGAGGATCCACTTCTGAGCACCTCCTAAGGTGCACTGAAGTCATCCTTCTGAGCTAACATGTCACTTTTACTGCAGGGGAGTGACTACACTTATATAAAAGGCCAGAGCAAGGCAAAGGTTCCTCTTTGCTTTTAATTGCCTGAAATGGATTAGTTGCTCTTCACTAGAGAAGGTGATTGTTTTCCATTTCCTTTATCCAGCCCCACAATCAATAATGGAAAAGCCCATCTTTCTTTTGTGAGAGAAATTAAGTGTATGCACTTCATCAAAGTAAGGGGGAAGAGTTTATGCATCCTTAAGTTGTTACTGTAATAAAAGAATATGTACTTTGTGAAATGCCTCTTAAAGGTCAAAAAAGATCTTTTGTTTTTTTTTCTTTTCTGCTGAGAAGGTGGCTTCCCCCAGACCTAGTGAAACTCAGTCATCTCTACTGTTTATTAACTTTTATACTCTAGGAGTTCATCTTGAGTGTTGGTTTCTGAGAAACCAGAGGAAATTGCTTGGGCCGTGGAGCAGAGTGAATATGAAAACGTCTCTGGTTACATGCTATATGTAATTCTTCTATTTGATATCAGTGAAAAGTGGAGCCTTGATCTGTGTATACTGTGGCCTTTTTGTAGTCAGAATATTCTATTAGCACAGTGACTAATGCTTCCCTTCCCAGTGACATAAATGCTTCTTATTTACACAGCTTCAACTCTTTATTCTCATTTCCAACTTACCATTTAGCAGACCAGCTGATGGTGTGTCTCGGCTCTGCAGATTGCAGGAGGGTGCTCTCAGTGACACACATCATTAGCAGGCTCTGGCTGCTGTGAATTGTGTAGAAATAACAATAAAAGTGTCTGGCTCAATAAAGCTGAAAAATAGAGAGCTGAACCTCTTTATGGTAACTATTAGTGTCAGAGTGTCTTCGGGCATGATGTCAAGCCACAGCAGGTGTAGTGATGAAAATGAAATCTACTAGCAAAGTTGCAAGTCTATCATAGTTAATTTATGTAATTGTGCAAGAGAATCCTTGTCAGCTTCAACTGTTTCTTAGGATGGTACTTACCACTAGTTTTAGTATGTAACTTAATGAAACAATTGGAACAGTATGACTGCAGGCATGGTTTAAAATTGAGTGAAAATATAGAAGGAAGGCATGAAAATGAGGTCAAAGAAAACAAACTAAGTAGAACAATTGGGTGAGAAAATTGGAAGGGAACTAAAGGATGGATAGACAGAAAAAAACCTTGGAAGGATGAGGAGAAAATGAAATCCAGGAATCCAACAAAAGTTTTCAAAGAGGAAGTTAAAATGGCCTATAGTACATTAGAAACACATACTGCTCAACACGGAATTTATGCCAGTGGTGTATGTTGTAGGCTCAGAAGATGAATGCTGGAAGGCATCTTGAGGCATCATCATTTATACTTCTCTGCCCCAGGGCAGGATCATGTGCACACTTTAAAATATTGCTGACCCACTTTCATGAGCACTGAAGAGAATGCATGGCACTCATTAATTGTGTGGGTACTCTCTTAGACTGGCACTGTTCAGGCAGCTGGAAATATTTAATTGATGCCAAGCATGATCGGAAGTTGAATCCAGGTACTGGAATAGTCCCCTCTCTACAAGTAAGTTAGTAAGTAGTCATGTATGTACATCGAATACCGGTATTAGAATGGGAAGACCAGTCCTTCAGGAGAAAAATCTGTGCTGCTGGGAATAATTTAATCTTCAAGAGCAATATAAATGAACTGAAGTTGTTTTTGTTTCAGGACAATTTGGTTTTTAGTATCTGCAGAACAGGCAATGGAAAGTAGCTGGAGGAGAACATTAGTAATTAAATCCTCTCTCTTGGTGTTCAGAAGCTTTTGTTCTCATGAGAGATCTGTTACTGGTGTGATTCAGGAACTTTTGACAAGTTGATGGACATGTCTGTGCTTATCTTTCCTTACTTGCCCCATGTTTGAGTTATTGGTCCTTAAAGCTGAAATTAGAATAAGAAATCTCATGACTGTAAATATGAGAGCTCCTATGCATAGTTACCAGTATTCATAAAGCTTTTCTCATACACAACATGTGCTATCATGTCCAAATAAGAGTATCAGCAGAAACAAGGGCTGGAAAAATAAGCTGTTTCTGAGCTGACTGGGAACGCCTCCACTGTGTTCAGTTAATTTTAGAGAACTTGTTTATGAGCACTGGGAGCTCCACTTCCCCCCACTTTCTAGCACAAAAGCAATGGGACATCCTCTAAAATCCAAAGTTGGCAAATCCAAATTAATTCAAGTGAGAAGTAAATTCCTCTCATATAACAGCTAGAACTGTAGCGTTCATCAACTGTAACGTGTATATGAAGCAATGTACAGCAAAAATGAGTAAAGAAAATGGCAACTTTATGGGTTTTAAGACTTCAGAATTATGCTAGTGATCACAAAACTAGCAGAACTAAGGAAGCTTGGTTTCGATTGAGTTTGTCTCTCATGATTAGTTAATTTTTTTAACTGAGTTATATTAAGTGCCTGAAAGCAGTCAGAGTCCTCAATGATGCTGTAAACATCAGTCACAGCTGCACATTATTAGGCAACAGGCAGTCACTATGGGAAGCAAACCTTGATAAAGAGATGAATTCCTTGGTGTCACATAAAATACTTATTTCAGTTGCAGTTTCCCATCATTAAGAAATATCTCTTGCCCATGAACACTTTCTGTTGCCAGATGAAGTTATAGGTAACTTTGCACCCTTTTCCCAGCCTTTCTTTATGGGACTCTTGCTCTTCTCCAAGACTTGTGGCAACTCAACTCTTCCATTGAAGTAACTTGAAACTGGTCAGGAAGTTCAAACGATAGTCATGCATATGAGCTGTAGTTGTTTAGGACATACTCATGGAGTTCTAAAGTAAATCCTTACACTTAAGAGCTCATTCAGTAAGTTGTATTAAACATCTACCTTAAAAATTGGACTCAGTTCACTTTTATTTCACTGAATTTAGATGTTAAATATCACATGAAGTATTAGGTAGCAGGGAGGCATACTTCGTTTGCTTTTTGGTGTTTTTTAACCATAAATAGCTCATAATAAATTAAATCAAATTAAATTAAAAGAAGCCCATCTGTTACTGTTCTTGTTTTCTTACCCATCATTTAAATGGTAAGCATCAAATCATAAAAACACTTCAACTGTGTTCTCCCCTTTAACAAAGGAAATGTGGTAACTCTTCATCTTATTGCGAAAAAGGTGTAAACCACACACAGATCCAGGTCTGAAAATGCTGGCTGCTTTATACAAAATTATAGTTTCAATGAGCTTCTAGAAAATTTCCCACCTGGCTTCTGGTAACATTTACCTGCTTTTCAACCTTGCTTCCCCATTATGATATGAAAGGAGGTTGCCCTAGCTGATAGGAATGTTTAAAAAGGGACAGTTTATACTCTTTAAGTTTTTCAAACACTTAATTTTAGTAGTCCATGTCTACTTTTTAAATGAATTTGAAAAGCTTTAGTTTAAACTACAGTTGGGTGCTGTAATGCTACCACCCAAGCACTGGCACGGCACATTGGTTCCTGTCTAACAGGACAACAATCAGAAAAATGTGTTGTAATTTTTATAAAAGTAATTTTTTTATTTCCTGGAGAACAGCAGCTGAATGTGCCTGAACACTGTTTTGGAGCACAAGGTTTTAAAAATGCTAGCCATTTCATTGCTGTTGCAGTTGCTTGCATCAAATAAGTTTCCCTTTATATCTCTGCTGTCACTCAGTGCGTTTTATCTCTCTGAACCGAAGGTGTTTTTTTTTCAGCTCTATCTCAAACCCCATTTATTTTAGGATCTTGGGCTTTCCTACCATGACAAACATACTATTTTTTGTTTTTACTGATGTTGCAGAGTAGCACAGACAAATGAAAGTGGGTAAAAAGAAATTGGGTTTTGTCTGAACAATTACAGTATAATGGCATGCTGTGGGTTTGTCTCTGTTAGCAAAGAACACTGCCTGGCCCTGAGGAGAGGTTGTCTGCCTACACAGGGGAAATGCTGAAACAGTCCATGACCTGAATTTGGCCTCTACCAGTCAACCTTTTTCTGGTGGCTTCCCAGGCCTGTTTTGGGAGTTAGAGAGTTGGGAGTTGTCTCCATTAGGACGTCTGCACGCAGTCATCTATTTCAGTCCTGTCTTAGAAGGTGGCCTTGTCCCTGGGAAGCAGCTGGGCATGTTTGGATTAATGTTATGGATGTAGCCTGTGAGGTTTCTCTGAGCAAGCTGAGGTAGCAACTACTGCTAGCAGCTGGTGGTCAAGACAGCAGCTCCCCTATAATACCAGTATTTAATCCTAAGTCTGTAGATACCTCTTCCCCCAGGTCATGGCTCCTCTCTGCCCTGCCACCGACTCTGTGCTCTTGGCCCATTGTCCCCTTGTTCTCAGGAATATCTCTCACGCCATGCTGGGCATGTGAGCGGGGCTCAGTGGAGGAAGTGGTGTTCCACACAAGCAGCTCTGCAGTGGGTGCAAGGGATCAGTGAGGTAATTGGAGCATATATCAGAATGTGACATTTTAAGGATCAGAAGATTAATAAAATGATTTAAAATGGGGTTGAGGTTGGTTTATGATTTACTTTTCCTCTTCTTTTTTTTTTTTTGCGGTGTTTTTCTGAGCACCAAGTTTTTAATTCAGATCATTCTGCTTCCTTCTCTCATGGCTGTTTCTTCCTATGCCTGTTCCCTCCTTCTGTTGTGTTCCTATATCCCTGGCTGCCTCCCCCTCTCATGAATTCTTTTATTGTTTAATTTCACTTGTATGCGACCCAGTCCTGGTCTTCTGTGGTCTGTCTCTTCTCTGGTGCATGCTTTGTCATTCCCTCACCACACTTGCTCCCGCCATCAGAGAAACCACAGCAGTGCTGCTGATGCTTCTCTCCTTTCTTTGCTTCCCTCCACCTCTTTCTTCCTTCCCCTTCCTGTTGGTTTTTTTTGTGTTTTTTTTTTTTCCTCAGATGTGTGTAGGATTGACTCCCTTCCCATACTGCCAACTCTAGCTGAGATTAGAGCATCTTTGCCCATCTCAGCTCTGTCCAAGCTGTGCGTATTCTCAGGGTTGTCCCACTGTACAGGCAGCCATGTACTTTGGCTGCAGGCTGATACTACACAGAGTAGAGGAGGTGCTGGCTAATCATTCCTGCTCAAGCAGCTTTAAAAAGCAGGATTTTTAATCCTCCTTGCTTCCCAGTGCAGGTACATTCAGGTGAGACTTTTCTAATTTTAGAAGTAGATTTTGTTGCCACACAGAGAAGGAGGGGGAAATAAAGAACTGTTAAATGGTGGTAGCTGGGCAAAACACTTGCGCTTAGCTGTTCTGTATTTTTGCAGCTATGTTGCATAAGTGACAGGTGACAGCTCTGTGCTTGTCTCCTTGCAGGCTGGTAAGAGCAGTAGGGAGAACTGTGTGCAGCTGCTCATGGGGAAGGGTGAGATGGCTGCCCAGATACTTCAGGTCAGTGCTTTGGCAGTATTTCCTGAGCCATAATTGCTGGATTTCCCTGCTGGCACAGGGGGATCTGCAAGCAGTGTTTTCCTGGCAGGATTCTGGGAATAGCATCAAAACCCACGGCAAGCACTGAGCGGGTTTTGTGCTCTGAGTCAGAAGTAGGCTGAGAAGATGCAGTCATCGAAGAACCTACCCGAGATGAGGAAGGAGGTCTGTGTGAGAAGGATATTTCCAGCATGAGGTTCTGAGCTTCGGAGCACCATCTCTTGCCAGTGTGCTTGGTGAGTCTGCAGGTCAGCTGCTGGGTTTGGTGCAATCACAGGACAAGGGAGACTGCTGCCTTTCACCACCACCACCCTGAACCAGCTCATCCTTCTAGCTATTTCTGTCTGTGCATATCTATAGCATCATCTCCCTTATGCCTGTGTACCTGCCAAGCATTCAAAGCAGGCACTGCTGTGGCAGCCTCCTTCTTTCTCTCTAGCCTGGAGAATAAATGACTGGATTGCTCTTTTTTAATTGTTTCTTTGCATCAAGAATTTATGGTGGGAAAGCTAAGCTGGAGAAATGCTTTCAGGAGCAGGTGGCCAGTTCAGCAGATCCCCACTTGTCCTTAGCCCCTAGGGAGGTCCTGCTGCTTGGCCCTGGCTGGGCTCACTTGCTGCCCTGTGCATTGGTGCTCTCTTTGAAAGTGATGGTTTCATGGAATGGGATGTAATCTCTGGTAAGCACAGCCGAAGCCTGGATGCGAGAGACAAGACCTGGATCTGACTTCCTTGCAAGGGGACCTACAACAGAAAGCCGAGTGCTTGGGTGAGTTCACAGCAGCCAGCTTGTCACTGAATTTTCTATTAAAAATCCTAACATCTTTGTGCTATCTATATACTACACGCTGCCTCTTTGCTATATGTGTTGTTTTGTTTCGTTTGGGCTGTGAAGCAGACTGCTTTCTGTGTTTAGCACATCTCTGCATTTAGCACATCTATCTGTCGTTTGTGACTTTGTTCCCAGCTGGGAAGCTCAGTGTTTGCATCTGGAGTTGTACAAACACATTCAGACACACAAAACTTCCTGGCCCAAGCCAGTGCTATAACAGAGACTCAAAAGCAGGATGTAAGTTTCACTTGGGTTGGAAAACCGGAATTAAAGCATGTCTTCTGCCACTTCAGTGTATGACTTCAGAGGCACTGAAGCATGGATAATAGGTATATGTGTAACACTGCTTCTGATCCTTGAAATACAAGTTGTAGACACAGTGGGATACAGTTTCAAAGCGTCTTCACCACAGTTACTTTGTTGGAGAGGTAGGAAAAGAGATGGAATAATCAGATTTTTTTTTTTTATTCTTTTAAATAATCAGGTTCTAAAGACAGAATTTGATTGGGTGGATTTTTAATAACCAAACTGTGTTTCAATATGAGGCTTTCAGGGCTCCACAGATATCTTCATCTATCTTTCAACTGACTGAAACTGTCATTGTAACTTTGGGTGTAAGATTTGGATTCAGACACCCTGTATCAATATTTCTTTATTGACTCTGTAATTTAAGTATGGGTTTTTATGCAAAGTAGAAGTTGTTTTGATGAGCAAGAAATATTGCTGTATGTGGAGGATCAAAATATCCAAATTAATGTTTCCTTTAGAGTTTGTAAAATCCCTCTGTAGAGTAGTAGATGGTGTTAGGCCTCCATTGAAGTACAAAATACTTTTATTTAAAAAACTTACTTTTGGTTAAAAAAGGAAACAAACCCACTTGTTTTAGCACTTCCACAACAGTATGAAGAAATCTGTAGTTGTCTCCTGTCCAGACCTAGCATGGTTTGTGACATGTTGTTTGGCCTTGCTGGGTCTAGATTGCATGCTGCTTCTGTCCAGAAGCATTTTACCAGGTTTTTGGCTTAGTTTCCTACTGGATTATAAAATCAGAACTGGCAGGTCCAAGGAAGAGTGTATTTTATCCTGCTGTTGGAAATCTTGGGATGAATCCAGCAGGTTTCAGTATAAATGTATATTAAGGGTTTTATAAACCTTTAAGTAACAGAGTGCTATTTTTCTCTCAGTCCATAAGTACAGGTAATTAGTTTTTATGCAGCCCTTACCACAAGTTGGTGAGAAAATACTTTAGAAATGAGATTGTTGCCATTGCATCATTGCATGTATTCAGGAATGACACACAGGAGATGGGAGTAATTTTGTCTCCCTTTTACCATCTAAAAAGTTGAACTAGTCATTCAGGCTCACACCACTCAAAGGGAGAGGTGCATAGTTCATCATACTCTGAATGACCTTTGTTCTCTTTGAGGGCATGGTGTTTATGTGGTTAAATAGCTTAATTCGCCTGCTCTAACCCAGGTTGTGATTTCTTTGATCAGATGGGCTGGGTTTCTTTGCTTCAAATACTTGTCTTTTGGAAACAACTACTTATTTCCCTTTGAGACAAAACCCATGTTAGTTTTGAGGACAGCTTACTGAGAGGGCTGACTCTGGAGGAGTTAAGGGTGATATCACACGAGGCCTGGCTCTCCGTGTGGTATACAGTCCTCCTGTTCTGCCCCAGCAGGAGGGTTACCAAAAGCACCTACATGCCTATGCCTTGCTCCAAGGCAGGCAATACACCCTTGATGCAGTTAGATGCTGCTCTGGTGAGCTGCAACCTAGGTCTCACATTACATCAGACAATTTTGAAAGGAGAAAACAATCAATTGCCACATGGCACTTTGAGGAGCTCAGTGTATGAATGTGACTAGGTGGGTATAAACAGAAGTGGTTGTATGGGGGCTTCAGGGGCAAGAGACCTGTCTATGGGGTGGGTGCCTTTGGTGGGGTAGCCTCTCTTGGCTAGGGAAGTGTCTACTTCTTGAGCTGGATGAGAAGAGAGGAAAAAGCAAAGGGAAAAGATGTTCTTTTCCTAGATTTTGCAAAATGTCATAGCTATGATCCTGTTGTGCAGCAAAGGCAGCAGGTGCCTGGCACTGTCAGAGTGGTCATGGTGGCCTTAACCAATCCTTTACAAGCCACTAAACCACACAACATTTGTGAACGCTGCTGCAGTGTGCTCCCTTGCATTCCAGTTCCTATGGAAACATGCTGTAAAAATGTCTAAAATAAGTACAGTGCTTTGAAACTATTATTATTTTGATCTTTCCTCCCTCCCCCACCCCAATCTCCTTTATCACCTTTCTGGCTGAAGTTTTAACATGTTGGAAAGGTCAATGTTATTATTTGGCAACAGCGTGATACGCTGCATGCCCAGGTTTCTGAATCCTTGAATCTGATAGATCCCAGGATCTGATAGGAAGATCAGTGTTCCTTTCCTCCATCCTGCCCTCTCAATGTGGGGCAGGTTGTGGGTGTAAGTGTTGAACATATATAAATATGTGTGTTTGTGTGCATGTACTGCAGAGGCTTGACACAGCTCCTTCCCTATGTAGTGAGTAAGACAGTGTTGCTTGCCACAACAGGTGAAGGCACAAGCTTATTCCCAGCTACTTTTAGGATCATGTCATAGCATTGGCCTGGAGGGAGTGCTGGAGTTTACCTAGTTCAGTTGACCATCAAAGCTGAGCGCTCTTCATTGGCAGTGCAGGAGACGGTTGTGAGCCAGAGGGAGTCATCCTGCAGGTGCCCTTAGTTCCATGAGAGGGTCAGTGTTGGAGCAGGCTATGGGCTTGCAAAGAAAACTGTTTGTTCTCCCTAAAAGGATGCTCATGCTGGTGACTAAAACCAGGCCCATGCCTTTAAAGTGCTTTTCCCCAGTGTGTCTGTGGTTTCCTTGTAGAGCTACTGTGTCCCTTAGAGCAGTTTTCCTGACCTCAGTAATGTCTAAGATTTTCAAAGTAGCCATGGCCCATTTTCAAAGCCACTTTTGATGGAAGAACATTAGGAGAGCTGTGCTAAATCCAGTAAAGGACTCAAAAGCCTCATTTAAAGCTAGGTGCTTAATTTTGCTCATTCTTGGGTTTCTGGCCTCTTGCAGTACCATGCCTCAGAAGTCTGTGCTCGGTACCAGGAGAAAAGCTGAAGATGTATCTTTTGTATTTGAGTGGGAAGCAGACATTTAAATCCTGAAAATCCATTCAGGAATTTTTGGGCAATGCCAAAAGCCATGACACCCTTTATGTGCTGGATACACATTTTCCTTATTAGCTGCATTCCTCAAGTGTCTTCTGGTTTGGGAATCCACACACCTGCTCTTTCTGTATGGCCCTGCCAGACCCTGGCAGTGGAGGTAATAACAAAAGCAGGTTTGAAATAAAAGGCAGTTGACACTGGAGCAGTATTTTTTATAACTGCACATCCTAGACAAAATATATTACAGAGTCATGGTGGTATGGATGTAGGTGATGTTATCCTTTAAGCCATGTCTAAGCCTTTTGAGAAACGTGGGCATCTGTTTCAATCCTATTCCAAGTCATGAGGCCAAATCCTGCTCACAGGTTTACACAGGCCTGCTGTGTAATTATGCACCCTGCTTTATTTACATTGCTGCATGTTTAGCCTTTGCATGATGTTTTATGTGCTTGTGGGAAGTGTAGTGGCAGCACTAGATCTGTTTTATTTTTATGTAACATCAAAGACCACTAGGAGAAATATGAGTCTAATCTTATGGACAGAAGAAAGCTTTACAGTCTGATTTCAGGGTTGCTATCATGCTGGAATTAAACCACTCATTAACAAAGCATTCAAATGTAAATGCTAGTCAAAAAGTATTGTGAAGCCTGGCATTTGCATTCCATATCTGTGGAGATCCTTCCTTCCTTGAATAACAAGCATTGGCTCCAGTACTGAAGTGAATACCAAGAGATACAAGAATTGTGAACTCTGGAGCACTAGTGGATTATAAAGAAAAATTGCTCTGTTTTACTATGGAATTGCAAGGCCTCTTCTTGAACTGCTTTGAAGCTGGGCCACCATAGATGTAACCTCTCTAACCCAACTGATAAGCTTGTGCATATGTTTGGTATGTAGGTCATTCACGTTTATCCTGAGTAGCAGGGTATGAATGCAGTAAGACTTCAAAATATGTTGCCTTTCAACCCTTTCTCTGTAGCAGATTCACTCTCTCACTCCTCCTCGTTCATCTATGCTTTTTATGCTGGAGAAACCTGAACAAGATATCCCCTGATATGCACAGATAACTGATAAGTGAAATGCTAAATAAACAGCTACACTGACAAGAGTAAGGGGCAGATGGAGATTCATATACCTGCAAACATGAGGGACAGGTGTATATATATATATACATACATATATATGTATATACAAAGCCTCCTAATCTTGCCTACTACACCAAATAAATTTTCTTGGGACCCAGTGATGTCAGACATACTGAATGTGGCATGAATAGTGATGATAGATGGCGGTGCTTCAAATTGAGACATAGTGTTCCTTGGATTCCCACAGAAATTCACATTAAGTCTGGTCATAACTAATGATCTGTGGAGACAAATATCGATTGAAATTTGAAGGTACTACTGGACTGGGAGGTGTTGCAAGCTCTGCTGAGGACAGAAAAGTTATTAGCTGGGGAAGTAGAAATACTAAATTGACTATCTGTAAGGCTGAAATAAGACAAATAGAAACAAGAATATCTGAAAATACATAAATGGTAGTGTTAGGAAATAGAAGAATTTCAAGTTGTCAGCCTGCAGTGCAGTGTCTCTTAATAGTGGAAAGGATTAACTCCTTGACTGTGCCAGACTGAGTCAGACATCAACAAATGGCTCTGTTCATTCAAGACATTTGTGAAGGGAGCAGCCAAAATCTTGCTTCCATCCTGGCACAAAGGCCCTAGGAGCCGTGCTGGTACTGAGATCTCAGTGAAGGGCAGTGGCTGGCCTGTCACCACAGCAAGCTGCCATATTTACTTCTATCTGCAGCAACTCACCTCATTCTGCACCTCATACCCATCCCTGTGTTTAGTCTTAGCTCCTGCTGGTGGTCAACAGGGATAAAAATGGAATTAAATATAAGCAAAGTGGGTGGGACAACTATGGTATGTGGGGGCTGAAGCTGAAGAGAGGCATACACCTCTGCAAAGCAGGTCTTAGCCTGTTTTACGTTAGGTATCCGTAGCAAAGGGTTAAATTGTTCTCTGTGCGTGTCTGCATTTCTGCACTGGTTGTAGACCTGAGACAGCTATAGAATTAAAATCACTGGATAAAAATGAGTGTTTAACTCTTAGATGACTAATAGACATGTGCCATAGGGAAGGGGGAAAAATATTGCCAAATTTGCCTCATTACCTAGAGCTCCTGTGGGGGGTCTGATGGCCATTCGCAAGGTCTAAATTTTCTTCAATTTAGTTCCATTTCACTCAGTAGAACTTATTTCTGGCATGTTTTAAGATGTGGACAACAGACTCCTTGTTTTCCAGAATTTCTAGGCTTTTTTGTTTGTTTGCTTATTTTCTGGTTTGTTTTGTTTGGTTGTTTTTTAACAATCTTTTCTTTTGCATGATGTTGCAGTGTAACGAAAACCCAGTGTGCAGCAGACTTTGTGAGCAGAAGGGTACCACCATGGAATCCCATTACAATAGATGGGGAGCAAACAGCAGAAAAGGGGAAGAGCCCTCTACACACAGCCACCCTTACTGAAACACGTGTCCCTGAGGTCACGTTAGTTAAACTGTGTGAGCAGAGGGGAAACAGTCAATACAGGTTTTGACACTGGAATTAATTTTTACCAATCAGTACACTTTGCCTAATCAAATATCTATATGCCTTCAAGGATTAACACTTCTGTATTTAGTTTGTCTGTCCCTGATTAGGATTAGAGTGAGGGTACTTTACAGTAATTTCCACTTTAACTTTGATTCTGAACTTTCTCAGTTAAAACATGATGTACGTTTTCTGTTCTCAGAAAATTTGTGCATACCTAACACATTTATTTATGTGCATTCTCCCCCTCCTTTCCCAGCCACAAAGAGCATTGGTTTCCACAAATGCCCTGGGGAACTACATTTTAGTGCATCATTGTGTTTGAAATTCCAGGTACTTTAAAGTGAACTTATACAGCCTCGTTCCTCTTCAACTGCATAAAATACTTTTTTGTTTGGAGGGTTTTTTTTTAATAGTAGGAGTATGGTATTCTTAAAAGAAGAATTTCTAGTAAAATGAGCATCAGGAGGTCATTTGCTCTTCCCTCATTACTCTATCTGTCTGGTGACCTGGGATGAAGCATTTCACTGCTCTTTCTTCCACACAACTTTGGATTTTCCCCTTACTTTGTTTTATCTCATCCTATTGTAAAGGTTTTGAGGTGATCTCTATTTCTTACTGTGTTTGTATAAAGCCTACAGCACTTGACTCTCTGCCTGTGAGCAACTGAAAATGAGGGCATATTTGGAGATGACAGAAAAAGTAGATGTGTGTCTCATGGTGTTAAACATAGTAAGTGGTTGAGATGGGAAAATAGTATGCTTGTTCAGTTGGGCCTAAAATGTCTGGTCTATTTCTTGAAGGAAACTTTCTTTTCTAATAGCAGGAGTACCTTAGGCGTAGTCCACAGCGGTTTTCTAATATGCACAGTTGGTGTATGTTGCTTCAGATGTCCCTGGGAAGGAAATGTATTTTGGACCCAAACTGGGACCAGGACACCTCTTCCAGGAATCTTCCCCCCATTTCTCTTCTCTGCTGGGTGGCTGAAAGCAGCTACAGAGAAAAGAGATCTGAGAACTACAAGGAGGAAACAGGGCCTCCTATGCACCCAGATTGGACAGGCTTTGATGGACCATGATGGCAATTTTTACCTTTTTTCACTTCTCTCTACCTATGGAAAAGTCCTATCAGGATTTGTGAAATTGTGCTGTTTTTTCAGAACCCCGTGGATGCTTCTGTAAGCATTATTAGCATTATTACCGCATTCTTGCACATGGAAAGAAACTATGGTAGAAGCCCATTGATAAGAGGATCTTGCTTCAATCACGTCAGTGATTTCCTCAGTCTAGCTGATAAAGCAAAGCCCAAACTACCCTTAGATCTCCAAAGCACCCTTCCACCTTTCTGATTATGTCCAGACCAAGTACTTCAAAGAGTTAAAAAATCTATAAGTGAACTCCCTTGTCCTGTTCCTTTCCCCAGGATATTTCACTATAGGGCAAGTTGAGCACAGGGAAGAGATACCAAGTTTTTGTAGTTTTGATAGCATGCATATTTGGATTAGACTGTTATAACATGTTTTTGAGATCTGCAAATTGCTTTTTTTAAAAGTAAATTTAATCCCTTTGAGCACATTTAGCACTTTATAGCTTTTAAATGATGCTTAAGCTCGAAGTTCTGTCACTGTTAATGAAAAATAGCTTGTCTTCATTTGTAAAAACGTGAGAAACTGTTAAGCCTGCTGAATCTCGTTGCAGTCAATGGGATATTTTTGCTTTGGATTACAGCTGCAAAAGGATCAGCTCTGCTGCCACTGGGAAATGTACCTTTAAATTGTCCTGCATCCTGCTTCATTAATTGATGCATTCTGAACAAAGCTGTGACATTTTCATTTTCTAAGCTGTTTATTAATTCCAACACTGAATAATCAAAAAGAAAAAAAAAAAGAAGCTCTAGGAAAATCACCATCACAGAAGCTATATTTACAATAAAGCATGCAGACCGTAGGTTGAATTGCAAAGATAAATGAAAAGCACCATAGAAGTCAACATAATGCAGAATCTGTATCCCTAGTTATGCAGTGTTTTTAAATAAGTGCTGCAATACCCTCATCCAGTGCTTGTTTGGTACTTCTGACTACAGAACTTGTGCAGTTAGAGGCTGACATAGCAAAGCAGCATCGTTAACCTGCATTTCAGTAGAAGATGGGGTGAATGTGGGACAGCATGTCCTCTTGAAATGATTTTATTTTTTTTAAATGCCATCTGTACAGATAAAGCATGCAGGAGTGTAATACTGTATTTCCATAGGGAAATTAAATAATAACAAAGGAAAAGGAAACAAAGGCAGTGCATTTTGAGGTGCTGTGAGGAAGCAAACTGAAATTTGTGGATTAGTTGGCAAGAGCCATCATTCAGTATCTTAGGGAGAACAGCAAGCATTTTATACTGTTTTCTTCCCTGCTGTTTCACTTTTTGTAACAATGCAAACCCACAGCAATGTGTTCTAATCTTTTGCTTCTCTGTATTTTGCCTTTGCTTCTTTACCTAGGCTTTCAGGGAAAACAGGATTCAGAAACTTTAATGGAGGAACAGATCTGATGACTGGGTGCAGGTTTTCATCTGATTTGTACCGAAATGACAGTATGAGCAGCGCTGTGGCAAAAACACTGAGTAAAATTAAGACTACGTAGTCCTCAGGAAGTAATAAGATTTAATAGCAAGACAGAAACCTGATGTGCCATTCCCAGCCCTATTGAACTTTATAGCATGGCATTTGGATGCTATTGTAAGTGTGCTTTAAAATGAGTCTCTGCTTGGTTATGCAAATTATTCTTGAAGCAAGGAACCACTATGTGCTACAAAATTAAAACTGGGAGGAAAAATAAGCACTGTGGGAGAATATGCAATAAATCCAATGAAGCTGCTGGCTCTGGTGAGGTAACGTCTTGTCCCTCTATGGGTGTAACATTTCTCTATTGAATCATTACAGTTTTGCTCAGAAAGCATCCTACTGTTTGAACTGCCCTGGGAAGAACAGTAATATCAAGCAGATATCAGGTTTTCCCAGTAGGAGCATCCTGCTGGGAAAAGGGCTACACTGGTCTGATGGTCTGAAAAGCTCAGCTGCGGCAGCTCTCTGCAATTGCTATTCCCTTCTGATTTCTTTGCTGAATGCACAAACCTGCTTTCAACAAATAGATCTGAGAACAAAATCCTTCACTTGTCACCAGTGTAATACTCTGCATGCTAAGCTGGGGTTTGTGACTAGTTTGCCTTCATTGTTTCTTGCACTCACTCCTTGATACTGAGTCTCTCATCTGTTATGGTACCAAAGCTTGACACTGAGAGCTTCTGTTTCAGCTGGAGATGTTTAATTTTTCATGATCAGTGCAGTTTAGTGCCTCCCCAGGTAGGAGGCTCTGATGCTAATTAGGAAGGAAATGATTTCTGCCTTCACAGGACACATGTGCACTCTGCATTTCGGTTCTGTTAGACAGCTGAGCAGAGTGGGATTGCTGGCAGTTACTGCTGGCGGCACCGAACACCCTTTTACTACTATTGCTGCTTGAAGAAAACATGGCTCAGTTTTCTCTCCCAGCCTGCACAGCTGCCAAAGAAAGTCTTCTTTTATGTGGAGGCTGTTGAAGGAGATACGTAGTCCTGTTTGGAAGCTGGTAAGCATCACATCCCAGAGTGGAGTGCTGTGGTTGTGTGAACAAAGGGCAGGATGGGTTTGGTTCTTGTGTGTATTTCTTAGTAATGAGGAGTTTGGTCCTAATATACAAATATTATTTGGCAATTGCCTGTAGACCTATAGCAAAAACTTCTCAGACCTTCTGTGATGTATTTAAAGTTTGGGTTTTTTTGGCTTTGTTTTTTTCTTTTTTTTTTAATATATATTTTATAATGTAAATAGCTTAAAATGATTGCTACTTAAAATTTATTTTCCATTACTGTGTTGGGCTGAAAAGAGTGGTAGATTTATCTAATTTTTTTTTGTGAGCTTATGTCAAGGCAATTGGATGTCGCAGTGGTTATTACATCCCACTTATAGGCTGTTAGATGGAGTATGGGTATTGCTTATAGAGGGTTGTTTTGAATATATACTTACTCTTTGCATAGTTCCCTAGGCTGCTGTTTAGCCTCACCATTCATTTTGGAACAAGAAGTCACACAGAATCCTATTCTACTCTTTGATCCTGCATTGTTTGCCAGGAGGATTTTCAGCAGGTGTATTTTTTAGTCTATTGCACACAGAGTAGAGCATTAATAAAGAAGTGTAAGTGGAGGAATTAGAAATGTCCAATCATGGTTTTTTTTGTGACTGTGCTGAAGAAAGGTGGGTGAAATGCATTAACACAGAAAGACCTTCCCTGTGATAAAGCAGGAAGAAAAGTTAAATGTTATGTGTTTCTATTTAACACCATAGACAGAAGAGGCTGCTGCAGAACTTGGACCTGCCCAGGCTGCTCCTGTGATTTCTTCTGTAGGAAAAACCTGTTTCGGAGGAGAGGTGTCAGCAAACAGAAGCAGCTCTGGCAGAAACTGGGTGCAGAACTTGCTTTCCAGGGTGTGCAGTTGGTTGCTCCCATGTCCTTATTTCCCAGCCACAGCAGGGTTGGGTCCTACTCCCACAGAGACTCCCTGTGGCCTTGGTGCCCATGGGGTGTAGGTTTGACTTTCCAGGGGCCTGTTGGTATGTCCCACCTCACAGTGGAGCAAGTAGGATATCTTCAGCAGCAACCTGGCTGGGATTGGTGGGCCTCATGACGATGCTTTGGTGAGGGACAGCATGCAGGTCTCCTTTCCTCCATGTGCTTCACAGCAGACAGACTGCAGAGCAGATCCCATCAGAACATTAGGGTGTACATGCCTTTCCATAGATGGTCTAAGTTTCTGAGTTGCTGTGTTGAAGTTTAGGAGATTTTTTAGTTTGGAAAGCAGAAGTTTAATCTCAGGGCTTGAGTCAAGGGCAGTGATGGCTCACAGCAGAGATCCCTAAACTCACAGCAAATTCTAAAGCTGAACCTTAAACACAGATAGGGATGTTAGGGGATGAACAAATACAGAAAATCAAGGTCTTGGGACTTAAATGAGGCCCTGAAGGACTTATGAAGCTGTCGGGTTTGTGTCCCACTGGCCTTACGTGGGAGCTAGGTATATACATGTTGCAGTTCCTCAGTGCTTGAAAGGACAGGATTATGAGCACTCAGGAAAATGGTGAGCGCAAACCTGAGTGTTGCATGGTGTGCTGTTGCCTGTACCTGGGTTTGTCAGGGCTTCTTGGTTCACTTGAATAGTGGTACTAATTCCACTTACACAGTACTTGAGTGTCTGCACATATCATACAGCAGGTTTCCAGACAAAATGAACTGCTCTTAAAATGTCTTTTATTTTGCCGCAGAATTACAAGGAGCTTGTTAATGTCTTGCAGTATTTCAGATTTGTTTGCCAGAGTAGAAATCGGAGTGGAATATTTGCCAAAATAAACCATGAAGGCTTTATTAAAATAATAGGAGTGGCTCAATATATTTGACTTTGTGAAGTGCTACTGATAAGTTATTTCAGTGTGAAGTTGGGGTTTGTAACTGGGTAGTGTCAAATTAAGGTGCTATGTGTCTATTTGAAGAAGATGATAGCACGAATCAAATTCTAGAGATTGACATTAATCTGCATATGCATTTTCAAACTGTGCCTTTAGATTTTCCACCTAAGTCACATACTCAGAATCAGCTACTAGAATCTCTGTAATGTGTTTAATGCTGTCTCTAAATAGTTTTGCCACATTTTGTTGCCACCAGCGATGGCAGCAGCAGTGATGTGCCTCAGTGTGTCCCACTCCTCTCCCACCTCTCCAGACGTATTTTTTTGTCATTGATGGCTCTTTTGGTGGTTTTGCCAACTTGTTAAAGCTGCCTCTAAAGGAAGTGGTGTTTTTCAGTCATAGGTTTGCGCCACTACTGCTTATATCCCAAAAGGGATAATGGGTTCAAACTTAAACGGGAAGTTTAGACTGGATATAAGGAGGAAGTTCTTTACTGTGAGGTCGGTGAGGCACTGGAACAGGCTGCCCAAGCAAGTGGTAAATGCTTCACCCCTGGCAGCGTTCAAGGCCAGGTTAGACAGAGCGTTTGGTGACATGGTCTAGTGTGTGGTGTCCTTGCCCATGGCAGGGGGGATGGACTGAATGATCTTGAGGTCCTTCCCAACCCTAACTATTCTATGATTCTATGAAATTCCAGCTAAAGGGAAACCTGGCTCTACTTGTAGTGATATTTTAGCATTTGCTTTCAGATTCTGGAAGGGTCTAGACATTGAGTGAGCTATAGTCTGTAATTTCTTGTCCTTTGCAAATTTTGACATAATACACTTTCTTAACATAAATGAGAAAAGCCATCTGAGAGCTCACTTGAATCAAGGAATAGCTAAGAACTGCCACCTTCTTCTACCTGGGCAGTGGTAACTCAAACAGATCTTGCAGCTTTCTGCAAGTCCTGCAGGGTTTAGTGTGGTTCCATTTGCAGCCAAGGTCCCAGCTTTCATAGGCAACAGAAACCAAAAGTCTAGTCCTTATGGCAAGGAAATCTATAATATGATTCACAGACACCCAAAGAGTAGTTAAAAAAAAATCCTGACCCAAAGTGTGGTGTTGAAAATTAGTAAAATCTGATTTTTAAACTAGGCTGAGATATCAGCAGTTTTTATTGATAGGATGGTGACATGCTGAAACCAGAGGGCTTCCAGGCTCTGGGAAGCTTTGCTCTGCGGCATGGAGGACAGAAGCTAATTCCTTTTAAGTGAAAGATTTCATTCTTAGTTAATCTCATGCCTCGTGGAGCCAAGTCTTTAGGAGAAACACTAACATGAAATTCAGCAATTTGTTAGTGCTCCTTAGGGATAGTTTGTTGGTTTTTTTTTTTTTGGCAGAATTGGTCGTGCCCATCCCCTTTTTGTTCAGTCAAAATTAGTGAGCTGCACTTGTTTCAGCAGATCAGCAGGATTTGCTGAGCTCCCAGCTCCTACTTCAAGTCAGCAGAACGCTGAGTCCTTACTTTGTGCAATACCTACCTCAGCCTGTTTATAGGGGCAATAAAAATACTTTCATATCTGTGCTAGAACACTTCTCATTAGTTCGATATCCTCTGTACTCAAACCGCCGGATGAAAAAGTTGGTTTTGAATG
The DNA here is from genome assembly GCF_033783945.1 of Neopsephotus bourkii. Taxonomy (NCBI): domain Eukaryota; kingdom Metazoa; phylum Chordata; class Aves; order Psittaciformes; family Psittacidae; genus Neopsephotus; species Neopsephotus bourkii. Next base: position 10,182,698 of record NW_026902113.1, read on the forward strand.
AGCATGTCTTAATCTTTTTGCTCCGGTCAGTTGCAAGTATTTCTTTCAGAAAACAGCAGACCAGCCCCACCGAGCTGTGTGAGGTATGTAACTCCTTGCCAGAGCCGGGAAGTGACACACTTTGGTTTGTAGGAGTACATTGTGTTATTGATACATACTATGTGCACCACATACTTTAGCAGAGCTAAGCTGACTATGTCCTAGGGAAACACTTACAGTAGTAATCCTGAGCTGAATAAATTCCTGTTTCCGGTAGCTGGGGAATATCCATATGTCACTGATAATTCTGCCAGCTCACATGTTGAAGTTCAGGTTTTAATATCAAGATTTAATTTCCAAAGGGATTTACTAAATCAGTGCAGTGCCTTTATATGCAGAGGAGCATGTAAGTAAACACAGATTAATTGATTCAGGAAAACTGAGCTCCTTGCTTGGGAGAAGAGTGTCAGGGTGAGATCCTGTAATGGATGTCCGGATGTCAGGGTAAAATACTGACAATCAATTCTGTGGTTCAGGTCACTGGAGTGGGTGAAATTCTACCTCACAGAAGAAAACTGATTTGCATTCATTCATGTTTGTGATGCACAATCAAGTAAAAGTGCCGTTTATCAGAAGACGTATACATCTGACTGTTCTGTCTTTTTTGCTTTGGTATTTTTATTTTTTTACTGTAATATTCGGTGTGTTCAATTTCTACATTATTTTACATGGGACCCTTTAGAGATCTAGAAATCTGCTTTCATAAATGCACAAGAAGAGCAGACACTGGAAAAAAACCCCAACCCACCAACAGCTCCACCCCGCTAAACCAAACCAACAAACCCCCACAAAGCCAAACCAAAAACCAACAAAACCCCCCAAGGCAGCCCCACACCTAATCTTATCTAATAGTTTGAAGTTAAAAATCACCAGGAATTTAGGTTTAATAATGCTTCGAAGCTAATACTGACTTGTTAAAGATTTGTGATTTTTAAAGCATCCTACTGGATTGCCTAGTGGGATTTCAGTGTTAACAGGCAAGTAACTGCAATTTGTCAGTCTCTATATCTCTAGTTTTTGAGGTAAGAAAGGCAAAAAATTGAGGGTCTGTCTATGCGAATGTACAGAAAAGTAGTTAAGCTTATTTCCTTTTAAAAATGTTAAGTATTTCATGCTCCTGCCAGTTCAGTTGGGAATCTTTAAAAGCACATCTTAAAAAAGCTGACCAAGATTTTTTTAGTGTAGTTTGTTTTTTTATTTATTTTTTTTCTCAGAAAATGTGGATGGATAAAGCTCAAACCTGTTAAGCTTAAATGAACTTTTCATTTTATGAAAAGTTCAAAAATATTTTGAAACTGGAATGGGCTGTCCCTGCATTTTCAAAATAAAATAATCTGGTTTTATTTATAGTTTTTGGGAGGTTAAAGTAAGGTTATTATTACGCACAAAATAAGTACAGCCAGTGAAATCCAGCACTATTTTGGTCCTATTAACAATAGTTTGTTGTTCCAGGTACTACAGATATTACCGTCCTTTTCTGAACATTTTAGGATCAGTTTCATTTGCTGCTTAGCCTCCTGGGAGAAAAAGTTCTGTCCCCAGAATTAGAAATAACAAAGGCTCATTCCTTTGGGAGTCCAGTTTTGCCATTGATTTTCATATGGAACAGACTGGGACCACTGTGAGGGGTGGCCCCCCCGGAAGCTTGTGACAGTTGTAATAAGTATGTGATAATGGTAGATGAATATGGAAACATATACATGGCAGCTGGTGGTCCCTGAAAGATGCAGGGAGCCATATCCAATTTGTTGTATTGGTTAAGACAGGTTTATTGTCCCTCAGTGTACCACTTGGAGCACATCACAAGTGTCTGCTGCATGTTCCCTCCCTGAATAATTCTTGGACTTTTTCTGCTAGCAGTAGCTAATTTTTTAAAATATGTATCTTATTGGCTATGCACTTCTGTAATTCAATTTTAGGCTTTATTCACAGCCCTTTTATTCCCTTCTTGAAATGAAACAACCATGAATGTTTTTCAAGGGTTCAAACCCACTTAGGTACTGCTTTTTCCATGTTTTTGGCGGTGTGACGACCATGAGGAGATACTGTCCTGGAATACAGTGTGTGGGGACCTGGTGGTACAGAAAGAGCACATGCAGACCTGTGCTGATGGTGATTGTGATCAGTCTTGTGGGTACAGTTGGAAAACTTGGCACAGGATCCAGTTTAATGAAAATGATTGTGTGGGTAGTATTGGATAACAAAACCCTTTCTCTTCAGCAGCCGTTTCAGGTTGGTACCCCCTGATGCCAGATCTCCCCAGCACCAGTCCTGCTAGCCCACTTATAAATGTGAAGGTTATTTTGGGGCTAGTGATTTTCCTATTGTACCCCCAGCATCTCCTGGAGAATCTTGGCTCTGCTGCTGCCATTTTGCCACCAGTGGCTTGATTCAGACATAGCACCTGGTATTGATTAGAATTGATTACCATTTCTATAGTTCTTTTTCTTAATGTAGAGCTGGGTGTCATTATGCACCCCTGACAGTTGGTAATTTGCATCCTGAAAGGGTAAAAGGTCTCATCCTATGTGATAAAAGGAGTGACAGCGGCTGTTCTGCTAAAGTGCCATGGTGGTAGCTAGACATCCTGAAGGAGGGTCTGAGCAAAGCGCAGAGTCAAGTGCCCCTGCCTCAAGAGACCTGCAAGGAAGAGAGGGGGAAGGGAGGCACAACTCTGTCCTTGCAGTGCTGGTGTCTGTCATCTGTTGTATCAGAGCAGCTTCTTGAGAAAGACTTTGTAGAGATAGTAGAATGTACTTTGGCATCAGTCCTCCTCTGGCAGCTTATCACTGAATAATTGAAGGTTGTGGGCTCCTGGAATGAAGAATTTGTAATGAAAGCAGTGATCCAGTGATGCAGTTTGCGATCTGGTTTTGACAAGACTTGCTACAACATTTTCTAGATTTCCTCTTAATTTCTTCTTTTATTTGCATTTCTGATCTCTGCATAGAAAATAAACTCTTTGAGGCAACTCTAGCAGCAAAATAAATTGTGTAAGATGCATACATAGAAATCCTTCTAGCTTTACTTGGGTAAGCCAGGTGACTTCTTCAGTTACAGCTATGAGGAAAATACTTTTGCTTTCTAGGAGCACCGTGGCTGCTCTTGGACAGGGAAGCAGTGGTGAGAGTCAGTCTGGATGTGCTGCTTGTCTGAGGTGACAGTGGTGTGGTGGCAATGGCCTCCTGCAGGAGATGTTCTTTGATCTGAAGCATCTTGACACAGCAGGTACGCTACTGGAGGGGTCACCTCAGACATCGGTGAAAGTCAGACCTTTTGGTTAAGTGTATCCTCCTTTGCTGCACAAGAGAACAGGGAAGGGATAGAGGAGAGTAGGAGGAAGCACCCAGAGGGTTCCTCCTGTATGAAGAGAGGATATGTTCCTTATCCTGTGTGGGACAACCTTGCGAATACTGAAAGTTCTGTGTCCTTATCATGCTCCTGCAAAAGCTGGCTTGCATAGCAAGGTGGTCACTAGGGGAACTGAAGGACAATGGATTGACTTGTTTTTTGGTTCATCGTGATTATTCAGGATCACTTGAAAGACTAAGTTTTCTTCTGCTGAATTCCTTTATCCAAAAAATATTGGAAATGTCTTTTTTCTCCTCTTTGTAATTTTTCAGAGGACTTAGATGTGACTAGCTAGGGTTTTTTATTTTCTGTCCCTTAATTGAAAGCATGGATAGTTTTGATCCTTAATAAGCATTATCTTTTCTTCCAGCTATTAATATTGTATCCATACAAAATAGTTGTTAGCATTGCCAAAAAATAGTTTTAACCCCTTTGATCGAAATGATTTATTTTTGTCAAATAATAGGTCACTGTTATGGTTGCTATAATCCTCCTTGTTCCCCAGTCATCAAGAGGAGTCTTCCAAGTAAACAAGGCAGACTAGGGCGGAACTTAATGAAAATGTGGCAACCTACTCTTTGAGTCCCTCCTTGTACATTATAAAGAACTAAAGAGATCTAAGTCCTGTATTTCATCTGGTACATTATGTGTCTTGATTTGCCCAGGAATGTCCTCTAGTGCTTTGGCATTCAGGGTACACTGAATGCTCACAGCTAGTCTTCCATGGCCTCAGTCTGCAAAAAGCTGTTGCCACCCAAGGTCTCAGGAGGGGCTGCGCAGGTGCCCATACATCCATCCTGGGGATTTTGGGTGTCTGTGAGGAGATCTTAATTTCACCCCGTAACCACCAGTTCAGATTCTGTGAGTATCACTGTCAGTCAAAATTGATCAAACACCCATTCTCCCTGCTCCAACTCTGCCGCCATGGGTTATGAACCCTGGCCAGGAAAGGCGTGCTTCCATCTCAGCTCTGTCCCTTCCCTTTCCATTGTCAGGCCCTCCATCTCTGCAGCAGTGCTCTGTGTTGTTATTGCAGGTTCTTCAGGCAAGTCTTTAGCTGTCCACTTACCAGAATCACAGAGCTGCTTGAGTTGGTAAGGATCCTAGCACTGACTGCAACTCTGAACCACTGCACTGTGTGCCTCAATATAAAAAGAAATCTTAGAAGGTAGTTTGCACTTAGGTGACATGTAGGTTTTGCTGGTATTATTTGTCAGGGTTGGATGAATTATGGCATATTATATTTGGTTGTTCTTCAGATAGGGTGTCATTGTGTACCATTGAAAATCTGCAAATACTATCTCCTTTTCGACTGGGCAGAAATGGAAGTGCTGTAATGAGTCTGAACTGAGCAGCAACCATGATGTGTTAAAGGCCTTGTGCAAATATGTTTGGGAAGCATCTTTGCAGGGAAATGGACTCACTGCATAGTAAGTGAAATTTACCTTGGATTTGGGGATGTGCATTGGTTGTGGTAAGATTCAAATGCATTCACACCAGTCATTCAAAATGTAATAGTTTCCAATACTGCAGATTTTGCTTAGTACTGACTTTAGTAATTGGACAGATTGAAAAATTAGCCTGAGGTGATGCCCACATTTTCTTGGAGAATCAAACCACTCATTTCGCTCAGGTGTCTGTTTGGTGTGCATGCGTGCGTAATTCATCACTTGCAGAGCCAGTCAGCCAGCTATTCTCTGGAAAAAGCAGAAGCTAAAATCTCCTGTGGATTTATGCCATTCTGGTTCTTCTTTGTCTTGTCTGACTGACTACTATCTAGGCTACTATATTATACATTCATGTGTATTATAAATATGTCTATTATAAAGGATGTAGGAGGCAAGAATTGTAGATAAGATTGCAAAATATTTTTCATTACAGTTTCCTCTATTTAGATGGCCAGAACTTAGTGAAACATCTGCCTTTTTGAGTGAGATATCCCAAACATGGCTTATGTCCAAAGATGACAACTTGATATTAAAAGTTTTACACATCCACTTAAGAACACTTTTGAGAGACAGGGAAATGCAAAAGGAAATGTTTGCATTTAAAGTAATTTTTGAGATGCCTCTTTGGGAAGGTGGGGGTCATATGAAATGTTAAACCTGATGGACTGATTGTACTTGTGCAGCAGGGGCTTTCAGTGTGCTGCAGATTTTGGGGAGCTTATACTAATGATTGTTTGAAAACCAGCTGATAATAACAGCACAAACCCCATGAGCACTGCTGTCCATCTCCATATGAATCAGGTATGTATGCAAAGCCAGTCAGTTTTATAATTAGCCACCTGATCCAGTGCACTGCTCCAAGCTGTCTCAGAAAGATTTCCAAGCATTTCAGGGAATGCAAGGTCATGGCAAACAGACTTTCTTGTAGCAGCACAACCCCTTCTGTGCCCTCTTAGCTGGAGGGGACTAATGTCCTCAAAGTAAATAAACTCAGCTACAGACAGGGAGTTCAGAGGAGCCTTTTGAAGACTGGCATCCGTAATCTCAGTAGGGATGCCAGAGTCCCAGATACTTTTTGTAGAGAAGTATTCAAGCAGGCGTGCTCCATCCACCCTGAGCCTGCTGACAGTGCAGGTGCTTGCACGGATCCGTGTAACCCCACTGCAGGGAATCTCTATTAAAGTTGCATAGTGGAGCACTCAAAGCCAAAGTACATGTCAAGAATAAGGTTAAAGACACAGTTTTACTTCCTCCTCCCTGATTTCCTTCCCACCCTGTATTCATGCAACTTTGCAGTTGCCTCACTGCAGTTTGTTGTTTTTTTTTCCTGGGAAAGCGCAATTAGGTTAGAAAGAGAGTGCCCAGGGGAAGCAGAGATCCTGCTAGTGTGAGTAGTGTGCAAGAATCTGTGCTGTCCCCAGGGACCACTCTTGGGATGGACCTGGAGTGGTGCCATAGCTTGTTGAGTAACATGGTGGAGAGCTGGGCACTCGTGGTTGTTTTTAAGGAGGAGGGAGCAGGTGGAGCTGCTGTACCTCCCAGTGACGGTGAGGACTGGCAGACTGAGAGCATTCCCTGGGCAGCTGCTGCTCTTGAGGGAGCAGAGGCCATCAGGAGACCTGCCTGGGCACTCAAGGGCTGGCAGTGTTACTAGAAATGAAACTGAAGGATCCTTCCTCCAGGGACAGGTTTTCCTGCCACTTGCCTACTTGGGCACTTGTTTCCCATGAGGCCTATGAGAGGGCTGGACCTTTCTGTAGCTGCTGCCACAGGTATGCTGGCACATCCCCACCACAGCAAGTCCCACAGGTAGTAGACATGCATTAGCAGGGCACCACACTAATATGTACTAAGCTAGTAAGTAGTAAGCTACTAAACCCCTCAGGAGATTACAGAAGTAGCTTATGACCATTTAACCTGAGGATCTCTGCATCACACTTGGTGTGTGTTAAACCTGCCTTCTGTCTTTTATGACACTTGGTGTGCTGGTTCACCAGCTGTCTTCTCGCGGACCATTTATCACAAGGCAGCAAGCTGCAGGGAACTCTGTGCAACCCAAGGACTTGCTCCAGGAGCAGGAGGTGAAGTAATGCAGGTCACATTTGCTTTGTTTCTTCCCTGTGTGTGGTGTACATGCTGCCTTTCTGGGCCAGGTGAGCGAATTTGCTACAGGGAAGCACCTCGGTGCGAGGGTGCCTGACACTATTGAACTCCTTAATCAGTGCCGGCAGTTTGTATTGATGCCAACAATTTTACTGTTAAAAGCGATAGGAAGTTAACCTCGGAGGCTGTTTTATATCATGCAGATCCCATGCCTCTATAGGATACTCTGTACTGGCTCCAGTGGAACTTATCTTCTGCATCAGACAAACACTGAGTTTCCTTTAGGAAGCCCTAGCTAGAGGAAGAGGCATTGTTTACTTTTAATGAGGCCAGTTAGCCTGAAGCAATCCACCTGGCTACAGAAAAAAGTTCTGTGTGACACTACTTTTGCTTCCTCCAGGGATCTGGTATGAAGCTGAAGCCTCTAGTGAGGCTATAGCCAAAAGCTGATTGCAGTCTCTACGTCTATGAGCTACAGGGTAGCAAAAATAGATGCATTTTGCCTTTTTTTGAAAAATTTATATTTTGGTTTTAAAAATAACAACAAAAGCTGTGAAGAAGGTGCAGGAAGGAACCATGGAAATAAATAAAGAAAATACAGTCACAGGCACTGAACACCCCAAAGCCAGAAAGGTGACTTTATATTGTATATAAACTTGGCTGTAAAGGGACATTGACAGCAAAGGAGCAGTCAAGATAGGGTTTTCAGGGAATAATAGTCAAAAGCTGATCCCATTGAAATTCCAGCTGGAAGTAAGTCACCACTTCTATGCCTCAGTAAAGGGACTAATGAATGAAATTTAATAACTCATGATAGACAGAAGTCAAAACAGATAATTGGTTCTTTCCTCTGGGCTTCAGTTCTATGAATCCAAGAACTGATGTACCTTCTGCAGTTTCATCAAGGAAAAGAACATGCATTAACTAACAGCAAGTCTGAACCAGCTTGAAAATGTTTCCTACAAACTTGAATGCAGTTTCAAAGTGTTAGAAGTTCAGAGGAATTTTTTTTCCTCATTCTATTTTGTTTTGGCAAATTTTTTCTGAGATCAATTAGCTCTGAATTATTCCTGCGTGCAGTTTGGCAAGTGTGAGTGATTTTAAATAGATTTAAGGAAATATTTGGAAAATAATTGGTTGAAGAATCAATTAAAAAAACTGATGTTTCTGAACTGAACAGTATTTTTATCCTTTGGGAAATTAAATGATTTTGCTTTCAGACTGGTATGAATTAGGAGTAATTAAATTGAAGTCAACAGAGTGACATTTGTCAGATTGGATGTAAGCAAGTTTGTAGTGCAGTCCCCCAACAAAGAACCTCGTAAAATGTGCTCCTTGTGGGTTTTCTGATTTCAGCTGTTTATTAGGACTGCTTGAATTATTCATGGGGTATAAATCATCTGATAAAGTTGAATCTCTTTCTCTCAGTGAAAACTTTTCAGATTGCCTCTGAATGCTGGAAATGAAGTATTTGCAGTCACTGGGTGTTTGTGGAGTTTGCTGGACCATCTGCATTTTGCTACCTGTGGGTCATGTTAATCATGTGCTATTATCTGAGCTTGGCTGAGGCACTGACATCCTTTAAGGAGGATAGATATACATATACAGTGAATAGAAGTCCCTTCAGGAAGCAATGGGGAGAAGGATCCTCCATGCCAATGCATGCAAGACCCATAGTGCCAACTCTGTCTTGTCCCCTGCAGTCAGATGGTTCCTGGACTGGACCAGGCCTCCTGCTTGTCCTCTGTCCTCTTCATCCCCAGAAAAAACATCTTATTCCCTCTGAAATTCTTACCCCACAGTATCCAGCATGTGGAGCCACAGTCATGCTGGAGCATGAGCCCTGCTGCCTGTTCTCTGCCCTGTGACCTGCCTGTTCCTCATGCATGGGGGTTGCCACTGTGGGAAAGCAAAACAAGGGAGTCTCCTCATGAATGGTTCTTTTTTGTATACATGTATTCATTTGTGTGTGCATATATGCGCATATCCACATGTGCATGTATGTACTCATATGCACACATATATATTCATAAGGAGTAATCAGTAACCAAAGTCTGGGGAGGGAAAGAAAAACCTCTGCTGTACAGCTCTCCTCATAAATTTTCCTGCTGTGTGAGGTGGAGAAAAATGGTGGGAAGAACATGGGAATTTGCATTGCCTCATGTGTTTGAAGTGGTATATTGATAAAAATGTGGTTTTAGTTGTTTGGAATGGTTACACTGAAGCACTGCTCCTTCCCTTGTGTTATCCTCTGTCAAGCTGTTCTAGAGTAGCTTTGGACTTTGAACATCTGAATTTAATTTCTGTTAACACTAGAGATGTTTAGCTCCCTTTGAGAGACTAAAAGAACAGAAACTTTTGGGAGCAGAGGTAGCTTGTAAAGATAGCAACATTAAGTTTGTTAGCTGCTCCGTAGTAATGAAGCTTATTTCCATAGCAACATTATCAGTTCAGCTCCAGAATTTTGAGACTTTCGTGTGCCCAGTAATTAGAACTAATATCCTAATTTTAGTAGAGATATTACGTATGTATTTGGTGAGAGTCTTGTAACTAAGCACACTGACTGGGGTGTGAAATGTTCTATTTTCCTTGAGTTCTCTTTCTTGGATCTCTTCAGACTGCTTAACTAGCTAAAAACAAATCACTGCAGTCTGCTTTCTTGGTACATAGGACTGGATTTACCATTCGGGAGAACAGAAGCATATATATATATATATAATTTACTTAAATACAAAAGCTTGTTTATCTGTTCAGTCCTTGACAAAACAAAGGCAAAATACAGCATTCAGAATACCCATATAGTCCTCATCTAAATTGCTGTAGTTTAATCCAGTGATGGCCTCTCTGATGAGGGATTTGCATGTGTTACTGCTGAGTCTGGAAACAGAGGGTATAGAGCTTGCTTGCAAGCAAGCCAAGAGGCTATGTGATTGGGATCTGCAGGAAAAGGAGTCCTCCATCCTAGCTTGATCCCAATCCCCACCTGTGCTTCTTGGCTTCCCTGGAACTTCCCATTAACCGTCACAGAGACCAGGGTGCCCTTCGCAGGAGCCATTTTTCTGAGCTTCCCGACAAATACACATTTGATGGGATGCACAGCAAATAGAGAGGGTTTTGGCAGCACACACGAGGATGTTTGTGAGCTGTGCAGAAGTCCCCAGACACTGCCCCTTATCTCCCCACTGCCATTTCTGTAGGGCTGAGGACAGTGATCGTTTCCAGATCACACCAACAGCCACCGTTTTAATAACAAAGCAGAAGGCCTACAGAAAAGCTATGGCACAAGATTGCCATCTTTTCAGTGGATTCAGTGCAATGACCTTGGTTTATATAATTTAGCCCCATATGGCCATACCGCCGGTTCCTTGTAACCATCCTATCAGTATATATATATTTCATAAATATATATGTTTGCATTTCAATTTAAAACACTACATTTTATCCTCATTGATGTTGTCTGTGAAATGTGATAGGAAAAACGAAGCAGCCACAGTCAGAGAACTTAGGTTTGTGTGGATTTGTGTCCTCCATCCCCTAATCCTTCTCAGCTCCTGCAGCACCACTGGGTTTGATCTGCATTTCCAACCTGGTGGGCAAACGTCAGCCCAGTCTGGGACTGATTTGAGTTAAGTATGCAGGGACAGACAGCAGGCTGTTGCCTCCCAGGTTGAGTAAAACACTCCTCTCTGCACCTGGCCTCTAATTTTCACAAAACCTGTCAGGATTTCAGTTTTTGAGACTTGTATCTTCCCTATCTCCAGCTGTCAGATTTGCTTAAAACTGGCCAACAGGTTCAAATATAACTAAGGAAGGACTGACAAATATATATACAATGTGATTGTGTAAGCCTCGATCTCTCTGGAAGCAAGCCTGCAATGTTTTGAAAATAAACCCCTGTGTCTCGGCAGAGTTCATAAAGAAGCAGGTTCAGCATATGCATATAGTAGAAAATAACATTAGAAGACTTGTTCCTGTTGCTAATGAGCTCTGAAGGTAAGAGAGCAGTTAATGTATTCATAACAGACTTGTACTCAAAGATCTGTAAGCAATTTATGGCATTCCATGAGTGGGAAGCCAACGACCATAAAGCTTAGACCCAAATAGAAAATAATTCTGTAGCAAAGGACTTCAGATTTTGCAGATGCAGCAACTCAGCTGTAATCCCCCTGGCAGGGAAAAAAAATATTTAGTACACTTACCACAGAATATCTGAGGACTTGTAATTTAGTCTTGGTGGCCTCCTGGAGTTCTATCACAATTTGGCATCCACTTCCGCCTCTAAGGAAAATGAAACTCTTTTCATTATGACCAATATTTTGCTAACTTGTGTTTATCTGCAAAAATTCTATTACAAATCTAAGCTAAAGGTAGTGGAGAAATACACTGTTGGCGATGGATTTTTGTGTAAATCGGCAGATTAGCCATTCTGAGGAAATAACTCGTGAAATAGACATAATTTGCACGTGAATCATGGTGGCCTTTTGGAGTCTGAAACACTGATTTCTTTTACCATGGGTTTAAATAGCTGAACTACTGTTTAAGTATGACTAATTCTGTGAAAATAGTTTTTTGTTAAGTTTTCAGGTAAAAAGCACAATGACTGATTAGCAGTAGGCAAGTAGGACAGCTTATAGACTGGATCCAGAGGAGCTGCCTTTGTTCCTAGTTGAGCTGCATTTATAAAAGTAAAATAAACGTGTGAGTGATGCAGTGCTATAACCAAGACCTATTCCAAAGTCTAGGTAGTGGCCACAGACTTTCTAGTTACACTGAAGTGCCACTGCTTACGCTCTACAGAAATAAAATTACTGGAATCTTTGTTCCTTTGCTTTGGCTTAGACCTGACAATTTTAGCTCTAGGAAGGGAATTGAACAGGGGGAGGTCATGGCTGTGAGAAGTGCTGGTTACCTTTTCCCTCATTAGAAAGTCTGTGTGATGACACAGCATATTTCCCTCCAGTCAAGTTAACCAAACTGTCTTCACTTGGGGAAGTTTTCCTGCCTGCTGGGAGCCATGCTCTTGAAGGAGATGGAGGGTTTAAAGCCCCTTGCTAACAGTCAAGTTATGATGCCTTTCTTGAAAGTTTACTTTGGGCTTTGGGACATGCATTTTGGGGCTGCATATTGCTGAATACTGCATTTATGTACAGCTCCTGTGAAACTGGAGAATGTTACTAAAACTCTTTGATTGCAAGAGAACTTAAGTTTTTTCCTTACTTTCTCTCATTGTTCTCAACTTCAGTAGGCAATTGTCGTGGTTGAAGCCCAGCCATAAATCAGAACCACGCAGCCTCTCACTCCCCCCCTTTCTCCCCCAGGCTCCTGGAGGGATGGGAGGAGAAACAAAAGGATGTAACTCCCACGGGTTGAGATAAGAACAGTCCAGTAACTAAGGTATAACACAAATCACTACTGCTACCACCAATAATAATAATAATGATGATAAGGGAAATAACAAAGGAAGGGAATACCACTGCTCACCACCCGCTGACTGATAACCAGCCCGACCGAACAGTGATCTAGCCCTTCTGGGTAACTGCCCCCAGTTTATATACTGGGCATGAAGTGCTGTGGTATGGAATACCTCTTTGGTCAGTTTGGGTCAGGTGTCCTGTCTCTGCTTCCTCCCAGCTTCCCCTCCTCCCTGGCAGAGCATGAGACTCAGAAAGCCCTTGATCAGAGTAAACATTACTGAGCAGCAACTAAAAACATTGGTGTTATCAGCTCTGTTCCCAGGCTGAAAGAGAAAACCACAGCACTGCACCAGCTACTAAGAAGGAGAAAAATGACTGCTACTGCTGAACCCAGGACAGCAACAGAAAAGCTTTTTGATTTTTATTTTTATTCCTTTGGGTTTTTATTACAGTCATTTGGGTTTTGAAGATACTGGTTGAGCTAATACTTGGAGGTATGTTTTTGTGAGGTGGGATTTAATGTCCCTTGGCCAAAGGAAGTAGGTCAGTACAAAGGGTAAGGACATTTTTTTCCATTGACTTCACATTTTGATAAGGCTGTTATTTATGGGGGTGTGGTAGAATTATCAAACTAATCCTGTGGATTTGTTTTGTCTTCTTTTCATTGAAACCTTGAGATCTAGGTGTCCACCACTGCCCATAAGCAACATTTGCAGCCCTCAATTTAAAAAAGATTTTATGAACCATTTATAAGCATTTCATCGTTCACAGCAGAAAAATAATTGCCGTTTTAAAAGTTCTGCTTTCCCAGGAGACTGTATCCGAAGAACCTTTTTTACAAGCCCTGGTGGCCCTAGCAGCAATACATAACTTACTGAAATGAAAGAACAGCTGAATATATATATATATATATATATATGTATATATATATATAATTTCAGCTAATACAAAGAAATGGGTCAAAATGTGCTATATTACCAATGAAACATAGTACTTTTTTGCCTTCATGGTATAAGATAAATCATCTTGGCTACCTGACTGTGACAACTATGGATTAAGACTGACATTTAGGTACAAACTTGTGGGAACTCGATCTGTTGCATATAGATGAGGAGGCCCTAACACACAGGCATGTTTTTGGTTTCTCTTCATGTGATGCTTATACCTCATGCATGGAAAAGAGAATTGTGGAAGTGTTTTTAAAGGCTGCAGTATGTTGTGGGATTTCTTGCAGGAGCACTGAGAATTGGAAAGCTAAAGAAGTGCCCTATCATATTTTGTCTGATAAAGGGATTTGTACAGCCTTCTGCTGCAAAAGATAGGACAAGTGGAGTAATGTTTCTAACTTAATGGATAACGTGTAGTAGTAAATATGAAAAGGAAGAGACAGCAGTGTATAGTGTCTTTATTTCAGCCTCCCTTTAAACATTTTTCATTTAAAATTTATATGTAGAACATCACAATCTATTGTGCAAAATCAAGCTAGGTCTACTCCAAGGAAGCTTCCTGTTAACTGGCAGAGAATGCGGAAATTACTTTTGCTAAATACGTTAAGGAGATACCTTTCCCATTCTCTCTGCACTGTGATTCAATGGACTAACGAGTTCTCCTGTTAGATGGGAAAGGTGAAGCATTACAGATGTTTCATGCCAGATGCATTCACTTAAGGAACTACTGGGAACTGTGAAAGGAATTTCTTTGGTGATGTAATGGAAGACTAGTGATTGGCATTACCTTCTGGTGCCAGGAACAGAATGGGGAACCCCTGGAACAGAGTTGGAAGTAAAGAGGAGGATGTGTCAGGGACATTATCACCTAGGGGGAGAAGCTGCCTAGGAGGCCCCAAAACTGGAGGCAACTCACACTGGTAGCCATGGTTATTACTGTAGAGCAATTACACTGGTATTTATTAAATCAGTAATGGAGATGGAAAGGAGCATTTACTGCCCAGGTATACTTAAGTAAGATCTACATTGCTGTGAAATAGTTTTGTTATACTTTCATGAAATGCAGCAGTGCTTAGTAAAATAAGTGAAATCATTTAGAGGAATTAAAGTAGTGACAAGCTAATACTGATCCTTCTAATTACTGAATAAATGAGCATAAAGGAAACAAATGATGCATTCCTGGATTTACAACTGAAGGTTATTAGAATGACAATTTTTTGGTTTGGGCTGTTTCTGAATATACAGGTGTGATTATTTTATTTTTTTTTTCAACTGGCAGTAAGAAAGGTACATAGAAATGAAAATATATGGAAGAAAGTGCACTGTAGAGAAGAAATCTTCTATTTTATCTTTCATAAGGAGCTGGTCATGGGTTTTCTAGACTGGCTTTTCTCTCTGCTTGCATTAATTGCACAGCTGGAAATTATCCCTGCAATAGAAGCTTGCTCTTTAATTCAGTAATTATATTTATTTTCAGATACTTTATGAAGACCAGTGCATTTACTGAAGTTTAAAAAAGCTGGCCTTTTCAGACTTGCATTATGGTGTTGTTTGGATTAATAGTGTACCCACATTCCAGAAGTCACATCTTCTCCAATAAAAATACATGAAGTCATGTTGGCAATGCAGGACACTGGTATTCTGTGAAACTCTATTGCACACAAGGAATTATAGAAATGATAATTTTTTAATATTTTTTTTTTATTCCAGTTTGCTATTTTGTGTACTACCTCTTTTCTGTTTTGTTAGTTAGGTGAGTTTTAGAGGGGCTGATTCTTGTATGAGAAGGGATGTGCACAGAGACCCAAAGCAACAAGTTGGCTTTGGCAGTCAGACAATCAAAGTCTCATGAATTTCAGATGTTTTCAGGCTTCAACCATGTGCTGAAAGAGGGAGGAAAAATGAAAATAGATGAATGTTATCAGACCTACTGTTAGGTTCAGAGGACTCATACTAAATTAATCTGAAGTCTGTGCACTGATCAGTCCTTGGTTTGAATGACTGGCACCATGTTGTCAATACCAGTAAAAACTGCTGAGCATATTGTCTAGCCTTTCCTTGTAACTGCAGCATCAGTCACTCTGTGATTAACATGCTCACAGACACCTTTTTCATCTTCTGCCATAATATCTCTTCCAGTAAAAGAATGGATTAACGGCTGAGCACTCGACGAAAAGAAAGGAGTCTTCTCTGAAGAAGACTATAAGTCCATAAAAAATCCTAATTTATCATGTGTCACTTGGAATAATGAAACACCCTCCTTATTCTGCAGAATCAATATTTTTTTTAAATATAAATGGAAGTATAAAACTGAAAAAGAGGATCATTTGTCTATTGGATACCTGTAACCAAATTATATAGTAACTTTGATTTATAAATGCATTTTTTTTCTGGATGGAGAGAGATCAGTCTAATCACATCACACATTTCTCATTTTCACAGCCAAAATCTCATTCTTCTGGGACATGAGTCAGCCACTTGCATCTTCTCACCCATGTCTGAAGTATGAATACTTATCTAGAAAGATTCAGGAATACTATGTAGCAAAGGAATCCAACTGCAAATAATAAGATAACACAAAAAGAGAAAAAAATTTGCTTGTGTACTGAAATGTAACTTTCTATTTAAGTTTGCAGAAGATGCTCTTAAAGAAGTGGTCAATTTACTTCTTGTACAGTAAAGAATAGTGTACTCAGTATATTGTAAAGGGTGGGTTGTTTTTTTTTTGTACACAGAATATTTTATTAGTAATTAATCTAACATGGGATTTTTTTTTCTTAGTACTGTCCTAGGGGAGTTTATACAATAATTTCCATGGCCACTAGAATTTCTCAAGTATGTACAAATATCTTATTAAAGTAATTCTGATAGGAAACTATTACTTACACTTTCCGGCATGCTTCAGCTGGTGATAGGTGACTATCCAAAAGATTTTGGGTTGCCTGCTGGGCTTAAACCATGACAGCATCCTTCAGCATTTTAGAGTCACTAACCCTCGGAGCTGAAAACTTTACTGACTTTGAATTCTAAGACCCAGGGCTTCATCCTGCCATAATTAGTGCTTCATTCACATTTGAAGATTGCTCACAGTATGTTCAATTTTTGTAGCACTGCACAGGACCAAAGCTTGTGCTGAATTGCAAGCAGTAGCTCAGGCAATGAAATGAACAGAAAATCTTAGATAAGGTAGTCCATATGCAATCAAGACTGGTGCTTTTGTGAAAAAACTGAACTGACATTTTAATAAATATTCTATAATTCAAAGAACTTCCCTATTAGAGTAATTTTTTTTTTCCATTTTGATATCTTTTCAAGGCTTCTGATGAGCAGAGAGCAAGAGCCTTCCCCAAGGAACAGCTTCAGCAGAGTAGTAATTAGGCATGTGAGGTAGACCTTGAAGACAGGTGCTCGATTCCTCATAGTCTAATAGATGCCTCCAGAAATTACACTCACTTGTAACTGGAAGGTAGCATGTGATAACCCATTTTATGTACAGCTTCTTGACTTTCACTGGTGGGCTAGTAATCCATATTTCACAGCTAGCTTTCTGTGTCATCTGGCCTTTGTCAGGTGTACAAACTGTTCTCATACCCCTGCAGTCAGCCTGGTTTTAGATGTTTCATGTTAGTTATCTCGTGAGAAACAAGCAGCCATATTGAAGCTGAAACTAAGTGCCTGTTATAAAGCAATTTCTAATCCCATCCCTAATCTCCCACCACAGAAGTCTGTTCTTTCTGGAAGTTCACATGGTGAATTTTGGTGAATAAGGGTTTTCTAGGAATGTTAGGGAAAGAGACTTAGGTATATTTGTGAAAGTTCACCTAATTTCATAGTCTCAGTTTGGGGTCTTTGTTCTACTCTGAAAGAGCCTGACTAGGCATTCCACTTGAGTTTTGCTTTGCCTGTCTTTGGGGACTTCCTTTGGGCTATGAATGCTTTGTAGGAAATAGGTCACTTGCAGAGAAGTACAATAGACTTGTCACCCAAAATGCAGAAGGGAAATGATTAATTAGATTTTTTTGAAACTTAACTGTAAAGGTTTGTCCTACTTTGTAACTGACATTTTATGCAAATTACTTGGAATACTTGTGTATTAATTAGAAGATGTATATATTATCATATTCATTGTCTTATTGACAATACATGTTCTGAGCAATGTGGAAAGGGTGATAACTTGGCAAATTGGCTGTGTATGAAAGGTTAGCAAAGTCACTGGGGCATTTCAGAGTTGTCAGATGATGTTGGAAAAGATCAGGTTCTTATGGGAAAGCAATGTCCTCAATGATAAAATATGCCAAAGCTCTTGGTACGGGTGAGAACATGCTAGGCATGAAACCTATTCCCTAATAGGAGTAAGGGTTGTAGTTTACTGAGGTACATCTCACTTTTCCTGCCTGGCTGCTGGTTTTCAACCATGACCCAATATGGAGAGAGGGAAAGAGATGATGCCTGACACATCAACAACCACAGAGAGTGTCTGTCATCTTCTATAATCAGCTGCCTGTAGATCAGTTTGAGGGTGGGTTATAACAGGAAAGCTGTTTAGTATAGCTTGATGCAGCATAATCCTAATCCTAGTATCCCACTTGTCTACCCATGTAGAATGTATCCCTACTACAAACTTGAAAAACTGCCTGTTTTGTTGAGCCCACAGACTGATAATTAATGGTTCACGCTCTTATCTGAAGGCCAGTTATGAGTTGAATTATGTGTGGGGACATATCCTGTTTACTTTTATCAGTGACCTGATAGGAGTCACTGTGTTCCCTCAACAACTCTGTGGATGACACAAAACTGGGGGGAACCAGAGGATGTGCTGAAGGGCAGGGCTGTCATCCACAGGGACCTGGACAGGCTGAGGAACAGCTCAACAGGAGCTTCATAAAATTAAACAGGGACAAATGCAAACTCCAGTGCTACAGACTTCAGCATCAGGTCTGTAGGGCAGTGAATTGGGTGTGAGACGGCAGTGTGTACTGACAGGGAAACTGAGCAAGGGAATCTTGGACTCTATTATGAGAAGTGAGTAGACCGAGGGAAGGGATTATCCCCTCTACTTAGCACCTGTTACACTGCATCCAGTCCTAGTCCTTCAAATACAGTGAGGACATTAACAGATTCTTGATGTTTGAAGGAGTTCATCAGAGGCCCCTTAGATAGTGGCCTCTCCTCATCATGTGAGAGCAGATTGACAGAACTGAGTTTGTTCAGCTTGGAGCAGAGACAGCTTTGCCGGAGGACCTGACAGCTGCCTCCAGTGTCTCAGGGTCACTTAGGAGACAGAGCTGGGCTCTTCATGGTGGTCCACTGCAAGTAAACAAGAGTAAGAGGGCATAAGATGAAAAAAGAGAGGTATAGACTAGACATAAGGAAAACAGAACTGTCTCATGAGGACAATGAAACTTGTGCAGTCTCTCTTTCCTTGAAGGTTTTCAGGACAGAACTCTGAGAAAGCCAGTCCTGAATTCAGTGTTAACTTTAGACTAGAGACTTCCAGGGGTCTCTGTGTCCTCCAGCCTGAAAAAGGTCAATAATTCTAGGACAATGGGCCTTTAAATGAGTTCAAAGATGGCAGAATCCTTGCAAAAAAGGAAGGAAGTATTTGCTTATATATATATATATATATATATATATGCAAGAAAGCAGGATTTTTCTTTTATGTCTGCCATCATATTTTTTTTTGTAGAATCCATATTATAGATGAGGATTTGCACATTTAGATGATTGTTTTCCAGTTTTGATAATTACTTTATATACCAGTTTTTCTATTCATTAGACATAAATCACAGCACTTTACAAACAGAAGACCTGATTTATTGTCTGATCTGACTAGTAATGAAGCATTTTGACAGTATCTGGGCTAATTCCCTGCTGTGTAAGCATATGTAGCTGCTTTGAAGTGAATGGCACTACATGCAATTGTGCTAGTGGCAAGTTTGGCCCATTTTTAATAAAACACAATAAATAGTTTTTATGCTTGTAAATTATTTAAATGTTCAGAAAAGGACTTGCTGATGAGCAATTGTAAGAAAAACTTTCCTCTGACACAAGAAATGTCAGCTATTGCCAAGAAAACCACATGAATCTGATCTTCAGGGCTAAAAATGTTGAACTAAAGGCCATCTATTAAATAGGTTAAACACTCAAATTGATGTACGATCCTGTATCAACTCCATTGCTGTTAAAACACAAAAGTTATTCATTTCCTCTGAGCCCATCATCTAGACTTTGTGATAGGTAAGGGAAAGTGTGATGCATTGTTCTGTCTCAGAAAACCTTAGGATTTAGGAAATCTTAGGACTGGTTTAATTCCCTGTGGAGGTGGATCCTGCTCTCTGTTCACTATATGGAGAGAATTAAGGTGATTAGCTTGGACTATATGCCTAAGTTTCAGATTGTTAAAATTAGCGAAGTCCTACCCACAGCTACTACATTTATCTTAATTTTCTCTTTTGCTATTTTGTTTTAAACATAATTTCTCTCCACTCACCCATTTTCTATGTCTTTTTCAATCTTTCTCTATATTCATTGTCCCACCTGTAATTTTTATTTAATTTAACCATGATCTCTGGTGCTGGAACAGCAAAAGGGATTCTATGATGCTTCTACTCCACTCTATTTGCTGAAACATTGATTTTCTTAAAGCATTTAAGTGGTGAAAAAATCTATAAGGCTTATATACAAAGCAGAAACAATAATATAAAGGCATCTTGCTAACTTACAAAGGAAGAGCTGATTCACAGAGCTGAATGCCATTTGGTGAAAGCAAAACCTCTGGTTTCTAGTTGAGGGCAAATGGTAGTGTGATTCTCTGAGGCCCTGCATTGCACACCTGCTCATCAAGAATAGCCATAGTCCAACAAGGTGCAGGAAGAAAGAGCAAGCTCTGGAGAAAATATGGGACTGTCACCTATAAGTTGTTGGCCTTAATATTTTTCAGGCCACAGTAAATATGCAAGGTCAGTCTTTTTATATGAACACAAGTGTGAAATTCTGTTGAATCAGTAAAAATTTGAAGGTGTTTTTAGTGGAGGCTGATTTTTGTATAAGGTCCCTCTCCTTGCAGGTGGAAAGGACACGTTAATATTTCATTTGGTTTGCGTAACAGACACTGATTTTTGAGTCTCATCTAGGAGAATTATACTGGCAGAATATCAGATATATGACAATGTCATTTTTCCATATGAAACTTCATCAATTCGGGGATGTATTTCAGGTACAGTTTTCTGTGATAGAAGTTTGTTTTATAGAAAGTTTATTTAGTGCTTATTTTGGATGTCATCCACTAAAGCTGCTTAACACAAAATCTCTGTTTAACTGTGCAGGCTGTTGAGGAAGAGAAAGATGATACTTTGGGACTGAAATTGAAGGGATTTTTACTTTCTGCGTATTTTGAAGATGTTATCAGCCAAAGGCAATTAGAAAAATGAAATGTTTTTCAAAGTGTAATGGAACTGCAGCTATGTTTTTATATATTGCTCCTTGCCCATACCTTGCACACTTGTTATAGTTTTTTAAAGCAGTCCTAAAGATATTTCACAGAGAAATGAGTTGCAACATCTTTTGTTCCTGTGTGGTTGAAGATTGTCAGCTGCAGGAGGGAACCCCATGGAGGCTGAGGCGAGATTACATTATAGATGCGTATATAGGCATTATAGACACTGCATTTAGAATGGCAGATATCCAGAGAAAGGCTCTAAGCATTGCGAGGGTTGAGTGTTGGAGATTGCAAATGCCGTGATAACAAGAGATGCCTGTGATAATGAGGCCCCTGAGCCCTGAGGAGGGGGCATCAGCAGCAGAACTGCAAGGAGCATCAGAGGAGAAAGGGCATGGGGAATGCCCCAGTCTCAAGAAAAACAATCAGTTGAGGTTCACCCCTATTATACTTTCAAAACCTTGTGTCTGGCAGCGCAAGCCCCTCTGGTTTCTGGGTGTTGGCTAACATCTGTGAAACACCCATTTAGCTTGTGAGCTCAGACTATAGTGCTGCTAATGAAATAAGTGTGCCTGGGGCCCAAAGACTGGCTGCTGAGGAACTTCCCTATGCCACAAAGCTCCATGTCCACCCCTTGCCCCTGACTGCTGTCACATAGCTGTGGTGGGGCTGGGAGGCAGCCTCAGGAAGGGGAACAGCCCAGCCTGAGAGGCTGAGCAGCCATGGCCTTGTGGTCCCTCTCCTCCCATTGACATGCGCAGTGGTGGCTGAAGTGCCCCGTGTCCTGCCATGGTGTGTTCATACCAGGAATGTCATAGGATGGATGACACGAACAGGTGCTCCCTGTCCTGTGCCTTTGCATCTCCCCTCCTGCCTGTCATCCCTCAGGGCATCTGCTCTGAGGAGCAGGAGTCAAGAGAGAATTTCAGCATCATGTATTGGCCTCCAGCAAGGCTCTGGCTCACTCTGGGTGTGTCCCGCCACTGTGTTCATTAGAGGTTGTTCAGCTCTTCATGAAGGAGCTTCTGAACCCTCACAAATGACATGCTGGGGCTGTCGCTGCTATAGTCTGGGAGCTGGCCCTGAGACATCCCTGCAGCAGAGGCTGGGTCCTGCTGCAAAACCCCTGGTTGATGCCTGGGACATTCCTCTTCTGCCTGGCCCTGAATGCACCCACTGCAATAACTCCATAAGTTTCACCTTATTGATGTGAAAATAAAATCCTTGCCATTCTGAACAAGTTTTTCCGGTAACATTGGAGGCCCACTGTTTGAAATTTATCTTTAATGACACTAGCTTCAGAAGCTACGAAGTGACCTGGTATCTTCTAATTGTCTTCATGTTCTTTGATGCCCGCAGTCTGAATGAAAGGGGAAATCCACAAATCCAGTCATGTTTTTGACCAGTGGGTCTGCTGACAGTGTCAAAATACATTATAAACCGATAGCCAAATATTTCACACATGTAACATGGTAAGACCCAAGCTGCAAGGTCAGGAATATATAAGTGTAAAGATAACTGATGTTTGCAGAGATACCTTAAAAATTTGTCTCCTGGTGCATGTAATGTGGTTTTTCTATGTTTGCTTCATAGCTGAGGAATGCAAAAGCTATAGTAAGGTTATAATCAGGTTGATTTGTTTTTCAGTTACTGCTGGGTATATTTTATTTCTGAGGTTGGGACAAGATCCAGCATTTTTAGCCTGAATGTGGATAATACAGGTTACAATTTATTCCTCAAAATGTGGGGCTGCTTATTTTTCCTGTGTTTGACATTATATAATCAAGGATAATTATAGGTATTCACTCTTTGTGGTGAAATGTGGCTAGTGTAACAACATTCTTTAAATAGCTATCTCTGTTTCAGTGAGAAATAAGCAGTTGGTAGTATCCCATTATGCGTTTTAATTAACTTGACTAGTGTGAAATATGTAAGCTGGGAGAGGAATAAAAATTCTTAAACCCCAGAACACATGAACTGGACATATGTCTGTCATGGGCCAATCCTGGTATTAGTGCAAGTGTTTTTGATGCTGTATTAGAGGAGCTGTAATAAAATAAGAGGAAATCCAGGGAGGGGTAAGTTGTCATCATGAGGGAGATATTACAATGCAGCCAAGCACACCAGCTACCTACCAGTCATCTCAATGAGAGTGACTGAGCTACGATAGTGACAGACCAGTAGCAGGAGCTAGAAGTTATATTTGCTGCTGGACTTCTTTTCCCACAAAGGTTCATCAACAGAGATCTCTGGAACAGAAACAAACATGGTCTGAAACATCTAGAATAAACTGATGGGGGGAGCTATGATGTAGGAACTTTGATAGCATAGAAGTTTGTTTCTGCTGTTTCCTACATAGACTTCGTAAGCTGATAATGTAATGTACTTTGTAATCTCCTTTATCTGCATATGCTTACTAAATGTTGTTTTCATCTTATCCTGGGATAAGGCCTCAAGCCCAGTTCTGAAGGAAGAAGCTTTTCCTAAAGGCTCAGTAGCTCCAGGCTTAGGCAGATACATATTACTCCTGTAGTAAGCCAAGCAGAAGTGAGAAGGAGTAGTTGGCTTGAAGAGATGTGTTGTTGAACCTTCTGATGGTGGCCCTGGGAGCTCCCAGGGATGTTCCTTAGAGCCTGACCCAGCCAAGAAAACAGTGACATTTCTGGGAAAAAGGAGCCCTTGCTATATGTTGGGATAGTCCCACTATATTCCCACCACCTCTGCACTTGGTTGCGTCTCTGTCAGGCAGTCTTCCATAGCCAGAGCAGCTGTCCTGCCCTTTCTGTCTTCTAGCAAAGCCTGGTAGCCAATTTATTCACCTAAGAGGTCTCACCACTGGACTCTGCATTGCTTCTTTTAAATTAATGTTGTCACTTTAGCAATGGCAAGAAATTTAGAGCATCGGTGAGGGGTGATCCCTGTACAGTGCAGTGCGGAATTCACATGGCTATATAAAATGGTTTATGATAATCATTTCCCTTCTTTCAATGTATCACCCTGCTTTTCTTTTACCAGCTGAACCTCAGTTTGTTATTTGTTATCCATTATTACTGCTTCTAGGAAGGACCGACACAACCATTACTGAAATTGTTCACTTAAAGTTATAGATGGTGTTCAAAGCACTTGCTGTTTTGTTGAAATGTGCAGTTTTTTCTGACCTCACAATGACGGTAAGGTGCTATACTAGCAACAGCAGTGCATGACATAGGCACCACTGCTTGAACAAAATATAGTCATCAGTGTGGCATAAAAAATGAAAACCAGCTGAGAAAATGAGGAGCTTTGCTCCTGGTAGTGCCAGCATGGAAATTACTTTCTTGGTGTCGTAGCAAGTGTTGGAAGTTTGGCAGGGATGGCTCATTCAGTCCGGGATCATCACAGTGTCTGTGCTTCCTGATTCTGAGCATTGCCAGCCCTCAGAGTGTGGTACATAGCCAGCTTGGCCAGGACAGAGCCATAAAACAAGTTAAAAGTATGGCTATTGCACCTTGCTAGTCAGATGCAATTAGCCAGTGGGAAGCCATGGGTTGGAGAAAATTTCTGTCTGTTCTTACAAGAGAAGCAGTATTTCTTCCTGAGGGATTAATTCTTCTGTTTTTCTGTGAAGATGGTGCCTGTGATGTCTAATCAGCAGCGGGAGCTGTGGAAACAGAGCTATGGTCAGAGAAGATTAAATCTTCATGGTTTCCAGCTGCTATAATAGCTTTTTTAGCTGCTGATATCTTGACTGAGCTGTGATTTTTATTGTGGGTCTGTTTGAGTTTTTGGGGGATTTTTTGTGGTTTTTGTGGTGGCTTTTTATTTATTTGTTTTGGGTCTTTTTATTGATGCTTATAAATTGGCTGTATTTGACCCTAGAAGGACAAAAATTACATGCAAGACACAAGCCACCTTCTGTCAAACTGTAAGCTGTGGACACTAAAACTTGGACACTACAAGGACACTAAAACTTGTAATAGAAAGTGTCTTGGTGTATTTTCCCAGGTTGAAGCCTAGAAATGCTTAACCTGTTTCAGTTAATATTTCCTATAAAGATTCTGCCTGAAGGAGGCACCTGCTGCAGAGAAATTCAGCTTCAGCAGTCAAAGGGGCCAGCCATGTATTCAGGGAAGGACCAAAGCTGGGGCTGTGCTTGTCTGCTGTTTGGGAAGGGAGTCCAGCCTGCCAATCCCTCTGCTTCCAAGGGAGGCCCTGGGCTCAGCTGAGCCCTTGGATGATTCTGGCTTCAACCTACCTGGCACAGAAGAGCTGTTTCCCACAGGGCTCCCCACTGCAAGAACGTAATAATTTGGAATTTGCTGTTCAGGTGGTTTTCCTTCTGAGAACTCATCGCAGGGAAGGAAAATTGGCTAATCAGTTTTGCTTTTGTTTACAGTCAGTTACTGTCTCTCAAGTGGTATCAAATCTCTCCAAGGTGTGAATTATAAATACTGAGGGACTGTGTTTATTTGTTTAGAGAAAGCCCTGACTCAAATATAATTAAAATCATATGAACATTTGTATTGCTCTTATGGAGTCTAAATTTAGACAAAGTTTTCCGCAAGAGGGTGTCTTCTAACCAAAGCATCTGTCAGTGTTTGAAGTTACAAAAGCATGCTCATATAGGTAGATAAATGTGTTATCTACCTGTCACTAATGATCATAAAAATAAACTAGAATAAAGAGAAAAAAAAGATGGAAAATGGAGAGGGTAGGATGGCAGGTATATTACTGGTAAGCAGAGAAAATTGGAAGACAGGCTGACAAGTGAGGACATGCTGCTTGCTTTTCTCTGGACAATCATTATTTCTGCAGGGAGCATCTGTGCTGCAAGGATCCTTTGCAGCAGCTCACGATAAAAGGTGAATAAGCTTAGATTGCCTCATGTTCAATGCAGCATATATACCTCATCCACATTTAAATTGATTCTGTCTCTTGTTTTCAAATTTAAATACAATTCTGGCATTGCTGGCGGGAGTCCCCTCTCCTCTGTAGATAGGTGTGCCGTAAGGCCAAGGGAATGCTTGGGCCTGAAGTGGCCAAGACTCTGGAATCTGTTTGGTGTGCATCTTTGGCCCTATGTAGGTTGCTCAGCCAGGCAGTGAAGCAGCTTTTATTCATAGCAAAAAGAGGATGTTGGGAGCTAAATGGTATCCAGATGTAATTAACACAGCACGTGTATATGAGGAAGGTAAACTTATTAAAGATCACAGCTAACATTTATGAATGGCATCACCTAACACTAACCTTTTTCATTCTGAATGCTGAGAGTTTAGTAAGATGGACAGGGGCTATTCCAGGGCAGCTGGCTTCAGTTCCAGAGAATGGTCTCATGCATGTTTAATTTATAAAAAATTATGAGATTTACCACTGTGTAGATGTAACCTTAGTGGGTTACCTTTAGGATGGCATAGAAGAGCTCCTGGGGCCATTCTCTTGTACCAAAGTCTCAGAATTTGATGTTTCCTCATCCACAGCAGACAGCACTGGTGCTCCCTGTAGTGAACCGGTGAGAAAGAGTGACTGTTAGAGTGGGCCAAAATGGAAGCAAATGGTACAAAACATGGGATTTATTTCTATGAACTAAAAATAGGTGTAATATATATGTGTAATATGTGTGTATACATGTGCATATATGTGTATATATATGTAATATGTGTACATATGTGTGTATGTGTAATAAGTGTAATACATATGTACCAGAGCTGGTCACCTTCAACTGTGGTCCCCTTTCTCTATGGTCAATAAGGAGAAATAAGCAATTTTGGGACTACATTCATGTATGACCTATTTTATTTAGGATGATATGAATCTTAGTGTTACTGAAGTTACTGTTTTAACCCATTGTGGACAGAAAGTTTAGCCAACTACCTAGTGCACATTTACCTGCACTGTAAATGTCTGAGTTCAGATGAATCCAGCCTGAAATATTTGTTGTGTTTTGTGGCACATAGCTTGGGAGTTCCTGAAAAGCTTCCCACATGTTAATTTCACCACCCTTATATACCTCAATGTCTGTAGAAAAATCCAGCCCGTTATCCTTGGATGTTTACTTATGAGGGGCAAAGGGCTTGGCATGCTGAGCATGTTAAAGGTTTTCTTGCTATCAGAGAAGTTAACGTAAGAAATTACTTCTGTTTGCTGTGCGAGTTTTTCTTTATATGAAGACATTTCCCATGTAGTATCAGTGTACGTAGCAGTGAAAACACCAAATACGCTTTCTTTGATATCTTCAAAGGGGTTTTGAAACAATCACAGTTAATCACTCAAAGATATGAAAATAACTTACCCAAGCAAAAAAGAAAAGCCACTTCTTAATCAAAGATACTATGCTTGACTTTCCTTTTAGTTATACTGCTGCAAATTGAGAGCTGCTGGTGTCAATTACATTTTGTTGGGATTTTTGCTGGCTTAGCGGAGATAACGATCAGGCCCCTGGCTTTTAATCAAGTTTGATGTTATTGCATAATATAACCATGGCAAGTTGTTATAATCCCTTAAATAGTTCCATGTGGTAAGAAATCAATTGTGTTACGAAAATTACGCAGCCTTTCAGTTGTGTTAGTGTAGACTGGTCTAATTGCCTCATTTTACCTGCTAAATAAAGAAAATAGTAAGTTCTCTATTGTACCACAACTCCAGTGGATATCATAGAATCATATGAATATTTGTAATTCTCAGTGTAAAAAAGACAGACTTTTTTGGTCAGGGAAGAGTTCTGAATATGCAAAACAATAACTAGTCACTAGTAAGTACATTGTTGTAACAAGAGCCTTGTAATTAAATTAAATTACCATGGTCTTTGATTGCAAACACCTATATAGCCTTATACAGGGACAGAAGTGAAAAAATGGGTGAAATTACAAAGAATTTATACAGCTCATGTAAAAACTATACCTTACTTTATTATGCTGCAGTCCCTTGCCATTATATTTGTATTTCACTCATTGCTTTAAGCTGGGACTCCAGCTTTCGTGAACACTGTTATGGGTCTTTTGGGATATAGGAAAATAGAAATAGTACGTACACAAAAAGCAGTTGCTCTTATATTGGATACAGGCAAGTTGCTTTTCCCATTCTTGAAAGTTATGTAAAAATTTGAAAGGAATGGTTAAGGTATTTACTATGTTAGTAAATTCTATCTATCTATCAGGTTTCTATCTATCTATTCTATCAGGTTTGATTGCTTAAGAGGAGTATTCCATACTTAGAGAGGTCTTAATATTCTGGGAAAAAAATTCAGAGTTTTGGCTATTGAAGATAATGTTTCACTTTTGCCTTTAATTTTGTTCTTCAGTATGACTCCAAGCAATTACTAAAGTCTGGAATGGATTTTTTCAGTTTATTAAAAATAATGAAGTAAGTTAAGAATTGAGAAATATTTCTATGTTCTCCTATCAGGCTGTACCCAGAGGGCAGAATCAAGCTCAAGAGTTCAGTACCTTGAAGTAATTCAGTTCATGAAGAGAACTGTTTAAAAAAATATACTATTACTCAGTTTATGAACTTCAAATGCCTGTAAATAAGATCCCACAATATCCCTGAATAAGGATACTTGGAGCATAATCAGTTGAAAAGAGCAGAAATTGCAGTTTTTAATCTCTTCACATGTAAATATACAGTCTGGTTTTACTGTCCTATGAGTATGATGATAACTTGGAAGAAGTTCTGCTTTTCTGTCTGCTATACTTATGTACAGTGCTTGGGCATGTAATTTTTCTGAAGGTAACCTCTTGGCAGTGCAGAGAGTGCAGGTTATTACTGTGACTCAGCCTGTGGAAGTTATGCGACACTGAGCAATAGTTCCATAAATTCTGCTATGCACAGAAATCATAGAATCATAGAATAGTTAGGGTTGGAAAGGACCTTAAGATCATCAAGTTCCAACCACCCTGCTGGCTGTCACCAAGCACCTTGTTGTTTTTCGTGTGCCTTAGCATGCCTTCCAGGAGAATCTGCTCCAAGATTTTGCCAGGCACAGAGGTGAGACTGACTGGTCTGTAATTCCCCGGGTCATCCATTTTCCTCTTCTTGAAAATGGGGGTTATATTTCCCTTTTTCCAGTCGTCGGGAACTTCACCTGACTGCCATGATTTTTCAAATATGATGGCCAGCGGCTTAGCAACTTCATTTGCCAGCTCCTTCAGGACCCGCGGATGGATTTCATCAGGACCCATGGACTTGTGCACGTTCAGATTTTTAAGATGGTCTCGAACCAGTTCCTCTCCTACAGTGGGCCCAAGGTCTTCATTCTCACAGTCCCTGTGTCTGCCTTCCAAGACTTGGGTGGTGCGGTCAGAGCCTTTGCTAGAGAAGACCGAGGCAAAGAAGTCATTCAGAACCTCAGCCTTCTCCAAATCCTGTGTAGCTAGTTCACCCGAGAGCTTCCTGAGGGGGCCTACGTTCTCCCTAGTCTGTTTTTTATTTGCTATGTACCTGTAGAATCCCTTCCTGTTATCCTTAATATCCCTAGCCAAGTTTAATTCTAACTGGGCCTTAGCTTTCCTAACCTGGTCCCTAGCTTCCCAGACAACATCCCTGTACTCTTCCCAGGCCGCCTGTCCTTGCTTCCACTTTCTATAAGACTCTTTTTTCATTTGAATTTTCCTCAGGAGCTCCTTATCCATCCAAGGAGGTCTCCTGGCCCTCCTGCTGCACTTCCTTCTAGTTGGGATGCAACACTCCTGAGCTTGTAGCAGGTGATCCTTGAAGACCAACCAAGAGTCTTGAGCCCCCCTGCCCTCTAGGGCTATATCCCATGGAACCTTACTAAGCAGGTTCCTGAAGAGGCCAAAGTCTGCTCTTTTGAAGTCTAGGGCAGTGAGCTTGCTGCACGCTCTTCTCACTGTCCTGAGGATCTCAAATTCAACCATCTCGTGGTCGCTGCATCCAAGGCTGCCCTGCAGTGCCACATTTCCAACGAGCCCTTCCCTGTTGGTGAGCACAAGGTCAAGCATGGCACCTCTCCTTGTCGGTTCCTCTATTACTTGCAGAAGGAAGTTGTCTTCCACACAATCGAGGAACCTCCTGGATTGCTTGTGCCGGGCCGTACCGTCATTCCAACAGATGTCAGAGTGGTTGAAGTCACCCATGAGAACGAGGGCCTGTGAGCATGAGGCTTTTCCTATCTGCCTATAGAGTGCTTCATCTGCAGATTCCTCTTGATCAGGTGGTCTATAACATATCCCCACAGTAATGTCTCCCATCGCTGTCTGTGTATGCACTTCTCAGAAAGAAATGCATCTGGAACACAGTTTTGAATATTATAAATTCTATACTGGCAGAAAACAACAAAAATTATCCTATCCACATACATAGTTAATAGGTGTCTCTTTGCTGTTAGTTATCTAGATGTAAATTTCTGTCCTTTGGGAATATCTTGTATCTTGTAGTTACTTTGGCTATGGCTCTAAAACCAAATCAATAGATTCAGTTCACCCAGGTCTTTGCTTGGTCATACTGTGACCAAGGTGAAAAGATACAGTTTTGTTTTCCAATATGAATCACTGAGCATTCGCTTTGTGCTTGGAGTACTCTCCACTATGCAGAAATGCCTTGAAGCACTGTGAGTGGAGTTGCATAAGCCATGAAAGGTGACTGTGGCATTTAGAGGCACTATGAAGTGAGAAAGCAGCGACAGCTTGGATTCTAGAAAGCCACATTGATTGATGGCTTGGCTTTGTGAGCAAAGATTTGGGAAGGGCTTTAACCACGCTTACTACAAGCATGATGACCAAAAGCATGTGGGTTATGCAAATCTGGTTGTAAAAATAGGGTGCTTAGGCAATCAGGAAGTGTCCAACCAGGACTGTCATCTCCTGAGCGATCCCGTGCTACCCATGCACTGGTCCACCTGCATGCAAGCTTGGATCTGCAGCTACCCATGCACCTTGTCACCAACTGTTTCAACCCTCACCTGTCCATACAGACAAGTGAGAGTAAGCCCTTCCAGCCTGCGCAGTGGATTTTTTAGGTGAAGCGCAGCTTGTGCAGAACTGGCCCCACCCTCTACACCTGAGGTTTAACCGCCACAGCCTAGCTAGCTAGGGTGGTGACAGCAAAGTCCACAGGTCATAGGTTTTGTAAGAGTGTCCTTCTCTTTGATGGAAGACCTTACAAGGCTAGACGAGCTCCATCAGCCCGGGTTTGAAGATAGGAGTTTTCCTTCTCCTATGAGGAAGGCCTGTCTTCACTAGTGAAGATTCGGGAAGACCTTCACCCCCACATTCTGAACAAGACTGTCAACTCCTGGGTCAATCACAAGTGACCGATGATGCAATAGCACAAGCGTCACTTTTCACTCTGATGATGTGTCACAATGTACTGTCATCCTGCAATACTAAACTACTACAGCTTGTATCGACTGTGCTATGTGTATGGATGTAAGGTGTGGTGGCAGGACATGTGGTGATTGAGAACAAGGTGAGCAACAAACATAAGCAAACCCAAAAACTCTTTCGTGGTCATGTCTGTAATGAAAAAGACCATATTTGTTACGCACAGATCTGGATATACATGTTTTCTAAAGCAATCAGAATTATTGGCATCACAGGCTGTTTGATCTTCTGGTTAAGTTCATGCTTCATGAAACCTGTCAAAATGTATCATGAAAACAATGGCATTTCATGGGCTTGTGGTAATAATTTAGGATTTCTATATCCAAGGCACAATCGCATCACAGAACTAGACCTGATAGTGGAGTATAAAAAGGAGCAGTAACTACTAACATTTGTTCCCAGTATATTTTTCATTAGCTGATCAGTTTATTGTCTGCTTGTGTGGTATATTTTACTTTGTTTTCTTGCTTTTATTGCTCGTGAGGAAAAAGGTTACTTATTGTAATTGCTAGATTATGGTAGAAATTGAAAGAGCTAACCAGTGGGAAGGTGCGTCATATAAAGTGACAGTTGATTTTCCTCCACTTGCCCGTAAAATACCCTTTTATCCCAAACTTCTCCTAATATCTTACTTTATTTTCCAGAGAGAAAATTCCATGCCTTGGGTACATTTTGTTAAATCTTTGCAGACCACTGATGCCCAGAATATGTTCTGCTTAGCATCATTACATTAATTCTAGTTTTCACAGGCATATGTGTTCCACCCTCCACATCTCTTAACCGCTAATCTCATTTCCATGAAGAGCTTTTAGGCAGAAGCATGCCATAAAAGATGAAATTTAATTTTTCTGGGGCTAGTTTCTGAATGTTACACGGAAGCTTTTACTCTTGGCAACACTCGCGTGGACTTGCTTTTCCTTCAGATGAAAAGTCTAGACATGAAGCAAAAAGCCATGCTCATTTGAAACCTGGTACATTGGCAACAAAGGGACTAGGCATTTTCTCAGCACTGTTTCATCCTAATCGCTACTGGGGAATCTGAAGGTGGTGGTTGCTCTGTGGAGTAGGTCCCACTGACAGCTCTTCAGTTCAGTCCTTGACAGTGGTTATTACTAATGCTGGACAAGCACAGTGCTATCTGTTAATAACCATACTCATCAATCCTAAACTTTCCCTTTACTATTGTCTGAGAGAGAAACAAAAGTCTAAAGGCATGGCTGAGAAAGAAAAACAGAGAAACGAACAAATAAAACCTGGCATAACCATGCTGGCAGTGCTGAAAATGGGAGGTAAGTATTTATGATAACAGGGAGGTATTGTGGAAGTCAAGTCTGGAAAAGACCTCCAATATGGAGTATTTCAGTGACAACTAGGTCCTCTGGTTTCTTAAGATACTGGCCCCAGGTAAAGGATTAATAAAATATTAACCTGACAACAGTTACTTCTCCAGGATGCAGTTGCTCTTTATCTGAAGAAAATAGTGTGAAGAACTTAAAAAAGAAAATACCATTATTAAAACTGTCTTCCTGAACTGATTTGCACATGGAAGATTCATCTAAGAATCGTTTCATCTTGACTGTGTGCCATGCTGTATATCAAATTACATTGGATTTATGCTGCAAGCAGCCATTCTTCAGGAGCATCTGGCTGGCAAAAGCTTATTCCAGCCAAGAGGCAACACAAGCCTATAAATCATCATATTTCATGGATATAATTCTTCAGTCAATCAGTAGAGAGTGAAAATTGTGAAGGTGTTGGTCATAATACATCTATCTAACATTTTTCTTTGTATGATGATGATATTTGAAGCTGTACGGGGCAACTTGTTTATCTGCGCAGAGCCAGATCTTGCCAACAGTGCATTCAACAGTATATTACTCCATAAATAAATGTAATGAAATAAATGCTTGAAATATGAGACTCTGCTTAGACTGGAAAAAAAAAAAGGAGTTACAGTCTGTCCCTGAAAGAATTGAATGGACTTAAGGTGCAAGAAAAGACAGGCTTCCCCTTTCTGGTCTCTGAAAACTTTTAGTAGCTTGCAGTTTATGGCTAGTATTTCCAGAAGAATTAGATGCCCGTACATACTGTGTCAACAGATTTTGTATGGAAGTGCAGTGAATTGTTAAATGTCTTCCATTTCATATACAAGTTTAATTACTGTAATTTTCTTCATGCATTTTTTTACTCTCTAATAATAATGACAGATAAGTAGTAATAAGATAATACAATAGCAAAGAAGGATTATAGCATGAAATGGGAATTAAAAAAAGCAAAGCTTCTGTGTCATCAGCACAGCAATAAAAAGGCATTACTAAAAAATCTTGGTCTGAGAGGGAGAAGCAATTTCTCAGGTGCTAAAGCTTTAATCTAAATTGTGTTGAAGAAGACAGGGATTTCCCCACAGATTATGATAAAGCTTTTACAGGTGCCCAAACAGTACTCACAGTCTTCAAGATAGTGAATCCTATCTGTCTAGTTTCTTCTCTTCCCAGCTCTGTATGTGCAGTTTCCAAAGACTGGTGGCCTTACGGGAGGGTCTTCTGTGATTCGGTTGGATTAATAGAGCTAGTGTTTGGTTTTTTTGCTCTTGACCTTCTACTGGCACCATCAGCCAACCTGACAACATCTGCCACATGTCATTCAATCATTTGTCTTATTTGACTGGTACTTATTTGTCTTTCTTTCTGAAATTTGTGTTTCTTACTCCTGCTCCATGATTTCTGTTGTTTGTTTTCCCAGGGCAATCCTGATTTCACATGAAGAGGCCTGTGATCCAGTCTTTGCTGATCTCAGCCAAGGGCCAGTATGTAGAGAGCAGAATGTTTTTGGCTCTTAATCACTTTGAGCACTTAATTTCTTTCTTAAATAGAAACAGAAGTCATAACTGTTCTACAGCACATTGTTCAGATCCCTCTGGCAAACACTGACCTAGACTGAATGTTTCCCCATG
Source organism: Neopsephotus bourkii (assembly GCF_033783945.1). Lineage (NCBI taxonomy): Eukaryota > Metazoa > Chordata > Aves > Psittaciformes > Psittacidae > Neopsephotus > Neopsephotus bourkii. The sequence continues at coordinate 10,216,707 of NW_026902113.1, forward strand.
CAGTGTCAAGCTGGTGCATCAGGTTGGGTTCAATAATAGGTATAGAATCAATAATATCCATATAATTCAATAATATCCATATAGAATCATAGAATATCTCAAGTTGGAAGGGACCCATAAGGATCATCTAGTCCAGCTCTCTGCTCCTTGCAGAACTACCTAAAACTAAACTGTATGACACGAAGCCTTACCTTGAAGAAATTCATGGAAAAATCTCTGCCAACAACCTTTAAGAGAATATATACCCCAGGTACACTGGGCTGAATTTATTTGAATTTGACAGTTCAGCCCAGGTACCTCCAAACCATGCCTTCCCAAGCCCTCTGGTAGAACCATAAGCTTGCAGGGCAGCAGCCACTGGTCAGAGATGCCCAGTTCTTAGCAAGTTTAGTACCGTGTCCTAAGAGCTTCCAAGTAGCACTTCTTATTTGTTTCAAGTGGGACTAGGAGAAGATTATACAGTTTCATCCCCAAATTAGAAATCTTTATAAACGGGGGAATGTCCAGGTGCTATTTCAGGTTTTGAAACCGAGTTTTAAAAGTCAAAAAAGACAGAATTAGGACTTCATAAAATACTGTGTAGCTATGCTTTATTTCAAATATCTCCAACCCCCAAAAAAACCCACCCCCCAAAAAAAAACCCCAAGGAAATGAATAGGATTTTCATCATCCATTACCCAGTACAGATCTGAGAATTTAATTTTTTTGCAAAACTGCTTTGACCAACTTGACTTTGAACTGATACATAGTTACTTGCTGATACATAAGATTCTCAGACATGCCATGGGCTGGAGTCAGTGAGAAGTTAATATACTCTCTTAATGCAAAGCTTTTACTAGAGAGGTCTTTATAGGATCCATCTGAGATCACCCAGACATAAGGAGTCCTCCAAATTATGTTAACCTCTTTCTTGTCTACATGATACTTGTCTGAGAGGGATAGAAGGTGCACCTGCCTGGCTTCCTGCAGATGTTCTCGGGTGACAGTATGTAACATTAATCACCCTGCTGCCTCCACTGAGCTGTCATGTAGGTTTTATGCATCATTTATGCATCCTAGAGCACTGTGAAATCCCTTCCTCAGGGCATCCAGTCCCCCACAAATTCCTGGGGCAGCAGACACCTACCTACAGGTGAAGGATGTGAGCTGCAGACAGAGATTTTCCGAAGGGAGTTACTGGGCAGCTTACTCATTCAGGGACATGAGCACCCCTAACTTCCTTACAGATGACCATCATCTTTGTCAGAAGAGAAGATCCTAGTAAAAAAGACTAGTAAAAAGGGATGGTTGGCTTCTAGCTTTTCTTCCTCGAACTCAGAAGCAGATAGTGAAAGAACCAATTTTAGGCTACCATCTCTAGTTAGAGGGTTGCTGGGAAGCCAAATGCACCTCAGAACTGTGGAAGACAATGAGAGATGCTTCTTTTATTACTTTGTTCTTTTGTATTTGGGAAGCCAATATTGATCAAAATCATTCTTGTATCATCTCTTGGCAGGTTTTCCCAGTGCACTGTGGTTGGTAATTTACAGCAGAACGTTTCTAGAAGTAACCATAACTGACATCTAAAAGTGGATTATACTAATTTAAAAGCTTGGGCAACTTAAAAGGCAAGGCTATCAGGAGAGGTAATATCACACATTGTAACAGCTGATGTAGCTGGGCACATTTCCAAACACCCATGCCCTTCTCAGGATTGCTGCATAGACAGACTATAGAGAAACAAAATTCCAGTGCCTTCCTTTCAAATGTGGCATTTCTAAGATGCCTCCCACTGCTGCAAATTAGTGTAAGTTTAGAGTAAGTCTGATTTATAGCCATAGCACATGTTGTGAGTCTGGAAACTCAACAGCATTTTATTACCTACTAAAGAAGTTGTTTATTTAAATGATTACTTCTTGTGACATATACTAGAAGATAAACAGTGTATAAATGAGTAAACTGTGTGACTGAATATTTTGAGACTAGCCTCTTCCATTCATTTTTTGCCATTCAGTTCTGAATTTATTCCACAATTATTGCAGATACTGCTGCTACACGTTCCAGAAAAAAAAAGTCTCTTCAGCTGAAGGAATCAGTGTACCTTACAGGAACTACAGGTTTTATCTTCTTTTCATTTTAATAGTCAGTTGCAGTTGAAATCAGTTAAGTTGCTATTTTCAGAGTGAAAAGCAATGATAACTCATGTGATAATTCTCCCAGCTAACAAAACTAAGGAGCCTTATTTTAGAGATGCATAATTAAACATGATGGGAAGGTGCCTTATTCCATGGCCTCGCAATTCTTTCCCTATTAACATGATATTTATGAATATAAAGGAGAAAAAACAGTTTCTAGTTGGACAAAATGTATGTATCTTCTGCTTATAATCCTGAACTGGCCTTTTTTTGTCCCACTCCATTGAAAGTATCATTCAGTGCAAGCTCATATCTGCAGCCATTGTGCTATAAAAGGTTCTCTCACTTTACGGCAGAGGTGTGGTATCTCATTTTGAAAACTGATGTAGAGCTCTAGTCTCTCTTGGTCCTCTGGTCAAGCACCAAGAAGTAGTGAAGGACTGAGTAGTGAAGGACTGAAAATGTCCTGTGGTCCTGATCTCACCGTATTGACAGTAGGGTTTCTGCCTACCCGATGTCATGGAGAATGTTAAGAGCTCACGTAGCCAAGACTGTTTTGCCTGGTGGCCTGGAAAGGCTGCCTTTAATTGGAGAAAAAGTGTCTGGTGGAGCAGAAACTTTCTTTTTTCCCTCTCTGTTTCTCTCCCTGCTGCCTTTTTTTGCTGACATTTTGCTACCTGCTGAGTTGTAACTGAGACTACTTTGATGTTACCCTAATAATTTCTTATCCTATCTTCCATCTCCAGAACAGCCCCATTTCAGCCAGTGGCTTCTTGTTACCAGCTTGGTATTCTGTTAATTGCTTGGTCAGACTTTGCAGGTCTTCTGCTGGGCTGAGGGAGATAAGCAAAATCTGACACTGACACAAATGTGTCAGTTCTTGATGACTAGTCATTGAGGGGTGATGTATGTGTATATTCCCTTTCTTTTCTTCTGGGCTTCAGCTCCAGTAACCATTAAATCTGTTACTAGTGAGGCTAGCTAATAAAGCCCATCACATCCTGCCTGGCATTTGTCATACTTAATTGAAGGCACATATGGAAGCGGTTGCTTATATTTCCATTCAGTTGGTGCACAGATATTGGTATTTCTGAAGTGCAATTCAGGAGACTTATTTTAGACTTTTACAGTGATTATTTCTGCCCATGGCCTGTGACGAAAGTGTAAATGCAAATCTTAAATGCCTAAAAGCCAGAAGTTTAGGTGTAGTGTCTCCAGTGTAGGTATGGAAATTTACATCAGGTTGATCCCTCTGCTGATGCGTTTTACAATCAGATCCCTTCTTTAGGCGAAGTGTTTAAATGTCAGCTGCTCCAGCAGCCACTGTCTGTAGCAATGGAACTCAACTGTGAGGAGAAACACTTTTCTGGGGACTGCTATCTGTTCCAGACCCTCACACCCATTGGTGCCTTATACTGCCTCATGGCCACAGGTGGACTGTAGGCAGATTCTCGTTCCAGTGGCCATTCTCATGTCTTAACATGAGCAATAGAACCTAGTAGAATTATTTCAATTATTTTTTACAGTTGAAACTATTTCCAGAAGAGAACTGGTGGGGAATGTTTTTAACAGTGTTCTTCCTGTATCTTTGCTCAGGGCCCTTGCAACATACATATTTCAGTCGGAACAGCAGGGCCAGCACTGAAGGGATCTTGGGAAATCATAGCTCTGTTATTTGCCAGATAATTGCTTAGTGTGCTGATTCCCGTGCACGTTTCTGATGTGCAGTACAGCTTTATAACAGTGTTGCAGAATAACATCAAGGTATTACTTTTTCTTTCTTAGTGACTAATCATTGGAAAATTTGATGTTGTCTGACAGTTTAGCCATGGTCATATACAATCTAAATCTTTGCTGAGAGCAATTCTGAGTGTATGGAAGGAAAACAACAACAGTGTCTGAATTACAGTTTTTTAGACAAATCAGTTCTGATTTTAAAATTCGGCTGTTAAAGTTTCTGCATGTTGTAGAAAACAGTGCAAGTCAGGCTAATGTACAAACACATTTTTGTCTTGGATAGAATGTGTGTAAAATACAGCAGAGCTGTCATGACTTTTTTACCAATCCTAAAATATAATCACTGTTTTCTAATACACATCTTAATATTTTAGTGATTTTCCACATCTCTGTATCTTCAGAAAACAACTTCTTCTATTGAAGTGCCGACCTTTTTCTTAAATAAGAAACTCCAAACCCTAACCTTCATTTTCACAAAATAAATTATGCAATAAGTCTTCTTTAATTATCTCCTCTTCGACTGCTTTGGTGCCTGAGTTGTTCATTGCTCTTGCAGAGAAAATAACCCCCTGAACTTCCCTAATGGTTACTGTGCATGTCAGCCGTAGTGTGTGGACTCTTCAAAGGATCACTCCTATGACCCAATCTCAGTGCTCCCTAAAGCTCACTAGTGATTACTATGTTATGTTTTAGTAGTGACTGTGAAGTGGTGGGGAGTGCTCTTCACTAGTTTTTATTCATGGAAAAGCTTTGTGCCATTGAAAAATGCAAACTGCATACTGATTAATGTGCAAAGGACAACTAAGGTCAAGGTCACGTATAAAGTGGGAAAGTTGCCACATATTGATAGATTAATCAAACAGGAGGAGTGAATGAACCATACATAACAGATGTTAGCCACATCACTTAGTGGACTATTGGAAGGTGCTTGGGTGTTATTATGGGTAAGCCAATACAAGGAGCTGCATAGGAGGGAAAACACTTGGCTTTCTTCCCACACCATGTGCCTTTTTGTTTTCTTCCCTGTTTTCACAGATAAATAGCATGGTTATGTTTGGTCTTGAAGGCTTCTGCACCTCTGACCTGAAAACAGACTGGAGGCAGTAGTACGGAAAATCCCAGCTGCTTTGTTCTCAGCTCCTGGTGGAGCATTGCGTTCAGGGTAATCCTAAGTGATCAAAGTACTGTGTTGGACAGCATAGCAATCTGAGAGAACACCTTGGCAAATCAATACCTTCTGTGCTTGTACTGAGGGCTAGATAGCTGAGTTCTCTCTGAAGACTTACTTTTCCCTAGAAAGCCTTTGGTTATTACCCAAAGCAGGGTTGGATGTATCAGTCAGTCAGTCAGTGACTGACCAGACTGTGCCCTTCAGGTCAAATTCTGGCAACACATCAACCCACTAACTCTGGCTGAGACTGGACCAGTGCACTGCTGAAAATGATCTTTTTCTTGTACCAGGCACTCAGTGTCTGTCAAAACTGAACCTGTGAAGTCTAAGCTCTTTTTTCATGTTCAGGTCCAGGATGATTTTCTGCTGAAGATATATACATCTAAAGATCCATCTAGGGCTTTATAATCACCACCTCTGCAGGAGTTTGAAGCTGTGGCATGCTATTGACATCCAATGGAAGCCAGGCAGACAAAGCTTTCTCTTTTGCAACAGCCTCCCAAAATAAAAGATTTTTTTTTTCATAAATATTTTTGCACTAACAATAGTATTTTTTTTCCTTTCCCAGTTTTTTTTAGTAACTTGATTCAGTCTTTAATTCCTAAATGTGACAGGTGACCTCTTTGGGCCAAGTTTTAACTTGCAGCTTGTATTTATAAGAGAGAAGTAGGCCATGGAAAACCAGGCTTTGAAATGGAAATTCTGCCTCAGCTACAGCCATACCAGTGCTGTTCAGAGCCCTATTTTGTTTTCTTTTTCCCAGCGTCAGCCAAATCAGGCTCATTGCTCCTTGTTCAAAGAAGAAGTATTAACTTTCCAGAATTCCCTGTGCTGCTGCTTGCGAGCCTTATAGACACTGTCAAATGCTGTATCCAGTATTGCATGTCTTTGAGCAGGTCTTGAGTTTCTAAGAAAAGGCTATTCTTCTCTGAATTCCAGAGCCTTCAAGCTAGATCTAGGATACAGGAAACACAAACAAAACTGAGGTATGTTTTCATATTCCAGTGTTTGCATGTTATTTCCAGGCCAGTATGTGCATTTTTGCTGGATAAACCTACGCCAGATGTATGCTTCTGTCTTAACCAGGCTTCCATTAAAATCAGTAGCTGATCATACAGCATGTGTAAATCAATATTGCCTATCTGTGGGAACAGCCAATGTAAGACTGGAAAGTTCCTTAAATGTTTGCTTAATAATGAAGTGAAGTGAGGTAAAGTGAAAGTTAGATGAAAGAGAAACTGGAACTGCTATACAACTGGATGGCCACTCTAATTGTGAGCTATTATTAGCATATTCCTATTTTTTAAGCAAGTATGCTGTCTCTTTTATTGTTTATTTTGCTTCTAAATATATGAATTCTGATCTCATTCCATTTGCTGAAGTACCATGTTTTGGCAGAAGGCAAAACTTTCTGCAGAGTGGCTTGCAAGTGTTGGGCTGCGAAGTGTTTGGCAGTGATGCTCAGGAAATGATCTGATACAGTTTGGGAAGCATGTTGTACTCATATGCAATACCTGAGAGAATGAAACCATGAGCACAGTGTAGCGTGCCCAGAAGTTGCACAGGGTAGCATAAAGCATAACTCCTTGGCATTTTCTCCACCGCTGAAACAGCAGGATTTTAGCTGACAATCTTGCCTGGCCATCTGGTGAAAGAGTGTAAAAGAACTTTACAAGGACTAATTATTTCCTAGATTAATATTGCTGACAAGTATTCCATGAGACAGTGTGTATGTTTGCAGGGTGTTATGCTACTAGAAATGCCATTAATTATTTTGCCTGTGATTCGTCAAACACTCGATTCTATATGCTGGCGTTCTGCCCCAACATTGCCATCTGTGTGTATCACAGGCTATACCATAGTATTTATTTCAGATCTTTCCGGAGATATTTCCATTTTCAAATTTAAGAGCCTGGATTAAGTAATTTTTAATATCAGACATTAAAAGAATCTAACTTTTTAACACAATTTTCTTCCCAAAACTTGTCAAAATCTGCTTACTAAAAGTATGCTGAGTGTGCTCAGTGGGATGTACTCTCGTCTAACTGCTCTGGGCACTGCAGTTTAAACTGAGTTTAACGGTTGTATGCATTTTTTGACTTTTCCATGTTTGGTTTTGTTTCTTGGGGTTTTTTTATGTCACTGTGACATAGTGACATTTTATACGCTGTAACTAAGGTATAATATTTATTATGTTGTAAAAATGAAAAACACAGTATTTGCTATACATATTAAAAATATTTATGCTACACATGGAGGCATGTCAATAATTTCATCAAAGATAGTAACATAGTTAATGTAACCATCAGAAATATTAAAATAGTGATAGACATACTTCTGGTATCAAAATAATGGAAAGTTTTTTAATAAGTTTAAGCCAGTTTTGCTTTCATGGCTTTACTGGATTCTGATTGATAATAATTTTCCTCCCAACATAGAAATCAGATGCAATTTCACGTCTGGCAAAGAACTGTTGCTTTCATTGATTTATCTATAGAGCCCTTACTAAGAATAATTTCAAATTGAAGTGCCCATAGCTTCTTTTTGACCTTCTGTGTTACTTTCTGTGGCTTTAAGGTTTTTTAAAATTTAAGTTGTACAAACCTGGTCTGATTAGACAAACTTCTCTGGGTTTTTCTGTTGTTAAAACAGATGTCCTGCCTTATTTGCAGTAAAGTACAGGGGAAAATGGATGACCCGGAGAATTACAGACCAGTCAGTCTCACCTCTGTGCCTGGCAAAATCTTGGAGCAGATTCTCCTGGAAGGCATGCTAAGGCACATGAAAAACAACAAGGTGCTTGGTGACAGCCAGCATGGCTTCACTAAGGGCATATCCTGCCTGACCAATTTGGTGGCCTTCTATAATGGGGCTACAGAACTGATGGACAGGGGTAGAGCAGTTGATGTCATCTACCTGGACTTGTGCAAAGCATTTGACACTGTCCTGCATGACATCCTTGTCTTTAATATTGGAGAGATGTCAATTTGATAGGTGGACCACTCGGTGGATAAAGAACTGGCTGGATGGCCACACGCAAAGACTTGTGGTCAGTGGCTCAATGTCCAGCTGGAGACCAGTAACGAGTGGTGTCCCTCAGGGATCGGTGTTGGGACCGGTCTTGTTCAACATCTTTGTTGCTGACATGGACGGTGGGATTGAGTGCGCCCTCACCAAGTTTGTCGATGACACCAAGCTGTGTGGTTCGGTTGATACGCTGGAGGGAAGGAATTCCATCCAGAGGGACCTTGACACGCTTCTGAGGTGGGCCAATGCCAACCTCATGAAGTTTAACCATGACAAGTGCAAGGTCCTACACCTGGGTCAGAGCAATCCCAGACACAGCTACAGGCTGGGCAGAGAAGAGATTCAGAGCAGCCCTGGAGAGAAGGACTTGGGGGTGTTGGTCAATGAGGAACTGAACATGAGCTGGCTGCAGTGTGCGCTTGCAGCCCAGAAAGCCAACTGTATCCTGGGCTGCATCAAAAGGAGTGTGACCAGCAGGTCGAAGGAGGTGATCCTGCCCCTCTACTCTGCTCTTGTGAGACCTCACTTGGAGTATTGTGTGCAGTTCTGGTGACCTCAACATAAAAAGGACATGGAACTGTTGGAACAAGTCCAGAGGAGGGCCACAAGGATGATCAGGGGACTGGAGCACCTCCCATATAAAGATAGGCTGAGAAAGTTGGTCTGGTTCAGCCTGGAGAAGAGAAAGCTGTGTGGAGACCTCATAGCAGCCTTCCAGTATCTGAAGGGGGCCTACAAGGATGCAGGGGATGGGCTCTTCATTAGGGACTGTAGTGATAAGACAAGGGGTAATGGGTTAAAACTTAAAAAGGGGAAGTTTAGATTGAATATAAGGAGGAAATTCTTTTTCATTAGGGTGGTGAGGCACTGGAATAGGTTGTCCAGGAAGGTTGTGAATGCTCCATCCCTGGCAGTGTTCAAGACCACGTTGGACAGAGCTTTGGGTGGCATGGTTTAGTGTGAGGTGTCCCTGCCCATGGCAGGAGGGATTGGAACTAGATGATCTTAAGGTCCTTTCCAACCCGAACTATTCTATGAAAGCGGAGCAATCACCCAGTGGAGCAACACATATGGTCTAAATTCACTGATTTATATTCACTGGTAAAATGCAAATCTTTGGAGAAACCTTGCGGAGGGAAGAAGCATCATGTTATTCCTTTAGGGAGAAAAAGAAGAAATCAGACTTTATAGAGCATGGGGGAGTTTCCTTAAAAAAAAAAGAAAGTGTTTTCAGAGTGGCTAACTGTGTGGAACAATAAAAGGCATTTTAGACTGGAAAGAGGATCGTGGTGGAATCTGTGCAAGGGCAGTTACAAGATAAAATGGAGATAAAACGGAAAAGATAAGTTTTATGATGGGGAAGTAAGATGCGCCTTGTGAATGAAGCAGGGATGGTCTTAAGGGAGAAGGGTGTTCTTGCTTGGGAGAAACCTCTGGGCTTTGCAAACTGTGTTCAGAAATATCACCCAACCCAACTCCCAGAGCTAGTACATGAACTTTTCGAGGGGAAAAAAATAATCACTGATCATTGAAAATGGAACAGGTAGGTTGAGAAGACACAACTCAGTGGCTTAGATTATTAAACTGCTTCAGGGATACACTTTCCGTTTCTTGTCACAAGGACTACCGCATTCAACCTAGAAACTTCTTATGAATGCCCAAATAAATCCTATATCCTTTCTGTTTTGTTACCTTTGCATTTGGGAAGCATTTTCTTTATTTGTATGACCCTCTTTGAGTTCTAGCACAGCATAACTCAAGAATTTGCTCTTAGTGCAGTGTCTGCCTATCCCTGACTCTAGCTGAAGAGGTGCTTTATACTCCAGTGTGGGGACCTGTATCTTAAATACAGAGTGACACTGACATCATTATTAGTAATGACCCAAAGAAGTAGCTCTGCTCCTTTTGCAGTAAATCCCTGCTCCCTGTAGTGTTTTGCAATAAGTCCTTGTTCTTCTGTGTGGTTTTAACTCTGGAGCAGGTAACACAAGGAAGCTGCGTCAGAAGACAGCACAAGACAAACTCTTGAAGAGCATGGAGACAAATGTTTTTACAAAACAGGCTATATGACTGCACTTTACTTTCAGCTGCCAGAAGCCCAGGTGGTGGTTTTCCTTGAAGGAGTTAGACCTGTTTTTCAAAGGCTTTTCCAGAGTCTTGCCCATAGGATTCACCACTCTAACTATAGGAAACATGACTGCAAAGCACCAAGCCAAGATTTACCTGACTTTAACCATATAAAAGAGTCAGGATGATTCAGGCCACAAGTCTAACTTGAATTTCCATTAAGAAATGCCTCTTTCTTTCAGCAGGTTGAGTAGATCTGTATGGCTTGTCTAAATTCAGTGCTTGCCTCTTAGGCAGTATGCTTATTGGAAAGAAACGCTGCTCTGCAGAGATGAAGTGATTTGACCACCACTAGAATTGGCTAAAGTCCAGATACCTTCAAGTCAGAGGCTCTGGTCAAATGTTGAGATTACATTGTAGGTGTCTATGTCTGAACCACCCCTCAGGCATATTCAGGTCAGCAGAGAAAATCATCTCAGCTCAGTCTGAGCTATTTAGAATCATAGAATAGCTTGGGTTGGAAGGGAACTTAAATATCATCTTATTCCATCCACGCATTCCATTGGCAGGGACTAGATCAGGTTGATCAAAGCCCAATCCAACTTGGCCTTGAACACTTCCAGGGATGGGGCAGCCACAGGGCAACCTGTTCCAGTGTCTCACCATCCTCACAGTAAAGAATTTCTTCTAAATATTTAATCTAAATCTTCCTTTTTTTTTTTTTTTTAAGTTTAAAGCCATTCCCCCTTGTTCTATCCCTACCTGCCCTTGTGAAAAGTCCCTCTTCAGATTTCTTGTAGGCTCCCTTCAGGTACAGGAAGGCTACTATAAGGTCTCCCTTGAGCTTTCTCTTCTTCAGGCTGAACAAGCCCAGCTCTCTCAGCCTGTCTTCAGGAGGTGTTCCAGCCCTCTTACCATCTTCATGGCCCTCTTCTGAACTCTCTCCAACAGGTCCATGTTCAGTACTCAAGGTGGGGTCTCACAAGAACAGTGTATAGTGGGAGAGTCACCTCCCGCAGCTTGTTGGTCAGGCTTCTTTTGATTCAGCCAAGCATACAGTTGGCTTTTTGGGCTGTGAATGCACACTTCTGAGTCATATTGAGCTTCTTGTCAACCAACATCCTCAAGTCCTTCTCCTCAGGGCTGCTCTCAACCCCTTCATTTCTCAGTCTGTACTGATACAGAGGGTTGCCCTTGCCCCAAGTGCAAGACCTCACACTTGACCTTGTTGAATGTCATGGAGTTCACATGGGTCCACCTTTCAAGACTGTCAGGGTCCCTTTGGATGGCATCCTTTCCCTCCAGCATGTTGACCAGATGTTAAACAGTGCCAGTCCCAATACTGATCCCTGAGGAACACTACCAATCGCTTATCTTCACCTGGACATTGAGCTGATGGCCACAACTCTTTGAGTGTAATCATCCAGCCAATTCCTTATCCACTGAGTGGTCCATACATCAAACCCATGCCTCTCCAGTTTAGAGACAAGGATGGCATGCAGGATAGTGTCAGATGTTTTGCACAATTTCAGGTAGATGGTGTCAGTTTCTCTTCCCTTATCCAGCAATGCCATAACCCCATCATAGAAGGCCATCAATTTTGTCAAGCATGGTTTGCCCTTAGCGTAGCCATGTCCATCTCCTTATTGTCCATGTGCCTTGGCATAGTTTCCAGGAGAACATGCTCCGTGATCTTGCCAAGCATCGAGGTGAGACTGACATGCCTGTAGTTCACAAGTTCTTCCTTTTTTCTCTTTCTAAAAATGGGGATAATGTTTACCCTTTACAGTTAGTGGGAACTTCACCAGACTGCCATGACTTCTTGAACATGATAAATAGTGGCTTAGTCACTTCATCTGCCCGTTCCCTCAGGACCTGTGGAAGCGTCTCATCAGGTCCCACCTTCAGGTTCCTTAGATGTTTTTGAATCTGATCATCTGCAGCAATAAGTTCTTCATTCTCCCATAGAATGAGTCAGATGAATTGTGACCTGAAAATACCTTATTTTCTCTATTGTTTGTGAAAGGAACTTGAGGATGTTAGTTCAGCTGTAGATGCTTGCAGAAAGGTGAGTCCAGCCTCTCACTGTAGCCCTGTAGCACTGTAGCTCTTTCTCCCATATATCCATTGTGTCTGATTCCCTTTTTTCTTATCAATACAGGACCAGCCTGTTGTCACAGCAACTTGGGTTGGTTTAAGCAAAATGAAAGGGTGGAAAAAAATGAGTTGCGTAATTTGAAATGTCTTCCTACTGAAGAGCTGAATGACAGAGCATTAGACAGGGTAAACCTGAGCATCAGAGATGATTTAAACCTGTTGCTCTCTCACAGTGTGAAAGTGCCCTGTGTGCTGGAGCTACGTCTGTACAAGAGGAGTAGGCTGGGTGTGAGGTCTGAGTGCCCAGTCTTAACTTGCCAGCTGCTATTTTTATTGCATTACCTCACAGAGCATCCAACTGAGAAGAGTTCCTTGCTATGTTAAGTACAAGGAGTATGCAAGAAGTTTTATAAAGTCTTTGACTTTAAAGACTTTTGACTTTAAAGACTTTTTAGCGAGTCTTGGAAAAGCATGCAAACTGAACACACAGGTCAAACAAGGAGCAATAAGGAGAGAAGTCTGTGGGGGACCCACCATGAATTGAAAATAGGCGGACTAGTCATCTATACTGTTTTTATGAATTTGGTTTTATGCTTCAGTCATCTTTTTTGGGGGTGACTTTAGTGACCTATGCTAGTCAAGCAGGTGAAAGACACCTGTATTGTGTGAGTCAAATCCCGACAACGAATTAAAAGGTGCAGCAGCAATAAAGGATCTGTTCTTATAAATTACTTAGCACACCTTCAAATTACCCCTTTTAAAAAGACTGAGGTGGAGCCAAGAAGTGAGCAAGCTCAGTATAACTAAAAATTAAGCAAATCTCTTGTGTCTCCAAACCCTAGCTTAGTGTTACAACATTTCAAATAATACCTTTTCACTAGACTATACTTCTCAATGAAATATTTGTAATGTATTATATGGTATTCTTCTATTCCAGGTTGTTTGGTGTCATGGGTGATCTCCAAGGTGTCTTCAGATGAATGGGGTTAGAGTTTTTTTAATGCTGGGTATTTCCAAGCATGCTATTCAGTTGCCTTCCACAGTCCACATACACTATGGTGTTATCTCCCTCTTTTACTAAAAGCCCTGTATGTTACATACTGAAAGGTTTACACTGAGCCATACTTATTTCATGAGCAGTCCCATTTGTACAAGGTGCTTCACCGTGTGGCTTTGTGGTCTAACCCCTTACAAATGTAAGAAGGTTTTTTCCAAATGTGCTGTGTTTAAGTATGTTGCTTTGGTTTCATTTGGGGGGGGTGTGTGCATAAATATGTGTCTAAACAGGAGAGAAAAGAAAATGTGGCAACTTCTTGCAGCAAATAATTGTTTCTGAAAGCGGGGAAGGATCATTACACTGTGTTTGCTTAGCTGTAGATTGATTCTGTGTGGATACGGAACCCAAATCTGAGCCTTATTTAACTGTTCAGGGGAGCTGTACAAGATGGTGGGGTCCCAAATGGATGCATCCATGCCAAGATCCCTGCTTCCATAAGGAGCTGTATGTGCAGGCTGATGGTTGAGGAGCAAGGACCCCTCATAGGAGGGTCAAATTGTCTATTCCTTTTCTTAATGGAACTTCCCTATGACACTTATTTTCTCACCTGAAGGCCATTGTCTAGTCCACAAGTCCTGCCTCACTTGCTACGTTCTTTGCATCCTATAATCCTTTCAGAATTTTCCCATCTCCCACTTTAGAAAAGCCAGGCTAGCAAAAGCTCTCTTGTAAAGGCTAGGAATCATCTGTTATTTTATACTATATATATTTATACTATATTGGCTGCTAGGTTGTACTTGCTTTTGTGACCTGAATTTTCATAGCTTTTCTGAGGTACCATTCTCATAGTGTGTATTTTTAGATTAGTCTCCTTATGCTCCCCTGGAGAGAGAGATCAGTCTATCTCAGCTTTTGTTTGGCTAGACTAAACAAGCCACATTCTCTTTTCTCCTTTCCCAAACCAGGTTTTCATCTTCCTCAGTCACCTTAAATGCCATTACCTGCATACTACATTGAACGTGGCTTGCCAGCTGGGTTGCTTGGTATCTCACCAATGCTTTATACAGAAACACCTGTATTTGTGAATCTGTGTTGAAAATGTTTCTGTAAGATTGCAATTGCCTTCTATTTGGCTGCATCACATCCCAAACTCACAGTTGCTTTATGACAATTTAGTTGAAGAAAATTCATTTCCATCTGATGAGCATTCAAGTTTTAGCTGTTACTTCTGTTAATCCATAAGGGCAAGACAGAAATTATATGAGCTTACTGACTTCCACAGAAAGCAAGTGCTGGAATGAAGACAGACCTGGAAATGGCTGGATCCCACCAGTGCCAGATGTGACATCAGACTTTTCTTGGAAAACTTTCTGGTTTTAAGCAAGATAACATTGATACCATGAAAGTCAAGGGAATAGGTTATTTTTATTATTGTCCTTGTCTCCAAGATAACATCCCTGATTTGTGTAACAGCACAGAATAAGGTGAAGTCACATTCAAAACAGTTACTTTGCTTATCAGAAGGAAGCAGTATTATTTCTGTAGGGCACAGCCATGGCTAATCACTTTGCTTACATTTGTGTTTTCTCAAAAATACCCCACAGTATATGATAAGGATAATGGCTTCATGCCACAGTTTCTCACCCAGCAATCCCTTTTCCAGGCACATGGAAAATGCTGATGACAGGAGAGCTTTGGACCCTTTGCTTAGAAGGTGTCTGTGAAAGGTGTGTGTGTTGCTGATGACTATCAAGTAATTACAAAAGGAAGGCAGAAGCCAGCCTGAATGCTCATGTGCCATTTTCAGATAGGAAAGCTCTTAGCATAATCTTCCACTGATCAAACAGGGATTGGGCTAAGCCAGGACTTGGCTGACCGTAATATTCCCCTTGCCAAGGAGGTCAGGGCTAGGCCAGGCTGGTGGGAGCTGGTGGAGCAAACCACCAAGGTTGTTTATTCATGTGGAAGGGCAGGCAGAGGCTCCTCAGCCCGCTGGAGGACCTCCCTGAGCTGAGCAGAGCAGCTCTTTTCTTGGGTTTCCAGGTACGTGCAAGAAGCACAGTCTGGGTCTCATTGAAAAGGAAATAAATTAAAGCAAGAGAAGTCTGCAAGAGAACAAAGAGAAGGAGGAATTTCTCAGGATCTAGTTCAGAGGAGAAAGGGATATATAGTTAGACCTGTGTGTTCTTTTTAGCAAAGCACCAGGAAACAAGATGTAATAGGGAATTATTTAGCCTGACTGCATACTTACTTCTTAAGTCTTGATTGCTTACCTTGTGCTTATCTCTCATTATTTTTCAACTTTTTCAAAATCTGAAGGGTTTCCTGTGGGTAAGGGTTCTGCCTCAGAAAGGCCAGAACTGTTATAGCTGTTATTTGCAAGTGGGTGCAATTTCCTCCTCTTTTATGATTACACTTCTCTGCTGTCTTTCTGGTTTTTAGCCTATTCCAATTTCTTTCACTACTGATTTTATTTTCCTTTTCCTTGCAAATAACTGATTTTCTCAACGCTTTCTTTTTTCTTTTTTCTCTTTTTTCCTTTTTTTTTTTTTTACAAATAATCTTGTTACCCATTAAGACTGATAAGCTGTTTCCTGCCTTCCTGCTTTCCCTTAGCTTTCCTTCTCCTGTCTGTGTAAATACTCTTCAGCACTCTGATATTGTCCTCATGTCCATTGTGGCTAATTAATACAGGCTTTGCACTTTCTTTGTAGGTCATGGTGTGGCGTCCTGCCAGCTGACTCAGACCCTTTTGTCCTAAATGTCAAATAAAAACAGCTAATCAAAAACTATTCACTATATTAGGTAAAAAAATTACAAAAAAGATCTTTAGAATTTTTATTCTATCCATGAAAACACATTTTCAGAATTAATATTTTTAAAACATACTAATTATTGCCATTGTTCTTCACTAATTAGAAAATACAAAGCCAGAAACTTCCCACAAATAATATATAGAATATTAAGGGGATGATATGATTGTTCTGACCAAAAAATTAATGTGCTTTAGTAACCCCCCCCCCAGGAGTGAAAACCTGTTCTTTTTACAGGCAGCAGATGTTTTGCTGTGAACATTTCTTGCCAGGTACTTCTGCAAGGCTTAGGTGCATCTGGAGGATGAAAGCCTGTGCTGTGTAGTGATCTAGGCAGTTGGGTAGAAAAAGGCATTTTGATGCAGAAGTTAATGGGGTGCTCCAGGCACCTCCCTACAGAGCTTGACTCTGGCTTTAGTACAATACAAGAAATGGGGCAGAAGACTCACAGCTGCGCTTGGGGGATTCCACTGGCAATATCTGGTTTTTAAAAGCTGAAGCCACAAATACCATGTAAATGTCGATACTGGAGTGTTTCTACATAAACTATTTTCCAGGGTGAAGAGGCTGAAAGAGAGAAAGAATTTCAGATTGCAGGATCAGGCTGTTACTATTCATGGTTGATTCCAGCATTTTTGGCTTATTTCATTTGCTTTAGGAGCCCAGGAATACAGTGAGGTTTTTCACAGGATTCCACGAAGTTACAATTTTATTTGCTGCATTTCTTGTATTTTCTCCAGCCACATCTATGCAGGTAAACTAAATGGGGAGCATTCCTGAGCACTCAGACTTGATCTCCATCTGGTTAAACTCTTAGAGTGGCAGCTGGTGCATCTTTGGCCAGCAAGGGTTAATAGTCTCCCAAACATTTCCTTAGAGTATCTCCAAAATTTGAACTTTCAGGGATGCAGTTACAAGTATCCATCTTCTTTTGGGGGATGAAAATATACAGAAGGTAAAAAATGGGTCAGTGGGCCATTCCAGGTCAGCTGGCTCAACTGCCCAGGAGCACTGCCAACCATGTTTATTTTGTTAGTCTAGGTGTGGGCTGGAAATGCTACCACACCACTTTCTTCCTTTTTTTGTAAAGACTTGATATTCTTTTTTATTAGAAGTATGTAATTTCACCATGGGAGATGTGCTGTGAGAACACAAATACTTGTATTTTATCAAAATTTAGTTGTCAAGTGACATTTTTGTTGTTTGGAAAAATTCTTGCCAATGTAACTTATAAAACAATAGAGCTAAAACAAACGGGTGGAAAACTTTTGCATAAATGGCAATAATTGCAACAAAAAGTAATTGTTGTATCTGTGTCTGACATGATGAATTTAAAATATTCTTAGTTATAAAAAAATTAAGTAGGACATTCTGTGTAAACAAAGGAACGCATTTCACGTAGGATAATTTTCACAGATAATTTCTTTTTATATGCAAACCCTGATCCAAAGATACCATTTTTTGTGCTAAGAGCTATTGCAGAGATCTCATGTACACTTCCAGCATGAATGCAGCGTAGTCTTTCAGCTAAAGCAGGACAGTTTATGTTTAGCAAGCTATCTGGTTAATAAATGTAGCATTTTCTCCCCAGAGAACTTAAGAGACTCTGCTTTGTGTGTATTCATCTGCCACTTGAAATTATTTCAGTGCTTGATTTGGATGCATTTTCGTCTACAGATCCTTAGTAGGCTATTCATTAAATTCTCTCCAGTACACAGGGTCTGAACAAGGAGGATCTGAACTTCAAGTGAGCCCTGTCTTGCTCACCCAGGGCTTATAGCTGCTGTGTTTAAGTCAAAACTGCTCACATGTAGCTTCTTCTGCCATCCTCACAGCAATATTTAAAGTCAAAGCAAGATAAAATTAGGTAATTTCCAAGTGATCTCTGAGCACAGAGATATTTAGTTATTCCCAAGTAGCAGTACACAAGTAGAGGAGTATAATATCTTAGAATTTAAAATCCCTTGATGTGATTCCCATGTAGGACTTCTGGTAATATACTTCATTGATCAGGTGGTGTTTTTCTGTAACATGCAATTTAGCAAATGACTTCTGGATTTATTTGTATTTGATGGAGAATGGGGAAGGAGGAATGCAGGCTTGCTTTAGCTTATGGGTTTTTTGCGTTCTCAAAACAATTGGGTGAAATGCTGGTGGAGATGGGACACAAGTAACAGACGGGAGGTACAGTCATATTTCTTAACTACTTGGCTGGTGAGTCTTTGTTCAGCTGCTCAGCTTCCAAATCCTGACCAGATTTTGGACTAGGAAGAAACTAGCAAAGTCAGATTAGCGAAGACAAGACAAGCACCATTTTTCACTGTGTCAGGGAGCACCATTGCCTGCCAGGAGTATTGCCTGTGCAGGCAGCACATTAACTCCCTGCTTTGCATGGACCTCAGGCATTATTATACCTTCATTTCACATGTCTCTGCCTGGTTTCCCAGGGACTGAAATGCTGTAAGTTATCCACATTCTTGGCATCAACTCGTAATGTTTTTGTATAGATGAAATTCAACTGTATGATCAAATGCTATGGACTTTGTGATCTAATATTCCCTTTATCCTTAAAATCAGTTCACAGAATCTAAATCACATACACCCTAACACATGTAACCTGTCAGTTCTGAAATCTGTATACTGAGGTTTGTCACTGGTTTTGCAAGCTAATTTAAACTGAGCCTTGTGTTTTAACAGAAGAAGTTCTTGATAAAGCCTATAACCATAAGGAACATCCTAAAAATGTAAGTATGTATAGTATGACCACAGTGCAGAAAACTTCAATTACATTTCAATTGCTGCCAGCAGTTGTATGATCTTTGCTTTCATGTTTATTATAAGGGCATGAGCTTCTTGTCAGGTAGCACGGATTGGATTAGAGACACCATCTGATTCTTATGCACTCACACCACTGGATTTTTACCCACTTCTGCAAAAAATGGAAACTGAATGGTATTTCTCAGTGTAAAAGAGGATAGATTCTGAAGGGGCTTGTTACCTCTGGATGATGCTTTGCACTTTTTCTGTTTGTTTGTGCTTTGAACAGAATATTAGATGTCAAGACTATGGGAGAGGAAGGAAACAAGATGCAAGTTGAAACACGATTAGGCATACAGGTGCTACAGAGGAAGTAATGAAGGCCTTGGGTAGGTTTTGCAAGGATTCAAGATCTGCAGAAGTGTCCCCACAGCTTGTAATTTCCTGCTTTTGCATTATGAGAATGCCCACAGCCATTGTACAGTGAAGGGTCTATCTCTGTCTTTTCATTAAAAAAAAAATAACTCTAGGCTGAAATTTACCATGTAGGGCGTCATTCCTGAAATTGTATTTTAGCCGCTTAAACTTAACGTTATGTGCAAACAAGGGAATAAAACCTTTCACATGACTGTTCCTTACTTCTGAAATTACCAGGTGTATAGCAATTCACATGCTAAAATTCTTACATAAGCTGTCCCTTTTAAAATGCAGCCCATAGTTAGTGTAAGATGCAGATCTGGTGCGATGAAGGTAAAGGTGGGAAAATGTATTTGAAAAATAGCAGCATGGCTAACGATTGTGTGCAGTGACTTCTGTTAGCAGCTTTTCCAAGGTTTTTCACTAGGAATATCTCAGCTGCATTTACGTTGCTTGCACTGAGTGAATTATAGGAAAATAGCTCCTCAACAGCTGTTACAGGATGTCTTATCATCCTTATTGTATTTGTGTAATAGGCAACAGATTCCACTTCTAATAAGTTGTTGAATATGTATTTGCAGGACAGATTTAATGTCTCTGAAGATCAGATAACACTACAAGAAGTTTACCAAATGATACTGGTGTATGGTTTTTGGCAACAGCCTTCCTTGGAAGAATAAGATAGTAATAAACTGAACACAGAGAAGCTATTTATAAATAAGTCTTCTTTATGTTTTTTTTCAAGGCCAGCAATAATACATTAACAGATTAAGTCCTTGTGAGACAGTTTAATATAATGCCACAATGGTATTTAGACAGTTTACCAAGTAAAAGAAGACAAACCACAGAGTTATTAAAAATGCACTCTTGCAGTTCTTGTTTTGTATTTACTGCCATCACTGTCAGTTAACCAGTGGAAACTTTCTCAAAAGATAACTCATTTTCAGAAAGGTAGAATACCCAAGAGGCACCCTGCTTCTTTAGTGTGGCAAGTAGATATTTTCTTTCTTTCACTGTGCTTTTGGATATTGATGTTCACTTATTGCCTCATATGAGTTACTGTAAGTAAACAATGAGACTAAATGAACAAGCCACTAATTTTTCCATATCTAATCCTTTCTGTAGTGTGAAGGCGATGGTTTCCAAATGTTTATTTTTCAGTGCTCTCTTTTAATCAGTTTTTAATGATGAAAGCACCAGGCTTGGTCTTGTATTTTGAGGCACTAAAAATGCCCCTAGTAATTCTCATGGTGCAGAATTGAGTCGCAGCAGGAGAAGTGCTCATTTAACTTTAATTTTCCCTTTCTCATTTTCATTTTGTTACCACTAATAATGTTACTTTAGGAGTACTGTATGTTAGACAGGCCAATTTAGCTGCTATTTCTTTTTTCAGATTCAATCCTCTAAGCAATTACATAAAGGTTATTAAAGTGGTTATTTGACATAATGCATATTAGTCTGGTAGAGAAATCAGGTGTGACATAACAGTCTTTATCTCTCCTTTTGTGTAAGCATTCCAACAAGATCCCTAGCACTCTGTCATCACATGTGCTGTCTTTGCTTTGACAAAGGAGAGAACAGCTCTCAGAGATCCCATCCTGGAAAACAACCCCAGAAAAAAGCATGTAAACAGTTGGATTTATAGCCCCAAATCATCACATTGACCCATCTATTTGTTAACTATGTAAATGTATTCTGTAATATTGCACAAGGACACTTCAAGACTGACAACATTAAGGTCTCTTTAGAGATCATAGAATACCAGGTTGGAAGGGACCTCAAGGATCATCATCATCAACCTTTCCTCGTGAAAGAATGGTCTAGAAATGATGGCTTAGCAGCATGTCCACCTGAATCTTTAAAGTGTCCAATGTTGGAGAATCCACCACTGCCCTGGGAAAATCATTCCAACAGCTGACTGTTCTCACTATGAAAAATTATCCTCTTGTGCTCAGCCAGAAACTCCCCTGGAGTAACTTAATATGCATTACCCTTCATCTTTTCCTCGTGACTCCTAGTAAAGAGGTAGTCTCCATCTTCTTTCTAGCCACCCGTTATATACTGGTGATAAGGTTTTCCCTGAACCTTCTCTTCTCAAAGGTAATCAAACCCAGTTCTTTCAGTCTTTCCTTCTACAGAGAGCTTCCCAGCCCCTTGATAATTTCTGTGGCCCTTCTCTGGGCCCTCTACAGTCTGTCCACATATTTTTTGTATAGTGGAGACAAAAACAGAACACAGTCTTCCAGGTGTGGCCTGACAAGAGCTGAGCAGAGTAAGATAACGACATCTATCTCTGCTGGTGATGCCCATGGTGAGAATGTGCAAGTATTCTAAAACATTTGGTGTCAAGACATCCTGACTTCACCAGTGGGAGCTTCTGATACTAAATCATCCTTATTATTTCATCTCCATACACTCCAAGTGAATGTACAAGAGCATTACAAAGCTTACTGCTTCATTGCCCAATCACCTTTTCTATGTCCAAAACCCTACAAGTGTTTCTTGTAAAAACTAACAAAGCTCTTCACTAGCCAGATGTTTCTGGACATTAATTATTTTGCTTTGGAAGCTCTCATGCAGGCAACATAGAAGTGTGAACAGTTGTCGTTCCTCATGCTGTACAGAAGTGAGAGTTGCTGCATTCGTAGTGCAAACACTTTGGCATGTGCATAATTTTACTGTTCTGAGTCATCCCCTTGACATCTGTCAGATGACTGAAGATAATAAAGTTCAGCGTGCATGGAAACATTTGCTGGACAGGAGTTTATAGTTCTCATAGTCATTATTTATCTATGTTGTGTATATTACTTACTTTTATTGTTTTTTTCCCAATGTTTCATAGATGACTTTGAAAATAAGACTGGGACAAAGGTCACATTATCCATTCCTCTTCTTCAAGGCAAGGTAGTCTAGACTCACATCATTTTGAAGAGGAGGTTGTCTAAAATGTTCTTAAAAACATCCAGTGATAGTTCCATGAAATCTAAGTTCAGTGTTTGATTAAGTACCTTACTGGTATGTAGCAGTTAATTATGGGACACTGCTATCCTGTTAATCATTAATCTTGCTTTTTTCTTGATGTCCTCTTATTTCTTACTGAGCTTCCAAACATTGGCATGCTCAAAGCTGCACGTGAGGTGCAGATCTTTCCAGTTTCTAGCAAAACTAACCTTTGTTTTTCCTGTTAGTATAACATTTCTATTTCCAGGAGTTGTATTACAATCTGCTAACACTCAAACCAGCTTTTATGCATATTAATAGTGCTCAAAATGTATTTAAAGGTACAGTTAATACAACATATCAGATAGACTATATGTTCCTTCTGTAGTTCTCTGAGAACACATGGGTAAATTGGTGTCCATTTTTTTCCAGTGCCAAATCTTTTTATGACTGCTTCCAAATGTCTACAGTATCTTTCCAATTGGTCACAATGAGTGAATATTACTGACTACATGGCTACTGGCTCACCATGGATCATGAGGCTGAAAGAACCAAACTGAAACTTTGAATCATTGAGACTACTTTATTTTGGGAAAATAGAAGGTGCAGTCTCATTGACCTCCTGAAAGTAGATTTTATATTGGCATTATTGGGAAGTTCTTTGTCATGAAGATCATTCCTGTAGTTTCAATGGTATAACAATAAGTGATGGGGAAAAGGGCAGACACGGTGTAACTGGTCCTGCTGCTGGTTACAACAAAGTCTGGCCATTTCCAGCTATGTACTCTTGCTGTATTAGTCATTGTTCTACTGTTTGCTATATTATTACTTATTTATTCAGATTAAGAAATGCATGTTGCAAGTGGTAGATATGGTTGGAGTATTAATTTTTCTCCTTCTTACAGCTTGAAATGGTCTGATTTATTTCTTCAGTTCTTTTTGATTTTCTGCTTGTTTTTCTCCTAGAAATGACTTCCCTTCCAGCAACATATAATTTCCCTTATAATACGGAATTTGTGATTCTAATAGAATTAGAATCTAGAGTTTAATTAAAGCAAAATGCTGTTGAATCAGGTAAAATAAAAGAATATTTTACATAATTTTGTCTAAAATTTTACTTGCTGTGCACAGGTTAATGTGAGCAATTGAACCTACTCTTGTCTGTATGTCACTAGGAGAATGATTAATTTAGCATATTGAAGGAAATGGGCACCATAATTTTCTATCAGGAATAATACACTGACAAAGATGTCACAGATGTGAAATGGAAGGAATTTCTTATCCTGCTTCTCTGACACTTTTTAATGAAGAAAGATCTTAGCATAGGATTCACATACCAGGTTCTGGAAGGCTGACATTTAGAGTAAGGAGACATTTTTACCTTCAGTTCTCTTCCCAGAGGTGTTAGCAGAATTCTGGGACTGATAGCCATTCCTAAGTGCTTTTACAATAAATAGTTAGGTTAATATATAAATACAGTAGATGTGTGTTTGAGTGATCTTCTGAGTTTTGGCTCACTGACAGTGTGGCACTAATTTACCTGCACTGAGTAGATTTCTAGAGGGTTCCCATTCCTTTTGTATCCTTTCTTTATGTCATCTAACCATGGCCACACTGTTATATGCCCTAGCCAGGACAGACAGAGACAGCCTACACCTCAATAGAGTTAAAAATAAGTATTGTGGCATGAATTGAATCCTTCTCTTTGCTGGGGGCATGTGCCTGCCACTTTTACCTGAACTACCATAACTCACTGGTAAATGTTAGCTACCATGTCTCTGCCATGTCCATGGCTGCTCCAGCATTATCCCTGCTCCTAACCCAAGAGCCAAGCTCTTAACAAAGTAGTTTTACGTTATGGGTGGTTCTTGCTTCATTCTTGGAGTACTGAGCAAATGATGACTACTATGGTTTCTGGGTACTAATTTAGGTAAAATGCACTGTGTTGGAGATACAAATAGTCATTTCAGGCTCTTAGGCCTGCACTCTGTCTTGTTCAGTGACATTTCCAGCACTGTGTCATTAAATTGTCCTTGGTTTCTCTTCCTGTGAAGCTGTTGCTGTTGCACTCATACTAATTTGATGAATAGTTTGGTGAGGAATGCTTTCTGGAGGACACCTAGTCCAAGACCTGCTAACAGTTGAACCAATTTCCCTATTAGGTCAGGTTGCTCAGGGCCTTCTTGAGCCAAATTTTGAACATGTCCAGGGATGGAGATCATATAATCCCTCTGTGTGACCTGTACCACTGCTCCAGACCTCTCATGACTTCTTTTTTTTTTTTGCCTTATGTTCAAAACTTATTCTTTTTGTTTCTTTTCATTTGGCTGGGTACCTATGAGATGAGTCTGCCTCCATTTTCTCTATCACCTTTATAGGTAGTTGAGAACAGCTACTAGATCTCCGCCATGCTCCTCTCTTCCAGGCTGAGCTAAGCCAGATCCCTTCAGCTACAATTTGTGCATCATGTTCTCCAGATCTGTAGTCATGTTGGTGGCCCTTCTCTGGCTCCTCTCCAGTGTCAGAATAATAAGACCCCACACCTGGAGACAGTTTCAAATGCTTCATTAATGCCAAGCAGAGGAATGCATCACTTCTGAACCTGCTGGCTACTCTCCTGCTGATCCAGCTCAGTACATGGTTAGCCTTCACTGCTCCAAGGACACACTGCTGACTCATGTCCAGCTTGTCCTTCACCAGGGTTTGTCCTCCAACCAGCTCCACCAGCAAAGCTGGAAAGTCTTGAGGAGTCCCTTAGGAGACTACATCCTTTTCCCTTCATTTTACAGACACCGTCAAACTGGAGAAAGAAGAAAGGGAATTTGCACATACTTCCTTTGCAGTGCCCATTCTTGGATGTTACTTTCTGTGTTTTGCCTGAAAGCCCAACTGGTCTTAAGGCCATGCTGTGAAGTCTGAACCTCTTCCCAGCTTCAGAAGGAAGGAAGAAAATTGTACAGCTGGGGTTAAGCAGTGAGTGGGACTACTCTAATTTGAGACATGCAACTTGAAAGAAACATCCCTTTCTCTTTGGGCTGAAGGGGTGAGTGCTTGCCAGTTTTCATCTAGTTGATCTGTATCTGATACATACAGAAGATGCCTGATGCACAATTGTGAGTGCTAATAAAGAATATATATAAAAATATATGCTCATAAAGCTCTTAAATTCTATCTTTTTATTGTATATAAATTTGCTGTTGAAAAATACAATAGGGAAAAACCTCCTGAAGTTCACAATAAAAGTATTTCTTACTTCATACATGTAAGGAATGCGAAGTGATAAAATGCAGGGTAAATAAAAAGGTGATAGAGTGATAAAACTGAACCAGATTTCTGTTAATTTATGAAAATAGGGATGCAATCTTCAACAGGCAGTTGCTGCAAATGTTTTGAGCACTATATCCGAATATTTTTTAAGCAGAACAAATGTAACTCTGTACAGAGCAGCGGTCACTGTGAGGCACTTGTAGTACACTTTCAGAATCAGTAGCTGCGGGCAAGTAATGTATTAGTTGTTGTGCTTGACCTTTCTGTATAACAAGATTTTGCATTCTGCCTTGTGTGCTTTTAAGTGAGAGCTTCCTTGTCAGTTTGTCCTTGATGAGTCCCCAGCCATCACAGACATGTGGTGCGTGGCAGTCAGCATGGTGTCTGAACTTCTGCATTCTCAAAGTGGCTTGAGTGGAATAATTGTACATGTTCTGCTGCCTTCCTAACAGCCAGAATTACACCTGGAATCCTGCTTCATGTACTGTACAGAACCTGGTAGGAAAGTACAACTGTGAATAAAATCACACTGAGATTTATGCCCTTCAGTTGGTCATTGTAACTGGTGTAACCCGGGTCATTTAGTCCAGAGTCTAGACTGGGTTTTACCACAGTTTTCATCTTGCCACTGTTTTTTAAAACAAACTGACAGTGTCTTCCCCCTCTCTTAGGTCTCAAATCAGAAGAAAAAATATTTTAGGAATGTAGATGATTTTGCAGAAGATGGTTTTCACTGGAGTTAAGGCAAATGGGCAGAATTCCTGAAAATGCTTTATATTTGCTTTAGTTGTTCTGATGGGTTTCCTCTGTGTATGTGCAGTAAAGCTTCTAAATGTTTGACTGTAGTAATGTTTTTTAAAGTTTGACAGTGTTACAGAGCTGATAGTAGTTCAAACTGAAATGTGCAAACCTAGTGATCTAAAATTAGGGTCTTGCATTCATGTTTAAGTATCCAGTTAAGAACTGACACATTTACCTAATGTTGAATTTAATAGAATTCAGAAAATTATGTAGAAAGACAGTTTACCCTTGGTTCTACTTGAAGTTAAACTGAGTTCAGTACCACTTCTAACTGCTTTATCAGCAGTGGTTAAATTTGCTGGAGTAGACAAAGCTTCTGAGTTTCCGGGTTTTGCTCAATAGGAAGCAAATTTATGAACTTTTTTCATGTTTGAGTGTTAGAACTAAATATATTTGTTTTTCTGTCTCCCAGATGTTTTTTTGGAAGGCAGGAAAGATTTAGCAGTCTTAGCAAAAAAGAAAAACCCCAAGACAATGATCATTTTGGAAACATTTCACAACCAGGACTTTGTGCTGTACAGAAATAAATTAAGCAGTGTTTTGGGGCCCAGAACATCCAGTGTCCAGCTGTTGTAGATTTTATGACAAATTGCAGCTGGATAAATGTTTTTGGATAGAGAGGGACATAGTAAGATGCTGGCTGGGCTCTGCAGGATGAAGGTGCTTGGAAAGGAAGGGCAGGATTTCTTTGCTGCTCTCTCTGTTCTGACAGAGTAGAACAGGACCTAATGGTGCCTCTCTTACCTTCACTAGTATGTCCTATTTACATTAATGGTACTGTAGGGTGACAAGGTGCACTGGAAGCTGCAGATCCAACCTTGCGTGCAGGCAGTTCAGGACATTGGTCACTCGAGATTGTCCCAGGAGATGACAGTCCTGTTCGGAAACATCCTGAATACCCAAACAGCCTTTTCCAACCAGATTTGCCTATCCTACATTGCCCTTAGTCATCATGCTTGTCATAAGCGTGGGTAAAGCCTTTCCCAAATCTTCTCTTGCGAAGCCAAGCCATCAATGGCACTGTGCCCAAGAGTGCCAAGTGGTGAAGTGGTGCATCCATGGTGGCCCTGCTAGCATCCAGGGGCAAAAGGAAGAGTGAGGAGGGCTGTCCTCATTCTCTGTGTTTGAGGTCAGCCCTGGAGTATATGTCCATACAGAACAGGTGGGCTGAGCTGTGGCATCATTGACTTGGTTTGAAGCATCATTTTCCTTCTGTTTGTTTCCACTTGTTTGGGAGGCATCAGTTTTTGCCTTCACTATACTTTCTTCCGAGAAAACTTCTTTACTGCTTACTTTCTTGCCATTTGCATTTTCTCTATGGTGCCTTGAGCTGATCAGTGATAAATTTCCTTCCTTTGGGCTTTTGAGTGAAGGTTTTCTCATACTGCCTGTGTTTTGCTTGCTGCTGTGGCATTATAGATGTGTGAACTGAACCCTGGGCTGAGGTCTTGCCTTGCTTGATTTACCAGCTCTTACTACTTAAACAGCCAGGATGCTCTCTTCTAACACCATTTCTCTTCACAGTAGCTTTCTCTGAGGTTCTGCTGTTGTTTTGCTTTGAAGTCCTGAATTAAATAGCGTTGTGCCTCAGAAAGTATGAGCTGTTCCTATACATTCAGCCAGGTATATTTATCTGGAATTCAAATAAAACCAGACATTTGTTCAAGATAAGTTGCCATGTTTATCAAATCAGCTTCCTTGTTGCCATTGCTAATACGATGTGAGACTTCTGCCTTCTGAGGGGGGATCCAATTAATAGGATTGCTTATATCAAAGTGGGTTGTCTTATCCAACAGTGAACATTTGAAAGCAAATGGAAATGTTAAAAAAGAAGTCTTGAGAAACAACTATTAAGGCTTGTGCTTTGTAGAGACTTGATTGATGTTAATAATTAAAATAATTTGTCAGTTTTGATAATGAGAATCTTTAATCCCAAATCCTGTACTTCTTTGAAATGGCAGTCAGCAGGATCCTTTCCACATAATGTGCTTTGGGAATTCAGCCCTCAACAGGTGATAAATTATTAGGGTAGCTCTGCAGATTTGTGTTACAAACTGCAGTTTTCACCAAAAAAAACACCCCAAGCAACCCCAAACCCCAAACATTTAAAAGCTTCTTATGAAAAGGAAATAATTTATATACATTATCTGGGAAGGATTTTCATCTGTTTGCATGGAGGTGTACTAAAACCCACAGTGTAACTGGAGGTAAATTAAGGAGGTGTACAACGATTTCTGCTCTTTACATTGCCTTTGCCACTGCCATCACAAGAAAAGGTGTGGATCTCTCCCCCGGGGAAACCAAGTGGCCAGAGGTTTCTTTAGACAACAGCAGTTCCACGTGGTCATAGCTGTTTCCTGTGCCATGTTTCTCATTCACAGGCCCTGCTGTGAGATGCAGCACAGTGAGATAAAACACTGTGGTGCTGAAAAGGGTTATTTAGCCAAAGGAAAAACAGTGCAACCCCTTTGCTCTTCCTGCTGTGTTGCTGTCCTCCAGTTGCCATATGTAGCAATTAGCTACATATAGCAATGTAGCTTCTAATATGGATCATCTTTTCTGTTTTGTTTTTTTTTATTCAGCAAGGAAAGTTGCACTTTTAAGCCAGTTACACATCATGATACTGCCAGGAGCTATAGCAAATTCCAGGGCTAGGGTCTCATGCTGGTACCTGATTCGGGTCATAGAGTGATGCTGCCACTTCTCATTCCTTGGAAAATCAGTGGACAGCCCTGCTTTAGCACCTTCAATTTTGGTTTTCCTTTTTGGGAGTGATGCATGAGGCTGTGATTTCCATCAAACAGGGAATTGTGATGCTTCCTAGGGATCTCTTAGGTATGTTGTATAAGGAAATTACTGCAGCCTTCACCCCAAAAATCCCTGGGAAAAGAAAGTGAAGAGAGCAAGCACACAGGACGTAGAGGATGAGGCTGTACTCTGATTTGGGTGCTTTCTGGTGGATTCTGGTGATGGGAAGGACCTGGGTTGAATCCTTATCAGTTCTCCTGCAGCTACGTTCCTGCCTCTTTCATCAGTGGCTTGGTTTTCATGAGCTCAGGAGCTTGGTGAGCAGCCATGTGGGTATATGGCCCTACCTGGCACATTTGGTGTGTGCAATGTCCTTCATGGGATATAGCAACTGCTAGTAAAGGGGAAATTTGTCCCAAGGAAAAAAGTGAAAAAGAAATGTCTCCTTATAGGCCTAACAAAAGTAAGAATCAGGGTCCTTGGCTGAGCTTCATATCTCTCTGTTATTTAGGAAAATTAAATGCTAAGTGGAGTAGAAGCGGCAAACTTTCTGTGTCACCTGACTTGCCATTTAAAAAGCTTTAAATGACAACATGAAGTATGTTTGATCTGAAATACTATTTGGAACTTTAAAATGAAAAAAGTTTGATTTAGAAAATTTTTAAGCTAAATATGGCAAACGTTTAAAATCTGTTTTGTTTGTAATCATTTTGATAAAATAAATTAGATTAATAAATAAATTCATTCATAATTTGGCTAAACTAAAACCTTTCTTGGTTGTGAATAAAAACAAAATAACCGAAAAAAATTCTTTGGCATAATAAAGCATTAACTATTTTATATCTAGTTTTTGTAACTATATATAAATATAAGTAA
Source organism: Neopsephotus bourkii (assembly GCF_033783945.1). Lineage (NCBI taxonomy): Eukaryota > Metazoa > Chordata > Aves > Psittaciformes > Psittacidae > Neopsephotus > Neopsephotus bourkii. The sequence continues at coordinate 10,246,536 of NW_026902113.1, forward strand.
TAATGAAAGAATAGCAATAATGAAAGCTCTAACTAGGAATATATATAAGTATATATAATATATATAAAATATACAGAGAAATATAAAAATACTGAAAATTATTGACTGTAAAGGTGTTAAACCCACTAAACCTCTAAGACTCTGGAAATGCTACTAAATCAAACTGTACAAAAGCCTCTGATGTTTCCAGATTTTTTTCAATTTTACAAATAAGAAACACTTTCCTATCATTTTCCAGTGTGTAAAAATTTAGCATTTTCTCCACCATTTCTTTTCTCTGTCGATGTTTTAATTGCTCATCAGGCAGAAAGTTGTCTATCTGAAGTACTGTTCTCTTCGTGCCATACAGCAACGTTTCCATAGGATCTGCCAATGATGAGATTATGCTGTAATTTCCCCAAACAGCTGGGTCTGCTTCATTATGAATAGAAGCCATCGGGGAGTGTGTCCAAATCTTAGTTCTCAGCCTTCCAAATCACATTAACAAAATTATCACACGCCTGGGTGAGCGCTTCTCCACCATTTTTAATTAATTCCAATTCTATGTTACACACTCCAAGAGGTTTATTGGCTTCTTTTTTTAACACCCTAGTATCGGTTTTCCACTTCCATCACTGTTAGAGGTAGTTCTTTGTGATGATTTGGGCTTCTCAAGAAAATATTCCCACCTCCTTCCCTTCCAGTTCTGTAAGTGTTTCATCAGTGGGGCTCAGTTCTTGGCAGCCTGTAGCCCTGGCATTAGAAGCAGTGGTATCTCGTCTCCCAGAGAAGGCCTCAGCAAGGCTGTGGTGGGTTTGCCAGTTCTCCCCAGCGGCATTTTTCAGGACAACTGTGCATCTCAGGAGGCTGCTGTTCATGCCAGTTTTCTGTAGTAACTGTAAAAGCAGCATCTGTTTCCCACCTCAAACAAGTATATTCCTCGTGTGTGCTCATCCATCTCCCTCCATCACTTCATTTGGCAGAGTAGGAGTGTCTTTCCTGTGGAGCAAGATGTCTTTCTTGGGGTCTGTTTTTGCAGGAGTTTATCTGTGGGTGACGTAATGCAGTCAAAGGTGCTCGTCCTGTTCAAATCTGTGCTGCTAGTGTGGAGGGCAGCAGACCTGGAGCCTGTGTTCAGCTGTTGTCCTGGATGTTACAGGGATTTGTGAACTTGGAGCTCATGACCAGGATAGTCTTCAAGGGAAATGACTGGAGACTTCTCACTTCATGTTTTCAGATGAGTTGTGATCAAGCAGTCGTAGCGACCGTCTGGGATAATAAACACCCCATCACACCCCATGACTCCTCTCAGAGTCACGACTAAGTGGCTGATCTGCAAGTCCCCACAGGGAGCTGAATGTCTGTGTGATCCTCATCCCTGGGCAGGACAACCTACTGCACCACTGAGTCAAGAGCATTTACCTCTGTACTGAAAGAACAGTCAGACTAAGCTGTGCAGAGTGTTACCAGTACAACCAGATAGTTCTAGCATATCTTGCTGTAAATATTCTGGTTTTAGACTTTCAGTACCAAGATGGGTAAGCAGCTGTGCCAGCCTGCATTTGGAAATGTTTATACAGAGCCAAACTTCTCAACATGTTTCAGATTTTATTTCTTTATTTCCAGTTTTATTTTTCCATGTGCTTTGATAATTCCTTTGCATTTCTCATAGTTATTACTGTTCTATTTTTGTAGCAAATTGAAAGCAAATAGGTCAGACAATAACATGGTAATGCTTTACCATTTTTCTTTTATTCGGTGCCTACTGAAGGCAACGGTATTTTATACTGCTTGTTTACCCAAGAAACACTGCTGTTACTATTTAAAAGCAGGCTGCTGCTTTCTTTTCCCAGCCAGCTATGTTTTACAAACTTGAGCTCTGCTGATGCAGTCTGTGCTGTGTGCCTTGCAGCAGAAATCATCCAGCTCAGCTTCACCTTCTCCCTGGTGTCTCCAGGTGAGGATCTGCTGGCCAAATGCATCTTAGGATGGACCAGGGTGTAGTGGAGGAATTGCAGTAGCAGATGGAAACTCTTGTAGACTAATTCCTAGATCATCATTAAATGGTTTCAGGTTGAGAAGAAATGCTCTTAGGAGACAGAAAGAAACTGATACTACTAAAGTTAAAAGTATTTAGTTATGTTTCTGGCTCCTTGAACTTTTCTTCCCCTGTGGGATCATATCTAATCACAGCCTGGTAGATACAGTTTTATTCTATTGTCTAGGATGTTCATGTCACTTTAATAATGTTTTTTCATGAATACAGTTATTGCATCCTGCCAAGATGCTGGGACATGGGGAGCTATGACCTGATTTTCCACTCTCAACAATTCAGAGGGAGCACTTTTACACTACAAAGTATCAAGAAATATTTACCCATATCAGGGTAACTTGGTACATACACCAAGTTCAATCATTAAGACTTGCAGTCATATTTCTTCTCCAGGGTCTCCAGTGAGATGTTGCCAAGTGATGAGGTGTTGCAATTGCTGGGATCAAGTCTTCTCTTACGCCCAGCTCCTGCGCTGAAGAGGGCATCTGGAGAGTTAGGGAGGTTCATATCTCTCTCATCTCAGAGCATTCCTGCACATCAGGCAGTGACTTTAGATGTGTGTATGTCAGCCAACATCAGTCAAGTGAGATGAGTAATAAAAAAATAGAGAAGAGCCAGCAGAACCCAAGCACAGCTGAGTCTTTTCATCTCACTGACTCCAAAGAGCATAGAGAAGTTGAGCCTGGACAGTGCCACATAAAATAAACTATCCTGCAGAAAATCCAAGCCAAAGCTTTTTAAATAGAAGCTATTTAAATAGAAGACTGATCAAATCTTCTAAGGTACCAAACTTAACACAAAACCGTGTGTCTTACTCCCAAATGTGCCTACTACAGTATGTCTTTATCATATTGATTGAACCAAACCCAAAAGCTTGTATTCCTTAACAGGGAAAAGAGGGTTAATCAGGTATTAATTGACAGACATGTTTGATTTTATTTTTGCACTAATTTAGCAGGGGTCCTGTGCTGTCTGTTTTATGGCAGAATGGAGTCTTGTATTATTTCAAACATGGAACCATTATTCTGTGTGCTTATTGTAGCGACAATTGTAAAACAGATTACAGAGCTAAACACTGTGGAAAAAGAAAATATTTTTTGGCAATTGTATGGATGCTATTTGTAAGGATGTAACCAATTATCCAAGTCCATGAGATCATTAATCTGAGACTGCATGTCACCGGAACAGATGAATTTGGAAGGTCAGGTGCATAGGACCCACCCTGAAAGATGTTAGCACAAGATGAACCACCTCTCCAAAGTGAACATCCCTTCTCACTGTCTCTGGAGAAAGCACAGGAGTAATGCTAACACTGTCTGAGAATAATCTCTACCTAGATAGTATTTTATTGTCATAATCACACACACATTTGAAGTCTATGTCTCTGGCCAGCATTGGCTGCTTTAAGAACATAATCTCAACTGGCAGTGTACTGAGGTTGTGCAGTGCCCTGTACCTGAAAGGGGACAGGTCTTTCCTGAGTCTCATGTTGATCAGCTTGTACCAGCAACATTCAACCAAATTATTTGGTCTGGTCCCTGAAGCATACAAGCATGGTCTGTCTCAACACAGTGTATATGAAGATGCTTTCAAAGGATACAGGTATTTCCACAATGTTTTTTTTCTTCAAAACTATCTTCATTTGCATTACTACTAATCATATTAGGGGCAGTCAGTGTAAAGAAGAGAAACCAGCAACTTCTTAGTGTCATGTTCATAACCTTAAATGCCTTAATTAACTTTGCTCTAGAGACAGGTGAGAGATGTAGAGGAGAAAATAAGTGGCAAATTATTGTATTGCTCTCCTTGTACATTTGAAATGCATCAGCCTGATATGGTACTTGCGGTTTAATGTACATGACCATCGTCATTTATCACTTTATTTATATATACTGCCATAGTGTTCAGAGATTCAGCAAAAAGTAGAGTCCAGACCTCAGGTTGAATATGTAAAATCTCGTATTGTAGTGGGTTTTTTTTGTGGGGGGAGACAAGAGAAAGGAGCAATAAGAAATGAACCAAAAACCTTTGTAATGCATATATTTAATAAGTATTCAGTTCTTTTTTTCTCTGGCAATAAGGACAGAATAGAGAAACAGTTAAAAGTTCTTGTTTTATAATGCTTTTCAAGCTCTGTCTATAATAGCACGATTCTGTGGTGTTGAAGTGAAATTCTAAATACATTGTTCTGTTTCATAAATTAATTTAATTAGTTATTGTTTGCTGAAGAGCTGAAAACTATGCCAGGAGCCTGAATCCAGACTCAACCAACATGTGTGTGTGCCATATAAAGAAACTGGTTTGAGCTGAGAGCCAGGTGTGAGCAGAGCTGAACTGAATGCAAAGGATGGGAGAACCTGCTCACAAGTGGTGTTAGAAACATGGGTCCAGACTTGCACCCAGATGCTGTAGACTGAGCAGTGGACTCAATTAGGACTTAAATTAGTGCCCCTGTGAGCCCATGATTAGAGACCCAGCACAGGTGGGAGCATTGTACAAGAAATATCTCAGAGAGTGAATTTAGGCATGGCACAGATGGACAATTCCCCTTGGTGGAAGCAAGAGAGGACAAAATCTGGCCTTTCAGAGCCACAGGTGAGAAGGAGCCAAAAGGAGCTGTACTGTATTGGGTCTAGCGTGTAATCCTCTATATTTGAACATGTGCAGCTCTCTCAGAAAAAGAGTTTTCCTTTGCAGGCCTCCAGCTGTAGTTTTTGCTTTCTTGGCATCTATAGGTCTGGCAAATAAATGTCAAAGGTGGTGGGGTGTCAGCACAAGTATGGCTGTGGTTTGTACAAGGCAAAGAGAGAAACCCTTAAAAATCCCCTAATGGAGCTGGAATTTTATCACTTATGACTTGTCTATACAGTTGGTCCTGTCTTTTCTATACAGTGGACTTGTCTATACAGTTACACCACTCCTGGTGTAATAGACCCTCAATGTTGCGTCCCACCCTACCCTAGCTACTTATGCCTGTTCCCAATTGTAAATCTATGTGACTTAAAAGCAGTATCAACTACTCTTCTAAGCAGCAACCATTTACCAGTTTTAACTGTGTGACTTCTCAAGTCAGAGTGCTGTGCTACACTAAGAATTTTTGCTGGAAGCAAAGCTGTGATTGAAACAGAATCTAGAGTGTTTGAAAATGATCTATCCTGGGGATGTACTTGGGAGTGCTGTTGATTTTAACTGTGCTTTAGCTAGCATGATTCCTGACATCAGTGTAACATTGTTTGGGTTGGTGTTTTTTTTCTCATAGATTGGCTGGATTAACTGGCTCCCATTCAGAGGGAACTTGACAGATCTATTTCGCTTTCGTTGAACTTCTCTGCTGCACATCATAGGTCCAGAGGCTGCATCAAAGACAACTGAGCAGCACAAAAATGTGACTCTGACAAGAGACTCCAAGCTTTTTGCCAAGGAGTTTTCTACTGATCAGTTTGTAATTAGAACGTATAACCGAAGCATGCGTAACAGTTAACCTGATAGGGAAAAAACCAGCTTTCTTATTGATTAAGACTGCTAAAGAAGCAGTCACCTGAAGCTTCAAAATGAGTGCTCCGTTAATCCCAAACAAGTCATGTTATGCTCAGCTTCAGGACAACCGCAGTGAAATGAAAAATAATAATGAAAGCATAGTGAGTGTGGGGGATACCAATGCCAACCAAATTATGACAAAAGTTAGAACCCCTGAAGGAGCTGTTACAAAATGTGATTTGATGGATGAGAGTGGGAATATACACTCTGGAGGATCAGAGAAAGTTACTCATCTGAATACAGAGCAGAATAAACTTCTGACCTTCAAAGACTCTCGGACCTGTCACACTGCTGTACAGGAAAGTAAGCTGCCCTCCACCACAAGCAAGGAAATGGGGAAAGACTTTAGGACCAGAGAAGCTAAGGACATAGCAAGGCATACTAGGATTAGCCGAGGACAAAGTCTGTCCAATTTAAAAAGTAACACAAATGATGCCAACCTAGAAGTTATTTCCAAAGGTGATGTTGACCTCACCCAGAACTTTTCTAAGGGTAAAATGTCTAGGACTGTGGAGGTGGAGAGAATAAAAAGGCTTTCTTTAGGAAGACCAAGTAAATTCTCTCCTCAGTCTGAAGCATTTGCAAAAGACTGTGTTGGCCGTGTGTCGAGTAAACGCCTGCTTTCTGCATCACTGGACTCCATCGACACGTCACACCATTTGACAGGAAATACAGAGAAATCACAAAAAACATCCACAGATCATTTTGTTGGGATGGTGTTTCATCCACTTGACAATACCTCAGAGGAAAATATTGTATTTTATTCCAAACCGTCTACCTCAGGGAACAAGAAACTAAGTAAACCGGAAAATGTACCAAATGTTAACGTTGAAAGCACACTGCATACTTCTCATTCTCAACATTCAGATGTGAAGCCCAATGAAATTACTAGTAAATCAGAAGCACAATTAAGTCAGGGTGATAAAAGTAAAAAGATGGAGCTTAAGACTGCACCATCTCTGCAATATAAAAATACATGTCAACAAAAGATTGAGAGAATTATGCTGGTAGAGTTCCTGGGATGTCAAAAAGACGAAAATACATCAGTGGAGGAAGAGAAACGCTCTGGGTCTTATGCTTCAAAATTTCAAGCATCCCATTTTCAAGAGACCTGTAATAAAGTGGAGGATCCATTGTCAAGTCCTGATGACAAGTTGTTAAGTGATGTCAATATTGGTGGGGAAGGGAGAGGAAGCAATGATGGTGACAATAGGGCAACTAGTCAGGATGGTGAGGAAAATCCTGACAAAGAAGTGGAAACAATATTCTCACTCACCTGCAGTGGTAAATCCAGCGGCAAAGTGACACCTAGAAAAAAAGAAAATTTACATGAAGCTGATGCAGGTTGCACTGAAACAGTTGGTGAACAAATATCTCTTACACATAATACTAATCTACCTGACAGCAAAACCTTGAAAGTTGATGAGAACAAACTGACACTAGTCAAAGAAAGCACTGAGGATGCTGCTCTGCCTGCTTCTGATCTCTCATATCAGCGCAGAGCACGCAGTGCAGAGACAGTGTCACACCAACAACCTGACAACCATGAAAGTGACGTGGAAACCTTGAACTTTCCAGTTCCAAGTAAAAAGACAGCTAATACACAGAAACATCCTCCAGAGGAAGCACCAGAGAGATATAATATTTCAGGAAAGGATGATGCCTTTTTATGTGTCCCAACTCCTGTGCACCGAGTGGCAGCGCTGGATGTTAACAGTCAGCCCATGCCATCAAACAGTAATTTGAAGGACCTTTATGCACTTCATGTTGACAAACTGTCACCCTCCTCAGTCCTACCTCCCATTGACAGTACACAGTTGTTAAGCATATCCCCTAAAGTGCCTATCAAGACTGCTTGCAGCAGCGCCATCCCAAAACCTATCCTGGTCCACTCCAAGGGCTCCCTTGCAGATAAAACAGATGCGGACAGTGACTGCAGTGAAAAGCTGGAAGAAAGCATTGAGATAAAACCTGCCATACCGAGGCCCAAACCTGTGAGACCTAAAATCATCACATATATTAGGAGAAACCCTCGTTCAATAGAGCAACTTGACCCTTTGTTTGCACCAGCAGGGCTGCCCTTTGGTAGCCCTGCGTGTGGCATGCCCATCTCTACAGAGCAGAAGGCGTCCAGTGGAGGGGAGACAAAGTCTGCCAGCATCCTGTATGATAAATTTAAACCTGACCTCCAGAAGCCAAGACTCTTCAGTTCTGGATTGGTGGTGTCAGGAATTAGACCCCCAGGCCATCACTTCGGTCCGATGAGTGAGAAGTTTCTGCAGGAGGTAAGGAGGCAGCTTTGAGAGCCTTTTCTGTATGCCGGGTGGTGGTAATTTGCTTACTTGTTGCTGCCAGAAGTTAGCTCTCATATCTCAAATAAGAAAGAAATTCTAAATCAATGCAATGTGTGATCATGAGAAATAAACTTACTTAGCCATTTCTGGCACTGATGCTGTTGTGGTATCTGATCTGTGACTGGAAGGTGTCACTGCATTCCTCCAGTGTTTTCCAGCAACCTGGTCACCTGCTGGTAGTATAAATAGGGATGTCTGGAAAAGAAAAGACACGCCGTTTGAATTTATGCATAAATTGATTCTTCCCTTCCTCCCCTCATAGAATAGCTTTGGGAAATTAATGTAATTTGCCCACAGAGACTTTGCTCCTTAATGGGAAAGTTGGCATGTTTTTGCAGACAGAGCACTAGAGGTATAAACTAATTCCCTCCTGTATTGAAACCCAGGGGCTATCAGAGCTCTTGTTAGATTATGTAGTTCGTACAGGAAAAGATTTAAAAAGTTTTGAAAAAAGAATTACTATGGTTTTTTCTGTGTGTCTCGTGGTGTTATTGAGGGTATTTTAATGCCTGCCTCATTCTACATACAGTTATTTATCCAAGAAATAGCATTGAAATAACAAATTTTATAACAGTCAACAATCAAAAGTTGGCAAACACCCAAATTAAAATATCGTGTGTGTGTAGATTGGCCCTTATGTTAACAGGAAACCTGCTAAAATGGTCATGGATTATAGGGTTTCATACAGCGGCATCTCACTGCAAACACCGAAAGGAAAGTCTTCGTTGTCCTTTCCCCTCTAAATTCAGTTTCCAGCATTAACCCTGATATTTTGTGTCTGGAGTTAGAATTATGCAAGTCATTGTAAGCTTGGGTATGCCAGCTGTTAGTAGTGTATCTTTGCAGTTGCCTTCTAAGTTGAGGAAAAATTGATAGGTTATTACTCTTTAATGTATGGAAATGGAAATTAAAGCAAAAACAACCCAGAATGTGCAGCTGTTTTACCATGTTTCACATGATCCTCTAAAGACCATAGGTATCTACGGTTCATACAGTTTGGGTTCACCTAATCAGAAGGAGACAGGTTGGGGCAAGTCTGCAGCATGATTTACTCTAGACTAAGGTTAGAAGGAAGGCACTTATAGGGTGGAGAATATCCAAAACCATTTTCATAGAATCACAGAATCACAGTATAGTTTGGGTTGGAAAAGGCCTTAAGATCACACAGTTCCAGCCCCCCCTGCCATGGGCAGGAACACCTCACACTAAACCATGTCATGCAAGGCTCTGTCCAACCTGGCCTTGAACACTGCCAGGGATGGAGCATTCACAGCTTATCTGGGCAACCCATTTCAGTGCCTCACCACCCTCACAGTATATCTACACTTATATCTGTCCTGAATTTCTACTATTTAAATTTGAACCCGTTACCCCTTTTCCTGTCGCTACAGTCTCTGATGAAGAGTCCATCCCCTGCATCCTTGTAGGCCCCCTTCAGATACTGGAAGGCTGCTATGAGGTCTCCACACAGCCTTCTCTTCTCCAGGCTGAACAGCCCCAACTTTCTCAGCCTGTCTTCATACAGGAGGTGCTCCAGTCCCCTGATCATCCTTGTGGCCCTCCTGTGGACTTGTTCCAACAGTTCGATGTCCTTTTTATGTTGAGCACACCAGAACTGCACACAATACTCCAGGTGAGGTCTCACAAGAGCAGAGTAGAGGGGCAGGATCACCTCCTTCGACCTGCTGGTCATGCTGGCCCAGGACATGATTGGTTTCTGGGATGCAAGTGCACACTGCAGCCAGCTCATGTTCATTTTCTCATTGACCAGCACCCCCAAGTCCTTCTCTGCAGGGCTGCTCTGAATCTCTTCTCTGCCCAGCCTGTAGCTTTGCTGGGATTGTTCCTACCCAGGTGTAGGACCTTGCACTTGTCATGGTTAAACTTCATGAGGTTGGCATCAGCCCACCTCACAAGTGTGTCAAGGTCCCTCTGGATGGAATTCCTTCCCTCCAGCGTATCAACCGAACCACACAGCTTGGTGTCATCGGCAAACTTGCTGAGGGCGCACTCAATCCCACTGTCCATGTCAGCAACAAAGATGTTGAACAAGACCGGTCCCAACACCAATCCCTGAGGGACACCACTCATTATGGTCTCCAGCTGGACATTGAGCCACTGACCACAGCTCTTTGCGTGCAGCCAACCACCCAGTTCTTTATCCTCTGGGTAGTCCGTCCATCAAGTTTGATGTCTGTCCAGTTTAGAGACAAGGATGTCATACAGGACGTTATAAAATGCTTTGCAGAGGTCTAGTTAGATGACATCAACTACTTTACCCGTATCCATCAGTTCTGTAGCCCCATCATAGAAGGCCACCAAATTGGTCAGGCAGGATTTGCCCTTAGTGAAGCCAAGTTGGCTGTCACCAACCACCTCACTGTTTTTCATGTGCCCCGGCATGGTTTATAGGAATATCTGCTCAATAATCCTCCTTTTTCCCACACTCCTCTAAGAAATGTGACTTTGGGTGGGTATTTCAACAAGGGAAGGTTTGAAACCAAAAAGCTGCTTCTTCAGAGAAGCTGTATCACCTGGAGAAAAGGCTGGGAAGGAAAACTCAATCAAACTGCAGTTTGTGTTATGACTTTGCATTAGCGCAGGAGTCAGGAGCTGATAGCATAAGCTGATATTTTCTCCTTTGGGCTGCTACCCTAAAAGCTATTATCTTATCCTCCTGCTAGTTAGAGAAATGCAAAGGGAACTGATATGGCTCCAGTATGGATCAAAAGAAAGGAAAATGATTGATCTATGGAAGTGGTCAGATGTTTAGAAAAGCAGCTGTGCAAAGTACAGGTTCATGGCAGGTGACTGATTTGTAATCAAAAAGAAATCAATTAGGATGTATTGAGATATATCAAAATCACCCTTTTGAAGGGACAGAGTAGAAGACTCAAAAGTTTTGGAAACAGGGAGATGGTGGGGAAGAATGGCTACTGTCTTCATAAGAGAAAAAAATTGCCATATTTCACACATCCAGTTTGGGCTTTGGAGATCTTCCAATATTATCTTATAGCTCTTTCTGTAACTGTGATAGGGTGTGTAAATAGCTGCTATCAATCAGGCCCTTCAGATAGTTAAATGACAGGAACATAGCCTAGGCTGCAGGGTGAGAGTTTACCCCTCTGGATATGGCTCATGCCTTGTCAGAGGGTAGCCATTGGTTCACTTTGGTCACTACTTTAGGGCCACTGCCAAGAGCCCTGATTCTGGTGGGGGGTCTATCAGCAGATCTGCTGATCACCAGCTCTTCTTCCTGCCTCCCCAGACCTGTGCCTGCCCTTTTCAACCACCTCCTTATGTCTGCTGCCCATCTGTCTGCACTGGAAAGCATGGGCTAAAGCCTGTTGAAACAAAAGGCCTGTAGGGGAAAAGGGGATAAGGGGTATTGTTTCATAGTCAAACCAGGAATTCCTCACCAAATCTCATTATCTGAACTGCCTGAACCAGTGTTGCCAACTCTTTTCCCAAGATAGTTGCCTGAAGCAGGTGCTTGACAAGATGATTCTTGCTTAAGGCAGTAATGTTTGATGATGTTTAAAGTAACATGAAGGAAAAGTGTTGCATATCCTTACCTGCTGGCTGTGCTGCCAGCTCTGCTAGGGATTAACCAGCCTGTGGAAATTCCTGTGTGTTCCAAGCATTTGCTGCAGACTTTTCAGTCTAACAAATTCATTAAGTGGAGAAAGCGGGAATGAACAGACAGTGACCCACAATAAAACTCTGAGCTGAGCTTCTTTTTAGTTGACAGGATGCAACAGACCTTTTATTTAAATTCCCTCACACAAAAATCTAGTACAGGATGTTAACAGGTCTCATATTAATCCATATCTTTCTAAAAAGCCTTAAAATGGCTTTATAATCAACAAGTGCTTACAATTCTATTGAGACCAGTTGAATTTTACACTTCATATATTCACTGTTAAATAGAAAAGAAAAAATATTGTCTTTGTAACATGTTTATGTCCCCCCAAAAGCAGTATTTTTTTTCTAAAAAAGCTTTTATTTCTTGAGGGATGTTTGGGTAAATTACAGTTGGACTTGACTTCCAACCTAAAAGATTCTATTCTAAATCCTTCTTGGTTTTCCCAGCTTGAGAATACATTTTATGCTTGTGATAGAGTAATTCTTTTTGTGTGCATGTTTGCTGACCTTCTGTGTTACTCCTAGCATATTTCAATAAAGGAAAAAAATGAGGTGACTAAAGGCTTGGATAAGTTGACCCAGCTTATCAAAAAGGCATGGTTTCTCTATTAAAGATTTTCCCTATTCCTTATACCGAAGTATTGGCATTGTTGTGTTCACTGCCAGTTAAATGTGAAATGATAGGAAGTGTATAGGGGAATCTGGCTGAAATAAAGAAAAAAAAATATAAATATAAAAGATAACTTTAGAAAAGATGAAATAAATAAAAAGACAAGTGAATCTTATCCAGTAAAACAGTCTCATATCTAGAAGTTAAAAATGAAAACCTAAGTATGACCTGCAGTCCAAGCCTAGAGAATCATCTATACAGTAAAAAAATGGATCCTAACTTGTAGAAATATGTCATAGAAGTACAACAAAAAAGGAAACGGGAAGATCTAATGGCAGGAAATAGAACTGCAAGCAAAAGGAAAATACAGAGCAAAAATATAATAATCAGTATTTGTTCAATCTGCCCTCTTAATGCCTGTGCAAAAGCCTCAAAGATTCTATATTTAATAAAGACCAATCCTGTTTCTTTTAGCACATTGAAGATTGGCTAAATTAGGATTAAAGCTCTTGAAACAACAAGGATCAAAGCTTTTATAGCCAATATTGAAGCACATATTCTAAATGCTTATAATTGATAAATAAAAATTGCCCTGGCATATTATATGCTTCATAACTTACAGTACAATTAATTAATTTTCAGTTACATTTCTTCCTAGGTAGCCTACGCCCCTTTTTGATTAACTTTAAAACAAATTTATTTCAAATTTCCTATTTCTTACGATGTTTTGTTTTTTGGGTGTTTTGTTTTTTTCCTGTGGCCTAAATCAGATGCACTGAAAAAAATATCCATGGGTCTTGTATGTTGATATTGCATTTTATTAGATAATGATGAAGCTGGGCTCTACCCAGAAATGCAAACAGTTCTTTGCAGGTGAGAGAGATGAAAACTACTGATATTGCTCTGCACCCTTGTCCTGAATCATGAAGCAGAACAGTGAGGTGAGCATCAGAGCCCAGCTTGAGTGTAGAAAGATGCAAGGCCTGAACTGGGGAGCCATGTCATTCCCTGACTACAAATTCCCTGGTAACAGCCAGTTTGATGGAGATATTTTCAGCTTGGTACTTAACTTCTGTCCTCACAGTATACACCCATTAGAATACTGAGAGATTTGTCTCTCATTTTAACAAGGCAGCATCTATCTGTGATAAACACAAAATATTTCACATCTGCAAATTTGTTTTTTTTCTCCAATTCAAATGGACAGCTGGGTTTTATAGCTCTGATTTTGAATATTCAAATGTAAAACATGGCCACCTCCAGAACCAGGTCTCTTTTCAGGAACTTTAGGAGCACAGATTACAGTGAACATTTTGAATTAAGAACATGAAGAGGGGGCTTTTTTCTCACACAAATGATTTGAAAATACCATGTCTTTCATTAAATGAACTCAAAATACCTTCAGCTTTATTTTTAACTAAATTAAAAGTGACTTCCCACAAAATTGTATCTCAGAGTGTTTTAAATAACTTCTAACAAAAATTTCACTTACACACTCTCTTGGTGTACCTACCTCTATAAATAATACCACCTTTCAGGACTTAACAGTAACTTTATTTTCACTAATTTAAGGTCTTCCATTTGCCTATTTTCTTTGGGGGAAGACATCAATTCTTTATTTGGGTTTAGTTCTGTATTGAGACTAATGTGTGTGTATACGTATTTTTGGAGAGTGATTCATATAATAACACCATCACTTTTTGAAAGTGATGATCAGTCTGCAATGCTCTGAGGCCCAGATTCACAAGGAGGGAGAATTAGCCTTTATAAGCAACTTTCAGCTCCATATTTTCTGGACTTATTGATTTCTTGCATAAATATCTGTGTTAATGATTTTTCTGTAGGTTGGGGAAAGGCCTGCAAAAGATGAATTTTGCCCTCCACCATATACACACTATGAGGTCCCACCAAGTTTTTATCGATCTGCCATGATACTCAAGCCACAGTTAGGACTGGGTGCAGTGTCCAGGTTGCCATCTGCAAAGAGCAGGATTCTCATTGCAAGTCAAAGATCCTCAGGTAGCTGTCTTCATCAGCAAGGAGAAATAACGAGTGCTCCCAGCCTCTATCATCCTGATGCTTCAGGTAAAGTATGAACTTTCTTTCCTTCCTTTAACTGTAGCTGCCAATAAGATACGAGGGGTGGGGGGGTGTTCAGCCAGAAATATCACAAAGTAAGCGACATCTTGACCTGATACTACAAAGCTCCAACAGCACTCTTTGATGTGTGTCTTTTTATCCTGCAGCAAGGCTGACTAGGGAGTCTGGGACTTGCAGAAAGTTCGCTTAACAGGTCATTGCCAAAGAAGAATCAATTTCAGTAATAATTTTCATTGTGCTCTTTTTTTATCTTCCTCCTTTTTGCAATGCCTGAAAAATCTTTGTTTTGCTCTGTGGAAGTTAATGGGACATTTTCTGCCATCACAAAGACCCCGCCATTCCATCTGAATACACCATTCCCCACCATGTTGTGCTCTGAAAGCCTGGGCAGTGTTCAGACTTGCCAGCAGAGATCCTGATTCTCTGAAGCCCTGGTATACACCTCTTTGGAGACATTTCCAATATCTTTTTCTTTCCAGTTGCTCCCCAGCTCAGCATGACCCTGGGCAGAAGTACCGGGGTGGAGGGGGAAAGCAAGAGAAGAATCAGAAGAAGTGTATGGTGGCACAAGGCAGAGATAATTACTTCTACAAGGCATTCCTTGTTAGCCTGGAAAAGCTTGGAGGTTTTAACTATGTACATTTAAATGGCAGCGATTTCAGAGGCAACTGAAAATCAGTCACTGCCAAAGTGAAACACAGCAGCTGTGGGCTGTAAGTGTGCAGAGATTTTTTAAAAGAGTCATAAGGGATAAAGTTAAATAATGACTTGGGATTGTATGTTCCCTCCTCTTGCCCAGGACAGGATTCCTTCTGATTGATGTTTATTTAACCTGCTCATGAAACTCTATTTGTAAAAGTCTTCAATATGAAATCCTGCAGCCTTTGAAAGTAGGCTGCTCCAATGCATTGCCTGCTTTCAATTTAAAAGTTTCCCCTACTGTTTTGCTTGATCCCCATTGTTACAATTTACTTCCTCTTTACATTCCTCTGGAGTGGACATGGGGCCTTCTCCCCTTTGTAGGTATTTGAAAACCATTACTCTTTTTCCTCAGTGTCCATTTCTCCATACTAAGCATCAGAAGAAATTTAGAGAAAATCAGAATGGAAATGGGCCAGAGCATCTTGACTTACCTGAGAGGACAGCATCAGTCAGTAATACAGGTTGCCAGGATTTGGGGTTTATTAGGAAATCAAGCCTGTCTGTAACACAGTGTCTCTTGACACTATCCTTTGCTATTTGACCCTGCATCTGGAGTTTATCTATATTGATGCTGACCAAGCTCAGCTGTATGTTTCTTCTGAGACACTCCAAGATTGCACGCTGGGTAGTAAATACCAATTCAGTTCGGTGAATTGAGTTCAGTCAGCATTGAACACAGGAATGCAGGTGCAGAGAGCAATTGGGTCATATTTTCTGTTGAAATGAAACTGCAAGAGGCTGCAAGTTCAGGATAAGCCATTAGGTAGGGTAAGCCATTGTGTAACAGGAACCAGTCTGAGAGATAGATATGAGAGGAATATGCGAACAGGACATATTATCAAATCCACTGTCTTTTCTCATCCTTGGAAATGAATGTTGCCTTGATTTTTATTTATTCATAATCCATCCATCCATTCTTTATATTATCCTGTATCACTGAGGACTGCATATGTGACTTTTTGGTAGCCATTTTTAATCCAAATTGGAACTTGTCGTGTATCAATTTACTGTCTTCCTATATTATGTGACATTCTAAAATCTAAGCAGTATCTGCCTATCAGTTCTATTTATTGCCAGTAATGCTTCCTTTAAAAACGTCAGTGCATGAGAAGTGTACATGAGGCAATTGCAGTAGTTGTTAGAGCAATTCTTATTTCACAAAAATTGATTTCCTAAAGGTTTTCTTCTTGATCAAAAGTTGTGGGTTTTTGATCCTGTCATTGATTATTTCTTGGACCTTGTCTGCTTTGCAGGTAACATTTAATTCACAGGTCTCCATAATTTCCTTCTTACAACTGTTATTTTGTTTGTTTCTTTATTAATACATCACTGTTTCAATGATGCTATCAAAGGTAACTCATGGTAGTCCAATAATCTGTCTGTCATCTCTTTCAGGATCCCAAAGTGTGTCTCATCTGGTCTTTGGGCTCTGACTGCTTTTATTGATTTTACATTACCCAAGACTTGTTCTGGAGAGGTTATTAATGTCTCTAGTTTTTCATCGTCCATCCCAGGACACACAGTTTTCACTTCTGGCATATTACCTTCCAATTCCCTTGTGACATGAAGCATGTATTTTTTTTTTCTGCAACATCTTATTCTGTTGCAAAGTACTTCTCATTGCTCTTTGTTGATTTCTTTTATTATCTTTCATGCATTTCTGTTACCTTATATTAGACTTTTTACGTCCTCTTAATTTTGGTATTTTATTTCCCAGTTATCCATTCAAGCCTGGCTTATAAACTTTTTCCTTGTCCAACGCCTTTTTCCTTGTATACCTCAAATGTCTTAATCTTTCTCTTAGCATCATAAAACTTCATAGGTCAGCCCACCAGTCTTTTCATCTTTAATAATTCCATCTAAGTAGAATAAATTGCTCATGAAAGAGACTGGAATGACAGCAAACAGGAAGGGCAACAGGGAACTGGTTTCTGTGGCTGTGTCCAGGCTGGTGTACAAATACAGACCAGAGATGGGTCCCTGGTTGCTGGGGGGGGGCTGGATGGGACAGCAACCCCTGGCATGCCAGAGCTGGTGTGAGGCTCACTGGAGGGGCTCAGGATAGGTCAGGCATCATCAGCCAAGTGTTTTATGGTACCCAACACTATTTTCAACCACTTTTCCTTAACTTTCAGTTAGCTGTGGTATTAAACTTAAATCTGCATTATTGGTTTTAATATAATATTGGAGAAACAGGACTAAGCACAGCTTTGATTAATAGTCATGTTTATAAATATAAGCAAACGAAATGCATAAATATATGCTTACTGGCAGGGGAGCTGGTAAGACCCTTGCCCAGGGGTCTTGTGGGGTGTGAGATGTTGGCTGATTGCGGCAAAAGCAGCTCAGGTCTAGGGGGTATTTTTCTCTCAAGAATACCAGTTCTGCCTTCAAGACTGCAATCAGCAACTCTTGCAGCTCATTTCTGAGCTTTTAATCCAGTTTCTAATCCTAGTGATTTCAGTCCTGCCCTGGGGTAATGGAAGCAGAAGGATCTAGCCAGTTGCCATCCCATGACAAAGTGTGAGGTATCACAGGAAGGCTTTTAAACTGAAATCACCATGGCACAGTATTGAGGATAGAAGCAGTGCCTCATAATGAGGATTTTATTCCCCTTTGCCATTCAATCATAATGTAGCAGTCTCTTTAAGCAGCACTGATAAGCTGAGTGGTTTGGCCTGTGTATAATACTAATACTCATAAAACTAACTCTAAAGTAATTGATAATTAAATCCCTGAACTGCTGTGATGGACTCCAAGTACTACAAATACATTAAGAGTTTCATTAATTTCAAGGCACAACTAGAAAGTAAAATAATAATGAATGATCTCACAAGTCTTAAGTCCAAGTGTGATGCCTAAAATGTGACCAGAGCAGCAATCCTTCTTCATCTGTAGAACACAGTACACATGTTGGCATTTGCTGTGAGTTCCTTGTTGAGCAGTGCTGCTTCTTAGGTGATGCTTTGCCTCATATGGGTCAGGCAAGCAGCCTGCCTGTACAAAACAGCATTCTACACTGTATGTAAGATAGAAAGTAATTGAATAATGATGTATTTAAAGGTGCAACAGTGTCTGCAAAAGTTTGATTATTTTATGTAAATTGGCTCTGTTCCTTCTATGGGAAATTTGTAATTCAAAACAAGCATTGAAGGATACTGTGCCTATAACATATAATTTATAAATGTGTTTTCTTGGTTATAAAGACTTCTTGGAGCAAGCGTGTTAGGATTTGCATTAATTAGCTGATTATTGTGATGGAATTAATGTCTGATTTTGAAAAGTATTACAGAGATTTCATAATTAAAACTTCAGTTAATTCTCCATTTTTCAGTAGTATTTATGATATTTTTCTCAAAGACTGAGTTAATGAAATGATGTTTCCTTATCACCTCTTTGTGTTTTAAATTTGCCAGTCCTGAGGGTCTAGCAGTTCATCTAATTTCTAAGCAAGCCAGCTCTTATTGAAGATACAATTCACATATAAACCAGGACAGCAATGTTCCTGATTACTCAGGCACACACAAATATATACATTTATTTGTGTCTTTGTATATACATAATGTATTTCATCATGAATACTACAATATGTCTACAGCTTTCTCTTGGTAGGAAAGCTTTGCTTTCACATTTATTCTCAGGAATACCTAACACTTGAACAAGTAAATGAGATTTGATAATAGAAAAGGGGTTTTTGAGGTTACCTCCTGAAATATTGCCTTACTGCTACTCCAGCTGTGTGCTTATTTTATAGGTTTTCAGTCTCAGTTACTTGGATTTGAGCTAACAAACTTCTTAATTGTTTAAGGAAATAAGTGACGGGGAGAATTCAGAGAGGAAAATATTCTGTGTCCTGCAGTGTTTTCAGTTGGCATTCTCTGCTTTCTTTCGGACAACAATCTGTATCTTGTAAAGAAAAATTAAGTGCTTAAAGGGAGAGAGACACTTTTTTTATAAGAGTTTTGCTAAGGACATTGCCACTGTACCAAGAATTAGCCATATACCACCTCCCTGCTCGTCCTAATTACTGTGTCTTCAGAGAACCAAAATGCATCATATCAGAAGGGTTGTCTATATAACCGTTGTGCCAAATTGCCAGTCATGAGAATGCTGGATGCAACAGGAGGCAAATGCTTCATATGCTGCCTCCTCCCTGGCAAAAGCCAAGCATCACTGCTGGCTGGGCACCTGCAGCCCTTCTGAGCAGCTGATCAGCAGCAGATGAGCAGATGAGCCATGGCTTTAGTGCACAGAGAAGAGTTCTTGCTGCTCTGGGCTTTCACTGGAAAATGTAGTAAGGGTGGGTCAGGCACTGACAATTCCTGTGCTGGAAGTTTCTGTTGAATGCTGCTGCTCTGCATGTCAAAGTGAGCAAGGACACATTCTGAGCAAACATGGACAAAAGTGAGCTGACAAATTCTTGGGGTGGTGAGAACCTGCTGAACAACCTTTCATTACCTGGGAGTTAGGAAGGCACAGAGCAGCTTTTTGGGGGCTTTTAAATCTGAATCAAGAGGAGATGAGCACTTCCTACAGCAGATGGGGTACTGGCTGATCAGAAATTAATTGATGTTCAGCAGTGACAGCTGTTTTTCCTTTGTAACTGAACTGTCCCAGGCTTGACATTTGGGTGAGAGATCCTCAGGGGAGCTGGGCACAATCAGCTCATAGCTCTTTGAGTGTAAATCATTAAAGACTGTTTTAAAGCCCCTTTCTTCAGTTCTTGTTCAGAGAGAAATCATTATGCCTATGACAGGGAAACCACAAAGGCAGTAGCAACAGAACAGGTTGCTTAATTTTGCTATTTATTTTTAATCTGCAAAGATATCAATGACTGGGTTAACTCTGAGGTGGATTAACTGTGCGGGAAGTTAACTCTGCTTGTATTATCTCTGATTAATTCAGTGACCTTGCAGGTAACTTCCTTGCCCCAGATTCCTGAATATGAAATGAGAATAATGATGTTCAGAGCATCCTATAAAACAAAGTGAGCTTTCTGGGAGAAAACGACACCTAATGATTAAAGTTTTAAAAGACATGCTTGTCAAAAAAAACAACAAACCAACAACCCACCACAAGAACACAAAGGCTTGACAAGGATCCCTGAATCTCAAGTGAAGTCTTGAACCACTACTCTTCTTTTCAAAAGAACATATCTGTGTAAATCTTTTCTTTCAATTTCAGATTTCACAAAGAAGTCACATAAAAGTTCCTTATACTTGTGCATGGAGGTGTGATTCATGTGTGGTGGGGATGCATAAGAAGTCTAGCTCAGTCTTTCCTTTAGGCTCCCCAGGCACATCTGGTTTGTGTCAATCAGTCCCTACCTCAAAATGTTTTCATATTTCTAGATGGAAACAGCTTGAAGTGTCATAGAAAATTACTTGTGTGCCATGCAGACAACAATACTTAATTCTATAATTAGCTTCAGGCAGTGAGACAACTGGAATGAATTTTTGCCAATTTTTAAAGCTTATTTTGGCAGATTTTTATTAAAATGAAAAGTGCTCATTAAAATAACTTTTGTTTTGAACTCCCAGACCTTGTTTGCAGGAGTGCTTCTATACTTCTAAGAAACAGAAACAAAGAAAGAACATGCATCATAAAACTCAATGATACTTAGAACAGAAAATATATACAATAGGCTGATGTCTCATGTATTTTAATGAGAAAGAAGACACAAAATTAATTTTAAGGATTTGAATGCATCCTTAATGAGGATAACGTCCTGCCCCCAGGACATTCATGGTACAGAAGAGCTGGATTACAAAGAACAGAAATGAAAAAAAAAAAATTAAGGATGATGATGAGTTCAAGATACCAAATATTGTTAGTTCAGGGAGAATTTGAATTGAAGTCATAAACTGAAACAGACAGAGAAGTGTGAGAAAAAACACTGAATCCTCTGCCCCAGTCTGAGAGAATGATCCTGAAGAATAGGTAGAGATGGCTGGGTAATTTGTCACCTGAATCCTTCTGGTTATAAGGAAATTACTCTTCAGTGACAGCTGTAGTGGTTGGTTGTATGGCAGTGCAGAGAACTGGCAGCCTGGGAACTGAGTGTGGGCATCCCTGTGCTTGAGCTGGGGACATGGGAGTCCTACGTGAACCTCAGTGCCCTAGGGCAAGCACATCTCAAGTGCTTTTTAAATAAAACCATTTCTAACCACTTCTTCCCCCCCCCTCCCGTCTGACCCCGTGGAATTTCCACTATTCTGCTGCAGGAAATTTGTGATATTTATAGGTGTTGCTGTAAAATGGAAAGATTTCCCTTTCCACCTGTTTTCAGAGGCGATTAGAAAAAAACAATCTCAGCTCTCAGCTTGCATAGTGCAGGCCTGTTGGTACGTTTTTTGGAAACTATAAAACCTGCAACTGACCATCCCATACCTTCTCACTGCTGCCACTGACCTGGGCAGGTTCCTTGCTCCTGCAGCCACTTTTTTCTGTGCTTCAAATATGGAGGCTACCTGGTCTTGGTCCTGTCCTGTCACTGAAACAACACCTGTAATATTTTGCACACTGTGACTAAGCTGTGTGCCTTTTACCACATGCAGTTACTCTTATGTACCCAATAGTTACCTGGCAAAGATGATACTTGGAGACGCCCAACCACAAAGTGTGTGACTGTACAGTCAGCTGGGTAAGCAAGATGTCCAAAATACTGTTGAAGTAGCATAGCCAGTCTGAGTCCTGCCGTGCAGCAGTTGTCAATGCAGAAACAGTCCTCTCAAACAGAGATCCTGTCTAGATGATTAGCATGTCATTTTTATCATTTGGGACCTTAAAGCCTTTCACCGAACACTTTTTCTTGCTCCTGCATGAAAATGAATTTACATGATTCACACTAATTGCAAGCTCTGCTGGTAGAATTGAGATCAGGCTCTTTAGTGCCTTGCCGTAGGATCATCTAGTTGTGTGAATGTCCCCAGCAGTGAGTAGGTAAGATGTCTGGCTTGGTGGTACTTTGCAGATAGCCTTAAAATAAATAGCTGTAACAGACCACTGTCAAAGCAGTGCTACCCAAGCCTAGCAGTAAACTGATGGTAAACATTACTGCTTACCTTTTCTCCATGCTAACGTGCCTGTACCGCTCTTCACCCGCACCTGGAGCCTACAGGTATTTCTGAGCTCACCTTCACATTCTCCAAATGAAGGCAGGTTGAGGATCAGGGTCTTTTAAAGGAATGTGGTTTACAGAATAACAAAATTCTTCTTAGTTTGATGTTGCACATATTTCTATTTCAAGAAAAAAGGCTTAGTTTTGTTGAACAAAACTTAGTATTATTATTGTGATGAGGTACACATCTGTCTTTCAAAATCACCATAACATTTTTTTTGCTTAAAGGAGTTAGTCTTGTTTTCTATAAAGTCTCCTCAAAGTGTAATGCTTCATTAAAATTAATAAGGCTGTGACCTACATAGTTTACAAAAGAATTAAATACTGTAATAATATGAAGATTGCATTCTTACCATGCAGTTAATTCCCAGTTTTGCTTTATATTATGAATGTTCACTTCTTCCTCTGAAGTATATGTCAGGCTAATGTGCAAATAGTGCTCACTGAAAAAGAATGGAAAAAGGGTGACTTTGTGGCTTTTTCTGGCAGAATATGTAGATTGTTTTAGTGCAGGCTTGTTTCCTAACCCACCTTACCTGATGACTGATTAAACACTTTGGCATCAGCTTTTGGAGAACTTTGTTTTAAATATACGATTTTGCTGCTTGGTATTCCAAAAGGAACAGGAATCTGACATTGTCAAACTTAGAAAATCTGAGCCCAAATTTGTGAACACATGGGGTTCAGATCCACTTGGTATCCAGACATTCCAATTAAAAGGAAACTCTAATCTTTGGTCCTTGAAGACAATCCTGCTGTGTTCATGGACCTTTGATCCATGAAGACAATTTGAAACATTTGTGGGCCTGTGTTTGGATTTGCCTAGAAAATTTTGACTAGCCAAGAGCAGCAGAATGCAAGTTAGGACACAAACTGGAGAAAGATGACTAGTTAGCAGTTACCACAGAGACATCGTAGCTAAACTACTATTGTTGTCTAGCTTCATCTGTTCTAAGCCTGCTACTGGCAGTTGTCTGGGACTTGGTTGAAGTCGTTCACATAGACTGATGGTTTATAGCGAGAAGTTTATCAGTGGAAATGGCTGCTGGTATATTAAAAAAGTACAACTTTATCAGTCATGTCCTTGTTTCCAGGCTTGGTGCAAGAAAAAGGCATTTTCTTTTAGGGAAATTTAAAAGAAAAACTTCAAAGAAGTGTTTTCTCTGATGGAATACAAAGAAGTCCTGTGTCCTTGAAGTGGATTATAGGCATTCTACAATAGTTTCCAAAATTGGAGGCCATGAGTAGGATGTGTATGAGTTTCTTTTAATTGCCATATAACAAATGTAAAATTAGAAAGTGAAACAGCATAAAAGAAGGTAACAGTAAAAAAATATCTTAGCAGACTTTAACTATGTTACTTTGCTGGAAGTTTGAGTTATTCCTCATGGGTCCTTGCTGCATTTCATTTTTTAAGAATTATTATGACCTGTAATTGTTCCACAGAACTTCTTTTTAGTGGAGTGAGCATAAGACATCACTGGAGTTTGAGCACCTGTTGAAACTTGAATTCAGTCTTTTTGCTGACTTTATGTAGTTGAGTGGTGCAGGTAATGATCAGTGTATCCCAGTTCAGTTTATTTAATAAAAATCTCTTTCTTTTTCCTTCTTTCAGTTGATCTTAAGAAAGGCTCATGTCCAAGTGCTGCAAAATCAAATCTCCCCAAGCCCTGCCAGCCTGGACTTCGTCCTCCAGGTTATTCACGGTTACCAGCAGCTAAACTGGCCACATTTGGTTTTGTCAGGAGCTCAAGTGTATCCTCTGTCTCCAGCAACCAGTCAAACGACAGTGCTCAGAGTGATCAAAGCAGGACAACCAACCGTAAGTTCAAAAAAAGTCCTTCTTTCTGGAGAGATATAAAATAGATGTATTCCAGGATGGTCCAGGCAGGAGTTTGTGTATAATTTAGGACTAATGTAATCTGTGCAGCTCTCACTAATCTTTTCTGTGCCACTGAGTTGTAGGTTTGCTATCTTGACTTCCTAGTGTGATTTTAAAAAATATTATTAATAATAGATGAATAGGTGCTGAATGTACATTGCATGTAGAAGGGGCTGGTTTCTTTGCTCTAGAGAAAACCACATTAAGAGTGAATCTGAGACATTTTTCTATTTCCCTTCTTGCAAGCTGAAGCAAATAATTACAGTAAACTGTGTTTGGTAGGTATATTGCAGCCATGAAGAACAGTTCAGGACAAAGATAAACTAAAATGAGAAACAGTCTTCCACATCTGCATTTCTTCTGCCTTTTAATATGTGGTGTAATAAAGTCAGTTTAGAAAATTAATCAAATAATGTCAGAGATGTGAAAAGGATCAGAACTGATATTGTAGCTGTTGTATCTCCTACACACTTGGAAGAATTCCATGGCTGGAATGTAATTTCAAATCCTATTTTCTATAAAGACTACTAATTTTACCAAGTACAAAATAATACCCGCTGGCTTGTGCAGTTCCTGGAAAGTTTGTGCATGTCTTGGGCCCAGAGCGAGAATGAGGATTGAGGGCTTTTCATGACCATTTTTCTGTGAAGACTGAGCTCAGCCCAAACTCTTTCAGTATTAGAGCAAGTGGGATCAGGCCAGGAGGGGTGCAAGACAGTGTGAACCAGGTGATATGAAACAACGGAGAAGCCAAGGTGCTGCAGACTCCTAAATCTTTCAGTGTTCATATTCATTTGAACTGAATTAAAATAAATGAAGTGAAAATAGTTAAAAACTCTACGAGTTTTGTCTTTCCCATTTAGGATTGTGTAAATGAAATGCCAAAGATTAATGTGTCCAGGGACTTCCAACTTTGCCAGTTATCCAAACATGCGCTTGCATTTTGTTTTAAGGTTGAACTGATCACTCACACTTTGAGGGTAGTCAACCTATTTTGCTTTGTGCTTTTTACCCACAGCTTTTCCTTTCATCCTTGTATTTTTTTTGTGTGTTTGGTTACTTATAACCTTTGATAGGAACAGAATTACCTGATTTCTGCTTAGACCTCAACTACATCTCTGTAAGAAGTGTTGTTGTCTACCAATTTCAAGGGTGAATCTGAAAAACAATAGCATCTGTAGGTATAGCGCTATCCTTGAACACAGTTGAAATATACAGGTTCATACAACTGAGAATTCTTTAATAGGAAATTGCCTCAGACTGTGGAATTTGAAACAACTGATATCCATTCAAAAGACTATTTGGAGAAGCATTAGTAACCTGTTCCAGAAAGTTACATCTAACTCTTCATTTGTCTTAAAAGAAGTTGATTTCATTTATATATTCTGAGGTTTTTTATATTATATCTGTACATTAAGCCTATAAAATCTGAAACCATATTCCTTAGTTGCAGAATCCATGGATGTGAAAGTATTTGGTGCACATATTTTCTTCCAGCTGACTTTGTTGACCATAGTAACCAGCTTTAATGTTTGCATTAGTATGTTGTGATCAATTTGTGCATGTTTCTGACAGATACAAAAATTACCCAGGGGAAGAGTTCTGCTTGCACAAATTCATGTATTCACAAGCTCAGTATGTAGGACCTATCATTTCTGTTTTTGTGGGCCAGTTAGATAGCTCATCTAAGCAGTTTCCCTCCACTTCCATGGGGAAGCAACAGAATGAGCTCTTTCCAAGGATCATCTCTCTGAGATGGTTCCTAAGACACACACAGCTGTCCAGCCCAGAAGTCTTTTGTTTGTCTTTAATTACAAATGGATAATGCTTCCTCCTGTATGTGGGTGAGAGACAAAGGTGTGCTGCCAAGTGGGTGAGAGCATGCCCTGTGTTTAGGGCGTCAGCCCTCGGGTATGTCATCACATGAGAAGACAACTAACATCACCCGCTTTCTTTGGATTAAAGGCAACACAGCTCCTCTTCATCACTCTTGATAAGGCAGTTGTTTCCTTATTGTTGAATTAACTGTCATAGAAATGTTATTAGTGTAAAGCTGTATCGTCTTTTGCTATTTCTAGTATATGTGCCAACAAGTGTTAAATTAGTTGCCCAACACCCAAGAAACAAATAGTTTTTTCAACCACAGCTTATTTAACATAGCTCAGCAGTGCACTTCAACATGAACAGAGTAACCCCAAGAATGGATGTAGAGGAGATGCATCTTAGCATGACATATTATTTCTTCACTTCTGCTGGAAGACTAGTTTTATTTAAATTACATGAATAGCTGATTCTGTAGTTACCACCTGAGACTCTATCTTTGACTAAATCAGACTTCCTAGAGGGCAGGGTGAAAATTTGCTGTTAATTTCGTAGCTCAGTAGGGGAGAAAATGCAAAAAAAACCACAAAAGCTTTAGAAATCTTCAAACACATAGGATAACACAATTTCCTATTTAAGCAGCATCTCTGCATGTCAGGGAGGCAGAACTAATTGAAAACATCTTAGAAATGTGCATATGTTATAAATAGAGGGGCTGCTACTATTGTAAATAGAGGGGCTCACCTCAAGATCTTGTATCTTCCATAAAAAGCAGGTGACTGGCTGTGTGAAAGAAAA
The DNA here is from genome assembly GCF_033783945.1 of Neopsephotus bourkii. Lineage (NCBI taxonomy): Eukaryota > Metazoa > Chordata > Aves > Psittaciformes > Psittacidae > Neopsephotus > Neopsephotus bourkii. The sequence continues at coordinate 10,273,137 of NW_026902113.1, forward strand.
ACACAGATTTATTTTAGGGACAGAGTCTTTTAAGGAAAACAGTGATTCTTGATGGGGTCCTAATGAGATCCTGTTACTGTTTTTCTCTCCCCTGCCAGATGTGGTGGTGTGCTAGCTCTTCCCAAATCCCTGATGGTCACATTTCTTTTCAAAAATCCCAAGTGCTGCCTCATTTTGGCACACTAATACTGATTGAATACTATCTAGGGAGTAAAACTGCACTTGTTTAGAGTAAGGAGACATGTTGTTTGTGTTATGGAGAAATTTGTTAATGGAGCTGTGACGTGGCAGCTTTTTTCTTCATCAGATTTCTCCCCTTCCTGTGACCTCTCTGAAAGCAATAAGCTTGGATATGCACGGAGCCTGTGCTATGCTCCTCAGCTGTCTTTCTGGCAATAGCTTTATGTATTCTGATTGACTCAATTAAATAGATTTTCAGCGGTGGGACTATGCTGTTTTCCCATGGTAGGGACAGGGCAGGATGTGCAGCGCTTGCCTGCTTGTCCTCTGGTCTTTCCTGGAATCCTGTCCCTGGAGTGTGGGTATAAGCCAGGCTGTTGTTCATTGATAACACACCATCTGGGGCAGCCGTTCCACCAGCTGCTAATCAGGATCAGTCGTAAGAGGGTCTGCTCCTATGGGGTCCTGCCTGATTGTGTGATGAGGCTGGAGGAACAGCACTGACAACCAAACTGCTCAGCATCTCACCAGCTTCAGTGTCAGAGAAGCCAGGTCACTAGTCTGTTTTGGCCATTTAAAATCCACTGTTTGATGCTCACATGTAACCTGTGGTTTGCACACAGGAGAGCAAAGGTCTGTGAAGCTCTTTCATGACAGTGGCAGCTTTCCACCTTGTTGAAAGAAGTGGGGTACAATGACAGAAGCTGAAGACCGCTCCTAGGATGGGTCAGGAGATCTCACCATGGCTCACCACTGCCTGTCCTGCCATGCTCAAAATGGCATGGTTAAAATGATTCAGGGTGAGCTCTTTGTTCCATAGGGAGAACAAGGGCAGTTGTGTTTGAATGAAACTCAGAGAAGTGGAAGCAGTGAGAGCTCAGCGTACCCCCGTCAGTGGACGGGGTCCATCCTTTGCTGCTGCTAACATGCGTCTCCATTCAGTGAGGAGCATACAACTCTCCCCAACACTTTCACACCTCTCACCCACAGCTTCCCACATCAGAGCAGCTCTATACCACAGTGCACCAAGGCCCATGTGAGGTCTCCTGCTGGGGCAAAGCCCCATGGCCTGACATCTGGGCAACCCCAGGCTGAGGCTCAGCTCCAGGTCCTGTTATCAGCTCTCCCCAGATTTATTCCATGTCACAGATAGTTTTTTTCCAGTAACACTTTTGTTCAAGATTACCTGAAACGTTCAAGCGTGCCCCCGTTTCTGGCCTACTGCTTTTGAGGTTTAAAAATGAATAATATTCTAAACCATTTTTCTTTTATTTAGACACAAGGAGGTTTGTATGTCGAAAAACTTGCTGAATTTGTTCACACTCTAAATTGACTAGAACTGAAAAATTCAGATACTTGGATTCCCTGCTAAATATGAGAAAAAGCAAACAACTAGCAAAGTCATGTTAAGGTTGAAACCAGTGCAATTTGGAGTGAAACAGTTGTGTAAACATCAAGAAAAACTCCTAAATTGCTAACTTATAACGAAATACCAACGGCGTATTTTCCCTTGGATTTTTAAATACATTATATTGAAGCTGCTCCTGTGTTTGCCCCAGTAAAATTTGACTACGAGGTTCATGTCATATAACAAAGGCCACGCTTGTGGGATGTGGTTCTCAATATTATCTTGTAATTCTGCAGTACAGTAACATGATGTCCATACTGTAGTTTCTGGTTTAGTAGTTTGCTAGTTTAAGGGCCTTAGAGTTCTCTCACTTGCTTGTACCTGCATTTCCAGTGATCAGCTGAATGTCCTCCTCATGGAGTTTTGTGTACTTCAGAATAGACTCTGATATGCTGTAAGTATCATATGGGAAATAATTCATTAAACACCATGAAACAGTTTGATGTGGAGGATTGGAAGAAGGATGGATTGTATAGGATGAGTTAAGGTATAATAACTGCTATGAGTTTAGGGAATGGAAGAATGTAGATAAAATATCAGGAAATACTTCGTAGTCGTAAGGTCTACTAGTCTGTTAAATAATCTTCCATCTCAAGTGATAAAATCCCTGTTGCTTAAGATTCTTAAAATAGAATGATAGCATGGTGTTAGAGGCAGTTCTTCTCTGGGAAGGTGCTAGACTAAAAGACAGTGCTATTCAGTATCTTCCTACAGGTCTGAGTGGTGAAGAGATTCCTTTTCAGGCTAAGCAAGAAAACGATGATGAATATTACAAAACTTGTTTTAGTGTATCTCATGTCAACTATTGTTGTTTATAAAAATATGAAATTGCATGTTTTATGCAAACTTCCACAATTCCTTCTTCAATGTATCTATTTCATCCTGTTTATTGACCTTGCATTGCCTGGCTTTGCTAAATGCTGAATTTCCACTCCAATAAACAAAGATGCCAAAGTTTCAGGTTCAGGTGAGTGGAGAAATAGGAAAATTAAAGTGAGCACAGAAGCCTTAAATAGATGGCTAATTGCCTTCAAAAGAGGTAGAACATTCAAAACTGCCACGTGGTGGACAGAAATACCAATAGTTCTTAAATACAAAGATTTTCCTATATGAAATACATTCCAATCCTATTTCTATGACTGATTTTCTGTTCATTTTTCTACATGGCATATCCAATTTTTTTTCACTTCTGGTCTTGTTCTGATATTAGTATCTTGATGGAAGAATCACTTTATGCCATCACTTCACTCTGAATAGGACTAAAATAGAACTATTGAGTTAGGATTTTAGCTTTGTGGGGCAAAACTGTCTGCCAGGAAAAGCAAGGGTTGAAAAGAGAGTTTAGCTGCTTTCCAGAATCTTGCCATTTTCTTTTCATAGTCTAGTTGCTACAGCTGGGGGAAAAGCACCATTTAAAGAAGGACTTGGAGCTGTATGCACAGTGGTTTCTCTCTGCAGAGATTGAAACACAGTGCTGAAGTTTAAGTGTCCATTACTTTCATTAGGTTCAGATACAATGTTTGTGATAGTATCTTAAATGTGATAATATTTTAATAACTTAGATAATGTTTTTACTGTCTACACTGTTACCTCTTCTTCTGCCAACTGGAGCACACAGAAGAGGGAAGCAGTACCACAGTGGGAGGGTCTGTATGCTCCCTTCAATGGGCAAGTAGGGGCAAGAAGATCAAGCTGGTTTGCAAATGCAGAACTACTTTTATATGAAAACGCCAAACTGAAACATTTGGAGGGGTTGTAAATTTACTAGGCTGAAGTTTGTCAAAACTGAAAACACTCATGAAACTCTCAATTCTGCAAAGCCTGCTTTTTATGAGCAAAGAACAGTTGAAAGAGTTTTGCCAAGCTTTCGTGCCAGCTTAACTTCAACAGAGTACTTAATCATATTTGTTATTGTTGTAAACTGCCATATGAAATTTGTGGGTTTAGGTGTAAGAAGGCCAGTCTGGGAGATACTGTGTCTGTGCTAAAATTGTCCTGGCTCAGACCTGGCAGCCCCACTTCCAGTTTTTGGCACTTATTTCTGTCTGGCTTTTTAAAAGTGACTGAAATTATCTACCTCACTTTCCCAGCAGTAAAAATGGTGTGGGAGAGTACAAATGTTTGCACAGGTACTGGGTAATGGGGCAATAAGGAAGAAACAGATACTAACAAATCCTGTTTCCTGGCCCATTTCCACACAGGATTATTTGACTGATTACGAGTGCCTAATTTAGTCATTGTGACTCTTACTGCTTAATCTGCAGAGGACAAAAGGCAGTTCAAACAACCAGCACACCAGGCTGCCAGACACCAGTTTCACTGGAGAAGGTAGCGCATCACCCCAAGATTATATTAATCTCATCACGGGCACCCAAACAATGTCTCTCCTTTGACTTTCTAAGCAGATGTTGGTTCAGTGGCCAGTCTCATAATGTAGATATAGCAGCCTGCTTAAGTGCCCCTATATTGGGCTATGTTATTAGCCCCTGTGTTCAGTTCTGGGGCCCCCAATGCAAAAGGGACATGGACCTGCTTGAGTGAGTCCAGAGGAGGGCCATGAAAATGTTCAGGGTGCTGGAGCATTTCTCCTATGGAGACAGGCTGAGAGTTAGGGTTGTTCAGCCTGGAGAAGAGAAGCCTCTGGGGAGACCTTAGAGCAGCCTTCCAGTATCTAAAGGGAGCCTACGAGAAAGCTGGAAAGGGATTTTTCACAAAGGCATATAGTGACAGGACAAGGGAATGGCTTTAAACCAATGAAGTGGAGATTTAGGTTAGATATTATGAAGAAATTCTTCACTGTGAGGGTGGTGAGGCACTGGCACAGGTTCCCCAGAGACACTGTGGATGTCCCATCCCTGGAAGTGTTCAAGGCGAAGTTGGATGTGGCTTGGAGCAACCTAGTCAGGTGGATACGAATGTGAGGAGAAAATGAGGCTGGTTCCCTCTGCATGCAGAGTTAGAAGAGAGCTGCTGTTGGAGTAAAACTTCTAAAGTCTGGGGTAAAGCCACGATCAGTCCAGAGCAAAGTACATGTCTTTCTGGGGACACACAGCACTCAGAACAGTAGCATTTAAAATGTCCTACTGAAAATAAAAAGGCAAGCAGCAGCTGGAACCTATCATCTGTCACATCTGAATTAAAACCTATCATCTGAAGAACAGAAAATTCACTATAAATTGTCTCCTTTCCATACTCTAATCTGCCTATTCTACCTGATGAAGGGGGAAAGACTCTTTTAAAAGTGAACCCTGTGGGCATTCATCAGAATGGACTAATCTCTTAATTTAGCCCAAAGAAAAATTAAGAAATAAAGCTTTGAAGAAGTGAGAGCTCTTCCATTTCTCTCTCTCTTTTTTCTATTTATTTTTTTTCTTCATTCCGCTTTCTCCCTTCTGGACTAATTTCCCTTCTAATGCAATCGCAGTTTTGATCTTCATGGTCTCCACTAATTAAGTACAACCAACAGGACTTCTGAGAAAATCCCCTCTTCAGCATGTCCCTCTTATCATTTCATTACAGTTTGCAAATCAGTATTTAGAAAGTGTTAATTCTGGATATCCAGCTATGGGGCTCATCACTGGGGTGTTTCATTGAATTCATCAGCAGTTTTTGTGCTTTCTGAAATTCAAGCTTGTGGAAATCACAATATATTCAAATCCATAAAGGTCTGTCTCCCCAAAGCACTGCATACTGCTTCTGGCTCCAATCTGCATTTTGTATTGTCTGTGAGGTTGGAGCTGGTGAGCATGGTGAGGGACTCTGGCTTGGAAAAGCAGGTGCCCAAACGAACCAATTACTGTCAACCACAAAAATCATCACAAACTCCGTGATCATAGGCCTTTTTCCAAAAATAAGCATTAATTTCAACATATCAGAAGTTTACTATGGTAGTTATGAGCCAATTCTGAGTCACAGAGAGACAAAGAAATGCCAGTGTCACAGTTTTGAATTGTGTACATTTTGAAAGTATTTTTGAAATGATGTTTTCCCTTGTGTAACTTCTGCTTAAGGTCAGTGAGGCTGTTGGCTTGTTTTCCTAAACAAGAGGCAAATAACCTTGAGGTTGTGTTTCTTTGATCTCTGTCAAGAACGAGCAAATTAAAAAAGTAAGACTGAGATGATCTCATTGCAATCATGTTATTAATAGCTGTTGTTAAAGGTGAAATATTATGAATTTGTCATGCACACAGTTCAATCCACTGTGGGCCTTACTAGCAATAAACAAGGCCAAAGCTATAAGTACTGTAAATATTACCAGCAAATCGCATTTAGACTGAAAGGTTTCAGAAAACAGAGTTGGCCTATTTGCAGTACATGAAAAATCAATTAACAAAATGTTATGCGCTTGCAAAATGAAGTGTGGATAATGAACACAAATAAATAGGGATTTGAAAAAAGCCTGTATACTTGTCCCTTTTGGGGAGGGAGGGTGACTGATTAGTTTAGGAGAACCATGGTGGATTAGTGCAGGTATGTATTAACAGTGGAGCAAAGGAAGACAAACTTCAAAGAAGTTGCTAATCTTTGATCCCATTATGAATCCTGCAGAAGAGTTGTGAATTCTAATTTAGTAGTGAGAGAAGTGATACAGCCTGAAGAGCATGGCACTATTTATAGTGGGAAAACTTCTCCCATGTAGAGGTTGGGCTGGAATCTCACCCATGACATTTTTTCCATCACATTAATCCAGTCCAAACAGGTTAAAATTGAGGTCATTTATGTAAGTCTTCTGGGTGCTCTTGAGAATATCTGTAATAAAAAGAAAAACCACATCTTTTGTGGCTTTCAGTGTTGCCACAAGTCTGTTAGCTGTGATCGAAGAACTTGAAAATTGCAGCTTAAACAGCCTTTCCTTCCCGCTTGCTGCTTGACAGTCTCTAGAGGCCTGGGCACGATTACATGAAGCTGTAAACAGCTCAAAATATTGTGGTTCTTTGTCTTGTGACAGGTGCGAGACCACAGGCTTTCAATTTGGGACTTCCAAAGTTAATATAAATGCTAAAAAAAAGCTATCTGAGTTCTGGAATAAGTAAAATCAGCAATGGCAGAAAGATGACAAACTGAGACCTTCCAACCAAGAACATTAAGCTGAATAAAGTGGAAACAATTGGACACTGTTTTTCTCCCAGATGGGAGTTACCACTAACCAGAAGGTATCATAACACTAGACCTCAGTGATACCAGCATCAGCAGCTAGCATTCAGTCCCTTAGCCGTGAGCTTAAGAAATGGTAGCATGCCTCCCATGTGGCAGCTCTAAAGGTTCACCTGCAGGATTTGTGTGGCAGGAGGAGAAAGCTGATGCTGTTCAGGTTGAATTGTGATTTGCAAACACTCCTCAACTCTCTGTTCCTTGTGGTAAAGAGTCAATTAAGCTGGGCTACATGGTGTAAATCCTCAATTTATGCCATTTCTTGCTTCAGGGACTGCTGATATGTTTTCACGCAGTATAAGTTCCCATCGCTGTGTCCACAGCAGGCTACAAAGTCAGAAATACTTATGCAGATATAAGAGCATTTAGGATGGGAAAATAAAGTACTCTGGTTCACAAATGGGAACTTGACCATGCCAGGATAGATGGCAGCATTCCCACACAGACCTCTACATCTGACTGTGCATTGATGAGGTCTGTCTCAGAATGGGGCACATCTCTCACTGTGTGCAGATTCATCAAGCAGTTGTGAGGTTACTGTGTTATTTTAGTATACGCCGTCTGAATTGGGCTGTTAGGGTTGCATGGTGTGTCTTTCTGTGTAAACAGGTAAACATTGCTAACCAGAATGCAATGGGTAGATACTGCTAACCAGAATGCAACGAAGAGGGTGCCCATGCTGGCCAGCTGGTGGACTGATGCCAGCAACAACCATCAGCAACAGTAACTCTGCACAGTGGACCTTGGTAACATAATATTAGCCTAAATCAGTTTAGTTCTTGCATGTCATGAACCTTTCTCTAGCTGAACATGACACCAGTCTTCTCTTTTAGTTTTCTTCTTTAAAGCAACCTTCTCAAAGAAGACAAATTCCATGATATTCCTTAATTAAACTACCACACAGAAAGAAAGAAAATATCTTTTAATTGACAAAGAATCGGGAGACACCCTTCTGCTTCACCACTAAAAGTAGAGAAGGAATGTAGTAAAAAAAGGAATGAGTTGTATCCTACCACTGCTTTGCATCTGAAAAACAGTGTTCATTTCAGGTGCCGTAATAGCTTAGTGTTCGTATTTCTTCAGTTTTTAACTTCCTTTCTATCACATGTTGCAGTTATGCTGCCTTCTTGCCAGCCGTTCCTGGAAAGGTATATATATCTTCCATACAAAATTAAGCAAAATTGAGTGAGGAATGACATGTTTTGAATAAAATGGTGTGGTGTGTTTTGATCAAAACATCTTACGACCAAACTTGAGAAACCCTTGTATTATTTTCTCCTGCTGCAAGACTGTATGGATTAGGGATGGCCAGAACTCGGTTTATGGCCTGAAGTGTGTGGCTTGAGTCTCTTGGGCTAGATGAAAGAGTTAAATATCCAGCACTGTTCATCAGTACTTTTCTCCTAAAAATAAAGAATTATAATATATTTAACACTTTTTATAAACTCTTCTTCTAAGTTCTTGCTGCCCAGCACGACATGATCTAGGAATTAGTATTATTTTTGCAATCTGAAGAAAGGGGATTTCCAAATGAACATTATTACAATACTTTTATTTAAGCTGAAGGCCTATTTTTAGATGCTGGGATGTGTCCTGGGATAAAACGTTCCTTCTCTGACATGTTTTAATGTTGACTAAATGTATTCTGTACTGCATCTAGGTATCTAAGGAATTTTAATTGTCTCAGAGGTACACAATAGCTTTTTAGAATTAGGATATTTATCACTTGTCACAGCTTGTAAATTTAGATACAGAACAGGCCTGTACACTGTCAAGCTGTGTGGGAAAGTAAGAAGAAGAATAAGAGGTAGCGTCATGGTCTCTGTATGCCTTCCAAACACATTAATAGTATGATCTAAAAATGGATAAGATGTAGTTTAAAAAAGCTGAAACCTGAAAGTAAGATGCATGAAAATGCAGAAGAAAAAAAGCTGATGTGAAGAAACTCTCTCTTCTGTGCACAAGTCAGTCCCACTTCTTTGACAAAGTGATAGCTACTCTAAAAAACGTACTGAGGTGTGCATGGCTTACCAGCAATCCTGCACTGGAGCTCAGCTGCGATGGCTTTGGGGAATGTGTGCGCTCCTGAACTGTCATATATCTGTTGTGCTAATCAAAAGTATCTGCAGATAAAAAAAAATCCAAATTGAACAAAGCCCAGAGCAGCTTGCTAAGTGATACCAGCTTGCTATCAGTCATGGTCAGAAGATCAAACTATGGACTGTTGGCTTGAACAATTTGCAGCTAGGATTAATTTGCCACTGTATTCACCACTTCAGGGCATGCCGGCTATTATGTAAAAAAACCCCAACGAAACAGTAAAAGTAGTCTGAAACCTCAAAGACTGGTACATTTTAAAGCAGACTGGCTTTTTCATGGAGCTCATAGCTTTGTAACCATGTCAGTTTGGTTTTCTTTTTCTTTTAATTGGTTTGAATAGATGACAAACTTTTCCCCAGGTAGTATCTCACAAGCTGTTGTAAGCTGGTTTCTGCCCTTAGCTGGAGGCACTCCACTGCTATCTGGGCAGAGTGAAGCAAAGCAGCAAGATAATGTCCATCCCTGGTATGGGTAAGGACAAAACACAGCAGGTCCTTGGCCCGTGGAAGGACAATTGTCTCTGGCAGCTTGATGTGACAGAAGCCATGTGGTAATAGAGGGTAAACACCTCTTGTTTGTATTTACATGCTTCTGATTTGGGCAACACACAATAATTGGCTTCCTAACTACTATTATTGTTTCAATGTGAGAAATATTTTTATGTCAGAAGAACAATTTAGGCACTTGCTTCACTTCTTAATGCTTCTCATATTCTGATACCTGTCTGCAGAGAACCTGTCCATCCACTTCTCCTCTGATCATCAACAGTGCTCCTCTGATCTCTGCAGTCATCCATTATGTCTTCTTCCCTTCCCCTATGGCAATATATTTGGAGTAATCATCCTGTTAAAATGCACCATGTTCCCTATCTTAACAGTTTTAAAAACATGGTCATTCCATCAGTGTTTCATTCCAAAATGCCTGAAACTATTTCTGTTTTGCTGACATCTGTTTTGTCTTATGCCTTTAGACAAGGGACTCCTTGTTTTATTGGTGCTTTCCACCACTTGTATGGCACCATGTACGCTCCTGGTGATGGATGTGATTTGGAAGAGGGACACTAAATAATAACTGTGATAACATGTGCTTCCACTACAAAGCTTCATCCTGCTTGTTTACAGTTTGTAATTAACTACTGAAATGTATATGTAATCGGCTTTGATAATGCTTTTGGGAAACAACTGCATGCTTGCATGAAAGTTTACCTCATTGTACAGGTATACCAGAGGGAGGTTTTGTGGCGAAGGAAGCTCCACTGAAGCTTTTAAATGTTTTCCAGTGTGTGGATTGTGAAGTCAAGGCTTTCTCCAGACCTGGCCTTCTGAACTTTTTGCAGATTCTGTCTCCATCACAAGGTCCTCCCACTGCTTGAAATAATGCCCTGGTTCACCTTGGAGCCAGGCTAGGTGTGCTGGCATCTCACAATGGCAGCTAGGGATGAATGAACTGATTGCTGCAGATAACTTGCTCAATCAAATTAACCCCACGGTCTCTGAGTGTGAATAAATTCTGCCTGTGACTAACAAGCTGCTGATGCCACCAATGCCCCTCCTCTGACTGTGACTGGGGGCGGGGAGGAGGGCGAGAAGCCATGTTCACTGGCTTCTAGTACCTTCTGACCTTTCATCTTGTGCAGCTGCAGTGCTTGGAAACTGGTGGGTCCACTGCAAGCAGAAGCACAGCTTTGAAATGAATGCTTTCAACTTTCTCTGTCCGTGTCCTTGGCTTGATATTGGACCTGATAATATTAATACAAATATGCCTCGAGAGTGAGAGCTGAGATGCAGACACATAACGCAGTACAATAAACCCCTAAAAGCTAGGCTGGTACAGCACTTAGTGTGTTTTATGTTCCGTGTTATGTAATGAATATTCCTGCATTTTAAATGATATGTTATTTACAGCTTTCTGGTTGCACTTAGAATAGTTTTTTTTAAATTTAACTTCTCTAGCATTAGCTCGCAGACCTGGAGATAAATAAGCCACAGTTGATGCTGGACTTTTGTTGCTCAGCAATATAAATTCTGCTTAGCAGTTTTCAAACTAGTCAAGTCTGGCAATATTTTAACAAAGATACAGTAACAAATCACCTTATATAAATTGCTGTTCATCTGTGAAGAGCTGAAGGGCTTTAGGTTTTACTCTTCCATTCTGTCTCTGCAGTATTGTGCTGGTGATTAAGCAGTTTTTCTGGTACTAATTTAAAGGAAATGGATAAAAGGGTATCAAAAGTTTCAGAGCAACCTGCAGGTGCTCAAAGATGGCTTAGCTGGGGATGGCCCTGGCACTCACGCTGCATCAGGAGTCCTAAGCTAATCATCAGGCATGGTGGTTGGCAGGACAGGGTGTCAAGGCAAACTCTGCAAGATCTCAGAGTGGTGCATAGGAATTAAATGGTAAAAGTATAGGGAGTAATTAAGTGTTTAAGGATCACTTGCACTCATATTAGCATGAATAACTTCCTTAATTGGCTTCGTGGGGACTGCTCAGTGTCATATACCTTAGAAGGATAGGTCTTTAGCAGTCTGTACTGCAGCACCAGCTGGGAATCCATATCATTCAAGGGGCTTGGGAACAAGGTGTTTCCACTATGATTGCAAGTGGGAACTCCAGCAATAGCAGATAATAAACAGCCTACATTTGCCAATATCTCACTTTTGCTCTGCCTTCCCCATAGATTAGTAGCCACTTGAAGGGTAATGTATTTACAGCTGCCTAAAGAACTCCAGTTGTCTGAAATGTGGAAAGTTTCTTGGCAAGGTGTCATTAGTGCCAGCTCTGATGATTCTGTAGAAATTGCCCTGTACCTTGTTGTTGGCTGAAGTGATGGAGTGTGGTGACAGATTTCATACTTGCTGTGTCACATAATATAGCTAGACATAGAAACCTTAATCATCAGTGGAAAATCCTGTTGAGTGAACTATTGGCTGTGAGTACAGATTGACGTATTAATACCTCTAAAGAAGTTTTTATTGAAAGGTGTTGGTGAATATTGTATGAATCAATTGTCTTTCTTTTGGAAGAAAGAAAGCACTGTTGGGAGTCATGCAAGTGTTGCTATCGCTGCCTTGTGGACAGAAGAACTGAGAAAAGTGTGAATGTGACACATTTCTCACATGTGCATACTGGAAGGCTTATGTGGGGTATGTGCCTCCAGCCCATTGGACCTGCTCTGTGCCAGGATAGTTGGTCTAAGAGACCCAAAGATGAGCTTCCTGGAAGTACAATAGGGAAAATGACCACCAGCACTGGGAATAATGTGCTGGAAGAGATGGTTTCCCTAAACCATGATGGGGGGAGCACAGTAATGCTTCATTACTGTGGTGTCAAAACACTTCAACATTTAAAACCACTTGTTCTTATTTCCAGTGGAAGAAAGCTTTGCTTCCTTGGGGAAATTTTAGGAACGTTTGTGCCTTAATGTGATGGAACTTTGTCCCCTCCACACTTCCTGAGCTGAGGGAGAACTTACGTGGAAGTGCCTCAGCAGTGAAGTACTTACAGTCCTTCATCTCTGTAAAGTTGGCTTTGGCATTTATCATATCAAAGTATTCAAATTTATGAAGCAGTTTCTTGGAGCTCAGTTAATCCCATGGGTGACTTTTTTACAGAGCCAGAAGCTGAGCTGCCTCACTGTTAGCACTGGGCAGGGAAAAGAGAGAACTGTGTCATGTGAACTGCAGGGAAATTAGAACAAGCTAATCAAGGAACAGCAAAGAGGAAAGACAGACGTTAAAGGCACTTTCATATGGACCACAAAAAAAAGAAATTAGAAACGTGGCCTTACTATGTATTATAATCTGGTGCCCAAGTAAAACTCTATACAGTCCAAATGCAGCCAGAAAATACTATATTTGATAACAGATACTTTTACAACTAAGAAATTAAAATGAATATATAAAAGATATTTCCCAAAGTTTTCTCAGGGGGATCTGAGATATAGGGTCATTGAAAACAGGGCAGCACTGTGAGATGTGCTTGTCCTGAAGCACGATCAGGTATACCTGCATGATATGGGACAGATTGTCTGCTGTTGCTTATGAATTGTTTAAGATATTGACCTTGCCCAGGAAGCTTATTCCTTTTTTACTTTTTTAAAATAATTCATGATGTCTAACCCATATTTCTCTCACAGGAGTTTATACCTTTCTCTTATTCTATGTGCAAAGGATGGAGAGAATTGTTTCTGCCCTTAATAAAGATGCAGAGAACTGTTTCTGCCTAATACATGTTTGAAGATTGTTGTCATGTCTCATCTCATTTCCCTTCTGTAGAAATGAATCAATCCCAGTGTTTCAGCTTTTTTCCCAGGCCATACTTTCAAAGACCTCTGATATTTTATATTTCTCATCTTTGGACTTCTACTTTGCCTGTGTTTCCCAGACCTGGAGTAGTTATAGAGAGCTGATATAAACCCCACTTTGTAGAACTTCTCATAAGGTAGTCAATCACTAATCCTCTGCAAGGACAGGGAAATCAGAACTTTCAGAGCATACATGACTTGCCCAAGGCTACCCATGAGGGTAACAACAGAGCCAGGAAGAGGACTCAAGACCACATCTCCCTGGCCAGTTCCTGTGTTCCTGTGAACTCTGGTCTCCCTTGGCAAATGCACTGTGAGCAAGCCTTTCATTAATGAAATCTACTTCGTAGCATCACCAAAAAAATCTATACTACCCCAGGAAGTGATCCTTTTTATTGCTAAGGGTGAGATATAGTTACGCAATTTGTAGTTATGTGCTGGCTCCTCTTGGTACGGCTTTAACCCATCTGAACTCTGACAGGCTCTGGTCTCTCACAGTTTGAGGGCATGGCACTTTAAAGTGTGCTTTATCTTCTTCCCTGTCACCTTCAAAACTTCCCATAAATGGACATGTGCATCCAAGTTCTCTTTAAGCTGTATTCAGAGTAAGTTTGCTTGTTGTCTTTTACTGATGGATTAGTGAAGAAAACCAGAACATTTTAATAAAGAAGAACTGGCATATTCTGCTTGCTCCAGGTAGGCTGAGTTTACCAACCCAATAAAGTAAAAATACAAGTAGTTCTAAAATGAGGTTGCAGGATAAGTTGCCCAGCATGAGCTGCAATTGCAGCAAATATATTTCTCCTCAATTATTGTGCAGTAGTAAGTACATTAAAATGTTCAGCCTTCTCCTTAGCTGTATGCTGTTCGCTGAAACAGTCAGCTCAGCTAGGTTGAGTAAACACACACCTATCTCTCTGGTTTAAAAATATTACGATCATTATTCAGCAGATCTATACATCTTATCCTTGCAATTGTTCAGACATGTTTACTTTTTGTTGGTTTGGGTCTTTTTTTTCTTTTTGTAAGAGTATATTTGTTCATTTTCCCCTTGACTCTATTGGAATAGTTTATCTGTAATTTAAGACGCAGGAACTTTCTTACCAGTGGAAATCAGTGTGCTAATTTAATACTAGTAATTGTTTAACCTATCCAATGCCAGAGGGACCCTATTGCAAGAAAGGCTGTACTAATATAGCTTTATGAACATGCAGCACTCGTACCAGCACACTGCTGACTAAAAAACACAGGAGGCATTTCTTCAAAGGATTCTGAATAAAGCCTTTGGTCCCATTTCCACACATGCGTTTTTTTTCTTTCATTGTCCTAAATACGTTTGTTAGACCATCTCATTTTGAACATTAACTGAAGCTACATTAGGGAAGGCTTTTGTATGTGTTTAATCACTGAAAACAATTGACATATATATATCTATATATATATTTACCCTGATAAGTACCTCAGCATTTAAATTCCTTATGGATCCTTAGATAGTGCTACTTAATCTCTTAAACATTCTCTTATAATGACTTAAGAATCCACACGCTAGAGATCTAGTGACCCCGTTGTGCTCTGCTCTGCCTCTGCCATATGACGGAGTTGATTTGGATTTCATTAATCCAAATAATTTTTCAAAAACTTACCCAGGACTTTGCAAGTGCTAATGAGCAACGCCTGTGACCTAACCAAATGGTGCTCTCCAGCCAGAAGCTCTGAGGCGAGTACACAGCCTCGCATATTGCACACTGCAGTGGTGAGCTCTTTCCTTAAAACATCTTTTAAATGCATCATAGTTACTGGGAAATGTGTGTGCTGAAGTTTTCAGTGGTTTCAGCTACTGTGGTGAAGAAACAGACTGCAGATTGCCTGGAAGTTTAGAACTCAAACAATAGTTTCTTTAAATGTAAATCTTCTCTATAATACAGGAGAAAGTAAATGCTTTTCCTTCCTTTGAGGTACAATGAGGTGGTCTTAGCATGATTTAAACTACATTTCAGGGTACTTGCAGTCTCTGAATGCTTTATTATGTAGCACTAGCTAGGACCCCCTGGTATGAGCTCGTAATACTCTTACCTATGAATTATTTCTGTTCCAGGAAGGGAGGGAGAAAATATTATGTATGAAATGATATAATGCCTAGCAATTAACTCTCCTGAAACAACAGAGGCATATTTACTCACAAAGAATCAGCAGTGTGGCAACCTACACAATCATGTTACATCTGCCAGGGGTCCACACGCACCAAACCCAGGAAAGCCATGTCAGTCTGCCCCAGTGCTGTTACTTCACAGCCACGTTTGCATGTCTGCTTTAAGCAATGACCATGAAATCTTTGCCAGGACCATTTGAAAAATGAAGTGTATTCAAAAGAACTTGTGTGTCTTCTTCCTAGTGGGAGAGTGTGAAAGACTTGCTTTCCTGGTGTTGGTCTCTGGCTGGCTTTGAACAGAAAAAAATCATTTTTGCCCAGTAAGGTGTCTATAATTGGAGGAGTTTGATTCCTTTTTTTCTTCTGTCTTGTACAAAGAAAGAAACTTGTAGCGGTATATTTACTGAACTGTTACTCCGTATTGAGTCAGCTGTGATCCACTCACATCTTAAATTCTGATGCCACCTCTTATCTTTGAAGATGAGCTACGGACATTGGTTGCTTTTGATCTGGCTGCATTCCACTCTGTCACTGTTAACTTTCTGTTTGTAATCACGGATGATGCGTAGTTCTCTCCAGAAGTTCTGCTTATTAGCTGGGTGTGCTTAAAGGCTGAATCTTTCATTTCTTGTGCTGCCTGTCACATCACAGATGCAGCTATTCATGTTATGAAAACAGTCACTGTAGTTAAGTGCAGATTAACAAAATACTATTTCTGTGAATATGAATTGTTCCTGGAATACAGCGTTTTCTATTTTAATATATTCAGAAATTGGATCACAAGTCTGCCACCCTGAACTCTGCTGTTTTTTGCCCTCTTTTTTTCCCCATGTACAGATGATGATACTGGACTGTGATCTCTCCCCAGACATTTGCTTGTAGTAGCAGCGCCCCTCAATTCTGTACTTGCACACAATGTATCCTGCTTAACCAATTCTTCATGAGTCATTTGTCCTTTACAGCATGTTTTTATTCATACAGTGTATATGATCTGCCTCACATGCTATTGATCCATCGGAGCCTATCTCAGTGAATTCCTAGATTTTTCTGCCTCATTAGGGTCATTATTGTCTTGGACTTCTCTCAGAATGGAATCTAAAAGATTTTTTTCATTCTGAGTATGCTGCATCACTGCCAATCACTTCCAAAACAGAGGTATCCCAGCCTCCTAAAGTTTTAGCCTTATTTTGCAGTGTGTGAATCTTGTCATTTCTCAGGAGAGTTTTCATATATTTATGTCCCACATTGGTGCTACATAATCTCTTAGGTCTTCCAACATAGAGTGATTAAAAGCCTGAGAGTACATTATTGCTGCCTGGCCTGAGAAGTAGCTGCCAGATCTCCTCACAGCCCTCCCTGCTGCAGTGAAGTGTTCCTACATGTTTTCTTCTGTTGCCTCCTTCCCTAGAAAACAGGCAACAGAAAATGACCAAGTCCTCATAGGTCCTGGGCATGGATCTGGTGGGAAATCATTCCTGACCAATTTGGTGGCTTTCTGTGCTGGGGCCATGGAACTGATGCATAGGAGCAAAGCAGTTGACGTTGCCTACCTGGACAAATGTTTGACACTGTCCTGCATGACATCCTTGTCTCTAAATTGGAGAGACATAAATTTGGTGGATGGTGGATAAAAAATTGACAGGATGGCTTCACGCAAAGAGTTGTGGTCAACGGCTCAGTGTCCAGTTGGAGACCAGTAATGAGTGTTGTCTCTCAGGGATCGGTGTTGGACTGATTCCGTTCAACATCTTTGTCGGCAACATTTACAGTGGGATGGAGTGCACCCTCAGCAATTTGCTGATGACACTGAATTATGCTCTGTAGTCAACAATCTGGAGGGAAGGAATGCTGTCCAGAAGGACCTAGGCACGCTTGTGAGGTGGGCCGATTCCAACCTCATGAACTTCAACCAAACCAAGTGCAAGGTCCTGCCCATGGGTTGGTTCAATCCTGGGCACAGCTACAGGTTGAGCAGAGAAGAGATTCAGAACAGCCCTGTGGAGCAGGACTTGGGGGTGTTGGTCAATGAGAAGCTTAACATGAGCCAGCTTTAATGTGCATTCACATCCCAGAAACCAGTGGAGTCCGGGTCTGCAACAAAAGGAGCGTGACCAGCAGGTCAAAGGAGGCGATTCTGCTGCTTTATTCTGCTCTTGTGAGACCTCACTTGGAGTATTGTGTGCAGTTCTGGTCTCCTCAACATAAGATGGACATGGAACTGTTGGAACAAGTCCAGAGGAGGGCCGCGAGGATGATCAGGGACTGGAGCACCTCCTGCATGAAGACAGGGTGAAAAAGTTGGGGCTGTTCAGCCTGGAGAAGAGAAGGCTGCATGGAGACCTCATAGCAGCCTTTATCTCAAGCAGGCCTACAGTGATACCAGAGAGTGAAATTTCATCAGGCACTATAGTGATAGGAAAAGGGGTAAAGGGTTTAAACTTAAACAGAGGAAGTTTAGGTTAGATATAAGGAAGAAGTTCTTTACTGTGAGGGTGGTGAGGCACTGGAATGGGTTGCCCAGAGAAGTGGTAAATGCTCCATCCTTGATAGTGTTCAAAGCTAGGTTGGACAGAGCCTCGGGCAATATGGTCTAGCGTGAGTCATCCCTGCCGATGGCACGGGGGAGGTTGGAACTAGATCAACTTAAGGTCCTTTCTAACCCAAACCATTCTGCGATTCTGTGAAAACATCCATAATGCCTTGATTTTTCTCTGAGCTCAACAACATCCTCTGGTGGGATGGAGGTACATGGTTGGCTTGACAGCTGTTTGCTGGGGAGATATTTTGGGGTATCTTGCCATGTTCCTCCTGTGCACAGGCTGCAAGCTCAGTGTGAGAGTATGCTGAGGTAGCACATAGATGGGTTCAAAGTAACAAGAAATTTCATCAGTACCATCAGTCTTTTCTCCTTTTCCTCTATCTGGCTCTGTAAAAAGATGCCTAAACCTAGTCCTTCATTTCTGTTGCATTGTTTTTATTCAGAATGCTCCAAGAGGAATGGCGTTTGTTTATTCACACACCCATGGGAGTGGGAAAGCCAGAAATTATTAATCTCATTTAGCACATGCCACGTGTATCTGGCAATGCCAGGCCAACCTGGTACCTTCTAGGTAAGGGCACTCAGCAGCTACCACTGCTGCTGTGGTGACAGTGCTCTGGTGGCTTGGGGGAGCCAGGAGGCCAAGCTATGTTTCAGCTACATAAATTACACAATGGAAATTTTGCATGAGGAACCAACTATTTCTCATTTATTCTGTCTATAAGCCATAATAACACCATGCACAGGCAATTGCTTACCTGCATGTCCCCCAAATCACTGCTGACTTAGTCTGTCCCTGCTGTTCTTATTAATTTATGGTTTATTCAGAAAACACAGACGTTTGACTGAGATGCCTTAGGGTATTTTAGCTGGCTTCTAGCCAGATTTGCTTGTCAGGTAACCTTCCTTTTCTCTGGATGCAGTGTTTGTGTTGGTTGCTAAGCAGTTTATTTCCTAGCTGCATGTTTAACAAGAACGAAATGGTAACAGGGTGTTTGGAGGTGCTGGATAGCAGTGAAGTATTTTTGAGTTAGGAAACAGTAATAAGGGACTAAAATGATGATTTCTGCTGCTCCTTGGGATGGATTCTTTATGCACGAGATCCTTGAGATTCTGATTTTTGCTGCATTTCATGTCGTGTCTTTGCTTCCATTAATGGCTGAAAAAGTTTGCACAGGCAGCAAGAAATTTCATCTGAGAAAATGTAAGTAATGTAATAATTGTTATGAAATAGGTTTTGAAACCTTTACTATTTCTCTCCAATATCTTTTTGTCAAAATCCTATTGGCTTCTGTGTAGTTGTGTTTACCCTCTCTGTGTAACCCTTTCTTTACAAATGCTTTCAGGTATATAGGTTACTCTACTGAGGAATTATCATGTTCTCTAAGCAAAATGAATCCTGATCATGTCATTTCCCATTCATACTATTTCACTATAATAACATGATTATACTGATTACAGCTTGCTAGTCCACAGAGCTTCTATAAGATGTACATCCTGGGGCAAGAGGAAATCAGACAAACAGTATTCTTCGGCTAATCTCACTGCTGAAGTTGGTTTGAGGCTCTACCTGAGAAAGAACTGCAGGACTTTACATTAAGGCCTCATAGTTTGAGTGCCGAGTATTTTGTTGGTTTCTTTCTTCTCCCCTCCACCTACCTGCTTTTTTTTAAATATGCAGTTGGGCTCTGGTTGAATCAAATAGTTAATAGCTGATAATACCTCTTTTATGCTATAAGACATTTTTTTCCATCACACCAGGAGCTTCAGCCTAACTAACACCCCCAGAGCCACGCAAATCACCACTGAAGTCTGGAGTAAACACACATTTTTATGTTGTATTTCTAAAAATTAGCAGCTTCTCACTGAACACACTGGACCCCTGCAAGGCCCTTTGTTGATAGGGCTGATAATAGCTTGGTTGTCCTTGGAGGGGAAACTGCAGGAAAGGATATCAGATGTGCTGAATGCAGATCCGCACCTCATCCTGCTCGGCAAATCAATCAAGCAAAAGGACACTTGTGGGGCAGGCAGAGCCACAGCATATTTTCCTCCTTGGTTCCTTTCGGTTGATGATGCCTATTGGGGTGTTCCTGGTGGGCAGCCTTTTTCCACTTCTCAATAGAGTAACCGATGGTCTTAGAATCATAGAATCATAGAATAGTTAGGGTTGGAAAGGACCTTAAGATCATCAAGTTCCATGGGCAGGGACACCTCGCTCTAAACCATATCACCCAAGGCCTCGTCCAACCTGGCCTTGAACACTGCCAGGGATGGAGCATTCACAACCTCCTTGGGCAGCTCATTCCAGTGCCTCACCACCCTAACAGGAAAGAATTTCCTCCTTATATCCAATCTAAACTTCCCCTGTTTAAATTTCAACCCATTACCCCTTGTCCTATCACTACAGTCCCTAATGAAATGTCCCTCCCCAGCATCCCTATAGACCCCCTTCAGATACTGGAAGGCTGCTATGAGGCTCCACGCAGCCTTCTCTTCTCCAGGCTGAACAGCTCCAACTTTCTCAGCCTAAAGTCTTATCATATACCTAACTCTTATGATATACCCTCCTCTACACAAAGTGCACACTCAGGTGCTGTCACTTACTGTAGCTGCTGTTCTCTGCAGTGAGGGAGCAGCAGAGCATGGCTCCTGATGCTTCAGAGGTGGTATGGTTAATGATGCACATCCAAAGGCCACTTCCACTTTCCTGAAGGGAGGATTTCTCATCGGTACCTGAGCTGCAGCATATCCAGCTGAAGTAGGAGCACGGACTTTGTACAGCTGAAATCAATATACTAAATTGTTGGGTTTGGAGAGCGAAAGCAAGATGAGCCTTAGTAGGTTTTCTGGTATCTATTACCTTTGTCAGCAGGACTATCTATAGAACTGCCTACTCTACTGCAGACATGCATGCCCTTACATACAGCAGCCCATGTCTGGCCCCAGCAAGGGTGACATTACTGCATCATTATTCAAGTAAATCAGTCAATCTTGCCATTACAGGTAGCCCAGGGAATACACCTGTAGCTAATTTCCCCATAGAAAAGGGCTGTTCTTCCTGACAGGTCTGACCCACATTTTAGTGGGTAACATATTCTGGACTAGTCTTGAGGGACCAGCATTGTTTAGGCGTGGGAGGGGTCTACTCTGATCATGCAGTATGTTTCATCTTGCCTCTGTGTGTCCCATTGCCCAAACCAGTGGCACTGCTGTTGGCCAGATCCAACCAAATTTATCAGAGCCACAGAATCATCAAACAGAAAATGCTACAAGTTTTGAGGAATTTACCGAATCTGGGAGGCAAGATTTTACTGATGCTCTTACTGAAGGAAAGACGGCAAAATGGACTTGTAAACTTTAATAGCAGGAAATCCTCATGGGAGAATGTCAGGAAAAATGTCCCAGTCAGCAGAAACTTTATTAAAAACACTTAGACGCCAGAGTGTCCTGCCAGAAGACACAAGCCACTAGGTTGCATGAGTTCCCTTGCTGATAAGTCATTTTCTCTTTCACATGAGTTTGGAATCAACTAACTGCTACCAGCTAGTGCTTTATTCTCCGCAGTCTTGTTCTTTCTACACATTTTAGAGAACTGAATATAAAAAGGATGTCTCTTCTATTTTTTGCATTGTTAGGAGTTTCATTCTTCCCTGCTCTCCTCCGGAAAAGCTGAACTACTGCTTCACATGAGCCATAGACACTGAACAAATTGACAGCAGTCACTGAGAGGAGAGAAAAATAAAGTACTCACACAGAAAAACTGTTTCTTCAATGACTTTTTCTTATCACACTGAGAAGATCGACAATATTGTTGTCGTTGAGCATGTATATCCCCAAGATGTGCTCTCTGATCAGTAAATATACAGTTGAAGTGAAAGTTTTACCTACTAAGCATTGCCTTATACGTACTTTCATTAAAATTTATCTACTGTCATGTTGCCCAATCACCTACTTTGATTATATCCTTCTGGAATTTCTCTTCGTTCTCAGTCATTTTGTTTAACTTCAATAATTCTGTGTCCTCAGCAGATTCACTCCCTTGCATACTGCTTCCTTCTCAAGATTATAACTAAAGTTGTTGAGTTGAAGAGATATTGAGAACTCCTCCATGTTCAACTTGGCAATGTAACTATTTACTCTTCCTTATCACTTCTTTTCTCCTTTTCAAAAATCCTGCATTTTCCCATAGGATTGCAAAATTCCATTAATATTCCTCTGTGGATGACTTTCCCAATAGACTTGGGTAAACCTTAGCAAATGTGTGGCTTAGTAACTTTACATCTTCATGTTGCTCTACAGGTGTATTGCAGACAATATAGTCTGACAGAAATTGTGCTGCTGTTTTTGTTTATGATCATAGGTGAGTGCTTGTATTTTACAGTGCAGAGTGAGAAAAAGTGTACTGCAAAACAGGGAAGAGTTTCCTATATGTACCTCACAATAGAAATATTAAAAAGACAAAACCACAGTGTTTGTGGTCCTCACGATCATTTCTGTAAATGAATGTGGCATATCCATGCATTGCTGAAAATCCAATTAATAGAAGTCCCTGATACTCTCACTAACTGTACTGTCTTTGTGTCTTTGCTCTTTTTAAAGACTATATGTAGTTTGTCACCTAGCATTTAGTTGTTTCTTTTGTGATGTGATTAAAGAGTATCAAGAGAGTGCATATTTAGCTTACATGCTATTAAAGGAAACTGGGCCATACCTATCTGAGGTAAATGGCTAAATAAGATTTCTCTCTGTGTATATGGTTATTTTAGAAGCTGTACTTTAGAATTAGAAAATCAAATTATTTACCATTTTGGGTGGAAGAGCTGTAGAAGCACAGATGGGCTAATTGCTAGTTGTATGAAAGGCAGATTAATACAGGTGCTTTTGCTCTGTGCTAGCTTTCAAAGCTGTTGGTGTGACCTGTTCTGCTGTGGGTGAATTTGCAGTGCTTCGTGAAAGGCATCAAAGGCACTTTTTGGATTTCCAAAATGAAAAAGGAGATAATCTTGTCATCCTAAAGATGGAGCTGTCAGAGCAGTGGTTTCCCAGCTGTTCCACAGCAGAAGGAAATCTTCTAATCCACATTTGAGAGAATTGAAAAACCTGCTTTATGATAAATTTTTGTATTTCCTTAATTCTCTCTCAGCTGGTAGAAATAAATGGCTAGTGAACTGAATCACCCTGCTGCTTAGGGTGTATGGTGTTCATAAGTGAGGTATTCAGCCAGAAGGAAACATCCTGTCCCTAGCAATCTTTTAAACATCACAGCTCAGGAAAATTAATTTGGAGAAAGTGCTGACTCCCAACCTCTGCTTGGTCTTCCTCAAAAGCCATAAAGAGACCAATACTCAAGATTGTTCCAACCACTTCTTTAGTAGGTTCTTTTTTGCTGTTACATGTTCAAGTGAGCACTGTAATACATTTTCCTCTCTATGTTCATCTCTGAGGAAATTACCTCTTGAAATTTGTTTACTGGACCAGTTTTGAGATTTAGCCACAAATTATTCCTTGCTGGCTTTGGAATATACCACTTCAGCACAGTTCATACTCACAGCTGCTCCAACGGCTACCACTGAGGTCTAACAGCAAAAAACGTCTTGACTATAATGAAAAAAGAATCACAGTCTGAAATATTGCTGCCTCCTTTGCTCATAGACTGAACATTTTGCACCTGCCAAAGAAAGAGTACCCAGCAAATGTATCTGTGATCGCCTCTTTGTAATAACAAATGAAGGGGGATTAGTGATCAGTGCTTGCTCGTAATACTTGAATGTAGAAGGCCTCTTTTTTTAAAAGAAAAAAAAGCCCTATAAAATTCTTTTGAGCTGGTACTGGTGTCCCAGCCTTCTTTGTGCAGTGTTTTGTGGGGTAGATTGCAGCAAGGTTTCAACGTTTCCCTGATGTCTTGATAGATTAAAAGTAATTTTTCATTTCTGACTGGAGCAAGTTCTAATGGACTGTTTATGATGAATTATGGTATTCTTTGGAATGGTTTATTAGTGCTGTTAGGATTTGTTTAAATTAATTCTGAAACATTTCTAAGTGTTCCCATGCCAGGAACTGAATCACAATAACTGAAAATATTTTAACAATTAGCAAGCCATGCTTGTAATGCCAGTAAGATCAAGCTGTTGAAAAATGAATAGGAAACATGTATGGATCTCCATGATAGAATTTCACAGTACCTGAGAAAGTTGGACTTTGAAAGTGCTGCTTTATGTTAGGATTTCTAATCATAAGACTGAGGCACATCTTGGTTTTGAATTGCTCAAATGTTAATTTAAGAGGAGCTCTACAGTTGCTTTCCACTCAGCAGCTTCATCAAAGCATCTCTCAGCTTCCAAGCAACTATTAGCATGAAATAGCTTCCCAATAACTCCTCCTGTATACTGGGATACAGAAGCATAATGCTGTTCCATGAAACATAATTAAGTCCGAGCTGTACTCTTTTTTCCCACCTCCTCCTAGATATAGTTTGTACCCACTAAAGAACTCTGAGTGTGTCTTTAAGTTGACTAATAACTAAAGCATTGTTTTTGAGAAGCTGCCATGCCCACTGCAATGATTTTCATTTATCTTCTTTTTCTGAAGAGATTAATTTCCCCCCAAAAGTTGCGGTTTTTCTAGACTTCCTGTAGTGATTGTAGGAAACCACAGGAGTGCTATAACTATTAGCTTCATTTCAGAGCTGAGAAAATTGAGCAGCTTAGTTATGCAGAAACTATGCTGATAGTTTACATTTAAAGTGTACTCGGCCTCCATATAGGTCAAAATATTAAGTAGAAATTCGTAAAGTTTTGATATATAATCCTTACCCATCTTTCCAACCATTCCTCATTACTGTGCTGTGAATATAATTAAGAAGGTCCAAAGACAAGTCCGTGGTGATGAGGCAGACCAGAGCTCAAGGCAGGAACACACATCAGTGAGTCAGGGTCAGGACCAGATCTGGAAAACAGAACCACAGAGAGGCCCAGCTCAGTGATCATGAGGCAAAGCCCACAGTGATGAGGCAGGTCTGGGTCAAGCCTTAAGTTAGCCAATTGGCCAGTGTCCTGATCTGAGCCAGCTGTATCCATGAATAGGTATGGGTATAGCTGTGATGCCACTGCCATGTAGCTCAGGTAGGGATGGAGGGCGATAGCCTCAGCCTGAAGACAGTTCACAAGAGGAGGGCAGCCCTTGCACAGGCTTTCTCCAGCTGTTTCTTACAGCAGCCCTCACCAGTTGTGAGCCCAGAGGGACAGAAAAAAATAGGACTGAGAAGGTGAATTTGAGGTACATCAGAGAATTAAACTAAATGTTTGTAGCTAGATGATGTGAAAACAAAATCAGAGCACATAAGGACAATAGTCCCTGTTCACAAGTACGAGAAAAAAAGAACAAGTACTGTGTCAGGACAGCACAAAGGCATATCTAACTTCTCTAAGGGATGTAAGCAGCATTATAGAAAAAAATAAAGGTGTCATTCAGAATACTTAAAATATCCAAGACTGAGATGTAGCTATTTATGAAGGAAGTGATGAAAGTCTGTGGCTCAGAACATTTTCAAGTGGCCTCACTGAAGCCTTCTACCTCCTCTTCTAAGAAGTCCACAACTGACTGTAGCCTCTCACCATTTGCTCCTTTGCTAGAACTCTGGACAACAATTTCTGATTTCCTGCCAGACAATTCCTTATTTTAGCATTGAAGAACTATGAGAAGGATCCTTATGAAATACTACTGGGGTTGAAAAATGTTTCCGCTGTGTACAGCCTCCTATTAGTTTCCAGAGTCAGTAGCTAATGGAAGCTAACTGAAAGAAGGAATCATTCTTATGTCTGCTATTTGAGAACATCTGTGAAGAGATATTTTTATCTCTTCTTCTCCCAGTTACATTAAAATTAGTAACATCATTTCTTGTATTTTGTTAAATGTACAGCCATGAATTCCAAATATAAGACAGTGACAATAGAAAGTCTTATTTAGTTAATGAGCCTACAGATGTATGGAAGAGGGCTTTTCATAAGTTTTAGATTAGCATAAAGTGCAAGTGAGTCCAACTTGAAACCTGTGTAGAAGAGTCTTTGGGTGATGCTAATTAACACCTAGTTTTATTATTACTCTTATTATTTTATTGTTTTTTACTCTCAAGTCTCAAGAACAAGAATTGGTTCATGATTAAGAAATACTATAGTCCTGTATAACTGTGTTAATAAAAGGTGTAACATAGAATCATAGACTGGCTTGGGTTGGAAGAAGCTCATCTAGTTCCAACCCTCTGTCACGTGTGTGGACACCTTTCACTAGACTAGGTTCCTCAAAGCTCAGTCCAGCCTGGCCTTGAACACTGCCAGGGATGGGGTTGCCACAGCTTCTTTGGGCAACCTGTGCAGTGCTTCACCACCCTCACAGTATAGAATTTCTTCCTAATATCTAATGTAGTCTGGTGGCATTGTCCGAGTAGGACAAATATTATGTTTTCAGTTCAACCCTTCCATTTTTCTGCTTATTCACTGTCAACATCTATTATTATCATCAACTAATTTAAACTTTCCCTTTGCATCTGACCAGCAATCAGATAGGTACCTATTTACCTGACCTTCCTCCTGCTGATGCAGAAGGACTCTTTATTGCCTGATGAACTTCCTGTGGTTGAGTATGAACACAGGTGCACTGGGTTGCAATACATTGAAAGTCAAGGCACCTGGTGGCTTATTTTATAGAAACAAACTTTCTGTGCTCCAGTTTGTCATCTGTAAAGTGAAATTAGTAGTGTATCTTTTTGTTATAAAATATGCTTTTAATACAAAAACATGAGTGTTTTCATAAGAAGGTCTCGAACTGGGACTAGCCAGAAGGAAGTGGAAGGATTCTTCACTTATTCTCACAATATTGCCTGGGGTGGGGGGGCGCTGTTCTCACTGCTTACACTACCTTCTGCCTGTGAATAATTGCTGTGTTCCTTCAGGGACAAAAATCTTTCACATCTGAGTGATCTTTCTGCTGTGGTGGAGACAAATGCTATTCTAAATACTGAGTTTTCCCATCTTGAGCTCTAGTTTCCATGTAAAGCAGAAAAAACAAGTTTTGGAGCTACATAGTTCAAAGTCAGATCAAAGAAGTACATCTGTACTGATTATGTTAGCTGGTTATGTCTTGCTGGCAAAAAATGAAGTTCAGGTGTGTGTGATGACCATTTTGCATCTGCCTGACACACCTGATGCTGTTGATGCAGAATATTTTTACTAACACAACTGTATACTCCAGTGGAAATGTGCAGAGATCGTTCTGTGAGGTTCTTTCTTTTCAGAGATGCTACTGGAGATGACATTAGGTGACTATGCCCTCATACTTGCAGAGCTTTTCTATTAATTACTTTAGGCATCTGTCTTGTCACTTTGCCCCTGCTGTGTATTTTGTCTCTGCACCTGTTATATTCTGTGCAAATGAATAAGCTAAGTAGTAGGTATTCCTAATAAAAGCAGAACCAGAAAAACTTCCATATCCCTTCACAAAGCCTCCTTCTGAGACTTTATGGTTGTGTGCTTGTGCATCTATAGTGAGATAGGAAAATTTTCAAAGCTTTGAAAAGCTTTTGAAAGCTTTAAATGCTTATTCAGCCTTAATTGTTCTCCATGCTCTTGATGACTTAACTCAGAATGTCACAGATATATCATCCTTACTTAGCCTTAGCAATTCTTTAGAACTGCTCTGTAATTGAGAAATAAATGCAAGCTGGGTGATATATCACAGTGTATGTAATGCGTTTCTTTCCCTTTTCACAGGAGAATTTACAATTCAGAGTGACACTCCATGTGTTTTTTCAGTGGAGAAAGAAAATGCTGATAATATACTACAGTGAATGAAAGGATGATGCAGCATTTGAACATGCTTAAGCAACCAATTACTTCATCTTTCATAGATTCAACAACACCATGGCTTGCAGCTAGTTCTTAAATGTGCATGGCTCAAGAGCTGCTCAGATGTGATTTTTGTGGCCAAGGCCCTGGTGTTTGGTCACTGGGTAGCCAGCATCTCCAGCTGTAGATTTAGTTAGCTGTAGGGGTCTGGGAGTTTGACACAATTGTAAGTAAAATGGAGGTAGGCACTGATTCCTGTCTCGGAAGTCAAGTAGTGTGAACTGGCAGTTTACTACTGGGGACTAGCTCCCTCCATAGCAGGTCTGTGTTGGAGAAAACTCGTTAGAATAGCAAAAAATATAGTAAATTCAGCTAATCATTAAGGGCACCCAGGGACCCAGTGCTTGAGTTTGTTCCGTGGTACTCTTTCATTTTATTGTATAAAGACACTGCCTAGGACCCAGGTATAGTCCCTAGGCCAGGTCTATCCAATGGGGAAGTGAAAGGATCTTTAAGAAAACACCACTGCCTTCTCTATCTGGACTACTAGAACTCTCCATCTTCTTGTTTCTTTGGAGAGAGTTGTCATCCACCCAGAAAGTTTGGGATGCCTCTCACACAGTCAGGAGGGTGATTCAGTTCAGATTTATACAGAATGGCCTCTCCATGTAACATATGAGGGCAGCATTTGCCCATCCTTGGGGGAGCTCCATCTCCAGATGTTGCTGTCCCAAATCCTGGTGCAAGACAACAACATTCCGAGGATCAGAGAAAAAGTAAATCCTTTTTTTTATCAAGGTACACTGTCATTCAAAAACATGTCCTCTAACCAGTTAAAATAGATCATACACACTGCAGCTGGGGACAGTCTAGAATCTGCTAAGCTGATCATCTGTAGGTGTCTCTGAGACTCAGATGGGTAGCCCACTAAACACCTCCACCTATGTTGTATAGGGTGTCGATATACTGGAAGCATACCCAGCTCACACAGACATCTGTATTGCCATACCTATGTGTACATATCTCATCTGGAGCTAAATCCCACCCTTGTCTCTCTTGTGAAGTAAATCAGGTCATGTCTATTTTTGCGTTCACTTCCAATTCCTGGTCAATCATATTGGGATTTTCTTTTAAGGAGGGCCTATTACTTGCTTGGGATTCCAGCAATGGTGCCATTGGATGTGTTTCTCTCACACTTTGATATGCTCAAGGTAGCTAGATACCATCATGTCTACACCAATACTAGATTAAATCTCTTGAACATGCAGATTGGGCACATCTCCCAGCTGCCGCACAGACATATATATCCATCCACAAGAGCCTGGAGGTAGAACATGGGGCCTTAACTGGAGTATTATTGAAATGAGCTCTCCTCCATCAAACCAATGCCATGCTTAGTGCTACAGCTTTTGTTCTCAGGTGCCTGTCTACTGGCAAAGGTCTGCCTGCACTGGGGAGCTGGCAGCCACTGCTGCTGTCATTGCATTGCTGTCATACTAGCACTTATTATTTTGAAGGAAATCTGGGCACACGTCTGCCTTTTCTTTGTTTTGTTCCCCTGTAGTCACTTCATTGTCTCCGTTTTTGGAAGATGAGCTTCACTGGGTCCACATGTTTTCCTGCATCCTTTTAATCATGAGAGGCATGCACAATTTACTTTGCGTAATGTGTTTCATTTTCTCATGCAGCATGTTGGTGTGTATGCTTCTCTTGCATTTTCTTTACCTCTGAGATTATTTGAGACCAATTTAGTGAGAACAAAAGAAGGCCGCAGTTATAATTTGCATATTTCTATCCTTGAGAAATCCTTCACACATTTTAAACAGTAGTGTTAGAAAAACCCAAATCAGTGAGCTATCAAAAATAGAGTAACAAGTAGTGCGCTCCATTTATTTTTGTCTCCCAGATCTCCATGTTGGTTTAGGAAACATTAAATATTTTAAACTGAAGAAATAAAGGATGAATTCTGGTCTTGATGCTAAATCTTGACTGTATCAGCAAAAGATAAATCAAACTTGTGTGATGCATAAACACTCAGGGTTGTTTAAAAATGCTTAATTTGACATTGTTTTAGACTCCTTTGCCATTAAATTAACTCAGCCTTGAGGAAATAATGTAATAGCTGCTTCAAGCAGAGAACCCAAAATATGCTAAAATTTCCAGTGCAGGATCCAAGACACTCACAGACCTGCTCCTATTCTCTCTTCCCCCATCTCTCATCAGTAAAATGTTACCTGTATTTGAGAGCATTTTCTGTTTTCAAGTAAATCAACTATTGAACATCTTGTGAAACTAAGTTGACACCTTAAAAGCATTTATTTAAGAAATAAAATGTCTTGGAGGCGAACAATATCTTTCTGTGGCCCACAAAAATGTCCAGTAAGGTTGGGTTTTTATTGATGTTTATAATCATCTGTGGTTTTCTTTGGTTATTAGCCGTCACAGTGGAAACTGTTCATGACTTCATGCTGTACTTCTGGCACACACTGCAGTCACTCTACAGTGTCATCAGGGTTGGAGTCTGTCCACATCATTCACATGGAAAGAAGTGAAACTTAAATAAATTATATCAGTGAACATAATGCAGGCTTAATTCGCTTAATTGCTTGTATGCACTAACTGCAGTTGTTATTCCTCACTGCTTAAATTTTTATTTCTGCTCAAAGATATTGTCAGCTCCAGCACAGCAAAATACTGACAATAATACTAACAATAAGCACAGCAATAACTTGTAGCCAATGTGTAATCTGTGCTTGATGTGTGTGTAATTGATAAAAATTGCTTTCAGTTGGTAACAATAAAGGAAAAACAGTGCTCCATATATCTGTCATGACGTACTGGGTTTTGATGATCTTTGGAAGCATTGCAACACGACAGAAGGTTAGTGCACTTCCTTCCTTTTAAATGAGTTTCCATATGGTCTTTATTGCGTAATATAGGAGACAAAGGCACTCCATGCTTCCTGAGCAAGCCTCGTTTAGGTTATGATAACTCAGGCTAGCTTGTAGGGACAGTTGTGATCCTGTACTCTGGCTCCTTGTTTAAAGAAAGTTATCAGCCGCTACTCAAATGATTCTTGTTTGAATTAATCTTCTCTGCCAGGAAAAGAAAAAAAAAAAAAAAAAAGAAGAAAAAAGAAAATAGTGAATTAAAGATGAAAGAGCCAGGATGAGTGAGCATGTGTGTGGCAGCAGAGTGTTCTGTCTTACTGCCAAGAAGAAAAAGAGAGGAATCAAGAGATCAGGGTCTCTTGCAAGGGTAGGTAGAGAAACATCCCTGAGGGACTCGTTTAGGTACAGCAAGCAAAGGTAGGATTTATATTCCCATCTCCTCTTCAAGGCTCTGTCTCCCAAGCAAAGAACAGCTTTCATCTTTGTCCCTGCACGCATACTTGTGATGGGAGCAGGATGAGGTGCAGCCATCTGCTAGGGGCACTGCACTGTTTTCTTTGACATCTGAGAGAAGTTGCTTCTCTTGCTTCCACATTGACCAAGATGGGGTGGTATTTTACTATGTGTTTCACTTGACAGGAGTGCAGTTGGATGTCCAGGAGGGTCAAGTTCTAGTTCCTGGCCCTCCCTTTTAAAGGGGTCAGTTGGCTCTTTGGTAAGACAGCAGGGTCTATAGGCACAGGAGATGCCAAGTCCCTGAACTGCAGTACATCTCTGATACAGTATCGCTGAAGAAAGTGCTCCTTTATCTGGAGAAAGTGGGATTATTATAGGAATTGCATTATTGCAAACTGGCCAGAGGAAAGGCAAGATCAGGTGCTACTGTAAAGAGAAGTGTCAGGCTAAGGTGAAGATATAAATAGAGTAACTCCAAAACTGATTTGGGGGCTAATCTTATTTAGTATTTTAATTTCTGACCCTGGTAGGACTATGCTAATGAAATTTGCTGGCAATCTCAAGTGTGAAACCTGCATCAATGAAGAAGAGATTTGGTTATCATACAAAGAGAATCAAATGACCTTGAAATCTCTAGTTATAGAAGAGGGGTGAAATTCAATAGTACAAAAGTACAAGTTCCTTCACTCAGAAACAAATTAGAGGAATTTTTACTACAAGCTAAAAGGTCATCATCTGAAAAACACTCCACAGGAAGATCTGGTTGTATTCGCTACTCTGTGACCATTAATATAATCAAAGGCACATGGCTCTGAAAATATCAGAAACAATCCCAGTAAATAGTCTGTTGTAGTGAGTAAGGTGAAATTTCTTAGTCATATTTAGTTTGGCAAAGTGAAAGTCCAGAGGAGATGTAGCCTATAAATACATACAGGTGGCCACTTACTGATCAGTGATGGTTTCTTCATTATAATCTGTTTACTTAGTCTCACCATCATCTGTGTGAGGACTGTTAGCGAACTGTAAGAGAACATTGCAGTTACAGCTGAGCATGTGAGCTGGTGGCTGGACAGAAGTGTCCACCAGTTCTCTCTGGGCTTGTTTTTCTTTTCCCTGGCTTCAAGCATGAATGTGTGCTTCATCCCTGAGATTCAGAAAAAGGGCTACTAAAGTGATCAGGGTAATGAAAAGCCTGACATATAAGATGACACTTCAAAGATTTGGCTTGTTTATCATTACAGAATCTTGTGTGTAAATATTGTCATAGGGGAATACAAGTGAGGAAAGAGAATACCTTAAAAGAAAGGACCGTGTTGGGATGAAAATATCTGGGTACACATGGATATGAAGAAATTTAGACCTAAAGTTTAAATACATTTAGAAATTAGAAGGTCATTAATAGAATGGCCTTCTGATTTCTAAACGTATTAGAGGAGAGAGGCTCAGGAAGAATTTCTGTATAAAATCAGCTAAAAAAGCCCCATAACATGGGGCTTGCTCAGCTTATGAACAGAGCTATGTGATCCGGTTTCTTGCTGTATCAGGACAGCGGATTTCAGTACACATATTCTCCAGTCAGTCCCTGTATTCTGCTGTATTGTTGTATTAAGGTACAAGACACATGGGGCGGAATATTTTTAAGCATCATAGGAACATCTCAGCAGCAGTGAGTGAACAGAGATTCTCCTGCTTTGATTTTTGCACATATTATGATAGCCAAGATTATTTCATCAGTGCTTTCATTCATCTCAACTTGCTCAAGTACAATGGAAGCTGCCTACACTTACACAATTTTCTTTTCAGAATTACAAATGTGTCATCGTAATTGTAGCTATATTCCCTGTCATATTTTTGCATTGAGTAGAAATAGTAGCACATTCATAAGAATTTTTTAAGATGATATTGCATATGTCCAACTCATGTGTTAAGATGGCAGAATACTGCTGCTGTTATCTGAACATAATTGTAGTTTCACATTTTCAAAAAAAAAAAAAAAGAAAGAATTCATTTTCGCAGAAATTTTCAGACTTTTCCTTCTAGGCTTTTGACTTTTTGAATCCTTGTGTTTTTATTTCATCAGTACTATTTTCACTGAAAGAGAAGGTAAAAGGAAAAAAGGACGTAGGCAGAAGGAGAAAAAAACCCAACAAGGTTACTGTGATGGCTTGAATAGCAGTTGCGGAGGCTTGATGTGATGGCTTGAATACAGAAAAATGTGGAGGGGTGTCCTGGGTTTGGCTGTAACAATTATTTTTCTCCTTCCTGGTAGCTGGTGCAGTGCTGTGTTTGGGCTTTATTCTGAGAACAGCACTGATAACACACCAATGTTTCAGTTGTTGCTCAGTAGCACTTATCCTGATGAAGGACTTTTCACTCTCATGCTCTGCAGTGAGGAGAGGCACAAGAAGCCACAAGGAAGCAGAGGCAGGACACCTGACCCAAAGTAGCCAAAGGGGTGTTCCATACCACAGCACATCATGCCCAGTATATAAACTGGGGGGAGTCACCTGGAAGGGGCTGATCACTGCTCAGGTAGGGCTGGATATTGGTCGGCAGGTAGTGAGCAATTGTATTGTGCATCACTTGTGTTTATTGTTTTTTTTCCCTTTCCCTTTTTAGTTTTGTATTCCCTCCCCTTGTCATTCTTCTCACCATTAGTAGCAGTAGTAGTTTTATATTATACTTTAGTTATTGGACTGTTCTTATGTCAACCTGTGGGGTTTACATTGTTTCAACCTCCTCCCCATCCCACCCAGATGGAGAGGAGAGGAAAAGGGTGGGGTGAGCAAGTGGCTGCATGATTCTGAGTTACCAGCTGGGCTTAAACTATGACCAGCAGAAAGGCAGGAAAAAAGAACGTCACTTGTAGTGAAATACTCCTATCAGCTTGACAAGAACAGTGTTCTTCACCTTAAGGAGGAAAAGTCTGGTCAGATACAGTAAGTCTTCAAATCATAAAAAGGTGTTGAAAAAAAGCAATATTCTGTTCTCAGTGCTCAGAGTTGATAAAACAAGTAGTAATAGGTGAAAACTGCAGATCACTTGAGACATTACAAAACCTCTTTTTAAATATGAGATGTAAGCAGGGAAGGTCATGCGGGAGGTTGTGGAAGTGTTGCCATCCAAGGCAGGTCCTGAGGAGTGATGCAGATGCAGCTGATTCTGTCTTTCCATGGGGAAATGGACCACATGACCTCACCAAGTCCTTCCCATTTCCAATTTTCATTTATTCTATTTGCAAATATAAAGCTATTTTTTAAAGGATTTTAACTTGTCTTTGAATTTAATAATCTGCATCTAACCTCAGGGAATCAAAGTGCATATGGAAGATCAGCCGTGATCCTTCAGACATTAACCTATGTTTTACTTTGCTGCCAGCAGGGGAACTCCTAATAGAAAACTTAAGCTAATACCTCAGTTTTCCCAGCCTTGTAAAGTCACCTTTTATGGCATGTAATGGCTTTGAGATTCTTCAGTGTAAAGCCTGACTTTGCCACTAGAGCTACTGAATGGTTACCACAAAGGGGCCTACAAGAAAGATGGGAACAAACTTTTCAGCAGGGGCTTTTGTGATAGAACAAGGGGTAACGGTTTTAAACTAAAACAGGGTGCTTTCAGACTGCACAGAAGGAGGATATTTTTTACAATGAGGGTGATGGGACACTAGCACAGGTTGCCCAAAGAGGTGGTAGATGCGCCATCCCTGGAGACATTCAAGTCCAGGCTGGATGTGGTTTTGAACAACCTGATTAGTTGCCTGCTTCTAGTGATGAGACCTTAGCTGTGAACCTCAAAATGTGGGTCACAGCAGCAAAAAGAGAGCATGCTGAGATGATTAGTTACCAAGCTGGAGAAATACACGCATGACGGTGGCAAAACAACTGTTTGACTGAAAGCCAAGAGGTTGACCTGAAGATAAAAAGTGGAAAGCTGGGAAAATAAGGAGAGAAAAATAACATAACATTGAGGAAAAATTCTCAAGAAATAAAAGGAAGCTCAAGTAAGGAAAGAAGGAAATCTGTTTGGGTAATTCTTCTAGCAGAGGAGAAAATGTCTTCCTTCGAGCATTTCTGTTTTTCAGTCTTGCAACTCAGGTTCATTCCATGGTACATAAGTCACCTGCACCACCAGGCGGCACTGGATCACTGTGCATTTCCTAGGGCTCCTGATGACTCCCAGGGCAGCTGGAAGAAGGGGTCAGCACTGTCCACTGCTGAAACACCTCTCCTCAGGTTCCCACTGAAAGCCTCTGGGACTCAGCATCCTCAGACTAGAGACCTGCCCCCTGAACCCATAGCTGACCTGTGCTCACTGACTTCTCCAGTGGGGGCAAGGCTGGATGACCCTTAGTGAAGCTAAATACTCCAGTGCCTTCCATCTCTTCAAGAATGGCAGGACTGACCTGGGGGAAGCCTCATGGCTATGGGAGCTAAGAGAAGAGAGTAAAGGTCAGAGATGTCAAAAATGCATAAACTGATAATGTTATGGCTTTAAAAAAGAAAGGACTGCTCTTCTCTACAACTGAAGAGCAAGTTATCACTACAGAGTTCAATAAGGGCAATAGCTATCCCTTTTTAAAACAATATATTTGAAGCAACATGCAAAGCAG
Source organism: Neopsephotus bourkii (assembly GCF_033783945.1). Classification (NCBI taxonomy): domain Eukaryota; kingdom Metazoa; phylum Chordata; class Aves; order Psittaciformes; family Psittacidae; genus Neopsephotus; species Neopsephotus bourkii. The sequence continues at coordinate 10,308,765 of NW_026902113.1, forward strand.
ATCCTGGAATTCTGAGCTCCTTTTTGGTGGTAGTTGCTGTTCTTGTCCTCCCCTCTCTCTCTCTTAAAAAGTAAATGTTGTAGAATTCAAAGCAGTGCAAGTGCAAACACAAAGGGGTTGACAGGGAACAATTTAAGGAGGGAGATTGACAAAGTCCAACATCTGCATCTTCTGAGGCAAAGACGTAAGTCAATGTAATTGCAGCCTGAAACTGCTTGAGCACTAATAGTTAAGATCAACAAAACTGGTCACACAGGGAGTGGGCTGAACTGAAAAGCAATTAGGAATCCTTATTAGCAGTGACTTTGTATAGGCAATGAAATTATTAGTCAAAAGAGATTGTTACAGTGTGTAAAATCTTCCCAGATAACAAAAAAAAAGAAAAAAAAAACAGTAGGGTTTGAGCCAACATTTTATACATGAAGCCAGAGAACTAATGGGGGGATTTGGTTTCTAGCCCTAGAATTTTTTATATAAATATCTATATATATGGTATATACAAAGACTTAGAGAATTTATGTTACTAAATAGCTACAATTCCTCTGATAGACATTTTTGAACTCACTACAGGATCTAGCATACATAGGCCAGCAAAAAAACAACTGCTAATTTGGGTAATAATCATACTTCACATCTGTCCATTTTCCTCCCTGTGGCTTGTGCTCTTATTCTGCCAGTGCCACTGGCGACCTCTTCTGTGTATTTGTCTTAACATACCATTATGGCAGCCCTTGCCCTGGTCTCTAATGCAGGCTGTGCTCACATCTTAACTTTCTTCACCCTGGGCAGCAGGATGGGATAGGATGGTGGTGGGCCTCCAGGCTCTCCCTCCACCCACCTCAGCCCACACCATGAGTCATTGAAATAAAGAAATATTGTGTTCATAACACAACTGTATTTAAGGTAAAGGATCATCAGGCAGTGTCTGGAAACTCTGCTTTATACTTGCTTTTTCCAGTACAAATGTGGGTCAAAAGGTAGGTGTTTCTTCCTAGGATAAGATTATGTATCTGGACGTGGCCTAAGGAGATCATTTTAGACCTGAGTTGTACCTACATTTCTCAAATTTATTATGGAAATATTTAGAGACACACAATGATATCAGTACTAGTAACACAACACACATAGAGTATTAGGCAAAGCAAAGAATATTCCTTACATCTTCTTCAATTACATTCAGGTTTTAGGATTACCTATAAATAATTTAATGGTGGCCAACCAGTTGCTGGTGATTTTTCACTGCTTTTTCCTCAACTGAAAATATGTGTAAAGGGCGAGCTAAATAATTTACACATGTTTAATATTGGAGTGGTGAGTTATTCCTTCAAGGCCAGCATTTCCTGGCATTTTTCATGCTTAAATGGATTGTCTGCACACACCAAGAAGCCTTCATGAAGCACGCAACTAGAGATCTCACTGTGCTCTGGTACATTTTAAAACTACATAGATGGAGATCTTTCCAACAACCTCAGCATGCATTTCCTCATTCTCCTCTTTCTTTCTCATTCATAATTATGGTAATTATGGTAACTGGCCACACCAGTCATATCCATCACATCACCGTTTGATTACTAAAGACACTGTCTAAAACAGAGAAAGCAGGTTTGCACTTACTAATGCTTCCCAAGTGGTTTTACTCCAAGCATAACTTCTTTTAGAAGTCCTAATGTTTCTTTTTGTCAATTCAGTGTGAATAGATGGTCTTCTAGACAGTCTTATCAGAAGGCTCCTTTAGCTGTTCTCAACCACTGTGACAGCTCTTTTGAGATCCCACCTGCAGTACTGCATTCAGCTCTGGAATCCCCAGTATTGCTAAGGATGTCCAGAGGAGGCCACAAAGGGGATCAGGGGACTGGAGCACCTCCTATGAAGACAGGATGAGAAAGTTGGGCTTGTTCAGCCTGGAGAAGAGAAGGCTCCGCATAGACCTTAGAGCAGCTTTCAGTGCTTAAAGAGGGCCTACAAGAAATCTGGAGAGGGGCTTTTTACAAAGGCATGTAGTGACAGGACAAGGGGGAATGGCTTTAAAATGAAAGTGGGGAGATTTAGATTAGATATTAGGAAGACATTCTTTACTGTGAGGGTGGTAAGGCACTGGCAGAGGTTGCTCAGAGAAGTTGTGGCTGCTCCACCCCTGGAAGTATTTAAAGCCAGGGGCTTTGAGGAGCCTGGTCTAGTGGAAGGTGTCCCTGCCCATGGCAGGGGGTTGGAACTAGATGATCTTGAAGGTCTCTTCCAGCCCAAACCAGTCTATGATTTTATGAAAATAGAAATAGTTCTTCCATGCACTGTTTGTGATTGATTGTTATTAGCAAATGATTTTTTGTATCTGCAATAAGAAGTACTGAAAATGTGTGGCACATCATTTGGATCATATGAATCTGATGAAGAGCTATAAAGAACCTAAATTATATGCTGTTATGTGCACATTGATTTTGCTAAGACACGTGTGTCCGTAGGGAGTCATGGACAAATGAAATGATATCCCAGGACATCTTAAATGGCCCAAAGGAAAAAAAAAAAAAAAGAAATTACATCCATATGACAATGCTTTGATCTGCCCCAAGCTGTTTTTTATGACTTTTTAGCAAAAATTCTCAAGAATGGTTAGGAAACTGTTGCTCTACCTCTTTTGAGTAGGCATAATCCTGATTTACAGAGAAGATATTTTGATCTGTACCATCTTAATGTAGCAATACTAGTGTCTAATTTCTCCTGGGTATAATTTTCATTGACTATAGGAAAGAAGTAAATACACAAAGGAATGAAATCCATTCAACAAAAAAGCATTACACATGAATACTTATACTGGCTGAAGATTTTCATGTTACATCTAATTGGTCGTGATGTATTGTTTTACAGATTTCCTTGATTTCAGCAGTTTTCATAGTTCTGTGAATCACTGTTTGCTGAATAATTTGTTCTTTTTTCTCTACTACTTCTTTTCAAAGTAGTTTTCCATATTGGCTTTTAGTTCTAACTTGTTTTCTAGTAACATTCAAACTGTGGTGCTTATTTATATGCATATATGTCTAATCTGCTGATACACACATACAAACACAACCCACATGCACACACAAATACATATACCCAACTGTCTCTCAATTATTAATTACCTGTTTGGCTGAGAGTTTTAGCAATTCTTCCTGTTAGTTTCCTGCTAATGACTTTCCTAAATGCTTGCTTACATGAGGGACAAGCGTTGGCTGAGCTTGTAGGGCTCTTAGAGAAAGCTCTGACTGGCTTAATTCATATCACAAATAAATTATCTGGCATCTGCTTAGGGTATTTCCTTGTTTATTCTTGCCATTAATCTTCATTTTAATTATTTCTGTTGAACTGACTCTAGTTACTTCCCAAAGAAATTACTTACATATTAAACTTGTCCCTTCCAGCTATTCCTTGTATCTCTTGTGAAGATTCCCAGTCCCTAATGAGATATTGCCTTCTTCTTGTGCAAACACTCCTATAAATTTCACAATCTGCATTATCCATATGTATATTTTCTTAACTCTGAATTGCTGGATTAAGGGTTTCCAACTCCAGGCATTTGTGCAGCAGTCTTTCTGCACAGTATTCCATATCGCCCATTTCTGATCAATCCAGCTAAGAAAATCTGAAGGAAAATTTCTGAGACTTCTCCATAAGCTTTGGACATTCCAGTTTTCTTGCTCTACTGACTGTGGCTCAAGTTTAAGGGCTGAAACATTAAACCATGAACTCACCAGCATCAGTGCCTGCTAGCATAAGCCAACAGGCTGCCTGTTCCGGAAACCTTTACAGGCGCTCCTGGTCTTTTGACTGGTGGCCTACAGGAAGAACAGGTATAGCAAGGCACAATATTTTTAGGTGAGCAGCACATAAAAGGACATCTCTTTAGCAATTTATGCTTGTTGTCATTTGGTGGGCAGCCTGCCTTACGACAGTACGACAGTCACGTAACGCAGGAGATGAATTATTACTGGGTCCTCACTGCTCAGTCACCACCCCTCCAGGACTGTTTCTGGCACGCTGCTGAAACTGGGATCTGAAAGGACCAGGGGAAAACCAGGATGTGGCTGTGTAATTAAAGATTGTGCCATAATCCGTTTGCACAGGAGTATAGAGTTAGTATTTCCTTGGCAAACTTTTCTGCAATGTTCTCCGTTTTGCAAGCCTAAACAATTTGTTGTCTCTGCTGTTGCAGTTACTTTCTGCAAATGCATTCCTTTTTCTAAAGTCTTGTTTTTGTGATTAAAAATTGCATAAACATTTTAATTTAGAATTAACCTTTCTTTAATATATCTTGGTCCACATGGGATTTTGAACTAAACCACAATGCTTTCATGGTATTTGCAAGCTATTGGAATAGGAAAACAAATAATTGTTTGTCTTCAACAAAATATTTCTGATGAAAAATAGATTCATGTTGATATTCAGCAACTTGCTGTAAATTGACTGTCCCTTTGTAAAGTAGCAAGAAGATGAGCTCACAATAAAAACTAAGTACCAAGAAAAAAAGATATTGCTCACTACATGCAGTCTGTTGTTGTGAAAGAATAATCATTGTCTTTCTAGGAAAGTGGTGTTAGAAAATCAAAATACACTTACTATGGCGGTTTAGCTGCATGTCTGTAATGAGCTGAAAATAAAAGGGAATTACCTGTTTCCTCATTGTTAAGAAGCCTTTCTTGCCATGCATGGGAAGCAGTCAGTTCTGGGGTGACTGTAGAGGGCAGATCATGTTTAACCCCCATTTCTGCTGCAGGTACCAAAGACTGGCTGACCCCCAGGGTCATGTCTGATATTCTGAAAAGAGAAAGATGCACTGGTTTTGTAACATAGCATTATTTATTTATATCTTAATCCCTCAGTTCTGAGGAACTTGTCATTTGAACAAAACAAAGTGGCTGATAAGAATGAGAGTGAAACAGTTCTGTGTGAAAGATTATTTTGCAGTTACTAAATGTGTTTTGTAATTGTGAGCCTCATCCCTAAGGCTGTGGTTGTGCTCAAGGAAGCAATTGTATGATTGCTTCTTTTTATCAGACTGCTTGCTTTCTAGCATGGGCAATTTTCCATAGCAATCCATCACACTGAAACACTACTCCTCTGAGCCCCACAACACCATGGATAACTACGGCAGCAGGGAACGCATATGCAATTACTACAGTGATATCCTCTACCAAATTGCATGAACTGGTCACAAGGCAAGGTCACAAAATATGTGTTGATCCTGCTGCCACACTAACAGGATCTCCAACATCAGACATACTTAGTAAACTGCTTCTTTAGGTCTGCAGCTCCCTTTCAATCTTCTTTTTTAATCTTCCTAATTAAACTAGTATTTTAATCATAACACTTTCAAATCAATTAAATCAAGGTTTTACTTATTGCCTTTGAAAATATTAATGTACTTAAATGAGAAAAACACTGAAAGGAACAAGATCTTTCTGTTCCTGTACATACAAAAAGTACATGAAAGCCTTTCTCACAATTAACTACACTTATTGTTGTTGCTGGCTGCTTTTTTCTGTCTAACAAAGAAAAGTGCAATCTAATAAGAGAATCAAACAAACAAGATGTCCTTTATGAAGTGAATCTGATAATGAATATTTGAAGACTTCTATTTTCCTCTTTGCATTGAAAAGAAACAGCAGGTGATTTCCTTTAACTATGAAGGGTACAGTAAATTAATATTGCCAAAAGGCATTGAGGAAGACACATTCCACTACTAATAAAATATTGATAAAGATGTGAAATTTTTGTCACATTAAATATGCTTCATATTTGGTACTCCAGAAGAAAAACTGAGAGCGCAACTTTTAATCCAGATGCCATCTTTTAATGAAAATCTCATTTCAAGAGATGAAAACAGTTTGAAGTAGAGGCAATTTTTAAAAGATGCATATCTTTCTTCATTTTTTATGCAAACTACATGCTTGCTGCTTCAGTTGTGTGACAGTGTATCAGCTCACAAATTACAGATAAAGGATACTTATAGCTGTGCACAACACCAGCACCCCCCATCAGTAAAAACAACTTCGAGCTTTAAAGACAAAAGAGTTCTTCACCATTTAATGGCAGTTTCCTTGTGTAAAGTGTGGCCTCAGTCCTTATTCACTGTCTGCTCTCCAACCCTGTTACAGGTACTTAATGAATAGCTGTAGTCAGCTCCAAATACAAATGCAGGAGAACTTCATTTTATGACTCATTGAATTACTTGCTGGAAGGATGTTTCTCACTGAGCTCTTCACAGAGACTGAGAGCCCTTCCAGAAGTCACATGAGAAGGTCTTGGGTCAGATGCTCAGAGGAGGGGGAACATGCAAATTGCAACAGCCTGTGAAACATTTTGGTTTGGGTGATGTACAGCTCTCCTATAGGGATGTGGTCCTGAAGGCTAGGTCACTCTGTAGTGTGGCAGTGAGTTGCCTCAGCCGTAAAACTGCTATTCTTTCTCATTCTTTAATGCCCAGTTGTGGGCATTGACTCCCAGTAGCGTTGGTCAACCTTCTCATCCTGCTGAGTACCAGTAGAAATGTGTTTCCCAGCATCTGCAGCAAAACCTTAGGGTTCTGCACAGAACAACGTGCTGAAAAGAGCTGTTTTTCAGTGCTCAGCCTGGATTTATTCCCTGTGTGTAATTCAGCCCGTGGGCTAAGGGAGACACCACTGCTGCGATAAAGGAAAACACTGAACACTTGAAATAGACAAAGAAACCTAATAAAGTGGTGGGGAAATATATTCCAAGTTATTAAAGCTTGTGTAAGTGATAGATTTTTGAAAATGGGGATTTCATCCTCAGTAGCACTGCCATCTTGACTTATGTATACACTTCTCTAGTTTAGAGGTGGTTGCAGGGAGACATGGCTGTCCCTCTGATGGATTGCCCCTGGTATGGATATAACCATGCCTAGACACACACAATTAGGCTACAGTGGTGTCTCATAACCTCGTGCCCATAAATCCCAGATACATGAGACTTACATACTAGCATCCAGATCCTCTGGAAAGCTTCAAATGACTACAGTGATAAGAAGAAAATAGTTGTTGAGAGAAAGTGTTTTCCTCCCCATATTGTGCTGGCCTTTGAGCAGGACAGCTTCTCTCATTTCACAGATTGAAGGAGGCCTGCCTGCCTTGTAACCCACTGTATCTGCTGCCTTGAAACACAGACCACCTATAACACATATTACACTAGCCCTGCTTTGTGGTTCAACACAGATTGCTTTTCTCTGTTTTTCTCCTTGGTTTTAAGCTCAGAAGGACAGCCCACAGGGGACCTGGTTCAGTTTCTGGGTATAGTTTACTTGCGGCATTTGGGACAAGTAGAATTTCAAAGCAAGGCTGTTGCCATGCAAGAACAATACAGACACTACAAGGAGTCCCATGTGTTGAACTGGGATGTTTTTCTCCATGTGAAAGACAGAAAAGAGATTTCAGAGCATAATGAAACATCTGAGAGCTGAAAAAACACAGCTATTAAAAGAACGTCTTTTCCTAGTAGTCCCTGGACTGTGAGTACTGTAAAACCTGATGCGTTTGAAATCCCTACTTGGGAAATGTCATTTCTCTTGTTATACGTTCCCTTCCTGTACATCTTAGGGACCCCAGTTTGATTTTATCACACGAGTTATTTCTGTGCTCAGAAAATTTTGATGGGGTTTGTTCAAGATTATGTAGTAAATAATTGATTAGTCCCTGATACCGTATATTTCATCTAGCTGTGTTTCGGTGCACAGAGAATAAACACTTGAAAAGACAGCAGTTCTTTTAACCTACTGCTAAAGCTAGAATGAATATCATACTTTTGTGAACTGTATTTTCACTATTTTCAAAGCAGCAGAGTGCTATATTCCCATAGTGACCAATCTCCTGTAAGGCATTTCAGAAGAAAAGGTCAAAGGCAACAAAACCCAGTACTCCTTCCCAAAAACTAGGGATGAGATATACACTGCCCACAGGTCTCTTGTGTTACTATTCTGCTCTTTCAGGCTTATTTTTCCCTGGATGTTTGGGTTTGGTTTTGTTATTGCTGCCTGTGCGACTTACACTTGCTGGTGTTTTTCAGGGAATGCTCCATATGTCTTACTGGTAACAACAGAGGGAATGAGAGCTTATTGATGATAACCTTTTAAAGAAACTGTGGGGGAAGGAAGCAGAAATTTGATGCATTAAAACAAAATAACAATTGCCTTCATTTTATTTTTTTTAATAGAAATGTTTTTCTGTTTTAAACAGAGAGAGCAAAGTGAACCCAATGGTGTAATACATGGAGATGTTCACTATCAGACTTCACGTAATGCTAAAACTATAAACCTGTCTTTACTTTAATAAAACTGCTAAAGCAGTTAATCTTCTAACTGGAAGAATTATTGCCCTGAACTGAAAGAATTGAAGGGAACAGGCAAAACCCCCATGATAAACTTAATCTCTCATCTTTAATTATTTAGTATGCTGTAATATTTATGTGAAGCTTCTAATTTTTATATGTCTATATGTCATGGAGCTTGTAATCTATGCCAGTGTGCGGGGGGCTCAAGCATGGGGCACAGCTCTCATCTTCCTGGTGTCCTGGCTTTCAGTCTTTGCATTGCTGCATCCTTCTTCCAGAAGGACTCCTCTCCCTCAGTGGTTCAGAATAAAAAAGGTAGCTCAGGTTGCTATAGAAACCTTAATTTTGACTTCAGTGCCTTGTTTGCTGGTTAAAATTTCCGTCATTCAAGTTGCATTAATTTTTCAAAGTGTAATTATTTATATAAACACATTTCTTTTGCAGTGTTTGAACAGTTCATAGTGGACACTGTGGGAATCTAATTTAGAGTAAGGGTTTCATGCAGCTGGGAGTAATGATTAAGGAGAAACTACAGACGTGACCTCTATACCTTCTTACCCTTGATAATTTGCAGGGATATATCTTGGTTACTCAATATATTTTCATAACTCCGTGGACACTCATGGATTTTCCATCATAAGAATTAATGTCATCCCTCAGGGATGTGCATATTGTCTTTGGAAATTATGACTTGTAGCCTATTGGGGAGTGAACAATAAAAATCTGAAGAATTTAACCCATGATCTATATTGTATTTGTTAGAGTTTTCAGCAACTCTTTTGAAAATCAAGCAGGTTTATAGTTTTTCAACCACAAGCTCCAAACAGAATATTTTTCACAGTCTCAAGAGATGCAGGAATGTGACTTGTGGTAATTCCTCAATATAATAATTTGCATGTTAGCAGCATGATCCATCTACAAGTCACTGGCAGTCACAGTAACGAAATGACTGTGGCATTTTGGACATGCAAGAATCAGACCTGAAAAGACACAAAGTTCTGGTTTAAATTTAAAGATGACTAGTAAAAACTGTAATTATTTTAGATTCTGTGGGGTTTTATGAAAAATGAGTTTAATCTCTTCAGCTTGAGAGAGCAAAGAAAGACTAACTAATAATCCATCAAAGATAAGACTGACTTCTTAAATAGCAGCAATTTGTAATTTATAAAAGGTTTCATGCATATATCCCATATCACCCATCCGTGTAATATTCACCATCTAGCAATACGCACCTTCTTTACTAACAGAAAAAAATGGGAAATAGAAAAAATCATGGAGGGAAAAAGTCATGGGTGCAAGGAAAAAGGGAGCACAGTTAAGAGGTGTGGCTTTGGTTAAACACTGATCTGGAAGGTTGTGTCACCATCAGAAATACATTCACTGACAATACGCAAAAAATGAAATCCTCCTGCAACATACCAAGTTGAGAATGAGGGAATTCAGCCCATAATAACCCCCTATTCCCTATTACCGTGAGACTAATGAAGGGATAACTGGAACAATAGTGCCAATGTAATAAACAGCCTCTTAAGTCCTACATATAAAGTGTACAAGAGTGGCTATGTGAGGTGGAAAGATTTCTGAGGAATATTGTGGCATGCCAGACTCCTGACATCTCCCCTTCATCACAGCAGCAACGGTTTATTTCTTTCAGAGCTGAGGGGTGTACATTCGCATCAGCACCACTTGACACTTTTTTTCTGGTTGGGCATATCCTGCAGTGGGGGATATTTCTGCGATCCATCCATCTGGCATCTTACCTTGTTTGCGTGCCCTCACTGGCTTTCCGTGCATGCTCCCAGCTTGCAACCCGGCTGTGTACCTCCTTGGGGAGTGCATGAGTGCCTGATCTGTGTTTGCTGTATTTCTAATGCTCCCTGACTGCTTCTCACGTTAACCTAATTTAAGGCAAACACTGTTTGTCAACATAAAACCAGTGACTTCTCTTTCAAAAATCCATAGGACAACATATAATCTCCAAATTCTATTCTGAACTATAGGTTGTGCTGTGAAAATCAGAGTGGTTATATGAAATGTATTGAACAGTAAGTGGCTCAAAATCTCTAGTAATATCCACTGACTGTTACTGATATTAAGTCACAGATGTGCTTTATTAACTTCTGAGTAACAGCAGTGCTGTGTGACAGTGTAATCTTTCAGTCTTACCTTTTGCTCTGTCATCACATGTTTACGAAATTACCACTGACATTTGTCCCCTGAATCATATCATGAGCCACCAGCTGAAAGATTATTTCAGGAAAGATTAGGAAAGAAGCTATTAGGAAAGAAGCATCTTGCATAGTTTAGCCAAGCCAAGGACATCACTGATAGGATTTATTTATATAAAAAATAAATTGTCTTTATTTTCTGGAAGCCCTAGTGAAACCGACTCAGGACGATCATGCTGTTTTGGTTTGGTTAAGTAGGTAATATTTTTAAAAGCATAATGGTATGATAGGTCCTACACTGTATTTCGCTGTAAGTGATCAAAAGCCTGGAAAAAAATGAAATACTGTTTTCTGATGGACTGAAGCATATTTAAATTTCAGAGAATTTTATTCAATCTAGTGTGCTTTGTTACTCATCCACTTTGCAAGCATTGCATTTGACTGGAAAATAAGTTAATTGCTGACTGAATGGCAATCTGAGCTAGGCAATTATTCCCTCTCTTGTTCATGGCTTTGGATTCACTAGTCCACGTATGTTTAGTTGCAAGAAGCAGTTCATTTGGAATTGATAATTAAGTAAATGCTTTGATATATTAGAGCAGATCTGTCTGGTGGGACAGACCTTGTGCTGCTTTGACAACTGGTGCTTATGTCAGTAAGCATTGCAGTATGTGAGGCTTGAGTAAGACTTTTGCTTCCCAGGTTTCAAAACCTCCATGAGATTAATTTGATGCTCATCATGCTGCACATGAACGTAAGTAACTCACTGTATGCATCTACAGAATGCTACACTGTTGTTTTGTGGTCTTTTTTAGCAAAACTGCAAAAAGACTGAAAGGAGACATAGAAGAATTGTGGCAATGTAACAAACACTCCCTTAAAGTCCTGCCTATAAAGAGTATGAGAGTGTCCACATGACGTGAAAAGACTTCTGAATAATACTGTGGCATGCCAGACCTATGCCCACATAACGCAGCTAATCCTGGAGGGCTTTCAGAGCCTGGTAAAGACTGAGAAGACTGAATTTGCTCTTTAAATGTTAAAGGGTCATCACTAGGGAACTGCTGTGGTTAAACAGTGGTATCTTCTTCTGTTATATTAAATTCAGAAAACTAAATGTGGCTTTCTCAGCAATGCACCAATATCAGAATTAAATGTGTATTTTTTTTCTAATTGCATTGCTTATATGGGAAGAATGTTTTTAAAAAATTATACGTTCTTGAGAGAACCCCAAGGCAATCACTAATGGGGACCTCCCCTGGACACATCCATTGTGCCCTGGGAAAAGCAGACAGATCTGTTCAGTCACTGCGGTTCATGAGGGGAGGTTTGATATCTTTCCACAGAATGACTAGAGTGTTTAGCTGTACAGAAAACCAATGTAAATGGAGTCTTCTCACACAATGTTGTAAAGACAGTAAATAGAAAGAACTGTGCAACAGTGAGAAAAAAAATAACTCTCAAAGCTAAGACAGAAATAACATTATCTTTGACAAAATGACAATAAGTTAATTATTGTGCTTATAGGCTGCAATGCCCCTGCTAACATCATTTCGTAAAACCATCTTCATTCTCCATTATCTATTTTCACTTGTTCTGCAAAATGATATAGATGCAGAATGAAAAATGATGGAGTAAGAATCTGATCCAATCCAGAAAGAAAAATTACATTAGTTAGTTATTTACTGCCCAAGCAGCATTGTTTAATTTTACACCAATGTTCTTATGTGGTGTCAACTTCCAGAACATCATCCTCAGCATTCTTTGGGCTCTGCGGGAATCCCTCCCCTTCTCTGCTCTCAAAACTTGGAAAATGACAAGTTCTCACATTGTGTCCTGAAAGCTATCAAATGCTGTTCAGTTAGGGGTCTGGCAGGCTGAGGCAAGAAATGCAATTTAAAGGCAGAAAGGAAAACCCTGGAAATATCCTGTGGCTAAGCCTTCCCAGTTAAATCACAAAAGAACACAATTGTTTTGGAAGACCCCCTGTGTGATACCTGTTCATCCAGCTGTGCTTGTGCAGGATACACTGATCCCATCCCTGATAATGATGAGATCAGTATAAAAAGGAAAAATAACTCCTGAATTGGAGGATGGTGCCAGGACCCATAAAAGAATGCAGGTCACCAAGCCAGTAGCTACGGTGCAGGTCCCATGTTTAGAGTATGAAATCCCCACAGAATGAAACTGAAAGGGGAGTGAGAGGTAGCAGGTCACAGCTTGCACTGAGGAGGCAAGGAAAGGCTTGCATAGTCTCAGACATTGTAGTCCAGTCACCTGTAAGACTTCCCTACTGTTTGCACGGAAGCAAAGTGCTCTTATCTTTAACTTCACCCAGGAATCGCATATTCTGCTTCAGATAAGTAGACTACTGTAAAACAAATCCAGGCTTGAAGAGTTCGTAGTGCTGCACAAAGGCTTTATAGTTTCTCAAATTTAAACATGTATTCCCTAAGCTTTGCCAGATATGAGTGGATGCAGAATCATTCTCACTTGCATGATTCTATGTTTTGTAAATGTAGATGTTAAAAAACATTGGTGCTTCTTAAAATTTAAGTGAATATTGGTTTAGAAACAAATTATTTGGTGTTTTTGCAAGCTGAAATATCTGCATAGCTGTGTTTTTGTAGCTGGGCTGGTATGAGGGTATAAAAAGGAAAAATAGAGGCAAAAGTAATTTTATTAGACTAACAAAATTGGAAAAAAATAAGCAAGGTTTCAGACATATGAAGTATTTCTCAATACTGATATAAACTACTTTGAACTTAAATTAATCGTATTAATAGATAGATGATGTAAAAGAAAACGTTCTTGGCTCTTCAGGACTCGAGGTAGATATTAGAAAATAGAGAGGTAAAAAAGGCACTAGTTCTTCTAGGACAAGGAAAGACAAGTAACAACCAGCTGTGAAACAGCAAGCATCTAAGAGTGAGAAAAATTGTCATGTGCCATAAAGCCACGTTCCCCTCTGAGTCCATAATTTTAAGTGTCCACATGAGTTACAAATTTCAGTTCCCAGACTCAGCATTTGAAGATATTTTTAAGACTTTTTTTGGGCCAAGGGCTGAGAAGACAGATGCTCTGTGAAAACAGATTTCTCGATCGGTATTTCTCTCCTCTGTTGATTTTCAGAGGCGTCCTCATCCCAGTATAAAGCAGCTCATGTTTTGAACGGTATCCCGAGCATCAGGTAGAAAGTAGCAAGTCCAGGGCTGTAGGATGCCCAGACTATGATGTGTGTGGTGTGGGAAGCAGTTATTGAATGGGGCTGACTAGATTTTGGGTTTAGGGGTCACTGCATTTTGGTCTGCAAGACTTTTGCTTCTGACGTTAACACTGGCAAGTTGTCCAAGTTGGCTAATCACCAAGCAAGTAGTAGGAAGTTACTTTAAATAATGATGATCCAAATTGTTTGTTGACTTTCCCCCCCATTTCTATATAGTATGATTTGTGATGAACAGAAATACATAACCATTGCAATTTTCATTTTATAATCTGTAAAGTGTATACACTGTTCAGGCCCCAGAACGCAAGTCCTTGTTGTGGGTAGAGGCAACTCTGTTCGGCAAATTTAGGCTGATGTAGATGTTGTCGGTGTCCCCTGGGCACATCACGGATGATATACCCAGAACCTTTTTTGTATATTTCCAATGCCACTTGGATTTGTGGGGAGTGAATTGCTGCTCTGTGGTGGTTGAAAATGTTCAGACATTTGACACCGTGGTAAAACTGACACAGATGCACAAGCATTTCCATAGCTGGATTAGGAAGGAGCAGAAAGTAAATTCAGAAGAGCAGCCTCACCTACAGTACTTATAAATAACAACATAAGAAAGCCTAAGAAATAACTGGGAAAGAGCCTTGTTCTACTGTTTATTAGTGGAGACAAAAAAACAAATGAAGTTATGTTGAGGTTTGGGAGTGCAGTATTGGTCAAATCACACCTGAAGATTTAAGTCATCTATTTTTGCCTCCTTTATAAAAAGCTATGTTTGGTTTTTAGCCCATTCTTACAGTTCAGTCACTTTTCAGGCCAGCTTTATTCTCATGAGAGCTGTGTTTTCTGGGGGTTTCTTCATGAAGTGAAGACCAGAAGTGGATTGAATAAAATTGTGAAGAGTATAGTTGTCACTTAAGATTACAGCATTCAGCTCTGCCTGTAAGATTGCACAAAGACGTAAGAAATGTAAGCTAAATATGTTTCAACGTGAAATGGAGGGATCTGTTTTGGCAGGGTCACATTTGAGGATAATCACTGGAAAAAAAGTGTGTCCTGGATTTCAGCAACATCTCCTCTGCAGTGATATGGGGCCAGACCTTCCATTGGCGCTGTCCCATCAAAGCCACAGTGACTTACCACTCAAGCTGTCTGCCTATCCCTTACGTGCAGCACAGCCTCTGCTGTCTCAGAAAGAAGCAATTCCACTGTATTTTTTTTCTGGAATACAATTGCTTCTTGTTTCCTCAAGGCACTCACTGTCTTCTGCTGTGTGAGCCTGTGGCAGCTCAGGAGAAGCTGACACAGATCCTGCTTCTGGATGGAGATTACCCAAAGCCAGCGGTGTCCTAACCAAAATTTCTTCTATGATTCATTTAAGCTTAAAGAGGTAATAGCTGAAAAGCAAGACATTACATTACCTTAAGTATCAGTTATTGGAATCTCAGTAGGCCTGAGATACACTGTTTGGGGACAGCTTAAATGCCCCATAATTGGGAAAGATTTATTGTTGGGGATAACCTCTAACTGAAATGAGCCAACCTCTCACTGTACATCATGTCCTGAAATTTAAATACATGTCAGAAGCAGTACTAAATACAGCTACTGGCATTATTGTTAGCATAAGCAAAGATGGTATTTATAAAACCAATATCCTTTCTCTTATAGTGTGCTAACAGCCTTTGCCTAATTAGTAAGATTTTTAGTTGACGGAATTTTGATAGGATGAATTTGCTGTTACTTGTTGAGACATTTTGGATGCAATTTAAATTCAGTGTGTTTCACTTCAGTAATATGCTGTATTCTCACCTTTCTTTAAATTTACCTTACCCAGTCCTACAGATTTATTTTAAATTATGACAAG
This sequence comes from Neopsephotus bourkii, assembly GCF_033783945.1. NCBI lineage: Eukaryota > Metazoa > Chordata > Aves > Psittaciformes > Psittacidae > Neopsephotus > Neopsephotus bourkii. Next base: position 10,324,330 of record NW_026902113.1, read on the forward strand.
AGCAATACAAATGTAGAAGTTACTCACACCCTTGGCTAAGGGTGCTAGCTAAAGCTATGTGACTGGTATGGGGTATATGAGAGCATACAACAGCAGCAGCATCACCAAAAATTCTCTATTTAAAAAAAATTCTTTTGCAAATAATTTATTTTACTCTGTAAAATGCTCCATCTTCCTTATACCCAGATCATTCTGCGTTTGTCTCAATGCAGTGTTCACTATTTATCTTCTATTTTTATTTATCTTTTTATTTGTTAAAATATATTTTAAAGTGTACAAACCCTACTGGTTCATATGGGTCCAGTGAATATGTTGTGAACTTCTGTTTAGTTTTGCTTTCCACCTCTGCAAGGGTTTTGATCTTTTTTTGCTTAAACATGTGAATTTAAATAAAATTTCTGAGGCCTTCCAGAGTTTATCAAAGGGGTTAAAATCAAGTAATTTTAATGCTGCAGGGAAGAGACAGGTGGTGGAACTGGGTGAGGGTATGCAGAGAGCCAGGGAGGAGCCTTGTTGGACTTGGGAGAGCAGGAGGGACAAGGAACCCTTTCCTCCCTGCTCATCATTGCCCTGGCCAGCTCGGGTCCTCCCCCAAGTCACGGTGCAGGCCGGGAGGCTGTTTACTGTCCTCAGTACTCTACTGTCACAGAGAACTTTTGCAGTGCATGTGCCTTCATCTTAAATGCTGTTTGAAATGAACCTGTTGAAGGGAGGAGTGTTACCTTTGAGATGTGGACGTCTGTCAGCCTGGAGTCAGCTCTGGTTCATTCACTCATCAGAGCAATGACTTTTTAGTCCATTCTAGACTAATCGAACAAACTACACATTTTCTAGGCCTTAGACTAACTTTCCTCAGTAGAAGATGAATCATTGTCTTCTAATTTTAGGAGTAGAGTGCAGTCAAATTTTTGACGTTGTATCCTCAAGAGGAATACACCTCACTTTGGAAACATACACTTCACATGTGTGTGTCGGACAGGTTCTTGGCTCGATGAAAGATCATGACTTGATCCTTATTTTAATTCCAAAGACTTTGCTCATAGATAAATATACTTTTTTTGGCTGTGTATTTTTTATTGTCTTTTTTTTCACATTTTCTTTTCATAGACAGATTGCCTTCCTAATAACACCCATGCTTTAATTATAAAAATGTACAGCAGGCATACTGAGGAGTACAGTGCTGGTATGAATCTAATGCAGTATCTGAAGGTTTTACGATGTTCTGGAGTGTTATTGCACTGTGAAGATTGATCCAACCTGTTAGCCTATTGATAAGTTCAAGGCAGCAACCTTAGCTGAACAGAGCCTGCAGGAAATGATGAATTTGTTCCCGCGCTGCTTCTCACACTTCTTCACTCCTTGAATTCACCAGGGCTGCTCAGTCCAAGCAAAGGTGTTGCAGCTGAGCTCTTCTCTTGGGCAAAAGGGAAAATGCAGGGGTACTTACCAGGGCCAAGGGACATGAACTGCTAGAGTCATGGGCAGCAGCAGTGAGACAGTCAGTGCTGCCACAGAGGCGGTGGCCTGGGGTGTACTCAAGAGGACAAGAAGGAAAACACAGGTAGGAAAATGCTGAAAGTCCATCCGGAGCACCCAGCAGCATGCTACCCTGCAGAGGAGGCATGGATCCTGCCATAGCCACTCTTCTCGTTCCCTGCAAGTACCTGGGGAGCACAAACATCCCTGCAAGAAGCAGATTGCATGTGCTTGTTTTGCTTAGGGCAGTCTATGGTGGCACTGCAGCAGTGCAGGTGTTCTCCAGTCACCATCCCACAGGCACATCACAGCAGGGCCCTCAGCCACCCTCCTGCCCCCAGCATCCACTGCTCAGCAAGACATACCAGACTGTGGGAAAAGGTGGGTGCATTCAGTCTGAAACCTTGCACTTCAGCCCCAGGGGTCAGAATGAGATTTTCTGGGATTGTCTAAGCAGCAATTTTTTGCAGGAATGTGTTGGTTTTGCCTGTTCACGTGCACATACAGCCCCAGAGCCTACAGCTGAGGGAACCACAGGGCCAAGTCAGCACAAGAGCACACTGTCAGATGGTGACTTGAATGAGTTATATTGTTAGAACGTTTTGGAAGTCTCGCTCTTGCCATGTCTTTGCTCTGAGCTTTCCAGACTCCTCGAGAACTAAATGGTTGATAGTTTTATGTTCTCCTTCTGCTGCTTGAGTGAAGCTGCAGTGCTGTGGCAGGAAATGAGTGCCAGGTTAAGGAGTGCTGGTAGTAACTTCAGAGGAGATTTGTTTCCTTTGTTTCTCCGTTGTCACAACATTAGCTTTTGTCTGAAACCTGCTTGTTCTGAGGTTTGGGTTGCTAAATATTGATGATGTCTGCACAGATATTTACAGAGTTTGGAAGCTGCTGAGCTCCTGAGTTCGTGCTCTGGAAAGATTGTCACTGCTTTGAACCATGCATGCAATTTAAGAAATCAAACAAGAGCAAAAGAGTCATGGCAATGAGCCACTAGACACAAAGGTGGCTGGATCAAAGAGGATGTCTCATCTTCTTCTTTCCTCCTGCAACCTTACATAAACACCTCACTCTTAGATCCTGGCTGTGCAGATGTGTAAATTATTCAAACCAACAAACAAACTAGATACTGTAGATGCCAGAAGTGGGAAACAGGTAACGACAAAAGTCTTAGCTGTGAGATTTCCTTGGGGCAATTGAGGAAAAGAAAGGGAGTAAAATAGGCAGTAAAGAGAAAACAGTGTCTACGAAACGTATGGCTTGCATTGTTCTTGGGTTTCGGGAGGACAACTTTCAATGCCAAAGAGGACTCTTCCAGGTCACCTGTAAAATCCATTGAAAATATAGTTCTTTGGAATGGAGAGTTATTTTTGCTAAGGTATTTTTTAAAAAGATAGGCAGAGAATAGCTCTGACTTCAGAGCTATCAAACAAAGCTAATATAAACAAGTAAAAAATGTGTAATTAAGTCTACAAGGATCTAAAGGCTGTGGCAGAGTGAATCCCTGTTCCTGCAGAAGTTGGTGTTGAATTTTCTATCATAGGATTTTTTCAGCAAAATGGGTTCAAGTAAAATGGTATGTTAGAGGCCCTGTAGTAAGAACTGAACTGCAAAACAGCACCTCCTGTTCATTTTATTTCTGTCATTCTGTCATACTTTGGCCTTAAAACTAGATGTGACATGGACTTTCATTGTTTGCCTTACTGGACTTTCTGACTTTTGCGTCAAGATGTCTGTCTTAAGCTCCATCACAGGCATTTTTAGGTTTAATATTGAACTGCAAGTTTGTAACAGTCTCTACTTTCATAGAATCAGAATGGTTAGGGTTGGAAAGGACCTTAAGATCAAGTTCCAAACCCCCTGCCATGGGCAGGGACACCTCACACTAAACCATGTCACCCAAGGCTCTGTCCATCTTCTCCTTGAGCGCTGCCAGGGATGAAGCATTCACAACTTCCTTGGGCAACCCATTCTAGTGCCTCACCACCCTCACAGTAAAGAACTTCCTTATATCTAACCTGAGCTGCCCCCTTTAATTTTGAACCCATTACCCCTTGTCCTGTCATTACAGTCCCTAATGAAAAGTCCCTCCCCAGCATCCTTATAGGTCCCCTTCAGATACTGGAAGGCTGCTATGAGGTCTCCACACAGCCTTCTCTTCTCCAGGCTGAACAGCCCCAACTTTCTTCAGTTCTAGCTCACAACAAATGCATTTGATGGCAATTTTTTTCAGAACAATTTATTTCTGATTGCATGAAGAGTGATTGCCTCAACTAACCTTTTAAATCATCTTGGGTTTCCTAATATAGTGTTTTTTTCACTGAGGATTGTTTACATGTTGTCTGCCTTAAACACTGCTTCTTAAATGTTATTTATTTTAAAATAATTCACACTCATTCCTGTTACAGTTTTATAAAAGTGAAACCTTTATTCCTCAAGATAGGAAAGTTGCTATTATTTTTTTTTTGTTAAATTGAATACATACCGCCTAATATTCATGCTAGTCGGAATACCGTCATTAATTTAATCACTTTGCAAAAAAATGCCCCCTTTTTGGAAGCATTCATTTGTTTATTCCATGGCCTGATTTATTAAATTCAGCTTTTTTTCTTTCCACAAAGTTATTGCCTTTCACTGTAAGTTTTTAAAGATTCGTTTAGGTTCCTGTGTTTCAGAAGATACGATGCAATTCATGAATTCAGCTTACAGTGACCTGACATTTTCTTTCCTATGTCCAATCCATGCTGCAACATTAGCTGCTTATGTAGCATTTAGTACAGTGTAAGCATGTCTACGCACTCATACCAACCCAAAGGGTCATTCTAAATGGCCTGGCCCTTCCAGCAATTTGTATTTCTAATATCATAGTTGTAATTGGTGCTTAATCATAAACACATATAACTTAGAAATGATGGGCTTGAATTACTTCTATTTTTTTTAAATTCCATAGTTTATTAGAGTATAACAATCTTATTGAAATATAAAGCAAAATACTGAATTTTTGGCTCATTTTTATGTGTGGCTAATGTTATCTTAGTTCATATCATAGTTCATTTAATGATTTTTTTTTCTCATTTTTATGAGTTCTCCTTGCCACTGGAGAGGAGAGACATTTGCTGTTTCTGTGGACGGAAAGAGGGCATGCACCTGAGATGGCAGAGGTGCTGAGAACAGAAAGAATACCTGAGATCACATGCATTCCTGTTGGCCTGGCTTCCTATGGAAATTGTAGCTCAGGCAGTTGTGTGTATCTGCAGTTGTCCTAGTTCCTTTGAATTATGAATTTGACAGGGAGTTAAGAGCTATTATATCCCTAGGAATTTCCTGAAAGTAAACATCTGTGTAGAGGAAGAGCTACCCTTTTAAGTGTTTGGACAGAGAGAAAGACAAAAGCATGAGCTCACATACTGTTAGGCACCAAAGGAACTGCATGGAGTAAGGTTTTTAATAAATACCCCAGCTGTGAGAAACCTTTGTACTTTTGTCCATTATTTTGTAGAAATAGAGATCCAGAGAAAAAAGTCATCCTCTCCTTTACTCACAAAAGTAGCAAATATAATAACTGTAATCACAGTTGTGGTAACTCTAGTTTCATCTTGCATATAGAATATTTCTTCTGACAAGCTAGAATCTTTGTGTTTTATTAATATTCATTCATTTCTCAGTTTGGGAGCAGAAAAAAAGTACTCATTACAGTGAGACTACTCTAAGAAGGTAAGAAGGGAAATTGCTTATTTCATCTTTCAAAAATTAGATGCCCTTGATCAATCAGATGTTGCAAAAGCGTAGTTTTTGTTTATTTCTTAATCCCATAATATCCGATTAATTTAGTTTAATCTCTTATATCTAATCATGCAATGTATCTTCCTCATGAGTGGAAAGTAAATTATGCTTTATAAAAACAGTGAAATAATTGGTTGGTCATTACATTCTAACCTTGCTTCCGCTGCCCCCCCCTCCCGCCCCCAACTGTGTATCTCCCAGTTAAGATACCAGTCAAACTGGTCAGTCAAAAGTGGCTTGTTCTGTACATTGCGCTTACTTTCATAATCTTCAATTTTGAGACTTTTATAGCATCAGGTTGCTTATTTAATGTTTTATTGCCAGAAGGACAGACTTGTTAAATGAAACTGCATGCTGTGATTTCATCTAAAGTCTCCATGCTTTAAAAGAATTAATCCATGAAATATTCTAGATTTAGGGAAGATTTTCTCTTCAGGGTAAAGTTCAGCTCTTGTGAATTACGTTTGATAACATCAGGGAGTTAGAAAGCTTGCTAAAATTTCTGCTTCAGAAGCTTTCTTGCATGGAACAAGCAGACTTTGGTCAGGCAATTACAGATGAAAGATTTTTATTTTTGCGGGCAGTAAGTTCCTCTGAATTTCTCCTATCAAGTTATCTTACACCAATATCTTCTGGAGATGTAACATTTTCTCTGAATCCGTAGTACACATGCATGACTAAAAGTAAATAGATCTGCAATGATAAAATTGTCAGAAAATGCCCAGAAAAAAATGGGTTATCCTAATTTTTCCTACCCTGAAATTGTGCATTATTATAGTTGTACATAAATCCACCTGGAGTATCGATCTGGCCCACTGTGACATATCATATATTCTCATGGAAGTGTAGCAATTTGAATGCCTACTCTCAGGTTGCAATGCAGCAGAGCACATAAGGCAACACTTACTGTAAGCATCAGTACCTGAGAAGTCACATTTAAATCAATAACTTTTGGGGGCATTTATATCTAAGCATATGCTAGAAAGCTAAGATTGTCTTCTGTTGGAAGAGGGCCTTCTGGTGGTAAATGATGTTTAGTCAACTCAGGTTCAAACTGCTGTATCAGCAGCAAGTGTTCATTCTTTTTCACTGGCACTTGACTACCTTTTAGTTTCTTTGTTGCTTAGCAAAACAATGAAATTAAATATAATACTTCATGCACTGCTGGATCATATGACAATTTGCAGTTGAACAGAGTGTTAAGTTTTGTCATCTCTGTATTAATAGCATTATCATTGTTTCTATTATTATGGCCCATTGTATTATTTTGCCAATGAGAAATTAAAGGCCCAAACAGATTAGGTTTGGGATTTATCTACCCTAATTAGATATTTGAAAGTTAGACTTCCTCAGCTGCAGTACTCACCATAGGCTTCTTTTCTAATGAGCAAAGACAAATAGTCACCTTCTGAAAGCTGTTCAGGTTTTCCTAGAAGAGAGACTCTGCAGATGTCCCTTCTTTTCTGCTGATTATAAGGACATTGTAGAGTCACTGGTTCAAATTCTTATTTTTGGAGCAAATTAATCCCATTAATTTGGGAGTTAATTGTGGTCAAAAAAGGGTCAGTGGCAAGTGTGAAAAATGAACACAAGTGATTGGGCATTGAAACAGGCTTCCCAGGGAACTGTCCCTGGAAACGTTCAAAAGACATGTAGATGAAGCCCTTAGTGACATGGCTTAGTGGTGGACTTGGGAGTCCTGGGGTAAAGGAAGTGATGATTTTCCAGCCTAGTTGATTCTATGATTCTATGGTGTTTGCTGCTCTGGTGCTTTGTTTTGTTCTCATTCGTGTGTTTCGTCTTCATTAAACTTCATTTCTCTGATGTGCAGAACCAGAAAAAAAAAAAAGAAAACCTTCAGTGTCTCTCTCCTCCCCACTGAAGGAGACATTGATGTAGCTAGTGGAGTTGCCAAAATGGGTTTTCCCACATGACAAAATGATAGTGAAGAAGCTGAGTTTGTGGTTATGGATTTCTCCTACACGACTGTGTGACAACTGTTGTCCCCAGAAGCCCCTTTACATCACAACATAGACTTTCAACATTTAAGGCAGTTCACCCTAATAGTTGGCTTCATCTTCAGGGCTATTCACTTATCACAGAATCACAGAATGGTTTGGGTTGTAAAGGAACTTAAAGATCATCTAGCTCCCCACGCCCTACTATGGGCAGAGACACCTTCCACTAGCCACATCCAACCTGGCCTTGAACACTTCCAGGGATGGAGCATCCACAACTTCTCTGGAAAAGCTGTTCCAGTGCCCTAATATCGAGTCCCATCATGTCATTATAGAGGCAGCATCACTACTGTGTCTCCTGACTCTTGGCTCCTGTCAGGGCTGATTTTTTGTGTCATCACTTCTTCCTTATTCAAGCAGGGGCTGAAGAGAGAGAAATCAGTGGATGTCACTTATTTTTTCTCCTTTTATTCTTTTATTTCCTGCTTCCAGGGTCATAGGGAAATGCTCCTTTTAGTTATAACATGATGCTAGGAGTGACAAGTGGAGAAGGTCTCTGAGTATTTTGCTCAGATTCTCCTTAGATGTGGGATAAGAGGAGGGAAATGTTGAACAGCCACTAACCTGTGCATGGACAAGGGCAGCAATGAAGCTCTTACAGATCTATGAGGCAAGAAAAGATTCAGTGTGCTCATCACAGCCTCACTCCAGGCATTGCTGCACTTCCCACCAACTACATTATAGCTCACATTTGTATTTTATGGTGTCGCTACACATGTTGTTGTTCTAGTCTAAGTCTTTGATCACTGTGGAGCTGCAAAACAAAACATGTAGCTTCTTGACAGTATTGATTTCCAAAAATAAAAGCCAGTCACTGACCCATAGCAACACACTTTTTCCTTCACTGCACTGTGTTGCACTGGGCTGTGGTGTCAGTTCTCACAGGAGCATTTCATGCTGGAACACAAAGAAGGAGCTCTGCAGAAATCAGCAAAGCTGGGTCAGTGCCATGGTTTAACTCCAGCTGGCAACTGAGCCTCACAGAGCTGCTCCCCCACTCCCCTCTCCTGGGATGGGAGACAGATTTGGAAGAGTAAAAGTGAGAAAATTGTGAGACAGTTTAATAGGTAAAGCAGAAGCTGCTCACACAAGCAAAGCAAAGCAAGGAATTCATTTAGTCATTAGCAGGCAGGTGTTCATCCATCCCTAGGACATCAGGACTCCATCGCATGTAGTGGTTACTTGGGAATACAAATGGCCATCACTCTGAACATGTTTGGTCCCCCCTCACTTCCTTCTACGTTCCCCAGGTTTGCATGCTGAGCATGACACTGTATGGTCTGCGATATCCCTTTGGTAAGTTGGGATCATCTATCCTGGTTGTGTCCCCTCCCAGTTCCTTGAGCACCCCCAGCTCACCCACTGGTGGGGGGATGTGAGGAGCAGAAAAGGCCTTGGCTCTGGGTAAGAGCTGCTCAGCAGTACCTAAAACACCCCCGAATTATGAGCAGTGTTTCCAGCACAAAACCTAAACCACAGCCCCATACCAGCTACTGTGAAGAAAAGTAACTACCCCAGCCAAAACTAGCACAGTCAGGCCGATAATTTCCCAGATCAGTGGACCAGAGAGACTGAGCAGATGAATGTTTTGAGTTTTGTTTTAACCCTGTTGTTCATAGATGAAAGCTGATATCATTCATTAAATGACTCCTGCTTTCTTCACAGAATTATAAATTTACCTTGTACCTTATAACTAAAGAACAATTTTCATCATACTTGCAGGACTCTCCCACTTTATCAAATGCTGAATTCAACTTTGCTGAGAACAGTTTACCCTTAGTATTTCTGCCATGTTTATTCTTTTCGTATCCCATTATCTAGGCAAGCAGACTGGATAGACTGAATTTTCATCTGAATATTTTCCCAATGTTACCAGTAATTAATTTCACAGAACTGCGGATACACAGACGAAAGCAGTAAAAGAAAGCAGGATTTGACTACCCTGCAGGAAAACAAATAATCCTGTGTTTGTTCCTAGGCTGAGCTCCAACTCAGGTAAACTAAGATCTCAAGCTGTCTTTTAGGCTTGATTTGGTTTATGGGAAGATGTAATCTCGGAGGATGTAACGGCGGGTTTTACAGCCCTTTGCGCTACGTTGTCAGGATAGTGGCTGACCTCTAGTGGCAATAGGCGTAAATTGCTAATGAGTCGCATCGGGTTCTCCAGGGAACCAAGCGATTTGCAAACGCGCAATATGCGTCATTATTGAAAAATGAAAATCAATTAATACTATGGAAAATGCATTAAAAAGGAATATAAGGCCGATCCTGAATTTAATTGCCTTTACAAACAGATTTTCTTGGAGGCAGAGGCTTGCAATAGAACTTTTGATGTCAATTGCTGATGAACATTGATGCGTACCACCAAAGCAATAAGGAACTTGTGACGTGCAAGAAATACATTTCTCTGCAATGGGCTCCAGGTGTCCAGATGATTTGTGTGGTTCTGCTCAGGCTAGTTGGTTCCCAGGTCATTTCCAATGCAAAGGTCTGTTTTGCTTCTCTGTGACTGAAAGCGCAGAACAGGGCTCAGCGTGGAGAGAGAATTACTCATCCCTTACGCTCAGCAGTCCTCCACAACATACATATGCTTTCACATCAAGAAAGATGGAGAAGAGGAAGGAAAAAAGGAAGTTGGGGGAGACCACATTCCTTCTATCTAAAGGGTTTCTTGGTCATTAAGGCTTAGTCTTTATATCAGACTTGCTCCAACTGACTGGGAGCCAAGCATCTTTTCTGGGAGAAGAAACAGTGCAAGAAGATTAGCATGTGAGTAGAAGTTGACTGTATAAACCAAATACTTCTGCATCATGTGTGAATTTTACTTTGGCGAAGATCTTGGGAAATGTCTACATGCAGTTTAGCTACTTGTTTGGTTGGATTGCTCCATGGTTTGTTTTCCAAAAGTGTCTTCTTACCTTCTGAGGAACCAGCTGCATCCCATGCTCCAAACTGAAGCATTTGGACCAACTTCAGTGTCAGTAAAATACATCCAGTGATGAAAGGTGGAGAGCAGGAAGGTGGGGAGGCAGCAGGGCCTGGGAAGGGCAAGCTCTGGGGCTGAGCAGCAGCAGAAAGGATGGCAGGTGAAGCAGCACCAAGCTCGTGCAGCTGACAGTCAGGGCAGAGTGTGGTGGCTCCAGCAGCAGAACTGCCTGGGTGGGCTTGCACAGTGGCTGCCAGACTGCCCCCACTTGCAGCAATCTTCTGTTGAACCCACTCACATGTGTTTGCCTCCTCAGAGTCATGCTGATGGTACACTGAAATGACAAGATCTTCAGAAATGCAAAAATATGGGTATGGAGCAAAAAAAACCCACCAACAACTAGAGACTTAAGTGTGGCACTGCTGCCACCAAAACCTTACACGAGCACAAGCAAGGACCAGGGAAATCCATACATGAGGAAACCACCAAGAGCTACTTTTCAAACAGAAAACATCTTGAACCCAGAAGCCCCCAAACTACTGCACTTTCGAGGTAGGAAAAGCCATGGGAGGAGTGGAGGTTTCACTCTATTCTTCCCTATTTCTGTGCTTTTTCCTCAGTCGCCGTTGCTGATCATGAGTGAAAACAGAAAACTGGGTTAGCTGGATGTGTTGTCTGGCAATAGAGCTGTTGTTTTGTTCTTGAGTGACCTCCCCAAAGCTGGGGCTTGATGGTCTAAAAAGATTCAGTTATCCGTTACTGCCCTGCACCCATACTGGAGCGGTGAAAAAGGAACACAACCAGTTTCAGGCTTCATTGTGCCTGGCTGTAGAAACTCAAGAGCTCTCACAGTTCTTTGTTTCCTAGTGAGGTGTTTGCCACCTTTGAGTGCTCCCATTTAAAACTATGACATAGATACACCTACACACATTTTTCTTAGAGTTGCTATTGTCATAGTTGGTGCTAGATATCAGGTATCTTTCTAATTGTGACTATTTTCTCTCTCTGTTTCATATTGTGACGCCAAATTATTTCAAGGCATCCTGAATTGTACATAAGCCCTGCCAGAGGAAACCTTTTATAAATACTTTAAAGACTTATATAGACTGCTGTATTTTCAAAGGTGCTTGATATGCAAGCAATTAAATGCTTGCAGAAAGAAAGCAATAAATAAAGGTAATTTTTATCTTGAAGGCTAGTAGCAGTTGTCAGATGCTGACTTGGTGTTTAATGTAGTCTGATAGTACTTGTTCATATAATTAATAGGTGACATACTATCTTATCTGATCTGCTCTGTGGGAAGGAAAGCATTTATGAACCAGTCTGCTGCTGTGATTGCTTAGTTAAGCCAAGGCCAAGCAGCACTTCACAGTAACCAGCTTGTGGCTTTAACCCTTGCTAGGTGACAGCAGTTCTCATGGGGTTATCTACCCTTGGGGCAGCCCAGTAACGCATTGTGCCGTAGATACCCACCCACTGCTATCCGGGCTGCTGACAGCTGGGATGTTAGCTTCCCATGCTGTAAACCCAGTGGTGATTTCCCCAATACTATGGGACCCAAATTGTCTTCATCCACTGGGCACTTTGGAAAGACCCAGGAAGGAGAACCTGTCAGCAGATCTTCCCATCCCTTAACTGACTGTTTTCTGCTTCTGGGTAACAAATGAAAAACATGACTGTACAAGTTCTTTGTATGCAAGAGTGTGTTTGTTTATATGCAATGTGGGATGCTGGGTGGCCCTGGTTTTGTGGAGTGAGCCCCTGGGGGGTCCAGGCCTTCAGGCTTAAGTAACCCGAGTAGGAGACTTGTATTTACCTTCTGAAAAAGAGTCAGGCTTTCCAGAGTGATTGTTCCATTGCATAAGGAGTCTAACAACAACTTGACAAATACAATGGAGGTTGATTTGGAGTCATAATCACATTGAAGACAATCATAAGGTTTAAATTAATAAGACACGTATTAAGAATAGCCTGAAAGCACTCACACTTTGGTAATCCAGTCAGAGTTTCAGCTTTTGAGAGATACATGTAGTGTTTGAGTTAATAAGGTATTTCTTTAAAATAGCTTTTTTAGTAGTGAACGTATGACAGCTGAATTTATTGTCAAACCTAATTTAAGACTGAACTCCTGCTTGGAGTGGCTGTATAGCATTAGAGAGGCTTCCCACAGCTCACCAGCTGGAAAGCCCAGACCCAGGCTTTCTTCCCAGTATAACTGCAGTCATTTTGACAGAGACTGGGAAGGACTTCTCCTTCTTCCCTTGGGTCCAAAAAGCCATCCTTGAGGTTCCAGGAGGTGTTCTATTTTAAAATGTTATTAGAACGGATAAAGTGTTGGGGTTTCTCTCTCTTTTTTTAAAAAAAAATTATTTCCTGAGGAAACAAAATTTATATATTCCAATGGGATTAGTCCTGTATTAATAAATTGCAGTTTCTCCATCTCTGCTGCATTTTGAACTGTTCTGAGGGCAACAGCCTCTCCATATGCTAAACCTACAGGTTTCAGAAGACTTAGAAGATTGCTAAAGATTGAAGATTCAAAGTAGAGCTTTCCACTAAAAAACTCCTATCTTGTGACCTCAGTGGTGCAGTTCCTGTTTGGCTTGCTGTAACAAAGCCTACCACAGCACCAGAGCCTGTGTAAGTAGTTAGAGGACGCGGAGGAGCAATGAAGATCCTCTGTGCTGTTTATGAAGCTTTTTCAGGAGTGGAACACTGGAGCTACAAACACGAGGAGTATCTAAGGGTACTGTTGTAGGGGCCTATCCTCTATCTGATGGGGACCTGGAAGCATTGTGGTGGGAATAACTTGAGTGTGCTGTCATCATCACTGCAGTGGAGATGTATAAAAGCACAGAGCACACAAATTCAATAGACCAGATTTCATTAGTCCCATTCATGAAACAGCTTGCTGAAAAAATAAATAGATGGGTAGAATTTAGCGGTGATACTGACATTGTTAAATGGAAATGAGATTCCACATCACCGAAAAAGCAAAACGTCTGGGATTTGTTACAATTCCCTGCATTCTGGTAACAAGAACTAGGTGAAATACTCATAAAGAGCAACCCTCTCCCCCCAAACAATTTCATTTAGAGGTTTTTCAGCAGATCTGTTCCACTTCCAAGCTTAAAGGAACCCTTTGCTAAAGCTTTCCTTTTTTCCTCAATTCTGAAGAATACAAAGTGGATAAAAACCCTGTCTGGGGTGTAGCAGTTAAAATTTCCTTATGAATTTGAACAAAATCACAAATCTTCCAGAGAAACCAGCAACATCTGGTGTATTGTCTAATCTGAAAAAGTCAGTATGTTTTTCAAGCTTTCCATTGTCTTTTCATTGTATAAATAAGAAAACAAGACCCAAAACAAACTCCAAAGGAAGTTCACAAAACTGTGTCATGTAAATCCAGAAGAAAAGTTTGTTACCACTTCTAAAAGCTGATGCTGTTTGGGGTTTTTTTTCCCAGCTACTGACAAGCCACTGACTAATTTGAACCCAGGATTCTGGTGGAATGGATCTTGATTTCTATTCTTGGCTATACTTTACTTAGTAGATGTATGTTCTAAAATATAAAATATCTCTATGTTTGTCCTGCAGGGCTAGTACTGTTTCTTGTTCTCACACAAAATTCTTTCTAATTCCGAGTCATGAAAAATTAAAAGTATCTAAAGTTGTGTTGCTGACCACAGGGTATTGAACCTCTCTAAATGCTTGCTCACAGTATTAGATTAAACACAGAATATCTCAGATTGGTATGGTGATCCATGCATTGTATTCTACTAGCTCACTCTTAATCTTGGGTTTGGCAAGTACTTGGTGAATTCAGGTCACACTGATGGACCTGGAAGTGCCCAGCAAGGCCATTGGTTTGACAGTGTGTTCCCCCAGCTCTTTCAGAATGAGCCATTTGAAGGGTGTTGGATCCTTAAATTAGGCTTGTTAGAACACAACTAGGAATAAAAACATTTGAGAGAGGTTTAAACAGACATGAATAGATACATAGAATCATAGAACAGTTAGGGTTGGAAAAGACCTTAAGATCATCTAGTTTCAGTACATCGCCTTGTTCAGTTCCTTATAGACGGGCCCTTGCCTCCACATGGTTGGTCCACATGGTTTTGGTGACTCCCTGTGCTGTGCCAGCCCCTGGCAGCCTGGGAACATTGCCATCTGCGAGCCCTGGCAGTCATGTTCCCTGCTGGTTTGTTTCTTCAGGAGTCTCCCACTGTCTCCAAGGACAGGTTGTCACTCTTCCTTTCCTGCCTCTCCATAGACATGACCCTTCTTTCACAGATCAACATCACTTCTCCCTCTCCCAGGTCAACAGCAGCCATCTTCTTTGCTACCTAACTACAGCTAATTATTGTGCATGAAGTGCACACTAAGCCATGAGCAGATAAAGCAGTACTGTCCATCACATGGAGTATCAGAAGTATTCCCAAAGGGTGTGTCTTCTTTTCCTCCCTATTCCACTATTTTTTCATTGTTCATTAACTCCAGCAGACTGTAAGGCTGTATGCAGGGAAGGATGCCAGTTACAGTGGCTTCTCAGTGCATGCTGTGAGACACAAGTATTCAGGCGCAATCCAGTTTGAAACCAGCACCAACAAAATCTGTCCTTTTACATCAGCCTGAACAGCTGATAGTGAATAATGTGAGCCCACCTTATATTTGGACCAGAATAGTTTCTCACACTATGGGACTGCAAGGTTTCCAAGACAATATAACCCCAAATTACTTCTTGCTTTTAAAGAAGAAAGTAGAAAGTGAACTCTCCAGTTACGAGAACTAGCAGACCCATTAGCCCAAAGTCAACCCAGCCTTGGCAGAAGGAGGTCATTCTTGGTTACTTTCACACCCAGCCCTTTGCAAGAACCTGTAACATGTGAATGCTCATGCTTACCATATCAAATGTCAAGTGTTCGAGCATCTGCTTTTTGTAATGTGAAAAATATCCTACATGTAGTGTAAATGCTAACCCACATACTTGCCAAATGTCCATTAACAGCTTCGCTTTAAGGGAAACAGCATGTGGCTATACAGGAAATACAGGTCAGGAAACAGGGATTTCATATCTTGGGTTCTAGATGGATTACTCAAATGCAGCTTCTATTGGTGCTCTGCCAGGTGTCTCAGGTTTCAGACTCCACCCGAAAGCCTTCTGTGGGGGCTCCTTCCTGCTAAAATAATACTGGAATAAGCTCAGGATTGTTTATTAAAGGGGTAAATATATGGTGTACTATTGCTACCAGATCCAGACCAAACTCCTGGTTTGTGTCATATATTTCTTCTTAAATCCCTTATGCAAATAATTCTAATTTTCAAAATTTCCCATTCTTTTAGATAAAGGAGTGTGTGTATGGTTTATATCTACATATGTGTGTGTATATATGTAATAGAATTTATTTTTAAACCACTTTTAGTGTTACTATAACTTGCTAGTTGTTTTGCCCTGAAAATTCATAAGATCCCTAGTGGCATTTTATAAATATTTTAAAGCACAATTTATTCTCTTCCTATTTACACCCATGAATTACTCATTACTTAGCACATCTTTCCTTTTGTAGGCAAACAGCAGTGGTTGCCACACTGTTTTAAAATGGAAGCTGTCAAGATAAAGGTGGGGTTCATTAATGAATGACTACTGTGATACTGCACTGCAGGCACTGGAAGCTTGGTTAGGGGTGGCTTTTAACAAAGATTTGTCACATTTACCAGAACTGCATGGGCACAAATGAAAGCAGATAAACCTCACCTCATCTGCAGAACAGCTTTTTTCTTTATAACGGTATCTAAAACTTACCTGATAGCTTTCATTTCAAGCAATTTACAATTAATCCATCTTCACAGCTGTCTTGCTAATGTAACAGCGTTGTCAAAATGGTGCTGGAGAAGCTAGGCTGACTGCCCGGGATTCATCTCTAACACAGACAAAATACTGTCTTTCTAATACATCACATACTTAATTCCATATTTCAGTGTGAAGAAAAATCTTGATAGCAAGTAGTCTGAGGTCTGAATCTCTGCAGAAGATAACTTGCAATGGTGACCACAGGACACTGACTACAGGGTCATACTGCAGGCTCTCTGCTCCCTTTGTAGGGAAAGAATCTGAATAGAAGACAGAAGCTGAAACTTGCAGCATCTTCAGGTATGTCAAATTTGTGATCTACTGTCATTTAGGTCACAAAGAAAAGATGACGAAGGTTACAAAAGATGAGGAGAGGATCTATCTTATTTTTGGTCAATAGTTGTAGTTCACTCTTCCAATAGCACTTCCTTGTTGTGAGC
This sequence comes from Neopsephotus bourkii, assembly GCF_033783945.1. Classification (NCBI taxonomy): domain Eukaryota; kingdom Metazoa; phylum Chordata; class Aves; order Psittaciformes; family Psittacidae; genus Neopsephotus; species Neopsephotus bourkii. The sequence goes on from NW_026902113.1 coordinate 10,340,824, forward strand.
CTGCATCCTTCCCTCACTTGCAAGCAGAGTTGGGGATATGGAGTGTATATCTGGGACAGGCCAGACTATTCTTCCTTGAAGGCTGTTTGGAGAATTCAGGTAGAGAACAGGAGCTCTTTCTCTCCCGTTTTTCTCCATAAGCATGTCCACATGTGTGCTCACTTGTGTGACTCTCTACTGAAGGTCAAAAAATAAAAGGCTGTATTCTGTCTAGGTCCTAGTGAAATCATTTCTCATATATACATTTTCTAATCTCAATATAGAAAGGAGTAATACCTTTTCTGTAAAAAGCCTCAGCAATATCTTCCACTCCCTCCTGCAACCATGGCACTTAGGAATTTTGTATAAAGACACAGACAGGTTTGGTGGGTATTCTTGTCTCCATGATCCTAAGGAGTTTACAAAGAAAATACACAGAGTTTTAATCAATATTGGCCCTTCCGCAGTAGAAAACCTGCTCTGTCTCCTCTAAAAGCCCCCTTCTTTATCTTCAACATCAGTGCTCCAGAGCTGTTCTACTACCCACATGTTTAAATGTCAGGGACTGGGACTCAAATGGACTGAGATCTTTGTTTATCATGTTTAACTGAGAGAAGGAGAAGCCTTTTTAGTACTCCTCAGAGTAAATGCACCTTTAACCTGCATGTTATCACAGTAATGTAATGCAATGTCAGTGCTCATGCACTTGCAAAAAGCCCCAGGGTATTTCTTTAAAGGGAAGATCTTGGAGATGCATCTCAAGCATCTTTCTATGCTGAAGAAGGAGGGGTAAAAAAAGGAGTAGAAGTTTCTTTTACAGTTATAGCAGTTGACAATTTCACATAACCACCTGACTTCAGGGCCCAGGACTGTAAGAGAAACACCAAGGGCATGTGGTGGCCCTGTCAGATTGTGCCACAGTGGAGGAGACTAAAACTCTGCAAAGCCAGCAAAGCAATACAGGAGACTCTCCAAGGCAGATATGCCACTTCAACTCTCATGAGGCCTCTGCCATTGTTAGCAGTGCTAAGAGCTATTCAACTCCTCTTCAAGACCACAGGAGCTTTGGAGTAATTTTCCTGCAACTGAAGTACTATAGAAATCACTTGAATTACAGTTTTCCAGTAGACAACAACTCTGGTTTAATATTTCTGCACTTGTACAATACCCATACGGTTAATTAAATGTACCTGAAATACAAAAGCACATTATTTGTGTTAGTATAAAACATTACAGATCATACTTACAGATGTACTTTATGCCTCCTTAAAATAATGCAACCCTTTCACACTCATTCACCCTCCACTCCAATCCCCACATACACATCTCCCTTCTTCATCCTGTTAATAATTTCAGGTGTCTTAAAAGAATGTTCTAGGATTTAAAATAGTACAAAATGAGAAGCTCTCCTATTTCAGTAACTCATATACTAAATGTATGATTAAAAAGCTTTCGTTTAAGTAGTCTCTTACAAGTCTTAACTACGGGATGAATCATACAGAGGTGAAATTAATAGGATATTTCTGGTTAATCCTGCACTTCAGTTTTCACATGTCAGAAATGAACAAGTGAATTTATCTTCAAAGGTCCTAATTAAAAATAGAGCAATGGCAAGGGTGCAGGTAGTTATGCCTCTTTGTAGCATCAGGACCTTGCTTTTCAGAAGTTATGGATTTAGAAACACAATCTTATAAATAGAGACTTTTGCAAAATAAAGTAACCTCTTTCTTCCTCAATCTAAGTGCAAAATCCAACCAAATACACAAAACCTTAAAAGACCTTGGCCTGGAAGCACTGAATGGTCCCAGGGGGCCCTCACGAATTTGGCTGTGACAGAAGATGTGAAGAGTCACAATTAACAACCACGATACTTTCTGTGTTATTGCCTAATCTGAAATTACCTGAGTCCTTCACATACTGGCCATGGGCTCTGTAGTCAGGGACCCTCAGGGTTCCCAGCTCTCCTGTGGGTTGCTTAAAACCACAGGAGGACTTCCCCATTGGTTTAATAAATATTGATTGGGGGGTTTATGGCTAACTAAGTATTGATCATGGCAAAGCTTCAATGCTTTTTGTATTCAGGTATGCTTAAACACAGATATGTGTAAGTTACATTAAAACAGCCAGGTCCAATGGGCATTGCATGAACTCTTGATGGAGCTGGAACAGCCTTAGAGGAACATGGGTTCAGTCCAACCAAACTGTGCCAGATGACTGTAGCATCTGTATAAAAGTAATAGATGTAACATTCTGACATGGTGTAAGATGGCTCCTGCCCATGAAAGCCACTTGCTCAGAAAAGACTCCCTGATGCTAGGGAATGTGGCAAGTGCCAGGGCATGTGGCAAGAGCACTGGGGTGCTGCGATTGGATGAAGAATTTCATGCTTGGCTGTGCATGTTGTGTTTGCCGTCTGAAGTGAAGATTTCTATCTTCTGAGTCAGAAGGCTGGCGTCTTTCACATTTATAACCCCAGCAAGAAGTATATATCTAGACTATAAACGGTATTATAATACTACCACTTATATTACAACTGTCTGAGCAAGTAGTGGTGTATAGGCTTTATTTTAAGCCTGGCATTGAAAACTGGGGTTCTTTGTTTATTATTCACCCTTCATAGAATCATAAAATAGCCCAGGTTGGAAGGAGCCTTGAAAGATCATCTGGTCCAACCTTCTGTGGGAAGGGAGCCTAGATGAGATTATCTAGCACCCTGTGTAATCACAGCTTCAAAATCCCTAGCAATGCAGACTCTAGCATGTCTCTGGGGGTGTTCTTCCAGTGATTGATTGTTTTTACTATTAAAAAAAAAAAATCCACTTTATGTCAAAATGAAACTGTCCTGGGTTCAGCACTCATCCATCCTGTTGCTTATGGATCTATGGGTGTTACAGTTGTGGTCCCTACCCCCCAAGTTCATTAGTTCAAAGCACAATTCACTGAGTAAGCCAAACTGCTTCTGAAGATTTATTCTTTCTGTCTGTGGCATATGCCATTTATAATAGACATTTTAATAGAGTCCTGAGGATCTTTGTTCTACAAAGGCACTGTCACTTTTTAAAAAGCCTACCTCCTCTATTTAAGCTCTCTGGGTTTCAACAAGATGTTGATTTTATATACATTTAAGAGCCTTCATTATGTGAAACAAATGCAACTAAACATCTGTTCCCTGCAAAATACTATAGGCCAACTGGTTTCAATTATTTTAGTTCATAGGAATACCACCATAGCTAAAACACTTTGTAAAACTTATTTAACTGGATCACTGGGTCACAGCAGTTAGTATTGCTAATTGTAAAATTAGCTTATTGTAAAATAACTGAATTTTAATCAAAATCATCCGCTGAAGGCCCTGTTTATAGAAAGCAAGAGGTGAGGAAAATTTTTAGCAGGTTGCATAATTGAAAATTTATGTTTACTCTCCATGGATAATGCCATTTATAAGACACCTGTTTTGCCTGTGGGTTTGTCTCTCCAGGTGTTTTTGAATTGCAGTTTTATTTCCAAGCTCCTCATAATGACAGTATTTACTAAAACAAAACCTGGTTTGATCAAACTGTTTAAGTGTTTTGTGATGAAAACCTCATTTAATCAGCAGAATTCAACAAGTCAAGCTTATTTTTGGAGCCTTAGAAGACAGCATAAGCAATGCATGTGGAAATACAAAGCTTTCCTCATTTTCTGACTGTTGAAACTCTGGACTACACATCAGTTCTTGTCAGAGTTTTATTTTGGTAGAGATTTTTTTTTCTGTAGGATGTCTAAAATAGCCCCAAAACACAAATCTAGGCAAGAGCCAGCACAGAGCAGCACAGAGCATACAAAGGAGATCATGAAAGTTAACTGGGAAGAGCAGGCTCTCATACAGAAATACATGTGACATTTCTCAAAAGGCTATACCACCAGTAGGAAAATTTCCAGTAGGAAAATTCAAGCAGATTAAAAAAAAAAATTGGAAAGCTTTAATGGCCTTGAAACTCTCATTTTCACTTATCCTCATTGTAGGAGATACACTCGCTGGGGGAAGAGGCAGGAATACGTTCCCACTGTGGAAACTCTTGCTGTTCTAGGCATGGGGATCAGCAAACATTGTGTTTTATTTATTGTTTTCTAAAAGATGCAGGAGTGACTCTGTGTATGGACATGAGTAACAGGCAGCCCTGCCTCTTTCCTTGTCCACTACTGCACAGTGTGTCAACTCCAGCAGGACAGATGGTTAGACCTGCTGGGTGGGATGTACTCCAGGGGTGTGGGAGAAGGAAGCTCAGATACATCCCAGTCAGACACGCTGACCTCAGCTATTCTATAAAAGGTGGGCAAATGTTTTTCTTGAACAGCATGTTGTCCAAGAAGATGAACATGATCTGAGCACACCAAATGGGTGCTCTGAACTGCTTAGATGCCTCCTGCCCACCTCTGAAGCACAGTGCAGCTTTGGTGCCTCTCACCACCTTTATCCTCCAACCAAAGCACTGCTCAGCATTCATGGCAGGTTCTGCTCAGCTTCTTCCATCCTTCATACTCTGAAATGGAGCCATCTGTTGGTTTCAGACTCCTTCAGGGCTGGGATGGTGGTTAAGGATAAGTAGTGTGAGTTGAATTTCAATGTGAAATGAATAGGAGTTAAATTTCTAAACAACTTTGAGGATCTGTGCCTGAGCTCATAAAATGCAATTAATTAGTGACTAACTGGAGATTCTCTAGGGCCCTTCCATCCTTGAGGTTTCAGTATGACATCTCCTTAGCCGATACTGCATGCTCTGAAGTCATTGTGCCAAGGAGGGAAGCAGAGGCATTTACTAGCTCTTTGATCTAGCATAATTCCATGGAAACTGTAGCACACACCTTATTGTGTCTTGGAAGGGAGGGGCAGGACTGAATGCTACCAGACCTTAAGCACTGAGAGTTGTTAGGGCACTGCTTAACCTGTCCTAGTCTGGTGAGCTGTGGCATTCAGTATGGATTGCTAAGGCTGATGGAAATCCATTAACACCATTGGAACGTCATTAACACTTTTACTAAGGATTATTTCACTTAAAGTGTCCCAATACAGCACTCCAAGCCAGTGCTCAAGCAAATTAGAAGCAGCAATTCCAGGAAAGAGGCATTTGTGGATGATACAACGCTGTAAGTGTCAACAGATGTCATTTCTTATAATAACGCATGTAGCTCTAATTTGGCACTTCTTGCCATCAGGAGGAACTTCTTGCAGAGCAGATGCCACTTCAGATCCTACCTTTCATGGGTGTCTGTGCCCTGTTAAAACTGGCATGCCACTTCAGAAGCAGGCATGGTGCCATTAGAGCAGATGGTCATGAGCACACACCATGTTACAACACTGGTGTTTCTAGAAATGTGGATGCTGGAACTGAAGTACTACCCAGGAACATACAAATCTTCCTAATGAGGAAAATTCCTCCCAAGTATCTTGATACATGTCATTATGCTTCAGTGGTGTTAGAAAATGGATGTTATCTGTATCTTCCTTCTGGTTGTCGGGCAACCACTGGTGATTCCAGGGGCCGTTCTGGAAGGTGAATTCACTGGAATGTAGATGTGTCCTTGTCAAAAATGCCATCAATGCTCGGTGTTACTTTGACAGCTGTACAGTGCCTGGGAGTTGTTGCAGTACAGATAACTACTATGCTGGGCAACAAGGGGAAGAAGTGGCCCTTGGACCTGCATTTATCCATCTCCTCCATAAGAGAGTGTATGACTGCTGAATACCTAAAGTTAAACTGTGCAGATTTGGCCATGAATGGTCTTTGGACAATACAGCTCCAAGTGGTGTCAGGAGGTGGCCCTTTCAGAAGGCAGATAACACAGTGATGTCTCAGGCACATTTCAAAATGGATAGTTTGGATATCTTTGGCAAGACTCCAATAACCATATGCTGTCCTTCCTGACAACATTATGATTGATCAGCAAAATACTACGCTGTCTTCACTCTATACCCTATGGGGCTTTAATTAGCCAGCTATACAAACAAGCTCAGCTAGCCAAGCAGCTGTACAATCCACCAGTGGCAGGCAAAGCCACCACCAACATATGGTGGGATTTTATTACATAATGAAATGCTCACCTTGCATGGTAGAGCTGTAAACTTTCACAAGAGCTCAAATGCAATGTGTTGCATCATTCCAAAGTGTGGCATTGTCAGCAAGTTGTCTGCAACTCCCACTAACACATACAGATATTTTACTTTGTGCTAAATTTTCATCTTTACCAATGATGGTTGTAACACCTCAGTAAGGAGCAGCATGTAACTCCACTCAAGTAAGAAAACCATTTAGATGCATCCTAAAATGTGTATTCTAACTGATGAGGTGAAAAGAGTAAGTTAGCATTGATACAAGGAGGTGCATCAGGAGAAGGGTGTATTTCTACTATCTATGAAGGACAATGAAGATGGGTCTGTGCCACAGAAATTAATTCAGATTTCAAAAATCCCAAAACGTGTAAAGGAAGGAGTTTCAACTCTGCTTGGCACAGGCAAAACATCTCCATCTCTTTTACATCCACTTTGTTGCAGGTGAAGCTAATCTGAATGGCCTCCTTTGCCATGGGCTGGGAGCACCAGTTGTGCTGATGAGCTGGTGAGAGCCTGGAAGCCAGACTAAGCCCAGTCTCCTGATGCCTCACCCTGCTGTTCACACCGTGGCTGTGGTTTACTGCTTTCACTCTCTCAAGAAAAGCTGCTGCAGTTAGCCCAAGTGGTGTCTGGATGAACCAGCCTACACCACTTGTCCAGGTTTTATTTAGCAATGTAGGCACAGCCTGATAGACAAAGCCTAAGCTAAAAGCCATGTCTGCAAGGGCATCCTGCTTTGAATAGGGTTGCTAATGCTGCCTTGATGGAATGCCCTACTGCTGCCAATGCTGGGAGTGCGACTGCCAGCTAACTTAGGAAAGCACAGCCTGAACAGGTGATGCCTCCCTCTACCTCTGTGGTTTGCTTGTCTGGGTTACCTAGAAGTGCAGGACCCAGCCTATGGCTTCAGAATCAGTCATGAGCAGCTGAAGGTGAGGAAGGAGCCTGCTAGCACCACTGAATAGGGGTGCTTTTGCAGCTCTCGTAATGATGGTGGACTTTGCAGGATTCCCATCCTTCCAGTGCTCCAACAACTATCTGCATGGCCAGATCTGAGGGACCAAAACCGTCTAACAGCAGGTGTCACAGGAAAGGATGCTTGGCTTTATGTTTGGAGGGCACAGGGAGGAGGAGAGTCATGTGGCAACCTCTTACAGATGTAAGTGGTAGTGTACAAAAGCCATGACTGATCGACATAGCTGCCATTAATCATCACTTATGGCACCAAACTCCTTCCCTAACAATGAAAAGGGCTGTTTCAGAGGGAATTATCTGCAATGCAGTGACCCAAACCCTTCTAAATTCAGCAAGCTGGCTACTGAGCTAAAAGATGCTTCAGATTGGCTCCTGATTTGGTAGAAGTTACTCAGCTCAGAATTCAAAATTCAGGTTCCAGTTTAAAATGCTAAGACTTACGAATAATCAGCTTCTATAAAAGCATGTAGGCATGCCCAAAACTCCCTTAAAATAGATATGTTACAGGGCACTATTGCTCAAACACTTCTGTCTGAGCCAAAAAAAATGCAATAGGAAAAAATACCGTAGGGTACTTAGACTAGGTTTAAGAACTGTATGAACATCAATCCTTAAACCTCATTTTGTTTTGGACAGAAAAGAAACCTGTCATCAGTTTGTCCTTGATATGTTCTCTATTTAGCTTGTTGTATCAGAAAATACCAGGTACTGGCTCTCAGCAAAGACAAAAAAACCCCAACAAATTAGCTGGCTAGTAATCTTGTCTACCATCATAACCTCGTAATAGCATAGTAACCCCTCAGGTCTAATGACCACTTTGTACCACATGGTCAGCTAGAGCTACAGAGCTGTATCTCTTGATAATTACACTGTGAAATGTTGCCTTGAAATATATAGTGTTGGACTTTAAAACAGTAACACTTAAAATTGTGAAACAAAAAACTCAGCTGATAGTTGCATATCTTGTAATCAATCTAGGAAAATTACCAATTTATAAGTAAAAATCAGAAATAAAGAGTGGACATTAACTGAAGGATGGACAAATGCTCCAATTTAGTGAAAAGTGTGTCTTGTGGTTTTTTTGTTTTGAACATCACCTGGTTATTCACAAGATTTTAGGTGTTTTCTTTATCAGATCATTACCCATGGCACTGACGTTAAGTTTCATTTTGTGTTTGTATTTGTGCTTGAAAACTGAGGCACAGAAGCACAGCCTCATCAAACTCAGAGGAATAATACATCCCAAAGTTTTGCAGGTGAAAAAGAGTCATTCCAGTGTCATTGATCATCAGACTTTCCTGCTTGCTTTCTCTCTGTGTCTCTGCTATTCCTTTGCTGTGTGAGTTTGGAAAGCAGCTCAACTCCCTTATTATTTCTAAAGCTTGTTGAGTTTTGTGACTTGAAAGTACTTTAGAAATGTGAAGTGGGATCTCTGCTGCAACAACTAGACGTACCTTCATTGCCATTAAACTTGGTGTCAAGTAGTGTCTAAGGATCCTTAAGATTGAAAGGGCTTGCTATTACCCTGGCTTAATGTTTATGCTTCAGTGATCATTCATGACACCAGCATGTTTCAGTGTCTCGGGTATGATTACAGCTGAGGCGGGGAGCTGCCTGCTCCATCACTGTTGCCAGCACAGTGAATGCTTGACCTGCTCGGAAGAGCTGGAAACACTCCATTTCACTAGGCTTCATGTAGCAGCCCACAAGACAGGGAGCTGCAGAAGCAGCTGCACTCATGCTTTAATATTCTTTTGGGGCCTGTTTCTCAGCAAAACAGAGGCCCCCTGGCATTGTCAGACAAGCTGTTTTTTCTAGAAATGAAGCAGGTTCTCCAACAGAAGGAGATTTTATTGCCCTTGAGTGCAGGCAGGGAAATCTGGCCGTGAGGCTCCAGAAAGCAGCCCTTCCTACTGCTGCCTCCCCTCAGATCAAGACCTGACATACAACCTAGCTTAATTAATTCTTGTCAAATGCAGAACTGCCCTACCCATACTCCTGCTGGTTTTACAGTAATATATAATGTCATATCATATTTCCATGCCTTTTTGTAAATCATGGAAATAATTCCAAAAAAGGAACTCATGCAAAAGACACAAACTCCTAGTGACACATAGAAGAGAGCCTTCCTTTTCTGAGAGCAAGGAGCCCATGAAGTCAGCTGTTGCAGGACAGGGACAGAGGGTAAAGAGGATGGTAGAAGATACAGAGAAAGGATGGCTTGAGCCATTTGGGAGCTAGTGGGATTTTGGTCATAGTTTTCTTTGAAAGCATAGCCTACAATGCATTGCCAGCCCTGACTACTGCATGTCTTTACTGGCAGAACAGCGCAGGGGATGAGTGTGTGCAGCTGGGACTCTCCAAAGCAATGGCAAGTCTTCAAACAACTTTATTCTTCCTTGTATTTTTTTTCACAAGTAGAAGAGTAGGGTTCCTTGTGGCTCACAGTGAGAAGATGATAAAAGTGAGGCTGAAGGCCTTTAGCTCCAGCAGATCATTAATAGTCTGTTAAAAACTTCATTGCAAAGTCAGCAGTGCTGCTGCTCATAGAGCACAGTCTGCAAAGATACAGGGTGTTTTATGTAGGAGCACCCAAATGACTTGCTAGGTGCTTCAAAGACAAGCAAGGACTCTCCTTTAGACAGAATGCAAAAGTAGAAGAGTAGGAGGGAGGAGGATGTGATCACCTGGAAACTGTTCACGCACTGCACATCTGGTGTTTTGGTACAGGCTTTTACTGAAAAATAAGAACAGGTATTCTAGGAGGGCAGATGATCTTGACTCACCTGCTGCAGATAAGAGCGGAAGGCAGTATCTCATAATGGGTAACAAGTACCATCTGATGAATAATCTTATTTAATGAATAATCTAAATTAATTCCTCCAAGTAAATGCAAACCTTTCTTTTCCTCTTCAATCATGAGGAATATGCATTTTCCTGGATCTTTAATTTAATTTCTTCTTTGAATGCAATTTGAAAAGTGGAATACAGCACTATGTGTAGCAAGGTGGAGATCACCTCACCCTGCTTCTGGGGAATTAGATGTTGTCCTAGTGGTATCTATGGAAGCAGCAAACATTTGGGGTTTGGGCTATATTATACATACATGTGTTGTACCCCACTGTCTCTTCCTAAACTCCATCTCCAAGTGAAGAAGGTGGGAGATACTGTCTTTTACTTTAATATTGACTTATCTCAGCAAATCCCAGAGATACTGATATGGATAGCTGCCAGACACCCACCCAGCAGCTCTTACTACCCTTCCTCAGCAGGATGGGGAAGAAAATGAGGTGAAAAAGCTCATGGCTAGAGAGAGAAACAAGGAAATCCTTTACCAGCTGCTGTCACAGACAGAACAGACTCAACATGGTGAAAATTATTTATTTCCAATTAAAATAGAGTTGAATGGTGAGAAACAGAGAAAAAAAAACCCAAACAACTAAACCACCTTCCCATCCACCCCTTCTTCCCAGGTTCAATTTCACTTCTTCCTTCCCAGTTCCTCCGCCTCCTCCATTGAGCAGTGCAGGGGACATGGGGAAGTGCAGTTACAGTCAGATTGTAATAGTTCCTCTCCACCACTTTTTTTCCTTCTCACACTATTCCCTGCTCCAACATGGGTCTTTATCACAGGCTGCAGTCCCTCATGGGGTCCTCTCCAGAGCTTCTGCCAGGAGCCTGCTCCTGAGAGGGCTTTCCACAGGCTGCAGCTTCCTTCAGGACACGTCCACTTGCTCTCGTGTGGAGTCCTCCATGGGCTGCAGTGTGAATATCTGCTCCACCTTTGTCCTCTCCACAAGCTGCAGGGAAATACCTGCTTTACCATGGTCTTCCCTGGGGACTGCAGGAGCACCACCTTACCCTCCTTCTTGTCTGACCCTGGTGCTTGCAGGGGGGCTTCTCACACTTTTTTGCTCACTCCTCACTGCAGGGCAGTTTTGCCCTGAGGAAGTGTTTTCTCCTGATGCAGGACTCCCTTGCAGCCCTCAACACCTTGCCACGCACACCCATCCAGCAATGCACCTTGTCCCCTCGAGTTCTTTTTTTACTGAAAGATCAAAAGCTGAATCGCCTTTTTTCTTTGTTTTTGAAGGGGTTTGTCCAGCCGCAGCATGAGGTTCATGACCAACTCTGCAGGCATTTCTGATTCAGGAAACTTGACGAGTCCATGTTTGTCAGTTTTCTCCCCACACACACACTCATTCCTCTATTAGCAGACCTCTTATCCTGTGTTTCAGAAAGCAAAAGTGTTCATAGCTGGCAGCGCTTCATCTTCAATAGCTAGAAAAGCTTTTTATCTTCTTTTTTTAATAAGAGGTTATGTAACTCCCCTGGACACCTTGTTCTTCAACGCAGAAATTGCTTCCATTTAGTCAGATTTGTGAGTTGAAACGTTCTCTATGTAATAGATTTCACAATAGAGAATAAAGGGTTTCCTTTAAAGAGCACTTGAATGGCATTTATCTGTGACAAATAGGAATAATTTGCTCATCAAGGTTAGTGCCTGCAATTTAAATTTCTAAGATGAGGAAAGAAAAGAATTTTCTACAAGCAGTGCTACCCAAACCAACTGGGTAGGCACATATTTGAGACCGCTTCAGGAGTAACTTCAGGAGTACAATGCAGACAGGCTGAGGTGAATACACATGCTGTAACTTCTCCCTGGCACCTAGTAGAGGTGTCCTCCTGCACCACTGCAGAGGAGACTGGGTCAGGTGGGGCTGGATTTTCTGCTGATGTGACTTTACTGAAGTCAGCAGAGAATTCAGAACATAATCTTAAATGTTTGTTACACTGGTGAAAACAAAATGAATCTGTGTACTTTGGGTATAAAACAACGGGGAGCTGTTACGTGCAGAGCAGTGTAAACACAAGAAATGCTTCAGGTTTTCCTGTTGCTCTGTAGAGTACAGTACACTCTTTTGTTTAAATTTTTAATGTCACTTGACAAAGGTCAAATGTGTTTGTAGAAGTCCATGTATATTGCAGATACGTTCTTTAAATTAAAACTTATATGCAAGCAGCCTTAAACACACAGCAAAACTTGAAGCTGTTTTGTCCTTGCCAAAAGTTATATTCTTCTTTTATCAGAAAAGAGGATTTTCTTTTCCAACTTATACTTTTTTTCTGATGGATTTTCGGTAAGAAAGGTAAAATAAAATCTCTGCTTTACTTGCACACATTTAAGAAGCCTACCTCTTAAAAATACTGAAGACTTGCACAAGCCAATTATTAAAATAATGTTATCATTTTCCTGCAGGCAATATCTAAATAGTATTGGGTTGTATCTTTTTAAAATAATGGGAATAAAAATTATAGCCCTTTAAAATAAAACCCTTTGTATTTCTTGCCACTATCTCCACTCATTTTTTTCAAACGAAATGCTCATCCTTCCATAAATGTTCAAGTCCGGATGCTATAATCTTTTGCTCCTCTTAGGCTTCCTACTCGATAGATAAAGAAGACAGTCCATCTTTGCCTTTTTCCAATGCTGAAAAAAAGATTGGTTTCTTTATATCTACAAGGAGCCTACATATCATTATTCCCCCATAGCAAATGCAGGAGGAAACCAAACCTATTAGAGGTTTTGAAAGAGGTCAATATAAAATGGAAACCTTGGCAACCTGAGGTTCATTATGAGAATACGATTAAAGTGGATGTGAGAGTTAAGGCAGATGGTTTGTTTGTTCATTTTTCATTTTATTATTCAAATGTCCTAGTGTTGTCTGAGGGCTGTTTGTGGGAAATCCCTTCTGGGCAGGAGAATTTGGTGCCTTGCACCACTGAGCCAGTCTATTGCCCATTACTTAACAACCAGCAACTCCCAAGTGTTAGGGTAGCTGTGTAGGGCGACTCCTGTAGCAGCTGCAAAGCCAAAAACAACTTGTCCAGCCAGATACTTGAAATTCCTTGGTTTCCTTAGGAGCCTTGCAGCCAGATACCTTTATGGAGTTAGAAAAAGCAGGTATTAAGCTCCTGCTAGAGACAGACTCTGTCAGCTGCCAAGACTTAATGTTTAAGTTGCTAGGAACTCATTATTTCTACATAACCATTTGTACTGGAGAAAGTTCATGTAACTCAGTCCAAGCCACAATGAGAATATGGCTTTGTATATTATAATTGCTGATACAAGCTCAGTTGTAAGCCACAGTTTGCATACATTTTTTATGAACTTATAATTAGAGCAGTTTTGGTTTCCTGCAGGTTCCAGCTTTGGAAATGAAGAGCAAACCACTCCTAAGGCACCTGCACCTTCTAAAGATGTCCCCAAGGGGAGCAGCAAGAGCACAGCACAGGTATCGAGCAACACAGCCACTCCACGCAGGAGCTTACTTCCAGCACCAAAAACTGTCACGACACCTGCTGGTAAGTGCTCCAAACTTGAAACACCACCTGCCAAGAAATGCAGGAACTCATTATGGTGCTATTTTACTGCTTACTTGCTTAAATTTTATTCTTGGGCACATTGCCCATGTGCTGATTTAGGCTCTTTGCTGTATTGTTTTTCAAACACATTCAACAACACAGCTATAATCTCATTTTGTGAACTGTCTGGAGGTGAAGGCATTTAGTGTCCCCTAACTACACATATCAGAGATTTAGTGTATATATTATTGGTTCTCACCAAACAGCTTTTGAAAACATTGCACTGCTTTAGAGACCAAAGCATTCCACTGAGCAGATGATTCATTGCTAGGTATGCTTGCAAGGATGGGAATACCGTGCCCTAAATTTAAGCAATTTGTGGTGTTTACACTCAGAGAGGGAAAAGGAGACAAATAAATGATGAAAAAATACTCCAGTTCCTGTTTCCAAATTGTTTCCTTGCCAAAGCCCTCCTTCAGCTCAATCCAGCTATGTCTCAAATCAGCCAGCAATAATTCATAGCATCTCACACAAGAAAGTTTATAGTTTTCTGCCAAATGCAGGATTTTTTGTTAAAATGCCTGTGCATCTCTCCACCATCTCCTGCTCACACTTGTTTGCCCCTTCCATAGCCTGGCACTTGAACATAGTGTGTGAAGTCAAGGTTCCCCTTGTCAATGATGTGGTGGTATATGTTCTTTGGTAGGACTCATCACTTTAGAGAGAGTGAAGAGCAGTTCATGTTACCTGCCCTTGAGGGCTTCTAACACTGGCCCACTTGCTTGCCCATTCAGTGGGGAGTGATGAGAGTGCCTGTGACAGTGAACATGTATTACACACTCAGCACTGGCCATGTGAAGACTTTAGTTTGGGTGTAATGGATGCATTAAAGCTGTTCAATCATTGTGACTTGCAAGCAGGGTCAATACGATTAGTGGTCATAAGGAGAAGTTTAAAAGCATGGCTGTAGATGCCTGGTAGCAGATGTCATGCCCTTCACCCCACCTGCCTTCAAGCACTTTCCTTACAACTAGTGGACAGTGTTCCCCTACCCTGTTCTAGCTCCTGTCTGTCCCATTGCCTTTCTGTCTAATATGGACCCAGGCTTATCTTTCTGCACTGGGATGGCCCCTGGATGTCAATTAGCCAAGATCTCAGAGGTCCCTGAGCGCCCTCATGAAAGGCATGGAAGTTCTTCAGGGCCCAAGAGGTATGCTGTAACCACAGCAAGCTGTCGCACAGTACAGTCTGTATGTGTCTCCAGACACACAGTTCATTCCTGCTTCTTCATGCCTCAAGAGATTCTTCAAGGCCCCCAAGGGAAAGGAACATTAGCAAGAATATAAAAACTACAGTAATTTTTACAAACATAATTAGAGGAGCTTACTGGAGAGAAGCCTATGCCTTAACTGGTCACTGAACTCTTGCATGTGGCTGCCAAAGTCAGTATTGTATCTTTCCACGTGGAGGGGAAGGAATAATGCGGTTTCAAAATTTATATTCCTAGAAAGCACTTCATAGATCACTAAGAAAATGGGGTGCATGAGGTGTAACATATTTCAGTGAGTGAAACATACTCCACTGTGTTTGTGTAACAGTGGTGAAATGCGAATTTATTTGACTTAAACAGCACCTGGATTTGTTCCAGGAGTGATCTGACACAAAGTAATTCTTCAAAGCCAGCATGTTTTTCAGGGAGCTTTTCTATTGCTACTAGTAAGCTGGACCTTTGGAGCTGTGAGAGCCTGAATGTGCCTGAATCTTTCTTCACTCCTGCAGTTTTCATGGCTCTGCGTATTTTCTCATAGAAACAACCTCTAGTTCAACTTTCATGAATCTTTCCTTGCTTTTCCACTGCCTTATTGTTTCCCATTCCTATTGTGTCCTCTCTCCTAAGATTCTCCATTAGGATTTTTAAATGCTTTTCTACTTCTGTCCCTAAAATACTGTAGCTTCATGTCTGCCTTTTCAGAGGGAACATTATGAAGAAAGACAAATCAGACTTTTTGATTCAGTGTTTTTGTTTATAAAGACAGTTTGGATAGGCCTCTTCATGATCTTCAGTAAAGAGACGTGTATGTCTGTGCAGAATAGTAAGGATTAAAAAAAGACAGTGCTTCAATAAAAGTACAGAAATTCCATCAAGTTCAGATTAGATCTAACATCTAGATTTCAAAATAAAAAATTTTGCATAAGTCACCATTCTTATCCAGTCTGGCTCTTATTCATCAGAGTGTTTCATCTCTGTGTATGTCCTACTGGCTTTGATAACACACACTGAAAATGAAACAGGGAAGAAAAAAACCAGTACAAAATAAGAGACAAAGACTTTATGCATTACTAGCTCTGGACACCCAGTTTCAAGATAGTTTAACCTGGTGTGGTGGGATGACCTTGGCTGGACACCAGGTGCCCTCCAAGCTTCTCTGTCACTCCTGAGCTGGACAGGGGGAGAAAAATACAGTGCAAGGCTGGCTGGTTGCTAGAAGTACAGTGTTGTTTGTCTCATATTCTCACGCTCTCCCAGCTGCTGCTGCACAGCAGTTTTCCCCCTTCTTAAGTGTGTTATCCCAGAGGCCCTACCAAGCATCACTGATGGGCTCAGCCTTGGCCAGCTGCCTTTGGAGCTGGCTACCATTGGCTCTCTCAGACACGGGGGAAGCTTTCAGCAGCTTCTCACACAAGCCACCACAGTAGCCCCCTGCTACCTGAATATTGCCACACAAACCAAACACACCTGGTTAACTTACCATATGCAGAAAACCAGTTAGTACTACAATCAGTGCCTTAGAGAATCTGGCAGGGAAGATGAATCTGACACTGCTCTCCTTATGTAGTCCAGCTAAGTGAAAGACAAGGGAGGAGGAGGATGTGTTTTTTTGTCCAACACAGTCAGGAGTGAATGTCTCTTACTGTCAGAAAACTGTTTACTTCTATCATCTGTGCTCAGTCTGTGAAACAGACCCTATCTATGAACAGAAAATATTGATAAAAGGTGATACTTTTTTGTTTGTTTCTTTCTTTTTCAATTTTTTTTTCTTTC
The DNA here is from genome assembly GCF_033783945.1 of Neopsephotus bourkii. NCBI lineage: Eukaryota > Metazoa > Chordata > Aves > Psittaciformes > Psittacidae > Neopsephotus > Neopsephotus bourkii. The sequence goes on from NW_026902113.1 coordinate 10,357,278, forward strand.
CTTTTGAGCTTCCTTTTTTCTCTTCTGGTCTCTAGCTAAGTTATGCCATATCAGGCTACAGCACTATTTGATTAGTATCAAATTTGCCCCTAGACATCTCCAGCAAAAGCCTTTTTTTTTCCCCAGCTAGTAGCATTGGCATGATAAGCTTCAAAGGGCTATTTTAAGTTTCTGCAGAGGAGCAATTCTGGCCTCTGGGCTTCTTTTGTCACAGGCAGGAAGATCTGGGTATTTTACTACTTGTGCAGCCTCACAGGAGCGAGACTTTGCCGTGGAGGTTTCCATTTTCGAGCACTCAGATGAGCTGGAACCATGGTGTTTGATATGCAATCATGCTAATGTGGAGCACAAGATCTATCATAGGCAAGACTAATCAAATGGTTCAGGCTGTCACCTCGGATTTTCCACATGCTCCAAATCTCAGACACACACAGAAGAGCAGAAATCATAACTTAATGCAAAACAATACTGATCAGGCAGTAGGTATCCAGAAAGTGTTTGCCATTACATCAGAACATAAGTACAGAAGGGAAAAATAATTACTGAGGCTTACAGAAAGCTAAAGTGAACTTTTAATTTGGAATTTTAATCTGTAAAATTATTTATTTTTTTTAATAAAAGACTAATTTTTGCTGGATTTTACTACCTCTGGGGACAAAGCTGAACAATAAAAGGCCATAAAGAATTGTGAGCTCTCCAACTTTCTTCCTGTTAAATAACCTTAATTTGATCATTGTCCTGAGGTTGTCAATAGATGTTTTCTGTTTCATCACTTAAGTTTCAGTTTAGTTTACTTCAGAGCATTTGTTATTGTCTTTGTATAACCCTCCAGTAACCATGTCTGCTTCTGTGGGTGCACACAAAGGAAAACTCTTTGCCCATGCTTCAAGTTGGCCAAAAGTGAGGTTGTAGGTGAGAAGCTGTAAAGTGCAGTTAATGTCATGCTGTGTCTGAGTTTATAGGCCTGTTGGAGACAAAGCAGTATAGCTTCTGAGTTGGATTTACTTCCCACTGTGCTGTAGAGTGTGGTGTTCAGTCCTTGTCTCTGTGGGTGCATGGGTGCACATAGGTATGCCTGATGCAGGAAGTGCTGTGTTCAGGCTTACACTGGAGAGCAGTCAGATTTGTTCTTCTCACTGCAAGGCTCTTAGTCTGACTCTGCTCATGTTTCCTAATCTTTGTCACAGCCAAGTGCAAAACAGGAGGCAGGTTTCAATCCAGCAGCCCACCATGGACTTTCTACACCAGGGATGTGATTTACTCACATGCTTGCTTATGCAAGCCAGAGTAGCAGCAAGACAGGAGGGATACTGCTAGCACATGTTAGATCCATCAGAACTGGGCAACTCTGTCATCATTGCTGGACATCATAGGGCAGGAGAAAGGTAAAATCAATGCTTCAAATATGTTTGAAGATATGCTAAAAATTAATCCAACACACACACACTCCTTGGGTCATTGACACTGACATGTAATAAAGATGATGAATGTCATGCTTGGGAAGGCAGCCAACCTCATCACTGCAACAGCAGCACCTTCACCGGTGCTCTGAACTGAAGGGAAGAAATGTCTTGAAAACAGTGGCATGAATAAAACTCTAATATTCTTCCAAACTATCGCATAATGACGCTTGCACAGACAATCTGAACAAGAGAACAACAACCATGGTGTAGGAAGATGGAACAATAGAAAAGACAAACCACTTAAGATGTTCTTGCATAAATCATACAGATTATTTTACATCCAGTGACCATTTTGGATGCCCTTGTATTGAAGGTAGTCTTTGTTCTCAAAGGGAATGCAATTAAAAGAGATCCAGATCCAAGTTTTTGTTGCATGGATGTAGAGAACAACCTTCCCAGTGCTTGAGTTTATGTGCTTGATAAAGGAATGTTTAAGGGAAGACTCAGAGTGTCAGCAATACATCTCAGAAAGTCTTAGGTGGACTTGGATTTATCCTTATCATGTTTCATCGTGTTTCTGGTTAGCAACATCACCAGTTTTTAATGTGTATTAAGACATCCAGCTCCAGGTTGCCAGGGTAGCCTGGGAAGAAGTGGCTCATCTTACAGCCCCTTCCTGGAAAGGACGGCTTGGCTTTAGCCTGGTAAGACTGCTTGTTGTTTACCTCTTATTTGCAGCTGGATCATGAGGAAAACACCTACAAAGGGATGGTTGGTGTGACACATGTTTACCCTCCATCTCAGCCCAGGTTTAACAGAGCCGAACTGGCAGCAGCCCAGTCTCACCATGGAGTCATGGTTGGAAGGAACTAAACCACCACATTTTCCTGTTCCTTTTTTGCCCCAGGGCAGGAGACTGCACAAAGGCTGTGACCAAGGAGACAGAGGTGGTTTCCACCATGGATGGAAGCTTTTAGATATGTATCTTCCTTTGTACCACATACCCTCCTTGTGCATGGGGGTAAGACCCTGTGCAGAAAGGACTTACAGAGCAAACCAACACTATCTTGAAAGTGGGACACATTTTCCTATAAGAAGAAGTAAATCAATAACATGAACCTAGGGGCAAATTTTGCATTTGAAGAAGTCATCAATCTCATTCAGTCAAAGTCAGAAGGCCAGGCTGCCTCAATGGTAGAGCTTAAATCAGCCATGTAATAAAGCTTTTGAAAAGTATGGAAACCAAAATTATTCTTTCTGTGTGTTCTGTGTATTTATAGAATGATAAGATAGATATTCTATGTACAATGCTCCTAGCAATCACCTAGTGGTAATTGCTGTAGGGCTTGATGTTTCATATGTTCATATAAACACATACTGCATCTGTCCAAGCTCCTGTGCAAGACATTGCAGTTACTAAAGTGCTTAGTGTACTCCACAGTTACAGGTAAAATGCACGGATGCTGTGTGTTGTATACAGCGTATCTTACAGCAGTAAAAGGAGGAAAAAGTATTTTACAAAAAGGAATGACAGAGATTTCAATATTAGTAATATTTGTGAAAGAATGGAGTATCAGGTGATGTAAGAATTACATTTGCATTTCAGAGATGCACATAATTTTAACCATGCATGAAGAGTAAATTAGTTCAAAATGAGCATATCTACCTTTATTAATGAGTGGAAAATAACCAATAAAAATCATATTAAATCTTTCATGTGCTAGGTGTTACCTGAGAAGATCACTTGTGCTGTAAATTCTCATTATAAAAAAAAAGAGAAGACTGCTCAAGAGAGATTATACTCCTGATATTTCACAGGAAAGTGCTTGGCAAATAAATTGGACTACAGGGAATAGAACATGATTGATTAATGAAAATGGACTCTATAGCTGCTGCTGTGCAGTGATTCAGATGATTAAAAAAATTATGGCATGGGACAATAGCAGTGGAAGATGGTTGTCACACAGATTGTTTTGAAGACATGAACTGGTTGCCTTTCAATTAGTCTATGAAAAGATTGCACTTGATCAGGTTTCAGTGTGTTGCACAGCCCTTTTTAGTTTGTTATTACACCCCTTTCATGTTTACATGCCTGTCAACATATAAAAATAAAAAAATAGCATACTTGACTAGAAAAAGTGAGTCAGGTCCTTTAATTTCACTTAATCATATTACTTGCCCTGAGAAACACATTAATAACCTAAGTAATATTTACCATATCTATTATTATTTTACTTTTTGTTCAAAGGTGAAAGCAGCTCTCCACTGGGAACTTTGCCGCTAAGATCTACTTCTGAAAAGACAACTTCCTAGACAGCAAGTTGAACTTAAGTCTACAATGTGCCCTTGTAGCAAGAAAGACAAGCTGCATACTGGGCTGCACTAGTGAAAGTGTGGCCTGCAGCAACAGTGGTCCTATCCTTATTTATATGTGGCTACTCGTAACTGTGTTCATTTTTGGGACTCCTAGGACAAGAACAGTGTAACATACTGAAATCAGAGTGTAGAGGGCCACCAAGATGGCCAAGGAACTGTGGCACACAACAGGACAAGTCAGGAGAGGAGATTGGGAGATCTGGGTTTGTTCAGAGGAGGCAAAGGGAGATGTGTTTTCTAGTTCTGTGGACTCTTTTGCACATTCAGGAGGAGTGACTCATGAGCAGAAATGTCTGGCTAAAAGATAGGTCTGCGCTGGGGAGCTGAGTGCATGGCTCCCACAAAGTCAACAGAACTTGCATGCAGTTCAGGAAGTGAAAAGAAAGTATGGTTCAATCACTATACTTAAGGATTTGAGAAGTGGTTTACATCTGACCAGCTCTGCATAATTTTATTCTGTTCAAGTAATACACCTTCCTCTATGGTTTCATCTCTGCTTTTGTTCAGCCACATCCTTCTCTCACAACATAGAAACCAACTGAAAATTCAGCTTGGTATCTCTAAACCCTCCTGTCTTGAAACTTTGGTTCACCTTCAGCATACTAAGGCTCCTCCAGACCTCCTTGTTTGTGCCTGCAGTCCTCCTCCAAATTCCTGAGCATCAGGTTGTTGCTTGTTTCAGACCACAGCTCTGTCCACCAGGATGGACTGGTCACCCAATGGTCTATGAAATCAGAGAGCTAAAGGATTTTGTATTTTCTACGCTGTGTTGTGGGGTTTGAGGGGTGTGTGTTACAGCATACTTATCTCAGCTTGGTTGTTATTCTTATTTAATATTTGATGGCTTGGCTTAGCGAGCGAAGATTTGGAAAGGGCTTTAACCACGCTTACTACAAGCACGATGACCAAGGGCATGTGGGATATGCAAATCTGGTTGGAAAGAAAAGGGTGCTTAGGCAATTAGGAAGTGTCCGACCAGGACTGTCATCTCCTGAGTGATCTCGAGCTACCCATGCGCTGGTCCGCCCGCATGCAAGCTTGGATCTGCAGCTACCCATGCACCTTGTCACCAACTGTTTCAACCCTCGCCTGTCCATACAGACAAGTGAGAGTAAGCCCTTCCAGCCTGTGCAGTGGATTTTTTAGGTGAAGTAGAGCTTGCAATAGTAATCTTGCTCAGTATGAGAGGAATCGCAGGTTCAGACCCCTGGTGCATGCACTTGGCTGAGGAGCCACTGGCACGAGGCTACCACCTGTGGGCTTATGACTGAACGTCTGCAAGTATCCCGCCTAGATGCTTGTTGTGCTATTGTGTCATTGGTCGCTTGTGATTGACCCAGGAGTTGACAGTCTTGTTCAGAATGCAGGGGTGAAGGTCTTCCCGAATCATCGCTAGCAAAGACAAGCCATCCTCATAGGAGAAGGAAAACTCCTACCTTCAAACCCGGGCTGATGGAGCTCGCCTAGGCTTGTAAGGTCTTCCACCTAAGAGGAGGACACTCTTACAAAACCTATGACCTGTGGACTTTGCTGCCACCGTCCTAGCTAACTAGGCTGTGGCACTTAAACCTCAGGTTTAAAGGGTGGGGCCAGTATTTAATATTTACTTCATATACAAGTGACTGTTTTTCCCCATTAGAAATCTCCTAATTTGAGTGCAATGACAATAGCAATAAGGAGTTCATTTGCGCAGCTTATTTCTACTTGGCCCATTAAAGACAATCAAAAACATTGTTCAAAAAAACTAACCCGGTCAATTCTTGTGCTTTTACAGGTACCAGTAGATCATAAGTAACAGGGAAGGCTGTTAAATGCAATCAGTCAAGATGAAAAATTAAGTCAGTGTTATTACAGCTCTTGCTAGCAAATTTAAAATGTAAAATGTACTTCTTTTAATCAGCTTCCGCAAAATCCAGACAACACAACCTCAGAAGCAGAGGGATGAGCTAAGGTCAGCTGAGAGAAGAAAAGCAAGCACCAATGCTTTTGCAGGGATGAGGGAGAAGATCCTCTGGCCACTTTATTATCCTTTGTAAATGTTTTTCATTAAAAAAATAGTGAATATGCAGCGGGTTACACTCAGGTTATTCCTGTACTGAACATAAGGATGTGTAGTACTACTCTGTCCTGGGACCCACTCTAAAACATGCTGTAGCACAACTGTGTAAGAAAGCAACAATAAAATGCCATGGGATACATGTGAAATGGCATGAAGAGGTTGTTTTAACTCTGCATCTAACGTTGGATGTTCTGAATTGCTCTGAGATTTTTTATTCAGTCCAAAGAATGTTTTGTCAGGTTTATTTTTGCCTTTAGTTTGTTGGTTTTTTTTTAATACCAGACAAAGAGACTTTCCTTTTTAACACAGAAAGAAAGCAATCACTTTCAGATGAGTAAATGGAATAGTCCTTGTCCTTCTTTTTTTCTTACCAGATTGATTTTGAATTTAAAACAATCAGAAAGGGAAAAGCATAAGAGTTAGCAGTTTCTACTTCAACAAATACATGGTCTTTCTTCTACATCTACTTATTTATTCAATGTCTTTCAGTGTCTTACAGATCACAGGCAGTGGAGAGTCTCTAGAGAGAATTAGACTGCTCTTACTCTACAGAATACATATTGTCAGCTTTGCTCATCTTGTCTCAAACAATGTGTGCATGAATGTGTCATTACTCACCAAGAACTCGACTAGTTGTGTGTATCAAGGGGAAAGGCAGAAGAAAGCTCAAAGTGGTTCTTTGTATCTGTGAGTGACTGAAAACGCTTCCTTGGGTTTATTTAAACTTGCAGACTGCATTAGTTAACTTGGAAAGTACACTTGAGAACAGCTGGAATCCAACTGAATGCAGTCAGTCCCACTGAATTGTTAATGATGTCTACCGGGATTTGTTTTGGAGAAAATACTCGATGCATAATTTGTTAGCATGTTTTCAGTCTGAAGTGTGAAACTAAATTGAAGCCTACCCCACTGTCCTGCCTTTTAAAGACTCAGAAAGGTACAGGCAAATACAAGTGCTCATTCTGCAGCAGCTCTTGAGAAGGTGTTTCAGATAAGGCATCTTTAGCTGTGGTTCTTAGGTTAGCATTCAGCAACGATGGGGGAATGAAGAAGTGGTTTTGTTTGTCTGCTGTTTCTCCAAGTGATGGATTTAACATGTCTGGAGTGTTTTGACTTGTATTTCTACTGATTTTGACTTTGATCCTTCTGTTTGGTTTAAAGCAGGCTATGTGTGTTGGTTACAGAACTGTGCATTTGGATGCATTTTCTAAAGCAATTGCTGTAACCACACTAGTAGAAACAAGAGCAATTATTGATGCTCACAGCTATCTTATGGCCTGAAATATCCATTACTGTATACAAGTACAGTTTTTAAAAGAGAAGAAACATTGGGAGATTTGTAACCTTAGATAGAATGTAAATTTATATGAAAGTTAGTAGTTTGTGGCTTTTATTCTTGGCTACTGGAAAGACTTCTCCTTGCTCCATGAGCTCCAATAGAGGAAGGCATTGGCAGAATCTTGGAAGCTGTTTCTGGAAGCCTGAAAGTTAGTAGTTCTTCCTGCTCTGCCAGGAGCCTTTTGTGGAGAGGCTCAGTGCTAAGAGCTTTGATTACACAGCCAGCAGGTATAAAACTGACGTCGGGCATTTAGCAGACCTAACTGGAATTCCACATTTCCAGCCTGTGGGCAATAACACTAAGAGTTTGAAGTAAATTTTGTTCCAGGTTAATGTACCTTTTAAAAGACAAATTTAGAACAAAATTAAGACAGTTTGCAGGTTCAAGAAATATACACCTTTCATAATCTCATTTTACATTTTTTATGGTTTTATGCGTGTATGTAGAACACCTTTTAACATTACAAAATGCATATGACAGCCAATGTATTATTTGACACATTCAGTTCTAATAGCAACTGAAATGGCTGTTTCCTGAGTTACAGTGGAGCATCAAACTTTGTATGTACATTATAACCTTTGAGTTACTCCTAGTACGCCTCAAGGTAGAAAAGACTGAACTACATAATCTCCTGCTGTGCATACCCTGTGGTACAGCATTATGCTGATCATCATGCCAGTGCTCCCCTACAGATCTTTTTAAACTTAAAATTCTAGAATTCTGTGAAATGACAAATTCAGAACCCAAACTCCTCTCATTTAAAAATTAATTTTCCCTACAGGAACTTCTCTTGAAATCAGCATGTTCTCTGAATGTTTCTCTTTTAACCAACCAACAGTCGCTGTTTCAAAAGAGAGGGGAAAGAATAAACCCACCTTTTAGAAAAACATTCAGAACAAGCTCTTATTTGAGGTCTGATGCCAGGGACGGCTCTTCCCTTAAGATATCCGTGTGGGTGATGAGCTTAGCAGAACAATAATGGTTTGTTCCTGTGGACTGTCTTTTCTTTTCCCTGCTGCATTCTTCCTAAATACCTCTCTGCTAAGGAAGGCCACAAAGAGGCCACCAGGACCTTTCTACATATGAAGGAGAAGCTGAATAACCCACTGGCTCCACATGCAATTCACTCCAGCCCCTTCCCTGGAGGGTTGTACTGTGCATTGGCTCTTCCCTTGCTATACAACCCTTCTTCACTTCCCCAGTTGCTGCACTGCTGCCCCTACCAGACCTCAGGAGCTCTCCTAATCTTGTAAACTGAAGAAGGGCAGTTATCCTCATTTTCTGCCCTTGTTATTAGTCCTACTCTTCTGTCTTTGCACCTTTGCTCTGCTGATGACCCACTTCCCAGGGCTCATGTCCCCATGCAGCCACCTCTCCCAGGTGTCACCATTGCACCTGCATGCAAGTCTCACTGCTCTCTGCAGACCTCACCTTGCCCTCTGCGGAATGGTGGTAATTGCTGGATCCTTTGCTTCTTTGCTCTGTTTTCTTTAACTGAGCTCTAACTCGGGAATTGTTCCTCAATTTGTGCTTAAGGCTAACAGTCTGAACTAATTCCCCAGGTATTCCTCACTGAAAATGTCTCAAAACAAAAGTATTTATACGCCTCTTGTTACCACTGAAAGCATAAGGAAAACTCACTTTCCCTACCATTGTCTGTTCAAAATTTGCACAGCAAAACTCATGGAGGAGCTTGGTATATGGCGCATTTGCACATCATATTTTTATTTTGAAAACCACATTAAAAATAAGGCTTCATTGCCATGAAAAAAGTAATGCTTGAATTTGTAACTCTATAAATTATACCTTCTTAAACAAGCTCTGTTTTTGTCTCAGAGCTCCCATCTCAGGTTGCTTTCACTTGCTCCTTAGTAATGAAATGGCACCATAAACTTGTTTTATGTCCTGCTTTTCAGTAAAATACAGTGTAGTAAGTGGCAGACACAGGAAATTTATATCCTCAGTCACATCACTGTGAAAAGTATTAATCACAAATAAGAACTGCATCCTCAACATGTCAAATTTACAAACATCAGAGAAAATTGAGATGGAAAGGAAGGGTATCAAGAATGCAGTTTTTACCAGCCCCTGATGACTGATGGTGCTATTTGCCTAAGAATAGTGGAAGGGAGTCAAAGAGGTTCTTAGGTGGTCTCCTGTGCCATCCTCCCTCAGATAGTTGGGCTCAGAACTTGTGTGTGTGTATGTGCTCCTCACAGAGGTACTCTTCAAGCTGGAAGGCACTCTGAATGCTGAGAGATAGTGCTAGAGAATATGAAGCTTGGCTTCTGGCATGTGATGAATGCTGTGTCCACAGCTCACTGGTTGCAAGTCCTCATGCAGACAAGGTGAAGGTGAATAATGCATTAAAAATAAGCATAATACTGCAACTGTGACTAGCTGAGACTTTGTAGAGAACAGAATGCCAGTCATCCAGCAAGTGTCCCTGAAGATTTTGATCCCCATATAAGTCATCTTTCTGCAGTCCTACTCAGCTTCTCCTCCAGCCCAGGATGAGGATGCACAGCAAGGTAAAGGGAACACATAGCTCAGAACAGATAGAATGGACTACTGTGTAACTCTTTGTGCTTTAATGGCATTTGTCACTCTGCAGATGGATGGAGAACCAAGTGAGTGTGTAAGGCCTTCTGACCTTCTTTTGTGCTGTGTATGTCAGCTCAGCCACATGCATGCAGTCATGCTTGCAGAAGTGGCAGGTTGGCATACAACACAGTACCGGGTAAAATCATTCTGCATGAAGCCCAGGATGTGTATTGGTGAAATAATTATATTTTGCCATTCTGGTGTGTATGTTAGTGATATAGTTCTGTACAATTGCAAACAGAATTATAAAACTGATTTCTTTCTGCCTTCTTTTTTTTCTAAAACAGGTCTGAAGAAGGAAGTACAAAAAGATCAGGATACTAACAGACCAGCTGTTTCATCCCCTAAGAAATCAGCAGTAACAGCCACCAAGCTCCATTCACCAGGTATTTATGAACCTAAAAGCACTGTTTCAGGCAAGATTTAAACTTGTTCACTTTGCAGCTCTCGTTAACATACTAAACTCTGAGACCTACTATTGTTAAATGAAGACTGATTGTGTCCAAGGTTCATTAAGCTCATTGTGAGTACAGCAGGCTTTCTCATACCAATGCATGAGCTGAACAGACTTTTTTCTTTGTAACAACTGTGCAATCATCTTCCCTTCAAAACAAAGATTTGTTGCTATTACGTGTTTAAGGGCACAGGAACATTATTTCAACTTTACAAATTTCTTATAGAAAAAGAGAACAGATAGATACAATGAAATAAAAGAAACCTCAGACAATTACCTGGAGTGATAGGATATTACTCAGAATCATCTTTTACTATTGGGCAGAGGCACTAAATTCCCTGGGCTATTTATATGTATAACTGGAAAGAGTATTATCTATAGAAATAACATTCAGAGTGCTATTGGGGCATTCTCAACTTACTCCTCAATACTGAGCACAAACACAGGGTTTTAGCATTTCCAAATACCTTTGTTTAGTTACTCAAGTGAAGAGAACTTATTTCTATTTATGTCTGCAAAGTGTACATTAACAAATGTATAAGGTATCTAAAGGCTTCTGTAATGCTGTCTTTTGGCTGACCTAAGCACTTTTTAAATGAGTGGGCATTGTCCCATTGATTTCATTGTGCTTGCAGTTTTCTTCTGTTCTGTTACCTAGTTTTGCAGACTCAAATACTTTAACTGTCATCTCTACAGCTCTATGTATTTGATTATGGTGGGTAAAAGCTCATATTTCTTCATTTGATGGCGAAGTATAAAACAAGTAGAGCAGCTATTTAGATCCTATGACTCGCATCAAGAGTCTCTTCATGCTTGCTAATTCTTCTCCTTCACAAACAACAAAATCAAAAATGGAAGGTTAAATTTAATCTTTCCAAGGACCAACAGGACTTAAAATTCTTCTCCTTACATAGATATGAAGTTAAAAAGATGAACTTAATACTGTCCTCTGAATTTTATTATGTTCAATCTATTTTGCATCTGGTGAGATCACCAAGAAATACACAAATTAAAATTTGTTGTGGAGAGTGCCAGACCAGCAGCTCATCAGGGTTTATAATGGTGGAAGTCCAATTTAAGCATCAGCACTGATTGTGGCTGTAGCAGCATGTAACAGCACAGCTGATATGCTTCCACTAGAATTAGAAAGCAAAATGAAACGGGCATATTTGTACTGTGTATTTGTATTGTCTTAAGGAGGCACGCATTTCCACGGGTGACTTCATGATTTTCAAGGCTTAAATTTTTGGCATATCCAATTTATGAGGCTTCAAAGGTTTCCTCTTTCTCATGAGAGGTTGAGTACCTACCCTCTCTCCATCAGATTGATTTAGGAGTTCTTAAGCTTGGTTGTCTGAAATTCTGGCAGCCTAAAATTGTTTGTAAAGATCAAATAGGAAAATAAATCTCATCTTCGTTTATTTTTTTAGAGTAGCCTTTAGCATTCTTTGAAATAACAACAGCAATAACAAGGCGATAAAGACAGACAATTTTTCACCCATTTAATATTTCACCCATTAATATTTCAAAAAGTAATCAAAGCAGTTATTAAACAGACAAGGAGTGAGTGCAGCAGGGACCAGAGGGCAGCAGCATAGGGTTTCCTCCATCAGGATCACAAACTCATGCAGCATTTACACTTTGTGATAGGAGAGCATGTGTCCACAGGTAACTCCACCACAGCTACATGTGGTTCTAAAATTTCCGAGTGCTGTTTCCATGTTGTTTTCCCTCTGTTACTGTCCCTCTCACATGCAGTTCCTTTTAATCAGTGCTGGGTTTTGACTGTCATACAAATTATTATTAGACTTGAATCTGATCTTTAGAATTTGGATCAGTCCTTCTGAAGACTTGCAAGAGATGCAGAGTCTTGTAAAGGTCTTAATTTTATCTATTGGTTCAATACCATTCCTGAAATCTGTGTATAGGAGCAGGAATACCTAGATGCAGGTGCTCTCCTTCCACTCCACTTTGGGATGGTGATATCTGTCACTCTACAGACTGCTTGTTATCAATCCTGTCACAGTAATTTCACTTTCCCTACCAAAATGTCAGAAATTGGACAGTTAACAGGCAAATAAATTGCATTCCCACCCAAATCCTCATGGACAGTGTTAATTAGGAGTATACACTTGTTATGTCTCTTTAGTTCAAACACTCTGGTAGATAAAAAAGACCTGAGAGTTTTGAAGAGGATCAAAGGTGTTCAGTGATTTCAGTGTGTGCTAGGTCTGCCCCTCTGGTCCCACCATCAGCAAAAAGGACATTCAGGATCAGGGCCAGCATCATTAATATATACCCTGTTTTGTACAGAGCAACAGAAGAGAGACATCAATGGCAGAATAAGCTTAGCAAGCTGCTTTTCAGACACAAATGAACTGAGAAATTCTGATTTATCCCTGAGGAGAATAGAACAGTTTAATTTACAAGGACAGCTTATAATACGATGAAGGACAACATAGAGACGTACACTTCAAATGTTCCAGTGAGCAGGAAAGCTAGAAAGATATAAGAAAAAGCAACCTGAAAGGTTTCTGTTTTAATTGAAACTTTATTTCAAGAGCCTACACCCCCTCCTCCCTATGCTTTCTCTTGTAACCTCACCATGCTTTCTTAACAACCCAAGACTTTTATACTAGAAAGACAAACATTCATGGCTCTTGCTTCACTGAATTTCTTATTCTGTGGTAATACCTACTATCCAGTTAAGAGCCCCTTTACATAAATGAAAGAATCTGTAAGAAGCCATTGTTCCTTCACAAAAAGGTGTACTGGCTTTAACTGACCCAAAAATGGATAGAGGCAATAGCTATGCTGGTTGAACTTTCTTAATGAGAAAGTCCTCTCTAATACCCCATATTGTATTATTTAGGTCTTGCAACATCATGAAGTTAGTTTTGCAAAAGCTGGTATTCCTCTTTGTAAACCCAAGTCACGGGCACAAATTGTTTCACAGGCTGTTTTGCACTTGTGGCTATTTGCAGTTGCAGTATGAGGTTCTTGGAAACATGAGGGAGCATCTCTGCTGGAGCTTAGCCTGGGGCCAGAACATAGTTGAGCAAATTAGAAGATATACTCCCATTGGCTTCACACAAGCTTGGGATCTGAACAAGTAGGAATATGCTCCCAGTGTATTGCTCTGGCAAAGCCATACTGCTTCCCTGCCTGAAATAGTAAAATTGCCCTAAGGATCCATTTGCACACCCATGCCACAGTCATAAAGATCTAAGGTATCAAAAGTCTATCTGACAAAATTACCCCTGGAACAATGCTCTACATCACAAATTGTTTCGAACTCATACTGTCATATCCTGTGGATATGTGGAATACTGTGGAAGGATTCTTCTGTCTTTCTGGGGAAAGGAATAGGTAGTATCCACAGCAGAAGACTGTCCCCTGTTGCATTCGTTGCTGAGAATTGGTCGGAGACATTCTTTCTGCACTGTTTTGCAGCATCTGTATATCATAACACAAAAAGCAAGATAGCCTTTTTCTTTTTTGTTCAGATTTTTGCATATCCAACCCTTTTTGCTAACACAGAAACGTTCGTTTTTCATCTGTATCCAGATCAATGTCCACCATCTGCAACTTTAGAAGTGTTGTACAGGGGAGAGAAAGGGGAAGTGGCAAGGTAGACTACACTAATGTTGATAAAAAAAAAGTGATATCCCAATAGCAAGCGTCCCATGCAGTGTTTGCATTCAGAGAAGGACAGCTCCAGCCGCACATTATTCCATTTGGAGGCAAAAGGAAATCTGCAAAGGCAAATAAAATCTGGCACCTCTGTCAAGTCACCGAGCTTGGCATTCAGGTGGCTAAAGAAATCATATATACAGTGTAAATGTCATCCGATTGTTTTCCGTATCTACAGTAGGATAAAGTGAATTTCAACCTGGAAGTGCCCATTTCTCTCACTGTCATTCAAGAGCAGTGTCACACATCAAGATGCAGACCTCTGTTCTTGTAGATTTCTAACATAGGTGAGATGAAGCCTTCCTCTAACGGTCTCAGCTGTCAGTAAGACACTTAGGAGAGCTCTTCTCAACTCCTAGCAGACCTTCAGGCTCAGATCCCAAGGCAAGATGACTATTACAAAGCTTTGATCTTTGGCCCCTAGGGTAATATATTTCACTGTGCTCTTGCTTTTCTAGAAAGTCATTATGTATCTGTGTTACAGATATGTAATGTTACAGAATGTTGCAGACCTTTTTTTCTCTTTTATGAGGTTGAGCCCAAAGGCCTCAGAAACACATAAAGGTCATGTCTGTACATACGAAGTAAGTGACCCTGATGGTCTTTTCTTTTTATTCTCTAGGACATCCCAAGCAAAGGCCAACAACCCCAAAGAATGGATTCTCCCCCAAACCAGGAGAGAGTCGAGATGCTGAAAAGCAGTTCATTCAGAGATTGAAGGAAAAGTGCGATGAGCAGTCCCGGCAATTAAGCATTATTCGAGATGAACTTAGAAGGGCCAGCTGTGGCTTTGATGTCTTTGCTATAACAACACAGCACTTTTTCAGGCAGGTAAGTGCAAGGGACACTTTACCTACTTTACAAAGGTTCTTTTCCTTTATACCAGTCAGTTGTCCATATTTATTCCACAGTCGTTGAAACTTTGCTATTGGAACAAAGAAAAAGTAATTTCTTTGCAACAGGTGTTATGAGGACCATATTCTAATTTGATGCCATATATTTGAAAATCAAAGGTCAGGAACTTGGAAGAGGAAGAATGGTGACTGAAACATTTGTCACAAGAGCAGACGGGTTTCAGGATGTTTATAGGAATGAAGCAGATGCAAAAACTTAGAAGTCCCACTCCCTGGCTGCTACGGTTGGAATGGAAAGTGTAACTGAGACATTGGTACTTGTGAACAAACGCAAAAACAATCCATGCATTTAGTCAACTAAAGGTGTTGGATGAAAGAAAAGATTTGCTTTCTCACAGTACTTACTTGCTCTTCCTGTTCACCACGGATCAGGCAGCGTCCCTTTTACTGAGGTGTCAGTCCTGAAGAGGTTAGAATAACATTATCTCAGCATTTAGGAGATTCCATTCAGCAGATATAGAAAACATTAAAAAAAAATGTGGTCAATAATTACTGAAGCTTATTTATTTGTTAAACCGGAGATAAAATGAAGGATCTGTAGGCACTGCTTGTTTCAAAAGCTGTTTAGTGATCTAGCTGGGCTCTGAGGACAAGACCTGATGCCTGTGCTTTTTGTACCATCCCAGGTTAAGCTGGTGTCCCAACTACTTTTTGAAACAGGCAGGCAATCACCAGCAGAAGGACCCATGGTTTGGATGATATTTTTGATTACCTGTTGGTTTACTTTTGGAAGAGAGAAGTATAAACTTTCAGTATTAAGTGGGAGAAAGAAAAGCAAAACCCAAAACACAGATTCAAACAGTCTTTACAAATTTTGAAATACTTTATTCAGCTTTTAGGGATTTTTTTCCTATTAGTGACTAAGGTTACTTTGAGCAAATGACTGTAGCTCACACTTTTCCCTGTGCAGGAGCTCATCTTGCCAGGGGGAGCGTCACTGAGCTGAAAAAAACAGGGAATTTTTAAAACATACTAAGTATTTTAAATGCATTCCATGGGGATTTTCCCCTGTTTTTCTTCACTCTTGACATTTCTGCGCTTGATGGGCATTTTTCTTTTCTTTTCTTTTCTTTTTTTTTTTCTTTTTTTTTTCTGAACTGACTGTGGATTGTCCTTGATTAAAGCAGAGGAAAACAAAAAAGGGCAAAGCAGGGTCTGCTCAGCTTTGTCTATGCATTGTCCACTGGGGAGAGATTTTTCATCTCATGACTCGTTACAATTTGCTGGAGGAATTCTGGAAGCTTGGGCATATCTCTTCTGTCTCCTCTGGGTATGTTTTAAATGAGAACAGCTGCTGCAGATGAGACTCTCATCCTGTTGGTGCATGTTAGATCTGACCTGAGAATGCCTCCTAAACTGAACACCTCAGGGGACTTCATTTAATAGTGTCCTCTCCAAGTCTTGGTTGGGCATAGCTGTGCCTCATGTTCCCAGCTCCTACCAACTACCAGGCCAGCAGTAATACTCCTCTTGAGTGCCTGGAGGTAAAAAATAATATGCCAGTGGAATTTAAGCAGCTTCAGGCTTGAGCAGGACTAGATGCACGTTTTTCTTAGATCCACTGCTGGACTTGCTTACCTGTGTTCAGCCTGAGTGCCAGTCCCTTCTGGCTGGCCTGCTTGCCCTGAAGTGTATTGAAGTGCACATGACCGTTCAGTGCAGCGCAAGACACTTGTGTAACAAGGACCTCTGCCAGGCAAAGACACTTCTGGCTTCCCTGGGTGATGAGCTGCACAATCAGTGAGAGCCCAAAAGTTACCCACTGGTAACTGAGGATGCGGTACCTACATGAGGAGTATGGCTGCTGTATTTTAGTGAATAGAGGCAAGTGAGTACTTCCATCACCCTATTTACAGCACCAAAGATCTGAATTTCTGCTTGACATATTTGCCTGTTTTGCCTGAGGCCTCCCGGGAGGCCTAAAACTGCTACACTTTTAAATCCAATGCTGAAGTTGAGAGCCTGCATGTAGTGGGATGATCTGGGACTACTCAAGCAATTGAGTAATTGGACAGTCTTTTTTTCTTGCACCATAAACACAAGCTTCTGAGTTTTTGAGTGTCATTCACAAACACATTTTGTAGACATTCTCTGAGATGGTATTATTGTTTGAAATCTTGAGCAAAATTGCATTGTCTGGCCCTGAGTTAGGGCAGCATGGAAAAATAATCTTTTCCCATTATAAAAATAATACAATTGTCTGTGTTTGTTCCTGAAAAGCCTGAAGGCAAAATGGTTGAGGTCAGAGTAGTGCTGCAGTTTGCTGAGGGAATAGTGTTTGTTCAGGAGGAAGGTGGGGCTTTATTCCAGACAAGTTTGGGGTTGATTTGTCCAATTGGCTGTTATACTCTGCTTAGCAGAGGGCCTAATCCTACTATGGTGATAGGGGTCCTCTTTGGGCTGATAGTCATCCATAGACTAATTTAGTGTATATATATATATGTACATATATATATATATATCCTTACACCACACCAAAATAATGTCCAAAACATAGATTTTTTTCTCTGAATTAGAGCTGAATTCTGTTGGAAAATGCATTCCCAGACAGCAAGGCTTGGTCTGTGTTAAAATCAACCCAAGGACCAGTGTTTTACACAGAGGTAGGAGTCTCCCCATGCCCACAGCTCTCTTGTCTTGCTCACACTGCTCTCATGTTTTCCTTCCAAAGCTGAGGAAAGCACCAACGCTAGTGATCCATTAGACATGCTTAGCTGAAGAAGGAGAGGATCAATATGTGGCAAAGAGCGTTGGCCCTCACCAGCAGTTTGAGGTTTTTTCCAAATGTAAGCACTTGCTGTAGCAACCTTAAGGTTACATGACCTTCTTATTTTTTACTTCTTTTTTTGAGTTTTGTTGGATTTGTTTTCAGGCTGTTCCAGACCACTATGGAATGGTATCCTGGAATCATCTCTCTTGCTTAAAAAGCCACTTAATAGTGAGATTCATGTAATAGGCATCAAGGAGTGCACAACATGAAACATTACTTACTACAGACCCATTAAATGCCAGCTAAACCCATTCACTATCTTGGGGGGAAAGCCTATGCAGTCAAAGCAGGTGATTACTGAGGCAGTGGATGAAACAGTATTAAAGCAGTGGTTCTGACATAAGCATTTAGCTGATTGTTAAAAGTAATGATTGCGGAGTCTGTGGAAAGTGTGGCATTTAATTATTATTTAATTAACAGATGGATTAGTTAAGACTCTCAGACATACACTCATTATTTCTGTTGGATTTGGGAACCACTTCAAACTTATTCTGAAGAGGAGCAGACCGAGTTTGTCCTTAATGTTGGATGTTCATCATGTCAATACAAATCCTTGTGCTGTGAGAGATACTCCCAAGTGAACAACCGGTTGGTAGGAGCTGGAATGGTGCCATAAAGATGATCCCACGAAGACTCTGTAGAGCAAATATCACGAACAGCTCCCCCTGGTTTGGGTCATTCCTGACTCTGGCTCGTTAGCCGGTAACAGTGATAGCCCTGACCCAGTTTCAACCCTGTTCAGCAAAGTGGCGGGCGGCAGCCCCTTTTGGAAGTGGTAACAGTGCCACCTAAAGGATAGCAGCCCAAAGTGACAAATTCTGGAGGGTAAATCCTGCTGGACATAAATAGGGAAGGAGAAAAAAAAAGAAAATCCTCTTTAGTACAGTACACTCAGAACAGAAATGTTTGTGCGGAGGGATGATGTGGCCAGACTCTGGCCAGGCTCTGGAAAACGGACTAATGCCTTTCTGCCAGTCCAGCCTGCCAAACTGCTGAAAAGTGGAGTCCCGTTAGCAAGAGTTGTGCTGGGGTAGTCTGTCCTGTACTCTGCTTGGGCATGGAGGGGTCTCCAGACTTGCCTCGCACTGTGGTTTTCACCACAGGGGTGAAAACTTCAGGACAGGTCCCAGCACATGAGCACAGTCAGATCAGCTTGAAACGGGGGTACCACACAGATGCCCTGAATGAGAGCTGGAACAGCACTGCAGAACTTGGTGGCATCCTCGCACTTTATGTCTACCGACGCTGGGAAAAACATGTCACCAGTAACCTCTCTGTTTGTCTCCACATCTGAGTGTGGGTTACTTTTAGGTGGGTATACAAAACACATCTTCCTGACAAGGAAAGGCACGTAGCAATGTCCTGCAAAATCCAGGATGGACAAGGAAATCCTCTTCCCCCATTCAAATAACTGAGATATGTGTGTGCTTGTGGGTATTTGTCAGAGTAATGTTTCTGTCCTGGGAATGGACAAAACACCACCCAGTGTCACGTAACCACCTTGTCCAAATGATAATGACCTCCTGTGTCAGAGGCAAAATGGGCTGCAGCAGTTGTAGTTGCTTGGCACTTCTCACAATTGCCTACAAACCAGTAATTTGGGCTAACAGTACAAATCCATATCTCAGGCTGAGATGAAAATGGTTTGCTTTCACAACTGCCTGAGAATGAGTGTAGGAGAAATACATCTATTGTTTGTGCCTGGTGGTAAGAAGCCAGCAAACATCAGAAAGACTGACCTTCTGGGTTTTGGGGGTACTACGTTCCCAACATTTGCAAAATGGGATAGAATTTAGCCCAAGAATAGTCTTTAGAAAGATGCTGCTTGTCCCTCCCTCATCATTATTACAGCTTGGCTAGGTTCCCTTTATTGAGCAAGTTCAGTCTTTTCTTTGCTCCTGCTGGAGACCAGAGCAATCAGAACCCAATATTTTCATTCTGTATCCTAGAAAAAATCCATTTTGGACTTATCAAATCCTGGCAGTTTAGGAATATGAATCAAAAACATTTTATTGCAAGACAAAAAACCACTTTGTTTACTTGGAAGAAAAAATTTAGAAAGAAGCTTTGCTATCATGTAGGGCTTTCTAAACTGCTTTTAAAGTAGAAATGCACAAGATTTGTAATCGGGGGCTACTAGTTATGGTAAAAGAGAAATAGGAATTGGGAAGTGCTCCTTTTCATGCAAGCTCTGCCATGCAGCTGCTGTGGGACCTGAAGGACACCCACCATGGTCAGTCTGCCCAAGGAACAAAGCAGGGTTTGTGAACTGAAGGAAGAAGGCACTTCTGCAGACCCTCTGCTTATTTGCTGCGGGTGATAAAAGACAGGCAGTGAGAAGGTAAGGTGCTGTAGGAATAGAAATCTTGAAGCAGCTGAATATCTTTCCAATCCTCATCCTCTGGGTAACTGGATGCTACCAGTGTATGCTACACATGGCCTATAGGGAGATCATTTCATCCAAGCTCTCCATCTCTGTACCAGAGCGGGTCACTCAGCTCCTGCTCATGCATCACCTCTTGGTGCTCAGTGCTCCGTTGCTCTGACTGCACAGCCAGACACTCGCAGCACTGTACCCTTGAGGTCTGTCAGCAAAACCCACCTCTCATCCAGGGCTGGATCTAAGGGGTGTTTGTCATTTCCCTGTGCCTCTGTGCCCAGCGGTCAGCTGGGGACACCAGGGAACCGTCATCACTTGGGGGCGCCGTGGAGGAAGAAAATTGGCATTTGTGATGCACTCTGCTACCAGGGTGAGCAGACAAAACAGCCTGTGAGGAAAATCAGCCTGATGTCAATGCGGAGGATAGCAGCCTCCTCCCACTCCATACATTTTAGCTGTGTGTTCCTGGATAGCACAGGTCGCATGGCAGGATTTCCTATGTGAAAACTCCTCCTTCCACTTGCACAAGTTCCTTCCTCACTGCAAATGTGGCAATTGGATAACCTCTGTCTCTGAGATGCAGCCCCTTCTCCTGTGTCTGGCTGGTCTCCCTGCTTTCTGTTCTCTGAGCTTGTGCCCTGGGGCCATGTGCCTGAGAAAGACAGAAGAATCAGGAAAGCTATGAAAAGAGGAGGCGGGAACTTGCCGGGCTGACCCTGTCTCTAATACAATGGTTTTCCCAGCTCCTGTCCTGCAGCGCAAGGAATGGGGGTGAGTAACCCACCCGCAGGGGAAGCAGGCAGTGAGCAGCAGGAGCAAGGGCATCTGGAGGGGCAGGAAGGGAGCAGCAGCAAACTCCTCTTCCTGCCTGGAATCCTGGGGCTTTAGAGCAGGCACAAAGGCTTTGCAAAAGAGTTTTAAGGGGAAACACTGAAGGCTGATGTTTGAGTAAATTCAGGTGAGAGCATAGCTAGAAATATGGCAGGTGAAGAACTAATTGCTTAGTAAAAATGATGTTTATTCCTGCTGTGTCCAGAGGAAATGTCCCAAACATGCTAATTGCACATTTCCAGTTGAATAGGAGTTAAAAGTAGAACAAGCAAAAAAAAATAAACCAAACCAACCCAAAATGTGTACCTATATATATATACACACACATATACATACAGAATATCTTCACCCAGCAGTTGGCCACTGGGGACTGCAAAGTGGAAAAGTGATAAAAAGGAATGTTTGAGGAACTCTGCTTCTGAGATGTCAGTAGAGATTTTTATCCTCTCCCCATAGCTTGTTTCCTTTGCAGCGCATGCCCTGTCTGGACCCATTTGTGCAGATGTTGCCTGGCTTTGCCTGGTATGGCTGTCTGTGGCAGCCATACCAGCACTGCCAGCACGTTGGAGGTGGGTGCATGGTAATGCTGTACTAAGCCTGATGGAAATAACCCAATAACTCTGGAAGCAGGGAGGGACAAGGAGGCAAGTGAGTGGCAACCTGTAGGCAGCACAGGCTTGGGAGTGCCCCAAGCCGTAGCTGAAATGGGGCTGTTGCAGAATCATTGGCAAAGGTAGTGCTGGGAGGGGTGGGAAAGCTGCCCCGTGGTCCTGCCTGACCCCTTCACCTCTCCTTTTGGAGCAATAACTAATGCTAGGCAGCTCTAGAGGCATGCCACTGCTTTTGATTTCTGTACCTGGCTGCACATTCAGTGTTTCACTCTGCAGGTCACGATGCCATCCATTGCACAGCACTACCCTCAGGCACCTTGTACTCAACAATGTCTGTTTAGGTAAGACACGAAATGGTGCTACCCCGTCACCAGGTAGGACTTTCCATCAGTGAATACAGGTGTCCTGGGGCAGCCTGAGGTGCAGATAGACCAGAAGGGTCTCCCACCAGCCTTGCAGCCAAACCAGCAGAAAACATTCGATTTCTGCAGATACCCTGCACTAGTCCTATACAGCGTGGTCTGCTCTGCTTCAGTCCCTGCAAGACATGAGGTAGAAAGTGCATGGAGCCTCTTGGCTTCCCCCGCTCTCCTCTTTAGCTTTCTAACAGACATTGCTGTGAAAAATAGTGCAAATCTTGGTTTTGGGGGATGGGAGGACATGGTTCCCTGGGAAGTGCTGGGGTAGGTACAGGGCCTTGTTTTGAAACAACCCCCCGGTTACAGTAGGTTTGTATCCCTTGGATGCAGAAGAGTTTTGTTAGCTCCACATAAATATTTCAGATTTCAAGATAAATAAGAAATAGCCCCAGGCATTCTAATGTTCCCCTTGAAGAGGTTTGAAATGTCTATTAAAAATTAAAGATCTCTTTATTTACATGTTGACCTTGAAGAGAAATATATTTAGGCTGTGTGCCAAGTATCAGGTAAAGGTGAATTAATTTTCTCTTTTTGTTTGTATTATTGATCTCTGTGTAAGCAACTGGATATATGGACAGACTTGATTTTATACTGCATTTGGAAAAACACAGAATATAAGAATAATGGAAATAATAATAAAATATATAATTAAAAAAAAAAGAAAGAATAATGGATAAACCAGAGTTAGGGTTAGGAATTGCTTTTCTGATGATAGTAGCCTCCAAATGAGGTATATTGCTTCTGGTGGGTTTGAGGGATTTGGCAGCACACTGGGAGTTGGGTGAAAAAGCAGTGATGAGTAATAGGCTCTGGTGGTATTACAGCCTTTGCTTGTGCATCGGACAGCGCAAAACCATTTCCTCACATCAGTCATTGTTATTTTTGTTTTCTGTGATGGGTTCATTGGTTGCTCTCTACAGGTTCTGTACAAAGATTTCTAGTAAGAATATAGCAGAACAAAGACTTTGCAATTCATTGCAGAACAATAGATGCAAGGTTCATATATGCAAGTGTTAAACACACCAGAAACTGGAGAATCATTCTGCTTCCATGAAAGAACAGAAATATTCAAGATATGAAATTTTATACATAACTTCCAAGGAATTTGGTGAAGCTGGAAAAAGTTTTCACTAAAAGGGAGCAATAAAGAATCCGTAACTGTAGTTAGTAGCTGAGTGGATGAGCCCTGGCCTGTCTGGGTAAGAAGGATCCAATCCTTTCTTAGGGAGTCTGTCCTGGGTTATCTTTACTTAAAAAATCAGTTTGTATCATCTTATTTGCCAGTGCAATAAAATCTGTTTAAGTAGCATTAGCTCGTTGTGTTTAATTGAATTACATAGAACAAGGAACAGAAAGATGTTGTCTGTATTGAATTATGTTTGTTAAAAACAGAAAGGACTTGGCTGACTTAATATATTCCTTTTACATAATATTTGACCTCTATGTAACTATCTCATTAGAATTTAGGACATTAACACTGTCGTTATTCCACAGTTGTCCCAACAGAGTGCTAGACATTCTGCAGATGGTATAAATGTGGTGTCCTGGAGTGCTTAACATCTAAATAGTCAATAACCCAATTAAAACTGGGGAGTCAAAGTGACTGAGTCCTGGAGATTACCATATGTCTAGTTTATTGTGGATTTATCTGGATAGTCAAGTGTTTGCGTACATAGACACACACACCTGCACGCACGCAAGCACATGTCTAAGTCTGCTCTGCTGTCTCAAACATCCCATGGGAATTTCCAGTGAATGTATGTGGGACAGGGCTGGAGCATCGCAGCACCTGGGATCACTGACAGGGTAGCAGTGACAGGCACCGCTGGATAAGGACCGGACATCGGGAGGTGTGTAGCTGCTGTGTGCTTACACAGTTCTGTATGAGCTGTAGAAGAGAGCCCAGTGAGTAGCTTCCCTTCTGCAGAGAAGGTTATTCCCCCCGTTCATGTTCATTTATGCCAAGGGGGTGCAATAAATATTTCACATCCCACACAAGTTCATCCCACCTGTCTTTGGCAGTGTTTCCTGCAGTGCAACGCGTGCCTCTGGGATGCTGCAGAACTGAGCAGCAGTATGTGTCCTCAGCAGCACCACTGGGCTGATGCGTGCCTTCGAGGCAAACAAGCTCCACAGCTATGCTTGTTATCTCACTCTGATTTCATCTGTGGGGAAAAATAAGCTACATTTCTTTCTTTTTTTATTTCCTGCTTAGTATACTAAGAAAAGGGACCTTGGTATATATAGCGTGGAGAATTCTGTTCTGAGAGACATTAAAAAACAGCATGTTGTATAATTATATATATATTCAATGCTACCCTAAAGTAAGGAGGCTGAAGTAAAACTGAAATTGTATATATTTATCACAAATGCAAATATCAACATCTTGTCCATTAAGCTAGCAATGCCTTTTAAACACCTCCAGGAATAGTGACTCCACCACTTCCCTGAGCTGCCAGTTCCAGTGCTTGACAGCCCTTTCTGGGAAGAAATTTTTCCTAACACTCAGTCTAAACCCTCCCTGATACAACCTTAGGCCATTTCCTCTTGTCTTGGATCTTGCCAAATAAAAAGGTTTAAGAGTTTCTTTCTGCTCTGACTGTAAAGAAACAGAGATCACCTCCGTTTTGGCATAAGCTCTGGCACAAGCTTCCAGATCTTTGGCCTGATTTTAGTGTTTTCATCTTTTGTTAACTGGTATTTTTAAAAGCAAACACATTACAGAGGAGCATAACATAAAGCAATGGCTAAATACATTACAAGGATTAATTTAGAAATAAGCATGGAACAATTGAATACACGCCAGGTATTTGCGTAGGTGCCATAGAAATGAGTGTAATGTTTGAACTTCTGTCCCATAGTCTTGGAATATCTTCTGTTGCACATAGAACAGTATTTCACTTACCTCTAGTTAATATGAAGTACTAGAAGTTACTGAGTTTTAGGCACGTTAAAAAAACTGCTCTGTCTTCTCTCTCCTGCCCCAAAGGCATTTTTAAATGTCATTTGCAGAAAGACTTCAGAAGGTTATTTACTGTGTTCCCTCACCACTGCGTATTCCTAAGCTAGAATATAACTGATATAACTCTCTGTCTCTCCAAAATTACTGCTGCAGTCCCAGAGGTGAGAGTGTAAATATCTTAAGTCTTTTGTGTAGATCCATCATCAGATGTATTCTGAGCTGATATACAAGAGGGATTTTGCAGCAATCTAGTGGAACTTCTCCTCTTGATGAAAATTGCTGGCACACATGAGGTTGCTCCAGCGCAAAATAAGGCTTGAAAATACAGATAGACCATGACTACAATTCCCACCTGTAAGCCTTTCAAGACTGTGTGCTACATCTGCAAAAAACCTCTGAGAGAAAAGGAGCACTCTTTATTAGGGAATATCTGGTTTGACCTTCTGTTTTGCAGGTGCAATTTCGTATCTCCATTGCATTCTATATGGATTGTGGTCACAGATTTTTGCAGCTATGTAACCATGTATTTGATTTGTGGACTGCAAGCTGCCTACACTTTCAAGCACATAAAAGCAATGTGCTCACATTCCTGCTGATTCATTTTTTGATGAATGATAGGTGATGCAGCAAAGCCAGGCTGAAACCAGGTCTGCCTGGAGCTGTCTTTTAGTACAATCCCAATTTGCCTCTGTTCAAAGTAAAGCTCAAGACTTCATCCTTTCACCCCCACAATGCCATAACTAGCTGATACTAACCACATGGAAAGCCTGACTCAGGGTATCTGGACGTGGCAATAGTATGGAGTGTTCTGGATCATGAAGTGAACTGGGCCCACTGAAACTGAATGTGTTGTAATGCAACTAGACGTTAATGAATAAAAGTAAATGCAGAATACAGGTCATGCCTCAAGACCTGTGGTCTGGGAGTCAGCTGAAAAGGAGTAACTTCAGCAGTAATTAGAGTTCCTGGTATCAGAGCATATCAATGTGCACTCCTACTGTGAATATGAGTTATGAAAAACTGTCGGGATGTGTGTGTGGATAAGCAGAAAAGTAGCAAGTAGAAGTAAGAGGGTGATAACACCTGCACAGTCAGGACTGTGGAGACTGATACTAGGATATGACTTTTATCATTTGTGCCCACACTTCTTCAGGAAACAATTAAATAGTGAGGAGGAAAGAGATGAGTGACTGTAAGGCAACTGTCAGGGCTGTACAAATCCTTTGCTGTGAGAGACTGCAGAGCACAGTTGATTTTTCTTTGTAGAAAGGGACAAAGTGGCTTGAGTCCAGAACAAAAGAATTACCATAAGAAGGTACTGCTGTGTGACAGAAGGCTTTTTCCTCCAGTGGGGGAAGTTTTAGCAGAAACTACTGGCTGAAGATAGAAGCTTTGCACCTTCAACACATGAAGGAAGCACAGACTTTCAGCAGCAGAGATGATCAGTTATTAGAACAAACCTCTGTGAATACAGGAAACAGCTCCACATCTTGATGTCTGCAGTTCACCAAAATGTGCCTTTGTAGAGGGGATGCTTTCATCAAATACATTTACAGAAAAGTAACTGCATGAAGTATGTCCTATGATATAGAAATCATGCTATTTTATTGAATTATCCCTTTATCCTTGAGTTCTACAAAGATCTGTTGGCAACAAGAATATCTGGACGTGTAACATTTGGTGATGAAGTAGCTGTTAGATAGCTATTAAAGACAGTTCTTAAATAGGCAGACACCTATTTTAAAGTAAGAAGCCTTTTTCAGATATTAAGATGAGGTTGCCATGCAGAACAGCTTTTCATCAAACTCTCTAATGTGGGGCTTCTTGCACCTTCTTCTGAAGTTTCAGGCAATAATCACTGCTAGATGCAGGGTCTGAATTAGATGGCCCATGACTCAAAGACATACATACACGGTAATTATTGTGTTCCAATGACTTTGACATTTATATTTGCTATCCTTTCAAGTGGAAAGTATATACACTCACTATCATTTCTGTGTCCTCACAGCTATCCAAAAATATGTAGCTATGCTTTTGAATCAGATATCAAAAATGCAGCCTGCCTCTCACATATCTCCTCTTCACATCTGAGCTCTCTGGTTCCAGAAGCGAACTCTAACAGGTTTCAGCTGCAATCTCCTGGAATTTCATGATCTTGCTCTCACCCCTGAGATCCGATTCAAACACTGCTTCCTACAATCATTTCTCACACATTAGAGAAATAATTTCAGCGGGGGGGTAATATAATAATTTAAAACTGTTTATTATTATTTCTTCTTAAAGCCAGCTTTAAACACACAGTATAAATGATGAATGTTTAAAACTAATTCTAAAATTCATCTTCATTTGATTTTCTTTGCATGAAAACATCCCAAATCCACAACTGATAAGTAGGATTCTCATCAATATGATTACATGCTATTCTTCTTAGCAGAGCACTAGGAATTTTCCCAATAGGAGAAACCTTGGTCCATGTGAAGTTGCTGGAATTTTTTGCCACTGACATTGCTGCAGCAGGATATCAGCACTTGTCCCTTGCTCTGCTTGGCCTCAAAATACAGCAGCTTCAAGTTGCCATTGGCTTTGGGCCAGAACAACTCAGAAGTGGATGAGAGGAGATTCCCTGTTTGTTGGAAGAAGAAGGAAACATTTATCTGCAAAGTTGATTTAAGAAAATGGCCATCTGCTTCCAGCTACTCAGAGGTTTGGAATTCAGGAATAGCCCTGCAGGGGATGTATTCCTGGGTAGAGGGCAGGTAAGGAGTTCACTGAAAGCATGCATTCATTTTAGTTCCTTCTGAACTTGATGCATAAATGAAGTTTCTTACAGGGAAACACAAATTCCTTGCCAGCAAGAGCTACTTAATTTGGAATTCGCTGCAAATGCTTACTTTGTACCTTTCCAGACATCAAGAACTGGAAAACACGGTGATAAAGTATTGTTCTCTGGTGCATTTTAATCCAAGGCCTTACAAGCTACTGACATAAAATAAATGTAAGGCTACACTAGCAGAAATAACAAAAGTCTGAAGGAATTCTGTTTAGATCCTCACATTCTTTTTATATGAGAACTGAATTAAACATGGAGTCAGCTGGCTGGGCTTTCTCTCTTGAGAAACAGAGAGCATGTAGTCCATGTTAATTTGTGAAATTCTAGAGTAAACATTCTATTCATCCAGATAGACAATAGTGTAATTGTATAATTCGCAAACTATGTTAAAAAAGGTTTGCTTCCATGGAAGTTGCCTGAGGATCATTAAAACCCCATGGTGCTGAGTAGCACACAAAATGTGAAAGCTTACTGTAAATCTAGGAAAAATTGCCATTCTGGCACGGCCTTCAGCTCCAGCTGAATCATCAAGCTAAAGCACATGACTGACTGTTCATATCTTCAGAAACCCCCAAATGACTATGATACATTTTCTGGTTTGGTTTTTTTTCACGTTAGGTAAGAACAAAAAGACCCAGTCTGGAAAGTAATGTATTATACGTGTATGTCTAAAGACCAGTGCGGAGAACAGAGCTGCATTAGGGAAAATTTGTAAGGCACTTCCAGCAAGGAAGATGAAACATAATAGTGAATGTATTTACTTTTCTTATTTCCTTGAGCCACTGTGGATTTTTGTCTGACAGGATTCAGGGGTTCAGGGGCTCATGACAGGACTTTCCTCCCAGCTGGCAGCAGAGTGTGGGGGCTGCCACCCAAACTCCACAATTGCATTTGGCCCAGGGAAGCTGGCCCTGCACTATGGAGGTGGATCTCCCTGAATTTGCCACTTTCCCCCTGGTTTAGTTTTAACTTATTGCCCAAACACTCATAATGACCATAAGGAAGGAAACAGGGACAAAACAAGTGACAAGGAGAGGGGAGGATGAAATCACCTCCTTTGACAGCAACATTCATTTTTATTGGCTCCAAGTGCTCACAGAAATACATGAATAGCACTTCCAACAAGCAAAACTTGGAAAGAGAATTTAGGACTAGTTGAGACTGTTTCCCAGTTACGCTTCTTTCGGAATTGAAAACTCAACAGTACCAATAATACCTTTATCAATGGATTGCAGACTTTGAGACCTATGCTTGGCTTACTGAAAAAGAAATTCAGTCTCCCTAGCTGTCTGCAATTCTGACCTCTCTTGTAGATATCTTGTAGATATACTTGGCCTCTCTTGTACATATCAAAATTTTGAGGAAGTCCACCTGCATGTTCTGCCACACAAAGTACAATTAACAGCGTTTGAAAACAGTACGTGCGAAGAAATACTTTGTGATAATCCTATAGGTAGTGCTGGATGTGATTCTTCTCCCATCTTGGTCATGAATGATAATTCATGACACGCCATTCTATCACTCTGAGCCTCCTGTTCAAAATGCATTACTGGAATAGCTTTTTCCACCCCACCTCATCACAGCCTTAGACAAAACCCTGGCTCTTGCTGAATGCCACCAACCAGGCTTCTCCTCACATCATCCTTCTGAGGTGCTTAATGCCGATGTCACAATCACCTCTTGCTGTTGACTGCAGAGAATGCCAGGAGGCAGCAGTTGCAGATAGCCTGACTTGTCCGTCACCCTCTAGAGCTCAGACATCACAGAAGTTGCAATGTCTCGGTTATGCGTCAGGTCATCTGAATCTGAATGTCATGTCCCTCCTTATCTCCTCATTCCTGCAGTCTCCTGTTCCTTGTCTTCTCCACTGCATAGCCCTTTGGCCTTTGAAACACCCTCTTCAGACCGATTTTTCCTTTCCCCCCTCTTTCATCTTTTCTTTGAATCCATGCTTTGGTTTCTTACCAGGTGAAGTAGTGCTTCAACATGTGGTATGCCCCACCTCAAACTTCTCTCCCCATTATCTCTCTCCATATCCCTATGGTGTGGTGTTCAGTCTTCTTCATCCTCACTTCTAATGACTGTCTCTTTCAGCTTTCTCCTAGTTTCCTATGTTTGTTACCATAACCACTGATACTGTCCTATCACTTTATTCCCAGAGCTGGCAGTCCTCTTGCAAAAAGATTGTGTCCCTTGAAGTTCCCTGTACTATCTTTTGCTGCTCTTGCCCTCAGACTATTATCTATCCAGCTTAAGTATTTGTTTGACATACTTTGCATGCTATGCCTCTCAGCAAGCATTTTCAGTGTTTCATAAAGGATGAATAATATGCAGTTCACTTAAGGATTCTCCTGCTCAGTGACACACATAGTACATTGTTACTACCATTATCTCACAGAGCTTTCCAAAGACTTTGGCTCTGTTTTTCATTTTCCTGTCTTCATCTATGCATCTCAGTCTTCACGCTTGCCAAACCTTTGCAGACCAGCACTCTGATCCAAGGAAAACCCTATATCTCTCCTAGGAAGGGTACCCAACCTCCATAAAATGGGGAAACATCAGATGAGGAAACATCAGATACTAATGGTAAAGAAATCCAAACTGCTTTATTTACACTAGAATACATGTTTAGAGCCCTGATTTATTGTTTGCCCTCTACATAACAGAGTTTATGGACTGATACATAAAGACCAGTATGGAATTAATAAAAAATGCTCCACTGGGAGACCTTAGTAAATGATAAAAAGTGGTTAATTAAACCCTACCTCTCCCAGTTTAGTTCAGATAGATGCAAAATATTGGAATTTCTTGGACAGCAAATAGGAATTGTATTATGCCTATCATGGGAGAAGGCATTGATTCTGTCACTGTAGGAAAATTTACTGCCCATGTTGCCTCTTTACCATTAGAATAGGTTGTTTATAGACTAAGCAACTCCCCATGGACATTTAAGAAAATATAGATGTCCTCCTTGGGCTCTAATTATCCAGAAGTTTTCCCCTGTGAGATGCTTACTACATTGTATTTCCACTGAAGTGAAAAAATGTCAGAGAATTCAATACCTTGTGAAACATTCCTCCTTAAGTCATTTGTTGTATGCTGCTATACTGATGTTTAAAAACCTAATTTTAACAGCCATTGTTCTTCTTATCCCTGTTGCTAATCCTGTACATAGCAAGGAACACCTCTGTTCGTGGGGCTTACCTGTATTTTCCGTTTCCAAGGAAACAAAGATACACTTTACATGTAAGGTGGTTTTTAGCTAACAGCACAGGTTTTCCCAGGCCCTGGTCTCTGTCTTACCAGACCTCTCCTTTCTGCCTTGAAGGGCAGTGTGAATCAGATCTGCTGGATAGAGCTCCATGTAAAGCAGTTTGGCAGAAACACACTTGCATTTTGGTGTGGACCATCAGGAAGATGTGTAGCAACATACTGGTGACAGTGCATGGACAAGCAGCATTTCATGTATAGGAATGTAAGGCTAGCAAAGTTCATCCTGGATCACCATATCCAGT
This sequence comes from Neopsephotus bourkii, assembly GCF_033783945.1. Taxonomy (NCBI): domain Eukaryota; kingdom Metazoa; phylum Chordata; class Aves; order Psittaciformes; family Psittacidae; genus Neopsephotus; species Neopsephotus bourkii. Next base: position 10,388,438 of record NW_026902113.1, read on the forward strand.
TCCTTCCTGTTGATAACAATCAAATCCTAAAATGATCAAAATTCAGCTTAAAAGTTTTTATCTTTTCCTCTGTTTCTACCAGAGGACTGTTTCAGAACCTCTTGTGACTGAAAGAATAAAGTATTTCCAAGTTCACACTCTTTTATGTTTTGTAAATACCATTTCTGACTTTGAAGTACTTGTCCATCTCTGTGTGCTCTCCTCACTGATATATTTATAGAATGCTATCATTTTTCAACTTCACTGATTTCGTAAGTAGAAGCAGGTATGTATTTACATGGTATCCCTCCAGTAGTATAGGCTATATATTCCCTGTGTCAAAACTGACGTTCCCCAAAACACACTTGACCAGAACCATGAAGTTCCAGGTGATGTCTTTAAACCTCACTTTTAGTCTTTCCTACAGCCTAAGGTTGTATATGCTTTATTCAGAGCTGTACCATAGACATAATTCTTAGTTATCCTATGATCGAATAATCAATACTCTTCTTTTGCTGTTATTTCCAGCTGATGAGTCTCCATCTTCTACTTGAAATTCCTGTTATTTGTTTCTATGATTGTGACCTTGGACTTCCCAGTATTTTATGTTTTTTCTCATGACCACTACTATAGCTCTAAATATCTAGCTTGATAAGCATGGTGTTTTGACTCTCCCCTTGATGGACAGTGCATCCAGCATCTCTAGCACTCCCCTAATTTTTGACCAGGGTCATAAGTGAACACAATTTGTCTTGAGGACTGATCTTCGAACAGCTCCATTCATTATCTCCACTGAACCCTGTAGTTCCATTTGCTGCAACATCTTGCCATCTTTAGCCAAATGATTCCTCCCTGATTAACACTTCTTCAGTGACTCCCCGTCTTTCCCAGCCTAATGAACCATATTGTGGTTGGCATGATGGAACTGGTGCCCAGTAAATGGGAGTTACATATTACCCTCATCTAAAAATATCAACACGTTTGGTGTACAAAGGCAGCAGTCCGCACTGACGTGGACCTATCTGTCTTTGGTGCCTTGTTGTGTTTGGCACTTTCCTTTGTTTTAATATCCTGTTCCTTTCATACACATACCTTTCAGTGTCACATACCACTGAAATCAGGCAGTTGACTCTAGCATTTTTAAATAAGAGTTGATAATTTAAACTGCCCTGAACCTGGTGTTTAAGGTGCCAGTTCTCACGAAGGGTTGTCTTCTCCTGTGACATGCCCGCTTTGCTAAGCTTTTTACTCCTGTCTCAGTTGCACTTATTTCCATTTCTATATTCATAATCCAGTAGGTATTGGTACCTTCAGGTGACTGTTAAAAGTCCTCCACGTAGTAACCTACCTCCAACCTGGAGCATGCTCCCATCACAGAGAACTCTCCTGAATTCTTACTTCATCTTCTTTTATTGTGTATTTGACAGAGGAACTGCTCTTTAAAATAGTTTCCATTTTCCTTTTGCTTTCTCAGCTTGGCTCTTTTCTCACCTTAGTGCTACACACATTGACCTGCAAGAAGAGACCTAATTTAAACTGAATGAGTTTGGGCTCACTTTCTCTAAAAGGACCTAAACTGACCAAAGAGCCCAGCAGCTACCCCCGTACTGTCCTTATCCCTTATCAGTGCTACATCCCAAGCAAACTCAGCTTCTGGGGGCCTAATTCACCCTTGCCAGAAGGACAGCACACAATTTCTGCTTAATTAAAGTTCCACTTAAGAAATTTACCTTCCAATTCAGTGCTTAAGTGGTACAGACTAATTGCTAGCTTAGATTTATCACCACATACAAACAACAAATCTACCATTATTATTGGAGTGACTGAAGAAGATGGTGTTTCGCTTTAACATCATAACAAAAGGAATAATGACAGGGCTTTGTTTTTCTTGTATGATAGTCAGACATGTTGAGCTAAATACTGTACTTCTAATGGCCAGATCAGAGAAATGTCTGTGGCAATTTTTTTCTACAAATAGGAATATAGTAATAATTATTTTTCTATGGCCATTAAGTTAGGTTTTGGACTGTAAAAGATTCAAATCATGGACTTCAGGTTATGTGGCAAAAGCGACATTTCTACAGTGGGGAGGAAATGATTTCACCGTAGATGGAAGTCTTTTGTTAACTCCACTCTGCAGCTGTTCAGCAGCCAACCAAATTGTCATACACTGTAAAGAAAAGTTAGATCTTGAACGCACATATTAAAACACATGCATGTTGAGTGAGACTTTTAATTTCGTTTAGTTTGTTCTTTGATTTGTTTTGCTGGTTGGTTGGTTGGTTGGTTGGTTTGAGTCTGGGGTTTTCTTCAGTTACCTGTCTGTGATATTCTGATAGTTTATTTAAAGTCATGGAAGGACTGAGGGAGAGCAGAGAATAAGAAGCTGACACAAACTGAGAAATTACTCAAGAATTTAAATGTGATTTAAAACAAAGTTTTGCTGGAGCTTCCTGTTGGTTCCTACTATTTTCCAATGCACTTTGTGCATCACCAGTCACCATAGAAAATGCAATTAAAAAAAAAATGCCAATCCAGAGCAGCAATGATGGGAGCATTACCTCTTTCCTACCAGAAGGCAGAGCTGCTCAGCATTAAGGGCAATGTAGTTTTTCTGTATGTTTTTTAATGCTTTGGCTTTCAGGAAATAACACTTTAAATGTTTAACCAGTGTAGGCATTCGCAGCACAAATACCACCTTAGGTGTAAATAATTGAACTGGCTTGCCTTTTTTCCATCGTTATCTTTAAGGTAAGTTGTTAGGGGGAAATACACCATGCCAGAAGCAACAGCCCAGTAGAAGTGAGGCTGCTGCAGCTTCATACTCCAGGTCCAATGAAGGAAATGTATTCCTAGTGAGCACACTCATACAGAGTAGACATTCATACCGCATATAAGTGTATATGCAGGTTAAGATGAGGGTTATGGCTATGGTTAGGCTTTAAGGTTAGGGTTAGGATTAGGATCAGGGCTAGGCTATACGGTATATATTCACATGGCCAAAAAAACCCCCAAGTCTTGAAGTCCCTAGGTACATTGCAGAGGTCTGCGCTTTTGTAATCGCCGGGAGTCAAGTGAGGTCCAGAGGGCAGCAATCTTCCTTGGGATTTAAATAAGCGACTTCGGGAAAGTCTTTGTGGAGAGATGAGAGCGAGTGGCCTGGCTGGCAGCCACCCGGGAGCGGGAGGCACCCCTGACGGCCTGCTGACGAACGGGCCGCCGGTGTCGGAGGCTGGAGGGTCCCAACCTGCAAACCCCCGCAGACGGCTCTCATCGAGGTCCCGTCCCCGCATCCCGACCAGTGCCCGTGCCCGTTACCTGCCGCGGGGCCGCGCAGCGGTGCGCTCGCCCCCAGGATGCGGCAGCGGAACCGCACAGAGCCGCAGAGCGGCTCTGTCCAGCGCAGACCCTGTATGACAGCCGGGGGGAGCTCCGACGCGGCAGAGGGTACAGGGGCCGCAATGTCCATTGCCCTCCCCGGAGTGCATTTGAGAGCTGTACGGGAGAGCAGCGAGACAAGTGACGTTCGGGTTAAAGGCATCACCCAAGTGGTTGCGGAAGACGGGGTCTAGAGTGGTCAATAGCTGTGAGTGCGGCATGAAGATGAGAATCGGCCAGAGCCGCCTCCCGCGGAGAGCTCGGATATCAGCGCGTTCGGGGCTTTCGCTGCGAAGTTTCGAAGCTTTTCCCGTCCGTCCCTCGCCCCGACACGTCCCTGCGATGGCGCTGCCAGACGTGCCCTGCGCTGGGAGAGCGTTTGCCAGCCAGAGCGACCGGACCCCCTTTTTCGGGAGAGGCCGGAGCATCGGTGCGCAGACAGGGAGGGAGGAGGGGAGGGAGCGGAGCGGGCAGCCCGCCGCGGGGGCCGAAACCGGTGACTGCTCTGCTGCTCCGCACTCGCTGAGCTGCTTCAGCATACCGGGATCCCCTCCACCTTCCCCTGCCTCGGCATCCCGGGGGCCCCGGGAGGCAGCAGGGAGCCAAGGGGACGGCGGGGGGACACGTCCCTTTTGGCAGTGGCATCGCCTGGGGCCCACCCTCCAGCTCCAGGCGAGGCTGGTGGCGGTCCTGCCAGGATGGGCAAATGCTGCTCCAAGTGGTTTCACTGCGCTCGGTGCAAGGACGAGACGGTACTTTTGCCTCTTTTTATCCCTAGGGAGAGGGTTAGTGAGCCGAAACCCAGATGTTGATGCTTCACACTGGCGTCGGTGCTATGAGCTCGTCCCGGGGTGGCGGAAAGGGGAGAGATGCGCGTTTTATTTAGTGTGCTGGACCCTGCTTCACCAGGGACAAGACTAATGCCACTTTCACTTGCACTGCAGTGCCTTACATAATTGTCTCCTGCAGTCTGAATGAAAGGGTTGGATTTTTGTGAAACGAAAAGGAACCCCTGGCATCTTCTGTAGGAACAGTCGGCATGCGGGTTTGCTATGCTTTTCATGCATTTTTAATAACCACGTGGAGTACAGGTTACAAAGGAAACTTGCACAGAGTTTTAAAGTTTGAAGAGAGATTACTCATCCTCTAGGTGTCCTAAGGTTTTACCTCTGTACTGATCCTCCTTTCTGACAGAGAACTGATCCTCCAGTTTGGAAGTGAAACGGGGCAAAACTACGTATTTTCTTATGTCAGGGTGAATCTAAAACAAATTCCCAGGCGTCTAAATGGGTCGTGTAACAAACGTCAGTGCAGAGGTAAGTACATAGCTACAGGTAGCAGGAGAATAGCATGTGCTGAAGTTGTGGGACATGCCTAACACATGGCTTTTCATGCTGTTCTGGAAATTTGCCTGGATTTTAAGCACGTACATAAGAAGGAGAGATGAACATATGCATTTAATTTGCCTAATAGAAAATATCTTGGCAGAAACACATGCTTGTGCAGTATATTTTGTTAGTTTGCTTTTTAAAATGTTCATATACTTTGTCTAATGAAAAGCTGATTGTATCTCCCATTTACCTAGTAACATGTTCAAGTGCAGCTTTAAATATGATGCTAACCAGGTTAAGGAAAAATATATGGCTTACTATAAAACTTGTTAAAGTACAGTCACAGGCGATATCTGGGTGCTTCTAAACTTTAACGTAAAGAGTACTATAAGGCAGAATTACCTGATAACCAGCTTGATTGAAACAGCAATCTTAAAACACCTTTTTCTTAAATGAACACTGTAGATCATTTTGACCATCAGCTGCAGTGTGAGTCAGTTATTGCTTCTACAAGTATTGTCTGAAATATTTATAGGCACAGGAGAATTCCCAATGTATATGTTTCTCTTTGCAATGATAGCATCAAGTCCTTGCCCCAGGGAAATCTGAATAAAGCACAACAGTGACTAAGCATCACTTGCAGGTCAGTCTTTGTTCTTTAATATTTGGAAAGCACTAGATACAGAAAAGCTAATCTGAGGGAGAGGTTTTAATAACAATTGCCACAGAGCATCTGTGCTCAGTGCACACTGTAAAGAACTGGGAAACCTTCATGGAGATACTGTACATATATTTGGACCTTAGAATATAAGCAAGCATGTAAGTTGGCAGGGACAAGAGACATGTTGTTTTGGGGAGGTAACTCCAAACTCCCCGTATTTACTTCCTAGCTGCAGTTGAATTCCTATGAGGGTCCTAGGAGGTCCTATGATGTTCCTCACCTGGTTTGACCCCTTTATGCAGTAGATTTACTATTGCTTACCTATTGTTAAAAAGTACCCGGAGGCTAAATTAATCAGCATTTTGAATGATTTAGTATCTCTCAGGTAGTTTGCAGTTCCCAGAGGAGATATACTCGAAGGCAAAACTCAACTGTGCCTTCCCATCCCACAATTATTCCAGCCTGCAAGTAAAATCTTGACCTGTATCCTTGTCAGTGTCTCCTCAATGATATCTAGCTGTTGACTGAAACTCCAAGCAACTAAAGCAGAGCCTTGCATAGAATCATAGAACACTTTGGGTTGGAAGGGACCTTCAAAGGTCATCTAGTCCAACACCCCTGCAACAAGCAGGACATCTTCAACTGGGTCAGGTTGCTCAGAGCCCTGTTCAGGCTCTTTCCCTAAGCCTTCATCACTATTTCCCTTCTTTGGACAGCACCAGCATCTTGCCCATCCTCAGAACTGTATCATGGCATCTTTTACCAAGTTATTTTTCCAGGTCCTCACACACAGTTATATGTGAATCCTGCCTGTCTTTTCTGAATGACACCACCCAGTTTTGACCACTGTTTAACTGGATGAATTCCTTCTTTCTTCCCACCTCTCTGCCTGCCTGCCTGTCTACCTGCCAGTTTTTCTGGAGCTGCTTGAATGTTGCACCAGTATAAGTCATACCTCAGTCTGTCCTCAGGGGATTTTCAGTTGACTGGAGTCCCATTTTCTGCATCTGTTTCACTTGCTGAAATGCAGTCGAACATTGAGACTTTCAAAGGAGAAATATTGGGAGGTCTATATGTTATAAGCTGACGACAGGAAGAAGATCCGCTATTGTGTCTTCTATTCAACAGAGCATGAGGTTAAGCACGGAAGGAGCATATTATTCTACCTCTTCTATTTTTCTTTCTGTCTGAGGAGATGGGACGTATTCCAGACACAAGGCTTAACTATTGTGTTGTGGAGTACAGCTATGAGGAAGATTTCCTTCGTCTCCATCATGATCTTAATTTTATTTTATGAAAATTACTTCAGTATTAGAGTCATTTCTTGGGATACAGCCAAAGGCAAATCTTTCTCATCAGTTTTCCAAGCAATAATGAAATCCATCATTTATTAAAAGTACCTGAAAAATAAATGCAACATTTTAATTTATACAAAACCCACTGTTTTGGTTTCACATTCTGGCCAGAAAAAATTATTCCCAAATAACATTGAAGCATTTTTTTTTCTCCCTTGCCACTGAACTGCCAAACTGAAATGCCAGATATTTGCACAATCTCTTTATAGTGATTCTGGCCTTTTGACCCACTGGAAATGGCTGTTTTTCGCTAGTATGGTTGTTAAGCCTTTTTAAACCTAGGCTGGATTTAGCCCTTAGTTACTCACCCTCAATGGCTCAGCTCCAACTGGTAGCCTGGTAAAGGACACCTATGAAGCTCCTTTGATATGCTGAGCATGTTAGACACAAAACTCTAGGGAGAGCAGCAAAGGATCCTGCTTACATTGTCTTCTCTCTCAAATACTTTGTTAAGATAAATACTAATGAAGATTGATTAATTCAATGGGATAGCTCATTAATTAGGTTTCTTACACATTTGTTTGGGGGGATTTTTCCTTATGTGCTTGTGAATTTTCTAATTGCTTTGGTGTTTTGCCTTTGGACCTATATGAATCTCAATACTGAACCTGATAGCTTTATATTCTCACATCAGATCAGTTTTGCTCTTAAGCACCGGCATTCCCTGTTCCCAGCTGTACTGACAGTGAATGCTGGTTATCTGCAGAGCCACACTGGTGATAACAAGGAGGGGCTTTTTCATTTTGTATGAATGTCATGTTTACACTGGATGCAGGAACACGTGCAGTCCAAACCTATCATGTTATGCTGACAACACAGGTTATAGCAACAGAAAATGTTAGGGATTTGTAACTTCATTGCACACCCAGGAGACCATGAGGCTGATAACAATGATTAGTCAAAACTTCCCCTTGCCTCTCTCGCAGAAGATGAAGGTAAGGACTCGTGCTGTTGCTCTCTAAAATAACCCTCTGATAAAGATGTACTACTTGAGACCCTGGCACCGAGGGTAACCCTTGCACATCTGACCAAAGAGCAGTCAGAACAGTCTAACCAAAACAGTACACAATGCAAGGAGTATTGGCAAGGGAAGCAAATGACAGCCAAGGCACCTGAGCTGTGTTAACATAGGCTCCTCAAGATAGCCTCAGAGGCTGCTCTGGAAACCATGGCTCCCGAGTGGTGGGAGGCAGCCAAGAGTCTGCTGGCTGCGTAGAATGGTGTCTGTACTGGAGCTTAAGTTATGGGATAGTGTTTTTAAGCTGGCAACATGGCCATTCTCCACTCTTTTGGAGAGGATCTCACCAAGTATGTGTCCTCAAGGATAGGACAAACCTTAGATAAAACATAATGTAAAAGAAAGGAGTCTGCAATATTTTCTATGGGGGATCAAAATTTTAACTATTTTTTACAAGTATGTCATTTTTTTACTTGCTTTAATTTTCTTCACGTAAATAAAATAATAACAGTCCCACTGAGTTCTGCCTATTTGTAGGTGCTGGCAATGATCTGTACAGAGCTTTAAAAGCCTTTTGTTTCAAATAGTGGGAGCTGGTAATCTGAGTGGGTGTTTCCCATTGGCAAGTCCCGTATCCAGTATAGCCCTGCACACACACCTTCAAGGGCACCAGTCCTGGCAATCTGTCAAGAACACTTCTTAAAATGACTCCAGTGACTTAAGCTGACGGTATGGGCAGATGCAGCAATATTCTCCAAAAGGGGAAACTTTATCTCTGCAAGACTGCTGGCTGGGGAGTCTGAGTGAAGGGCTCTGTTTTTTTAACATTCCATGCAATATTTATCCAGGCTTTTTTGTTGTTTTTTTTTCTTTTTCACAGCTTTTTTACTAATTAAAAAACCCAAAACAATGAACACACTCCATTTTATTCTCAGCTTAATGCAATTGGTCAGGACTGGGGACTCTGCAGTCCTGGCACACAGTTCCCTGTGCATTACTCAGCAGTGTATGGAGCTGGCTGTTTGGAGGTGCTCAGCCATGTGCCTGGCTTCTTCCCATAACTGCATACAAAAGATGCCCACATCACCTGGGTGTCCTCAGGCACCCGAGGCTCTCGAATCAGCTCAGTTAGTTACTCTGTTTACAGCAAAACTTTCCAGAAAGTGTGTCCCATGGATCCGATAGAAATTATCCCCAAAAGGCAATGTGTAAAGGACTGATTTAAATTCCAGCTTCCAATAGAGCTGCTGTGTGATTTCTCTTCACAGAATTCAAAATTAGATGCAGGAAAATTAAACAGAAACATTAAGCTCTGAAATGTCTTTTTTTCCACTTTCATTTTGGTAAGACAGAACTAATTTGTCATTCTATGTGCTATGTATCCTGCTGCTGAGCTAATCCTTTCTGTGCCCTAGATTTTTATTAGCCTTGCTTGCTTATTACGGAAAGACTTACTTTCTAGGGCTCCTTTAAATTCCATTTGCTACTACTCTGCCTTTTCTCTTGAACATGTTTTTTCCTGTAGTGTTCTTTAAAGATTCTTGGCCTTTTCTAACCTGGGACATATTTATAGTAGCCTGCTCTAGTTTTCATAATCATTAGTGCTCTTCCCAGCAGGACGTGTTCCTTTGCCTTCTCCTAATGTGATTCAGGTACATTCAGGTCTAAAATGCCCTTATGTTTGAACCATTATGTTGGAGTTTATTGTAATAAATCAAACTCTAGTAAACCTTCCTGAGGTTTTTCTTTGTCAGTTTGCATAGCACTCATGGGATATTTGCTGTCAAAGTCCGTGCATCTTAGTAATAACACCCTAGCACTGTTAATGCAAATATGCTTTACTTTTCCTTTGGCCTGCTCTTTTGTTTTAATTCCTTAAGTATTCAGATTTCTTTTGAGACAGTCTGAGGAAAGAAGCTCTTGTTCTTTACAGGCAATGAAATACCAGAATTAAATGTGGAAACAGACATGAATATCAGGCTATTAGTGGTGTCTATGGGTATGCCCACCACGCCTAGAATGGTATAAGTACAGTAATCTGATTTGCAAATTTGACTGTGGGAGCATATTACTATGCTTAGAGATGGTTAAATGTGGGAATAAATAAAGTGTTTTAACAGAATTAATAAAAACACTTATACACGCAGTCCAGCCATTGAACACAAATGTCTTTTAAGAAATGTAGAAGTAGAGTATTCTGTGCTGCCCTGTGCACGTGAGTGTGTGTACACATACTCACAGAGATACAAGATATTTGTAGCCAGTGAGTTGTGGTTCCTAAGCTTGATTTAAAAACTGAATGAGTTCATTATAATCCCTTCACTGCCCCCCCCCCCCAATAAAATAAAATCTGAGGAATCAATCTAATCTTATTTACTACTTGAACATGTGAAGGTGCTTATCTGGGATAAACCTGGGGACTACATATTTCTCTCTCTTTTTCCTTAAACAGAATGAAAATGCCCTTGTGAAAATAAAGGAGTTAGAAGTCGAGCTTGAAAAGATCAGGGATGAAGTTGGTAAGTAGTACAAGCAAAACAACAGCAAAGTGGTTTTCTCACTTTAAACAAAAGTAGTTATTCCCTGTGACCTGATCCTGGGGAACCTGCATACGTGTGACAAAGTGTATTCTGAAGCCCAGTGGCAAGGGGGGTTGTGGCTTTGCAAAGAACTGTGATTTTACCTCTTTTTTGTGGAGATGGGTCCATCACTGCACACACTGGAGCTCATTGTGCATCACTTGTACTAGACAAACTGTTCTTCATAGATCCATAGCTTCTATTCTCAAACTACATATCACCACCACCAAGGAGAAAGAATGCTGTGATGGGAAGTAGGAACCTAGGACCATTGTGGTGCCCAGTGACTGGGAATGCATTGTTTACTTATATTTTGCTGTTCAGCTACAAGCAGTAGGACACCAAGCTCAGAACTTTCTTACTAATATCTGTAAGTTCTTTTCCTGGTTCAAAGATAGCAAAAGCAACATGTCTCATACAGTCTGTGTATTCCCTGTGTATTTGCATGCACCACTGGGCCATGTTATGGGAGGGTAACTTGGTTGGCAAAGGGGGGCCAATTGAGTTACCCCTGTGAGGTGGGCAGAACTGCAAGTCCTCCCTGTGCTTCATCTTCACCTTGCCTATGACAACCCACTGCAGAAAAGCTGATGCCCAACAGATTGTGCTCCCTGCTGTGCCACTCTGAATTTTCTTGGCTGATCATCACTTCATAGAGAGCTTTGTTGTCCCCATGGCCAAGAGATACTGCAGCAATAGCAAAACAGCATTTTCAGTTATTCCCTGATGCCTGCCTTCATCCATCCTCTGCATCTCTACAGCTCTCACAGTGGAGCTGTTACCACGGGTGCATTCTTTAGGCAGGGCACATCTTAAGCTCTCCATTAAACATCCTACTCTTTCTAGCAGGCTTGGTTTTCTCAGTTTGTACTGCTGAAGTGAATACAAATCACTAGTGGTTTTGCTGGAGAACTTTGTTAGATATGTAAGTGACTGCCTGTTAAGGAGTCACAGAGCAGAATGTTCCAGTAATAGGGCATCAATGCAGTGTCTGCTCTTGTCATTGCTCTTGTGCATACAGCAACAGATAACTCCTCTGCACGAAACTGGGAACTGATGGAGTACACGGGGATGACTTTGGTAAGAACCCCAAATACTCCAGAAAAGCAGTATGAGGTCTCATCTGAGCCATACTGCTTCAGGAGAGAGATTAGCCATAGATGTGTACGTGCTTTCTTTCTCAGAGAGGGGAAAGATGGTATGAGATATAGTCCTTTTTTCAGTGGTCCTGTGGGCATGTGCATTGGTGAGGAGCCATCACAGGCCACTTCTTCCTGAGCAAGCCACCATTCTTGTCAGACAGTGAGATGCTGAGCAAAAGCTGTTTAGGAGCAACAGGGGTGGGTGGTGATCTGTCCTGCTTGTTGAAGATGACCTCTCAATACAACCCTGAGCTGCAACATGCCCAGTAGGGATGGACAGAAAAATGAACATCTCAGGTATTGTACTCCGGCAGGGTGTGAAAACACCAATCAGGAGTACAAATCCTGGTAGTATCCATACATACAGAAGGTAAATGTTTATAGGTTTTAGTGTAAGTCAGTAATTGTTGGATTCTTTCTTTTCCATTGGATGAAAACTATAAGATCTGATTTTGTGAAATGGCCAGTGTTTTAAATCTGTGGACAAGGTGAGGTGACACGTACCATGTGCATAAGAGCAATTCGCATCACTGCGGTCTTTGCTGTCTCTAAAGCAGTGCAAGCTGGGGCTGTGGGTGCTGTGGGAGACTTGCAGCTCTCCTGTGCTACAGGAGAGTTATTTTGGTCTTGCTATCTGGTGAATCTGTATGTTGTACAGTATTGTACATCTTCTGACAAGCTTTATGCAAATAAAGAATGAAACATTTATCTGACAACAGCCACCACAGGTGACTCTATGAAGAAGTGTAGGGAAAACCTACAGAGCATGTTTTGACTGCAATCAAGTTGTAGCTCTGACTTGTCTCTGTCACTTTGAGAAGTAGTCTTTCATTTATTTCAAAACAAACAGTCCAGTTAAACAGCATGGGTGTTGGTCTGAAATTCCTGATTTCTTAGGTGTAATTTCACTATGCGAGACTCACTGATTCAGACGAATGAATCAGTAAAACAAGGCTGGACTAGCCAGGGTTGATACAGGTCATGTGCCCAACAGTTAGTTGTTTAGGCAATAACTCTGATTCAGAATTATGATTTAGGTGCTGAATGTGCCTGGTTTTGAAAGCACACAGTCTTTATTAACTTCAGCAGAAACTGAAGGATTCTGCTATGCGAAGCAATGAAACTGTGAGATACAATCCACTGTTCAGAAGGTCAGAACATATTTTTAATGAAATCTCTTTCGGTAAATAAAACCACTATTTAAGCAATAGCAGTGATGGATCCTGGTAAAATAGCCTAGGGAGACCTGCACCTTCTGGAGGCAGGCAAGACATCTAGGTTTGGGTAACATTATCCACCTTTACCTCCAGCACTGCTGTGAAGTATCGCACTTCATCTGGAATCAGCATGCAGTGAAATAGGACAGTGATTCTCCCTTCCCATCCCTGAGGATGAATGTGGCCTCTATAAATGCTGAGGGACTTGTTATTTTATGCAATAAGGTTTGCTCATGTATTTTGCTAGAAATACCAAGGATCAGAAAACATGACAAGCAGTTGTTCCATGCTCAAGACATCCATCTTTATAAACTATAAATACAAGCACTTTTCAGCTGCAACATTCAACACTGAGACTCTTGGAATAAAGAGGTTTTGATACCAGCTGTTTCCCTTCAAAGTGATGGAAATTAAATGTCAGAATTGCCTGCTCCTTTGCTGCCAGAAAATTAACATGTGAAGTGAGTTGAGAGGAGGGATGCAGATGAGTAAGCATTTGATGAATGGAAGGCCATCAGAAGTCAAGTCTAAAATTAGTGTTGTCTGTGTTCATGGTTTGAAAGCCAAAGCCTGTGTACCACCTCCCCCTGGATATGCTTCCCAGTCAGGACCTTTACCCTGAGTGAGGTGGCTGTGATTTTTCTGTGGCTCTGTGGCCAGGGGTCAGGACTCAGACTGGGTTTAGGATCATAGACTATATTGGAAAAGACCCTTAAGTTCATCAAGTCCAACCATTACCCCAGCACTGCCAAGTCCGCCACTAAGCCATGTCACCAAGTGCAACTACACGTTTTTTTAACACTTCCAGGGACAGTGATATCACCACTTCCCTGGGAAGCCTGCTTCCATTTGTGTGGTACAATCGGTCCAGTAGTTACATCTCCCTTTCCATCACATTCCTAGCATGGCCCTGAAATGGGGTTTGCTGATCTATTGAACACTGTAAAAGCCACTTGGTGCTCAGGCAGCAGGGAAGCAATGTCAGCAGCTCTCATTTAACCCAGCATGCTGTCATCCTGGGAAATGCCATGTTATGTCAGTCATTTCCAGCCTGTACGCAGCAACTGAAATACCTACAGAGAAAGAAAAAGAAAACCCCTGTGTAACTCTTCTGGAAAACGCCTGATAGCAGTTGCGCTCTGTTTGTCTTGTTCCATGTCAGTAGTACATTTATATAACTGGAGGTGACTCAGCCTGGTTCACCAGAACCACCCTCTAAAGCCACAGCTGCTTAAACACTGCTTGTGGCCAGGCAGGCTTTTCCATGCTGGGTCCTGCTCCCCAGCTGGGTAAGAGAGCCACAAGGCTGCACGGGTGCTGCCTTCTGCTACTCCTGTCCCAGTGGGTCCAGGCCCAAAGGTCCATCTCCTGTCTAAGAAAAAATCCAGTCTTTCCTCACCACTTCTGTCCTTGGCCTCCTTTGTCTCTCGGAGACTGTGGTAGGGGTCACTCCTTCATGTTGGAGATGTATATTCAATATATTCAGGTATATCTGGTATAGGGCAAACTTCCTGAGCAAATGGCTTCATTTTCTGCCTCCAATAGCATTTTTTGTGTGCATGGTGAGCATGCCTTGCAGCCCCTCTTTCACTGCTTTCTTCTTCCCTCTGTTTTGCACCTGCAGCAGAGTTGATTTGTGAATAGTTTTGTTTCAGGTTACAGAAAGTCTTTCAGATGGACTTTCTTTTGGTTCGAGCATGTCTTTTCATTGCCAGCCCTTCCTGTGTGCTTGGTAATCTCATTAGAGAGACTGGAGATAGACAGGGTTCATTACAGCTCCAATTTAAAGCTTGAGTAAGTGTGAATTCTATTGAATGCAGAGCATCAAGCACTACCCCTTGCCCTCCAGCTCTGGGATCACTTTGTATGCCAAAGAAAATCAAAACGCAAAAAGCAAGAGAGAGGGTTTAGAGCTGTAATCCAAACTGCCAGGAGACAAGATATTTCAGCTAATGACCATATAAATTGTGCTGTTTCATTCTGGGTATGAGGCAGGTAGGAAAGTTTCCTATGTGTTGCTGGTGCAGTGCTAAGCTCACTAGTTTATCTCACTTTTTCTCTGTAAGAAGCAGAGAACTTGAAAGAGACAGAGTCCCCCTTAGTGATCCAGGAAACATCAGGATCAGAACAGGACCCCAGTAGTGATAGCTGTCTGGATATTGGTGTCCAATAAGTGTGGAAGCAGAGCTCTAAACAGGGTGAAAAATATAGGTAAGTGGATGGTTAGCTTGAGTGCCCAAGCTACCTTGCACAGGTGTACCTATGTTGTGGCTTAAGGCTTAGACCACAGCAACCTAACATGATCTGTGATCAGAGCAGTAGGTAACTTTGATTAACTGTTGCTATCCCGAAAAAACTGAGCACAGTCTGATACCACAGTAGAAAAAGACAGCAAAACACAGGCGGGGTTTGCCCCACTCTGAGCAAATATACAGTCATAGGATAAATATGGTTTTGAAACACTCAAAAATTGTCTACCGAGGCAGACAGCTGCTTCCAGTCAGCTGATTTACAATGCCATACAGGTCCGTGCATGCCAAAGGAAGGATGAGTGGCTAATACAGATGATATATTCAAAAGGTGATCATTTTTCTAAACCAGCTCTGGGTCTAAATCAATAAAAAGGTCAAGAAGTGCCTTTAAAAACACATCTCTGAGGAGACAGTGTTGTTCTTAATGTTATGGTTGTGATGACTTTAATCACATTTTACTTTTTAGATCTTTGCATCAGCAAACTTGCTCTCTAAATGTAGTCCAGCTTGTCTCAGGTCTTCAATATCTGGATTGATTGCAACCATTCTTCAGCAAAGCAAAAGGCTGAGGACACGGTGTTCATGACACTGCTGTCTAGGGACCCAGGGAACGATACTGATGGGGAACCAAATGGGAAATAGACTGAATATCCTGAGCTTGATGGAAATGTTGGAGTTGCACTTCTATAACTACTTGTGGACATGGTTGTGAATTCAGAGACATGGCCACTGCATTAGTTCACAAGAGGAAAAAATTCACTTTTTCTGATTGCCTTCAGTAGCAGCCTTTCATTTGCGCTGATTCCATGAAGCACACTCGATAGTGGTTTGAATGTAAGAAAAAGGTTAAGCAAGCATGCGTTAATGAATTCAAGAGGTGGAGCTGCTGTGAAAGTCAGGTTTACGGGGTGAGCAGCTTCTAACAGCTGGAAAATGGGACATATGAGTTACATTTCCTTCTCCTGGTCAAGTGGTCAATCACACCCCCCTGCATAACACGTGCACAGGATGTGCCTTGAGAGCCCAGGCAGCTTCCACCTTGCTGGCACATGGCTGGAAGTGGGGACTTAGTCATGATCGCAGTTTGAGAGAAAAGTCTTGTATCCCAGTTGATAGGCTTCGTGTCAAGGGATTGTCTCACATGCTGTTTCTTGTATCCAAGGCAAAGTAAAAGCCCAAAAGCCTCAATTTGTGTATTCAAGACTGTGCTGGCCAGGAGGGGACATCCAGTCAGCCTGCAGGTCCATGAAGTTCTCTGCTTCCTCTAATTATTATTATTATGCTTCATCTGATCCCAGTTTTGCAATCAAACAAACATGTGTTTGTGTGCGTGTGAGGGAAAGGGACAGAGAAAGAAGCAACAGCCAGAGCTTATTGGTGTCTTATTGGAGATTCACAGGAGCCTCGGAGTCAGAGAGAACTGCTCTGCTCAGTGCTGTACAAATAGATCTGATGCCACAATTTGCTCCCATGGACTTCAGAGCCTGACTGTATGGTCTTGTCTCTACAGCTCTCAACACAGCAAGATGGAAGGAACTACAGAGCAAGAAGGAGGAGCTGGAGAGGCGCTTTGAGGAAGAGGTGAAGCAGCTTCACAAGCAGCAGCAGGAGGAGCTGCAGGTGCTAGAACAGCGGCTGCAGGAGGAGTACAACACCAAGAGGGAGAGCCTGCAGGAGCAGCACAGGCTGCAGCTGGAGCAAGTCAAATTGCAGCATCAGGACCAGGTCAGTCTCTGCCTGTTCCCTTTGAACAGTAGACTATGCCAGTACTGAGTTCAGCTAATGAAATATATGGAACACTCCAACATGAACACACAGGTACTGAACCGATGACTGGTTCTCCCTTCCACTGCTCAGAGGAAGAGAAGCACCCACCTCAGAGCATGCCAAAATGAACAAGCCTATTTGAGAGACCGGAGTCGTTCAGCTCTGACACTGCTCAGCTGGCACTGGTCCCAGCCGGAATTGCAGCAGAGGCACTTAACTCATGAGCTTCTTTTTATAGCCAGAAATAACCATGACATGGGTTAACTGAGTTAATCAAGCCTATAGAATCAGTTAGTGGCAAAGCTGGAATTAGCATCCAAGGGATCTGCTTCCCAGTAGACTCTCCGCTATGAAAAATTGCAGACAGGAGGTTACACTGCAAGATTAACAGAGTCATTTGGGATGTGGATATGAAACACACAGAAGACAGAAAAATCCCTGCAGACCATCTGGAACCTATTTAATTGTTTTTCTAGATAAATAACCTGCCAATGATGGTGGCAGTGAAAGGAGAATCCTTCAACTTCTGAAGATGTTGGAGTTGAGCAAATCATTCCTATGGGGTGCTGCTCAGCTAAGAAGCAATTAGAGTATGAATAAAGACTTAAGCAAGGGCAAGGTAAAGAACATGGCAATACTCATGAGGTTTCAGCACACAGACAGCATGTACAAGGACACTGTGCTCTTGGAAGAGAAATGTTAGTCCCTATCCCATTAGTAGTCCACTGAGTCATCCAGCCCTGCTTTCTCTGCTCTTTATTTATTTTCCCTGCAATGTTATCAGCAGGCTGAGTCCTTGTTGTTTTGCAAACAGCTTTTCACCACTGAGTTGTCTCCCACATTATTATGAAAATTAGTTTGGATAGTTTTAAATTCTATGTTAAAGGCCTATCTTTCATTCTAAGAGCATGCTTTTCCCAATATGGGTGGAAATTTTTGCTTCTTTTGGGTAATCTAACACATGCGTTTGACAGTTAAGTGCATTGAAATAACACTTATTCCATTCAAGACATGCTCAGCTGCAGTAACTTTCTGCCATTATTTAACATGACAGTGAGCAAAAAAACTGTTTAAAGTCACGTTAATTTGCAATGAACAGCTGTTTTATTGTAAAAGCAAATTAGTTTGATCCTCTGCATTGCTAGTTATCACAGATAATGTGTTAAATGGAGGGAATAAGATCCCTGTGATTACAAAACCCAAAAAGGCAAATTGATGTAAAACTGCTGTGGACCACTGACAGCACCTTGATCACCACCTCGATCACCACCTCTTACTGAATTTTCTTCAATGATGCATATCAAAACACCAACATTAGGGACCCAAGTCTATTAACAATGTACTGAAGGAGTCCCAACCCATTGGGTGCACAGGAACACAGGCTGCCCACAGCTTTCTTCCAGCTGCATCCCTATTCCCGTGATGGCTCTGTGCAATGTGGTGTGTGGTGCAGTGTGTTGGGCAGCTTGCAGCAGCAGGACCTCTTTCTGGCCTCAGTATGAGACTGGGGAGGAAGATTTGTGGCTTCAGTGCTGTCTTGCTTACTTCCACACCTACATGAGAACTTGTGTGTCTGCACTGAAAAAGGTGCTCTCATACCTTCCATCAGTTTATTGATGTGGACTCAAAATAAGTAACTCAAGAGGACATAGGAATTTGAGTATTGATGATTTTGTAGGATACTCTTTTTCAAGAGGAAGTGTGACAGATTGCAATTCCTTTTTCATGCCCACTGATAATAATTTCAATGTTTCTGTAGAAATAAATATTTTAGAACTGTGAATAATTCATAGGCACTTTCCAGGGAAGTTAATTCAAGACCTTACAATAAAAATCATTGCAGCAAAGACAAAAGCCAGGATAGCTCAGTACTGTGCATATTTCTCTGACCATCAGAGCGAGTCAGGGCATCAATTTAGATTAATGGAATGTTGAGATTTCTGAACATTTCATAAATGGCTTCTTCACTTAAGGGCTTTTTTGCCTTTTCTTTCTTATGTATCTCTTTTATCACCATTAAGTTAAAAGAACAAAACCATTACCAGCATTGACTATTTACTACTACTCAAGGCGTCAACATGCCTGTTTTGTAATGAATAAAACTGTCTCAGGTACTGGAAGCGTCACTCTCATTAGATGCCTTTCCTGTTTCCATCTCATTGGAGGTCTCTATCAGTGGCTTCTTGGCAGGCCACAATATGTCTAAACTTGTCTCTATGTCTCCCTTCATTGTCGTTGGAGCAGGTGGAAGATATCACAGCTGTACATGAAGCTGCAATGTTACAGCTGGAAAATAACCACATAGCTGCCATCACAGTGCTGCAGGATGAGAATGACTGCAAAATCCAAGGTAAGACAAAGACAGCTCCATGGCTGCAGAGTTATTCCAGAGCAGGGATTAGCACTGTAGTGAGATCATGTAAGCCTGGATTTTCTTCCTTCAGAACATGGGATACAGAAAATTTGGGTGGGTCTAGAGCTTTCATGTGGGGGGGACCATCAGGTTTGTGCTAGGCGTTAGGGAGAGCTGTGTACAATGTGTACAGCCTCTGATTTGGGCCTGAGACTATCTTAGGGGTCTTTGGGCCAAAGATAAGGCTTTCTCCATGGGTCACTGAACACAGAGACGAATTCCACCTCACTTCACATGGAGACTTCTCTCAAGAGCCTAATCCTTGGGAAGCCAGAGCTCACTGGTGCTTGGGAAGCCAGAGCTCACTGGTGCTTGGGAAGCTGAAGGTCACTGAGCATCTCTGAATTTTGGTGCTTAAATGCCTATACTGCTTCTAAAAACAATGCTCACAATTATCAGTAGCAAAAGATGTGGCTGTGCTGAGCAGACCAAAGCCACATGCTGGTGCAAATCAGCACCTCAGCACTGTTATAAAGAATTTTGTGTTATGGGTTTTCCTTGGGATTTGATGCTGCTGGCAGAGCTGTGTCCTCCCTAACAGTTCAGTACCTAAATATATGTCTTTGCACACACCTCAGCTGATATGTACTGGTATCTGTACAATCCTCTTTTTCTTTTTTTATCTTTTTACATATAAGCATGAGAGTCTAATTTTTAAATAGCTCTAAGTAGGTTTTCCCACAGCTTTCCCCAAGCAGACCCATACTGCTTAGCTCTGCACTGTGTCGATTACAGACACAGCCCAGAGCATAATGTGAGCTGAGAAGAGTCTATTCCCCTCTCCTCTAGGCAGAGATGGTATCTAACCTACGACTTTTAAATTAACACATACAATTTTGAAAATAAATAAATAAAATCAAAGCTGTTCTTTGCTTAAGGATATTCTTATCTGTCCATTTCTGTCAGTGTTTTCTGATGATAAAATTTGGCTGTGGTCAAGTTTGTGTTCCCTACTCTTGGTGCGGGTATGAAATGCCCTCCTGTGCATGGAAGAGGCATTGCAGCAGCTGCGGCTAGTGCGCTGTACAGGGCATTAGAGCATCAGTATTACTACTGCTGTTATTGTGGCTAGTGAGCAAAGGTTAGAGGGGAGAACCCCATGGAGTTGAGGGTAAAGACACAAAAAATAGAGTGTCCAGATACTAAAAAGGTAGGTTTAAAAAGAAAGGACTATATTGAATGAGTTTCATGCCATTGGTATAGACATTACATTATATTTTACTTTGGTTATTAAACTTTTGGTTATTATTAAGTCCAGAGTGAGTTGTTCTAGTAATGAAACCTTTAATCATGTAACATAAATAGGGGGCTTATTTGTCTTTGGTCTCTGTCAGTCTCACTAGTAGAATAAACCTCACAGGTCATCTGCCACAGCTCCTAGAAAAGCACGATCATTTGCATTTTTCATCTGAGTCTCTGACGCCCCTTTCTATCTTCCCAAATAAACTGCAACCCCAGCTTTTAAATATATCTAATATATACTTTTTTATATATCTAATATCTATCTTTGATGTGGGGATATTCACTCTGAATGGTAAATGAACCATTGTCAGACTGACCCTGTCCGGATCAGAGCTCCCTAGAGATGGGAATTCTGAGCAGTTCTGAAAAATCATAATCTGGTCATGTAGAAATAGGGGATCCAGTGAAGGATCAGGAAATTCTGATCCCAAAACCAATTTACCTAAGGTTTTGGAGTATTTTACTTCTAGTTTCCTACTCAAGATCCATGCCCTAAAACTGCATCCCAAATTGCACGTGGCTAGTGATGTCTGTGCTCCCAGAGCCTGGCTTGCTGGACTTCACTTAGCAATGTCATGTCTGTGTTTCTTCCCCAGAACTCAGTGTTGCTCACAAACTGGAAAAGGCACAACTGGAGGAGAACTTTGAAAAACTGCGGCTCTCACTCCAGGTTAGCTGTTTTGTTATTCCCACCCCTGCAGTGATGCTGTGGAGCAGCCAAGGAGGCAGCCCCAGCCCCACTGCTGGCTGCCAGCACACCAGGCTGTTGCTTCTTACCAGCTATAGCTCCTCTTGCCCTCTGCCTGTCCAAAGTGGGATCTAGCAGAAAAGGTGCTCCTTCAGGTTTTCTCCTCCCTCTTGGCTGGTTCAGCACAACACCATCTGAAAGAAAAGAGAGGGCAAACCTGAAGGGACAATAAGGCAGCTGGATAAAGCAATGTCCTTTTGACCCTGCTGGCCTCGCATGAGTCATGAAGTTGGGCGCTTCCTTGCATGGTGGGGAGGGCTTCAGCACCTGAGGTGGCTGTGAGCATCACCTTGTCTATATGGCACCCTCTGGCATGCTCAGAAACGCTGACCGGAAAGGAACGCTGCCTGGCCCTGTGCCTGTGCTTCCAATTCTTTCCCACTGGCTGAACGCGTGGAAGCTGGTCCCACGGTGTTGACACATTTTCATTCCCACCGGAGGGCAATGCGGTTCCTGATGAGGGACGGACCAGGGTTGGTCGCACTGCACAGCCAGGCTGCGGCCAGCCGGGGTCAGTCCTGCCCATCACAACTCCCACATCCAACTGTTCACCACCACGCTCAAGCTCGGCTTTTTCAATCCTTGTATTTCCGTGCTGTTCTCACTCTCTAGATGAAGAAATCCCAAGGAGTGGAGGGCAAGAGCGTGCTCCTGTGATTCACACTGAGTTAGGAGATCTTGTCTGAACAAGTAAAGATGCCACAGCAAATAATGCAGGCTCTGGTTGATTTTGTAGGCAGAGATGAATTGCAGCTTTTAAACCCCCTGACTAGCACATACTGTTGCACGCAGCAACTGTCACTGCCTTCCTCATCTGCTCTGACAGTTTGAGGCATGTCAGCAGTTTTGTAATAAGCACTGATGTAATGTTACAGCCAAGCAATTACATATATGAAAGATAAAACACCAGTTTCACAGCAACTGTGGCTTTTACAAGTATTTTATAGCGAGAGGTAGCAGGAATGCCTTTGATGGTAACAGAAATGAGATTGCTTAAAATAACATGTTGTTCCTATTTATAGTTTCTGAGATGAAATGACAGTCATTTAAAGCCCACACCACTAAATCCTTGTTTTTTACCTTGTTTTAAGGCTAGAAAGAGGAAAGAAGCAGGGAGAAGATATCTACTACCTCATTCAGACTCTAGGGACTGTACAAATGATCTCCCTTCATGCCTGTGATGCAAATGACAGCTCTCTTAAAGAAGGATATGCTCATTCTCATCCAGCCCAAAGTGATGGGGTGATTTAGCATCAAAGACATTTCATGAACTAGTGCCAGGCAGTGCTAGGCAGCCTCAAGCATTGCAGGGATTTCAGGATTCCCTGAGGCACTGGGTTATCACAAAGCCCACTCTGTGTTCAAGTGACCTTATGTAAAAAAACCTACCTTGCAGGGCTTCCTAAGCCTTGTCCTATTGCCCTGGTGGTTTCACAGAGCAGATTGACTTGTATGAGTGTAAGAGGGGTGGTAACATGGCTGGTGTGTTCATTGGTGTGTCTCTCCTCCAGGACCAGATAGACACCCTCACCTTCCAGAACCAATCTCTTAAGGCCAAAGCAGACCGATTTGAAGAGGCTCTGAAGAAAAACACAGAGGAGCAACTGAAGGTAGATGGCCACTATAACTATACAGTCATCAAGTTAGGCATTTCTAAGTATGACTCACATTACACGGCTCAGTGGATAGCAGTGGGATCCTTATCCCAGGCACTGGGGAAGCAGACCCCAGACAACACCCCAAATCCTGAGCTCTGAGGAGGAGTCAGAAACTTTAATCTAGGTCCGTCATTTTCTGATTTTA
Source organism: Neopsephotus bourkii (assembly GCF_033783945.1). Taxonomy (NCBI): domain Eukaryota; kingdom Metazoa; phylum Chordata; class Aves; order Psittaciformes; family Psittacidae; genus Neopsephotus; species Neopsephotus bourkii. The sequence continues at coordinate 10,411,263 of NW_026902113.1, forward strand.
CTCGTTTTCCTTTATTCTTTCACCCAGCATTTTTAGCTCTGCTTCCAAAGCATTTCATTAACTCCATCTAGTGTACCCTTACTGCTGCCTATCTTCTTTCCCTTCTTCCTCTCTTTCTCTTTACTTCTTTGTCTTTCAACACTTAGGATTTTGGGGGGTTTGGTTTTAGTGGTTTGTGTGCGTGTGCCTCCTGAGCCATCTTCTTTGGTATCCTCTGCATTCCCTCTTTTCCTTTTTTTTTTTTCCCTGGATTTGCAAGGGACCTTCCTGCCATGTGAAGTATTTATTCAATTGCTGTCTGCTGGGGCACTGCTGTTTATTTACAGTGTGTAAGTGAAGACTGCAATTAATCTGAAATGAAATAACCCTGAAAGAACCCTTGAGCAATTCAGTGTGTGCACAGCACAACCCCATGGGCAGCTGTACCAAGATAACAGAAGGGATAGAATGAAAGTAGTGGTGTGAGGAGGGGGGTCAATAACTCCTTAAGAAAGGAGCAAAAATGTCTGAACCAGGCTTTGCCATGGGAAACAGGCAGCATCGGTCCCTTTCTACCTCCTCTGCAGTACTTAATTTACATGAAAGGACAAATTCTGCTGTGTCACAGTGATGTTAATGCCAAGCACCACCAAGCAGCTCACTGGAGTGAGTTACACTGGGAAAAATCCAGAGCAGCTTAAGTGAGAAGACAGTATTTCATGAGTATAATTCAGAGTACATCCTTTTCCCATGGGTTTAACCCTAGTATCCCCTGCATCTGAAGTTCTCAAGCCTAAGAAGAACTTTTTCTGACTATATCTGATCTTTAACAGGCATTGCAACGCCGTGGGGCAGGCAAGACAGAACACTGGAGTTTACAACTCCAGTCCCCTTGTCTAGTTTCCTCAGTTTCATGTTTGTACTTTTTTCCAAGCCAAAATCCCTGCACAATCATAAAACACAGTTGTCAAGACCTGATATATTCTCAAGCTAGGAACAGGAATGAAGTTTTTGAACAACCTGGCATCCCATCCTTCTAGCCATGAGGGTGGTCAAAAGAAAGGTACTGTTCCAACCAAAGGGGTGGTCTAGGAGAGAATATCAGGGTCCCGATGGGCTGCAGAGGCCCATGTCTAGGTGATTTTCACATCACTAAGACCCCTAAACCACTGGGTGCATTGAGGAAACTTTGTCTTATGAAGATGTGTTTACGACTAACTGATATCCAAGCGCCTGGTATATTTCCTAGATTGTACGAGCTCCATATCTGCATTTAGAGAAAGATCTGAAGAGCTTAAAACATGTTCTGGAAATGAAGAACCACCAGATTCACCAACAGGAGAAGATGATTATGGACCTAGAAAAACAGGTGGGTTATCATTTTTCCTCTGAAAGAGACATCAGAGAGATAATAAAGTAGAAGTTTGTTAACACACGAGGTTGGGGCAAGACACAGTCAACAGGGTTCATAAATGGCTCTGTATTGTGTGATTCCACTGCCAACCTACATAGCTGTGCCATGTCTCAGGTTTTCACTCAGAAACTGAGACCTTTTCCCATCCCTTTACCCACCAATGACGCTCTGGATTTCTCCCACACATCCATTAATCTATATTGCTTTTTCATGCAACGCTTCCTCAGCCTGTTACATTAGCCAGTGAGGGAAGTGGTGTAGGAAGAATGCAAGAAGTGGAACTCTATGTTAGTCCAGGACTTCATTTTGTACCCCAACCTGCACCACAGGAGCCAGGTAACCATTTAGGGCTGGAAAGGGCAAGTAGAGGAAGACTGAGGCACACGTGTCTTGCTGCTGCTTGTGCAGGCATTTAGGGAGCTCCAAGCCACAAGTATGAATTAGCAAGCAGTCCCTAGCAAGGCTTGTGCTAGGAAAGGTCTCTCCATCCCTAAAGTAATGCTTTTCTGCAGTCTACAGTTCTCTCACACATTGCTTGTGGCAGTCCCTAATGAAGAACTCCCCAGTTCACCATCAGTCAACGTTTTTGTTGGAGAGCAGGTTCATTTTGTAAGGCATAACCTACAGTGACAGTAAGTGTACAGTGTGGTGGCAGGGTGAGGTAATGCCTCAGCTGAGGAGTCAGGGCAGCTGGTTCAGCACAGCCTTCAGCAAGATTTGTTTCCATTTGCAGGGAAATTTGAGAACTCTGAAGGTTATTTTGCTGAACAAATGCTTGAGTAAGTGCCTCTTTACAACTGAGGCTTCTTAACTGTGCTCCTTCCAACACCCTGCCCCTAGAGCTAAGCCAGCGTCTGAAAACGTGCTGAATAGTGTTCTACTGAAAAAAATACAAACCAGACAACAGCCTACATAATTCCTGGTAATGAGCTGCTCTTGCTAATTAACCACATACAAGACACAGTCCTGCCCCTGCCCTTTGTAACACTGAGGCTACTGTGGCACAAAGGCTTTCTGTATAAAGATAGAATCACAGAATGATGAGGGTCAGGCTTGGCTCCTTGTCTGCAGAAGGGGAGGCTGGAAATGAAGGTGGCAGGAGAGGCGTGGTACAGGGTGAGGGTTGCAGTGGAGAGCGTAGGAGATGCACGTCTTCTTCCATGCTTCATGCTGACATACCTACTACCTCTTAAAACTATTGAAGGAGCAAAAAGAGCTCTCAGAGCATTTCAAAATGAGGCCCGGGTATTTGCTCTGCTTTAACAAAACATATTGGTATAGGCCAGAATATCTGAGAATCAGGAGTATCCTTTATGGTTACCTGCATAGGCTGGAAACCACTGCATAAAACTGATGCCTCTGACATAAAGTGTGAGTTATTGCTAGCTCCAGTGCATGATATTTTGGTTCTTTATAAAAGGTTGTGAAATTCAATAACAGAGCTCACACAGAGCTAAGGTTACCCTGTGCTATCTTGTTTTCTTGCAAAAATGTTGAATTCAGCAATATTCAAACTGCTAGAAAATAAAGAGCTAAGGTGATAAAGTACGTCAAATTCAAAACTTGGGGAAAACAGGGCATCTGAGGCTGTGGTACCTGCCTATAAACATCTTACTGACATCTGAATACACTGCTATTGACATCCTCAAACTCTGTCCTTGAAATGTCCCAAGTAAAATCTGCCTACACTTGGGATAGGATTCATTTCACTTAATTGTAGCTTGAAGTTAAATGTCTGGTTTAAGCCTGTCATTAAAGTTGACGCTGTCAGCAGTGGAGAGAAGTGTCTCCAAAGGGCAGCCCACCTCATGTGAGTGCAGCAGCAGTCTAAGGCTGCTGCTGGGTGTAATCTGTGTTGGCAGGTAACTCTTGCCTCCCCAGAACTAGGGAATCATAATCCTAGAGGTTGGATGCCAGACATTTATGTCTGATGAGATTACCTGAGCTGGATGATGCACATCATACCACTGTGCACTCCTCCTTCATCACTAGATGACCACTTGCACCACAGTGCCATTTCCAACCCCATGATCCCCAAGTGCCACCAGCTCCCTGTCTAAGAACAACAGCTGGTAAAGCTGGCTCCTGAGAGATAAAAACTGTGGGGGAACCACTGAGGAAGAGGTTTTATTTGTGCTGGACAAGACTAAGACCTTCCTCTTCCTCAGTTAGCAGTAAGAGGTAGTTCAGCTCTGCTGATGATCCCACTTCTGCAGTATGATGTGTTGTGACTCAGACCTGTAAGTCTCAGCTGCAGTTAAGATGACCAACTTCATCTATTCTCAAATTCAGAATTTGCTTTAGGGACAAATAACGATAAGGAACAGATTCTCTCAGATCAGGCTTTCTGCAGACTGAACGAACCTCCCTCTGTTGCAGGCGGAAAAAAACCTAAAACTGGAAGAAAGAATCACCATGCTGCAACAGCAGAATGAAGAACTCAGAGCCAGGATTGAGCAAAATACTGTCATAACAAGGTTTGTGCTGATATTTGCAATCTGTCTGAGCTTGGAAGGAGACTCCAGATCTCAGCTGCCCAAGGCTGACACTTATTTCCTAAGGGAAAAAACTTACTTCTTCCTGAAAGTGCAACGGTGTCCTGTCCTGCTTGTTTTATCAGATCCCTTTCATATTGGGGTTTGCTTACTTCAATGTAAGGAAGGCCACGTATCTGTCTGTGTACTCCCATGATTATTATGCTGAAAGAGAAGTTACCAGTGGCTTCTAATCTCAGCATCAGTGCCCTGAGACCCGTTAGTCAGTGGGTAACAAGGATGGGAAATAGGACAGTTTCAGAAGAGACATCCTAATGATGCCACTGTCACCCAGGCCGAGTTATCCTTCGGTGAGTTTTTTCATCTGCACTGTTTGCACCTTTGTCACAACTTGACAAAGGTGACAAGGCTCCTTGTGTTAGGTGGTATAGAAAGAGAAGGGTAGGATAGTCACTGGCCTGTAAGGCAAGAGACCACAGTAAGAGGCAGGAGGAAGGGGAACCAGAGGTTGATGCTGGAGCTGAACTTGTCCTAGCACACAAGCAGCGTAGCTGCCATTGTTGCCAGAAATAATGCTATTTGCCTCAAATGCAATTTAATTTTTAGCTGACATTTTAAAGCCTCAGCATCTCATCTCTGATTTAATTTCATTTTTTTTTCTTTCTAGTGTCTCCTTTATTAATGATTCATCCTTTAATAATTGTATCTTGCATGTAGATGTTTTAAAAAGGCAGCACTGCTTGAAGTAGCATTTGGATTGGGTGAGGATTATATTTCCTCTCACCTGGTTTAAATACCTGTAACACACATGTCACTGTCTGAGGTGGGTGTCTGCAGGCTTGCTGTGCTTGGGGAGGGAAAACAGGGATTTAAATGTCTGGTTCCCCAGACCAGTTTGATGATCTAGGCTCAGTGAGTTGTTGTCTAGAAGTGACAGTCCCTCTCCACACCTGTGATAGCAGCCAGGGTGTCTGGATCAGTGCTTGGCATCTCTGCATTGCAGCTGCCTGTCTCTGGCTGGGTGAATAGCACCCTCCATGGCCAGTGCCTGGCTGCAGTGCTTTGCTTCTTGCCTCTAACTATGTAGATACTGGTTTTGAAGAACACCTCTGGGGAGAAATTCTCGAGGACAGTGATTTTCCATGGTAACAGTTTGGGTAGAGCTCTGGGGAACAGCTACAGGGACAGTGTTAGCCAGGGCTTTAAAGCCAGAGTTATTAAAACATGCGGTTTCCTGGCAGCAGCAGCCACCCTGACTGCTCATTTCTGTTGTACTGGCACTGCCTGTAGGAAGAGCTCAGGGAGCTGCCCTCACTGTGGAACAGTGCGGATTAGAGCAATTTCTGCTGATCTGCAGTTTGGGTGCCTGTGTGGCTAAGGCAGCCCAGCAGCAGTGGGAGGAGGGATGGGAGCCAGAGCAAAGCCAGTGTCTGCAGCATGGGCAGAAGTGGGGGCCCAGAGGAATGAGGAGGTTTGAGGGAAGCACCCCTGATGGATTTCCAATCATAGCTAAGGGCAGGTACAAAGGAAGGGAGAAGTATCTTGTCCATAGAACAAGCACGAGCTCCACAGAGTCCCTGCAGGGACTTCCCCAAGCACTTGAATAATTCATCTGATTTCCCAACATCTCAGATTCTCCCCCCAGATCAAGCAGAATTCTTTTTGTCCTTTGGGCTGTGATGTTTGAGGAATGGTATTTCCCAGCACTCTAGAGGTGAAGATGACCAGGATGGTCATCACATCACCACATAACCCAGACACCTGCTGACCTCTGGGCTTTTTGGGAGAGGCTTTAAAGTGAGTTGAGCACGCAACTCAAGCACTTCCCCAGCATCACTATCATGTTGTTGTGCCCCTGCAGACCTCTGTGGTTTTATGGCTGTCAATTGTTATAGCTGCCTAGATTTTGGGGAGGCTGGAAGAGGAACGTGTCTAATCATAAGCCTGCAGTGCTGAGGATAAAGGTTCCCTAGATGGGTTTGGTCTAAAATTGGAACATGTTTCTCAAGATACAAACTTACACAGTGAAAACACATTTGCTTTTACACTGAATGATGAAGAGGTGCTGAATGGACATCTGTATGTAAGCAGTGATGCTGCATCTGCTCATGTCCCCCTCCCCATGGTGCAGCAGCAGCAGACTCAGGTTGGATGAGATGGAGGCAGAGGCTTTGCAGGAGGATGCCGGCACTGCTGGCTGTGCAAGCTCTCTGTGTCTCGGGTGGTGTGAAGCTGGCTCTGCCTGTGTCCACTCACATCACATCAGGTCACACAGTGTGAATTCCCAGTGCGATGTGCACAAGGCTAGAATGAGCAGCGTGACAAGCTTCCTCCATCCATGTGCCAGAGCAGGTCTCTCTGGAGGATGTGCCCACATGCAGCACAATGTGCTCACTGGCATTTGGCTGCATGGCTCTTTCCTGCTCAGATGTCTCCTTACTCGGCTGCAGATCATGAGAATAGCTTGCAGCCTGCCTCTGCCAACCAACTGCAGTGTTCATTGGTGCTGCAAAGCCTGCTGTGTGAGACACTCCAGAGGACACTGATACCATTGCATCCTACCAAACCTCTATCAAGCAGCATGAAGCAGCGCCGTAAAGAAAGCTGATGCACGCTGATGGGCTGTGGATTGCCCTTGCCTTTTGTCCAAGCAGTGTCTTTAGCTGAAGAGGGAGTTGAGCCATTTACTGTGCTCTGAGGTCTGTGCTGGTGTGACAAGCCTGTTCCCAATAGCCATGTGAGCTTTACCAGCCAGTCACACTAAGAGTGGCACAAAGGCAGGGAAGGCTTGTGCTTTTAGTTTCTCTGTGACTGTAGTGATAGGGACAAGAGAAATGGCTTTAAGCTGAAAGAGGGGAGATTTTGATTAGACATCAGCAAAAAATTCTTCAGCATGAGGGTGGCAAGACATTGGCACCCCATCCCTGTGCCAGTGATGGGTGCCCATCCCTGGCAGTGTTCAAAGCCAGGTTGGATGGGGCTTTGGGCAACACGGTCTAGTGGAAGGTGTCCATGCCCATGGCAGGGATGATCTTTAAAGTCCCTTCTAACCTAAGGCAGTCTTCTATGATTCCAAGGTTCTATAATTCCAAGGTTCTATGATTCCAAGGTTCTATGATTCCATGAAAGTTGGCTGGAAAAGGATGTAGTGGGGCTTTGTGTATAACTTATTGACAGTCTTGTTAGACACTGCAAAAGAAAGTAATTCCATGTGTAGCAAGATGTTTCCTATGGACTTGTTTCTTCAGGGTGAGCTCCCATGTGGACTTTGTTGTGCCTGTTAAACCATGAGCTCATGCCACAGCTAGTTCCCAAAGCGACTGTGAATAGGATTTTCCTCTTCTACCAGGCAAGCAGCTTTCTGAAAACTGCTGCCGGTTTATGTCCTTTAACCGCTGGATTCTACCAGCCAGTGCTTCCTGGTTCAAAACTGGCAGGGGGGTGGGAAAGGAACAGACTGTTTGTGCTCACCTCGGCTTCATTTCTGTAGGACCCAAGGCTAAAAAAGCAGAAATCTTTATAAATCTTTTTTAAACAAAGTCAGGAATGACCCCCCTCCCCAGCCCAGAGACTGCTGATGCCATGAGAGTGGATCAGCAGTCCATGACATCTGCTATGGGCTCCAGGCTATACCCAGAGAAGGAGTTGGGCAGAATTCTATGTGTGCATCCAAAATCCACACCCAGCTGCTGGGGGTGAGGTTAGGTGCCTCCCCGTTTTATTCCTGTAACATTCTAAGTGCCTGTAAATCACGTTAGATACATGCCCAGAGCTGCCCCAGGCGGATCACACCAGGACCTGGCTCCTGCCCAGGTGTAATAGGCTGCAGAAGGTGTTGCCACACGCATCCTCTGGGATGGTGATGTCTCCAGCACATGCCCAGAACACATCTGGATCAGGTCCCACACTGTGCCTGCCCTGCCCCATTTCTTTTAAAACCAGTGACCTGATTAGATGAGAGCAGACTCACTGAGGCTGTGGTGCTCATAGGACATCTCTATGCCCCAGCTCCCCAGGGTTAGGGCATTCTGGGGCCAACACCTCCCTGTCCTGGGCAGTCAGGAATAGAGGGTTCATGGGGACTAAGGAGGAAGGAGCTGGTGAAGGACCCATAGCCTCACAACCATTGACAGAGGGGAGGGAAGGCCTTGAAGCTGAGCTGCATCCTGCATCAGGACATCATCTAAAATGAGGAGCATGGACAGTGCAGAGCCCTTTCCTCTTGCATGCAGTGGCAGCTGGTTAAAAGTCAGGGATCCTTGTCACTAAATTGGAGAGACATCAATTTGATGAATGGACTACTTTGTGGATAAAGAACTGGCTGGATGGCCACACACAAAGAGTTGTGGTCAATGGCTCAATGTCCAGTTGGAGACCAGTAACGAGTGGTGTCCCTCAGGGATCGGTGTTGGGATCGGTCTTGTTCAACATCTTTGTTGCTGACATGGACAGTGGGTTTGAGTGCACCCTCAGCAAGTTTGCCGATGGCACCAAGCTGTGTGGTTCGGTTGATACGCTGGAGGGAAGGAATGCCATCCAGAGGGACCTTGACACGCTTGTGAGGTGGGCTGATGCCAACCTCATGAAGTTTAACCATGCCAAGTGCAAGGTCCTACACCTGGGTCAGAGCAATCCCAGACACAGCTACAGGCTGGGCAGAGAAGAGATTCAGAGCAGCCCTGCGGAGAAGGACTTGGGGGTGCTGGTTGATGAGAAAATGAACATGAGCCGGCTTCAGTGTGCGCTTGCAGCCCAGAAAGCCAACCGTATCCTGGGCTGCATCAAAAGGAGCGTGACCAGCAGGTCGAAGGAGGTGATCCTGCCCCTCTACTCTGCTCTTGTGAGACCTCACTTGGAGTATTGTGTGCAGTTCTGGTGTCCTCAACATAAAAAGGACATGGAACTGTTGGAACAAGTCCAGAGGAGGGCCACGAGGATGATCAGGGGACTGGAGCACCTCCTGTATGAAGATAGGCTGAGAAAGCTGGGGCTGTTCAACTTGGAAAAGAGAAGGCTGCATGGAGACCTGCTTCCTGCATTTGCTGAACAAGGGGAGATAATGCCCCAGTCAGCTTCATTGCATGGCAGCTCCTGGAGGAGTAAAACCAACTCAGCCACATGAGAATATTGATGGGAAGAGGACCTCTGAAACCACTGTGCTTACCTACATCCCCAGGATAAGTACCCGAGGCCAGCTCTGAAGTCTCTCCAGCTGACAGTGGCCAAAGCTGGGTGTGAACATGGGACTGGCATGGAGCTGGTGTGTTCTGCAGCCCTAGTTGCCCATTATGGGAGCAGATGGGATTCTCTTCAGCTCCCACCCTACTCACAAACACATGTTCTCCCAGGGAAGGCCAGTGCTGATGGAGGATGCGTACACACGAGTGCCTTATCTTAGCCTAAATTTCTAGTTACCCTCTTCAACCCCCCTATCCATGAGTGGAGAATCCCGTTCTTGCATTTTTGCTACTTTCAAGTATATAATTAATGAAACAAATATGCTAAATTTTCCTTCTAGGAATTTCCAATTTTTATTTTGTGGTTTATATGGGAAAATGGCCTTTTCTAAAGTGTTTGGAGTACATGGTCAATGCACAAAGCCCTTGGCACCTTTGCATGCCCTGCATGATGCTCACAGTTGCATGAGGACATGGAGAAAAGTTGGGACTCACCCCATATATACCTTATCATCTGAGGTGCCTCAAAGAGGTGTAAAGCAAAGACACAGGCACTCCCGGAGGCAGAGTCAGACACTGGGGGGCAGATGTCACGTGTGGAGATGCCTTTCTCACCCAGCAATGAAAAGACATGGGGCAACTCTGTCTAACTTGGGCAGCTCAGTTGCAGCCCTGGAGGCAGATGATGGATGGGATGAGACGGGATAGGACAGGATGGGACGGGATGCTAAGGGCCTTGCCTCTTGCACAGTGCTGGCTGCGTCAATGCCACCATCTTTACAGTGGTTCGCCTTACATGCTGTCCTGCTTCCCTTTCCAGGCAATTGTCAGAGGAGAACGCTAACCTTCAAGAGTACGTTGAGAAAGAAGTGGAGGAGAAGAAGAAGCTGAGCAGGACTAATGAAGAGCTCCTCTGGAAGCTGCAGGAGGGAGATGCCGTGAGCCCTGTGAAACTCCCCCCCTCATCACCCACTTCTTTTTATCGGTGCTCATCAGGGAACTCCTCTCCAGCGAAAGTCAGAACCTTGCGGCGATGACTGAGCTCTCAGCGCCAGAGGTTCCCTGCCTTTTATGCATTTCTGATCTGCTAAATGTTACCATCCAAGGAACTATCACCGTCAGCAGGCACCCAGGGCTCATGGCTGCAAGCATGCTCAGTAGCTGCATAGCTTTACACTAGGCAGGGTACTCTTATAGTCCCCTTATAGGAGCTCTTGGTTCTGATGTGTTGACTAGGGTAGCAAGAAAAGATAGCAAAAAGCTAGGACAGCAGAAAGTTAGGATAGCAAAACGTTTAGTTTGAGGTGTTAACGTTTTACCTATGGTTAGAGCCAGGAGTTGGGAAATACTTTATTAACAGTTCATCAGAACGAACTTTTGCTGCAGTATTTCAGGTTAGTTACAAATACAGTTCGAGTTGTGAATATTTCTGTATATGTGTCTGTGTTTATATACATGTACGTACTGTACCTTTATACCTATATATAGACGCACACACATATATATGTAGTTGCAGATGTTCTGAATTGCATTTTTTATATTATTGGATACTACTAAGTGCTGATATATTTTCATTAGTCAGCAGTTTTCTAACTCGTGCCTAAGACTTGCATCTAAACAAAATGCATTTCTGTTCAGCCTCCCAGGAATATTTATACCCAACCTAGAAGAAAGTTACACAGAAGTAGAAGCGCCTTCCAAACGACCACCAAGTGGTACTCTATATAACATGAACACCAGCGACTCTGAAATTCTGAGACAGTACTGCCTTCGAAACCATCACCTTTGCATTGAACACCAGACAAGATACACGTACCATTCGCCGCTTTTTAAATCTTAGCATTGATATTGTTAGTGGAGATAGGCTAGAGGTGAGAAACATGAGGCTTTTAGCAGATTTGATAGAGGTTACTGGTTAATGTGTTTCAATTTTAGTGTCTTTAAATCCTAGCTAGATCTTATCTCGGTTTACCTTGTCCTGGTTTGGATACAATCAAAACCTCTGGCTGTAGGTTCCTCTCCATTTTGATTTACTTCAAGTCCTGTAAGCAAGAAGGAGAAAATAGGTTGTTCATCCTTAACCTTTGCTGGACAAGAGGTTTCCAGTATGGGGATGAGATAATGGGCACCTGCTAGGGCTCTAGCCTCCTCCCAGCTGAAATACCAAACACAGCACAGTGGAATACATGGGCGCAGACGAGGTCAGAATTACTTTCCTTCCACACATATGTGTTATTTCAGATTGCTAAAGCTTACCCAAAGTTGCAGAGCACCTTGAACATTTACGGCAAAGAGTGGCTAAACTACCTTTAACGTCTACCTTTAACTTCCTGCTTAGAAGCAAAGAAATGCTTATGGTGACCCCCACATATGGGGTGGCAAGGCCAACAAGAGGCTGGGGTGGGACAGGCTGCAGGCCCCCATGGGCACTGCTAGCAAGCAAAAAACATCCCTGAGCATAGCTATTAAAACAAAAGGGACCTGCGAGATGCATTTCTATCCAGCCTGGGGCCAAGAGCCTGCATGCATTCCTGCTCCCAGCACCAGGGCCAAAGCAAGCAGGAGATGGTCCCTGCAGCAAACCCCTGTGGTGCAGGAGTGCTCACAGGGTAGCATTGCACAGCGCTGCCATACACTGGTGTAGGAGCTGTGCTTCAGCATTCCTGCGGAGCGCTCAGGATTCACGGACTGCAGCTTAGATCCAGCTTCAATCACTGTCAGTGTCTGTGGCCTGTTCCACAGTGTTAAAAAGAAAAAAAAAATACTTTTTTTTTTCTCTTTTTTAGAGAAATCTATATTTTGTAGCAGCTTTTGCATGATACTGTGATACTGAGTAAACTGAGCATCTTGTTAGAATAGCTCATGCCACACTAATACTGTTGAAACGCGTTACTAGATTTTAGTGTGTCCAGCAAGTACAACCTGAAAGTAAGATAGATACCTAGCACACACATGCACACAAAGCCCCTTCTTGCCAAGTACAATTTTAATCACTTTTATACTTGCTAAATGCACAGATACCTGCAATACTGCATTGCCATGTTTCATCCTGCCAATACAATTCTGATACAATGAGATCATAAGATCATCGGATGATGTGGGTTAGGAGGGACATTAAAGCTCATCCAGTTCCAACCCCCTGCCACAGGCAGGAACACCTTCCACTAGACCAGGGCTGCTCAAAGCCCCACTTGAACACTGCCAGGGATGGGGCAGCCACAGCTTCTCTGGGCACCCTGTGCCAGGGCCTCACCACCCTCACAGGGAAGAATTTCTTCCTAATGTCTAATCTAAATCTACACTCTTTAAATTTAAAACCGCTGCACCTTGTCCTGTCACTACAGGCACTGGTAAAATCCCTTTCAATCTTTCTTTTAAGTCCCTTTTAAGTACTGAAAGGCCACACAATAAGGTCTCCCTGGAGTCCTTCAGGCTGAACAACCTCAGCCTTTCTGAAAACACTCTCAGCCTTTCCTCATACAAAAGGTTTTCCAGCCCTTTGACCATTTTTGTCGCCCTCCTCTGGACCCTCTCCAACAGGTCCTGTGCTGAGGACTCCAGCAGTCCAAGTGATGTAAAGTGGAGTGGAGAGGTAGAATCACCTCCCTCAACCTGCTGGCCACACTGCTTTCGATGCAGCCCAGGATGCAGCTGGGTGAGATGATACAACCAGAGTTGTTCCATGATGCTAAACTAAACTTTCCCATGCTAAACACACTAGAACATACTATTGGTCAATTCATTATTTCCCTCTATTTCTGGTGCTTTCCTTTGTTGGTTTAAATTCATATGCAAGAGATGCTTCCAGCAGTGAATTGGGAGTGGGGCCTTTAAGTTGGGAAAACTGAGACCAATCCCAGCTCCACCTTCATTTGGTATAATTACCAGTCCTTTTCCCATCTAACTTTTGCCTCCCAATCCTGCCTCTCACTAGATTCTTTCTTGGCACAGCCCCAAGGGCCTGCCCAAACACTAGTAAAGCTGCGGGAAGTTTTGCCTGATCAGAAGGGAGGCAGCCACCCACCCCTGGAGGGCTGTGAAGGGTGGTTCCTTCCGGTGCAAGCCCAGAAACATGGACTTTTTCCCCCCAAAAAAAGTTATTCCTTTTTCCTGCTCTCCCTCTGCCATGTCCCCCATTGCCTCTGTGTGCCAGAGTAGCTGTGGAGTGGGGCAGCCGCTCCCAGGGGATGAAGACCCCAGAGTGCATGGCCAAGCCGGGAACCCCTGCTCTTGCCAGGGAGCTGTGACCATGCCATTCCCAGCAGTGTGCGGGCCACATCTCTATCCTTGCTTCCTGGCCATCCCTGCTCAAAGGCAAGCAAGGAGAAGCTTTTGGTTTTGGAGAGCTGGAGGCTTCCCGAATGCCGTAGCCACAGTGGGGGCTTTCCCATTTGGCAGGGTAGCGTGGCCTTTGGCAGGAGAGGGAACGCAGCCAGCTCTAAGCAGAAAAGGGTTTTATTGCCCCTATGTCTTTAGAAGATGCTGTTTGATTTGGTTAATCTTTATTTGATGCGGAAGGCTGCAATAAAACAGCCTGCTGCTGCTCTGGAGCAGCTCCAGAGAGTGGCACTGGGAGCGGGTAACAGCCGTGGGGTAGCAGGAGAGCTGGCATGAGCTGGGGGCATGGGGAGCTTCGGGATAGCTCCGTTCTCCTGTGGGTATGTGCCATTTGGTCCCATTCAAATGGCATCTCCAGTAGCTAAGGGCATGGACAGGACTCAGCGATGCCCAGCGGCAAAGGCTTGTGGTGGTGATAGGCAGGGGGAGGAAAGGAAAAACTATCAAGTGCAAAATCAGGTATTTTATGTCTCTGCACTGATGGTGTTTGTGTCCCATGGACACGCTGAGGAGCCTCTGTACAGTTTCCCATGCAGCAGGGGTTTTGTGGTCCCATTTACTATGTGGCTAATGATGACAGGAAGAGTTTGTATAATTTCAGTTATGATGTACAGATAAGTGTAATATATTCCTGATAATAAATGCATGCGCCAGCACGCATATGGGCTGACGCATATGAACCAGCATGTCCTGCAGCATTTTCTGTATGTCTGTGCACACAGAAACTGGATTAGATGTGAAACCTCACTGAAGGTTACCCCAGTACAGTAAAGACTGAAGCTAGACAGCCATATAAGCCTCGTGACAGCAGGGGGGCTTGGTTGAGTTACACAGCTATGAATAATGGGCTATAAATCAGATCAAAAATCCCATTAATTCCTTTTTCTAAGGGTGCTTCCTGTGCAGTTGGATCTCCTGGGAGACCAGGGGTTGTTGTCTGCAGTGCTTTTATTAAAGTGTCATGCTTCAGTATGTGGCAAGGAGAACATTTCTGCCCATGGCTCAGACATGGCAGCAAATGCGTACCCTCTTCGTGTGCCGGTCTGCTGCTGTTTCAACACACCCTCCCCTTGCCCTGCCCTTCCACTGAGAGCACACATAGTTCCTCAGGCTTTCCCACAAGGATTAAAGAGGAGTCAGGGCACACCCCACCTCGGAATGTGCTCCTGGAAAGTCTGTCACCAGCCCCTGGCTCAACTGGCACAGAGGAAGCTATGGGAAGGACCAAGACTGAGAACAGAAGTAGGGCTCCTGGGGCCACCAACTCATTTACAGCAGGACACACAAAGCAGGATGCAAACAAAGGATGATGTGGTGGCAGGGAGCAGCCAAGACTTCTTCCTGGTTGTGTCAGTGCTGTCCTGCAGATGCTATCCTGGAAAACCCCATCGAAAAGAGCAGAACTCTTCATTCATTACACAGCCCCAGGTTCCCGAGACAACTGACCTTTGCAATGCCAACGAAGTTCACAGCACCTGGGTGAATTTTAGACTAACTGCATGTTTGGGAAGTCCCACCTAATACCTGAACTGGTACCAGAAGACAGAAGAGACTCGCCTCAGTGTCAGCAGCAACAAGCTGCTCAGCACTGAGTATCCGCCCCAGCCTGTGGCAACTCCCCACACCATGTATTGTCCCACCTGCCTCAGCAAATCTGAGTCAGGGCAGAGTTAACGTGAGCAGCTCCCAGAGCAAGTGTCCTCCTGCAGAGACTGGGACAGCCAGCAAGAAGTGGGAACCAGCTGGAAAAGAGGCAGGCTTACAAAGGAGGGCAAACAATAGGCATCATTTATCTGGATACTGAGAAATGTGTTTTAATGCTGTACCACAGAATTACAAGTGAACTTCCAAATTCCAAAAGCATCATTCAGGGGAGACGTTATTTACACTGTCGCCAGGATAAAAAGTAGCCGCACACCAGTGCTGTGCTCTGGGGAAAGGTTCGCATTGTAAAACTTAAGGCTTTAATCGCTACATGAACGTGGTAAAAACCAAAATAAACCCAAAACCTCCAACCCAAACAAAGATTTTAAAAAGATAAAAAAATAGACCTGTTTGCAGAACAAGCATTAAAACTATTTATTACGCCCATAAGAAATTCTGAGAAATCATTAGGAAAATAGACCATCAGACAACAGAAAGTTATTTACACTTTGCTTAATAATTAAAAAATATACAGACTCTTCCATGGCTTCGGTCAGTAACAACCCCTTCGCTGACATACGTGCCCCAAACTCACACTAGGTTTGCCAGCACACTGCCTCGTGGCTGCCAGCAGCTCCTCCTGCTCCCTGTGCCCAGCACTGCTGGAAGGCACAACTGTGCTGCAAGGGAACAAACCCTTTGTTTCCCACTGCTGTCTCAAGCCCACAGGTCACTCTGACGAAGCCAAAGCCCCGCATGGCATGGAGGGGAAGAGGTGTTTCTCGCTGGCCTCAGAGGAACCTCACGTCTTGGAGCACGAGCCAGGAGAAATACCCTGAGAGAAATCGAGGTCCGGCTCTTGCTGGCAGAGACGTTCCAGGATCATGTGTTTTCCAGCTGGGTGTCAGACACCCCACAGGACCCCACTGCAACCGTAACACAGTGTAAGGCAGTCTGGGGAGTCTATGCGGGAGGCTTTGCTGCTGGAGTGGGAAACGGGTGACACACCACAAGCTGAGCAGCAGCAGGCAGAGCAACCGGTGGCACCGACAAAGCAGCTTTGCCTTCAGCTCAATTCTGGGATGCTGGAATGCTGGCATCCCAAATCAGGCTGATGGACCTGCGGAAAGGCGAGGTGGCTGTGAGGAGTAACTGATGGTGCACTGTGTACACAGACATTTAGCCTTAAAGAAGTGCAACTTTTTAATGAGGAAGGAACAGAACCTGCCTGTAAAGTCGGGCCCAGTGGATGTAGTAAGGTTGTTCAAGGGTTTAAAAAGACAGATGCTTTTCTCCCAGGGGCAAGAGGCTTCCTTTGAAAGGGGAGGGTGTTGAGCTGCATGCAGGGGAGAGACTGCAGGGGAGCCTGCTACATGAAAATTGGCACCACTCCTGCTCCTCCTCTCCAAAGCAAGCCCCTCAAGCCTGCAAGAGCTGCACATCATCCTTTACTCATTTGGGCAGGTGACAGCAATGTTCAGTATATATGGCTTTTAGGGGTGGGGGACAGAGAATTTAAGAAATCCCACTGGAATTCATTAGTATATGAAATGCAATCACCAAAGCAGCATATTTTACAAATATAAACATAATATCCTATCGTATTGCTTTCTGGTCTCTGAGACAGTAGGAATGGGGGCAGCACGCAGTGACAGGCACCCTCTGTACACTATGAATAGGAGTTTGTTTTCATGTGGGATAGATGAAGGGTGAGTGTCCACAGTAAGCACTGCCAGTTAAAACTTTACTCTTCCAAAACCTGGCAATAAACAGCAACACGTGGCAGTGCTTTCACCAGCATGGTCCCCTGCAGCCCCCTTACCCTACTGCAGCCAAGCACAAATGGCTCCAAACCGCAGCACTTTGCCTGCAGCACACCCCGGTCCCTGCCATGCTCAGATGGGGCTGGTGGGCATGGGGGCAGCCCCGTACCCCCTCCTGCTGACAGATATCTACCTGACAACCAGCAAAGGCGCTCACTGCACAGACCAGGAGCAAACTCCATCCTGATGGATGGCAAAAGGGCAAACTGAAGCTGAAACCCGGACAGTAATGATTTTTAGTGACCAAAGAAAGCGGTAAGCAAATAAGCAAAAGCTAGTAATTTTTGCACAAACAATTCATTTGGGAGGTGTGGGGGAAAAGCTGTTTTGGCAACAGTTTTCATGGAGAAAGGCTGACTGTCTACATACCCAGATTTGCTGTTTTGACTGGAAGCTGCAGCCTCGATGCTGCCCGCCTCAATCCATCGTGAGCTGGCCATCAGCAGAACCTTCCAACAGCTCACCTGGAGGGCTCCTCTCTACCGAGCAGACTGGGAGCAACTAAATATGCTGAAACAAGGTCAGTCCTTCAGGCCAGAGCCTCCTCCAAAAGATCAGGCAGGCCATTTTTACTATGTCTCTCAGCTTTGGCAAAACCAGATCTATTCTCATGGCAAGCAAATGTATTGCTTCTCTATTCCCACCCCTTCATACAGCAAAATGCTCTGCATCTGCACAAAACATTCCTATAAAAAAATAACTGCATTATTTACAAAGAAAAGCTCAAATGAATGAAAGCCTATTGTCCACAACAGCAAGGTTATAGCAGCAGTTGTGTGTCTTCAAGAGACACCTGGCTTGATCTATGTTACATACAGACATCAGCAGGGAGGTAAAAAAAAATAATACAATAATAAAACCACACCCATTCAGCAAAGTCCTTGATGTTGTCATAGAAGGAGGCAGTCAAATTTGCCTTTCAGCTTACAAAACATACAAGCAAGAGAGGGATGCAGCCAGGAGGCGATGGGGCAGGGGTATGCAGCTCTAATTCCCCGCTTCCTCACTGGTCTACCTCCCAGGTCAAGTCATGGGAAGAGACCAGGATGTTCTCAGGTACAGCTGGACACAGGAGAAGCAGGTAGACAAGAGAGGCAGGGAGACACATACGCTTCCCTGTCACTTTGCAGGGCTGCAGGCTACCTCTACGTGCTTGTATCTGGTGAGTATCAACAAAGAGCCAGAGTGACAGCAGCACCAACCACAAGGAAACTGACGGGTTGAACACACCAAGATGGAACAGTGGGAGATGGAACTAAGGATCCTCACCTTCATTAGCTCTGGGTCTGATACAGGTAATAGCACAAATACCATATCTGCTGACACAGAAGTCTTTAAATTTCTCAGAGAAAAGGCAATTGATGAAAAATGACCCCATCAGAACTTTCCCTTCTACATACTGCTACTATATGCCACAAAGCTCAAATGAAGTTATGGAATATAAATACCAAACCAAATCCCTAGGCAGATAACAAAAATAAGTTAATATTAATAATAAAATATTAATATTAATAATAATTATAAGTTTACATACAGCAAGAAATCTGCATATTCTTAAATCATTTTCTTTGGAGACACGGTTCCAGTCAGAATTCACCCCCATATGGTCACTTCTGAATGTCTTAATTGCTCAGAAGCTGGTACCCAAGGTAGGGAAAAATATCCTCACATTTTTGGTAAAACAGGAAACTTTGCTCCCCTCCGAATTTTCATCTTCTTTCCCTCCCACCACATCTTCAGTGCTTTTTGGAAGGTTCTGGAGTGTATCGACCTTGCCGGTATTTAAATAAAACAGACCTCAACCTAGTGGCTTTTCATTTCTATATTATTCTCTCCCTGCTTAAGACTTTGTATTTGCTGGGGGAGCAAAGGCTTGGCAGATGGTCAAGACCCAGGGACTGGAGCTGGCCCTGACTTCATTTTATAGAGGGAACTGCACTCAAAACGCATCCTGGAAGGCAATGAACACAATGCCTTCACTCACCCCAGTTCCAACCCTGGCAATAAGAGGTCCCCAGTGTACTAGAAGGAACCTAAAATTAAAACTCCTTAGTGGGCAGTAAGGGTATCAAGTGTCTCTTGGGAGACCTGTGAGAGACCACGGTCCAGCCGTGCAACCCAGGAGATGGTCTGTTTCCCCTTTCTGCTGTACCAGGTTAAGTCATGCAGGGGTCTGTTCTTCAGCTCTCCAACTGAACAACAGGGACAAGAGCCTGTCCCTTTGTCAGCAATAGCCATGCTCACAAACAGGTTTAAAGACTGTCCAGTGTTCAGAGGCAGTACTGTGGAGGACAGACACCTAGGAAAGTATCCAGTCAGGTTAGGAGAGGTGATCTGGGATGATGCACCACTGGAAGTGTTTGAGGTTATACTCGACGGGGCTTTGAGCAACCCGATCTAGTCAAAATGTTCCTGGCCATAGAAGGGAAGCTGGAACAGTCTTCAGAGGTCCCTTCCAACCTAAACCATTCTATGATTTGTTTTTCAGTACAAGCTGAAGTGTGAATTGAGAGGCAAGACTGGTTCGGACTAGAAAGGTCCGTAAGATCGTCTAGTTCCAACCCCCTGCCACAGGCAGGGACACCCTGTCCATCCTGGCCTTGAACGCTGACAGGGATGGGGCAGCCACAGCTTTCTTGGGCAGCCTATTCCAGTGCCTCAACACTCTCACAGTAAAGAATTTCTTCCTTATATCCAACCTAAATCTCCCTCCCCTCTTTGTTTGAATTTATATCAGTGATATGACAGGGGCAATGCTCATCTTACTTATGCTTTAACAAGCCTTTTTTGGGGGGGTACTGAATCTGGCTTGGGAAAGCCATTATGCAGAAAATTAAGGAAATGTTTCATCTCCAGCAAAACCAAGGCACTGTCAACCAAACACAGGCCCTGGGCTGAACTCTCATTTCCCACCTTTCACAACAGCCCAGCTCTGGAGATGATCTCCAGCCACAGAGGGAAAGCTCTTCTCAGCAAGTTGGACCCTCGAGCTTAGCAGTGTTTTCTGGGCTGCATACTCTACCAGGACCAAGGAGCCCCTGCACACCCTCACAGCCCTCCCCTGGGCAGGGGGCAGACACCAGGCATTGCTCATGGAAGAAGTTCAAGCCACCGAGGTTCCTCCCATGCTTCCCCTTCTCCAGAGTGAAACGCACTCCACCTGCCAATGTCAATTCAAAGTCTCACAGCCAAATCCTTTGCTAATGCCACCTGGCCAGCACATAAAACTGCTGCAAGGAGAGAAAAACAGGGTAGCGCTTGTTACCAGAGCTGGGCTCCCTTCTACTAGCCACCCCGCCACTGCAGCCACAGTGCTGGTGATTTCCAAGGCGAAGAAGTAGGACAGCTCTTTGGAGACAGCCGCTCTTTTCAAGCCATTCAAGTTCTTGAACTACATAGTTTTATAACAGAAGCTGGCAATCCCTCTGCTGAACATATAAGCAGGAACATCTGTTGGCACTACCTGCGTGCTGGCAAGTGACCATTCACCCAACAAGCAGCAACGGAAAACCCTCCCAGCATTTCACAGCAGCAATGTGCCTTAAAGCATACGAGTATGCAGTTAAGAAAAAGTTAAATACACAAAAACTATGAGATCTGATACTTCAAAGAATGCAAGTCTTGCAGGTGCTTTCTTAACCAGGTGAAAGCCAGTGTCTGGAGAGAACCTTTTCTTGTGCGTACACATGGGGTACAGCTCACATCAGGTGAAGGACGGATCTGCTCTAAACCTGACAGTAGCACTGCAAAATCAGGTAGAGTATCTGTGGGGAGGTAATTCCTGGGGCTACTGAAAGAAAGACCTTGGTGAGGCCTGGTTTCATAGCAGCATTTAAGGTTAACTGGCACACAGAAGCAGTTTTCTTTCTACACACTGGGAAAAAATCAAACACGGAAGAAGGAGGAAGGGAAGCGCATAGCCCCACATTAGCTGAGAGCGCTGCCAGCAGTATGCCAGAGGTGTGGCTTTTTTTCCTTGTGATCCCTTTTAACTGGGCTACTAAGCAGACTGCAAGCTGCAGCAACAGGGCTGGGGAGTCCTGCATTATGCTTCCTTATTCCTGCATCACTGATTAACCAGACATAACCTGGTTCAGGACCCCCACTCGCAAAGCTTCCTTCACTGCAGCCATTCTCCAGTTGCCCATAGCCAAACATGCAGTCATTTACAGCTCTCTGAGCCAGCGTCCGTGTTTCTCTCCACATCTGCTGAGGCAGCATAGGTGGCTTCCACGCTGTGCCATATTCCATAAGTAAAGTAGATGATAAAACCTGTGGAAGCCAAGGGGAGAGGGCACCGTTAGCTCTGCAAGGTAACAGAACCACACTCAGTACAATACAGGTTGCACTAGGAGTAACTTCAGCCAACCTGATGGCTGGCTTCTAGTGGACAGCTACTATCTTCCTTTGGGAAAAAAGCCATTAACACAGGCACCAGTCTTTAAAAGACAATCTATCCCAGCTCCAAAAGGGGGCCCAACTAGAAAAATCTCTCATGTTTTCCAATGAGTCCATTCTGCCCAGAGCTTGCTTTCTTCATTTAGGTACCTACAGCATCCATCCCATCAGCACTCATGCTGATCTTACAAATGTGTTTTTCCATCATCATAAATTCCCTGGGTGTTTCAGGTGATTCAGCCTTCTCCACATGTCTATTGGGAGCATCTTGGGATGCAGCTCAGCTCCTTCAGCTTCAGAAGCACAAAGCCCACCACCTGGACTGCAGTTCAAAACCAGCCAACAAGAAACACTTTGTGGTTTCTTGTTGGCAATAAGACCCATAAGATGGTTCATGGGTTGTTGCTTTATCCTCACAAAGGCTTCAAGACACCTGAATTTAAAACAAGCTTGAGGCACGCTGCCTAAATGCCTTGAGTCATCAAGTTTGCCCAAGGATGGTGAGAGTGCAGAATCCCTCCCTAGAATGCTACAAGGAATTTATGATTAACAAAATCTAGTAATGTTGAACACAGCATTTTTTCTCTAACTCACCTATGAGCATCCAGACTGCAAACCGGATCCATGTGCCAAGGTCTAGCTGCATCATGAGGTAAACATTCACAAAAATACTCACAACAGGAAGAAGGGGCAAAAGAGGTACCTGAAAAAGAAAAGAGGGATATATTACATCCACAGGGATGATTAACAGGCAGGCAAGAATACCGGATCCATTGTAAACAGGAAGTGATGACTGTTACCAACTCTTCATCTACCAGATGTGAGAAAAGGCAAGGTTAGACAAAACCAGAGGACATCAGCCCGCCGTGGGAGAGGGATGTGAACAACGCTGTTCACCTGTTGTAAGAATCTCCTTGTTTTGTGGTCTGGAAGGAGGCAAGAGGGAAATTTTCGCAGCAATGTTAAATATTTGTGGGGGGAAGGAAAGAAGAGGAAAACCAAGGACTTCATCATGACAGGCACCTACTGAAGACCAGGAGAAGAAGGTAAGGAGAATGTCTGAGGAACTTCATCCAGCAGGTACCACAGTAATTAATGCAAATAATCCCAGAGCAGAAGAAAACCAGCAAATATTGCAGCTATCCTAGGAATGCTTTAGTGATCTGAGAATCAAAGAAGAGTAAGACAATAAAGTCAAATTATAACAATAGAAAACTTTGTGAACATCGTAAAGCTAAAAGCAAAGTAAACTTCACTCCTAAGGAAAAAGCAGCTTTACAAGAAGAAACAGGTTTAAGTGTTGCAGTAGCTTTCTTGACTTAAGCATCACAAAAAAAGCCCCCAGCAAAAATGCAAGAAACATTTACAATGAGTATCTGTTCACATCATTAGAGAAAGGGGATGGGCACACAAATTAGAAAGTAGAGGAAGAGTATTTTTCTAATCAGGCTTTGTCACGCCAGGAGGGACAAGTGAGATTTCCCTCAGGGGGTGAGTTATGTATCCAGAGACTGCTGAAGTGATCTCAACCATAGGCAGAGCTCCTGGTACACCTGTAAGGTCTCTAAAGAGTGCAGAAGGGAGACAAATTACGTATTAAAAAGAAATACAGAAAAACAACCGGGAAATAACCAGTCAGCCTTGGATTCCCAGAGACACTTTAGAGAAAAGTCCCTTGAGAGTCAGGTTGTAAATGTCTAACACACCACAAGGAGATAAGAAAGTTACTACAGATTTAGAAGTGACATGGCTCAATCCCACCCCCCCCACTCCCCCAGAAGGCAGTGGCTGAGGGGAAGAGAAGGAGCTAAAACATCTGGAGCATAAGGCAAAGAGATCTCCTTAGAAGTGAGTTCAGAAAATAGTCTAGGTGACAGCTCCTAAATTTTCTGCTCCTGGACATTTCTGTTTCCACTTCTGGGACCATAACCACAAAATGAGCTGCAAACACTACCCTGGGCAATGCTGGCTGGATAAATGATTAAAATCAGAGAATTAACTGAAAAACTGTAATTGAAGAGCAGTCAAAATGAGAGGAGTTTTGAGGATGGCATCAGAATCCAAAACTAACTTAATAAATTGGGGAAATAACCTGAAATCAATGACAAAATATGACTTGCAGGATTATAATGGCAAAAATGCCCCCAAACTTCCCAGTGTTAATACAGAAAGGATGGTGTGCTTGGAAAGGCAGGAAAATGACAAAGTTCCTCATACTTAAGAGTGTTAAACAAAGAATGGACACCCCTTAATCTCCCTGGGGACTAAACAGGATATGAAAGTGCACTTTCTCACAGCATTTTAGCAAGTACCCCTTTGATACTCACACAAAACTTTCTTCTTGGTTTCTCTTTCCCTCTGTATCCATGATCTGACATGGCCCTTCAAATCATCCCTTTTTGTTCTGATCTCTGTCTCTTACGTATTCTATAACCATCTGCTTTCAAAAGCACTGTCCTGCCCTTTCCTCTGGACACATCCCTGCAGCAAGTTCTGCCCTCCCAGCTTGTTCTGGACTTCAGCACCATTTTACGTTTCAAGTCCTCTATTGTCCCCTCTGAGCTGACCCAAGGCTTCCCCTCCTGATGCCCTCCTCTAATCCCCCAGCTAACCCCTTCAGTCCGTCTTTCTGTGCCAAATCTGATTCTGCCCACAGGGCACTGCTGGGTAGTAGGCTTGCCACAATGCTACTTCTGCTACACACTTGAATGTTACAGCAAAGCATCTATGCCAACCTCTGGAGGTTAGACTCCAAGAGGAAACCACACTCAGAGGCTTAGCCTGGCTCTGGTAAGACATTCCTTTTTGCAAGGAGCACAGACTACAAAAGGTTACAGACAAAATAGCTGGAGAGCTCAAACCACTGGCTCTATGGACAGCACTGCACATCATGCCTATATTCTCTGCATGTTCACTTGGCCAGGACCCCTCTTGTGACACAGGTCAACATGTACTTCCTCCTCCAATCACTTCCCACCTCTAGCTACACCTCCCAGGACACTCACCTTAAAGGAGAGCTTGGTTTTGCTTTCAGGCTGTTTCCATATAACAAAGCTGACAACAAGAACAAGGATGGCAGCAATAATCCATATAGCCTTTATCAGAACACTTGGCTCAAGAGCAGTCAAGATACAGCTACCCACAATAAGGAAACCTGTGAAAAGACATCAAAGCATACAGATTCTTTTTTTTTTTAGAAACAGAAAAACAACAACAAACAAACAAACAACCCCCAAACCAAGAAAATCAAAACCACAAGTGAGGAAAGCAGAGTCTGGAAGCTCAGCAAACAAAACAGCAACACATGAAAAGATAACTGTAAGAGATATGCCCTTCTCCCTATATACCCACCCCCTCATCTCTGGGTTTCTTTTCAAGTCATAAATTTAATCTGTAGATATTCAGTTATTTTGGCCGTTACAAGAGCTTATCAAAACCAGGGCAAGAAGGTGAGTTCCCTGCCACAGTGAGTACAAGGATTTACCAGCTGGCTCACTGCCCCAAGCAGTGAACATGCGCCAGCTTCAGTGTGCACTTGCAGCCCAGAAAGCCAACCGTATCCTGGGCTGCATCAAAAGGAGTGTGACCAGCAGGTCGAAGGAGGTGATCCTGCCCTTCTGCTCTGCTCTCGTGAGACCTCACTTGGAGTATTGTGTGCAGTTCTGGTGTCCTCAACATAAAAAGGACATGGATCTGTTGGAACAAGTCCAGAGGAGGCCCATGAGGATGATCAGGGGACTGGAGCACCTCCCATATGAAGACAGGCTGAGAAAGTTGGGGCTGTTCAGCCTGAAGAAGAGAAGGCTGTGTGGAGACCTCATAGCAGCCTTCCAGTATCTGAAGGGGGCCTATAGGGATGCTGGGGAGGAACTCTTCATTAGGGACTGTAGTTGATAGGACAAGGGGTAATGGGTTAAAAATTAAACAGGGGAAGTTTAGACTGGATATAAGGAGGAAATTCTTTCCTGTTAGGGTGGTGAGGCACTGGAATAGGTTGCCCAGGGAAGTGGTGAATGGTCCATCCCTGGCAGTGTTCAAGGCCAGGTTGGATGAGGCCTTGGGTGATATGGTTTAGAGCGAGGTGTCCCTGCCCATGGCGGGGGGGGGGGTTGAAACCTGATGATCCTAAGGTCCTTTCCAACCCTAACTGTTCTATGATTCTAAGCTGCACTGTCCAGTGCTTACCAATGATGAAGGTTGAGATATTCACCACCGAGCCAGAGAATTTGGAAGGGTCCGAATTTGGGGGACACAATATGGCTTTGAGGGAACACTTCTCCTCCTCCTCTGGCAGAAATCCAGCCTGAGACTCACTGGTGCTCACAGACTCATTATTATCTGTCTCCTCTGTTGTCCTAGCCATCTGGTATGCCAAATTAGGCTGCTCTGGCTGATACCTAGGAAAAGGAAAATGAAACAAAGAGCATATTGGTTTGGCACAAGGTACTACAGATAGTCATGGCTATGCCCCAAATCACTCTAACACCAGAACAGGCCCACAGAAGGTCTACACCCTTCTATTTCAGGTGGGAAATTCTCAAAATAATGTAGCATGATGTAAGCAAATATGGCCTGCTGTTATCACCTACAGCTTGGTTGTAGTCAGTGTTTTAAACTGGTCAGTGTTCTCTTCCACAGACCCTACTGACTGTGTAGCCAAAACACGATCAAGTAATAGTGAGGACTACAGAAGGAAGCAGCAGAGGGACAGACACAGTTGTAACCAGGCTGTTGTGTTATCTGTGGCAGTTCAGCTCTTGTGTTTTGGCATGGAGGTGGCTAAGCTAACAGTTCAGCAGATTATCACACCCAGCAACTGCTGATGGTGGTGACATTCCTTGTGTCCCATCCTTCTCCATCCCAGTGTCTTCTGCTAGCTTATCTGCTGCCACATAGGGAAGGAAGAGGTGAACAAAGAATAGGCAGCACCTCACTCAACAGGGCCCTGACAAAAAAACACATGGAACCATAAAGAAAAAACCCACTCTTCCAGCCTCAGCTCTCTTTTACAGGTTTTCTCCATCAATCTCCTGCATAAGCATGATTAAAGCAAAGGGCCATTTTGAAAGACACCTTAAAATCACTTCTGTGGGAATGTGTTTGCAACGAGGGCATCTGTGAAACACAGTAAATTGGGAAATGCAGTAAAATCCTTGGGTCCAGCCACAGCAGGGTAAAAAAGTTGGAAACAACTCAGCTGCTACTTCATTAGGCAGCCAACGGGACAGCCAAATCAGCTGCCCAGGCCACTACAGGACAGGCTGTTAGCTCTGCTAATCTGCAATGGGGAAAATGCTACACTACACAGCAGCTTGCAAAAGCAAATTAAGAAGCCATTTCCAGCCCTAGGGAGAAGAGGAAGCTGGGAAGTCAGAGGAAAAGTAAGATGGACAAGGAATTTTCAGCAAGGATTTTTAAGGGGCAGAGAGGACAGCACAAGCACACAGCAGCCGTATTACAGTACAGTGTTGGCCCTTCACCTGCTGCAAGATAGTTCTTAGTTCAATGCATTTGCTGTGAGCTTGTAAAAAGCCTCCACCTGACTCTGAATGAGTCATGGAACACATAAAGGCATTTTCAGTAACGTGATCTTCAAGTACAGTCATCATGGGTAGAGTACTACATAAGAGTAGTTGTCTGTGAGGTTTCAAGCAGTGAAGATACTCAATTTCCAGCTTAGGCTAGGAAGCTGTGGGAGCTCAGAACTTCTAAAAGCCATTCACTAGGGTAACGATCCTGCAAACACATACTCATCTTTTTTGCTGCTGTTAAGACTTTATCTTGAATCCTCTTCCAAAAGTAAGACAACCTAAAGCTGTAGCACCATTGGGAAGGAGTGGTGACAATGAAGGCATCCAGGATCACACATATCTCACACCCACCCACTGGCATATCTGTCCGGGCATTCAGGGTTGACCACAGCAGGAGCAGCATGGACCGAGCACTAACCAAATTCAGATGACCCCCTTTACAGATCCAAATAGCACAATCTCCCATAAGCTTAAAGAAACAAGTTCTTCCCATTATTGAAGCTATAAATGTTCTTGGTTTTACTGGGTCTATGGAAACCATGAGGGCATCTGACCGCTGTGAGGATTTCTGTCTGTGTGGTACAAGAGAGGCGATTTCTACATCCATACCTTAGTACCAACACGCAGGCTGCCACCAAGGAGTAAGCCAGGAGGGTTCCGATAGACATGAGATCCACAAGATCTTTCAAGTCAAAGAGAAAGGCCATTACAGCTGTAAGAGGAGAAGAAGGTGAGAGAGGGAAGAAAAATCAGTTAACACAGCAGAATATGTGCACTACAGGAGCATTAATGACAACACAACACACGTGTGACTCCCGCTCAGCACTTGGATAGGAGAGCTTGAGCTGAGGAGAGGCACAACTTCGCACATGAACACCCTGAGCTTTGCAGGGTTGCAGTACAGCCTCACTAGCTGGAACCAGAGGAACCATTTGCTACAGTAAATGCCAGCCTGTTTGTCTCATATGTGTATGTTCACCCAACTACCAGCAATAAGCAGGTGTTTAAGCCACAGACTCATTGCTGGAGTCCCCTGGCACAGCCACAGCAACCCTAATGCAACAGTTATCTCCTGGAAGTAGCTAGAGGACAGGAAGCACCTTGCTCCAG
Source organism: Neopsephotus bourkii (assembly GCF_033783945.1). Taxonomy (NCBI): domain Eukaryota; kingdom Metazoa; phylum Chordata; class Aves; order Psittaciformes; family Psittacidae; genus Neopsephotus; species Neopsephotus bourkii. The sequence goes on from NW_026902113.1 coordinate 10,439,172, forward strand.
TGTCTCAGCTCAGCTGGGGCAAAACTAGGCTTGTACATGCAATGGGAACAAGCATCAGGGAGGAAATCTTGAGGTACCATGACTATTATGGAGTTTCCAGACAAAAGTATGGACTACCATCCCTCAAGGATTACCTTAAGGTGCTTACACACCTTTAGCAGGCAACCCCTGGTTGTACAGAACTTTGTACAAAGGCCTTCAGAAGGAGAAGCAAGTGAGTGAAAGACAGATGGCACAGTCAGACATACAGGTGACACCACCAGTCATACGAGCTCACAGCTCATAACGGCAATCTAGTAGCACTCCCCTCCAAAGATGGCAAGTTCTTGTATCAATGTCTAATCTTGCCTTTGCAGGCATCGCAAGGAAGCTGCAAGAAGAGGGTAAGCTGCTCATCCTTGCCATCTGGGAGGTTTAATTCCCATATTCCTGGGGGCTGGGAGAGGAAAGGGAAGAACAGAATGGCTGATTAACAAATACCAGTGCCACTGGGACCATCTGCCTGTCTCCGGCTGCTCTGGCATCTTCTGCCGAGCTGCTACCCACAGGCAGTGCAGTGTCTTCAACCATGCCAGGCCAGCAGCCACAAGGATGCTGGGCACCCCTGGCTGCCATGTTGCAGGGGGTTAATTATTTTTAAGGCAAGCAGAGCACCCAGGGAGCAGATAACAGCAATTCTTGGCATGAGATGGGATGGCAACAATAAGCTCTGAGAAAGATGGACAGCTATTCATGCTCACCCAGCCCCTCCAGTGCACGCCCTGGAAACCCGGAACACTCTCTGGGATATCCTGCTGTGCAATACATCCGATTAATAAGCGGGCTAGAGTCAGGTGGACTTAAATCTGCCCCTGTGAAGAGCTTATGTGTCCTTTTGGCACATTTGCACAAGTCTTCGGATATTACCTGCAACGATTCCTGAAGTCACTGTTGCAATTATTGGAGTTTTTCTTTTCTCATTGACTTTAGCCAAAAATTTAAAGAGAAGTCCATCTTCTGCCATAGCATAAATTATTCGAGGCATTGGAAACATGGAGCCAAGGAGACTAAGGACAAAGAAAGGGGAAATGATCTACTTGTATCACCACCTCCTGGGGAGCACAGGCACACAAATGAAAGCAAGTTTATGGCAGTACAAATACAGAACAGGTGGCTTTCCTTCACTTAAGCTTCTTCTTCAAGGGCTCCCCCTGCACACCCATTACTGATAGCTGGCAACTGAGGTGCAGCTCTAAGAATCTGGATACCCAAACAAGCCGTGGGGCATGAAAACAGCCTGGCTTTCAGGTAGCAAAAAAGCTGTTACTTCTGTGAGCCTCTGTGAGTTGCTTACCTAATTGAATATGTCTAAATTTATCTGAAACAATAGCTTCCAGAGGGCAGAACATGATGTATCTGCCTCCAGCCTGCCCTGCCACCCATCCAGATAGCTGTCCCGCAGACAAACTGGATATGGTGAGCTACATACACTTCAGAAGATGCACCCTTCACTACCTGATACAAGCGTGCTCTCTACTCAGCAGGCCAGGATGTCTTGCAGGCAAACCGTGGTTGCACTGTGGAGTTGCCTCCATGACTTAAGTCACTCTATCCATATTTATATTCCAGAGATGCACCTGCTGGGTCTGCTGCTAAGGTGGGAGTTTCTGAAGTGATACTGGTCATGTGCAACTCTGAAATCACAGGGTGAAATCCTGGTCCTTTTGACATCAATAGGTCTGAATTTCATCCCTGGTTTTGGCTCTTGATGCAGCGGAACACAGTGAAGGCAAAACCCTGACATGCCCCATTTTTTAAAGGAGCTGGAGATATGTGTTTGCCTTGAGAGATGCACACAGGAAGAGCAGAGTCTCACCTCGTAGAAAGCGCACACAAAGAACCAACAGCCACAGCATAATTGGCTCCATCCCAACCCACATATTTAAAGGCATTGGGTAAAGGGCTATTGGTATCCAGCTGGTAGTAAGGCATCATAAGTGTCAGGGCAGCTGACACGCCAAAATAAGCCACAAAGCAGATGAGCAGAGATGCCACAATGCCAATAGGAATGGCCTTCTGAGGGTTTTTTACCTCCTCACCTAGAAGAAAGAAATTTAAACATCAGCTAAACAATGAGCAAGAACTTTTTCCCAGCCTAAGGCATGCTGACCAGGGCTTTCAAAGGCTTCACAGGCAATGAGGTGTTGGATTAAAAACAGTCCTTTCCCCAAAAAGGATTATTTTTACCTCCAATTACTCCTGTTATTCCACTGATGGTACAGTCCCAAGTATTCAAGGATCACACATGATGGGACAGGAAATTACTGTAGGGCAAATCTATGGGTGACCATTTCAGTCAGCGTCTCCACCAGAACTGCTACACACGGAACACACCACCATAGGTGTCCAGTTCAAGAGAGAGGCAGACTTTGCATAGCACCTGGAAATCATACAGATCCTTGAAAAACCCTCTGAAAAAAAGGACTTCCTTTACTTTTTAAGGAAGATTTTTTTGCCAACTAGGCTGGGATGAATATTTTTTAAAAAAATATCAACATTCAGGCACTGATTAATAAAGATTTGAGTCTTCCCTGTTCGACAGAGCTGCCCTTCTCTGAAAGCAAGAAATCCTCAGGTTTCGCTTTCTGGAATGAAAAACCACTAAGCAGAGACCCATACACCTAGAAGTCAAAGGCAAGTGAATGTGTTTCTTCTCCAAGGAGAGGCTCTAGGGCTGGCTGGAGTAATGGAGTCGGCACTTCTCAAGCTCCTTGGAGTAAGAGGCAGTACTGCTTTATCTGTCTTTGTGATAATCTCTTTCTCTGCTCCAGCTTTGAAGCAAGTCAGTTCATGCCAAATGGGAAATTAAGGATAATCCTTCCCTTCTGCAGGGAAGTGAGATTCTTCTTAGCCATGAAAAATAAGACAATGCTGATGATTTCTCTCTCAGAAAGAGAGCCTTTGGACATAAAAACTCCTTCTAACTTTAAGGCACAGATTTAGGCTGCAGACGACTCTGCAGAGGCTCCCTCTTTCTCTGGCTTTTTAAATACTCCAAGCCAGCAGAGTTTCTCCACCTGAAGGCACTGAAGGACCCTCCTTGAGAATAACCTGTTGATTAAAGCCTCACTTGGAGTTAGAGATTCAAACTCCACCAGTTACAGAAGGCATGTGAACCTGAGCCTTCCCTGTTTGCCTAACTGGTAATGTTTTCTGTTTCTGGTTAGTGTCACCAGTGACCACCCATGAGACTGAAGCCTGCAGGCATAGAAGGGAGAAAGCTCATTTTGTGGATTATACCATCTAGCTGCCTGCCAGAACAGCTGAAAGTCAACACTCAGGCACCCAGGGACTTGGACACACTCAGCTCTTTGACTATTAGGAACAGCTGAGCCAAAAGTCTATTCTGGGCTGAGGTTCAGAGAGATGGTGAAAGCAATGCCTTGAATTACTCATTACCTGTGCTGTGCAACATTACTGAAAGCCAATCTACCACCAACCAGGTTCAAAACTGGAATGACGGCACCTTCCCTCTTACCTGTAGTGGCAATACAGTCAAATCCCACGAAAGCATAAAAACACGTGGCTGCCCCTGAGAGGACTCCTTTCAATCCATAGGGCATAAACCCTCCAACACCGTAGAGCTTTTCCTCCTGTGTTTGACTAAAAGGCATGGCACTGAGTTAGAAGTCATCCTGTCTAGGTGGGAGTAATAAAGCTACTCATATATCTCATAACAAAACACAAAGCCGGACTTCAGAAGAACACACTATCCCTTTCATATGCTTGCATACAAATACCATGCAAAATGCTACACCCCTACACAGTGCTGAGCTTGGGACTGGCCTGCAACAGCCTGGGGGATGGATGGAATAAAAATGCTTCATGGTTTGTTCCCACCACCTGTTTTGGGGGCTGGATAAAAATAGCTAAGACAAGGAGAAAACAGCATGCATATTAAAACTCCTCTCCTAGTATCACTGCATGTGTGTAATACACTCATTTAAACATAAGCTTTTGACAAAGCACAACATGCAATTCTGAAAGCTAAAGACTGAGAAACATGTAAACCATGCCCTTTTCACCTAGGATGGACCCAGACAATGTGTAGTAAGTAGATATCAGCGGGCAACACAGGGTATCATGACTGTCTAGAATGTGCACAATTCTGCACTCTCAACCTCAAAATTCCCTGTGCCAAGTTCGCACCACATGCTGGTGACCCTGAGGGAAGAGAGAAGCCTACATCCCTGGTGCTTTGCTGAGCCTCAGCCAAAGTTCACTAAAGTCAACAGGTAAACACATACTGGTCCCAGCGCACTCTGGATCAGGACCCCAGATCCATGTACCTGTGCTGAGTCATGTATAACATACCCTTCAGTTCAAGTACTTAGGTCATTTTTTCAGGGAAAAGCTTTCATAAAGATGAATTAAGACAATTAACATAAATCCCAAATCTGCAAGTCTTATCAGGTGTAAGCATCTGAACTCTCCCATAGAAGCTCCATTAAGACTTATATGAAAACTGACCTGTTACTTGCAGAAACAGCACAATCCAAATGTGGATTACTCCAGAAATAATGATAAAGTAAAGTAAACCCCAGACAGGTTTTACAAAAATAGCAAGTGCTGCAGGTCAAAGAGCTACAGTTACACTTTGAAGCTACTGCACTAATTGCTCCTTGCATGGGAATAGCAGAGAAGAAGTAGAGACCTGTCCTATAGAAGCCTGTTCACAGCAGGCTGAATTTTGCAGAGCGCTTCAATAAGCAGCCTGCACACAAGCTAAAGTTGACCAATGCAACATTTATAAATGTCTTCAGTTTTTGCTAAGCTGTGCTTCCTTGCAGGCCAGCACAAAGGGTTTAGATACTGAGCCAGGACTGAGTTGATGTATGTGGAGATATCTAAAAGCCCTCATTCTGTGTTTTATAGTCTCAAGAAAAAAAATGAACAGCCTTGTATCTCTGGCAACCCTTGCAGGCTCCTTGTAAGAAGACAGGATTTTGGCCAAGTAGCAAAATACCATTAAATTGGATTTGTGATATGCTTTCTGCAACTCATTAAAATAATCTGCGACTTGCCCTTCAGGCTGTACATGAGGAATAAATTCCTTACAAGGAGGATGATGAAATACTGGCACAGATTGCATAGGGAGGTGGTGGATGTGCCAACCCTGGAGACATTCAAGGCCAGATTGGATGTGGTTCTGGGCAACCCGATCTAGTTGAAGATGTCCCTGCTCACTGCAGGGCGGCTGGGCTAGATGATCTTTGAAGGTCCCTTCCAACATAAACTATTCTTTGATTCTGTGATTTTATGATTTTACTGGAGCGCCGGAGCGCCTGGAACAAGGCCTCCAAAAGGTCTAACAATGCCTCAAGGATACTCCCCGTGTCCAAAGAAACTACAAAGCTACACCCAGTCACGGCTTCACTGAGGCACCAGGAAAGCTAGGTGTAGCCTTGGGTAAGACATCCAAAAACCTTTTTTTCTCAAATTTGGATGCTGCATTTGTCATGCGGCTGGAAATGTCAGTCCTAGAGCAGAGCCCACATTGACACAGCCTATCTCCCACCAATTTCATCCCATCAGCACAGCCTGCTTTCAGCAAACACCCACTGAAGCCAGCTGTGCTTCCAAGGCATTTGGCAAAGGAGGGAGAATCCCATTCACTGGTTTTCTAAATCACTCCACAAACTCCCCTATAAAGTTGCATTTGAAAACCTATTAATTTCAGAGCTAAGAACAAAAGATCCAACCTACTTGTCTCCATAAGTGCCATGGCTGGTGTTGTAAATGTCCTGTTCAGTCAGCTGCCAGTTTTTAATAGACCCTTTCACGAAGCCAGAGACCATGACGAAGCCAAGAACAAGGATGTTGATGCAGGTGAACACTTTGTTCACCAAGGCAGATTCCTTCACGCCAAAAATTAAAAGGCCTGGGGAAAAAATGGCATAAGCAGTCAGGTATTTCACTACCAGCAGCAGGCACTGGGGACTTGAAGAGATAGCTCAGAGCTGTTCCTGCTGTGCTCTGCCCAACTTACCACACTTCATTTCTTGACAAAGCCAAGTAGTTCAGGTAGGTCAGGATTAACTCAGAAGCAGGACAAGGACTTCAGCCCTGACATTACTACTGTGGGATGTAACACACCTTCCCACCCAGCATGCCTATGTGGCACATGCCCCTGGTAAAGTGTTTTGCAAACACAGCTAAGCTGTTTCCAGTGCTTTCAATGCCAGTGCTAGTCACCTCATGGCACCATGCTGTGCCAGCTAGCCACAGCCTCAGCTACACCCTGAGACCTGGTGGAAGCCATCCATATGGTTTTTCGTGAAAGAACATTATCGTTAAGGTCTTGACCAAATGCACAAGTTATGAACAATGTTCACTTTCCCTAGAAGCAGGGGAAACTATGGGCAGGGACTGAATCCATGAGGATGGCTACTACTAGTGCTGACGATACAGCAGAAGGTGGCATCTTCGGAAACTTGCTCCCACTCCAATTAGCGGGAGCTTTGTCAGTGAGCTCAGCAAGAGCAGGATTTCAGCTTGTGATCTTAAGAGCATCCATGTGAAGAAAAGCACGTTTACAGGCTTTGATAACCAGCAACTCACTGATGCACAGGTTGGCTTCTCACAACAAGCAGCTCTGGTAACTTGTGTTTGCTCTTCAGGCGTCTGATTTTTGAGAACCCAAGCTTTTAATCCGAATCTAAGAAGGTAGCTGAGGAAGAAGGTAAAAATATTCACACTGGCCTGAGGGAGAAGAGAAGCACAATAGGGTATCCTTACTGCTACTCCAGCAGGCACTTCAAGGAGAGGGAAGCATCCTATGCACTCACCTTTCCTTCTTTTCAAATAGGAAATAAGCTGAGACAGGCACATCAGAGAAGAGTTCGACTGAACTGTGTACCTGGCCCAGGAAAACTTTTGAAGTACCTTGTACAAATCTGAAGCTCAGGACAGTGCAAGCAGAAATAAACTTGTAGTGCTTATTACTGGGACTAAAGCTTATTCAGCAGCTTTTGTAGAAAAGAATGTTTTGCATTTATTAAAATCCAGGGAATTTGAACAATGCAGAGGAGTAAAGCCACTGTCAATCTGTTTGCTTTTATGCCTAGGTAATGCTAAAGTGAGGAGTCCTAAATTTTGTAAATAGTATCTGAGGTGAAAGACCAGATTCTAACTTAAAATCAAAGCAATTCCTATTACATACAAATGAACAAAGAGGAAAATAATTCCAATTCAGATGTAGCCCTGAAAACAGAGGGCTGCTATTGACTTCAGTAGTCCTTGATACAGTCCTAGATCCAAATGCAAACTCAGATGCCGAAGCATCCCATGCTTATGAAACCTGTCCCTGTGAACCCACCTGTGAGATGCTCATCTTGATCAGGGTGGGAAATATTGGCCTAACCTTGTGGGGGTGACACCGCAGCTTCTGTGCTCTGGAAACCACAGGGGTATGCGAGAAGCATAATTTCTTAACTTTGCCTAAATTTGGCTTTGCAAGATCCAGTTAGAGCAGAGGTAACAGTTCAGAAGGATTTTCATTTTAAAATTTTCCAAATCTCTTCAAATTCTGATCAAAACCTTGGCACATTTTTAGAGGAAAAAAAAGGGGACCTGTGTGTTTATCACACATTTATTTCTCTGGAATCTTGCATTCAATGCTGCAAACCGAAGCCTATACATATTTAAAAAAGAACCCAAACCAACAGAGTAGTGAGATGGTTACTGAGTCCTGTCCCATTCCCCCCCCCCTACTTTTCTGGCTCAATGCTCTGCAAATTGGCAGATTACCAAATAGGGAATAAGGTTCCTTGAATGGATTCTTGTGTAATAGGATTTGTGGAGGGCAGGATTAAACTTCCATACCTGACTGAGGATAACAAGTCATCTTTTCTTCCTTATATAAAATTTGACTGAAGGCTTTAAAAGTGGCTCAAAAAATATTGAGAATGCTCCCTTCTAATTAAAAACCTTGTAAACAGGCTATGCCTTGTGTTAACTCCACAGCAACTATATAGGTCAATCCAAAACATGTACCAAAGAAAAAGTTTTCAATATGTTGTCCAAAATACACGAGGACTCTGTGCGAACTCCAAAAGCAATCAACGAAATGACAAAAAGACTTCACAGACCCTTGTGAGGTTTTACCTGTTAGGATGGTGATTATCACCACAGCAAAGATGTCTGGGTATTTTGCCAGCACTCCAGGAGCATCCATCTTCATGTATCTTTTGCAAAACTCTTCAATGTGCTGGCCTATGATCTCATCAAACGTTGCACTCCAGGCTCTGGCCACGCTCGAGGTTCCTGCCAGAGGACAGAAAGGATGTAGATCACCCTTTGTGGTTGACACATGTTCCAAACTGGGATCACCTCACAAGGCTTTTTGCCATGGGGGGCCCAAAGCAACATCGCATGTGCTTCCTGGCTGCTGGGAGCAACCTTTCCTCTGCAGATCCAAGCCCACAGTCTGTATTCAGGCCTGGTATCTGCCTTGGTGGTAACACACACAGGTGATGGGTCTCATGCTCAGATGACAAGATAAAAAAAATCCTTACAGTTTGGCTTCTTAGTAAACCCCAACTTTGCCTTTGCTACTGCATAGACTGACCTTTTCCTTACACCCCCAGCACCCTGAACTTCCCCCCGGCCTGGTAATTTGTTACTAGAGAGGTTCAACTGTCACACTGGCAGAAGTCCCTGGCAGCCCTATGCACTCTGGATCAGGACCCCAGATGCCTGTCCTTGCAGCCCAGGCAGAGGGACCTTGCAGATGCCAGCTGGCCTCCAGAAGCATGACACTGGAGCACCAGAGCACGGATCACAACACTCACCAAGCTCTACAAGCTCTGCACTCCAGCAGGTCTGCTCCAGCCTCCAGAGCTAGAGCATCCAAGCGGGATAAAGATGTAATTTACAGGCTAGCTGAGTGTAGGTCAGCCCACCGCAGGATGGTGGTGATGATCCCAGCAAGCAGTACAACTGCCTGCAGCAAGTGCTTAGACTTACCCCTCCGGGGCTGCTGTTTGCTGTGGTTCCTGAGAGCACCAAACCACGCACAGCTTGCAAGGGTGAGGACTGAACCTGGGGTCTCAGGATGACCAAGACCGGGACATTGTCTGGGCCAGAAGAGTCATTTCAGAGAACTGAAATAGTAACAACGAAGAGCTACCACCAGACAGTGACAGCACTGCGTAAAATAAGTAGGTTTGGGTAATAGCCAACTTCTCCCTCTTCTGCGTGAAAGTAGCTATGATTACTCCCAATGCCTAATACATTACACTATATATAACAGCACCTAATTGCAGGATATAATTACTACTGTACGTAATTACCTAGTTAAAAAAAAAGAGGTTGGTTTGGTTTTATTTGCAGAGCAATTACTCAGAGGACGCCGTCAGGGGCCCCCTTATATCTAGAACAGTTTGTCCTGACACACTCACCTGCAGGCAGGTGCTCACGTCTCAACTCCAGCACAGGCAATCACGTCAGACAGTCTCTGTGCTTAACTACAGCTACAGCCTCTACAGCACTGGTAGGCAATGCCTGCAGCAAAGCTGGGAACACTCACCACCCTAATCCAGCTTTGCAACAGGGGAAAACAGACTCTTCTGTTCATACAAAGTGCACAGGGTGAATTCTTTTAAAGAGGTGGGACATCAGAGCCATCAATTTTATCTTGAACTCCACAAGTTATGGTAAACAGACTATTTCTTTAGTGCTGTTTGGGTTTGGGGTGTTTTTTTGTCCTGGCTCTAATATTTCATGTTCTAGGACAGGAACAATGAGCTCCTGCACATATTATATCACATGCCAGTTCCTTGGATGCCAGTTCCATGTAACTGTAAGCTCTTTATCCTGAACACTCTGCACCAACAGCCTTGAGGGCGTGAAGGGAATCTGACATTTTTCCAACACAGCAGACACCAGGATAAGAGTAACACAGGCACCCAAAGAAGCCTGATCTTACAAACTATGCTGCTATCCTGGACGAAAGCTAAGGCCTCACAGCACACCCATTATACTTACCAATAACATAGGAGAGGATTAAATTCCACCCTGTAACAAAGGCCCACAGCTCACCCACAGTCACATAGCTGTACAGATAAGCTGATCCCGTCTTAGGAACCCGAGCACCAAATTCTCCGTAGCAGAGTCCAGCCAGCACTGAAGCCAAGGCAGCAATCAAGAAGGAGATAACGATGGCAGGTCCCGCATTTTCCCGTGCCACGGCTCCAGCCAGTACATAGACACCTGCACCCAAAGTGCTGCCTACACCCAGAGCCACTAAGTCAAACGTGTTGAGGCATCGCGAGAGCCGACTGTCTTCTCGAGTGCAGTCCACATTTTTCCGGCGAAGAAGCTGGTTTCCAAAATTGATGATTTTCTGACACTCCATCTTTGTGTCTGGGCCTGCAAGAAAGACACTGCCATCATTACCTCGACCAGGATACTGCAAAACAGCATCACTGCACAGGTACACTGCTACAGCTCTGCTCCATTTCAACAAATGAAGCTTCCCAAGTTCCACATTTTTACATGACAAAATGTTTTCTTTAGTATTTCACCTAGGCTTAGCACAGAGAATTAAAACAGACAAAACCAAAGTGCTTTCTGCTTCCTGCTCCCTGTCACACTGCAAAACCTGTGCGATCCCAGGAGAGACGCAGCACTCCACCCCAGCTCCCACCCCGCTCCACTACCACCCAGTCCACAGACAAGTGGGCAAGCCAAGAACACAAATCCCATCATTTGGATTTCAGAGCAGCTCTCCTGGACCAGAATGTATAAAGAAGTAGAAAGAGAGAGATGTACTTTTAAAAAGAGATATATTTTTTAAGTCTCAGGGTGAACGAAGTATTACATCCCAGAATGAGGCATCACATATGCTACTACTGTCCCTGGAACACAACACAACCACATGCTGCAGTCAGTGACACCAGCTGCAATCAAACAGACCTGCTAGGACATTTCCCCCCTTCAAGCTGCAGCCACAGGCAGTAGCACAAGCTGCTGTGGCCTTCAGCTGTGCAGGCCGAAACAGGTATCATTCAGGAAAATGGATACGCAGAATCGAGTTTTAACTCTGTTACATCAAGCAAAGGCTCAAGCAACAACTGAAGTGAGTGCACAGCAGAGCTCCCTGAACCACCCTGTCCCACGCAGGACAGCACCATTGCAGGGTCCCACTTCAGGAACTGCACTATTCCTGTGTATGGACCCACTGACATGGCCAAGCAACAATGTGTGCCAGCATCAGCACACGTGCAGTTCATATGCAGCTCACCTGCTTGGGACTTTATGGTGCGATTAGCAGCAGGGAAAGCAAATCCCTCTGTGTGGAGGGATCCCTTAAGCAATCCTTCCAGAGTCTTTCTTCCCATGAGACACGTATCTTGCAGTGCTACACCAAGGGAAGGTTTTGCTGTGCAACTCATCAAGCCTACAAACTGGCCCATCTGTACAGGTAGATGCAGACAGTAACAGCACCCGTTAAAAGCTACAATCAAACCAGGACAGCGAGCAGTGGGGTCATCTCCTCCAGGCACATCTGCGGAACCAGTGCTGTTAGGGAGTCTGTCCCTTTAAGATTTATGTCCTTGCACACAGCACAGGTATAGAAGCTTTGTCTTACTCTTTCTGGAAACAATTAAGTTTGGTGCTTCAAAACTGTCCTTCCCTTTAGAGAGTATCTAGAGGGCTCCTCCTCACCTGAATCCATGAGCACAGCAGGAGAAGGAGTTTTTTCCTTTTTACACTGCTGAGTCTAACCCCAGTTGTCACAGGCAACCATGGCGTAACATCACACCTTCCCTTCAAAATCTCCATCTGCCTTAACTCTGCTGTTGGAAAGCTCCACCAACACTCTGATACTCTCAAGCCAAATAGGCAGCGTTTACACACATGATCCTGTGCCAAGAATGGTCTTTCCCCACTTGGGTCATTACACCAATGTATCTTTAGAGATAAGTCATAACCTCAGACTTCATATTACAAAGGAAAGGGATCTAAGCCCCAAAGACATGGACAGTCCCTTGCCCTGTGTGCAGCTGTTCTCTGAACCACCCTCTGAGCAGCAGTATATCCCATTAGCACCCTTGTACTTGTTGCATCAAGAGGAACCATCAGAAGAAGCAACAAAAGCATCCCAAGAGCAACCGGTAAGGGCCCCAATCCTTTACTGGTGTCTGCTTTCCTCTCCAAGTCCTCTCTTCATCCTTTGTGCCCTGTGCAGTTTCCTGCTGTCCTGGGTTCAGCAGTAGCAGTCATTTTTCTCCTTCTTAGTAGCTGCTGCAGTGCTGTGGTTTTGACTTTCAGCCTGGGAACAGCGCTGATAACACCGATGTTTTTAGTTGATGCTCAGTAATGTTTACTCTGACCAAGGACTTTCTGAGTCTCATGCTCTGCCAGGGAGGAGGGGAAGCCGTGAGGAAGAAGAGACAGGACACCTGACCCAAACTAGCCAAGAGGTATTCCATACCACAGCACCTCATAGCCACTATATAAACTGGGGGGCAGTTACCGGAAGGGCTAGTTCACTGCTCGGTCAGGCTGGGTATCAGTCGGCGGGTGGTGATCAGTTGTATTCTCTTCCCTTTTTATTTCCTTTATCATTGTTATTATTGGTGGTAGCAGTAGCAGTTTGTGTTATACCTTAGTTACTGGACTGTTCTTATCTGAACCCATGGAAGTTACATTCTTTCGATTCCCCTCCCCATCCCTCCAGGAGCAGGGGGAAGGGGGGGAGTGAGAGAGCGACTGCGTGGTTCTGATTTACGGCTAGGCTTAAACCACTACACCTACCAGTTCTCATCTTAAACAACCTGGGGTGTGGCACTGCATCAGGAGTTTTACTCAAGATAAAGGAGAGCTATCACTCTTCCTTTTAATCCTAAAAGTAGAAAAACCCACAATAGTCTGCCAGCTTCCCTGTGCCTCTTATCAAATAAAACTGTCAAGTGAATCTGCCCTTCTTTCATAAGTAAACTCACTTATCTCTTGGCTCTTCTCCAATCAATGGGCACCACCTCCTGTGACAGGGGTTTCACTTTGCTGGATTACCAGATCATGCCCCGGTTCTTTCTGATTACCTGTCCCTAACCCTCCTATGTGCTGCTCCCACTAACTGCAGCCATTTTCCTCAGCCCACACTCTGCCATCCCACCTTCATCCCAGCATCATCATACTCATTCAGAATTGGGCAACTGGATAATATGATGCTCTCCTCAGGCAGGATGTTTTCATAGGACCTGCTGGATTACTCCTAATTCACATACACAGAAAAATACGTTCTTCATCTTGCATGGGCCTCCAATGGAGCAAGCCTAACACTTGTGACAAGCACCAACAAGCTTTCAATGTCCCTACAGAGCCATACTCCAACCAAAGATGACAGGCAACCGAAGCCAGAGTAACAGAGCTGGTGCTGACAGCAGCCTACCCTACTTCTACAAACCAGATTTGGCTCCAGACACCAAAATCTCTACTTGAGTAGAACTAGATGTCATCTTCCATCTCAGACTGCATCCTGTAGCTCCAAGAAGCCCCAGCCTGACATTGACACTGTAGCATTTAGCCAAGCTTTGGTAGCAGGGCCTTAAAATGTTTCTTCACTAATTATGGAAAAGGAGAAAGGTTCTTTTATTTAGATGCAATGTTGGAGTGAGACTTTCACTCTCCAGTGAATAGTGCCTTGTATACCAATAATGGGCCAGTAGTATACAGCACACTCTAACATCAACAGTATGCTGAGAATAATGTTTAGGCAAAAACATTACTAAATGCAATTTACAGTATGGCCAAGTGAGACTGGTACTTCATCAGCTCTGGCTGAAACCCAGTGTAAAGATGGGAAAATACATGCTAAGAAACTTAATTGAGTAAGCTCTTAAACCCAATGCTTCAACTTTGCCACCACAGCATTAACTACAAAATAAAAAATCCTCTTCACTTTTCCAAGACACCAATCGTAAGCCCTAGCTTAAGTCCCTTTCTCTTGGCTTTATGCTAACTCCCCTACTATGAAAAAGTAATTACAACTGCAGGAACAAGGCTGAAGATTTACAAGTCTTACTGTGTTAGGAATTTTCTCCTCCACCAGCAGTTCTCAGACATTCTCCTGAGAGACATGGATTTAGACTAATGAAGAAAGGCAGGTTTCAGGCCAATCTTATAAAATCTTATTTGATGAACCATGGGAACTCCCAGCTCACACAGAGAAGGGAAACTATCTTCTCCCTTCAGTAAGCAGACAGACCTCTTCACCCAAGTGAATTCATGTCAGTTCACCCACGCAGTCTCTTCAACTCTACTCAATCCTGTCAGCCAGGATTGCTTTCATTGGACACCCGCCCCCTCCCCAAAGCAGGGACAAGGCAGTCCTGAACTTTGAACTGGGATAAGGTGACACGGAGAGCACTGCACTGGAGCATCCCCTATGAATTTCAGTGCTTCCTAGGACAATACAAGTCCTAGGCTTTGCCTAACTCCCACCTGAGTGATGCAGAGGTTCCACTAGTATCTGTGTCCTATGAAGACCACAGTAATTAGGCTAACTCATCCACCACTGCCTGGCAGTGGTGGTGGTGGTTTACATTCAGTCTGGAGCTCCAGAAAACGGGGAGGATCCCAGTACTGTGTACCAAGAAAAAATGCTACAAAAAGGACAAAAAAAGCCCTCCAAAACAAAGAAATCCTTGCCATAAACTGCAGCCAACTATGAACAGGATACCCACAGGAAATGTGTTAATGGATTTATTTTCCGAAGTTGGTGTGAAAGACCAGTTTAACTCAGACCAAACTCTGGATTTCAGGACAAACATGGGTTTATTCTGCACTACAGAAACATCAAGAAATGCCACAAGACTGGTGAAAAAGTTTACTGCTTGCTAAGTCAATATTCATAGCAGGGTTTAGACATTCAAGGGCCTGAACAGAGGAGTTAGAAGCAACACAGAATACAGTGATGTCCCAGCTGAGGCTGTTAATAAAGACACAAAATGGAAAGGAGGTAGAGAGATGCCCCAGCTCAGAAAAAAGCAAGATCCACGGAGGTCTGAAGGGATGCAGTGCCAGGGCTTGCCTGCCCTTTGCACAGAGTCCCTGGGTAGGCCCAGATGGACCACTCGGACTGAGCTGGACCAACCACAGAAGACCAGAGAAGAGATCTTTCTAAGACATTTCACCATGCACAAGGTCCGGGCCTCCCCAAACCGCAGTGACTTACCCATTATTTTGTGTTCCTCAGGGTTTACACCTCTGAGCTGACATCAGTGTTGCTGAGCATACTGGGTTTCATCCTACCAGGTGCTGAGCGTTTTTTACATGGAAAATCCAGGTGAAGGAGAAGTGATTCAGAGCAGCCCTGTGGAGGACTTGGAGATGCTCGTTGATGAGAAACTCAACATGAGCTGGTTTCAGTGTGCGCTCACAGCCAAGAAACCAACCATGTCCTGGGCTGCATCAAAAGGAGTGTGACCAGCAGGTCAAAGGAGGTGATCCTGCCCCTCTACTCTGCTCTCGTGAAACCTCACCTGGAGTACTGTGTGCAGTTCTGGTGTCCTTAGCATAAGGACATGGAGCTGTTGGAACAAGTCCAGAGGAGGGCCACAAGGATGATCAGGGGGCTTGAGCACCTCCTGTATGAAGACAGGCTGAGAAAGTTGGGGTTGTTCAGCCTGGAGAACAGAAGGCTGTGTGGATACCTCATAGCAGCCTTCCAATATCTGAAGGGGGCCTATAGGGATGCTGGAGACGGACTCTTCATCAGGGACTGCAGTGACAGGACAAGGGGTAATGGGTTCAAAATTAAAGGGGGCAGCTCAGGTTAGATATAAGGAAGTTCTTTACTGTGAGGTCGGTGAGGAACTGGAACAGGCTGCTCAAGGATGTGGTAAATGCTCCATCCCTGGCAGTGTTCAAGGCCAGGCTGGACAGAACGTTGGGCAACATCGTCTAGGGTGAGGAGGCCCCGCCTGTGGCATGGAGGTTGGAACTACATGATCTTACTGTCCTTTCCAACCCAAACCATTCTATGACCAATGTGGGGGTTTCTATCATGCCCACACAATGGCAATGGGGCTAGCCTTAAGAGCCTGATAGTACTAATGATACACCTGCTTGCAGTGCATATGTGACCCACTGCCCTATGTATCACAAAGTGCCACAGACAATGTGCTCTGTGGGAAACAGAAGCAAAAGGCAGAGGTCAGGCTGTGCAGTGTGACATTATCCTTGTATAGGAAGTGCCTCCAGGTAGAGGTGGATCAAGGCTCCCCACGGTTGAGAGCTGCACTCAAGATCTAGATAGTAACTTAGTCCTGCCCAAAAAGCATGCTCAAAAAGTCTGAGCATCTGTGTTGTGAATAAAATACCTCCTAACAACATGCAGGTAAAAGACAGGGCACAGTGCCCGCACTGCAGCCATGTTCTGCATTGCTCATACACAGCGCAGTCCTTCATCTCACAGGTGACTGATCTTCATCCTAAACATCTCTCAAATGGTTTTGTTGCTTTTGAAACAGCAGGTACAAAATCAACCTTTCGCTTTCAATTATTTTCACCATAGCTTGGCAAAGAGACCTTCAATAAAAGACAGGTGGGATTTTTTGTCAGGAGAACAATCTTTTGGTTTAGTACTATGCAGTACAGAGGCCATTCATTACACCTCTGCCCAAAACCTTTCCTCTGATATCATTTGTTATCTTTGCAATTGTATCAAAGGTCGATTTTCACTGAGATTATTATTTTTCCCTCCTTAGAAGCTGGATCCGGCTGTGACCTCACTTTCTGAAACAGGCGTTCTTGCCTTTGAAGTAAGGAAATATGTTTCAGGCTGGTTCCTCTCACTCCCACTCCCAACCATACTTGAAACGATGAGCCTTTTTTTGAATGTACTCAGTATTCCTGTAGCATAACACAGTCCTGACCACATAAAACAATATAAATTATTCCAGGAACGCCACCAGGTTGTACATAACCACCTTCAAGCTGAGGAAACTTGATCTGAATTCTAGAAACACTGATCTGAATTATAGATTAGCTTTGCTCTGCACACACCTAGCTCTCACCCCTGCTTCAGCTCCAGTTTCTCTGATGAGAAACACTGCAAGCCCTGGCTGCTCAGGCCCTGGGTAGGAAATGGCTTCACTCCAAGACTTTGGGCACCTTCAGGAGCAGAGGAGGCACCTTCAGGTTTCAGCAGGAGCCGACGGCTTTGAGACCAGCGGGAAGCAATGACACACCTAGATAACCTAGCAGGGTGTACTCTGGGGCAGGGGCCACATCCTTGGGTGAAATCCTGTCCCACTGAAGTCAATGGCAAAGCTCCCACCAACTTCAATAGGGTCTAAATTCCACCTACTGCTACTGGTCCTTGTCTTTTATTTAAAGTGCATTTTATGTTTGTTACTTTTGTTCCCTGTCCAAATTCTTGTTCCTTGACTGCATTGTATTTTCAAATAAAATAAGATATTCTTCCTCCTCTTATCTAATGGTTAACACACCTATTATATCAGGTTGATAGATTTCCTTCCCGATTAACAACATTCTAAAAAGGGACATTCTCCAAAACAATCCCATAAGAAAATAAGCAATCTTGCATCTGGTTAACTGCAAAACGTAAACTATAACAAACATCTGTGCTGCGAAACATAAAACACCACGTGTAAAAACAAGCTGACAGGGCACCATTTTACATAAGCAGTACTATCACTTCCCAAACAATTACATTTTGTTTCAGCTTCTGAAAAACCACTCCTTACCAATTTCAAGGCCTTGCTGCTTCTGAGAATTTTCTTCTTCTGCTTGCAGAATTAAGGACAGAACAAGGAGTTTTCTACCAGACAGGAGAAAACCCAAGCCTGATCCTGCTGCAAGCCCCATGAACTCCCAGGCACCACCTCAGAGGAAGCAAGAGCAGAAATTCTCACTCAACATTGTCCCATATATGCTTGTATCCATTTTGAAACCCCTAATGCCATCAGTACCCTTCTCAAGGGTGATGTCCTCTGGACAGTCATTTTCTCTCAGCATCCTTTCAGTCTTCAACAAATGGATCCCCCAAACAGTTGTGCCATCAGTGCTACTAGCTTGCAGAACAAAAATCTTGTGCTTATGCCACACTGGTATGTTGGCAAAAAATGCGGAATGGGTCTTCTCTATTTTTAGTTTAAAAATGGGTCAGCTCACTGAAAAAGCATGTAGTGGTGGTGCCAACTTTTTGGTCACCAAACCGATAACAAACCTACTGGGAAGCCCTTTGCAGAGGGCTGATTTTGGTACTTCCATCCCTAAGGGGGGATGGACATTCCCATTCAAATGGACATCTGCATTTGCCAAGATATCGCCAGAGAGGCACCTTCAGCACCGCAGCGTGGGGAGACGGCAACGCCCAGCAGCCTGGTTCCTGAGCCCCCAGAGCCACCATGGGCGCCCCAAGCCCTCCCCGCGCCCTGACCAGGATCCAGCAGCGCCGCTCACCCCGCAGCGCACTCTCAGGGGCGGCGCAGCAGGGACGGCACCGCCCCGAGCGGTAAACACGGCCCGGGAGCGGGCAGGTGAGGGGCAGGGCCCGGCCCCCGGCAGCCCGCAGCGGGGAGCGCAGCCCGCGCTCAGCCGGACACTGCTCCGGGACGGCAGCCTCGTGGCAGGAAGCAACCGCAGTCCGCTCTGCTGGCCAGGGGGGACGTGGCGACACGCACACAGGTCCCTCATACACGTGCCGCTGTCCCGGCGTCTGGCTGTGCCAGAGCCTGCCGGCGATGTTCAATATTCGATATTCTGTTAAACGAATAAGGGAATCTGAGCAGGAGATTGACTGGTGGATGCGTACTCTACCATCCCCAAGAGAAGCAAGCCTTTTCAATCCTTGGAGAAGGCAGGAAGCAGGTCAGCAAAACCCCCACCTTAAGACTTCCAGAGGGCTGACTTTGGCCTGTTTAGGACACTGGTTGGTAGAATTCCTTGGGAAACATTACTGAGGGACAAAGGGGTCCAGGAAGGCTGGACACTCTTCAAGAATTACATTCTGGAGGTGTGGGAGCAGGCAGTCCCTATGTGCCAACAATCAGACCTGCAGGGAAGAGACCAGCCTGGCTGAACAGAGAGATAGTGCTGGAACTCAGGGAAAAAGAGAGAATTTATCACTTGTGGAAGAAGGAGCCATCGCCCCATGAAAAATACCAGGATGTTGTCAGGTTATGTAGAGAGAAAGTTAGGTTGACAAAGGCACTGACTCAACTGTGATAGAATAGAGAGGTAAAAGATTAGCAAATACTTTTACAAATATATTAGCAATAAAAGGAGGGCCAAGGAGAACCTCCACTCTCTACTGGATACCAGAGGAAACCTAGTGACTGAGGATGAGGAAAAAGCTGGGGTACTTAATGCCACCTTTGCCTCAGTCTTTTAAGTCATGCCAGCCATCCTCAAGCTACTTGGTTCCCTGAGTTGGATGGCAGAGATGGGGAGCTGGTTGAAGTCTCCCTAATCAAGGAAGCAATGGTGAGCAACCTCTTGCTCCACTTAGATGTATACAAGTCTATGGGGCCAGATGGGTTCAACCCAAGCATGGTGAAGGAGCTGGCAGAAGAGGTCACTAAGCCACTCTCTGTTATCTATCGGCATCCTGGACTAGCAGGCAGGTCCCAGAGGACCGGAGGTTGGCCAATGTGATGTCTCTCTACAGAAAGGACAGGAAATAAGACCCTGGAAACTACAGGCCTGTCAGGCTGAGCTCAGCGCTGGGGAAGGACATGGAGCAGATGATCCTAAGTGAGGTGATAAAGCATGTGCAGGAAAACTGAGGGATCAGGCCCAGTCAGCATGGGGTCATGTAGGGCAGGTCCTGCTTGACCAACCTGATCTCATATTATACGGTGACCCGTCTGGTTGGTGAGGCAAAGACTGTGGTCATTGACCCTCACTATTTTACACTGTCTCTGGCAGCGTTCTCTTGGGAAGTTTTCTTTTCATTGCCTGGATAGGTATATTCTTTGCTGGGTTGGAAACTGGCTGGATCACCAAGCCCAAAGAGTGGTGGTAAATGGCATCACATATAGTTAGCGACCAGTCACTAATGGTGTCTCAGTGTTAGGGCCAGTGTTGTTTATTATCTTCACTGATGATCTGTATGAGGGGATTGAGTGCACCCTCAGTAAACTCATGAGCACCACTAAGTTGGATGGGAGTGTTGATCTGCTAGAGGATAGGAAGGCTCTACAGAGAGATCTGGACAGGCTGGATGGATGGGCTGTGGCTAGTGGTATGAGGTTCAACAAGGCAAAGTGGCAGGTCCTGCATTTGGGTCACAATAACCCCATGCAATGCTACACACCTGGGGAAGACTGACTTGAAAGCAGCTGCATTATACATTTCAACCTACTTCTCTGAGCACGTGTAGTACCTTCTCTCCCCATGTTATTTACCTAGAACAAGAAACTTCGAAGTATAGTAAGCTCTGCTGCTACTAGACTTTTTAAGCAACAGCAGGAAGTAAACAAACTGGTTGCAAGTATTCTGCTTAGCTCCATTGTACTGGGACTTGGAAAAAAAAGTACTAGTGGCTTTAAAGGAAAATAACTGAAACAAATTGCAATTAACATTTCTCCCCAAGAGTCTGAACAGCAGCATGAAAAGCAAAGAGCAGCTGTTATGCTTTTGATGGTGTCCTGCATCATGCTGTTCTGCTCTCCGGGTATTTCCTTCAAAGGAAAAAGGAGGTTCAAAAGCACTCCAACATCTATGATGGTTTATCTGGAGCAGCCAAAGCACAACAGTGTGGCTTCATCACTTACACGTTTCCTTGGCGGATATCCTTGTATTTCTTCTTGTGCCAATCAGGTTATGAGGGATAGGATTGCTCTTGACCAGCTTCAGCCAACTCCAAAGCAAACATTTGGGTTTAGGGTATCATCTCCTCTCGCTCTGTAACCAACAGAGCGAAGACAGGCACCTCCAGGTATAAATTTACCCCTTCAAAGGGGAGATGGGAGGAATGACCCTCCAGAGACATCCACCTTCCCTTGCTACTGCAGGGCTCTAGCAGACATCTATGAAAACTCCACCAGACCACCTCTCAAGACAGAAGCCAGACTGAACCTCGAGCCAGCAGAAGCAAAAGGCACCTCAATGAATTCTGACCTATCTTTCTGCAGACAGTTAGCAGAAAGGTGTGGAAGTCTCTGGTCTTTGGGGCTTTAGCAACTCAGAAATCCACTTCCCTCACAAAAGCAATGAGGCCTCCTTACATTTGTCTTTCTCAAAAATAAGAGCACTTTCTGAACAAAGCTTCAAAGGTCTGGATTTCAAGACTGCCCAAGCACTGATCCCAGTGCCTTCAGAGCAAAGCATGAACATTTTGCTTCCACTTTTCTCCCATTGCTTAACTGTCAAGTTTTTCATTCTATTGCTTGTGTTGGTACCCTTCCTGAAATGAAAAGATGCTAGAGGTCAAATTCCTACTCTAGTATCACAGAGCTTCTCATTTCCAAAATCCCAACAAATGCCTACTGTTTTTTTACTCCAAGATGTGGTACTTCCACCCTAATCCATAATTCAGCTCCTTGAATTCTGAGTGTTGCACTTTCTTCTTGCTGAGGGTGCCAGAACATTTTGCTTTTTTCTTCCAGCAGACAGCACAGCCAGAAAGGTCCTGCCTAACACACCTGTATTCAGCATGGTCAGACATACAATGGTACTGGCACCTTTTCACTTGAAACCTGATTCAGCAAAGTTCAGCTAGTAATTGGAATACACTTTTAAATACCTGGTTTGAACACTTTCCTTTCTATACAGTATCCACATGCCTTTATTCAATACACTGCTTACATATCTTTTTCTTCCACAGTGACCACTATACATTGTCTGTATCTCTTAACAGCTACATGGTTCTTGAAAATAACCTGCAAAGAAACCACTGCCACTGTTGTAGGTGAAATAAGAAAGACACGGAGTTGATTTTGGTTTTGATTTTCTTTATGATGTGCTCTCAACTTTCGGAAGCTCTAAGCACACAAACCAGTCTGATGCACAGACTGCCACTGCAAAGTAAGACAGAGTATCTTCACAACACATATGCTACAGGTCACCCTGTTTTGTGAACCTTTTTGTAAGGATAAAAACAAGCAGCACAGCATGCAGCAGCATCCTTTGCTTGGGATTATCTCATATGGGTCATCAAACAGCTGGCAGGCAATATGCAACTCCGAGTGAAGTTTAATCAGCAGCCTAAGGCTGAAAGGCTATTCTGGTTACCCAAGCCAACTAATCCCCTCTGGAATATCTTCTAAAGATATGTCACATCTACTTTGCTTTATAAGAGTCACTTCAGCAAAATAACCTAGTTCTCCAACCTCAACAGCACAGTTTTTTCAACTAGTTTAACAATATTTCACCTGATGAAGTCAAGCTTTTCCTCAGCTTAAGGAAACAGTTCACTAATTAAATCACAGGAATCTTTTGTACAGTATATTTACTGCTGCCACATACATGTCCAAATAAATCTCCAACAGTGGAATTCCCAAATGAAACTACTACTAGTATTACCAGTAGTCTGATTTTGTTATTGTTTACAGCTTGTATTTTTTTTTCCCCTCCTATTTTGCAGAATGGGTTTTGTTTACTGACTCCAGATTTCACAGCAGAGCCTTCTGTTCATCCACCATCCATAGAGTTACCACCTCCCGATCCTACTCCAGAAGCAGTCTGGGGAAGCAGATCCCTTGGATGCAAGTTCTCCCAAGCCCTGATCTCAGTATGCTTCACCCATAAAATTAAAAGGTGATTTTGCATGGTACTTCTTTTATTGCAATGGAACATGAACTAAACTACATCCCACAAATACCCCACAGCCAAAGTAAATTCAACTTTGGTTTAATCAAACCACTGAACTGACATGGTCCACTGCAAACACATAGAGCAGCACCAGTGTAGACACTGGTTTTCTTACTGTTCCAAGTGCACTGGCTGCAAAGGTAAGTGTCCCCAAATGCCTGGGACACCACTGCCTTCCACCTCCCAGGCATCATCACCTCTGCATGGAGCACTAAACTGTGCAGCATTCAGATGACCTCACTCAAACACTGCTAACTCATTAGCAAATATCTTCTAGACATGCCATACTATTTGCCAGATGAAATTTCAAAGAACCTAGCTGCTAACTCAGGTTAGACCTGGCAAAGTAAGACAGTTAGGCTTACGCACAGCCAGGAATAACAGTATGGGTCACAGCACACATGGATGTTGATTTTGAGAACACCTTCTCATTTGACAGAATGGGTTCCAGGAATAAATAAATGATACGGTACAGAGGATTTTAACTGCCTGCCTGAATCAGTACCAGGGACAAACCCACTAAAATAAAAAGCTCATTGTTCAATTTCTTTTTGCCTTTTTTTTTTTTTTAGAACTCCAGGGCAGCTTATAGTAAATTTTCAGATGTGGCTCAATATAGTGGTCAAACAGCCACTAAATTTCAAGCACAGCTCACTCAGTAAATCCTAACAGTTATTAATTGCAAGTCCTCAGAAACAGGATACTAACTAAAATCCTCATCCTTGTAGTTTGAAAAATAAATGGGTCAATGAGATCTACAAGGAAAGACACAAATGACAAGGATGAGGCAAGACTGAACTGTGAAATCTGTACAGCTCGGGAAAGAGAGCTGGTAAAAGGGAACCTAAGAGCTATTCCTTACCTCAGAACAAGGCAGGAGGAAGAGGTGTAAGAAAATACTCAGCAAAATATTATGTATACAGTAATAAATTTAGTAGTTTAGTAAGTACAGCAGTCATGTATTTCTCAGAAAAGGGGACAAGACATTATAGGGGAGGCACTGAAGAACAGTTAAGATGAACAGGATTTCACAAGGGATCCTGCTTGGCACAGAAGCTAGTAGCACATTTTTTTCCTATAGCAGTTACTGCAACTGCTGAACACACAAAACCTGCACCTCTGTGAAATAAAGTTTTCTGAATTGTCTTTCACTAGAGTAAAAGAAACTTGGAAAAATCAAAACTGCACCTGGTACCCAAACTCTTAAAGTATTTTGTAAACTGTGAAATAAGGCACTTCTGTACCAGGTACCTACCACTCACAGGATTTATGAGCCACCATCTTGGTGGTCTCCAGCACAGTCAGGGACCACGGCAAGGGCAGCAGCTGCTGACCCAACGTAGAGGGAAGGCAGGTCCAGGCAGTGCTGCCAGAGCAAGTGGAGTGCCCTGGATTCTACAAACTGCAGCAGGAGGGTGGGAGTCCCAGCTCCTGATCCCTGACACCCCCAAACTGCCCAGGAACCACAGGCAGTTGTCAGGAATCCTGTCATAGGGAAGGTGACAGGCCCCATGTTTTGTTTGACCAACAGATTCAGTTGTACCTTTTTCTCTCACTTCTTGCAAGTGCGTTTAAGTAGCCAGTGACACTGCAATGACAGCACTAAGGAGGGAGTGCTTAAACCAGAACAAACCCCCACATAGTACTGACAGCCACACCACTTCCCAAAGTCACTGAGGAATCAGAGAAGCTCACAGGTCCATTGAGACAAACACTGACAACATTTATAGCCCAGACTTACACATCCGGGCTAATCCTCCTTTTATAGTCAGTGGAAAGGCTGAGATGAATCACACTCCAGGAACTCCACTCCCTCCCTTGATTGACCTTAACAGGAGCAGGGGCTGGCTACCTTGGGTATGACTGCATTTGGTGAGATGAATCAACACCATCCAGTAAATGAGAAACTTGCAAAGACTTTGGCCCTAGGATATATCCTAGGATGAGGATGTAACAGGTAATGGAAAAAAAAAAAATCCTAGGATACTGCCAAACACACCAACGTACATAGCAGAAATGATCCACCCTGGGTTAGTAACTCCGAGTCAGTATTGACTGGACACCAACCAGCTCTACCCAGAATCACTGAACTAGTTCTGCATGCCACCCAGCCTCCCAGTTCTGCTGGCCAGTGCCACTAGCTTCTCCACATGCTCAGTTAAGCCATCATCCTTCACTAGAGGCTAAGGGGCTCTGCAACATCCCTCTCTCCCCTTCAGCACCACAGTGGCCCAGCTAATAAACCTCACCAGGATTAAGCCAGCATCCACTGGGCACATCTGCAGACAGAGTAAGTCTCCCTCTTTTTCTCCTGCCCCATTCCACACTGATGATTACAGCATCACAGATAAGAGCAAAGAGAACTAAAGTCACCACTTTGTTTTCTACTCTCCGGAAGCTTTCTAAAAGGCCACTGAAGTCTCATCAACCTGTTGAGGAACTTGACAGAGCAAAGGTCTCACTGCTTGAACGAGAAGGCTCAGGACTGCATTACAGCCTACCTGAAATGAGGAGTGCCTTCTGAACACATCCCCTCAGTGATAAGCACAAGCCTACAAGCAGCGAAATTCAAACTTTACGCATCCCAGTAAACCAGCATAAAACATAGTTCTGTGCAGGAAATGGGTTTACGTCAAAGCTAATTTGACTACTTAAAGCACACATGTGGTAGAGCACAGTCAAGGCCTGTCCCCTTCAGATCACCCAAAATGCACAATACTTAAAATACCTGACAGCAAAATAACTTCTGACAGCTACGGCAATCAACAGTCTTGCTCCTCCTTTATGTCAGGGTCAGCACTTGCAGCTATGCAGCCTGTGCAGTCCTCTTTTGTATCATATGGAAATCCTGCCTAAAAGGCATTCCAGTTGAGTGCTGACAGCAACAGAGGTGCACAGAGTATCTGACCAGAAAGATAAGTTCCTACCTGTTCTCTCCTAGTGTTCCTTTTATTTCCCTCTGACTTGGAGACAGCAGACAGCCAAGCCATGCTGAGTGAACAGCTTCAAGAGGCAGAGCTGTTCCATTGCAGAGGTTCCCATACAACACCTACATGTGTGACCGCATCTCCCCCCCTTGCCCCCAAGGCTTAGCAGAGCCCATAGATCAGGCAGTGTCCACCGGTTCACCTGACGCTGGGCATGACCATGAACCTGTTGCTCAAGCATGAACATTAAAAGTTGTGAATGACCACGTGAACCACATACAGGTAGCAAACCCACTCAGCCAAGAGGCAGTTAACTCACACAGCTCCAGCATCACGATCACCTCAGCTTTTCTGCCCCATATGCAGCCTATGAACTTTTTAGAGCTGCAACTGCTATGTTTATAGCCTGTATGTAGTTCCAATCTTTCTGTCCAGCCTCAGCTACATATAAAATACTACTTCGTTTTTTAGCGGGTTCCCCACCCTGTCTGCCTCAAACATTCACACGTACATATGCAAAAAAGAAAGAATCCATCCGTTTGTCAGGCCAGCTGCCTGAAAAATGCTGACAGACAACATGGAAACAAGCCCCAGTCCTCATCACAGAGCAGGTTCAGGAACAGCAGAACACAGCAGCTTGCAGGGTGTGGGGCTGACTCCCGCGCTACAAACAATACCTGCATTTGGGGTAAATTCTCAACCACCGTTGCATTCTTTAAGGGAAAGCAACGCAGAGGACGGCATAGCAGCCACCCAGGAACTATCTGGGACATGGAAAGACCGCCAGGGAAACAGCCCAGGGTTTCTCCTTGACACCTGGGCCTTCACCTCCGTGGCACTGCGCACGTTGCAAAGCAAAGCTAAGCAAGAAAGCGGGTTAGCTGAGCAACGTGCGCGCATAGGCGCCTCCCAACCCTGCCCTCACTTACTGCTTGCTCTGAAGAGGGAAAGCGTGGCTGGAGGCCGCAATGCTCACCGCAAGGGACGTGCTAGGCAGCGTTGGGGCGCCAAAGACAGCAGGTCCCATCCCCGCACCAGGCTAAGGCCCTTCCCGCCGGCAGGGCAGCCCCAGCATCCTGAGGGCTCGCACCCTCAGCAGATGAGCTGGAACAGCCCCCCCGCCGGCACGGGATGTGGAAAGGCGGGGGACGAGGGATGGCTCCAGCAGCGCTCGGGGACAGACCCGCCGCGTAGCGCGGCCGCAAGCCAGCGTGCCACCAAGGAGATAAAATGGAGGGATGGCTGCTGTGGCGGGAGAGAAGGCAGCCCGGCCCCGGGAGCCCTCCGCGCCCGCCCGGCACCATCACAAAATGGACGCCCCGCGCGGGGCCGCTGCGGCCACCCCCCGCCCGACCACCACCGGCCCGCTCAGCTCCGCCCGCCGCCGAGCAGCCGCGCTGCGCCGCGCCCCTCACTCACCGCGCCGACGGGAGAGCCCGGCGCCCGCGGGCTCAGGGGGCAGGCGAGGGCGCGCCGCGGGCACAGCAGCGCCGCGCAGCGCTTTTACATCTGAGGCGCGCAACGCCCGCTCCGCCCTCCACCCATGCTGATGGGGAGGAGGGCACTGCCCACCCTTCTCTCTGCAGACTGAACAACCCAGTTCCCGCAGCTGCTCCTCCTAAGGCTCATCCTCCAGACCCCTCACCACCTTTGTCTCCCGTTTCTTGAACCCGCTCCAGCACCTCAATGTCTATCTTGCACAGAGGGGCCCAGAACTGAACACAGGATTTGAGATGCCACCTCACCAGTGCCCAGTACAAGGGGAAGATAGTTTCCCTGGGCCTACTGGCCAGGCTATTGATGATACAGGCCAGGATGTCGTTGCCTTTCTTGGCTTTTTGGGCACAAGCTGGCTCATGTTCACCAGCTGTCAATCAGAACCCCCAGCTCTTTTTCCACCAAGCAGATTTCCAGCCAGTGCAGGCCCCGGCACTTTGCCTTGCTGAACATCATGCCACTGGCCACAGCCCATCCATCCAGCCTGCCCAGATCCCTAAGCAGAGCCTTCCCATCCAGCAGATCCAAATTCCTACCCAACTGGTATTGCCTGCAAAATTACATGACCCCCCGTCCAGATCATCAGTGAAGATATTAAACAACACTGTCCCTAATACTGAGTCCTGAGGGACACCACTAGTAACTGGTCGCCAAGTAGATGTGATGCCATTTACCACCACTTTCTGGGCTTGGCCATCCAGTTGCTTTTTTTTTCCCAGTTTAAAATACACCTATCCAGGCCACAAGCAGCCAGTTTCTCAATGAGTGCCGTTAGTTTAGCTTGGCCTGAAAACCTGCTTATTATTTCCTCTCAGTCCCTAAGGGAAGGAGAACCGAAGGGCTGCACTGGACTGAACCGCCCATTCAGTCAAACTGCTCACCATGCTCTGGCAGCTGACGAACTTCTGCAGAACATGGCTGACCAAGCAATGCCAGGATGAAACAGTTGTAGTAGATAAAGATGGACTTTTATTTCTGGGGCATTCCTCCCTGCCCTTTTTGTAGAGAGGCACCACATTGGCCAACCTCCAATACTCTGGGACCTGCCCACCAGACCAGGACTGCTGACAGATGATGGAGAGTGGCTTAGCAAGCTCCTCTGCCAGCTCCTTCAGCACTCTTGGGTGGAACCCATCCGGCCCCATAGATTTGTATACATCTAAGTGGAGCAAGAGGTCGCTAACCATTGCTTTCTGAAGTATGGGGACTTCAACCAGCTCCCCATCTCTGCCATCCAACTCAGGGAGTTGAGTAGCCTGAGCATGGCTGGAGTGAATATCAAAGACTGAGGGAAAGGTGGCATTTTCCTCATCCTCAGTCACTAGGTTTCCCCTAGCAGCCAGTAGAAGATGGAGGTTCTTCTTGGCCCTCCTTTTATTGCTAATATATTTGTAAAAGTATTTGTTATGATCTTTTATGGCAATGGCCAGATTCAGTTCCAGCTGTGCCTTCACCTTCCTAACTTTCTCCCTATATAACCTGACAACATCTGGTACTTTTCATGGGGTGATGGCTCCTTCTTCCACAGGTGATAAATTCTCTCTTTTTCCCTGAGTTCCAGCACTATCTCTCTGTTCAGTCAGGCTGGTATCTTTACCACCAGTCTGACTGTCAGCACATAGGGACCACCTGTTCCTGCGACTTAAGGATTTAATTCTTGAAGAGTGTCCAGCCTTCCTGGACCCCTTTCTCCCTCAGTAATGTTTCCCAAGGAATTCTACCAACCAGTGTCCTAAACAGGCCAAAGTCAGCCCTCTGGAAGTGTAAGGTGGGGGTTTTGCTGACCCGCTTCCTGCCTTCTCCAAGGATGCAAAATTCAGTTGTTTCATGATCACTTTGCCAAAGACAGCCTCCAACCATCACATCACCCACCAGTCCTTCTCTGTCTGCAAACAGCAAATCAAGCCAGGCATCTCTCCTAGCTGGCTCACTCACCAGCTGGGTCAGGAACTTATCTTCCATGCCCTCTAAGAACATCCTGGATTG
Source organism: Neopsephotus bourkii (assembly GCF_033783945.1). Classification (NCBI taxonomy): domain Eukaryota; kingdom Metazoa; phylum Chordata; class Aves; order Psittaciformes; family Psittacidae; genus Neopsephotus; species Neopsephotus bourkii. Next base: position 10,468,412 of record NW_026902113.1, read on the forward strand.
TTTCTTCTCTGCTGTGTTGTACTTCCAGCAGACATCTGGCCCGTTGAAGTCCCCCATGAGAACAATGGCTAGCGGTCATGAAACTTCTCCCAGTTGTTTGAAGAATACTTCCATCTTTAGCTTCATCCTGGCTGGGTGGTCTATAACAGACTCATACCAGGATGTCTGCTTGGTTGGCCTTCCCACTGACCTTCACCCACAGACATTCAGCCTTCTCACTCAGAACACTGAGTTCACAGCAGTCAATGCACTTCCTGACATACAACGCAAACCCACCACCTCTTTTTCCTTGCCTATCCCTTCTGAAGAGCTTGTAACCATCCATTGCATCATTCCAATCATGTAAATCATTCCAGCACATTTCTGTGATGGCAATTATGTCATGATTTCCATGCTGCACAATGGCTTTCAGCTCCTCCTATTTGTTGCCCATGCTGTGGGAATTTATATAAATGTACTGAAGTTGCCCTGTGGATCTGGACTTCACCAGCAGCATGGTACCCCATGGCTCATGTCTAATGAGCCTGGTGTTATCCCCTTTCCCCTTCAAACCTAGTTTAATGCCCTCTCTATGAGCCCTGCTACTTCTGGGCTAGAATCCTTTTCACCCTTTGGGACAGGCATACCCCATCTGCCACCAGCAGACCTGGTCCCACATAGACTGAGCCATGGTCCAAACTCCCAAACTTCTGATGGTGACACCAGTCATGACGCCAGGAATTAATTACTGAGATTTTTCCAATGTAACCGTTGTCACTGATTGTGACTGACAGGAGGGATGAGAACACTACTTGGGCTCCCAAACCCTGAACCAATCGCCCCAAGGCGCTGAAGTCCTTGAGTCCCCTTGGGCTTCTTGAAGAGACTTCCTCATTGCCTAGCTGGAAAACTAATAATGGATGGTAGTTGCAGGGCTGTAGCAGACAAGTGACTTTTTTGGTGACGCCCCTTGCCCGGCCCCAGGGAGGCAGCAGACCTTCCTGAGTCTGGTAGGAGCAGATACAGAGCCCTCTGTTCTCCTTAGTGTGGAGTCACGAATCACAACCACTCTTTTCTTCTAGTAGATATTGGTCGTAATACAAGGTGTTCTCTGACTTTTCTGTGGGACATCTTCTGACCTGGATGATCCCTTATCATCATCTTCCTTACTTTCCTGATCCTCAAGTACCAGGGCCTCAAATCTGTTGTAATGGGGTACTTGGGAAGGTGATGTAAGCTGAAGGATAATGTGCCATCTAATCTGAGGATTAATCTGTTACCAGCCTCCCCTGTCTTCTGGGTCCCTTCCATTAGCCCAGTGGCAAGAAGGTAGGGGATCCTGAAGCTCTTCCGTTTCAGGTGGCTGGCTCAGCAATGGTACAGTACAGGTCCACCAGTCAATCTCCTGCTCAGATTCCCTTATTCGTTTGGCTGTTCCACCTCTTCCCGCAGCTCTGCCACCATGCGGAGCAGATCATCAACCTGCTGACATCTTACACAGCCACCACCTAACATCGCCGGCAGGCTCTGGCACAGCCAGACGCCGGGACAGCGGCACGTGTATGAGGGACCTGTGTGCGTGTCGCCATCTCCCCCCTGGCCAGCAGAGCGGACTGCGGTTGCTCCCTGCCGCGAGGCTGCCATCCCGGAGCAGTGTCCGGCTGAGCGCGGGCTGCGCTCCCCCCTGCGGGCTGCCGGGGCCGGGCCCTGCCCCTCACCTGCCCGCTCCCGGGCCGTGTTTACCGCTCGGGGCGGTGCCGTCCCTGCTGCGCCGCCCCTGTGAGTGCGCTGCGGGGTGAGCGGCGCTGCTGGATCCTGGTCAGGGCGCGGGGAGGGCTTGGGGCGCCCATGGTGGCTCTGGGGGCTCAGGAACCAGAGGCCTGGCTGCGCTTCGGAGGTACTCCCATCGGCAGGTCATGTGGGTGGGACATGACTGAATGCCTTCTCTAACATGAGCAGACACAAACCAGCCGGCTGCATGGGGTCAGAAGAGAAATGGGCTCTGCTCTCCCTTAGAAGGCTCCACAACCTCCGAAGTTGTGTATGGTGTGTGCCCCAGAGGTAAAACGTCTGAGCAGGAGGGGAGGGTCTGGAAGCTGCACCTATTTCCCATGCTTAGGGACTGAAACAGAGGTCTCCTGCTTCTCAAGAGCAGTGTGACAGGTTGGATTTTCCTTTGTCTTAGTTAGAACTAAATCTGTCAGGAACATTCAACACTGGAACAAAGAGATACTGCCTTTCCAAGAGCCAGAATGCTGGTGGAACGTTTACTCTGGTCCAGGTGGTCCTTCCCAAGTCCCGCAGCATTTGAGTCTCACTGGGAGCTGGCAAATGCTCTCTCATAAATGTCTTTCTCGGTACACTGGCCACCAGGCCTGCCTGGTGCCACTCAGTCAGCATAAGGTGAGTGTTTGCCGCATGTGGCAGAACCCTCTGTCCTGAAGCCTCCACAACGTTGGTTGTGGTGTTGATTGCAGAGGAGAGCTCATGGGCTAGAGGGTGGAATTCCACCCTTGGACATCGCAGTCACATCTGGGGATCTAGGCTGCGTTTTAGAAGTGTGGTTCTCAACCTAGTTCGTCACCCTTACCTTTGTAATTAACAGGATGGTCACTGATGTATCCTAGTGACAGGGAAGGCAAGTCTCTAACAGAGTTTTAAAATGCACCTTATTGCAATATAAAGAATAAATCAAATGAAGCCTGATGGTTTATTTCTTTTCTTTCTCTTGCTTGGCTGTGGGAGACTCACTCTTTTCCAAGTTGCTCAGCATTACAATACCAACCGCTGGCAAATAAAATTATTGAAGGATAATTACAAACAGGTATCTCCACTTCAGTGGAAGGATCTTCTTTCCTACTTCAGCCACATCGATGCTCTCATATTTCATTCTTTCTGGTTTATTCCATGTTCAATGCTTGTGCATTGAGGAATTCAGTACTAGTTCAGGGACTCAGGAATCAAAGGAGATGCACCAGACAAAACGGATGCAACAAGGGCTAGGCAAAGAGGTCAATTTTGAAGTGGATGGTGGATTTCAAAGTCCTCTCAGCTAAATTTTATTCCTGCAAAGCTGAAAATGAGAGATGTGGCTGCCAAGAATGGAGTGGCTCTAGACTTACGACAGTGAAATGGCAAGGAGGAGTGTGCTCTCTGCGTTTTTATAATTCATTATAAGTCTAAAGAAATGCCTTGGCACACGCTTGGCCAAAGCTGTGGGAGGTGGTGGTGTAACACAGGACTTTTTGTACTCATTTACAGACGATTTTTATCTGGAACCACCACCCTCAATCCCACCCTTTTCTCTGTAATCTTTACTTAAAATAACCAGAGCTAACATCCTGTTACCGCTTCGGGCTAGCCCCATTCTTAAGAAAGTTGTCCCTTCACCTGCTAATGTGCTCGTACTAGTTTGCTCATTCATCTTCTCCCTCCCTTTCTTTTTTTTTTTTTCCTTCTTCCTACTAGGATTTAATGGGTGTAGCGGACTTCCTTCAGGATCTTATGTTTATTTGGGGGGAAGCAGACCATGATTTTATTGGAAATTATTAGTATAATTCATGTGAATTGTGCTCTCGGAAAGCGCCAGAGATGAAAAAGACTTTTCACTTTGTACTTTCTGCTCTGGAAAGATCATTGTTCCTGGCAAAGACATTTAGCATTTTCCAAGCTGTGAAATGATATCACTCACAGGCGAAGCACAGAAAAGGTTATGTCCAGAATACTGAGAAATGCTAAGGCAATTTTCTAGGCAAAGCCACAGTGTCTGTGACATATGTTGTCCTTTTGGCTTTCTACATTTATTAAAACATTGAGGAATTGGCTGGATGCAAATGGACTTTCTCTGTGTTACAGGACAGGTGATTTAGTTGTAACTTTCAGGGAATTTTGGTGGATTTTTTAGTGAAATCTGTATTGCATATTTAAAACCTGAAAAAATAAATCCTCAGAAATCAAGTATTTGAGACCTAGAATCTATATAGTCTTACCATAGTTGATCATAGTCCTACTGTTGACATCCTATAAGTCATGTTACACTTAGCAGATTAATCACATCTCATACACACAGCAAGAAGCTCCAGCTGATCACCTCTTGGGCCTCATTCTTCTATCTGAGCCTGTACACAGCTCACTCATTGGCAGGACAGGACCAGGTTTTTCTTCCCCTGCACCAAGTACAGCTGCTTCCTGAGAAGCCATGCCTCATGGGAGAAGGAGTCTCACCCCAGGAGGACCCTCAGTGCACTCTGCTGCTGTACGTGCCTTGTCACACTCTTCTTCTGTGTGCTGGAGACAAAGATAACTGAGAAGGGCCATATGACCTCTCCTGGGAGCATGTCAAAATCCTAATTTATGGGTAAGTGCATAAAACACTCATTTTACCACCTGAAGAGACACCTCTGACACGGCTGAACTCAATGTAAAGTACCCGTTGAGTGGTTTTCAGCCTGGATTTCAGTATTAAGTTATATGCTGGGGGATTTCTTCATTCCATTTGGCCAGGCCTGGGTCATGCTCCTTGTTAGCGGAAACCATCTCCCTCCACGGGTGGGGAAGAATTAAATCCTATAGTATCATTTCTTAAACAAACAAGAGTAGATGTAATTCCTATGATTTCTTTAAAGTGAGGATTCAAGGGGAGCCAGAAGCTGTCAGTTTTTGGTGGGTTTTGTTTGTTTGTTTGTTGTAAATGTTAGTAGGGCCAGACAAGAAGCATCCCAAACTTCAACCTCAGAGATAAAGCATTTCTCCAGTGAGTGTTAACCTTAAGATTCAAGTCACCCTCACATGTATCTATGGATCTTCATTATAAGAAGGATAAAAAGAAAAATATATTAATGAATGAATTACAGGTGAAAAAGATTGTAATTTGTTTGTTTGTTTGCTTCTGTGTATCTGTACATCAATTTCAGCCCAGGATTATGCATAGGAAAGCATTTTAAGTTGGCCAGAACTGTGGTTTAGGATGAACTAAACTATTCAAATCACAGAAAGTCCTTCAAGCTCCAGTTTGCCTGCTCACTTACAGTGGTAACCTGATAAATTTCAACTGAATTTGGAGAAAAACCAGTGCAATGCGCTTGCTCTCAGCTCACAGGCTACACCCAAGTCCTGCAGTTTTCCCACTCCTTCTCCACAGGTAAAACTCTCATCTGGGAAACCAGCAGCAGCAGGAAGGGGTGCTTTGTGGTTTACAGTACGCATCAGTGTTTACAGCGAGTGTGTGTGTGAAGGCAGAAGGTGTTGGCTGGGTGCTCTTGTGACTCGAAGGGACTGAAGCCAGTCACACATGATTTCTTACACTTTTAGTTTCCTATCTAGTTCCTCAATTGTTGTAACACCTTTCCTGGTGCCTTGACGAATTCCAGCAGGCCCTGTTCACACCCAACAAAAATGCTTCAGAAACATCCGCCTTCTAGCCTGGTCTATTGACCTCACAAATCTCTCTTTACAGACCTTCACTACCTCTCTTTGTAACTTGTAGCAAACAGCATCTGCTGATCTGTACTGCACAAGACTTTGCAGGTCCTTGTACTCCCTTTAGTGTTTACAGATTGATTTCCACTTCAAATCCATCACACTGTCACAAACTGTGGCTAAGTCTCTTGGTGCTGTAGCAATAAAAATAACAACCACTATTCCAGCTACTAAGTCCCTTTCTTCATAGGAGGAAATCAAATCAGTAGAATTGAAGGATCCCAGTCAGATAAATAGAACTGTCATCAGAAACTCCAAACTGTTCACTTTCTGCCTTTGTGTTCCATATTTCATTTAAATCCATACCTTTGTATAGCTTTGCTTCAAAATGGGTCTTAATATGTTGTATACTACTGCAGTCAGAGCCCCATGGCTGCTACTCATCCAGTTGTGTGGTAACACCTCTAATTTAAAAAAAAATCCCCAAAAGGTAACAAAAATCTCTATTTCCTAGTTTGCTGATGACACCAAGCTGTGTGGCGTGGTCAACAATCTGGAGGGAAGGGATGCTGTCCAGACGAACCTTGACAGGCTTGAGAGATGGGTCAGTGCCAACCTCATGAAGTTCAACCAAGCCAAGTGCAAGGTCCTACACCTGGGTTGGGGCAATCCCAGGCACAGCTACAGGTTGGGCGGAGAAGAGATTCAGAGCAGCCCTGTGGAGAAGGACTTGGGGGTGCTGGTTGATGAGAAAATGAACATGAGCCAGCTTCAGTGTGTGCTCACAGCCCAGAAAGCCAACCATATCCTGGGCTGCATCAAAAGGAGCGTGACCAGCAGGTCGAAGGAGGTGATCCTGCCCCTCTCCTCTGCTGTCATGAGACCTCACTTGGAGTACTGTGTGCAGTTCTGGTGTCCTCAACATAACAAGGACATGAAACTGTTGGAAAAAGTCCAGAAGAGGGCTACAAGGATGGTAAGGGAGGCTCACTAGCTCAGACACCATCTGATCAAGTGACCCCCACCTTCCCATTAGTACCCAGCACCAGGAGCACTCGGAGAACTAAATATGTGAGCGCTGAATTCTGATGGTGTTGGCTGGGTTTTCAAAGCAACAACTGAACCCCAAGAATCCCTCTGTCAATCTCACTGCCCTTGTCACAGAGCAAGTGCCATGGTGCCTCACTCTTCCTCTTCTTTTTCATAGGGGAATCTTGCACGCCTCTGAACCTTGCTTAAATAGACGGATATAAAGTTCCATGCACCCTGCTGTCTTTCCCAGCAAGTCAGACAAGAGCATATTAAGAAGGGTCTAAGATTAGGTTATATACATAACATTGTGCAGGAATATATTGTGCAGGAGATGACTACCAGTTTGTAAAAAAAACCCAGTTATCCAGTTGTTGATGTCTCCTGGCACTACATGACTGAGTTTATTCAAGGTCTCTTGATAACATCTCAGTCATTTAGGTCACCCTGATCCCAGAGGCTAGACATATATTTCTCAAATGAGCTGCACCCTGTTCTCTGACCTTGAAGGCAGCCTGAACAGCACAGCTTGCATCCACACAGCAAAACCCTCTTTTCCAAAACAAGTCCATAGCAAGGGAGCCACCTCCAAAGTGCTCACTGGAAAGAGCAATCCCATGTTGTCCCATGAAGTGTGCCCAGGCATTGTCAGGGAGGGGGCTGTCTTGCACAGATCATACCTATAGCAGGAACTATTAAACACCATGGGCAGTCATGGCCTGGTGCAGCATCCTGGCCCCACACCATGCTTTATTTACTAATGTAGGTGTAGCCAGAGCAGCTCTGTTACAGATCTGGAACGAGACAAGACAGAGTTTTGGACAGGTGGCTTTGTCATTTCTTCCTTATAAGCACCTCTAACTAGTTCTCCTATAGTATGTTCAGTACTGAAACTACATCGAAAATTCATCCCCTTTTGCTTGTGGGGATGAACAGGTGTAATATAACATCACTTTATACTTGAGTTTGTAGCTGGAGCATTAAAATCTTACATATTGACAATTCACAGCCATATTTATTCTTCATAGTAAAGAGACATTAAAGATCTAGGGTTTTACAGAAGGGGCTCTAATACCCTCTTGGTTTTCCCCTTTACCATCCTTCCCCAGAAGATTTTGACTCAACTAATTTTGTTTTCTTTTTGCTTTGTCTCAGTTTTCTTTATTACCTGTCATTGTATCGCATCTCAAAAAGAATGTACCAGAACCTGAAAGATTCAGAGAAGAGTCAGATGAACATTAAAGGTATAGGATGGTTTACATTAAGGAGCGTCTGAGTAGGCTTGAATTGTTCAGCTTCAAAAAAATGACTGACAGAAGATATGCTTGAATTGTTCAGCTTCAAAAAGAGATGACTGACAGAAGATAAGCTGACAGAGCTGTGAAATAATGGGTGGGAAAGGTGGATCCCATGAGTCAAAAGAGAGGGTGTTCACCTCTCTTCCAGAACAAGAGCCAGGAGATGACAAATGTGAATGGTATTTGAGATGCAAAACGTGCAGGGGCACTGGACAAGTGCTTGGCAGAGGGACCCATCAAAGCTACAGATAAACTATGTTGGGCTTGAGAAATCCCCTGAGCTGAAAAGAGACAGAGACTGGGAGAGTGTTCTGTGAGTACAGTAAATGTTCATGTATACACTTGCACTGCTCCTATTTTTCACCGTGCATGTCCTCATAACTGCTGCTGGAAGCACAGTATTTCAGAAGACAAATCCTCAGTCTGAGCCAGAACATAACATAATATAACGGAATGGAACAGAACGGAACAGAACAAAATAGACTATTTTCAGTTGGAAGGGACCTGCAACAATTACCTACTCCAACTGCCTGTCCAGTTCCGGGATGACTAAAAGTTAAAACATGTTGCTAAGGGTATTGTCCAAATGTCTCTTAAGCACTGACAAGCTTGGGACATCAACCACCTCTCTAGGAAACCTGTTCCAGTGCTTGACCACCCTTTTGGTAAAGAAATGCTTCTTAATGTCCAATCTGAACCTCCCCTGGAGCTTTGAATTATTCCCATGTATCCTGCCACCAGAGGTCAGCGAGAAGAGCTTAGCACCTCCCTCTTCACCTCTCCCCCTCAGGAAGCTGTACAGAGCGATGAACGGGCTCCTCAGCCTCCTTTTCTCCAAACTAGACGAACCTTCCAGTCCTTTCACCACCTTTGGTGCCCTCTTCTGAACACATTTGAGTGTCTTCACAACCTTCTCTGTGGGGCCCAGAACTGAGCACAGGTGAGGCTGCATCAACACTGGATACAGTGGGATAACCGGCTGGTTATACTGTGTTTGATGCATCCCAGGATGGGGTTTGCCCTTTGGATGCCAGGGCACACTGCTAACTCCTGTTGAGTCTGCTGTCAGCCAGCACCCCCAGATCCCTTTCTGCTGTGCTGCCCTCCAGCCACTCCTCTCCCAGTTCATGCTTGCACCTGGTTATTGTGTCCTAGGGGCAGGAGCTGGCATTTGGCCTTGCTACATTTGATCCCACCAATCATTGCCCATGCTCCTATCTATCTACATCCTTTCTGCAAGTCCTGTTGTCCTTCAAGAGGGTCAACAGTGCCTTCCAGTGTGGTGTCATCAGCGCCTTCCAGTGTGGTGTCATCAGCAAACTTGCTAATGGTGCATTCAGCTCCTGCATCCAGATTGTTGATAAATCCATTGAACAGAACTGGCCCTGGAATGGAACCGCTGACCAGTTGCCAGACAGATTTTGCTCCAAGCACTACAATCCTTTGAGCTCTGCCCTCCTGCCAGCACACCATGATGCTTTTATGTGGCTTATTCTTGTTTCCATGGTCCTGTTGGCTTGCTCATACACGTCCCTGCACCCTCTTCTGCTGCTTCTCTATTTTCCCCCACTCAATCCTTGAAGTAATACACAGATTTTGTTATTTCTGCCTTCCTACCTGAATGAAATTCAGTCTCTTCTTTAGCAGGATCACACTTTGACGCCCTACCTGCATTCTCTATATGGGAGGAACTAGCAGCCTTGCTTAATTTCCTCATCTCTCCTGGTAACCCAGGCAGCCTGTGAGAAGCCAAATTCCTACTGTCCCTCTGTGACTGCTCTATATGATAGTTTCTGGGTATGTGACCAAGGCCTGTGGAGAAAAGCCAGGCAAGGAGACTGCCTGCGACCACCATCGCTGTGCCAAGCACAGTGCCATTAGAAACCCCTGAACCCGGTCCCGACTGGCCCATGTCTCGACTACGGCCGTGTTTCCTCCCTGAGCCCCCCGGAACGGCTGAGGCGGGAGCCGGCGGCAGCTCCCCACAGGCCCAGCCCGGTCGCTACCGCTCCCCGCCCGGAGCAGCAGGCACGGGCAGAGCCTGCAGGAGCGCCTGCGGCCACAGCCCTGGCCTGCGGCGCCCCCGTGCGGCCGTCGGGGCCTCGCCACCTCCCTCCGGCGGGGCCTCCCCCCCTGCCCGCGTCGGGGGCCGGGCGGGGCAGAGAGGGACCAGACACACGCGGGCAGCCCCTGCCGGACCCCGGGAAGCGCGGCTGCGCGGGGAGGGGGATGGGTCAGGCCTTGGCTATCAGTCTGCTGCTGGGGTCTCATGTTGTCCTCGGGGGTGTCCCAGACCCCAGGTGTCCACTCCTGAGACCTCTAGGGGTTAGGGAGGGCTCCTCTAACAGAGGTGACTGCTGTCTTTAAGGGCAGCCTCTCAGTTCCATGGCTTGACTTTCCATCCTCAAATCTTCGTCTCTTCAAGGAGGAGACAACCCACAAAGGCATTTGGGAACCTAAATCCCATGATATCAGTGGGATGTTGGTACCTAAATATCTTTGTAGGTCTTAATTTCTTTCCACTTTCTCCAGCCAAGATGGAATTCCCCATTGGGCTGATGGAGAAACTCCTCAGTAAACACCCTACAAACTCCCTTTTATTGGCATGAAAATAAAGCAAAGAGAAAACCCCAACCCCAATAGGTGTTGAGCATTTGCATCCTTTAGAGATGGTGGTTGAGTTTCATATCATATCGCACTCATGGCGCAATGCAGTATACAGGTAAGGGGCAAACCATTCCCACCCAAAGCCTGTGCTCTTGGTGAAACTAGGTGTTCTGGTTGGCTTAAACAAGACACAGTTTGAAAGGTACTGGGGGGCTGATGCTGTCTCCCAGGTCTTGGCCAGGTTAGATGCTGAGCAATGAGGCCCTCCTCACTCCTCCCTTGTGGACCAAACAGTGGGGCATCTGCTGAAATTAAACTGTCCCAAGGCTGGATCTTGGTGTCATGAGAGCAGCTTCTCTGGATGTGGCCTCTGGGTGCATCCTGAGTGAAGATCATCCTCCTCCCTATTCAAAGCTTCCCAAGTAACAACGTATTGCCTGCAAAAGAAGCCAGTATTGCATCTTTTACTTGAATCTGCTTAAATAGACCGGAGGGCACGTGGACTTAGAAATTTGATATATGCCTGTCTTCTCCCCCAGAGAAAATACACACCATCCAGAAACATCCTTTTGCCTCCGATCCTTCCCTTCTGAAGGCACTCAGTGTGGAGTTGCAGAGAATTGCTCGTAGGAGTTAAGAGTGGGTCCCACTGCCCGGAGAGGAGATGGGTGTCTACTGTGGCAGTCTTTTCGCAGAGGTAATGAATTGATTCCTGGTAGGTTCAGTTTCCTCATAAATGGTAGCGGTTTTTCTCCAAAACGAAGAGAAGAGTTTGGCTCTTCATGTGCCCCTGAGGAAGCGGATGTATGACATCCTGCCTGGCAGAGGGAGCACGGTGGGTAGGCAGGTCCAGGAGAGCCAGCTGGGAGGCCAGCATCAGCTCTGGGTCTGGAGTGACGCATCATGAAACCCAGAACAAGCCTGCAGCATTGCAGGAGTGTTAATAGTCACAGAGAGCTGCCTTTTGCCCTTCAAGGGAGAGAGCCTGCCCAGGAGCACTGGAGCTGCTAATTGAGTCACAGAGCGGTCATTTGTACAGTTAAATGGTAGAACACTAAACATGGTCTGCAGTCAGTCCTGGCAAAGGGCACTGGTGGGGACACTCTCCTTTCAAAGCTGCTCTGGGCTGCCTGACACATCTCTGCAAACACAGCTCTTTCTGCCTGGCTCTTGCCAGGAACCCTTAAATAAAGGGGGCAGCTCCCCAAGCCTTTTGTTTTCCCTAAGTGAAATGTAACAGCAAGTAACAATTGAGATGATCATAATGCATAGCTTCCAGTATAAATTAACAACCTCACTGATTTAAAATGTCCTATTAGCTTCTGAGGTGTATGTGTTGGCACTTGGGCTGAAATATCTGCACCCTGGACAAACCTGTTCTCTGGCTCTGTTTGTAGCCATCTCAACCACTACTGTTGCCTTTACAGCAGGACTTCAGTGATTCCTTCTGTTCCTCCACCTGAATAAGACTTACATCCCATTTTTTTCAGTCTCTGCATTGTGCAGCTCCAGGTGTTGCTCGAGGAAGATGAGACGCACATTTTTCCATAAATCTTTCTAGCTGGTAGGACAAGCATATTGCAGCTATCTGCCACTGCCATCACTTTGCATTAGCCTAAGTGCTCCAGCTGGTGTCAGAGCAGCTTGGTGTATTGGCACGATCTCTTCTGCTGTGTTTTCCCAGGTCTTAGTATAGGAAAAAAATGCAGAGTGAGGGGGCCTTGTGTCAAGTTCTTAGCCCAAATGCTGCATCAGCTATACCAATACTACACCAGATAGCTGTTTGCTTGGTGTGCTCTTTAAAAGATCTGTAAGGGCAATCCCCATCCCTCCCTGCAGTAAGAGAAACAAAAGATGGATGGTTGGCCTGATGAAACATCTGGGCTGCTGAGTGCAAAATCAGCAGTGGTTGGAGAAAAGAGTATCTCCCAGAGTGCTGAATGGGAACAAACACGCTGGTTTTTCACTGCCTTGCCAGAGACCTGCTGATGCTGGAGTGTCAAGTGCAGAAAAATATCTGGCATCAAGTACACCCTTAAGAAGACATTCCCTCTGCATGCAATGAAATCACTCCCAACATGTTCACAGGGATCTTTCGAGATCTCTCCACCAGCAGAGGTTTTTGTATGTTCCCCAGTTCTGATCTCTCACTTCTTTCAGTCTCCTCTCTCTTTGGTGCCCATCCTTTCTGTCAAAATCCAGCAAATAAGATTTCTGAAATAATAGAGATTCAGTTTCCTGCACACACACATTCCTGAATGTAACCAATTTACATTCACCTTGGTTCTTATCTGAGCTTGCATTTCACACCCTTCCTTGGTAAGGATTAGTTTATGCAGTCTTCAGGGTTTATGGCCTGTCTTGTGCTATCTCAGTGTCTCTTTCATTGTTGATAATACTGTTTCTGCCAAAAATTTGGAATAAACAAATACCCAGTTTTGTTTGGGGCTGATCACCCATGTGTGCTCTGGAGCCGTTGGCAACCTCTGTCAAGTGCTGCAAAGCGGTGGAGCTGCGGCCGGTTTTGCATCTCCTTCCAAATGACAAGTGTCACCTCTGTTTGTGGTGTCTGCCGCAGAGCCTGCAGCTTCCTGTGCTGTGTCTTTTCATTGAACGGCTTCCCTCTTTCGCTGGGGGTATTTTCCATTTCATCTCACAAGTGGTACCACGTGGTGCTCGGTAACCACACAGAGCTACGACTGCTGACAGAGGCTGCTCCCTTCAGTGTTGGATGAGCATTAGCTTTTTAGCAGTGTACAGCAAGGAGCCTCTGCACTGCACGGCAATGTGACCTAAGCAGCTCTGGCAGGAGCCTCTAAAACACTGTTACTGCTGAGGAATGCTTAATCACGAGCCTCCTCTTATTGTTATTCTCTGTGTGTTCCTGGGATTCCTTCTCTCTTTGCAGCAATACCATTTTCGCACCCTCCTGCCAGAGGGTGCTGGAGTGTGCGCTTTGATTTCTTGGCTGGTGGAGAGGGAGGGAGTTGCTGGGGTTTTTCCTGGAAAATGCTGCATTTCCTCAGTCTGGTTTGCTAAAAGCTGACCAGAAACACACTGCGGAGCCCAGACCAGATGGGCAGCTTTTGTTTGAATGAGAAAATGTTATATGGTGACAGTGAGGAAACAAACTTGGGAAGAGAATGAGAGAGGTCTCTGAATGGTCTCCTTAGGAACCCAGCTCTAACAATTCTGTGAGTTCTGGGTGCTCCCACTGCCAGATACTGGCTCCAGAACAGTTCATTTCAAGGCTGGGGATGATTAGACCAAATGGAAAATAAGATTCAAGCAGTTTAGGCAAGGATAGACTGACAAATAACTCTCAGAATAACTCTGTTCTCTGTTTGGTGGGCCAAGGGCTGAAAATATGTTTTCCTTCAACATGATGACTTTGAAAAAGCAAAACCCTAGAATGCTGATGCTGGCAATTCAATATTTCATGAGAGACAGGATTTTACTTGTTTTCCGTGTTGCAAGGTTGATGCCATTGAAGAAGATTTCAGAGCCCCGTGCACCCGAGCACAGTGTGGAGAACTCACCAGCAGGTTTCATGATTAAATGTTACAGGAATTATTTGTATTTTTTGCTGTGAGAGAGATGTGGGTGTCAGAGAGGCTGGAGCTTGACACTGATTTGATGCCAGGGAAAGCAATTACAGCAGATACACAAGCCAAGAGCACCAAGAAGCAGCAGGAGACATTGCAGAGTCCAGCTAATCCCCTAGGCAACATCAACCATGTTATTACTTGATGCCAACAGTTAAAGAAATGTCAGCATTAACCTGCATCTGCAGCAGCTCTTTTAAACAAGCTAAAAGCAGTCTGCACCGATGGTAAGGCAAAACCAAATGACTTCTGTATGCATCTGGGGCAGTGGTAGCTGCCTTATTCCAATGGCTCAAAGGACACACAGACCATTAGACACACATCTGCCTCTTAGGAAAAGTGTTGATAAATCACTGGAACAGGGATTTCATACTGAGACAGAACAGTCTGTTCCAAGGCTGCAATAGGGACAGATACTCCTGAAAACACGTACAAATCTCTTCTGGCTCTATACAAGCCCTGCCCTACTGGGGCAATTACATGTATCAAAGAGGTCTCTGCAGCCAGGATCAGCATCCAGGGCACCAGCATGGTTCGAGATGTCTACATGGGAAGATACGTGTTGGGTTAAAACCTTTTAAATACCACTGCTGAACTGTAATTTAAGTGAAGAACTGGGCATGACAGAGGCTTAATGAGAATCCCAGCTCAAGCTGAGAGGCTAAAAACAAGCCGTGGCTGGTCAGCAGGCCCCACACAGCTTCAGTTCATGCAGAAGAGCTGCCTTACAGCAGAGCCCCATTCAGAGCTGTAACATGATGTTTTGTTGTCACAAGACCTAAAACAGCGATACCAATAGAAACAGCCATGCCTGACAGGCTCAGTGACTCCAGATTCTCTCATTCTGCACCTTCCCCCACTTCCTACTCAGGACATTTGGTAACAACTGGGAAAATTATCCTCTTTTTTTGTAGGCTATTTACTACCAAAGCCTATCTGATTTTCCTCAAAATGAGCCCTGCACTATAAAGGTTCACCAAGGAGACAGGTCCTTGGCATGACACCAGCTGGTGTATTGGCTGTGTGGCTCTTGGCTGGTTGGTGCTCTTATCCCACTGGCAGAGCCCTCTGGATACGTCTGACAACATGGAGACCAGGAAAAGCTGGAACACAACCTCTAGCTCAGGCTAGCTGACAGACATGCACTTGGCCTGGAAAATTCAGTGGCAAGAATCATAGAGTCACAAAATAGTTAGGGTTGGAAAGAACCTTAAGATCATCTAGTTCCAACCCCCCTGCCATGGGCAGGGACACCTCACTCACAAGGCTCTGTCCAACCTGGCTTTGAACACTGTCAGGGATAGAGGATTTACCACTTCTTTGGGCATCCTGTTTCAGTGCCTCACCACCCTCACAGTAAAGAACTTCTTCCTTACATCTAACCTGAACTTCCCCCTTTTAAGTTTAAACCCATTACCCTTTGTCCTGTCACTACAGTCCCTAATGAAGAGTCTCCTTCTGGCCTTGTAGTCCCCTTTCAGATACTGGAAAACTGAAGATGCTAAAGAAGATGTGATGCTTAGTGGCAAGGCAGGTAGTGATTGGACAAGAGGAATGGCTTTAAATTGAAAGAGGGTAGATTTAGATAAAATATGAAGGAGAAATTTTTCACTGAGAGTGTGCTGAGGCGCTGGCACAGGTTGCCCAGAGAAGCAATGGCTGCCCCATCCCTGGCAGTGTTCAAGGCCAGGTTGGATGGGGCCTCAAGCAATGTGGTTTAGTGGGAGGCTGGAACTGGATGATCTTTAAGGTCCCTTCCAACCCAACCATTCTGTCATTCTATGAGTATGTGGGTGTCACTCTCATGCCTGAGCTGTTCACACTTAATAGCTGTGTTCAGAGGTGAAGGGCTCAGAACATTTATTCTCTGAAATTTCTTTTGCATCCAAGACCTTTAGAAAGACAATTAGCCACCCGCTGTAATCTTCAAGTGTGGCCTTCACCACGTCCTAGTCCATGGCCTAGATGCTTTGTGATCATTAGATCAAAATGCCATGGCTGTTTCAAGAAACTGAACTCACCCAAGCATGATCAGATATGGGTTCACAAGAGAAGGCACTCGTTTCTGTGTCCAGTACTCCCTTGGCAAGAGCCGTTTGAAGCCATCTGCAGAGCAGATGGATCTATCAGCACCATGGAGCTGAACAATTACTGTGTGTGACCAACTTACTGGGAACAAAAGGTATCTCAGAATGGTTGGCACCTTGCAATCTTTGAGTTGTTGTGCTCTGACTCAAGTGCAGAAATGGACATGAGAGTGAGCATCAGAGGAATTATGTTACAAGATGACCATTAGCTCTACTTAGAGGTCCCCAGTTTTCTGCCAGCACAAATGCGCTGTTGTCATGAGGTGGAAGAGGAGATCTATTGAGAAAAAAGGACATGATGAGACTGGGCTGATGGCATGTGCCTCGGGAATGCTATTCCACAGGGAGAATATACATCTGCTAGTGAGAAAAGCAATTATGGCATTTGACTGGATGTTTTAGCTGCTTTTGAGAGTTCACCACAGGCTTCTGTTTAGCTCTCACAACTGATCACAAACAGATCTTCCTGTCTGGATCTCCCAGCTTGCTCACACTGGTTGTGTACTGTATCTAGATATGTATGACAAGGGAGTAGGTTGTGGGCCTGGCAGCCACAAGCAGGTGCCCTCTCAAGAAGCCCACTGCCTGAGGCTGGTTGCAGAATTGGCTGCTGGCTTATTAGGACTGCATTATCAGCCACAGATCACAAGTTGGCTGAAACCTGCTTGGCAAAGCAAGCTGATGAAACATGATCAAAGGAACTCTGCCCTTCAGGATACAGAAAGAGTCTCAGCTAGGAATGCAGTCAAAAGATCACCCATCCTTCTGGAGAGCTGACAAAGACACAATTCTTGCTCATCCAAAAACCACACAGGCTGAAACATTCCCAGGACTGCATGGGGGGGATGTCCAGGCACTGCAGAGTGATTGATCTGTAACCACACACTGTGTTAGGGCCAGATATTTTCTCTGAGCTGTATCCAGATTTTTGTGTCGGGATTGCCCCGACCCATGTGCAGGACCTTGCACTTGGCCCGTTGAACTTGATGAGGTTTGTACTGTCAAAGTCCCTCTGGATGGCATCTCTTCCCTCCAGCATGTCGACCACACCATACAGCTTTTGTTGTCAGAAAACTTGCTGAGGGTGCATCAATCTCACTGCCTATGTCACCAACAAAGTTGTTAAACAGCACCAGTTCCAATACTCACCCCTGAAGAATGCCCCTTGTCACTGATCTCTACTTGGACATGGAGCCGTTGCCCACAACTCTTTGAATGCAAGCCTCCAGCCAATTCCTTACCCACCAAGTGGTCCATCTATCAAAACCATGTCTCTCCAGTTTAGAGAAAAGGATGTTGTGTGGGACAGTGTCAAATGCAAAGCATATTTCCACTGTCCACATAGATGACATCAGTTGCTCTTCCCTTATCCTCCCACACTTGGTGGGGTTTTTCCTAATACTGTTTCTAATCACGTTATGTCAATCTTTGCAAGACACAGCATGCCAGAGGAGAGCTGACTTTTCACAAAGGCTGCAGCTTTAGCCACATCACTTGGAGATCTCCGTGTTTGCAGAGCACATTGAACAGTAACAAAGACTGTGAGGGTCTGTCTAGCAGGAGCTAGTAACACGCGCAAGGTTATTACTTTTGTGTAATATAGTAATAGTAATATAACTATTGCGTCCTGCTGTGACAGGGGAGGCTGTCCTCTCTTACACATTTATTACAGTGTGTCACAAGTTTGTGGTAAATATATATATACATATTCATAAAGGAAAAGAAAGTAACCAGAATTAGAAAAAAATATAGCTGTTATGGATACACAGGCATATCGAATACCATAGAGGACAACTTAGTCTTTGGGATTGATAGGTACATTCAGGGACAAGCCAAGAAAATGTCAAAATCCCATATGTCTTTTTCTACCTGAAAATCACATACTCCTCTCCTTGCCACACCTGGCCTTACCTTCTCCTAGCCACCATCTCGGGCTTGTAAGAAATGGGGCAAGAGCAGATCCTGACTCATCTGCCCCCTCCTCCATGACCATAAGGATGCAACGCAGTGGTTTGCAGCAGCTCCCCTTTCTCAGTGTGTTTATCACTGACTAGCACACCTGCCTCCGTGACCATTCAGAATAGGGAAAATCCTTGGGTAATCCCCTACCTCGTAATGACAGTACGTGGGAAAACACCCAACACAGAGATATCCACCTCTGCCCTAGTCTTCACCACGAACAGCAGAGGCATCAGTAGCCCCAGAACCTTCCCATGCAATGGTGGTTCTTGAAAAGCAGATGTTTTCCTTCTTTGGGTATCTACTTGCTGCAGTTTGCTTAGCAGAAACATTTCCCATTACAAGAGCCTCTCTCCTGACGAGCATGGTGTGAACAGCTTCCAAGGTTATGCCTTTCTTTCTTGTCCAGTGACCACCAAACTAGGAGCTCCTGTGCCCACGCAGTTGCTTTCTGTGGTTCCCTGCAGAATGAAAGAGGTTTATACAAGCATCTGTCTGTCCTGTATCCAAAACAGGGCCAAGGCAAGACCGACAAACAGAAGAGAAAACTGGAGCCTGTTGTGTGTCTTCATCTGGCCAGTGACTCCTTCGGCACTGGAGTCTCAGAGCTCAAAATTAAAACTTAGATATGATCCAATTTGCAACCCATAGGAGGAGGCATTTTCTTCTCTCTGTTCCAGGACTCTCCCAGTAGACCACAAAGGGTTCAGCAAATAGAGTAATATGTTTTCTATGCTATGTATAATTAAATTATATTCACCGCAGTTCCAACTGGGAGTTTTTGAACTCCAGGTTTATTTCTTAAACAGCCACCAAAGGTTTTATTGCCAGAAAAGAAATAATTAAAGAGTGAACGGAGAACCTTGTCTAATGGATCTAAGTATCTCAAAAGGGAGAAAATGATAGATCTTACTCAGATAATTTTCTAGGGATTGTATCATAGAGGCTTACAAGATCAATTATAGGGCAAATTTATCTGAAGCAAAGGTTTTTCAGTTACACCTGCTTTCCCATGTCAGAAATTCCTTTAACTGCTCGAAACTAGAATAATTGCTCATTACAATAATTATCACTTAGAAATGCAGCGCTAAAGGTAATAGAATGTGAGTTGTCAGCCTGCGTAATAGATGTATGATTGAGCTCCAAGGATGGATCCATTTTCCAGTTACAGTGCAGCCTGTGCTAGAAGCTACCCTTCTTAAACAGCTACTGATTTTAAAAGAACATCCAAAAATAGCTCTATTATTCCTTATCTTTTTCTATAACATTTTCTCCATCAGTGCGCTAGTCTCCAGGGTGGTGATTCTACACAGCCTTCAGACTACTTGTACTTTGGAGAGACCGGCTTGATATTTCTGGTATATCAAAGCTTGGATTCTAATTTTGAGAGCAACTTGACAACATTAGGAAAGTAAATTAAGCACAACGAGATGGGAGATGGCTCTGTAACAAGAACAAATATAACTGCAGTCAGGAAGTCTTTCCCCTTAAGGAGCGGCATTCGTAATAAGAATGCAAAATAAATCAGCTTGTGCAAAAGTAGAGCAATCGGCTCATTCCCCAGCATACAGATAAATCAAACCCCATGAAGTACAGCTATGAAACCCAGCTACCTTCTCCCTGTTTTAAGGGAAGGAAGGACAACCACTTCCAAGAGCCGAGTACCCTCCTGGACCTCTCATGAGTGATCAATAGGGAGTTACTCTGAGTGGTGTTAATCCCACTGATAAAGCAGTTACACTCAGGGAATATTTTTCCATAGTAAAAATCCTGAAGTCCCATTCCAGGAACTGATACATTCAGTAAGGTTCATGTCTTAACTTCGTCAGTGATTCA
Organism: Neopsephotus bourkii; assembly: GCF_033783945.1. Lineage (NCBI taxonomy): Eukaryota > Metazoa > Chordata > Aves > Psittaciformes > Psittacidae > Neopsephotus > Neopsephotus bourkii. Next base: position 10,488,230 of record NW_026902113.1, read on the forward strand.
TGAAAGCAGGCTTTTCAAAGCTCTGAAACAATCATTTAGCCTGTATTTGAAACCCAGAGAAGAGGCTCTTTTTTCTTTTCTTTTCTTTTCTTTTCTTTTCTTTTCTTTTCTTTTCTTTTCTTTTCTTTTCTTTTCTTTTCTTTTCTTTTCTTTTCTTTTCTTTTCTTTTCTTTTCTTTTCTTTTCTTTTCTTTTCTTTTCTTTTCTTTTCTTTTCTTTTCTTTTCCTTTTCTTTTCTTTTCTCTTCTCTTCTCTTTTTTCTCTTCTCTTTTTTCTCTTCTCTTCTCTTCTCTTCTCTTCTCTTCTCTTCTCTTCTCTTCTCTTCTCTTCTCTTCTCTTCTCTTTTTTCTCTTCTCTTTTTTCTCTTCTCTTCTCTTCTCTTCTCTTCTCTTCTCTTCTCTTTTTTCTCTTCTCTTCTCTTCTCTTCTCTTCTCTTCTCTTCTCTTCTCTTCTCTTCTCTTCTCTTCTCTTCTCTTCTCTTCTCTTCTCTTCTCTTCTCTTCTCTTTTCCTTTCTTTTTCTTCTTAACACTTAGGTAAACAGGATGTAATACTTGGCAACATTCGCATCCCAAGTGCAGCTTGGCCTGCCTGCTCTCCTCCCATCAAAGCATGTGTTTGTTAGTAACTTCAGTACGAGACTCCATGTTCAGTTACAGCTTCTGCCTTTCAGTTGTATCAGTCAAGACACGACAGAGATAAGCGGCTCAAATGTATCACCCCCATTGTTCACTTCCTTTCTTGTCAGCCACTGACACCACAGAAATAGCTCCAAATCAGTCAGAGTTGTCCAGGGAGTTTTGGTACTCTCCTCCCTTGAAGTTTACTGGAAAATACTGGTCTAAATGGGCAGTTTCACATAGGTATTTCATGCATTTCATCTGCAGCAGTGCCAGGGGTCTGTTTGGACCAAGCCTTTTGTGTGCAAAGCTGCCACTGAAGCTAGTCAGCTCTAGAAGAGTTTAAGACTTCACACTTCATGAACTCTATACTGAAATAGAGGTGGATCTCCAAGAAAAGAAGAGAAAGCTCATTTTGGACAATTCCAAAAGAAACATTCCAGTATCTTGACTCAGTTGGAAAGTAATTAAGATAATCTGGAAATCAGATGCAAAGTCTAGCAGAAAGAAAGGCTCCCACTGCTAAGAGAAACAGCCTTGCAGGAGACACTAATATATAACACATACTCTGGTGTAACAGTGAACAACTGGATTGTTACTGGCATGCTAAATTTTGTGTTAATGAAGAAATGGTATATTTTCACTGATTCACAGCTTTGCTTGATTTTTTCCCCTTTACTTGCTTGTCATTGTCCCTTCATACACATGCCAGGCAGCTCTGCTGTAAATCCTTTTCATCACACTGTCACACTTACCGACATTTCAAGGGCGTTTCATTTGATGTGTTAAGAAAAACAGCTCTTCACAGCCTTCCAGGAAGAAACATCAAAGACTGGCAGCATTTGAATTCATGTTGTCCCATCTCCGGCTGGACCCAAACCCTGAGAAGCAACATCTGGAAACTGGATCCCAGGAAACTCCTAAAGGCCCCTGCACATTTTGGATTCACCTGTGACACCACTTCATGGAAGCAGTTCACCTACACCTGAGTGCCATCATTTAGCACAAGCTACTTTGTTGTTTATTATCCTGCCCCTCCTGAGTTTTGCCCTTCCACATGCAGTTTTGTTCATCCTCTGCATCCCTTGTTGCTTCCTCAGCACGCAGCTCTCCCCAGTTTTTCCTCTTCTGTTGATGCTCACATCACAAACTCCCTCAGGAGACTGTGTATTTGAAATGTATTGCTTCTGTAAATTGCAAGTGTCTGAACCTCACCTGGTGTCATTCATAGGAGTCCTTGAAAATTAATAGCTCCGGGCACTGGAAGATGTGGATCTCTGTGTTCAAGTGTATTGTATAAGTTCTTTGAGATAGGTACTATACCTTTGAGATACATACTACACCATAGGTAAAAAATAGATATAAATAGGTAAAAAGATGTTGTTAGTCTCTACGGAGTATAATCCGTTAGGAGGAAAAAGAAAACTTCTGGCCCTTGAAGTATGAGACATATGGCTAAAAGAATAATAAAAGGTGGTCCCTGGTAATAGAGTGTGTGATTTGGGCCTTTGAAAGGTTCAGAGAGGAGTGCAGAAATGACGGTAGAGCAGACCTTAAACCTTCATGGTTACGTAGACAGAGAAAGCTGGTGCAGCTCTGCATGAGTGAGGGCCCATGAAGGACAGCTGTGCTCCTGTGCACTGACTCATGGCTGGGAGCTTCGTTGCTGGACTTCAGCTGTGACAGTAGGTGGTCCTCCCTGAGCTAATAGATTTATCATATGCTGGGGTTTCTATTCAAGACATACCACTTGCAAAACAGAAACATGATATGGCACAGAGTAAAAGGACTCATTCGGTTTTGATCTGCTAGAACAGCAGTATTTGGCAACCACAAAAGAGAAAAGATCAAGAAAAATATGCTGTAGACTAAATATATACCTGTGTCACTACTCATTATTTCTCTGCTTACAAAAAAACCCAAAACAACCTAAATATAGGATCCAGATTTTCTTGATCTGCTCAGATGTCATCTCCCTGATGATAAATGTTGCTTTCCCATCTTACTCCTCTTCTGTATGAGTCCCGTCCATGTGAGAGACCAGACCAGCTGTCACTGATACCAAAAGGGACTGAATCAAGGACTCATTGTTTCCTTGCTCTCCATCACTGTTCCCTCTCTTGGCTTGTTTCTTTTTTGGTTTGAAAAAGAAAAATCATGCGATGAATGCTACACCAACATGAGATTTGCTTTACTCCCCCCCCTCTGGAATCACAATGAAATTGTGAAATCACAGCCTGCAACAGTATTTGATCAATGGCCTTTGAAGGTGGGACAAAAACGTCAATAAAGTCTCATTTCTTCAGAATGTCTTCTCCGCTGCCTTTTCATGTTTTCCCTGTGGGATATTTGGCAATTTTTAACACAGAGCATGTAAGCAAGTTGACTTATCGCATACAGCTCTTTACAATAACACTGGAACTATTCAAGAATTGCCCTTAACGCAGCATTGTGAAGAAATGCATCAGAGTTCTCTTTGCATTAGCTGTAATTCCCTAACGTCCCAATGGTCTGTTCAGCTGGAGCTGGCAATTAAGCTGAAGTTGTTTAGTCAATAATTAAGGTTTTCATCATGGAATTTTATTAGGAGTTCTATTTGGGGAAAATCATTATTTAAGAACCTCTCTCCAGATCGGTGGTGTCTTGGGTTAGAAAGATGTCTCAAAAAGAAACCAAGGTGATATGCAGGGCATTTTCTGTGGCACCAACGACGGGTGCCTCCTGTGGAGTCTGTGTTTGAGAAAGTAGTGAGCAATTCAAACTGCAGTTATCCATCATTCCCAGGCCCTGCCTGCTTATGGGGTCCAAAAAGAGAAGTCATGAAAACACGCTAGGGAGGTACCTATAGATTATGGTTTGAATACAGGCCCTGCTTCTCAGCCAGGTTTTATGGAGCCAACACTGGGAAGTCAGAGGTTTCTGGATATCAATGTCATAGGAGGCATTTGAGCAGGGCACTGAAAGGCTCAACTGTCTGTTATGTGAAGGCTTAGCCCCTAATACCACTGTTTACAGGGCAAGTTTAATTGTAAGTAACAAGCCAGGTTGCTTTTATTGCAGGTTGTTTCAATTTTACTACCGATGCAGAGCAGCAGTGCAGTGCCACAGCCCTATCCACAGAGGAAAACCCACTCCGTTGGTGCCCAAGATAGCTCTGCATTGGCATGAGGTTGCGAGGCCTCAGCATCCTACTTGGCACTGCTCAGTCCATATGAATCCACGTAGTGGATCCTGCTATGGTGGTGCTGGAGACAACACTCCTGCAGCCAGAGAAGGAAGCTCTCCAGCAATCTCTGAGGGACACCACACAGCCCATCAGCTCTCCCTAGGCTTTTCATTTGGAAGGAAGTTGCATTCTTGGGGACCACTCGCCATGGCATTGGCTTGGACTATGCAGCAGCATCCTCAACTCTCGCTCGATCAGCTAAATCCTCAACTCTTGCTCAATCTCTGTTCTGGGCTTATTTAGGAGATCGACTTTTGTTTACTTCAATAAATAACAAGCAAGAGACAGACTACAATCCAGAGCAGAAACAGCCTCTGCCCTATCTTGGAATAGCACATGAAATCATAGCACTCTCAAATCACCCTCACTGAGGGCTTTCTGATGTTACCTTAATAAAAATAATTATCCTAATTGCTTGCTTTAAGTATCCCAGGTGCTGACAATAGTTGTGCCTTGCAAATGGAAGCATGAAACGGAAAAAAACCAACAGATGAAGCAACTGCTCTTATAATGAAAAATTTAACCTGAATATGAAACCCAGATCATAGCAGCAAGCCACATCAAGCATACAGCAAGCTGTAGCATCAGCATAAGACGTTACAAATGAAATGTATTTGTCTAGCACTAAGGTTTCATGGTCCTGCTTGTGCCCTGATCTCCCCTGAGAATGCCCATGTCTCAGGATGAGGACTTTGAGGGTCCATTTGCTTCCAAGCTTCACAGGACTGGAGCTGGGCTGTCCACAACCAGTGGAGAATATCCATTCCTGTGTGAAACACTAACAACTTGCAAAGTTTGCTGACATAGCTCCTTCAAAAGGTTATCTTCTGCCAAACCCCTGATCATTTCACCTTGAGGACCACAGCAGCAGAAGAAATGGGATGCACTGCAACAGCACAGTGTGCAAGGGGAGCCCTTACAGCTCCATGTGTCTCTGCTGTGGTGCTAGACTGGGGCAGGTCTGCATGACCCACGTTTGACATGGGGCATGAAAAACCTCAGCTGAAGCCCGGATAAACCCTTTCCTGGTCTGCTCAGCCATGCCCAAGGCAAACAAAGCCATTTGGAGTCAGCAGAGATGGATGCTGGATGTCTGGAGAGTGACTCCTGTCACTGCCTGGAGAGGATGCTAATGGAGCAGGCAGTTCCAGCCTGATGAGAGGAGCTCAGAGGGGCTGTGCAAGCCCCTCAAGGGCAAGCATGGGAAGGCTGAAGAAGCTTTCTGAACTGCAAACCAGCACCGTCACGAGAGCAAACTTGTAGCAGTGTGCTATGGGTACACTTGAGCTGGGCATTCACCAAGGGTCACGGTGGGTTCAGAGCAGCCTCTGGCCCAACATATGGAGCCCCACATCCACCTGGGTCTAAAGCACAGTAACGTTATAAGCATCACTAGGTGGTGAGGTGCTGAGGGCGAAAGAACATTCAGTTTGATGAACCAGAAGAATCCTCAGTCCTACAGCCCTCAGTGTCCCTGGGCATTTCTATTAGGAATCAGAAATGGGACTTATTAGGTCCAGTCTTATTTATACCCATCCGAATTCCAACTAGTTGCCTAGCTGCCAGTGTCCAAGTGCTTTGAGTGTATTTTGCAGAGGAGCCCTTATCTGGGACAATCTTTGTGAGATCCTAACTTTTAAGAACAGGTTTGTGTGATTTGAGCCTGTTCTTGCTTCATTCCACAGTATGTCACTGCCAGGGTGATGTAATGATAGAGGCCCCAGTCTGAGTTTTATTCATTATGAAAATTTCAGGCCACCACATATCTTCAAGAGTACATCTTTTTTGTATAACTGGCAATGCTTTGACATGATCAGTCTGTGAATCACCAGAGATTCATCTAGAAATCAAGCTAGACAATACTCAGTTCCTTAACAATAAAGACCTATTGCTTTGTCACATCAAATGAATTTATTCTTTCAGTTCGTTACTTTTCCCCTTCCCTCTCCTAACCCATTTCTTTTCTTCTTTATAATAGTCCCTTACTTGTCCCTGACTGGAGGCACATCCTGCCCCACCATGTGCCAGCATGCTCCACTCATCACTGGGTGATGGGACTCAGTGGTGTGACCTGCATGTGGGACCAGTGAGGATGCTCCTGAAGGCTGTGATACTCTTTGCTCTTCTGCACGCAGCAGCAGTGCCCAGCAGTGTTTGCCAGGACTGTGTAAAAGTTACGTGCACAATGCAAGCTTGTTTTGAAGAGCTGCCCCAGTCAGAGCTCTTGCTAAACCTCTTCTCATGCCAAATGCTCTGCTGAAAAGGCCTAAAATTTGCCAAAGAATCAACTGTGACTGCACAGGCACACTGAGGTGCACACAGGACCTGCTTTGCTGGGGGTCTGCAGCCACATGTCTCCCTGTGGCTGCATGCCCGGGTCCAACCAGGTTGAGCTCATACAAATGCACATCTGGGATGGCAACCTCCTGGCCTGGGCAAGCAGCTCTACTGCTTGTAAGAGCAGAAAGGTGGTTTTCCTGGAGGTGAGTATGCTTTTTCCATGGAAAGCAATTCTCTGTGTGATGCTGAAGTGTGGAAACCAGAAAGAAAACACTAGGGGTGGGGAAAAGTTTCCCATGATTGTTTTATCCAGTGCTAAATCATTTTACATTCAAACTCCTTCTGGCCAGGTTTTCAAGGGAATGAGCTGCCATAGTCATGCTGGGGAAAGAGAAAAGCAGTTTTCCCACGAGTGCTGCCACATCCATCTGTCCATCCCTCAACACATAACCTAACTACAGAGCAGAGATATAAGCTGTAGTCGTGGTAATTCTATTCATTTGGTAGATAAAGGTGTCTGAGTAGGGAAGAAGAATTCCCTCCTGCCTGGGCAGGGGATCCATGTGGGCACAGTCCTGCCAGGGACAAGCCCAGGAGGAGCCAGGCTTGGTCCATGCTGCAGCTCCTGCAGGGCTTTGATTTTCCCCTTGCACAGACAATTGTTTGCCTGCAAGTTTGGAAGAAAGCTTTTCCCTCCTAGCAAGCTGCCCCCTGCCCATGGTATGTGCACACCCCCAGCCTTCATGACCACATTCAACCAAGCTGCCAGCCCCATTCTGCTTTTGGTGGAAAACCACAAAGAAATGGGGCACCTTCTCCCATGCTGAGTGAGCTCCCAGTCCCTCCTTGCTCTTCTGAGCTGGTGCTGTTCCTGGGGGACCTGGCTGCAGCTGGGAAGGAGAGTGGCTCATGTGGCACACAGGGCAGTGCTCTGCACCTTTGTGCATTTACATTAGGGAGGCCCGGGAAGCAGACCTGGGAGCGTGCAAGCACCAAACTAAAGCTAATGAGAGTAAATAGCACTGCGTGGGAGCTGGAATTTCCATTTTTGTGGGGAATCCCCTGGTTTTGCAATGGGCTTTTGTTCCCTGCTGGATCGAAACCAGCCAGTGTTGGAATTTCCTATGAAACCGAGCTTGAGAAAGAAGAGCAGATCCTCTGGTGCCTGTCAAAGCATTTGTTGTCATTTCAACAACTGACAGGGCTTCTTTTTTACATTAAATGGATCTTGGAGCAACACGTTGCCTCCCAAAAGAATAAGCCAAGTATTTCACCATGGAAGGGTTGACGCAAAGGAATTTTATTACTTCAGTCCAATGCTTCCTTCCTTGCTTCCAGGACTTTATTTAATCTTTTTCTCTAGCTTTTCCCTTTAAAGTTTCCCTTAAAACGATGCCTTCTCCTGCATTGCTACTGCTAACAAAGCGAAGCAGTCTCATTGCTTTTGCAGCCACAAGTCCACCTCCAGCACTTCCTGACTGCTTGAAAACAGCCCTATGGAAATAAAAAAGTCACTTTTTCCTTTCTCCCATGTTTTCTTGAGCGCTGCCAGTGCCAGGAGGTGCTGGAGGTAAGCCCTGGTGGCAGGACTGGAACCCACCTGAGCTCTCCTCCCATCCCAGGGCCCCCACCAACAGGAAAGAGGGTGGCACATCCGATGTGGTGAAAGATTCCAGGCTGAGATTGATTGAAAACTTGATGGCTGTGGGAGCAGAAACAAACTTCAGCCTCTGAGCAGCTCCCTTTGGGAGCCTGACAGCTAAATCCTGGAGAAGACCAAGCCCCGATGGGTCTGTGAGTCAGGCCAGCTCTGCACATGTATTTGTGGCTACAGCTTTTCAGCAATAAGACAGAAATGCTTTATCCAAGTTATCAGTTTTCCATAGATCACGATCCTCCTGTGGTGGGGAGATCCTGTGAACCCCGGTGCTAACACTGCAGGTTGCACCTCACTAGTGGTAGGAAGGGAGGAAGGTCAAGGTTTTGGGGTATCTCCCTGAAGGCAATTGGTAACATGAGATGCTCATCCTGCACCACTGCTTGCAAACCGCTGCTTTTGTTTATTGAGTTTTGGGCAGCCACATTCTCACTTGATGCACTGATTCCCACCATGGTTTTCCCTAGTACCTGTGCCCAGAGGCATGGTCCCCCTCCAGTTTTAGTGGGCACAAGGGCCACTGCAGCACAAGGCATCCTGACAATGTAAATCAAAGCTCTTGCCTTCTTTCTTGGCCATATTTGCTATTTCTGTTAAGTCAATCCCATCTGAATTCCTGAAAGCCAAATATCCTGATCTGCATAAAGAACATGTTTTGTCCTTATGAGAAGAGCAATGGGATCATTTTTTCATATAGCTTTCTGGTTTGTGTCTTTACTAACTGCTTCTCTCCATTTAATTATTCATTTCATATCCACCGCCCCTTTGCTGCTACCTGAAGTACACTTCAAAGCTCCAAAACATGAGCGCATATAAATTTCAATGCAAATCAAAGCAAAGAGGAATTTCAGAAAGCCATCAAAGAGCTGCATGGAAAATCTTCCTAAACCATCCTGTTCCCAGCCAAGATGCCCTATGGTTCCTCCCTGGTAAGAAAAAACGAAGGATGGTTTTCTTCCAGTGCCAACCCCTACTCCAAGGATAACAATGGGATGCGGGTGCCTAGATGGTCTGAAGACTGTTATTGCATGGGTTTCAATGAAGTATCCAGGCCTGCCCATGAATTGTGTAACTCCCAAACACATAAAAGACCATGAGTGGTAGCTTGGCCCTGAGTAGAAGCTGGAGCAGAGCACTAGATCCTAATGCCCTCTCCAGTGTGTGATGGCTTCTTCCAGCTCCCTCCTAGCCCTCCCCCCAGCAGCTCCTACCCCCAGGCAAGAGGTGGTCTTTGAATAAGTCAAATCAAGGTTTAAACCCTTCTATCATTTACCTGAACCAAGAAAATTATAATGGATTCCTATTTTATTTCCCAATCCATCAGCTCAATAAAGAGGTTTCTTTCTACCCTGTTATCTTGGAGTAGCTTCCCTCATCTTCAAACCATTTAGCTCAGTTCTGCTCCTCACTCTGTCTGCCCCATGCTCAGTATTCTTCTATTTCTATTGCCTCCCACTCCTATTGTGTTGCCATGTAGCGTGTCTTTCAGGGGCCATTCCTGACATGCATCCAAGTCATCACAGCTGTCTTTCCTGACTTTTTGGTAGCAGGGCAGCGTCTTGCGTTGGCTGTTTCCCTCATCACATCATCGTTTATTTTCTGCAGCTCTGGCCCTGGCAGCCTGCTTTCCAGCTGGCTCATTTCCGCAGTCCCCATCCCTAGGTTGCTGCTGTTTCTCATACTCCACTACCTTCACCCATTCAGTAGAGCTGTCTTAGATGTGCTCATTCCTGACTGTGGCAAAATGGTGCGAGCACACTCCAGTCCTTGCAGAGTTTCTATCCTTATTCTTCTCCCAGTGCCAGTTTCACAGCCCTCATCACTGCCATTAGTTCATCACCAGGTTCTCACCTTGTCCTCATTTTTCACTTCCCAATTCTGTCATTGCCTCTTCCCATTGTTTTCCATTTGACAGGATGTTTACCTGCGCGCCGAGCCTCAGTCCAAACTTTCTTCTCTTTTGGTCCCACCTCATTAGTTATTCTCTGCAGACTTTCCTTCATCAGTGACACCAGGTCAACAGAGAGCAGAGCTGGGAAATGGCAATGAATAATTTCTCTGATGCTCGCAGCTCCTTTGTGTGCCATGGCATAGCCACGAGCAGCTTGTGCTTCCTAGACTGCCTCCAAGCCCTAACCCTGGTTTAAAAGTCTATTAATCACCAATAGTTTCGTCATTCACTTACAGGCTCATAAGCCTTGAGAAGCCAAGCCATGTCCAGCATGGATCTCAACAAGTCGCCAGTCCCACCAGTGCCTGCGGGTTGTACCCAGGTCTGGCACTGGTAGTACCCCCCTCTGGGGCTGAGAATCCATTCCCCATCACTGAACACAAACAGCAGTGAGGCTGGGCTAGGTGAGCATGGCCAGCTCCCATGGGGATTCTGAGAGGACTAGGGGAAAAAGGGCTGTTCATGGCACACGGCTGGGAGCCTTCACCCAGCTCCCATCACAGGGCAAACCTCTGCTATACAGTTCTCTGTAAGGAGCTGCATGGACTAGCAGGCAATTTTAAAATCCAATTTCAGCACCAGTTAAGGCAGAAGAAAAGGTTGTCAGGAGGCTGAATAGCACAGGGAGGCCTCTGATGCTCAGAAATGTCAGGGGTTAATCAGGGAAACCTGTGCACATGACACCTCTTCCCCAGTAATCCTTTTAAATGAAAAATGGATATATAAGCTGAGCCCAGCCCTTCGTCCACTTATAACCCTGATCACAATTAAAAGACAGATAGACAGAGCAAATGCAAGCGAGAGAGCATTGCATGCATGGCTAATGGGTTGTCTTCGCTCCCTTCAGGGATGGGATTATTTCCCTTTGGCTCCCAGCACTGCCTTTGCACAAGGATGATTAATAGGAGGAAGAAACCCATTGACCCAAACCGAAGCCCATTACAGTAAGTGGATGCTGCCTGTTGATTTTGCTGCATCCTTCCTCCCGCAGCCCAATATGAGGCTGGTCTGTACCAGGGCTGCTGCTTGGAAGCAAACCACTTTGTGCTGGGAAGGTGGGAAGAGGGGGGGTGTCTCTGGGAGCCCCTTCCGTGAGACCATGGCAGGCTCAGGTCACCCCACCTCTACATCCCCATCTCCACATGCTTTGACCCCAACATATAGTGACATTGCTTCCTATGGAACTATGGGCATGTAAGAGCACTGCAAATTACTCTCAGAAATCATCATCATGATGAACACCGGTGTAGGAGGCCATGCAGGCCCTGGCAGGGGTGCAGCTGGGTACCTAACCCTTTGGATGTGGTAGGGTTCATGCACAGCTCACTGAAGTGGAAAGGCACAGGAAGGGGAAAAGGCCCCTGAAAGAGCAAGTCCTGGCAAAGGCAGGCTGCTCCTGAGGGGTCTGGGGACCCCATTGCCCAATCACATCACACAGCCAGATGTGTGCATGGTTGATCCCATCTGTTGGCATTAAAAGGTGTTTCAGGGCTGCAAACCTGCATTTTTTAGTGTATCCTCATCTGGTTCTGTCCTGGGTTCAGCAGTAGCAGTCATTTTTTCTCCTTCTTAGTAGCTGCTGCAGTGCTGTGGTTCTGACTTTCAGCCTGGGAACAGCGCTGATAACACTGGTGGTTTTAGTTACTGCTCAGTAATGTTTACTCTGACCAAGGATTTTCTGAGTCTCATGCTCTGCCAGGGAGGAGGGGAAGCTGGAAGGAAGCAGAGACAGGACACCTGACCCAAACTGACCAAAGAGGTATTCTATACCACAGCACATCGTACCCAGTATATAAACTGGGGGCAGTTATCGGAAGAGCTAGATCACTGCTCGGTCGGGCTGGGTATTGGTTGGCAGGTGGTGAGCGGTTGTATTCTCTTCCCTTGCTATTTCCCTTATCATTATTATTACTGGTGGTAGCAGCAGTGGTCTGTGTTATACCTTAGTTACTGGACTGCTCTTATCTCAGCCTGTGGGAGTTGCATTCTTCTGATTCTCCTCTCCATCCCCCTGGGACTGGGGGGGGGGGGGGGAAGTGAGAGAGCGAGCTGCGTGGCTGGGCTTAAACCACAACAGGTTCACAGGAGGTGGCCAACCTACAGTCCAGTCATCTTTTGCCCTAGAAAAGCTTCCCCTGTATACTGGCACATGGGAGCCTGGAGGTCCCACTGGTGGCAACTGGCATGAAAGCCACCACTCCAGACAAATGTAAGATGTATGCAGCTCCTTTCTTGCAATGTCATTGCAAAGCCCAGGCAGGCAACAAACCATAGGAGGAGATTAACCTGGGATATTCACAAGTGGAAACAGGCATGAGGCTAAAAATGGAGCTAAAAAGACCAACAGGCAACAGACACAAATGCTAAGTGACAGCAAAAGGCACCCTTGAAATACCAGGGTTGTTTTCTCTTCAGATGAAAATAGCTTGCAAGGATCTAAATATTGGCTAGATGTTTGGATACAGCAAAATGGCATCTATGAGCCGGGGAAGGTTACTTTTCACCTGGGATCTGTTAAAAAGGTTATTATAACAGTGTAGAGCAAGTGAAAGGTATTACCCCACAGGCTCTTGGAGCCCAGTCTGCAGCACAGTGTTATTCCCTTAAAACCAGTGATGTCGTAAAGCAAGCCCTGGTAATACCTAGGTGTTCTTCCCCCTACAGCCTCACCGTGGGGCTTATGATGCTTGGAAATAGAATGCATGGTGAGCTTGGATTTATGAAATTTGGAGTTATTTCAGGGTAAAATTTTATGAAGATTTATTTAAAAAACCACAAACCTGTATGTTTAAAGGATCAGAAGACAGAAAAGAGGATAAACAAGGCAGCAGTCACTATTCGCTATTCAAAATATTATGTTGAAATGCAAAACCCCTTTCTCACTGCACCACATCATCCTCCTGCCACTTGAAGCCTGCAAGCCCTTGGTGCCCCGAGTTCAGAGAGCACATCCATCGGGGGAAAAAGGACCATTTGCCTCCCTGTGGTTCAGGAAGCCTTCTGCATCCAGGTTGAAATCCACCCCTAGGACAGATGTGCCAAGACAAACCCATGCCCATACACATGGTCCATGGCTGGGGAAGGGCTAGGCCTGAGCGGTATGGCCCATTTGCCCTGCTCCCCAGTGTGGAGGTGCCTCTGGGTCTGTCTGTGCCTACTCTGCTCTCAGAAAGGCTCTCCACATTCAGAAGAGGTGCAAAATCTTTCAGTGGGAAACTTCCATGAGAGCTCTCACTATGCTCGGTATGGGCAGAGTGCAGGGGGAAAACGAGTACATTACTGGAGTCAACAGGAAGCTTTCCATGAGTTCCTGTGGGAATCAGATGCGGCCACGTTTCTCAGTACCTTTTCCTTTCTGCTACTCCTATCTATCAGCAACCCCTGGAGACCAGCCAAGTCTGCTTCCTGTGCTCCTCATTTATCAGCATGCACTTAAAAATCAATAGCTTTGCACTGGCTACATCTGTTAGTGCATTATCATTGCAACAGGGATTGCTTGATAGAATGAAGGTTCAGCTAATTAAGGACTGTAAGAACAGCTGCATTGCTGCTGGGTCTCCAGCACTCTGTAGGCTCCAAGGTCTTGGGTCAAGGTCCAAAAGGTCTTGGGTCCTTGATCAGTCCTTTTGCCGTTGTTACTGACATGATGCTGCATCCCCCATCCATTAATAGGAATCACTTGGATATGAATGAGGCATCATCTACATTCAGTGGGCTGGGAGCCCTTTGCATCACTGTCAACACAAAGGCACTGGGAGGCTCCATCCACATGCAAATGTCACATCTGCTAAGGCTGAAACCTCCCTCATGGCACATGTGGTGCTTCACAGAAAGGGGAACCAGCCATTCCGATTTCTAATGTGTTTGCACATGCCTGCTCAGAGACAACATAGGCTGCCAATGGCTCCCAACAGCTGACTAAGGCAGCCCAGTCACCACTTGCAGCTTTTGAAAGGAAATAAAGGGAATTATACAGCGATTTCCACTGTGCTGATAAACCCCAGGGTAGGCTGGGCTGGGGAAGACCTAGCAAAACCTATCAGGCCACCGTAGCACTCGAACAGTTCCTTGGGCCAGAGAGATTTAACAAACCAGCTTGCACAACAGCAGCGTGTAGCACATGAGCTTCATGGATGTATACAAGGTGGATCCTCAGCTTTTAAGACAGATGTAGGAAAAAGTACTGAGGAGTGAAGCTGAATAGGGCAAAATCAGTGCAACCCTCCTTTCCCATCTGCCCTTTTTCTAGTGGGGACATTATATCAGCTTAGACTTGTATCGTTCTTCCCCTTTCTCGTTGCATGTGAATGTTGTCCTGCAACTTGGCATAACTCAAAGCAGAAGGACCAAAAGACATGATGCAGTGGAAGAGGAAACTAAGAGCAAGGCTGTGAGGTGGCTGCTGGTGAGAGCAGACAACAGCCCTCCAGTTGGGTCCCCAGTGTTCCAAGGTGTTCATTTACACCAGCCCCAACTCAGTCATCACACGCTGTACCTGCACATCAGCCCACCTCCCCATCTATAATCTGAATTGGCTTGGAGAACAGCAGTCTCATTTCCTTCTTCCCCATGTGACTCACGGGATGTGGTTCTCAGCTCTTCTCTCTCAGCCTTTCCTGTGATTGCTTGGTAATGACTGCATTAGAGCTAGCAGCTATTACCCACCCCCCACACACCCCCCAGCTACATCCCAAAAGATGCATCTCTCATGCGAGGAGATTGATTCCTGCTGCTGCAGCCTGGCTAACCAAATTCTGTATTTCCTATGTAAAAAACAAGTGTATAAATACCCAGAGCAGTGGTACAGGATCCATGCAGAGATACAAAATGAGATTATTGCAGGGTCTTCCTAAAGAAGTTCAGAGACCTGTTCATTCATAGTTACCTCTAACACCCGAAAACTTGGTCTGATCCAGACCCAGAAGAGTAGGCAGGGGTCACCAGCCTCTGTCCTCGCTTGGACCAGCAGTCCCAAAAGGGAGCAGATGTAGAGGAGATAGAGCTCCTCTTCCAGACACGGCAGGGTTGATGGTGCAGCGTTACCAAGAGCCTCCACTACACAGAAATGTGATTTTCATGTTGATGAAGGGAATTCAGTTCTCAGAAGAGGTGCAAAGAAGGGACATCACATGGGGAAAAGTAAACCCTTGCTGAATCAGGGTCAAACATTGTGGCTGGATTTTCAGCCTAGAAACGAGTAACAGCATCTACGCTTCTGCATCTTTGCTGTATCATACAGGGTGGGGGGGTTGTTCGGTTTTCAATAGAAAAATACTGTTCTAATGACAAAACTAGGACAAAAAGCCAAGCTACTCTTGCAGCACTGTGAAGCTGACTGGAAGTGCCTGCTTTGGCATTTACCATTTGATGAGACCTTATTTTCGCATTTAAGAAGATCCCAGTAAGCACAAATACCCAGTGCAGGAATGGCAGCAGGTACAGAAGGGCAAATCCTGATCTCTGCTGTGAGCACCTTGTCAGGACCCAGAAAAGACACCAGATGAAAAGCCATGGCCTCTGCTCCCCACACCAGTCACTCTGCCTTTCCCAGCAAAACCAGCCCTTTCCCCTTGGAGCATTTCTTCACACAGAGCTCTTTTCCCCAGCAGAAAGTGTATTTCTATAAAGAAACAGGCTCAAGAGCTGCAGTCGTAAAGGACTATCAGATGTCGAAACTCGGCACCTGCACCTAGGGATCAATACAGCCTCAGGATGACAGCCTGCAAATCCCAAGGTGCCAGGAGCAGTGTTACTTACAGCCAGCCCTTCCCTGCTGATGCTGACACACAGACACTGCGGTACTCTGCTTTCTTCCCCAGCCAAACTCTGCTCAGCCCTTCTTCATCCTCCTCCTCCATTAACAGTGCTACCTTTTGCCTTGGAAGCAGCATCTCTGGATGCAGCGGTGCTTCAGGGTCATTGAATGTGTGCTCTTTTCCCTGTTCCACAAATACCCCCTTTTAGTGTGGCTGAAAACCCTTTTGACACCTTGGGCCCCACAGTGCAACTGGGGAGCCTCAGTCCTCTAACTTAAACCTCATGCAGGCCAGCATGGCTGCAGAGAGCTCTACCACCGAGCCCCCTGCTCCCCCCCTACCCAGTGCTGCCCAACATGAAGCAGGGCACTGGAGGGCTATCCTGTTTCCTCATCTCCTCACCCAGCAGATAATAAGCTTCAGTCCAGGATTTCACAGATCCCACTGGCCTTCCTCAAGGGAAGGTCTGGTGAGTAAGGGGTGTTCATCCCAGACCTGCAGGGACTGAACCACTCACATCTAAACACCTCTCGGCAGTTGGAAAGGTGATTTGTGCATTGGACACCAATTATGCCATGCTCTTGGGAGCTTCCTTATCTCCAGGCTCTTGTGTTTGTTCTGACCCACCAATCTCATTTTTGTCTCTGTTTCTCCACCCTAGGAGAGGTGTCTCTCTGGGTTTTGGGATCAGCCTGCAGGGATCAGAGGAACCATTCAGGTTTTCCCTGGCAGCGCCGTAAGGAGGATGTGAAGAAGCTATCTGCTGGCAAACTCTCCCTGCTGCAGCACAGGGGAACACCTACACCTGCCCTCCAGGTAACTGCTTCTGGCAGATCTGTTGGCTGACAAAAGGGAGTTGAGTAAGTTCTGCACAAACCGGCTCCCCTCTCCAGGAAACGGGGAAAGTTCTTCGCTAAATCAGAGGGGAGGTAAAGACTCAGGTACCACCACACCGACCCAGCCTCTTTCAGGCCACATTTCCTTAGCCCATGACCCTGTGCACACAAGCCTCACCACAGCAGGATCCTCCTGCCCAGGCAGGGAGCACAACCATACCTCACTGAGCAGGCAGCCCTGCTCTTTGGCACCTACGCAGGCAACAAGTGGCCACCCCTTCCAGCTGCCTTCATTGCCAGAGGGAATGAGTCTGCTCAGGGCCTGGCTGCAGCCTCTGGGGCTTAACCATGAGTGCTCAGTTGATTAAACCAGCCAGGAACAGAAGTGCACACATGATATTTAACATGAACAAAAACCTCTTCGGAGCTTTAAAGCACCAGGTGGAAGAAACAACATCTTTGAAGAGTGAACCAACCAACCACCTACCCCTACCACCCTCCCATCCCCACCTAGATAAACCCTGGGGGAGGCCGATGCCTTCACTGGCTGGCAGCAGCCAATGAGGCAAACAAAAGCCATGGGCTTAGACCTGGTCCCCATTAAGTCCTTCTGAACGCTCAAGTCCCCCCATCCACTGGTGGGAGAACACCTCTGGGAAGCTCACAGAAGCATCTTGCTTCAGAGTTGCTACCAGCTCAGGCACATGTGCTGGTCTTACGGATACTCCTGACCCACGTCTGCTCTCATGTCCGCCCAGGGGTTATGGCCTCCCTGCTCAGAAGGGGCGGTAGCTCTTACCAGTTTGGTCACCAGCGAGGTTCTTTGCTGCAAGACTCAGTTTTGTCCAGCTCGAAAGGGGCAGACACAGCTGCGGCCTGGCCACAGTGTCATGAGCAGTGGGTCTGCCCTTTGCTGGGAAGCCCAAAGTGTGTTCCACTCCTCCAAGCAGTTGAAGGTACCCAGCAACACCAGAGCCATGGAGGAGTCCTGTCCCAGCTCAGCAGACAGCTGCAGAAGTGCACTGCATCCACACTGGCCGTGTCTTTCCCGTCCCTGCCATGGCTCTTCCCAGTAACACAGATGTCCAGTGGGATCACTGCCGTCTGCAGCCAGAAGCACCAGGCTGAGAATCAGAACCATGAAGACTTGGTGCTGGTGTTGAAGCCAGAGACAGTAATTTCTTAGAGGACAGGAAGAACAATCTGAGGCAGCCTTCGTATCTGCTGGGTGAGAGAAGGCCTCTCCCTGGGATGCTGGCAGTCAGCGTGACCAGGAACCAAAGGATTTCGCTGACATGGCTTAGTGAATGCTAGAGAAGACTCCTGTGTATCTGCTTTCCAGAAGAATACCCACTGAATTCACTTCACTGGAAGACAGGGCTTGTGCAGTGGGGTGGATTAGGTAGAGCCCCCTTGGCTGGGCACTTGCTGACTGCACACTGACACTTCATCCCACCTCAGACCCTGTGTTCTTCATCTCACACCAGTGTGCACAGTTGTGGTGCTGACTTTCCCCTTGGAAAGGCTGCGGGGTGCCAGCTCCCTGCCAGCTCCACTGCCCGCCACAGCAGAGCTGTAACCTTGGCAGCACTGGGGATTAACCCTGCCCACTGAGGGACACGTGTGAGCTGCACCAGTTAAAGAACTGAAGCCCAGTCTTTAATTTAGCCAGTGCAGGTAATGGGCAGATGCGGGTAACACAGACACTACTAGTTTTCAGATCTAACCTTCTGCAGGCAGTTCTTTGTTATTGTGCCCCCCCATAACTGGTGCAAGATCCCAACCCCCTTTTTGCCAGGCAACAGCTGAAAGCCTCACAAAGTGACCAAGCATCATCCCCATCTACTCCTCATTCACAAGCTGAGCTACTTCATCCTGGCAGTTAGTTGTCATGCTGGGGGCAGTGGTCACCTCTTTCCCATGGCTGCCCTTTGTGCCAAGGATAGCTGCTGGCAAGTGAGTTTTGACCAGCCATTTGATGGTTGATCCTATAGTAGGTGCCTTAAACTACTCCTGTTATTCTTTCTGGATCTTTAGTTCAAAGAATAGATAAAAGAAGAAAAATTGTTCTGTTTCATCCCATTACCTTCCCTTATCCAAACAAAATGACAGCTGAGGAGTATTTTCTGCTAGAAGAGTCAAAACATTTACTACCTGTAAATTCAGCATCCTCTGAACTGACAAAAGCACAATGCTTTCCCCTGGCACTGCTCAAGAGGCATTAACTTCTGCCCCAAGCAACTGCTAAAGCACAGTAAGTTACTCCTCAAGCCTGCTGCAGGAAAGCACAGACATCACCCTGAGTCTGACCAGAAGTTGTTCTTGGGGTGCAGCAGGTTTGTAGAGACAAACTCCTGCCACAGCTTGTCCTGCACAGGCCGGGGCTCATGCTATGCAGCTGCTTGTACATCATGGAGGTGGGAATGTGTCAGGAGTACTTTTCCCCTAAGAGCTGGGCTCTTCACTGAAAGTTAAGGTAACGTCTGAAGGACAACAACTGCTTCTCAATTTGTTGAGAACAAGTTCATCGTCGCTGATTACAACACCTCTGGAAATTCCATCGGTGCAATGATTGATTTTCCTTTTACATCCTGCTCAGCCTTTTTCCTCACATTACTCCTTGTGGAAGTGATTGCCATTGATTCCACAAAAACATGTTTTTCTACTGGATTTGAATTTGTCACCTTCACTTTAGAGACAGATGTAAAAACTGGGCCAATAAAGCCACAAGCCAAAACCAGGAGTTCTTCATCCATTTTCTCTGAGTTAGTTGCAACTGTAGTTAATTTAACTATTAATTCTCTTCAATCTCTCTATAACGTTCCTGGTGTCTCACTGTTGTTTTCAATACCCTAAGGAACTTGCAATAGAAAGTGTTTGCCCATGATGCCCAGAACTCAGTCCTGGATGGATCCAAGCCATTTTAAAACTAAAGAGCTGTGCAAGTATTTTGCTTTCTCTATGCTCTCCTTCACATTAAAAACTGAACTTCATTTGTCACTGTGATCCGTTCCATAAGCTTGATGAGATTCCATCAAATGTTCATTATTTTTGGTGAGCTTGACTTTAATAACCTTCACCATTTTCTATTTCACTGGTCATTCCTTTTCCAGATTAAACCCTTAACATTTAAGAAATAAAAGAAGCAGAAACCAATCAAAACTACTGGAAAACCCCAGAGCATAAAGAGGGGTTTGTAATTTCACAGTCCAGTAGAATAAACTGTTAAGCAACATAGCAATTACACTGGAAACCTCCTCACAGGTATGTACATGTGGCATAATGTACACATGCCACCACCTTACGAGGCCTGTAAACAACTTACTATCATGAACCATGTTTCATGCTGTCAGCCTCTTGAAATAACCATAAATGCCTTTTATTTTGCTTTGAAAATAAGCTTCATCCTGACAAGTTACAGCCAAGTTCTAGTATCTAGGAAAAATCTCAGTACTCCAGAAGACATAAAAGGGGTGGGAACTCTCCTTTAAGAATCTGAACAGGTCTTGCTATTTCCTGATTTAAGCACAAAATTCCAATCGGTTTCAATGGTGCAACTGCTGTTAATGATCTAAATGCCAATTTGCACAGGACACAGAACTGCAAATCTGCCTAAGTTTATGTGTTTAATTAGCATATAGTGAGTTTTAGATGAAGCATCTCCAGATTACTTGCTTCTTGAGGCAAGATTTGTGTAACAAATCATCAGAGCACACACAGAACCACAGGCATGATTTTCCCAAAGAACAGCCACAGAAACTCCCAGCTTTCAGCCAGCCCAAAATCAGCCACCTTCCTTCTTGCCTGTATGAGAAGGAGGAAGCTTTTTCAGAGCACTGTGTATTTCCCTTCTAAATGAAATGTTCCTCCTGTTGTAAGCACAGTGTACTAAGGAAAGGTATTCAGGGATTTCAGAGATCTGCACTGGATTCCTATCAACGCAGCACCTTAGCAAAGCCTTCAACACTACCCTGGCCATATTTTCTTCCTCCAGCAACAGAGCTAATCCCTGAGACTGTTTCAACAGTCATGCATTTTGCTATCATTTAAGAAAACAGAAGTTACAGAGTACATTCACTGCCATCGGATATTATACCTCAGGTGTGAATATTGATTTATGATTGGCAACACATGCAATGGTATGGGAGACAGATATGGTCCCTTCAAGACATTTCATAGTATGAAGGGCTCCAACTCATTCTCTCCTTCCCTTTCTTCATGACATCTATTAACTCATCCATATGGAAAATATAATTTCTACCAAACAGTGAAAATCAAATGCCAAACTCTTCAATGTGTTATCAGACTGTCCAACACCCTGACCCTGTAAAGACTTAGCTTTAATCTTTTGGGGCTGCAAGCACTCTCTAGACTCCAGTCAACTTAGAAGTGAAGCATGTGCGTGAACTTCAGCAAGGCTGGGGAATCTGGATGAACAGCTACTGCTTTTGCTCTGGCAAATAAACCATCCACAATACAAAGCATCCAAGGAAAAAAAGAACACAAACCCTTTGGCAATTCTCCCCCCCAGTTTTCCACTCGCTTCACACCACAACAGAAATGCTTTGCAATGGGCATTTGCAGGAAAATAAAGGCAACAGTTCTATATGCTTTCTGCAAGAGTTTATTTTGGCAAGCTCATGCTTTAAATGCCAAGCAGCATTCAAGGATGTGCTTGGACATGTGCATATATGCATCTTACTCATCTCGACAAAAGGGAACTCCACATACTTTGCTATTTGAGGTCACCAAATATTTTAACTAGAGGCTACTGGGTTTTCAAGTATTTATACTGCATTAAGTACCTCTCTTGGTTTTTCAAACCAAGATTACATTTAAAACATTAAGTTTTCAAAACCAATGCATTTGAAAGACTTAACAAATAAAAGATGTCCTGCCTCAGCCCCTTTCTTTTTGTGCTGTCATAGCCATTTCCCATCTGAGCTTGTGTTACTTAGGTGATCAGCTTTTAGGAAAAGGTTAGCTTCATTTTCTAGTTGAAGATAACATGCTCCAAGTAGCTTTCTCAAGCTGATGTTTATCAAACTTTCTTATTTTCTTAAATAAGAAGATTTGTGTCCCCATAGTTACTTATTTAGTAACTACACTGCAGAGTACAAAGAAATCCCCCCCCCCCCCAAGGTTTATTTAGGCAATGAGCACATAATGCTGTCACCTCAGTTCCAAACACCCAAAGAGGTCTGTATGTTCTTCCCTGTAAGTAAATGAAGGCTATGAAGCCTTACACTAAGAGTACGTAACTGCAGTGAGGTACACCAGTGTATCTGCAGCTGTGATTGCCCATGCCTGCATTCTCCTCCAACATTTAAAAACCCTCTTGGCTACTTCTTTTGACATCAAAGGAAAACAAAACTGAAGTGATAAATCCCATCAGCAGTTTTCAGCAGGTTTTGAATACTCCCCCCCTTTTTTTAATAAACAAAATGGAGTCCTTACTTAGTTTCCAGATTAATAAGTATTATTAAAAGTAGTTACAGACCTAACTACAACCCTTAAAACACCACCAAAATGCACTACAATAGTCTTTTATTTAGTTTACAGAAGAGTCTATCAGTACAGGTTGCAGAAAGAAAATGTTTAGTGCTATTTACAATTTGTTTTAAAACTCTGCTCTATACAAATTTAATTCTGATCAGTATGAACAATATTTTTGTAAATCTACTGCATATAAAGCATTTCATCAAAGCAGGAACAATGAATAAAATAACCTGATTACATCTGAATGATGCCAATCATTCAAAAAACAGTTACACAGAACATCTGTAAGAGTTGTGGACACTTAAGTACAGAACACAATGTCAACCTGTGACTCATTTCTTTTAAAGGCTAAAGCTATTTATATGGAATATTGTTCTATTATACTACACGCCAATCTATATTTAACTTCTATAGTTATGTATTTTATAAGATTTTTATTAAATATATTCTACACATATTTGTAATTTCACACAGGAAGAAATTCCTCCCCAGTGAAAAAAATATAAAATCTTTTATATTTTTTATTTTTATTTATTTTTATTGTTTTTACAGGTTTAAGATGAAACTAGCTCATGCTTTAGTGCTGTGCAAATTTCTTTAGCATATCAACATTTAAATTATTGATATGAAATAAAAGAATGGCATCCTTTTTAATTATGTATGCCTTCAAAAATCAGCTTCTGATTTTAATACCATTGCAAGCACTAATACCAAATGCAGATTACTTAAAGAAACAAAACTAGTACTATGGCAGAGGTTTTTCTTTTTGCTTTTTTTAAACTTTAATAATTCTTTTGAAGTCTCTAATGAGTAAGCATGACACTGGACACTAAATTACAGATGAGAAAATGACTGAAAAAACACCAATTGCCAATATTCAAATACATAAAATTGATTAGTAAATTATGTTGTCTAACATTTATGCACAATAATAAAAGCCTATGAACTACAGGAAATTACCCCTCCCATATTAAGGCTAGGAAATGCACTCTCTGCACTGGTTTGTGCTGTCTGAATAAGCACTCAACTGACGTACGAGATCAGAGTGCACGCAGTAACGAAAAATTCAGTTTCATCAGCCCTCTACAGAGTGCTTTTAAATTACAGGCACATAGTTTTGTTTGTTTGTTGCAGTGAAAATATATAGAGTTAGACTTGCTTTAGTTAGTATTCTGTGCCAGTTCGGCCACCAAGGTTGACTTACTAGAATTGACTTAACAGTTTTTCCTTTGATTTGGCCATAAGTGAGATTTGTTTTAATTATAGATACACTACTTTCCAGTGTTGCATTATGCATTGTGGGTTATCACTAGGTGTCTCCAATATTGTTAGAGATTGCTGATGAGAAATATACTGTCAACCATACTTAGTGCAAATTGCATCTAGAAAGCTTGACTGGTTAGATCTGGTTAATGGAGATTTTTGTGGCAGCAAAATGATTCCTGCTATGGAAAAGAACACTTTAACTTTTCTGAAGATTGAATTCTTTCAAGAACTGATGTACTGTAAGATTATTCAACAAACAAAAAGCAGGAATTTAAAAAAGAAAACAAATAATGAAAGTGTTCATAGATCTTTCTCTTAAAAACCAAAAAAGGCTAATGAGACAGTGTTCGTGTAGTATTTCAGTTCCATGGATTTACAGACAGGCTCTTCCTACAGGTCTCTGAAGCAAGGTAGGGCCTCTTCTATTCCAGCAGCATGAAAGACAAAGACTATATTACATCACACTTAGCAGGTAAAGCTAACAGGGTTTACAGAATTACACAGCAATTGCTTTCTCCAGTTTTTTCACGGTTCCTTTGACCTGTGGAGAAAGAAGAAAGTTTTGCTTACATGTCATTTCTACAGCAATTTGGTTGTTTTGTGTCAGGATGCTTGATACATGTTTGCCTTTGATTATTTTTAGTAAAAATATATGATTATAGACATGAATACATACGTGAAAAATAACTCAGGAGTAGTTTTTAATAATAAAAATAAAAGCTGTTAAGGTTTGAGTAAATTTCTGCATTCTAGAATAATGCCAAACCAGAAAGTTAATTTCTCAGTTTTCTATAAACAACATGTACAAAAGCATTCCATTACTTGCTTCACAAAAGACCACAAGGACTTGACTTTTCTCTGCTATGAAAGACCCCAAAATCCTGTAAAATATCTGAGTGCTTTGCCATATACTTGAGTAAGAAATATCTCTAGTGCACAGCTTACCTTGAGAGTTTGGCTCTGGCAGTGTCTCTCTAGCCACCAAATGCATCACTGTTGTTTTGCCAAAAGGAAGTTTTAACGCTGCAGAAGGAGAAAGGGAGATTTATTAACACAGTCGTTTTTCTTCAAAACCCCAACTGAACCTAGCTATAATTGGATAAGTATTGTGTTAAAAAGTTCATCCTGTGAGGTTTGAACTACTTACCAAACATAAAAAGGCATTAAAAGGGCATTTCTGGCTAAAATTTTACAGGTCAGGTCTTGGAGCCTGATAATAATCACTTAAAACATTGTGTTCTTAGAAACATTATATTCCTGTTAGGAAACTTAGCCTTCCTCTTGTAAGTAAAAGCAGAAGTGAGCATTCAGACCAAGACTCAGGTGATAAGCATCCTTTATTGATATGGATGCAAAAAAGGAGCTAATTCAGCCACTAAACTGTTACTCCTGAGACATCAAAACACGGAACCACTACTGCAAAACACATTTTCCTATAACATACTTTGATCCATGGCAAAGATTTTCCAAAATAAAAAATACCTGTATCTTGCCTTTTAATACTGATCTGTAACATCAGCAGCTTAAGAAGCCATTACAGAAAGAGCAAAATATTACAAACTAATCACACTAGGGACATCTCTCACAATATCAAGACAGATGAAGAGACCTGATTAATGAGCTGCAAAGGTTAATTATTAACAGTAAACTAATGCAAGTATACTAATATTCTGATTAACTGATTTCAGCAGTAGTTCGCATGGTTCACACAAGTTCTTATTAGCAATCTCCAGCTTCTTGCTTAGAGCACCATGAGAGAACTTGAGCACCCTAACCTTTCCTTGCTCATCTTCATTCTCTCACTCCTTTCTCTCACCTAAGCTAAACTTTTATTTAATTCCTTTCCCATCTGTTTAATTCCACTTTTATTCCAGATTTTCTATCATCAGAATTTACTTCCCCTCCCCCGCCCCCCTTTTAGTATGTGTATGGCACAGGGGTGGGTTGGCTTCCCTTCCCCCCTCCCCAATAAATGAGGACGTAAAAGTCACTGATTACCATTATCTAACAAGAAACTGAGAACCTCCCTTATTAGTATAATTTCAAAAGCAAAGTACAGACCAAATATTTAGCCAAAGGATGACATTTCCTTTTGGAAGCTGAACAGACTCTATCTCGCTAGCTACCTCCCCAGCCCTTCACACAGCCAGCACACAATGAAATAGTGTGGCTCAAGAATGGCAGGCAAGAGTGGCACAAGCAGTTTTACAAAGGGGGTCTGTTTTCCGTTACCACTTCCAGTGCCATCCGCTCTACTGTTTTTGTAGTGACAGCCCATTCAGAGGAGCTGGCAAAAGAGATGGTTTCTTAAAAACAAAACTTCTCTCAAAAGCCAGTTTTTCCTACAAATTCATCTTTTTTCGAGGCTTCTGAGTATCAGGAGATTCAGGAGATGATAGAGATATATGAGGTTAAAACTGGAATATTACAACGTCACTTTCAAATGCAAATGAAACCAGACTCCTGTTAAGAAAACACCGAACTGTTTCCTTGGAAACTTTTGTTTCAGTGGTTGATAAAGTGACTTTCAGTACACAGTAGGTACAAACTCCAGGTCAATATTTTTTAATCACCTAAAGCAAATAAAACACTAAGTGCTCTAACTCAGTTATAGAGAGCTGCAGCTAGAACAGCTTAATGAACTGTATTATAACAGCTTAAGAAACTAAATATTGTATTTAGCAAGAAATTCCGCCCCGCCTTCCCTCCCCCTTTCTCTTTCAAAGATAACCAGTTCACTTCAGGTTACGTCTAATGAACACCACAACCTGAAGCAGTAGTCTTTTCAGGCTGCTTCATAAACTGCCGCTTCCCTTTCAGATGCATAATCTGGCTCTAGACAACTTCATTAGCACTGAAGTAAGCCAGTGTTTTAGGGAGGGTTGTTTTTTTTAACTTAGAACAAAATAGCAACAAAAAAAAAATCTTTGAAGAACACTAATATACATGTAAGGTCCTTAGGGTAAAACCATAGTGATTAAACTGCATGCATGAATGATTAGTAATGAACTAAAATGCCCTGAACCCAAGTGTTCAGAATTCATAGACCTAGGTTAACTCAAGAGTCAACAGCACGCAGCTGTTATTTTTCAGCTTAACTCATTAAACAATGTATTAAATATATTAAATAAATGATCAAAGTTCTTTCAGATTTAGACAAATGTCACCAAAGGGAACAAGCACTGGTGGTCAAGAGCAACACCTAGAGAGAGATGAATGGCAAAGAAAATCCCATTTAGCTATCTCCTTGCCTGGAAAAGGTAGGGTAAGAAGAGCAACTCTAATGGCAGAGTTGATCCAAAACTTAACACATTTGTCTTTCAACCCTACTCAAAATGCTACTAGCTGGCACGTGGTAAACATACAAATTAAAGAGTGAATAAAAATTTCAGAGTTCTCACAGTTGAGTTGACATTGATCTTGTCTGTATATATAGCAGCGTTAAAAATTGATTTATATGGAGTGTAAATCTATTCTAAACGTCCATCACTAGCCAGCATCAGTAACAGCAGAAAGCGAATCAATGACTATATCATTCCAGTCACTTCATGGAAAGATCACCATAAGCAGTTCAGAAATACTCTTTTCAAGTTCATCTTAACTTCAGAAGTGGTGAAATTTCATTTTGTATTCTTTTCTCCTCTCTGTATTGCACTCAAGTACCAAATGCATGAAAAACCTGAACATTATTTCTAAACTGGCACAAAGAAGAGAATCTCATTTTGGTTAGTCATTGACATAGTCGATATTCACACTGGCAACTTTTCTCTGCAAAAAGAAAGATTATTGTTATAACTTTATGTCATATCTCCATCAAAGATACCCATCAACTATACGTAATTACGGGGAAAGCTTGCCACAAGGGGGCATAGTTGAATTGCATTTCCTTAGCATACGAAGTGGAGCCATTTACTTCTGTTTTCACATAACTATGCAATTGTATCCCTGAGAGAGCCCTGGACAGCAAGGATGCTTCCCCTCATTCTCATTCATACAGTGTCTTCCTTCACTGCACTAAGATTTAAAGTATTGTTTAACCAATTATCATAGTGTTTATCAAACATCTTAAGATACTTCAGACATTACACGACAGGCGTAGTGTAAGAGAGGCGGAACAAAATATTCCATTTTAGAAAGAAGAAACAAAAGCAGCATTACTGTTTCTTTATGCAAGAGGAAATTTGACTTAGCAGGTGGTACCCCCCAAAGTTTAACAACTAGCAGTAACAAGATGGAAAAATACACAATAAAATACACGTTACTCTGTGCAGAGGAAAAAATACTGTATAGCAAGCCATACTGTGATCTTGAATAATAAAGTGGCATTTACTGCACTATAAATAAATATCACCTTTGCCTGGCTGTAACATGCATAATGAAAATGATTTTCATACCTCCTAATGTCACATTGCCATGAAGAAACCTCCCTTGATAAATAAGCCGCAAGATATTTGGACTGCTGACTTGTTCTTCTTCCCAATCTGAAAAGGAGAGAGAGAATTTTCACAGTTACGTTGTAATAAAAACACCTTTTGTTATTTCTCTCACCTTTACCAAAGAAGAAAACTAAGAATAGGACTCCTGCAGGAAACAATGAAGAGAGAGCACAGACTGAAGATACAGAAAGATAATTCAAGGCTAGGCACTCCTGAAATCCATTAATCGACATTGGGATTTGAAACACATGATTTTATGCCTACAAGTATAAATATTACTAACTCTACAGATTGCATGAGATACTTAGCACATGCACAAGTCCTACACTAAAAAGTTCATAAATGCAAGTTGCTTCCTGAGGTTTAATATCCACTTGGATAAAACTGCCTTTAATTTCTTCCCATTCAGAAGCCATCACCTCCTCACTAGCCAACTAGCTGGAGCTGCTGTGCAGCCACAAAGATTGAAAGCACATGTGATGGGTCATTTGAAATGGGATTCTGAGATGACAGCCCTGAATTGGCTCAGCAGGCTGCTCAGCAGCATTCCACAATGGGCAGTTCCAACCAGTTAAATGTCCAGAGGGGGCAGTGACCTGAGCATCCCCCAGCAGTCACTGCAGAGAGCCTGAACAGAGGCTTCTCTCAGAGCTGATGCCGACTGACACACTGTGAGGAACTTCTCAAAGGATAATCTGTGGGTGTTTTTCTGTGGCAAACAGTGACTTGGGAAAGCAAGCATGCATTTTCCTGTAACGCATTTCCTATAACGCTTAAGCCACCATAAATAATTCACAAGCTTAAATGATCTTTTCCTAATCTTTCAATGTTCCCTGTCACAATGTGAACAACAAATAAATACGCACTTGGCTTTCAGAACAAACATCATAAAACCTTGAAACACTGAATTTAAATGGGTTCTCTGGGAATACAGTGTCTTCTGTTTCTTAGCTGACCAGATCTCTGGCAAGAGCTGTTCACAAATGTTCTCTCTCTCTGCTATTGTAGTGTTTATATGCCAAAATGAATATTCAGCACGGGATCATGACAAGCAACAGAAACCAACCTGCTCACTGAGAACATACAATTCACATACAGGCAGCAGCAACGGGCGCCACAAAATGAGAAGAATTGAAAAGGGGAAAAGGGGAAGCATTTAAAACAAAAACCATGGCTGCAGGGAGTATATAGAGAGGCACCTGGTGTGAAAAAGCAAGCAGGCAGATGGACAGCAGGAGCCACTGCAGTCCCAGAACATGGTGGCAGCAAGGCTGGTATAAACAGCAGTGGCTGCAGCATCCCGGAGTGCTGCCATGTGCCTGGTTTATAAGATTAGATCAAATTAGGCAACCAAAGCTATTTGAATTTCAAGTATTTCCACTCAGGGTCTGATTCAACTGTCTTGCAATTCAAGCGCATGCCCTTTTTGCTATGCTGTCAAGTGGGCTAGTTAAGGAGCTGAATTATCACACTACTGGGGTGAATGACTTTTTGGAAGATACAAAAAAAATCATTTATTTATTTATTTTTACTTATTTAGCCTGAACTCTGCCACACCACGGCTGTAAAGATAAGTTCTGCCAGCTTGTCATGCCATAATGACATAAACCAGCAACCAACAGAAGACAGACTACATTTTGGCACAGGTATTTGCTCACTGGTTCACTGCCAATTTACCCATCCTTTTAATTTTTGCTCCTTGGCTGGCAGTTTGAAACACTTCTTCCTGACATGATTTCAGGTTTCCATTTCTATTGATGACTAAATGAACCACGGGAAAGTTATTTACCTAGGACTTCTTTTTAACTTCAGCAGATAATCACTGTGCAATTAAAATGTTAATATTATTTAGAAGAAAATGGGGAGGGCAGGAAGAGAACAGGTAATCTACTTAGATGATACACATTAATATAAATCTGGTATTTTCCACTAGAAGTCAAGAGATTCTTAACTAACAAATGTATTGCCAAAGAGAAGTTTGCCTTAATCTTGCCAGCATGTAACTGAGAATATTTCATTATCTCTTTCCCCCACAAGATCATGAGAAGTCAAATGGTGCTAAAAACAATCATATCATCTCTATGTCAAAGAAAATTTGGTCCTCACCAAGATTTCTCAGGCCTGTAGCAAAGAGCACTCTTAGCCTGAAAACAGCTACTGAGCTGATGTTTGTAAAAACCTAGTCACTATTTTGAAGTAGATTTTTTCCTCAGTCTTTTAAATAGACATTATTCTTCTTTACACAGGCAATTAAATATTCACCAAGATTTAGAGAACTCCCTCAGGGCAGCAGCAATTTGAACTGAGGCTTCCGTGTCCGGTTCTACTTTTCTTTTTCTTAAAAAGAGACTTTAAAGTCTGGGTTTTTTCTTAACTCAAAATCTGCAACCATCAAGCTCTGCACAAGACTAGGAACACGAGCCCACGTGTTCAGGAATAAACTTGAGTAAGAATAACAACAGTTCTGCTTTACTAATTCAGATGAAAGTACACAGAGAGCACTTGATAGTGACAACTATGCTGTAGGCACACATTAAAATATGTTCAGTAGCTACAAAGATGCTACACTGTGTTCATTTCAAGGATGTGCATTTCAAGGCCAGGTTGGATGGGTCTTTGAGCAACCTGGTCTAGTGGAAGGTGTCCCTGCCAGGGGGCTGGAACTAGATAAGCTTTAAGGTCCCTTTCAACCCAAACCATTCTATGATTTTATGATACATCAACCAGATTTCTTAGTGTAGAAGTGTTTTACATGTATATCTAATACTTCAGAGGATTACTTCAGGGAATACTTTCCCCTTCATTCCATATTTTATTAAATACATAATGCTATCAAAACAAACAGCAAACAAGTCCACCGTAACCCTGTTCTTCCTGACCCCAAAGAGCAATTTAAGGCCTAAAATATGGATAATCAGCACTAACTTTTTGGCAGGAATTATCATCCACCATGCGTCTTTGACAAAGGCACCACAGAAACAGATATTGCAATGTTTTAGTTTGTTTACTAGTTTGTGTAAACAGTAGTCTTTTTTAACATAAACCAGTAACCCAGATGAAGCCCTTTACCAAAAGAAGCATTTTCTTTCATCATATGTAATGCTATGTCTGTGTTTTGGCTATTTTCCCATGAAATCATAGTCGGGGAGAACAGAAGCACTCTGTTTTTAATGGAACGATTCACATATGTGAATACACATCTTAAGTTTTCCATTCCATTTTCTGAAGCCAGTATTCCTTCTTAATACCAAATATATTCAGACAGACAACCTCAGTTTCCCTCAGTCTTTTAACGTCTCTTAAAATGTTCTTTTGGATTTGTTTTTGGTTTTTGGTTTGCTGTTTTTTTCCTCTGGAAGAATACTGTTATTACAGATCTTTTCTAAGATAAGGCAGTAAAGAAGAAGTAATTCAGTCTCAATTTCACTAATGTGCTCCTGTGACATGCCATGTTTTACATTAGCTGTCCTCAAATAAGAGGTTTTATATCTCCAACATTTACTCACACTTACTAGATCCTCTAACAAGATTAAGCAAGAAAAGTGTCTGAAGACAGAGGGAAAGAAGTACTGCAGTTTGGGGAAGAAGATTTTAGAAATCAAGTGGGAAAGCGTCCAGTTTCCCCAACTGAAGAATCAGGGAAAATGAAGAACAGTTATCTTTCTATAGAAATCTGTGCTCTGCTACACAATAAACATACTTAATTTGAATGTTGTGAACAGAGATCAGTTTACTGGCACTTCGATCTGACAACACATGGAAACTTCTAGCTCACAAGTTAAAAAGCCAAAGCCACAGAGCTACTCACCCATTGGCCAGTTGTCATACACATGTTTTGCAATATCAGCAGCAGAGTCATTTGGTGAAAATAGGAACTCTTTTGTTTTCCCACTTACCAAGATGAGGCGCAAATTTATCTGTAAAAAGAATAAATAAAAACGCACTATTAGGGAAGCCCGCAGGGAAGACAAAGTAGTTAAAGTTACAAAGAGGTGCCACTGGTTTTAGAGTCAGATTGATCCAAAGCGATTCAAGAAAACAGTTTACTATTGTGTTGAAAATAGCGTCAAAAGAGGTCAATAAAATGTTGCTTACACATAATCTAGAAAGATTAAATTCTAACAGCTGGCATTTTTGATGATAAATGACAGAATATTCTGATAGGTAGGGACTGAATCAGCTGTGCCATTAAAACAAGCATTCAGCAGAGTGTAAAAGAATTCCAGCCAAGACACAGTGACAACATATCTTCTTGAATGAAGGGAGAAAATATAAACCTGAAATAACCCAAACAGAGAGCACTGAAAATATCAAAACCTGCATCCGCGTAGGCTGTGAGCCCCAGTAAAAGCCCTAGCACCCTCCCTCCAGCATGATACTTGTCAGCCCTGATCTCACCCACTGCATTGCCTACAAAACACCAGGAAGTCAGACAGCATCCTTCCTTGCTCCCAGCTGCCACAGATCTTGAACCCCTCTGCCAGTCTTCTGAACCCAAAACTTTGTTCCACCACTGCCTTTCACTCCAAGCAAATTATTTGACATCCACAGGCAATACAGTAGTAACACCATATCACAGTTTTTCTATCATTGATTTCCTTTATCTAACCGTAAGCATTAGCTATAATTTTCCTCTTTTATTAGCAAGTTACTGAGTATAATGCCTTTTCCATATAGCATTAAAATAACCTGTACAAAGAGCTCACTATGACAATAGTGACTCACAATGCAAAAGAGATTAAACTCTGGCTCCTCAAGCAACTGCTAGCAAGGTCACAAAATGTGTTTGGGTAATTAGCACTTACCAATGCCCATGGCAAATAGAAGTCTAGCTGCTTCTGTGGCTTGGCCTACAAGCCTAAATGGCATCAATTATTAGGAAGACTTCAGTATCCTAACTGCTTGGATACTTTCTTCCAAATCACTCTCACAAACTGTGGCTCTCATCTGAAGTTGCAACAAAACTTTCCTTGTTGGAATTCAGTAAACTGTTTCTTTTTCTAGATCAAATACAAAAAGAAAGATTTACACTGATGCCCAAATTTTCAAGACTTCTTCAAGAATCTCAGCAAATTATGTCCAGTGAACACGACAGCCCTGCCTCGGTTACCTGCCACTACTTATTTCAAAAGCTCTCCAGAAAGATTGTTTATTCTCTCTTGAATGCTTTAGCAGGGATTCATCCTACCCATCTTTCTTTAAGCACCTAATGGAGGTAGGTATCCACATCACAGTCTCTATCATCCTGCACACTTTAAGGTCAATGAATAAAATGACCCCTCCAAAAAGCAATTCAGTCTCTATTTCAAAGCGTAGCAAAGATTCAAACAGTTAATGTAAAAGGGCCAGGTTCCCCTCGCTGTTCCCCATCAAAGTCCTTCAAAACCCAAGAGGTAGCACCACAGCACCACAATATTGTATTGCACAGAATCATAGAATCAGCTAGGTTGGAAAATACCTTTAGGATCAAGTCCAAATCACTGCATACCATGAAATCATAAAACAACTTAAAGGGGAGAAGCTGCAGGAATGCTGTTTAGACAATTATTCATAAAATTCAGAACACACTTGGCTACAAGCATGAAAGTTCTGTGTTCTCTGATATTTTCAGAATGATTAAAGAATTATTTTCAAATCTCAACAAGATTTAGCAGAAAAAGCAAACCAAGTTCCACTATTCCTGTTTACTCAAAAAACCTGGCTACTGTAATTGAATTACAACTTCAAAATGTTATGCCTAAGTTCAGCAATGGCCAGACCATGTCTACCTATTGTTTTGCTTACACTGTCTTTCAGTTTAAGTAGTTCCCCCTGCTTTTAGTTGTCTCCACTTGTACATGTATGGACAGCACTTACATACATGGTTTCTGTAACTGGACTGCCCCAGACAAGCTCTTTAATCTTTCTTCAGTGCGATACCCATTTCCCCATTCATCCCAGGAGCCTGTCTCTGCATACTTCATTTTCTTCTCTTTTCTCCTCAAACCAGATTACTATTTCTGACACGGTTTAGTTGATTTTGCAATTCTGTGTGACACCAGATGGTTGTATAACATCACCAGTAATTTCCTCTGTCTACTGGAAATACCTCCTGTGTCTATGTCCCAAGAGCACATATACTTTCATAAATGCCCCATGCTTTTTGCTCGGTTACTTCGTACCCTTCTCTACTTTGAGCCTTTCAATAATTCAGCCTGCATTCTTCTAACCAACATTTTGGCTGTAATGCCCTGAAGCACAAGGCTGCAAATTTCGTACCACTTCTATTGTTCCATCCCTCCCAGGGAAAAGAGGTGAGGTGGAAAGAAGTATTCTGTACCACAAAGATGTTTCAGGTCACTCCATGTCTGGGCCAATGCCCTATGAAATCCCCAAGAATTTCAATGTAACACTTTTTTTATGTTGAGTACTTTTTCATCTTCATGTCATCAAATTCTAGCAGTGAGTTCCCTTTACATATATACCTTTGTCATTAGATGAATCAGGAAATGCAAGACTGATCTGACAACCGATCCATAACGATTCCACTAAGAAGCTCTGAGCTTGTTTCCCTCCCTGAAGCTAGGTCCTTTATCTTAGGCCCTTCCAAACAATTTCTCTACTAGATTGTAATTTCTCCTATTTAGCCAGCAGTTTGCAATACAGCACCACATCACTTGCTGTGTACATATTCAGATGAAACTACAAAAATGTCTACGTAGAAAATAAGGGATTTTTTGTCAAAAGTCAGCTTGCCAAGCTCTGCCTTTCAGAGGCTGCACTGCATTCCACTTTCTCTATACCTCGTTATCTTTAATTACCCTTTAAGCATTAATGCATCTCATTACAAAACCAGCACAGTGCCAAAAATTGAAGAGGTTCAGAATGCACCACAAACTGTTATTGTACTTGGGAATGGGCTGTCTGTTCAAGAAACAAACAAACCAAACAACCCCAAATATTCAGCAGCAGTGCCTGCTGTAGGCAGTAGCAGTGAGAAGCTTCATCACCAGAAGCCAACCTGCCTCTCACTCCAATCCCCCTGCACCCACTTCCTCTACTCTAACTGGCCCCTTCACCTTTCTCCCTCTGGCCAAGTAGTCACCCTAACTCTGATTTTATGCAGGCTACCTAAGGATTTTTTATCCTTCATCTGTGTGTAGCTTATCCATGGTTGGCATTATCTCTTTTGAAAATCGTAACACTTTCCTAGGCAACAGACAGAACACCAAACCATCAGCTCCCTAGTACTGTCTGATCTGGATCTTACAAGGAGATGATTAAAAAAAACCCGAGAAGATTAGCTCGGCACTTAAAATATGATTATGGCACAGCATTAATACAGAACTGAAGTCATTCTTCAGATAGCATAATATTAAGGGGACACATTTCTTTTTATCCTCACTACTGAGTTTTGAGATTACCAGTGAAACAGGAAGAAGAATATCACAGAGAAATAATCAAAACTAACTCAGCTTCCTGTAAAATCTGATTAAATTATACGTCTGCAGTTAATGTACAGTATAAGCAACAAGAAAAAATCAAAAGTTAAAAGTGTCAATTCCTTCTTCCCCCTTTCCAACTCCCCAAGACAGATAACTTCATAGTTCTGTTTTTTTGTTGCCAAGGAGCATTTCTTATAGTCCTATTATGCTATATAAAAGGCACATCAAGATAAACAGATAATTTTATGGGTATATGAGAAAGTATGTGTAAAATTCAGGAGGAATATTTTAATTTTAAAAATAATAAACTGAATCACCAAATACAAGCAGAAGTTCAAAATAAATCCTTAAATCAGTCAAGCAGATGTTGCTTCAAGTGCAAGGAAACAGCTGCTCTAATGAAAGGTTAAAGTATCTTCTTATTTATAGTACAGCATGCCACCGACATTTCATTTGCATGTTTGTCTATATATATGCACACATATATATGTGCATACATATATAAAAGATGTATATCTCTTTATATTTCTTAATTTTGGCTTGAATGAATCTTAGTCTTGAGCTGCACATTGCACTACCTCAAAGGGTTTGAAGCAAAGAATCTTAAAATTTGCCTTTAAATTTAGGGTCTAATCTCATTCCCTCAAGAGCACTGGGAAATTTAATGGATTGCAACTGCTGTACTACTTATTCTGCAAGCCTGAGAACACCACTTCAAACAGACTACAGGGGATCTGAAACAAACCTTTCTGGCAAAATGCCTCTGATGAAAGATCATATCTAAAAGGAAAGGAGGCGGGGGGGAGCATATGTGCATACAATTTTACTCAAGGAAAAGTGCAGGAAAAATCCCCAAAAATTATTTAGGTAGGGAAGTTTTGACACAAAAGCAGCAAATTTTATTTTTTCAAGTTATGAAAGGATTCCTAGTAGTCTTAGCTACCCTGTATCCTATTTCTTATGTTAAAAGTTAGCAAGGCAGTCATATCTGTTTCCCCTGTATGCCTAAAGCCGCTCCATCCATGCTTGTCAGAAGAGCCTTGGTGCTGTGACACTAGTGTGATTCCCATGGCCCTGACAAGTTTGTTCTTCCACAGGGGTCATAACAATGACCATCCCGATTTTTTTTTTCCAGACTACAAAGGGAATTCCAGCCTTTTGCTACAGCAAACTGATAAGGAATAAATACATCCTCACGTTTGTGCATTATCACAGCAACTGCAAGGTTACTGATGAAAGCGGTGATGAACAGACCCAGCATCAGCAGCAGGACTGAACACAGTGTGTGGACCACATCAACTCTTACACAGTTGCGTAATAGCATGCTCTGTTTGTGCTCTCAAGCATGCAAACCTCCCCCTTGCCCCCCAAACCAACACCAATCTCGTCATTACAGCTCCACTAACTACCCCATCAGTGCACTGCATACACAATAAAGAATGTCAGTGTAATTAAACAGTGTAAAACAAAAACCCTACATAACTTAAAAATATATACCTATGCAAAGATTGCTGTAACAACTGTGACCACAACTTTTGGAACAGAAATCTGGATGATGTATATGCAGATGTAGAATAAAGTGTGTTTTGCTACAGGTATCCGCAACAGAGTTTGTTCATTCTTTAAGGTGTAACTACAAACTGTCTTGGTGGCACAGTGCTTCTAATTTCACAGCTGAAGTTAAATAAGTGAGAAGTCACTTAAAAATGCGAGAAAGGAGACATTTACAACCTACATGATGTTTCCTGATGTTTAGGTGATTTCCCATCTATTCAGCTGAACAAGTTAATTTGTTATCAATTTTATATTCCAGTAGCAGCTTCTATCCTACAATTAAAATACAGAGGACAAGTGTCATATCATTACGTTAATCTACCCCAAGTTTAAACTAACTGCTTTTCTTCAGCTGTTTAAGATTAAAACGTGTATACAAGCCTATTTCCACTCCCATCCCTTTTCTTAACAGGTGTGATATTGAATTAAAAATTAACAATGGACCAGAAGGGAAAGTGATAAGAGCATTCAGAAACACAGACTAAAGTTTCACTTCTCAAGATGCAGTACATTTAGTTCAAGTTCTTAAGTGTGAGACTTAAGTTTGTTCTCCAAAGATGCATCAAAGCTTTCTAACTATTCCAGGCCAAAGAGAACCTCACAGCACCATGCAGTACATTTTACCAACTCAGTTCCACCCAAATTCACATAGGTGGTTGAACCAAGTCTGAATAACATAAGTGAAACATTACACAGGCAATACAGCAGGGACCTGCAGGTTCTAGAGTCCAGTTCACTGCTAAAGTAGATACATAAACCCATGTAATCCATTCTGGAAATGTATCCACCAGAATACAATAACTTTGCTTCTGACACCCCCTGGAAGACTGTCCCATTGAGTGGAGCTTTCTTCTAATTCCCAGCGTAAGTTCATTACTGGACAGGTTACCTTCCCTGATGCCAGATCTACTCTAGTTGTAATAGGCTCTAGTTGTAATAGGCTTTTTCCCCCCTTGGGGTTTTGATGGGTTTCTTCAAGATCTCCAGACAAGAACACACTTTGCTAAAATACACAAGCAAAGGTTTTCCTCATTAACAGGCTGCCCCTTGGTGTAATCACTGTCTTCAAAGCTCTGAAGCACATCAACAGAGGTTAAGGAAATTGGACTTGTATAGCCTAGAAGCCTGGTGGGCATCTACTAGCAGCCTTCCTTTGCCTGAAATAGCAAGATAATGACCTCTTTACTGAGATTCAAGACAGAAGAACAAGAGACACAAGTCATAAACAGAAACAAGATACTTTGAACTGTGGTAAGGAAGAAAACTTTCACCCCCAGTGACATCAAAGCAGTGGAAGAGGTCACCCAGAGATGCTTTCGAAGCTCAGTCCTTGTGTGTTTTTAAGACCCAACTGAAAGTTTGAATTCACAGAATGGTTGGGTTGAAAGGAACCTTAAAGATCATCTTGTTCCAACCACCTGCAGGTGGGCAGGGACACTTCACACTAGATCAGGTTGCTCCAAGCCCCATCCAACCTGTCCTTGACCACTGCCAGGGATTGGGCAGCCACAATTTGTCTGGGCAACCTGTGCCAGTGTCTCACTACCCTCATAGCTAATCTAAATCTATCCTCTGTCAGTTTAAAGCCATTCCTCCTTGTCCTGCCACTCCATGCCCTTGTAAAAAGTCCCCCTCCAGATTTCTTGTAGGTCCTCTTTAGGGATTGGAAAGCTTTTTTAAGATCTCCCCTGAGCCTTCTCTTCTCCAGGCTGAACAAGCCAAACTCCAGATGGTCTTCATGAGAGAGGTGCTCCAGCCCTCAGAGCATCTCCATAGCCCTAGTTGAGTAGTGACCCTGCTTCCAGCAGGCCACTGGACTAGGAAATTTCCCAAGGTCCTTTCCAAAGTGAATGATCCTGCAATTCACTTTAATGTGCATCGGCTTTAGTTTTGATTCATTCTTCTTAAGTATGCATGAGTAGAATTGCAATAATATTTCAGGGATTTACAAACTTACACTAGAGCCTCCTTAAATTGACTGCAAATGCCTCTCCATTTTCCATACAAATAACACAACTGCATCATATTCGTAATACAGTAATCTTGCAATGCTCACCTTTAGTCCAGTCATTTCCATGACTTCAAGCTTGCATTTAAAAATACTGCTTTTAACCATATTGTACAGGATATTTTTATAATAATGCCATGAATTCTAATCCTATTAATTCAGTCTTCGTGTTAATCCAATCTTTTCCATACAATACCATGATCTTCTGTACTATTTGTGCTCCAAATTTTCATTGTCAGATTTCAACATACTGATTTTCCTTGTGTCACATCAGAAACATCAGAAAGACACGGTCCCAAAATTAATCTTAAAAAATTACACTAAGCATGACTGCCATCCTAACACTTCCACATTAAATGCTGTATCTCACCATCCTCCCCACCCAAGTCACACACCATCAAATCCTGCCTTCCAAAACCAATGCTGTCCTACTCAACATCAACTACTTACTGAAGCCCAGACTGATTATGCCTCTTCTGCATTCCCCTCATTTGAAAAACACTTTCCTTCCAAAGAAAATTGGGCAGCGAATCTACCATAATCTAACTTGTGAATTTTATTCCACTATTCTTCTGCTCCTTCTCAATATCCTTCTTGAGGTGTTTATTAGTTTGTCAAGTACAAAGTCTCTCTCTACAACCTTTCACTCATCATGCGTTTTATACCTTTAATGTCATCGACCTGAAGAAACACCAAGATGCAAATTATTCAGATAAGCTCCTTACACTAACCCAGTACACTTAGTTTAATCAGCATCTGCCCCCTTGAAATCCAAAGCCCTTGTCTACAGGCCTATTTTGTTTGTTCTTCCATTTAACTGTATCAGCTTGTGATTATTGGATTCAATGTCATTTTCTCAAGCAGCCTTCTGAAGACTTCCAGAGCTTTCTGTGATTTTGAGACATATCCAGAGTAATAATAATAGCACCTTCTTGGCCAAGAAACTAGCTGGTAGAGGGACTGAGATGCAGTTCAGAAAGGATGTAAGCAAGAAGTATGAATCTGTAGCCCAACCATGCAAGCATTCTCATGAGAGAGAAGAGATCCTTGATTCTGGACTCGTTTACAAGAGTCACTTAGTAAAATAAAACAAACCTTAGTTCTTAGGAATCACACTTCTAGACATGTGCTGTCACCAGATACTTTATGGCAAATAAAGGTAACATAACTGCACTCCCTCAAGTGAACACCTAAAATTTACATTTGGCTATACTCAAACCCACTGAATTTAGCTTTAGGTGCACAAAAAGGCTTAATTCTACCCTTACAATCCCTGGCACCTATAATAAATTTAATTCCTATCAGGAAAAAAAATGGGCATTGAACATGAAGTTACATAAATTGTCAGCATGACTGAACAAAGCTCTGGCTTCATTACTAGCTGGCTAAAAAGCCCATGCCATTCATTCAAAGCCACACCACTTGTGGAAGTAGGGCAATCCCACATGACACCCTCCATCCTGGCTTTGGCTCGGATAGAGTTGATTTTCTTCTCAGTAGGTGGTGCAGTGCTGTGTTCTGGCTTCAGTCTGAGAACAATGCAAATGTTCTAAAACAGCAATGTTTTTAGCTGTTGCTAAACACCTAACCCAAACTAACCAAAAGGGTATACCATACCACAGCACATCTGCTTTCTCAAACAGGAATGGCTAAGGATGCTTTGCACTGCTGAAGAATAAGTTACCAAATTTCAGAGAAGTTTGAAGTGACAGGAGAGAGAAAACCAATAGGAAGTGTTATCAAATTTTATTTAGAGGAAGAAAAAGCGAAGTCCTGTAAGTATTTAACTCAATAGCTATACTAGACCTAGCTGTCTCTGTGGAAACTATGACATTCTTTAGCTTAAAATAATATTGCTTGGTCACACTTCATCCATTCACTCATGCCAGTTTAAATAACACAGGAATAATGGCAGTATATTCTGCAATATCCTCTTACGAGTTCCAGGGTTATCTTTTAAGAAGAAAAATCTATGAC
Source organism: Neopsephotus bourkii (assembly GCF_033783945.1). Taxonomy (NCBI): domain Eukaryota; kingdom Metazoa; phylum Chordata; class Aves; order Psittaciformes; family Psittacidae; genus Neopsephotus; species Neopsephotus bourkii. The sequence continues at coordinate 10,528,717 of NW_026902113.1, forward strand.
CCACTGTTCTTCAAAATAAATTAATACAGACACTATCATAAAATACAAATAGATCATGATGGATTTCAGTGGAGTTTACACACTATTTCCTTTACTATCCTGGGAAAAGGCTGCAAAGGGAGAGGGTTAACGTGAACACAACACGTCAAAGCATCAGCTGGAGCTAGTGAAGGATCTTCACCGAAAATCAATTTTAATATAAAAGTAAAGAAACCTTTTATTGAAACATACAGATCTCATCCGTAACAGATTTTTCTATAATTTGCTGAAATAAGAGACACAAGTACCCACCCAGGAATCATTTCTCTCCCAGCAGGACGAGATAATGGAGGCACTCCATCAGCTGAAATAATGGGAGCACTCAAGTATCTGGTCTTCCCAGCTCAAATGGCATTTCGTCTATTCTATCCCAGATGCTTGCTTTAATCAGAGGGTACAGAATTAACCTGTCTTTTACTAGCCCCCAAGTAAATCCACTCAGACAGGAAAATTCAGAGAAAGAACTACTCACCCTGCACATGCAAAATACGTTTCTCTTACATTATGACAGAATTGACTAAGTCCATCATAACTGCGATGCGTAAACTACAACATACAGTAGACCATGTTTGGAACTGAGCTTTAAAATAAATAGGTAGCAAAAATGGCAGAAAGAGTTAACCACATGGCATTCAAGCTTCTTACTTTTGAAGCTGACCCTTTCAACCCAGTGTTGGAGTAAGTGCATTTTTTACTTTGAAATAAAGTGACTAAAATACAAAACAGAGAAATTGATACACTCCAGTTTTTGGTAGAGACCATTTAGCCATCAGTATACCATGCTGAACCAGTCATTTCAAAGCACAAGAGTGGAAATTATAATAAAATTGCATCAAATATTGATGCAGACATGAGAAGCTCATGCTTGCGGACTGAAAGGTTAGCTCTGGTGAGTATAGTCACAGCAAGGCGGTAGTTAAAGCTTAGAAATCCACTACTCAAACATGAATAATGATAATGCTATGCACTTATTTGAATTCAGATTTAATTCCGATATAACTCAGCATTTATTCTACTGTATTCTACAGAGAGAATATTTACATAATATTTTAAAATTTTATTTAGGACAGCTCTATAGAATCTTTAAAAAGGGAGCTGCAACACCTGCAGGTTTGTGAATGCTCATTTTGTGAGCTGCCTAGCATCTCATATTTGAAAATAAATACTACTGCTTCTAACAGAGAAAATACAATTCCAAGGAACTGGTTTCACACATAGCTGCTTTTTCCAAGTCCAAGGAGCAGACACTCTCCGTCCCTTCTTAGTCCCCAGTCAAGAATTTTTTCCTATCTTTAACCAATTTTGTGGGACTCAATTTGACCTAACCCACATTCCTAGAAGTTTCAAATTCAGCTGTTCCATGGTTACAAAGAATAAAGAAAAACTAATGATACATATGGAGGAGTATAGTGAATACTCTGTGCACTATGAGAAAACTGAGGCAGAAACCTGATTTTCCTGCTGCATTAACAGACATTTCAAAACCTGAATATACTATACCTAAGACTGGGAGGTATTCCAGTTTTATTACCAGAGCAGGTCAGTGAGACCATAGACAAAGCTGATAGTGATCTTTCAGTTACAGCCTGGATGAAAACAAACATCAGCTTCAACTTGACCAGAAATAACATTAGAGAGGAAAAAAAAAAACCAAAAAAAACAAAACAAAAAAAGAAGACAAAACATTAGAAATTGTCCTGGGTTCAGCAGTAGCAGTCATTTTTTCTCCTTCTTAGTAGCTGGTGCAGTGCTGTGGTTCTGACTTTCAGCCTGGGAACAGCGCTGATAACACCGATTTTTTTAGTTACTGCTCAAATATTTAGTCTGACCAAGGACTTTCTGAGCCTCATGCTCTGCCAGGGAGGAGGGGAAGCCGGAAGGAAGCAGAGACAGGACACCTGACCCAAACTGACCAAAGAGGTATTCCATACCATAGCACATCATACCCAGGATGTAAACCAGGGGGGGAGTTACCTGGAAGGGCTAGGGCACTGCGGGGTTGGAGGAGGTATCACTCACTGCTCAGTCGGGCTGGGTATTACTGGTCAGCGGGTGGTATTGTATTCTCTTCCCTTGTTATTTCCTTTGGTGGGAGCAGTAGTGATTTGTGTTATACCTTAGTTACTGAACTGTTCTTACCTCAACCCGTGGGAGTTGCATTCTTTTGATTCTCCTCCCCATACCTCCGGGAGCAGGGGAGAAGGGGAGTGAGAGAGTGACTGCATGATTTATGGCTGACTGAGTTTAAACCATTACAAAAATACAGGAAAAAAATTGACATTTCAAGGGAGCTGCTATTAACTTTGGGCAAGTACCATATTGTCATGGATATCATCTAGCTCCACACGCTAGTTTTCCAGGGAAACAAGTCAGGGTTTTGGGGGGTTCAGTTTTGGGTTTTGGTTGGTTTACTTGTTGGTTTGGTTGGGTTTGAGTTTTTTAATTATTCTTCTTCCATTTTGAAATCATACAATGGTTAGAGTTGGAAAGGACCTTAAGGTCATCTAGTTCCAATCCCCCTGCCATGGGGGATTACATCACTAGATCATGTCACCCAAGGCTCTGTCCAGCCTGACCTTGAGCATAGCCAGGAATGGAGCATTCATCACTTCTTTGGGCAAAAACGGAAGGGGGGCTACAAGGATGCCAAGAGGGACTCTTCATCAGGGGCTGTAGCAGTAGGACAAGTGGAAATGGCTTTAAACAGCGGAAGTTCGGGTTAGATAGAAGGAAGAAATTCTTTACTGTAAGGGCAGTGAAACACTGGAAACGAAGTTTTAAAAAGTTTTAAGAAGTTTTAAAAAGCGATTTCTCATTTTAAGTTGTTTAAACACAAGAAACTTTTATCAGCCTCTCTGCATTCCTGAGTTACTCTTTATTGGAGAAGTCCAATTGCTCTTCCCCCTGCTCCAACTTTCTATGATGCGAGACAGAAAAGCAATTAAGGAGCACTTCAAAGGTAGTATATATATTAGTGTATATATTATTCATTTTTCAGTTCCCACCAAAATGGCACAAGTAACCAATTTAGAAAATTCCTTGGAAAACCTTTAAGAAAGGAAAAAATGCATTTATCTTAAAAGTAAAAAAAACCCCAAACAAACCCCAAGCCCTCACCACTTTCTTGGAAAGGAAAGGTCCATCCTTTAGTTCCTTATGAGAGCATAAAGATTCACAAGATTATACTTCTCCTCAGGAACAGATTAATCTCCAACACAAGGCCTATTTAAAAATGTGCTACTACTCCTCAGTCCTCAAAAAGGGACAGTGACAAAGTACAAAAACAGCCTGACTTGGAGCAGAAAAGAAATAAAAGGAAGAACAAGGAAACAACCTTCTGAATACAAGTTTGTCTTCTATTCTATTTTCTCTTGCAGTAACTGCTGCATTACATTGTTTTAATGCAGTTTACTTAGCAGTACAAAAAATACGCTGTGACTAAGTAGAGGATTATAGCTAATATAAATACTATTTGCCATTTAAACGACACAGCTTGAAAAATTCTAATTATACCTGAAGACAAACCAAGTGGAATGTGGTGCCCTGAATGTCACCTCATATCAGCTTTAAGCTATTAATAAGAACATAGTATGATAAAAAAACTTCCAAGATTTTCAGGACCTACAGCCCACTGGGAACTTCAGCAACAGGACGCAAATTTGCATCTTCTCACTCGAGTCATTTGGGTATTCTGCTGACAGGCTCTTCACTCTGTATGATTCTGTATTTTGGTCAGCACTAAAATACTACATTTTTCAACTCTTAAGAGAAGGTGTCAAAAACAAAATGGAAAAAGTCTTAAATATCTTTTAAAACATGAAAGAGGCAAATAGCTGTACCTTGACTTAGAGATGTATTTCAGTTCACTTGGGTGGAAACACCACAAAATTAATGTTTTATCATTAGCTACTGATTCCTAGCTTCTCCCCGCTTACTGTGTACCATGGCAGGCAGCCAAAATTTTGCCATTTCAAAGTACTATCTAAATCACTGAGCTGTGATAATTAAAGGCAAGAGATGGGGCATTATATATTTTTGTCTCTGATGCAAAAGATAGTTCAAATTTTAATCAAAATGGATGTTTCAATAACCACAGATCTCATTTACTCCAGCAAAAGCAAGCAGCTTGAATATGAATGAGAACACAACCTTTTCTAATTGTTTTCCTCCTAAAATAGCCCAGAGAAAACACTGAATTATGTGATGAGATCAAGGGCTGTGATGCAGATGCCAAGTTATTCAGAATGCAACTTTTCAGGAGCTAACAGCCTGACCTTGACCTGTGCCTGCACTTCTCAGAACAGAATAATGAACACTCTTTACCTTCCATTTTTCCTTTCCTCAATGAGTTGCCCTTAATGTTCAACAAAAATGTAAGACATGTTGATAGAAAGCTTACACGGTTTTGTTCTATTTAAACATTATGGCACTAATTCATCCTTGGGGTAAGCCTGCTGAAGTTAACTGACTGAAGTTAATGGAGAGATATTGCAGGTAAAGTCTGATCCAGTTATTTATTGTGCTCTGCAATCACTGTTGAATACTAAAAGGCACAGCTTATCCACCTTTCTGTTACTCCATGCTTGTCAAGTGCTTGTGTTCCCCCAACCAGCTGGCAGTATGAGAGTAATTCTCATCCTATTTCCATCATGAAAAGCACTAGTGCGTCCAGCCTGTCTACTAATGACTAAAACAGTTAAAGCTGCCCTTTCATTTTGGCCTCTTAACAATAGCTTCTCTGGTATTGTTAAGCTTTCTGCAGAGTCAGAAACATACAATTTACCAGTTCTTAGCTTACAGCTCAACTTCCTCAGATGATCCAGTTCCTGATCCCCTTATGTATTCCACACAGTTCTGTCAAGTACTTGCCACCACAGTAGTCAAGCGGCACCTCCAAAGCAGACTGCATCTGCCTGGCAAGGCACCTTCACCATTTTCATCTACGAAAAAGTGTTCTCCTCAAAGAAAATTAGATTTTATTGGAGGGGTGGGAGGGAAGCTTTTCAGAGAGCACACATTTACCACATTTAATGCCTTTTTCCTTTCTTCATTTGTCTTGTATGTCCAGAGTCTACAAAAAAGCATTAACTTACATACAAATGTTTCATCCCTGCCCTCCAGAAAAATCTATCTACATACAAATATAAAAAGCACAAATTTAATACCCAATCGATATTCACGCATCTTCTAAGCGTAAGTATCATCTTGATCTAGGATCTCATCAAACACTTAGCAGGAGGGGAGAATAGTGATGTCTTCTTGAAGGCATTACAGTCTTTTAATTGGTAATGATTATAGGCAACACCAGTCATGGCTCTCACTTCTTACTGCATCAACAACTACATTTTCACAAGCCATCTGCTCTCTGTCATAGTGAGTAAGTTTGCTCCAGATTCACAGAAGCCAACATGTGTTCTAGCTTGCATCTTAATTATGGTTTACAAACCACTATGTATAGATTACAGAGGTATGTTATTGAAAGCTCCCCAAAGTATTTATAATTCTTACCTTTAGAACAGAAAAGAATTAGTATTACTTGCCTGAACTAATTTTTTTGAATCTTTCTCTTGTATATTCTCAGGAGAATAAACAATTTAACAGGCTTCCCTCCTCATATATTGTGACTTTAATAATGGTTATGGTTCAGAGGGATTTTAAAAATCGTCAAGTTCCAGCCCCCCCTGCCATGGGCTTTTGCTAGAATAAAATTATTTTAGATTTAAGTCATATTTGAAATACTAAACTTTCCTGTCCTCATGTTTTTAGCACACCTGGTCAATACAGCTGTCACATACTATTCACCACCTCCACACATCCAAGTTCCCCAAGATGAGGAGATGACCTAGCTTTCTTTCCCTTTTATTTCTCATGTACTCAAATGTTAGCTTTTTAGAATAGTTGCTTGGTTTCCTTTATATACAAACTTCTAGGCTACAGATCATTTACAGAGCAGATGTTTAAAAACTAGGAGTGTTTTATTAATAGTTCCACATATTCTATAATGGTTTAAAAATCCTCTCATCCCCTCTTTTATTAAGGCAAAAGGCATGGTACTCTAGAGAGATAGCATCAATAACTGACCATGTTATGAAAAATCTTGCTGGTAGCACTGGTTATGACTAGCTGTAGTTAATGGAGAATTATTTCCCAGACAATTATGAAACTTCTGTAATTATCTCAATTGAAGCATTACTTTGATTTTGCAAGAAACAGCAAACACTCTCTCCCAAAACTAAACAAGCCAGGTCTTTCTTACTGGGGATTCAACATGTTCAACACACGTTCATGTCAGCAAGGATCACCAATTTTTAACAAAAATAAGTATTAAAAAATAAAACATCTTTTCACAACAGGAAAGAAATATGCCGTATCTTCGCACTTGCTGTCTTGACATGATAAAAGTTAAAGCAACTAGGCTTTTGTAGAGAAAACTGTAAGAACAGAATCTACCATGCTCTTCGTCAGGAGACACAACATCCATTACTATGATTTTTTGGGGGAGGGAAATATGTATGAATCAACTGAATGACAGCTGTGTGTTGTCCTGGGTTCAGCAGTAGCAGTCATTTTTCTCCTTCTTAGTAGCTGGTGCAGTGCTGTGTTTTGACTTTCGGCCTGGGAACAGAACTGATAACAATGATGTCTTAGTCTGGCCAAGGACTTTGTGAGCCTCGTGCTCTGCCAGGGAGGAGGGGAAGCTGGAAGGAAGAAGAGATAGGACACCTGACCCAAACTGACCAAAGAGCTATTCCATACCACAGCACGTCATGCCCAGGATGTAACGGAGAGTTACCCGAAAGGGCTGGGAGACTGCGGGGTTGGAGGAGGTATCAGTTGGTATTTGGTTGGGCTGGGGGGGGCGAGTTATCGGTCAGCTGGTGCTGAGGTGTTGTATTCTCTTCCCTTGTTATTTCCTTTATCATTGTTATTATTGGTGGTAGCAGTAGTCCAGCCTTAGTTACTAAACTGTTCTTATTTCAACCTGGGGGAGTTGCATTCTTTTCGATTCTCCTCTCCGTCCCTCCGGGAGTAGGGGAAGAGAAAGAAGGGAGGGAGGGAGTGAATGAGCTGCCTGACTGGTTTTAAACCACAACATGTGTATACAACATGATTTTAACAGTGATACGGTTCAAAAGTTTAGTTATCAGCCAAATTATTTTCTAGGTAATTGCTAAAACACAAATACAGCACTGCAGTAGAATTGCAGCTACAACTACGTCTTACAAAGGATCTAGCATACACTCACAAGACAGTTCAGAAAATACAGCTGCTCTACAGGAAGAGAATGGAAGTCCACATAATCAGAACTATTTCATTCTCCCCAGTAGTTTGGGAGACAAATCATTACACAAAGCTGAAAGGAGGATCTGGCATTTAGAAAGAAAAGTGCATTTGTCATTCAAAACAGCTATCAAGAAAACTATTGTCCTAAGCTACCCAAGGCTTGGGTGACTATTCAGCTGAGAGTCAATTAGCATCAACCTACAGCTAGTGATACCATCACTTAGCGGTGCCAGACACAACTATGGCATCATCTGCTTTTCATATTAACGTTCTCATTCAGAAATTAGTTTTCAAAGAACATAATGAATTCTCCTGTGCATATAACTATTTCATTGATTACTTCAGCAGGCAAGACTGTTTACTTATAATAAACAGCCTATCAAATTATACAAACTAAGTGTTGCATGAACACTGCCTGGTGTTTACACTACAAATCAAGGATCTGAGTAGCTGGGTAAGTGCACACTGTGCCAGATATACTGTCTAGGATCTACACACCACCATGTTACAGGTCAGTTCATTCTTGTCATCCTGGAAATGTATTTGTTAGTGTGTCAGCTAACTGACACGTGAGTAGCACCTGGAAGAGTGTGGTTCTGATTTAGACCTACAAAGTGTAAATTATGCTCAAAATTATTTTTTTGTCTCTTAATTTAAGACCTTATGAAAAATTTGAAGCCACTATCACATAACTGAACAAGGCAGCACAGAGAAGAGTGACAAGGAAACTGGTAGAAGCACGACATGGTGACCAGCTACAAAATCTAGGAAAACCTGGACTCTCTCCATAGAGGCATGGCAGGAGTGGTGGAGGGGGGAACAACAGAGAAAAGGCAAAACCCAAACCCAACCCAGTTCCAGACTGCAAAGCACACAGAAATAACATCAGCAAAGACAGAACAGCAGCAAAAGGAAGAAAATCAAGTACAGTGGTGATCCACATGACATGGAGTAAGACTGAAGGCTGTCAGCTGTGATCTCTGCAAAGCTATGTGAAGCCTATGAGGCTCTAAGTCATGAAAAGAAACTGGCCACAAATATTCATGGCCAAGTGGCTAAAAATAAATAAATCCAAGGCACGAATGGTCTGAACCTCTCAAGTACTAACCCTTCACAGAAATACCAGTTTGATACACCTAACATGCTATGCCCCAAATAAAAGGTACCCAGGCAGCTCTGAGCCAAAGGGTTTGATTCTTCTAATCAAATAGCAAAGATTATTATCTATCCTGGCAAAAACTAGTTTCCCATTTTAAAAACTGCAGCACAGAACTGTAACAGACGGTAAGCAAAACACTCTTCAAAACCCATGGTATTTTGGGCTTTTCCAATACATGCCTCAAAGGTAGGATTAAGAAGTTTAATTAGCTTTTCACACAAGTACTGAACTAGCTGATCATATCCACCTTCTGCCCCAAGTGCGTCAGTAAATTCATCAGGGTACTGTTTGCTCTCTGAAGAAGAAATCATTATTGTGATTACCTGCTAACAGTCAAATCTCAAAAGCCTCCATGTCATGTTATTTAAACAACGTAGGAAAGACCGCATCTGTGCTCACATTAGGCAGCATGGACCTCACAGTCTTACACCCATCCAAACTCCAGAACTGATCATACATCCATTCTCCATAATCCATTTTCCTTTCTTTAAATGCAAAGAGGGTGGACTTCATCCATAATAAACTAAAATCTTAACAGTAAGAAATATTACTTACATTATGGATACTTATGTACACTGTATTGTATATAACAATACTTACTTATACTATAATACCACAGATTAACACAATAGAATAATTTTCAAGACACTCAATATCAAAACAAGAATAAGCCTCCATAAAGAAGCTTTATGAGAAACAGTGCAAGAGAAGGGAAAATTATCTGAAACTTCAAACCAGAGATCAAACACAAGTGCATGGAAGAAAATAGATTAACTAGTGAAAAAGTGACTAGTGCTGTTAAAAAACACTGGTGGTTTAAGCCTTATTTGGAATACTGAGTCAATCTGATTGCACTGAGCTCACATTCAATGACGCTGTGAAAAATTAAGATACACTACCCATATTAATTCAGCTTTATTAGCAGTATGAGTCTACATACAATAATTCGTGTTTTCATAAAGATAAAAACACCTAAAGAGTGTTTCAATCATACAATCTAGGACGCATGTCAGCTCACAAGCTTAAAACTTCTCTTAAACTTCTCAGATACTTTCTATTGCAACAACACCTCCACCTTTCTCTGTTAAAGCCTCTGCTCAACAAACAAAAGAATTAAGTCCGTATAACAGCAAACACTTCCATAATTATTAATTACAGTATTACTTATCAGTATAAAAACTACCTACAGAGAATCACACACATACAAAATTGTTAGGGTTGGAAAGGACCTCTGGAGATCATCTAGTCCAACAGTAACTCACAGATGGATCTGTTCACAGTGTACTCCAGTGCACAGCCAAACTGTCCTAGGCAATCAGTTACTACGTTACAGCATAAGAATCTCAGTGTGAACCCACCTAAACCTACCTCAATTTGAGAAGTTTCCAAACTTTTCAAGTAATGCAGAAGTTAAAATTAAAGTGAAATGAGATATAAAGAATACTCTGTCATTTTGCAATACAGGATGAATTTACAGAGCAACAAAACTGGGTGCAAGGTTAAAAAGTTGTTTAGAACTTTTCTTGCCTCTTGTGATTAAAGAACAGAAATAAATAATAAAAACAAACAAACAAAAAAACCCCAAAACCAACCAACCAACCAAAAAAAAACCCCAAAACCAAAAAACCATCCAAGATCAATCCAAGCATCTAATATAGCCAGTCTTATTCTGACACAGACCTACTCTGGATATCTCAGAAAAAGGAGTAAAGTCTTTACAGGGAGTCTTGGCTCCACAGTGCCACATCTGAGAGATGTTTTCCTACGTTCAATGACTGATTTTGGCTTTTGAAAACAAACAGCTCTGCCTGACAGAAGTCACGACAATCATTTTCACAGCGATTCTTATTAAATTACATCTTCTGCCTCATTAAAACAAACTATTAAATTCTAGTGAACACTTACCTCACACAACCTTTATGCTTTTGAAATCTTACAATTCATCTACCTCACTGTCGAAAGATAATTCATATAAACTCCTACAGTGCTTTCCCATCCTTTTTCTTACCTCAAATGATTAAACGTATTTTTCATGTCCAAAAAAGTAATTGATCATGTGGCCCACTCAAGCTTGGTCTATTTTGAAAGACTGTATTTAATCAAGAAAAGTGTCCTTTACCCCCAAAACAGCATTTTTATCCTTGCATATACCTGAATTTCATGTTTCTCCTTGATTTAAGGGCAAATAACAATTTGTAAGTACTCAGAACACATCATTTTCTAAGTTAATGTTTAATAGTAAACATAATTCAGAATGTGATATTTCCATGTATTGATAAAGCTGAAGTCAGACACAACTGCACTAAGTCTAAGTTGCATGGGGAGGTTTAAAAAAAAACACAACTCTGACTTTTCTTTAAATACTGCTAATTATTACCACAAAGCACATGCACATACACAGAGAAAACATTTCTTCAGAACTCTGCAAATTGCAACACAAACCCAGATGTTTCTTGCCTACTATTTCTTTTGTGGTTTGGTGACAGCACTCACATGGAGGGACAGTACTTGTGGTAAGCTAAATGAGTAGAGGGACATGAATCAAGAGCACTTCACCTTACTTCTCTGCTTCACACGCTACATTCACAGATGCTCCTCAGTTACAGACTTCCAAACTTTCCAAAGGAAAACACGATGCTAATTAATACTCCCTTGTTATTATACAAGTTTATTTCATCTAGGAAGGAAGTATAACCTACACTGCAAACCACAAGAGATCAAGTCATACCAATTAAATTCTCTTCCCTCCTCTCTCAATCAGCTAAGCAGTCCTCTGAATGGATACTGAGTGTCCAACTAACACCAATTCAATAGCAGATTATAAGAGGGACCTCTGCATCATTTCTATGTGCTTGGGAGGGGATCAGGAGGTTTGACTTGCAGGTTCCCAGGCTGCTGCTTCTGCTGCCTTGTAACTACAGGCTGAAGCCAAGCAAAGTCTTGTAAAGAACTGTTTCTGCTTTGTAGAAAAGCATTAAAAAGAAAACCAGAGAGAAATACTAATGATGACAAGCTGCTAAATGGACCCCCTTCTATCCCCTCTTGTCTCACCAAAAACACACACATGCTGCCATACGATTTTTCTCCTGCACACAAGCCAGTGCAGATCAAAACACTAAGAAATACATACAGCAAGATTACAAAACAGCAAGATTAACAGTTAGAAGCAGTTCATGACAACTGGCTAAAGGCATAAGCCTCAACCTAAGAAAGCCTCCCATTTCCATTTTGAAGGCTGTGCTCTACCTCTGGAAAGCAGCTCTAAGTACATGCTCCTAGTTTCAGCTGAAGTAGAGAAAAGGTATTAAAAAATGAGTATTTTTCACCAGTATGTTCCACAGGTTCACTGGGCAGAGAGTAACAGTACTGAACCATCAGCTTCCAAAACGAACAGATTTTCCTTTAACTGATCTTAAGCGCTAACCAAACCAGAACTATAATCACTCTGTGTTCAGGCACAGCCAAAGACCTTGCAACTTCTTATCAAGAGTGGTTAGTAAGGAGAACTACCTTCAGTTATTCAATAATTATTAATGTATTTTTATTTTAGCTTCTTTTAATTTTGTTAACATTTGAAGTGTGCTGTGACACAGAAATTGTATTACTAATGAAAATGTTTTTCCCTTTGCACATGTTCAAGCCTAACAGCAATACAAAACACAGAAAAAATATTTAATTTCTTGAAATAAAACTGATTACTTCCCTTACCATAAAAGCAAGCATTAAATGTTCACGAACTATAAATAAATAATAACTTTTAACAGATTAGATCTTTTTTATGTATAATAAAGGGATAGTAGAGTTGGTTTGGGTTTTAAACAGTCACAATTATTTTAATTGCTCTTGAAATAGTAAGATTACATTTTTGAGCTATAAAACGGCAGGTTGCACATCCACCTAAAACCTATCCAGAAAAACATTTTGAGAGAGAAAGACTCACATTCATTGCATTAGTAATACATACAGCATTAGAAGGAAAGAGATGGTTAATACTGATCAAGCTTTTCTACTGAAGCCTTCTACCACTGATCACACATAATATTTCAAGATTTCCAACTGTGAGGCTGAGATTTTCTACACAGGTAGAAAATCTTAAGAAAGGGCTTTTTCAGTTGTACAAAATAAGGACCAGAATGAAATTACCAAGGAAAAGGAGAAGCACTTCCACCTATTTTTTAAAAAGCAACTTTGTTATGAGTTTGAAACAATTGTGTCAAGAGCAATGGAAATAAATTTAAAAGTCCAGTGGTAAAGGTCCAGGCTTGACTGATGTACTACTGTACATTCAACATTAACTAATGTTAACATAGCTACCTTCGAGAGAAGAAAATTCAGCTCTTCAGAGTTACCTCTGAAACCATATCAGAACATATCACATACTCCTTCCTGAAAGAGTTAACATCTTAAAGGGAAGCTTCACAACAGGTCTTTCTTCCTGGGTGTCATATCAGTTGACAGCTTTCTGGTAATTCCCTGGCCCATGTTATCATCTGTAGATAAGGTTTGTTTCCTACTCCAATTCACAATGAACTAGATGCAAATACATGAAAATGTAAATGCAACTGAGAAAATCAACCATCCACAGCAACACAGGCAAGTATACAACACTGAGGAAATTCTTGTATAAGCATTATGCCTCATATTCCACTTCCCTCATGAATCATCCTATACAACTAACTTGACTTTTTCTAGGTAAGTTCATAGAATAGAATCATAGAATAGTTAGGGTTGGAAAGGACCTTAAGATCATCAAGTTCCAACCCCCCTGCCATGGGCAGGGGCACCTCGCTCTAAACCATACCACCCAAGGACTCGTCCAACCTCGACTTGAACACTGCCAGGGATGGAGCATTCACAGCCTCCCTGGGCAACCTATTCCAGTGCCTCACCACCCTCACAGGAAAGAATTTCCTCCTTATATCCAATCTAAACTTCCCCTGTTTAAGTTTTAACCCATTACCCCTTGTCCTATCACTACAGTCCCTAATGAAGAGTCCATCCCCAGCATCCCTATAGGCCCCCTTCAGATACTGGAAGGCTGCTATGAGGTCTCCACGCAGCCTTCTCTTCTCCAGGCTGAACAGCCCCAACTTTCTCAGCCTATCTTCATACGGGAGGTGCTCCAGTCCCCTGATCATCCTCGTGGCCCTCCTCTGGACTTGTTCCAACAGTTCCATGTCCTTTTTATGTTGAGGACACCAGAACTGCACACAGCACTCCAAGTGAGGTCTCATGAGAGCAGAATAAAGGGGCAGGATCACCTCCTTTGACCTGCTGGTCATACTCCTTTTGATGCAGTCCAGGATACAGTTGGCTTTCTGGGCTGCAAGCGCACACTGAAGCCGGCTCATGTTCATTTTCTCATCAACCAGCACCCCCAAGTCCTTCTCTGCAGGGCTGCTCTGAATCTCTTCTCTGCCCCGCCTGTAGCTGTGCCTGGGATTGCTCCGACCCAGGTGTAGGACCTTGCACTTGGCATGGTTAAACTTCATGAGGTTGGCATCAGCCCACCTCACAAGCGTGTCAAGGTCCCTCTGGATGGCATTCCTTCCCTCCAGTGTATCAACCGAACCACACAGCTTGGTGTCATCAGCAAACTTGCTGAGGGCGCACTCAATCACAGTGTCCACGTCAGCGATGAAGATGTTAAACAAGACCGGTCCCAACACCAATCCCTGAGGGACACCACTCGTTACTGGTCTCCAGCTGGACATTGAGCCATTGACCACAACTCTTTGTGTGCAGCCATCCAGCCAGTTCTTTATCCCCTGAGTGATCCATTCATCAAATTGATGTCTCTCCAATTTAGAGACAAGGATGTCATGTGGGACAGTGTCGAACGCTTTACACAAATCCAGGTAGATGACATCAACTGCTCTACCCCTGTCCATCAGTTCTGTAGCCCCATCATAAAAGGCCACCAAATTGGTCAGGCAGGATTTCCCCTGCTGGCTGTCACCAAGCACCTTGTTGTTTTTCATGTGCCTTAGCATGCCTTCCAGGAGAATCTGCTCCAAGATTTTGCCAGGCACAGAGGTGAGACTGACTGGTCTGTAATTCCCCGGGTCATCCATTTTCCTCTTCTTGAAAATGGGGGTTATATTTCCCTTTTTCCAGTCGTTGGGAACTTCACCTGACTGCCATGATTTTTCAAATATGATGGCCAGCGGCTTAGCAACTTCATTTGCCAGCTCCTTCAGGACCCGCAGATGGATTTCACCAGGACCCATGGACTTATGCACGTTCAGATTTTTAAGATGGTCTCGAACCAGTTCCTCTCCTACAGTGGGCACAAGGTCTTCATTCTCACAGTCCCTGCGTCTGCCTTCCAAGACCTGGGTGGTGCGGTCAGAACCTTTGCCAGTGACGAACGAGGCAAAGAAGTCATTCAGAACCTCAGCCTTCTCCAAATCCTGTGTACCTAGTTCACCTGAGAGCTTCCTGAGGGGGCCTACGTTCTCCCTAATCTGTTTTTTATTTGCTATGTACCTGTAGAATCCCTTCCTGTTATCCTTAATGTCCCTAGCCAAGTTTAATTCTAACTGGGCCTTAGCTTTCCTGACCTGGTCCCTAGCTTCCCAAACAACATCCCTGTACTCTTCCCAGGCCGCCTGTCCTTGCTTCCAATTTCTATAAAACTCTTTTTTCATTTGAATTTTCCTCAGGAGCTCCTTATCCATCCAAGGAGGCCTCCTGGCCCTCCTGCTGCACTTCCTTCTAGTTGGGATGCAACACTCCTGAGCTTGTAGCAGGTGATCCTTGAAGACCAACCAAGAGTCTTGAGCCCCCCTGCCCTCTAGGGCTATATCCCATGGAACCTTACTAAGCAGGCTCCTGAAGAGGCCAAAGTCTGCTCTTTTGAAGTCCAGGGCAGTGATCTTGCTGCACGCTCTTCTCACTGTCCTGAGGATCTCAAATTCAACCATCTCGTGGTCGCTGCATCCAAGGTTGCCCTGCAGTGCTACATTTCCAACGAGCCCTTCCCTGTTGGTGAGCACAAGGTCAAGCATGGCACCTCTCCTTGTCGGTTCCTCTATTACTTGCAGAAGGAAGTTGTCTTCCACACAACTGAGGAACCTCCTGGATTGCTTGTGCCGGGCCGTACCGTCATTCCAACAGATGTCAGGGTGGTTGAAGTCACCCATGAGAACGAGGGCCTGTGAGCATGAGGCTTTTCCTATCTGTCTATAGAGTGCTTCATCCGCAGTTTCCTCTTGATCAGGTGGTCTATAACAGATCCCCACAGTAATGTCTCCCATCGCTGTTCTC
Source organism: Neopsephotus bourkii (assembly GCF_033783945.1). Taxonomy (NCBI): domain Eukaryota; kingdom Metazoa; phylum Chordata; class Aves; order Psittaciformes; family Psittacidae; genus Neopsephotus; species Neopsephotus bourkii. Next base: position 10,544,468 of record NW_026902113.1, read on the forward strand.
CCTTTAACCCTGACCCACAAACTCTCTGTTAACTGCTCACCAGTCCCCAGACAGAGTTCCATACTCTCCAGCCTATCCCTAACATAAAGGGCAACCCCCCTCCGCGCCTGCCAGGCCTATCTTTTCTAAAGAGTCTGTAACCTTCCATTCCAAGTTCTTGCTGCCTGGGACAAAACCAACACAAATCACTAGAAAACACATATTGCGTTACCCTTCCTGTTTGACTGACTTGTCAAGAAGCCAAAAACCCATTTATTTCCAGAAGGTGAACAAGAACTGCAAAAAAACACTCTGATGACTTTGTTTAATGCCTAGCGTCCTGTGAACTGCTGTGATCCCGTGCTCTTTGCCCTCCCTGCCTCTTACACTTCAGCTTCCTATCAATTTTCTTATCTATTTTCCTAACTTTTCCACCTTTCAGCAGTGTTTTTTACTTACCAGTACCCAGCCCAAGGTGACTCACTTGTGTTCACACGTTTATCTGACATTATACATTAAACCCCTTTCCCTCAATTTAGTCTCCTGCATATGTGACAATTAATTTCATCTGCAGATACCTCAGTCTCTGTAAGCTTATGTTTTACCCTCCAAGTCTTGTCCCACTTGTACCTACTAATATTGTCTCATTTTTCTGACTGCTGTGAGTAGTTGCTGACCACGACTTTTATTATTCAACTGCACATTACAGTCTTCAGGCTGCCTTGAATATTCTCATTTTTCCCCCACTTATTAATATAGACAAACACTATCGACCTCTTCTCTACTTCTCTGTATCACAGTATTGGTGAGAAACCAAAGTCTAACACAGTTAACCGTGAGCACAATAAAGCAGCTGTTTCTTGTAACTCAAGGTTTGCAAGGAAATACAAAACCCTTACAGATACATCACAAAGACAGCACAGGTGGCTATCGTTATGATCAGGGATCTTAGAACATCACATATACATTGTCAAAATTCTTGCAGAAATTCACACAGAAAATCAGGGAAAAAAACCCATGGAAAATGTTAACTTTGCAGTAAACATACACAATATTCCCTCCAAACAGAATGAGCTGCATGGGCTAAAGGTCAAGATGTACTCACTGGGTCATTAGGTGTATGTGCAGGAGCAGTTATCATTGAGAACCAAATGACCCAACAGAAAACAGAAGTGCATGATGCAAAGATGAACAATCCATTTTTTCATCAACTAGGGAAGAGATAATGGATGGATGTATTCAGAATGCAAATATTACATTTTTATCTCTGCAGATCATTCTGGAAGCACATAAAAGGGGTCAGAGGAAAGAATGCTGCCATAACTGGAGAAAAATAAAAAAAAAAAAAAAAAAAAAGAGATGAGAAGAACCTGGGGAGCTCTAGCTGTAGGGGCAAGTAAAGAGAATGTAAGTTACTTAGAGTTGCTATGAAACGATAATCTGAAAAATGCAGATAAAGATCTCATTAAGGCCTTTCAATCACACCCATTCAAAAATGGCACCCAGATTCCAGGCCCAAGTGATGATCGGAAAGAACACAGGCAAGGCAGATGGCTTTAGGCCCAGTTCTGTTTGAGCTAATCAAAGATGTGTCAGAGGAACAGAAAGATTTTAGCTGGACCAGGAGACAAGTCTGGACTAGAGGTATTCATACAAAGCCTGAAGTAGATGGTTCTGTCTGTGTAATTGAGCTAAGTAACAAGAGTGTTGCGAAATCTTTACAGGAAAGTTTGGAGTAAGAGTTATAGGAGTCATCTGAAGAGGGTACAATAAAAATACTACAGGGGAAGAAAAAAGGAACAAAAAAAACAAAAAAAGGACAAAATTATGTTATAGCAACGCTGAAGGACTACCTCAAATCCATTACCACTCCAAAGCTGTCATTTATTGCCATGCCTTGTCCCAAATCTACAACCAGTAGTGAGATAAATATATTTATCTCATTTAGATGTTAGTAACAACTGTGTTATTTAATGAATGCTGGACACAGAGAGATGATGAAGATTACATTTCTCACAAAGATTTATAGGCAGTGGAGCAGGCGTAGAGGGAAGAAAAGGAAGTTTTAAGTCTTTTTTAGTCATTATTAGCAGGGCAAAACTCATTGAAAATGACACCTGATAAAACAAAACTGCAGTTCCATCTTTAAGAAAGCAAGTCAGTACTTGTGTGAGTACAGCAGAAGACATTCTCTGAAGTATAAATTAAGATGATTTAGAGGGAGAGATTAAATACTTTCACAGCCTTTCAGGATTTTTAAAAAGCCAGGGATAAAAAAAAAATAAATAAATAAAAAATAAAAAATTAAAGAGCATCCAGGAGAAGGAATTACATATGGAACACAATGCAAAAAGACATCAACCTGTCAAGGTGGGTTTCCAGAAATAAAATATGGCAAACTATCTGGAGACAAGAGGGAGGTCTTCCAGATTCAATCTTAATGTAAATCAATTAGCTATAACCTTCTCTTCCATTTCTGTATTTGTGTTCATTATATCATTCACGTCTTCTACTTGAAATATTATAAATAATGTTTTCTTAATTTTACCTTAACCTAGATTCAATTAAAAAATATTTCAAGGCAATTTATTAACAATAAAGCAGTTATTCAACCCAGGGATTTGGCCAAGCATCTTCACCTCCCAGCATATTCTGCTGACTATCCGATAAAGATAAAATATATAACCTCAGAAGTTGCACAGGGTGGTTTGATTCACCATGGATCAGGAAAAGAAGGAAAGCTCTTTTACTGTTACACCAGAAGACTTCTCCAGCAAGCAATAAGATAAAGGAAAGTAAACTTGCACAGTAGAGATGTGTAACAAGTTTATGAATGAGTCAAAAAAATTATACAGATGAATGCAAGAGCAAATAAACACAATGCCGCCCGTTATTCTTACATTATTTCCCCTCCCTTAACTAAAAACCTCTCCCGCTCCTATGTATGACCACTGCCCTTTATTCTCCCATCTTTTTACTCCAGTGAAGAGCCTGACTCCATCTTTTAAATAACCTCCTGTAAGTACTAGGAAGCTGGTGCTTGCCAGCTCTCCTCCAGGCTGAAGAAGTCCCATTCCCTCAGCCTCTCTTCACAGAAGTGCTCCAGCCCATCTCAGTGGCCTCTGCTGAGCATGCTGCAGCTGATCAATACATTTCTTCTTTCACTGTGGTACAGGAAAAATCATCCAAAGCTGGATGCTCTATTCCTGATGCAGCCAAGTAAAAGGAAACAATCACTTCTCTTAATTCCCTGGTTTATGCTCCTCCTGATATCACCTGGGATGCTGTTTGCCTTCACTCCTGCCAAGACATGCTGTCAGGAGTGCCTGGCCCACTGTGCTCCACAGACCACATAACTTCTGGAGGTCAGTCCACTCCAGATGCAAGACATTTGTTCTTGCTGAACCTTATGAAGTTCCTGCTGCTCCAGTCCCTAGCCTGCCTAGGTCCCTCAGCACCCCAAAGCAGGTCAACTGCACCCACATTTTGGTGTTCACAAACTTAATGAGTTTGTCACCTCTTTCAGGTCACCGATAAAGACATTAAACAGTCTAGGTCCCAACAGACCCCTGCAGGTCTGCTTGTAACTACCCTGCAGGTAGGGCACCAATCACTGAACACCGCCTCTTGAGCTTAATGATCCAACCACCATGAGTTCCATGTTTGACCAAGCCTGTCACCTTCCTCACTGACTTGTTCTCCCAATTACTGGCATGGACTATTCCTGTGCTTAGAGGAACTGGGACTTGTAAAAAGCCCTGATGAAGAAAGCTCAGAAAAGGGATGCTTCAGCAGTTTGGCAAGGGGCACGGCAGTTTCCAGCTGGCACTGTGGGATGCTGCGGTCTCCAGTATCTCCACCATTATCTAATTAAAAAAATAATAATAAAAAAAATAATCCTTCTGTTTCTTCTCCTACCATATGGCTGTCTACATAACACCTGAATTAACACAGGTTTTCCCACAGCCAGACCAAGTGTTCTAGGACTTCTAAGCCAAGCAAAAGGCCAGGGAGGAAAGGCATTTCTTATCAGAACATTTTGAATTGTTGGTATGTAAACCTACTTTAAAATTATTCTCATTTTACTCACAGTCTTCTCTTGGCACAGAGAATTAAACATACATTAAATAAACCAACTCTTGGATCTGTTTAGAAATACAAACATATTGCAGGCAATAAATATATGTTCAGAAGGGCACTAGGGATTTGAAGGTTTTTTTGTGCTTTTTTATTATTTCTTCCTGCAACTACTGAGATTACAAAAAGGTCATTTTTAACATTCATTAAAACAGCACAAACTTTTCATGGCTTATATCTGAAGGGAGGGGGAAAAAAAAACAGTCTCATTTTCATTAAAATAAAATCTTCTGAAACTTTATTTCCCTAGAATATTACCAGAACCCTTTGCAGAGCCTACATGCTTTAAAGGTGGTTTGGGTGTTTCCTTATGTCACAATTTTATTTCCAGTGTTGAAATTCTTTCTCGGAGCAAGAGGCATGGATATTTTTTTTCCTGTAAATCTGAAAGGATGAAAAAAGTCACTGGATATAAGCAGTCAGTCAGAATCTCTTGATACTGATGAACAGAGGAAATTCAGGTTAGATATACGGAGGAAGTTCTTTACTGAGGGTGGTGAGGCACTGGAACAGGTTGCCCAAAGAAGTGGTAAATGCTCTATCCTGGCAGTGCTCAAGGCCAGGTTGGACAGAGCCTTGGGTGACGTGGTCTGGAGTGAGGCATCCCTGCCCATGGCAGGAGGTTGGAACTAGATGATCTTCAAGGTCCCTTCCAACCCAGATCATTCTGTGATTCTAAGATTCAGATTAAATAAGACAATTTGATAGTGTCTTTTTTCCCCTTTTTCTGCTTGTTTCTTTCAATAGCCTGAATACTTGAAGTTAAAAAAACCCCCACAACATATTAAACACAGTAGCTGAGTGAACAAACCACAGATTACTATATATGCAAGGAACATGTGCATACATTTAAGTACTTTTTCCTGTTACAAACAACAACAGAAAGAGGGCAAATTCTTCCTTGTTTATGGGTTTTGCCTTACAAAAAATTATTATCAACTGCTCTTCTCCAAAGCGTTACACATACAAGAGCCTCATTTGTGTTTAGGAGGAATTCTTTTCTTTATTCCTATTTAGCTACTTAATTTTGATTGAAGTGTCTCGCTATTTTCAAGCCCCTCAACATCACGAAACCCAAATAAATTCTCTTTCCTACTTTCACCTAAATAACAGAGATGGATTTTTTTTTTTATTTTTTACATAAATCCATTTTTTTCAACAGAAATCTATACAACCACAACCATTCCAACTACAGATGAGGGTAAATACCCTGATGAAAGGGCATCAGAAATGCAGAATGACAGGTCATTTTGAAAGAACCTCACAGATCTCTTCAAACTCCTATGCAAAGGCAAACTCCTCATTTTCTACAAATTTCAAATGAGTCAGTCACGGACTTTTAAAATCAAGAGATTCTGATGTAGTTTGATTGCAAGTTTTTTTTCAAAGAGCTGAAGTATCAAACAGCTTTTTGTAGCATCCTGATGGTCTCAAACTGCAGGAAGGCAAATTCTCACTACATATGCAGGTAAACCCCCTCAGTGAAGGTAGTTTAAGCTCTGGGCCTGAGAAGCAGTGAAATCAGCGTCTTGGGACATAGTCAGAACTCAAGCAGATGAGGTTTGAGCAACATGACCAAAGTTTGAGGTTAGCCCTGCTTTGAGCCACCATCACAGCATGCTCTTCTTTGGACTACACAGCCTTCAGAAGTTTTTCTTCTTACGTTAAGACTCCATGATCTATAAATGTGGATTTTCTTACTTTTGTATTTTGTTTGTATTAAACACATTCCATACATCAAGGCACTGCCTACTGAGAAAGCTTCAAAGACCACATTTGGAAGCCCCACCAACAGGTTTAAGCCCAATTAATAAACTGTGGAGTAATAATTTATGATGGGTATACAACTATTTCTCTGTATAACTGACTCTGACTTGCACATTTTCTGAGACTCAGAGAGTTAAAAAGAGAAGAAAAAAATCTTCTATTTTACCTTAACACTTTATACCATTATCTCATTACTACAACTGACAGCTGAAGGGCTACACAAAACCAGGACAAAACAGATTTTACAGGAAGAGGTGAATACCTCCAACACCTCCCACACACTTACACATTATATACTGGCCTCTGTCAGGCCAAAGGACTTTTATTGCTATGGATTTCTCATCATTCCTCTGATTTATTTCCACTATGCACAAAGTAGCACCAGTAAGGAAATTAATGTCTGATAAATATGGCACCAGCAACATGAAAAAGGAGTAAAGACTGCATCAGAATGGTATTAAAGTAATTTCCTTAATTCTTCTTGGTTATTCAATTCCATCTGAAGTTTACAGTAGTAATAACTATTTAAAATGATGGCTATTTAGGTATTCATGTGCCTTTTGCTGTTAATACTCGATTCACAAAATAAAAAACCCCAAACAATTAAAAGACTGCTTCTGCTTTGCCTGACAAGAAACTAATCCTTTAAGCTATGTTCACTGTTATGACCCTACCTGGAGATTGGTGTTGTTTAAGTTCATGGTGGTTACCTAAATGTAAGCACATTTGGATTGTTAACATTCAGCTAGCTTGTCTTTTCAAAGTGCATTTTCTGTTATACCTGAACTTGTGTCAATGCAGGCTATCGATGGAAGGGATGCTCCCACTTTCTGCCCTTTCATGGGGTCAGATCTAGCAAACCTAGTATCATCAGATGAATGGTTTTAAAGCTGGATGCATGGAAAAGCTTTGGGGAAATTTCTGGTAGATTACTCCTCCATCAAATCACTCAGTGGCCAATTCCTCTTTCAGCTTCACGACCACTGACTCAATCTCACTGTAAGAACATGGTGAAAACATGGCCAGGGGAGGGCAAGTGTTATATGGCTAGCCATGTATAGACATAATGGCTACATGGCAAAGTAGAGGGAGAAACTGAATTACCAGGACAGAGTTTAGCACAATTCTGTCAACTGGTTCATCAAAACATTTGAATGAAGGCATGAAGTGCCTGGTTTGGCTGTCCACTTGCCAGGAACACAGATAAATGGACTGTCTTGCAATCACCTTATATACCCTGGTTTTAGCTACAAAGTTTCCAGTGAGACTTTGAAGACAAGGGCTGGGGCAAAGGAGATTTTAAAAGCATACATTTGAGGTCCTTGATCTTCATAAAATAAGCCTCTGATGAGCTGGACCACTAAAGTTAAGCCAAAGCAAAACACGTACAAGCAACAGAGACTGGATGCCATCAATTCTCCAGTTCAGTTTATCCAACTGACACATGCATATAAGAAAAGAAAGCATTTCAAATATTTTGATACCATAGCTTGATTAGTAGCACAGATGTCCTCCATACAATAGCGACAAATTCTTGTTCCCATTTCATATGCTTATCTAGGCTCTAGAGACATAGCAAAATGCTAATCCATCAAGCTGCACCAGAACAGAGCACTGCTGTTCTCCGAAGATCAGAAAACAAAGCTGGGCAGGACAAGAATATACTGTGGTATTCATATACAACACTGCATTCAGGGGGTTCATGCTTCTAAGTGGTGCAAACACCTCTAGCTGAGATGCTGATGAAGAATAAACAACCAAGTATTTCCACATGAAGTGAAGCCAAATCCTCTCCCACCCCAAGTGTCTCAACCTGACAGAACAGAGTGAGGCAACTCAGCACACAATGTATTTCATGCAAACCTAAATCAGGAAACACAGTGCATTGCCTCAGGTAACTTCAACTGACTTCTGCTAAGTTTTACTTGGGCAAAAGTGCTGTGGAAGTCAGAAACTGAATTTCTAAAGCTATATTCTGGGGTTAAAGCCAGCTGTAAACTGCAGTCAGCAAAGAGCTAGTTTCTAAACCTAAGCCATTTTCTGTAATTTTATTATTTTCCTCTAAATACAGGTTGCTTTGCTGCAAACTGAACAGCAGAATAAAATTAACCAACCCACAACATTTTTCTTTCCAGACTTTTGTAAATACCATATTTTTCCTTGTCTCATCAGCCTTCATATAAATCATAACTAAGCACAGTAACAACGTAACACTAAAATCTGCCAGGGTGCTCTAACACCACTGTTGAATAGGTCTTCTTTATCAGGAAGACAACAGTTTAAAAGGGAAAACTATTTCAGTAAACTCTACTGGTCTGTATTACCATCCTAAAACACTCAAACGTAAAGTTACAAAAAGCTGTGTCATCTCACAGGGTCAGGTAAAGAAAGGAGAGTGCCAGACAGATTAACTAAATGCCACTTGGGTTAGATGTCAATAGGATTAGAATGGACTTTGAGTTGCTAGCAAATACATCCCCATGCCCCGCAGAGAGCTCGCTGAGCAGGCGCATGTCTTGCCCTCTGTAGCAGCTCCAGGCCTAAGCAGGAGAAGATGAAAGCACAGACTAGAGGAGTGCAAGAGGGGAAAGGTTTCAAATACATTCCTCGGCCAGAGACTAAATATGAGGAAGCGTCAGACAAACTAAAGGAGTCTCAAACCAAAATAAAAAAGCTTTTTTGTCAAGTCACAGAAAGCCGACTGTGTTATTCTTAAATGCACGCCTCCATCCAGGCAACAGTGCAAAATGGACAGCTGGTTAAACCCATCCAGAAAAAAAAAATAAGCTGCTGCTGTATTTAACAGATGGTGGCACAGGTTATGAAATTGGTGCTTCAGTCTCCAAATAGAATTTTTTAACATAACTGAGATACAATATTTGAACAGTCTTAAAATATTTTCCAAATTAAACAAAACTAAGCATTCACTGTAGTACATACACTTAATGTTTAGAACAAAAAATGTTTAGATTTTATTCTATTCCACATTTCTGCTGAGAAAAAGACTTCATGCTTAGAAAACTGAGGAGTTTTCAGGTTATTTTCTTGCAAAATAACCTCAAGCAAAAAAGTTAGAAGCATGCCAAGCAAAAAAGCTAGAGGCATGACTGCGTATTACAGTCCTTGCTAAGAAAAAACCCTTCCTCTCATTCATATATCCACAAAGCTGCCTTCTATATATACTCCTTTGACATGTAATACCATATAACTGTACCCAGTCTTCACAGAGAAAAGAGTAATTCCATCACCTTTGCTTTACATCACAGGGTTTGGGGAGGAAAGACTTGTTTGTTTTAAATTACAAGTATAATTCCCTTCTATTTCTTTATAAATCAAAGTCTTAACCTTTTCATATGGCATAGGGAAGAGTGAAGGTATCTTCTCAGAAAACACCGGTTTATATTGGAGATTATTCTAACACTTGCAAGTAAGCTTGTCAGTCATGTGAACTCTTAACCAGGAAGTCCAATGCCACAAAAATCAATCTCAGTATGGGGTCAAGCTATTATTAAAAGTAGCACAGCAGTTACACAGAATGTAATGCCTTAACTGCAAGTCTCCATTCTAATTGTAAAAATCTGTAATATTGGTACATGTCTTAATAATAAACTTGGTCATTTACAGAGACTTGACCATTCCTAAAAAGAAATGTGTACATTACTAAATTCAAATACCTAACATTACAGATTGGGCAGTCAATTCTCCCTACATACATAGGATGCAGATGCTACAAACAGGCACAATATTTACTTCAGAGCCAGCATAAGTTAAGTAGGCTGTCCTTCACTCTAATACATGGGTGAAAAATTCTCTTCCCACAAATATTAAAGCCACAAATTTAACATTGAATAGAATATTTTGCACATTCTATTCATAGATACGTAAGTATTAAAAGTAATTTATTATTCATTAATCTTCAGAAAGAAGGAAAGAGAATTAAACAAAAGACATACACATGCACAGATTTGGCAATACAATACTGTCCAAAGCGTGGAAATCCAGAACTAGGTCACAGCTTTATCCTGCAGATCATTTTCAGCTTAGTTTGAACAATAAAAGTCTTTTGAATAAACTGCCTGCATTCAGCAATCATGATACACTCATCCACAAATAGAAGCCCATGTATCTGAAGCAGAAAATGGCTGGAGTTGAATAAATATACTTGTGGGCTGCTGGTTCTTTGCTTCTTTATGTTTAAAAATAAAAAGCAATAAAAATAAAAAGTCTAAGTCTTCAGGTCAAATTTTATTTCCAGGGTCTCCAATTTATCAATTCTACTTTGTAAAGTTTTGACTGATCCCTCAGCAATGCAATCTAGACATGCAAAAGAGGTCTGCTAGAAGCACCAATGCAAATATTAGTCCTCTCAAAGGAATGAAGACTATATTTAGATATACATCTGTTTACACAGTTAACATACACAGATTCCTCTACATGTAATTCCTCAAAACATGAAGTGTTTAAGCAAAGTGAAACATAGCCTTTAAGTATGCAGAGACAAAAACATTTACTTTCAACATAGCATGATGTAGCTTGGATATTTTTTCCTCTTTTACAAATACTACAACAATTTATGCTGGAAAGGTTTAATTTACAATCATTAGATTTCTACTTCAAACTTAAAAAGACCTAACAAACCAACAACAACAGAAAAACCCCAAGCCCACCACACAAACAACATTAACCTTTCAAAACTTAAACTGAGACAGAAGCACTAATATGAAACATGGCATAAAGGTTTTATTCAGTCCATAACTCAACCTTAGGCAATATGAAAGTATTAAAAGCCATCCTACATAATATAGATGTAAAATATGTTCATCAAATTACAGGTATGAAATTTACTCCATCAGACAACAGAAACCTTGCTAGGGCAATGATAACAGCTTCCCTGCATTCGTAACTTCTGTAATTCCAAAGAATCTTCATTATTTAATTATGTAAGTATAAATTTTCAACCCACTCATTTTCATTTCTGCTCTGAGGATATGAATTATCTTGCAAGCATTTCAGGCCAAATGTCAAGACAGACCTGTCAAGCTTCAAGTAGTAAGCTACTTTTTATCTAACATAAAAAGCCCCCATATCAGACTTACTTTGCAAGACTGTATTACAAAAAAATTCAGCATCTTAAAAAACCCACATCATTTATATAGACAGTATTCTTTCACTCCTGCTCTACAAGTGTGATTAAATACTTGGGCAAAAACACGCTACATTTCTGCTGTGCTGTTTAGAATAGACCATTCAAGTCCAACTTCAGACAACAAATTAAGAGGACTGATAATGCCCTTTCAAGGACTTCAGGTAATCTTCAGAATTAACCCAGTTGTGTAGAAATTTTCACATTTGATAACTTCAAATACTTTTAAATTTATTGTGAGGACACTTATAAACTTCCATTTTCTTCTTTTTAAACAGGTTGTGTGCAACAGCTTACACTGGATCATGCTTGGCAAAGATCTTCAATCACACTGTATCTACTTCACTACAACAAGCAGTAGCACACCTTCAATCTTCCATATAGTTGTAATTAGGGGAAGATTTGCTTTTCCTTCACAACTGTAGACCTGAACATTTTCTATAGGAAATAAGAGTGGTAGAACTGTGACTTACAGTAAATTAAAACATGTAATGATTCTAAAGCACTACTTAATGAATTTAAGCTAGGTAAAGGCAACCTAACAATATGGAAGTGTAGCAGATGAGGATTTACAGAGCCCCAAGAGCTCAAAAGAATTATTTAACCACATAAATCTAGTGCTATTCTTAGGCATTGTGCATCCCCCCTATACACCACAGCTGCTCCTCCTGAAGGGCATGGGTCTCCCATATTTAACTCGTGGGTCATCAGTGCCTGCTCTCTCTGGCCATCCTGGACACATCGGAACGTGGGAACTGGCACTAAATGCCATGTTCAGGCAACTGAATAAAGTCATTGAAGCCTTACTGCTTTAGAGCCTATATTTGGTAATGTACATTTACTGTTGCCAGAAGGTGAGATAATGTTTACATGGAAACATCTCAATGTCTCACCCAGTGAAGTAACACATGCTGCTTTTCTATCTCCATTCAACACCAATTGTGAAAATGGATGGATTCAGATACATCTAAACCTGACAGGCAGAGGTATCCCTCATCAGAATCATCTGACATATTAAAAACTTCATGAAATGGAATTTAATCACTAAGAGTACAAAACCTATGCATGGTAAGAGAAAATTATGACAACTCCTTGGTTGTTCCTTGCTGCCCATTGTGCTTGTACCACAAACTGTTATCCATAAGCAAGCCTGAGGGCTTTGACACTACTACAGCCAGTGCCTGTACCCATATTTGTGTAATCATGATTTGGCTTCTCCCTGTACTCCTTTCAGCTGCTACCACCACTGTAACAGCAGTCCAAGATGCCTACAACAGAAAGTGAATGCCATCTTTTTCAGCAACTCAGCAACAATTATTTTGAGACAATTCCAAAAATCTCCCTTCCCTACCCCAAGAGCTCCACAGACACACTAGAGTTAGCAAACGCAGCTTCCAGTAGAGCACGACAAAATGACTCTTGGCTTAACCCCAAATTTAAAGAATGAAGAAAAATACAGGACTACTAGATTAAGATTCTGAAGAAGTAATTCTTGTACGGGAAATTTCAAATTCCCACAACAGAGGTCTATGGTTCTTCCTGAATACTCTATCCCATTTTTTGGAACATGTTGCAATCTGATTTTACAAGAAAAACTATTAAATATGAAAGACTACAGAAAATGCTGTGTTTATTCAAGTATAATTCTCCATCTTCCATCTTCTGCAAAGCAACATCTAGTAAAAGGAAAAAAAATAAAATCAAAATTACTAATAGAGGCACTAATCACCAATTTTGTTTCCCTCTGGTCTTCATTTCTATATGTTAAAATCTACAAGCTAAAGCAAGAAGTTTTTTAGTTGGTTGGTTGTTTTTCGTAAGAGAACAAAGGGGAACAAAATGACCTCCTAACCACATGTCTGTTAAAAATAAAATTCATAAACTAGGATTAAGCATCAAAGTCAGGGCTGATATGCAGCAGCAGAATCAACTATAAAAGGCAGCAAACTATTTACCTTTACTCCACCTTATCTGGCATTAGTCAGCACTCCGAATTGTTCACTTTGGTGCTTGCCTTTTTTTTTTATTAAACTGAGTTTGAAATTTACCAAGCAGCACATTTGCAGATAAAGGCACTGACTGCCAATCATTCTGTGCTCTATCCATAAGACAAGCTGTCTTTCCTACATTTAATTTCATAAATAAATAAATATAGAATTTGAGGGTGATAATTTGAAAATAAAACTAAATCCCCTCATCCCTGAATACTGGAAACTGACATGGATTTGCTTCCTTCTCCTCAGATTGCTTCAGATTTCAACTGATAGCATGCTACTATACACCTCTGTCACTGACATGGACAGTGGGATTGAGTGCGCCCTCAGCGAGTTTGCCAATGACACCAAGCTGTGTGGTTCGGTTGATACGCTGGAGGGAAGGAATGCCATCCAGAGGGACCTTGACACGCTTGTGAGGTGGGCTGACGCCAGCCTCATGAAGTTTAACCATGCCAAGTGCAAGGTCCTGCACCTGGCTCAGAGCAATCCCAGACACAGCTACAGGCTGGGCAGAGAAGAGATTCAGAGCAGCCCTGCGGAGAAGGACTTGGGGGTGCTGGTCGATGAGAAAATGAACATGAGCCGGCTTCAGTGTGCGCTCGCAGCCCAAAAAGCCAACTGTATCCTGGGCTGCATCCAAAGGAGCGTGACCAGCAGGTTGAAGGAGGTGATCCTGCCCCTCTACTCTGCTCTTGTGAGACCTCACCTGGAGTATTGTGTGCAGTTCTGGGTAATGCCTTAAAACTTAAAACAGGGGAAGTTTAGATTGAATATAAGGAGGAAATTCTTTCCTGTTAGGGTGGTGTGGCACTGGAATAGGTTGCCCAGGGATGTTGTGAATGCTCCATCCCTGGCAGTGTTCAAGGCCAGGTTGGACAAGGCCTTGGGTGATATGGTTTAGTGCAAGGTGTCCCTGCCCATGGCAGGGGGGTTGGAACTTGATGATCTTAAGGTCCTTTCCATCCCTAACTATTCTATGGTTCTATAATTTTAATTAACTCACTGTCAGTCTTACAGGAAGTCTCTGCAATAAAATCTTCACATCAGCAAAGGGCATACCAGCTTCACTTAAATGTTGGTTCAGTCATGCAATGTGACTACCGTGAACAACCAAGACTGACGGGCACTGACAATGCACGAGAGCAGAGCCGGCCAGGGACATTTCAATTAAGTTTGGCTAAAATAGACAGTGTCATTTAAAAAAAAAAACAAACAAAACCCATAATCTTGGCTTGTCTCTTGTCTTTGAATTTTGTTTCTGACTGCAGTTCAAACTAAGATTTCATTCCCTGAAACTCTGGTGCAGTGTTATCTGGTATTAGAGTATATTTAAGTGAGATTACATTCCACAATATCCATAATCTTTGAGAATTAATAACCTCTTCTCTCACTGATCTTCCACAGATAAATGGATTTTTATGAAGTACTTGTTAAGGAGTCTATATTACAGGAAGGCTCAAGATTAATTGAGACTTATCTTCCAGGAAAACTTTGAGCAGCACAGGAAGGTAAAGCATCATCCTGTCTCTGAACAATGATGAGGTGCTTTTCCCCCTCCTTATTCAGCACATGGTTCTGGAAGAAGAGACAATTATGTACTTATTTCACAGGATGGATAAATATTGTTGAACAGTCAAGTATTTATGACTGGGTTTGTGCTTCATTTTACAAGTGGAAGAGTTCTCTCTTACCATGAGTTCCATGTATGACAAATAGTGCTGTGCTGCGTACACCATACTCAAAGTGGCAAAAAAATCCAAGATAAACTGCATTTGCTTAAAAGCCACAAATCTGTATTGAAAAACACAACCTCAGCGTGTAAGCACCAGACACTTTTTACAGAGTTGTTTCACCCTCCATAGTCAAGTCCCTACCAAAACCTTATAGATTCACCATTAAAATGTTTTGAAGTCCTCCTTACTTCCTGCAGTAAGCACAAGGAGCACATATGCCAACATCATCAAGTGTCTGCAAAAGAGTGCTGGAACAAGAAGCATTTTGCAACTGCACCCTAGCAATCCATAGGGATTTCCTTTGTTATCCCCAAAGTATATAAGGAATGGGCATGCAAGGCCCATTGCCTTTCCCATAAACCGTCATATGTAGGAGAAGTTATTAAGTCCCACCACCCCAGCTGAGATGAGCGATGACATTTTATTCATTACAAAACCACATTACAAACCCCTCCTTTTTACAACAAATTTGAAAAATTTGGATTTTTGAGATCATTGCTAGTGAAGAAGCATTAAAGCCCATCACTAGGCTCCTCTGCTAACCTATTGAAAGCACCTACATTACCCTCTACAGGATTCCCTTCTTAGTGAGAAGAAAATTTAAAGGCAACCTTCTCCAATCTAAAACCATTTTGCAAATACCCACTGCCACCTTCACTGGAGCCCTCATCACAACCCTGCCTACAGTTTATTCAGCATTCCACACACAGTAGTGGGGATCTTAAACCTCCAAAGGATTCTAAACATACATAACTTGGAAAAAAAAATAAAAAATTACCAATTTCCAGAAATCCTGATTTGTATGGAACTAGACTGGCCAGAGGCAATAAGTACACAGAAACAAAACCCAGCTGCAGTTTCTTTTCAGTAAGAACTCCTAGTCCTCTTGCCGCTATAAAAATGAGCTCCTCAAGACAAAGTGAAATTTCTTAGTAACAAGCTGTTCTCTTGGTGCCAGATCCGACACAGTGTATCTTAAACCCCTGCTCTTGCATCTAGATTACTAGAAATACTAGCATTTCTTGAATTTCTTTTCGAGATAAAAACTTCCCTTCATTCATACTTGAGCTTGAAATGAACTAGCACAGAGCTAACCTCATGGAAAATATTCACCGTGTCTTTAAATTATAAAAGTGGTATTTAAAGTGGTGCTGGTCGATGAGAAAATGAACATGAGCCAGCTTCAGTGTGCGCTTGCAGCCCAGAAAGCCAACCGTATCCTGGGCTGCATCAAAAGGAGTATGACCAGCAGGTCGAAGGAGATGATCCTGTCCCTCTACTCTGCTCTTGTGAGACCTCACTTGGAGTACTGTGTGCAGTTCTGGTGTCCTCAACATAAAAAGGACATGGATCTGTTGGAACAAGTCCAGAGGAGGGCCACGAGGATGATCAGGGGACGGGAGCACCTCCCATAGGAAGACAGGCTGAGAAAGCTGGGGCTGTTCAGCCTGGAGAAGAGAAGGCTGCGTGGAGACCTCATAGCAGCCTTCCAGTATTTGAAGAGGGCCTATAGAGATGCTGGGGAGGGCCTCTTCATTAGGGACTGTAGTGATAGGACAAGGGGTAATGCGTTAAAACTTAAACAGGGGAAGTTTAGATTGGATATAAGGAGGAAATTCTTCCCTGCTAGGGTGGTGAGGCACTGGAATGGGTTGCCCAGGGAAGTTGTGAATGCTCCATCCCTGGCAGTGTTCAAGGCCAGGTTGGATGAGCCCCTGGTGATATGGTTTAGAGCAAGATCTCCCTGCCCATGGCAGGGGGGTTGGAACTTGATGATCTTAAGGTCCTTTCCAACCCTAACTATTCTATGATTCTATAAAGTATCTTCCCTGGAAATCAGTGGCATGAAGAATGTATGTTACAGCACATTCTGATACAAAATCTTTGATTATTCAAATCAATCCCTATAGCTTTTTATGGCCGAAGGTAATGTGCCAGAGAAGCCGACCTTCCAAAATGGAATTCCTGACTGGAGATACAGTCAAACTAGAATGACTCCATGAAATACCGCTGGAACCTTTGTGTGAGAGGGAAAGCAACACAGCTACTTAGGTATTCACAACAGGAGCTAAACCATGAATTCCAGTGTCTCAGCTACTTAGGTATTCACAACAGGAGCTAAACCATGAATTCCAGTGTCTCAGCCACACTAACCAGACCTCAGGCTGAGATTTACCTGCAACACTACCCATGCCGAGCAGCCTGGAGGAGGGGGCAGGTCCAGCACGCACACAGAGCTCCACCACTATTAGTCCAGCTTAATACAAGACATTGCAATTAAACAGTTCAAATTCAGGAAATTTTAACACAAGTAAATACCTATTAAATCCTTGTGAGAGCACACAATTCTAAGAAAAAAAACCCCAACACCTTTTTAATCATTCTTATAAGCATATGGTCATACATTCTCATCACTACTTACATGCTGTGATACGGGTACTGGAAATTATACTTTTGTATGTGATTTCATGTTAATTTTATTATTACCAAATCTTACAGAATTAGTAAATGGGGATTTATTCCCTTCACTTAAAATCTTTCTAATAAAGTTTTCTGTAAGTTTGGCCTTTATTGCCAAAACCAGCTACACAAGTGTACAAAGCATAAATCACTAAAAGATGCAAGCCCAATAATGTTTGTTTCCACCACAGATCAACAACCTGGATTAAGAAGTGAGCCCTAAACTTTCAATCACACCACACAGCTGTTATGATGCACAACTTGCTTGCACAGATTAAAAGTATATTCACTCACAAGCAAAATGACATAAATTTTCAGATTTAGTATGTCCTAAGGAACATGTTGTGCATCAAATACAACCACGGAACACTATTCCGAAAATGAAATTTATTTCAATGCTCATGTTACTGCCCATACAAATATTAGTTCTATAAATAAATAAAAAAAAGGATAATATGAATTACTGCAATTAGGTATTTCAGGCTTTAAGAGCGTACAAAGGCATCTACTCAGTTTCTTACAGTACGTAAATGGTAAGCATGTCTGAAAAATGTTAAGACAGTATTTAATCTTAAAAGAAATCCTGAAATAGACTGCTATTTTAGAAGAATTATTTTTACAGTAATATGATTTATAATACCTTTCCTGAGGCTTACTAGTATTTGCCACATATATTCACATCTAGATTGACATTAATCTACCTTTAAGAAGAGAATCCTAAATTTACACCATCAACTATGAAAGATTTTTGAGTAACACTGCACTTCACTGCTTTATCACAATTCCATTATTTCTCTATATCAAAAACATATGTCAGACTCCAGAGACAGATTAAGTAGTACTAACTAGAATGTACATTAAGTATCAGAAACAGATTACAGTGATGTGGATCTCTGCCAGACCAAGAAGTATTACCATATCATAACTCCACTGAGGAGATTCCAGCCAATGCTACAGCATGACTTTGAAGTACTAAAATTTTGGAGATGAAACACATTGTTTTTTTCAATCTCTTAAAGAAAAACACATTTAGTTCCTTTGTGCTTATTCTGAAATTGGTACTACACTTATATCAAATGTTTGAGAGAATTTCTTCTGCAACATGATACTGTGAATGTGGCAAAACTGCCAATATTCAGATTAACATCCAGTTCCTCAGCTGCACTAAAAAACACTCCAGGGTAAGACCACCTTCATTCCTCAGTAGTGGTCCAAGCTATTGACATAAATTAGATTAGCCTGTATTCTGAGCCAGCTCTCAGGAGAGACGGAAGCTGTCACAGTTGGTAGACGCCAACACAAACATTTTCCAATTGCACCCCTGAGCCACTGAACACCAAGTATCATTTTGGTACCTATGTCCCACTAAGGCAGAGATTCATTTTGTGGTAGTGGAACCAACCTACCAAACTCCTAGGCAAAACCTCTGGTTTTATTTGGTTGATTTATATGGGATACATAAAACTCAAGAAATTTCTTGCTTGTTTCTAGCTCTGTAACAACAGTACCATGAAATAAAGTCCCAGTTAAACTTTGCCACAAGCATTCCATTTAACTCTAAACTGAATCTGCCAAATAATTTTCAATGGAAAACCAAAACAAAACGAACCCACAAATGTAATCCTGTCACTGGCAAGATAACTTCAAGTTTCTTTACACAAAGTAGAAAAAACCTACAGGATGCTGATGGCAGTGGCACAGTGTGTGATCTGCCAAATGCATTTTTATGCAAAGTTTCTACTTGTGGAAAATACACACTACAGTTTTTTAAATCAGGTTTCAACATACTTGCAGAGTCTTACTACAAAATGAGAGAGAGCCTTCACTGTGGGTGATTTACAAGCAGCAACAAATTTAACCTCTGTCAAAGAGCTAAACTCAATCCCAGCTTGGGACGACAAAATACACCAGATTTCCACAAGTCTGCAAGAGTAGTCGCCTGCAACAACATTTAAGTATTTCTGCAGAACTATAAAGGCCCATCAGACCTACCAGTAAGTAGGCCTGAACTTTTTCTTTAAGCGTTGCTCTCAAATGTAAACAAACCTCTTAAATAATTATCCCTACATTCCCAGAAAGCCTGTTGAGCAAGTTTTCTCCCCCTTCACATTTCTTTCAGATACAGAAAACTATAGTATTGAAGTGCATAATGCTATTTGCAGAACCTCAACTGATATCTCAGCAAACTTCTTTTTTTAACAACTCTTGCAAGGTTTTGATTTTTCATTCTTCCCTCAACATTTCCCCGCTATCACTGCTTGCAACACTTAACAGAACATCTGTGAATCTGTTTTGTCTGGAGGTATACAAAGTAAAAAATGTTCCAGTCATTGCTTTAAGATGTTCTGCAACATGTGTATAACAGAGGCTGTCAAAAATTCAAGACTGTCCTTCTAGAAGTAATTCACAGAATTACATTTTAACAAAAACTGAATTTCAAAAGAAAGATCTCTAAATTATGTTTGAACTGAGGAAGACCTGAAGTCTGAGTTCATACATTAAAATTTCTCACTGACTTTCTGCTTATTTTCAACAGCTTCTAAACTGAAAGCTTAGGCATATCCCTTTAATAATTATGGTGAGCTAAAGTTTACACATGCAGATTTGTGGCAGGGAAGGTTTGCTGCTTCAGTAGGCTCAATTAGTTGCTGCAAAAACAGTCTTAGCATGGAAAAAAGTATTGATCAGCTCTGCCTTTCACCATAGTTAGACTGAGAAATACCTGAGTTAGTGGATCCAATACTGTACAAGGAAAAGACTGAAAATAAACTGTACTATCTCTTTTACATAAAACCACAATAATGATTAGTCACATTCCAGATATTTCTGGATTCCTGCAAGCTAGAGTAGCACACAGGCTGAGTCAGAACTGAGCTCTCCATTCTGCTCAGTATTGCATAAGCAGACATAGAGACATCACCAAAAGTTTACATTCTAACTTTTACTGAGAAACAAAGCTGCCTTACCAAGAATATAAAACAAGTAAATCCCAGGTACATCATATACCATGACCATGGCTTTCAACATTCACAGAAGTTGTGCTTAGGAAGAAGTCAGTTAAAAACAGAAAAGTATGCCATGCCCTTAGTCATTTTGTTTACAGTGCCATAAAAGTATTGCTTACAAAGTCTGCTGCAAGAACCACATTCAGACAGCCTAATTTCCTAGTACTGCCTTAAGCCAAGCCAACAAAGAGTTATGTGCCTTGAATGATCTAATACTTTCAGTTTAGATACACACAAACAGCATTCACAAGCTCCAAGGTCAAATACATATTACCAGGACCTGAAGTTGTCCCTAATTCCACACCTGAGAGGTACAACCTATCCCTATTCAGATACTCACTGAGCTTTCCAGTTCCCACTGTTGATATCTGGCAACTTTTAAAATGCAGAATTCTATGTTCCTGTTCTACAGGTGATGATTTTGCTACACTTAGAAACTTAACATTTGGGTCAGCCACTGGCTTCCCAGCATTCCCAACAAGGGAGGATTTAAATGCCCCTCAGTGCACATCCCCTCCAATATTTCATCGAGTTAGACAACAAAAGTAGAGAGAAACCAATTCAGGTAACAACAACAAGGGTGGGTGGCAGGAAGGAAGAAACCATTTACACTGCCAGCCTACACTTCCCTCTGAAGTGCTGCACCAAGGCCCAGCATAAATATCAATTATTATCTCATCCACAGGTTACAGCAGTTCATCCCCAAATAAAATGAAATGAAGGACATGCAAACATCATTTCAGAGTATGCCTAATGTGTTAGGATGCTGTGGAACTTCCACTACAGTGTCATACATAAAATGCCAGACATTACTAAGATGCTTCTTTTTGGTTGTTATATAAATAGGTAAGACATTTTTTAATCTGTAGAAGAAAAAAGATGGGTGGGTACGGGAAACAGTAAATTATACTGAAGTACAGCCAAATACAGACATCCAGCATCCGCTTTGACAAGTTTATCCATAGCCGCTGCTGCAGGTAACAGATGAGGATGTTCTTTACCTGGTTACAAGAAACACTGCGATATGCTACAAAGGCTGGTTCAATATACAAGGAGTCAGGAAGAAGCTTTATCAAGCTCTTCGTTCTAATGCAGATGCCACCAATTCCTTCTTCAAAAGGAGGCAACAATCACAAAACAAAACACTGAAAATGACAATGGATAAGACAGGAGTATCTGTTACAATCAGCAAGTAACAGTGAAAAAATGAAAAAAAAAGGAAGAAATCTCTGTACATAAAACCTGTTAAGCTATTTCTATCTTGGAATGTAACG
The DNA here is from genome assembly GCF_033783945.1 of Neopsephotus bourkii. Lineage (NCBI taxonomy): Eukaryota > Metazoa > Chordata > Aves > Psittaciformes > Psittacidae > Neopsephotus > Neopsephotus bourkii. The sequence goes on from NW_026902113.1 coordinate 10,565,963, forward strand.
AATTAGAACTTTCAACATGGGAGGTACAAAAATACAGACAAATAATTAGACCTTTATTAGGAAAAAAAAATATCAACAAACCAACTTACAGGCCTCACTATGCATAAAGGCTACTAGGAATACAGTAATTTTTAAATTTTTAAAACCACGGAAAAGGATCTACTGAAGGCAAAAGGAAAAGCAGTTACAATAGACGAACAGAGTACATTTTGTTCTGATACATTAAAATGCTATGAGTGAACAAAGTATTTTCTTTCAATGTTCCAAGAGTATTATAATGATGCCACACTTATTATTCTTAAATGAAAGAATTGTTTAGATGGAATGATGAACAACAAAGTTCAGCTGCCATGCAACCAGCTACTCTTCCGAGTCCCTCCTGTTTGAACCTTATTCCTGGATGCCAGGATTCCCCCACTGAGGTAGCATCAGTTACACATCCATCCTTTTCCTGCTAGCTGCCATTAATATGCATTAAAAAGGAATTCCTCAAATACCTTAAGCTATTCAACACCATCCTATACTAAATTTCCTAAAAAAGAATGCACACAGATATTTCCACTAAAGATGCTGACACTAACATAGGGTGAACTGAGCAGGGTTTCTATTTATTATTCTTCTTCCACCTACTGCTCCCTTTTAACATTGTCCATGTACGTGTTTGAGACCACAGACTCCATCCCCTTGCATGTCTGCAAATGTCTGACATCAAATGTTGTTTTACTAGAAATAATCTCTCCCATACCACCTGTATCTCCGAAGTACAGCATATGGATTCAATAGCTGTACATAATAAAACTGAAAAACCTGTTTGACAGATTTCAGTATTCTGATATTTATCAAGTATCAAAAAAAGCCCCAAACCAATCAAAACAAACAAAAAACCCACCATGAGCACAAAGCATCACGCTCAGTTACTGCTCCAACAGGAAAATAATCTGATGTCCTAGAGGACATGCACAGAACTGCCCAGGAAGAGTTTTTTCATACCTATATAAAACACACTGATACAGGCAACAATGGAGACCATAACACTTTTCAGACATACCAGCCCCTTACTGTGAACTTCTAACATTGTATCTGTAAGAAGTACCACAGGCACACAGAATACAGAGACACAGCTTCCCAGATTCTGGCGATAACTACCAAAATAAAGAAGATTATTCAACTGAGTAGTAACTCCTGGTCTGAGAATAGGTTTTCCATAGCTTGTTTTAAAACAGTCAGCTAAAGTGTTTAAACAAATGCCAAACCATTTTAATTTGGTCCACTCAAAAAAAAACCAAAATATCCAAGTATGATTAAACAAGTCTATAAACCAATTCATGTCTCCCTATTATTACAAAAGAAATACAACTTGCGAACAGCCCTGATGATATTCACAGTCGAACTCTAGCTGCTACCAAACAGTAAAACTGATGAATTACCTGATTAAATTATTGAGACTATTCAGAGATGAAATTATTCAGAAATGCCTTGTTGCCACTACAAACACCAGTACTTATGTGAGAAATCAAACAAAATTAGGTTCTAGATAGGCAGTGTAGTCTTCAAGCACTGCACCATACAGAGAATTATAGAATAGTTAGGGTTGGAAAGGACCTTAAGATAACCTAGTTCCAACCCCCCTGTTATGGGCAGGGACACCTCACACTAAACCATGCCACACAAGGCTCTGTCCAACCTGGCCTTCAACACCACCAGGGATGGAGGTGAACAACCTCCCTGGGCAACCCATTCCAGTGCCTCACCACCCTTCCAGTAAAGAACTTCTTCATTATACCCAATCTAAACTTCCCCTGTTTAAGTTTTAACCTGTTACCCCTTGTCCTGTCACTACAGTCCCTAACGAATAGTCCACCCCCGTGTAGTCCGAATTAAGTTAAAGAATCAAATAGAGATATATTAGCACATTTCATTCCAGGAGTGGAGTTTTAACCTGTAAGTAGCATACTCTGCTAAGCAATAATGCACCACAAACTTATAATACCTGGAATGTGGTGTGTCACTATCCAATTTATTAGTGGAATGCAAATCATAAAGTACTGCATTAATTATTTAAGAAATGATGTTGAAATGGTTAGCTGGCAAAATCTGCTGTAGCTTTGCAAAGAAGTCAACTAAATGTCAGACAAAAGGACGTTGGATCAAATTATGCCTACATACAAGTAGAAAGCTTACTGAAAATTTGATCATTTACTATGAATTTCTGTGTAGCAGATCCTTCTCAGAGGTGGAACAGGAAGACAAACACATTTTTAAGAATCAGCAATTATAGTTTTTTACTATTATTATTATGACGGTTAGTTCGTGAACTTGACATAAACAGTTTGAAACATAACCATTACAATGTTCCAGTAATTCATAGCAGATTTACTAAGTGTGATGGAGTCTTCATAAACACTCCATCACACTGATGCCAACTCCTACAGAAACGGGAAACAATCTTTTTTGTATATTCAGATTACACAGTGGGTGGATAAGAGAAATGAAAACTGCAAAAATCCTGCACTAAATAAAAACATATATGAACAAAGTGACAGCCTGGTAAGTGCTCCTCTTTAAAGCGCAATCAAATAACAATCCCATTTTCTTTCCTGAACAAACTCCTTCTACCGACATTGGTAACATCTTCATTCAAATGTTTTTGTAATGACTCAGTATTTAAACACCACTGTGTATATAACAAGCCTCTTCCTGATTTGAAGACACAGAGTATTGCTAGGCCTAGCTATCTCTGTCAGTGGTATTCTTATGACATCATAACAACACAAGGAAATTGTTTTCATAGTAACAAAATAGTACTTCACCTATCTTAAAATGTGCCTATTTTGTCTAACATGTCAAACACTTCAAGCCTAGTGGCAGCATGATTCCCAGGCAGGCAAGACCTAGAAGTAATGTGGAAGTGGCAGCATGTTCAGCCCAGGTGAGACGGAAGAGGACTGCTTCGTGTCACAGCCAAGGGACTCCTCCAGGCAATGTAAAAAGCGGCACAAAGAGATTTGCATCTAACCCTCCACAGCTACTGAGAGGATTTCTGTTATATTATGCTAGACAGACACGTGAAAGCAAGAAGAGGCTTCAGAGTACTCTTAAATGCCAGATAGACCCTAAAATGAAATATATTAAAATGACAGTTTGAAAGGGTTTAAAGTCTGAGGCAATAGTCTCCTCACCACCCTTTTTAACCAGGGGTGGGAAGTTATCTATATAGGGAGGAAGAAAGAAAAAGAAAGGGGGGGGGGGGAAGGTGAGCTTAAAACCACGTTTGATCATCCTCTATCTCTTACTGCTTCTGCTTGCTTTTTTTTCAGCAGAATTCACTCATTTTGGCTGCAGTACAAAAGCTGTGAAGGAAACACTGAAAGTAAGCAACTAAAGGATACCACTGTTTCACCAGCCCGTTTGTCATACATATGCACCATTAATTGTATATCGACGGCTGAAACAAGGGCTACTCGGGGTTATTGTTATCACTACAGGGCAGGTTTTACTCGCAAAACAGAACTTCATCCTGAAAGAAAACAAAAGCATGGACAAGCCTGCTGCTTTGGAAAAAAATAGTACCTTTAAATGTGAACAGTAGTGGGGAGATAGGTGAAAATGCTGTGCCGTGAGAATAACGAACGTATTAAACTGCAGCCACAACTTCTTTTTTTTTTTCCCCGATTAAGTGATTTATGGAAATACGTACAAAACGGGAAAGTCGTACTGAACGGAGGATTACTTATCAGACTTGATCCACCCTCCCTGCTCTACCTTCCTACTTTAAACCAACCGAGTGTCCAACCCAGGTTGAAGTACAGTCCGCCATACAAGTACGAGGAGTGTCCTTGAAAAATGTCCAGATTGCAGCTAGTGCACAAAGAACCTCGCCATGTAATGAGTGTATGAGAATTTCTCTCTCGCTCTTGACCCGGCAGCAAGTGAAGAGATTAACTGCCCACCAACATCTGAAGACAAAGCGTCGGTAAGAAACAAGCCAAGTTTGAGAGAGGAAAAGGAAGGAGGCTGAGAACAAATTTCAGATGGTTTTAGACAGGGGATAAAAAATAAATAAAATAAATAAATAGCTCGAATAAATAATTCTGAATGCTCTTACTTCATATTTATCTTTCAAAGAAAAATGTTCAACATAGGTGAGCAGCAGCGATACACGAAATAAGCACGGGCAGCCAGATATTTGCTGCCATAGGTAAGGGAAAGCAGACATCCCCCCTTGCCTTGCTACATAGAAGGCAACGCTGCAGATTTCCCACTCCGCTACCAAAAGGCAAAGTAGAACCAGCATCTGGAGCTGGAACAGCGTTTATTAACTCGGAACTTTTAGTTCCTTAAATATTTAACTGAGACGGGGTTTTTTCTTTCTTCCCACGCCCCTCTTCTTTCCATTTTCTCTGCAAAAAAAAAGGCTGAAATAAACGTTATTCCATAATATTATTATTATATAAGGAGTGCGAGACTTACCATATCAGCTGGAACGCTGCTGGACATCTTGATATTACCCTAAATGGCGTAAAAACAACTTAAAAAAAAAAAAAAAGGCAAAAAAAAAAAAAAAGGCACCACGAACGGCCTGCTGCCGGAGAGCTTCAAGCAGCAAAACAGGGGTCAGTTTCCGAGGCAGCAACTTCCACGTCCCCTACGAAACAAAGGTGCCCGATGTGCAGCGGGGAACTCGGCCGGCTGAGGAGAAATATCCAGGGGCAAGCGGTGCCGGGGCTGTACTGGAGGAGCCAGCGGGAGACCAGAGATGGCAGCAGATCCCTGTCAGCGGCGGAGGCAGCAGCGGTGCCAGGTAGACCAAGCAGGACTACACCGCCACATGAGCTGCGTGCGGGCTTTTTCCCCCTCGCTCCCTCTTCCTTCTCTCCCAGCCTTGACAAGTGACGACGGTATGATTCACGGGATAATGGTGCGTCCAAGTCACCTCCTCAGCCGGCGCAGGCGACCCGTGTGCGCAGGCAGGCGGGTTGGCAGGACCTCGCTCTGCCCTCGGCGGGGCAGGAGTGCGGGAGGGCCGGGGTGGGCCGGCGGCGGCTGGGGAGGAAGCCGGGCTCTGGCCCCCCTCTAGGCGGTGTGCGGCATTCAACAGCGTCGGCCGGGGAGGGCTGCCTGGGGGGCGGCCGGAGGGGAAAGCCCTCCCCCGCGGCGCTCCGGCGGCGACAGCACTCGGCGGGGGCCGGGGGACGTTCAACGGCGGCCGCCTCCCGCAGCCTCAGGTCTCCGCTCGCATCGCCGCCGCCGCCTCCTCAGCCCGCCCGCCCTCCCTCTCCCGTGTCTGGTCCTCCGGCGGCTCCGGGCTCCCCCCTCGTCCCCCGCGAGCCGCGCTGGCCCCGCTACGAGCTGGAGGTGCCGCTCCTCAGCGCGATCCTCTCCCGCAACCGCCCCCTGTCATCTTCGGCTCAAGCCAACATGGCGTCTGCCGAGCGGAGGAAGGGGACACGGCAGGGAGAGACGAACCGACACCCCCCGTCTCCACCTCCCCCCCCTTCCCGCTCCGCCGCAGCACGCACCGGCACCGCGCGGCATCATGGGGCTTGTAGGCTGTCGGCGTGGCCATGCCGCTGCGCCGCGCGCACTGTTGCTAGCGGGCTGTGGGGTCCCGTCGGCCCGGCGGGCCACGGCCGGGGCCTGGCAGCAGAGACCAGGCCCCGCCACCGCCACCCGGGCACGCACCACATCAACCCGCCTGTAACCGAGGGCGGCTGCGGCCTCCTCGGGGTGTTTGGGGCTGCCCTTGGAGACCTTCCTCCAGGGGTCCCCTCCCCAGCGTGTGGGCCCGAGCTCTGCTCTTGTACGGCTTCCAGTAAACAAAACCAAATGTTTATGTTAGTGGTTTCATTTTTTTGCACTCCAGATCTGCAAGTGTGCCCCGAACGTTTTTTGTGTTTCTCATTTCTCACATTATTTTTAGAGTTTGCAATATCAAGGCTCTTGATTTTATCTTTCTCTTTTCCCCCAAACTGCGTGGTTTTATTAACATATAAAGCTCCTGTGAGATTCCCACACGTTGTCTGAGATGCGGTGTGTAATGGGTGTTTTACTCCTCATTCCAGGCTGCTCCCAGTGACTGTAAAGCTGTCCAAGAGAAAAAGTGAAAATCAGGAAAGTTGAGTAGATGGAGCAGGAGACAGAGGCAGCCCCATTCCTTCTGGGACAGATCTCGTATAAAACCACAGAAAATTAAGACCGAGTTGTTCCTTTTAATACTAAAAGTTTGAGACTGCCTTTCTTCTTTGGGACTTTGGAGCAAAGGCAGCCTCTGGCAAGACACTGTCCCTTGCTGAGGCTGTAAGTCCGTTCTTCATACTTTGCTCCAAAGCAGCACAAAGCAACTGACTGCAGCAGATGGATTTACCACAGGCAGCCGTGTTCGGTGCCTGGGAGAAGAGCTGGAGGCCAGCAGAAGTGACCCTACGTGCAGGCCTCTGTGAGGGTAACACACTGTGTCATCCCCTCTCTTGTCAGCCTAGTTTGCTTAGGCAGTACCTTTTTGGGAGACAGTGACTGAGGGATCTCTCACAGGACGAGTGGATGAGAGCTGGGACTGTTGGGCCCCAGGAAGAGAGGTCTCAGAGGCTCTCATCAGTGTAAGTGCCTGGTGGCAGGGAATGAAGGCGAGGAAGCCGGGCTGTCCTCAGTGATGCCTACTGACAGAATAAAGGAAATGGAGACAAGATCAAACCCAATAAATTCAATCTGAACATGGGAAAAGACTTGTTTCCCTAGGGGGGTGACTGAACGTTGACATAGGTTGCCCAGAGAGGCTGTGGAACCTGTAAGTGTGGCGATACTCAAAACTGAAATGGACATGGGCAGCCTGCACTGGCTGACCCTGCTCAAGCAAGAGGTTGGTGTAGATGGCCTCCAGCAGTCCCTTCCAAAACCAGTGATGCTGTAACTGTGACTGTTCCCTAATAAATGTTTTTATGGTTCCTCATATCGTCATCTCCAATCCCAGTCAGGTATTCTAGCCACCAATAGGATAAAAAAGCTTGTGTTCATAGGACTAATATCAAAATGTTGAAACATTGCTTAGTTCTTCTCCAATTGGGTGTCCCTGAGGGACAAATCAAGTGCAGGGCTTCTCCATTCTTGGTTATTTGGTTTTGTTTTTTACTTTTATAAAACATCTAAATAGAAATGCTCATAGATGATGGCCCAAGGGATAAGCCCTGAAAAATGTATCTCTATCCCAAATAATACATTCGTGGGCACATATGACTTTCTGGTTATATCAGTGACAGACTGAAGAATTATAAATAGATCTCCCTGAATAGAGTTTATACTTAGAATGTTACTAATGCTGACTTTTTTCAAAAAAACCCAAAACAAACAAAAAAAACCCCACCAAAATTAAAAACCCTTACATACAAAAGCTTAAGCTTAAACAGGCTCTTGAGATCTGCTCCTGGCCACCTTGCAGACCGGCCTTTCACTCCATGCAGACAGCAGCCCTGTACAGATACCTTGAGATGACCTTAGGGTAATTTAGGAGTTCCCCTGCCCATGCCCTTCCCTCTAGCACACTTGCAACAGGGACAAGAGAATAGGCACTACAACTGCTTTTCAGACACTGCAGCTCACAACTCTCTCCTCGTAAACTGAAAGGCTGCATGGAGACCTCCTAGCAGCCTTCCAGGATCTGAAGGAGGCCTATAAGGAAGCTGGGGTGGGACTCTTCATTAGGGACTGTAGTGGCAGGATAAGTGGTAGCGGGTTAAAACTTAAACAGGGGAAGATTAGATTAGATTAGATATAAGGAGGAAGTTCTTTACTGTAAGGGTGGTGAGGCACTGGAATAGGCTGCCCAAGGAAGCTGTGAATGCTCCATCCCTGGCGGTGTTCAAGGCCAGGTTGGACAGAGCCTTGGGCAACATGACTTAGTGTGAGGTGTCCATTCCCACTGCAGGGGGGTTGGAACTAGATGACCTTAAGGTCCTTTCCAACCCAAACCATTCTATGATTCTATGAAATTGGTAGCAACTTGGAATTGTGTCCTTGGCTGCGCTGTGACTGCTGAGGTGCATAGCCCTTCCCACCACCTCTGCTACAAGGAGGCAGGGCAGACAGCAGGGCTTTGTAATCATTTCCAGTTCACAGTATGACTTCCCAAAGGTTGCATGAAAATACCCTTCGATTGAGCATTAAAAAGTCCATGTGCCCAAGCAAGTCAGAGAAGTAAGGATATCAGCAAGCACAAGCAAACTGGATGAGGGGCCAAAAAGGCAAGCAGGCAGCAGCAGGGTACATCCACTGCACTGGAGATGGCTCTTCTAAATTATTTAAGAGGATGAGCTCATCTGTGGCACACAAAGATAAGCACATCCATATGACATAACCATAGGGAAGAATACAGAAGACATAGAGCCTAAACCAACGTGATTGTGTAGGTTTTGCTTTTTTGCCTCTAGTTAACAGTCCATTAAAAGGAAGGATCCTGTATCTTGTGTTGATGGAGCAGTAGGGTACAGGAGTAGAGAGGGGATTGTCCTTGCTATGTGGCTTGCATGCAAGTTGGTCAACTTTTCTATTGTATAAATGAGGGTCAGCTCCTCTCTATGATGTGTAGTTGTGCTGTCCAAGAGATGGCATGAAGAGTTACCTTTATTAATTATCATTATGTATTTGATATATTTATCTTTACTAATATTTATCTTTGTTAATTATCATTACATATTTGAATCTACCATTATGACTACAGGCCAGAATGCCACTGTGTTAGGCAGAGCACAGTACAAGCATACATTAGTTTCTGTCCTGGAAGGTTCATAGTGCTGGGTTTACTCAACAGTTGACGTAATTTTTTTCCCCTGTCTGTCAGCTATGATGACCCAACACAGATTAAGGGTTCAGCACAGCTGGTATGTGCTGGGGATCATTTTAGGTTGATTGTGTGCTGGGCAAATTAATAAAGAGAGGTGCTGCACAGTGATCTAGGTAGAAGTTGTACTACATGTGACAATATGGTAAATCCCATCAGTTTTATAGAGGTGAGGTCATGTATTTGAAATGCAGCATGGTCAAACATCAAACAGAAAAAGATCTTTTCTCTTTGGGATGTATTAAGAAAGGCTGTTATGGTAGTATTCATTTCACATTCGCACAGAGAGGAAATGAGTTGTGGTCAGCAGTGGTCGGGAGGAACAAGAAGAACTGCAGAAGTGTAGCTGCCTGCTGAGTATGGGATCATCTTGCAGGTAACCCCCAGGCAAGTGCTACAAGCATACACATCTGAAAACAAATCTTTCCCACATCCAACGAGCAAGCAAAACAGGGAAGTACTGTTCGAGAGGAGTGCTAGCAACACAGCCAAGAGGGCTATTCTGCTTTTTGGGACCTAATCCTGTACTCAGATATACAGATCTCCCCTCCATTAAGTCTTCCTTGCAGAATTGTTACATGAATTTAGCTGTCAAGGTACAGAATCATTCATCATCATTAGTTTGGCAATTTATGAGGAAAAATGATGAAGTATGCAACTGATATTTTGCTCCTCATTTGAAAAATATGACAGGGCATGAGTAAGTAAGTAGAATTTTGCCATGCTCTATTCCCTTTAAGAAGAATTGTGCCAGGTATCTATGAGCAGATTGTGCTGCGGCTTTCATGGCCATCAGTACCAGTTGAAACCTGACTCTGTACTGGGACGTGCTTAATAGGAATAAAAGGTCTGTTATTATAAATCAGATTAGTAGTCCAGCCAATGTGATATCCTGTCTCCAGCAGTGGCCAGCATCAAATGCTTCAGAGAAAGACACACAAACCCCCCACAATGGACAATCCTGTTATAATCTTCTTATTTGCTAAGTTTCCACTGCTGCCAAGGCTGCTAGAGAGGCTGGTTTATGCCCTGAAGCATAAAACTTCATCTCCTATGTCTTTTATAGCCTTAATGGCAGAATTGCCATTTTTCAAAAGAGCAGCACTCTCTCCCAACAGTTGTTGCTATTGGGATTGGAGACCATGTCAAACCTATACTCCAAGACCAACATTAAAACTTTCAGCCCTCTCCTGTGCTCCAGTGTTTGAGGCAGTCTGTGAACAGGAGCATCTTCAGGAGAAGGAACACACACCACCATGAAATTTCCAGATTTTCAGAGCAGCCTGAGAAGGTGAAAGGCTCCTGAGACAAAGGGATTAATTCTCTAGGGTTTGGCCATGGGACAGATCAGGGTTCTTTCCTTCTCTGGCAGCCACAGAGCAAGATATCCAGGACAGCAAGGAACACACCAGGTTAGTCAACAGGATACTTTTAATGTCTTTGTAGAAATACATGGGCATTTTTTATAAAGTCTTACAGAGCCAACTTTGCATTTAATTTACCTGGTATGACTCAGTGTTGTTGAATTCAGGCCTCTTACAAGGGAGTGTTCAGGCAAAAAGTTGCACTAAAAATGGGGGCTGGATCCTGCAGCATGCTTGCCACCAATAGTCTGCTTCTGTGCACTGTTGGTTTCTTGTGCTGGCCTTTGGAGAAATCTTGTATTTTGTGATTTCAGATATTTTTTCATACTAAACTAATTTCTTTCCCTTTGGAAGAACATTGATTTTTGCCTGTTTGCTGCTTCTGTGTCAAGTCAAACCAGCATGTGGGTTCTACCAGCCTCTGTTGATGCCAGCAGGCTTCTGGGAACAGCATTTAGCAGTTCTCACCTGCCTCAGAGCCAGCAGGGAGGCAACAAAATGACATCTGAGGTTTTGTAGAGTTTATAATACACACCACTGGCCAGAATCATGGTTTATTTATTTACTTTTTAAGTTGTTCATCAGACCAGTCTTGCTGGAAAATAAAAATGCAAACCTATTTGCCTCAATGTGATTTAAGGATTTATTTCCCCCTCTCCCATTTGCAATACCTTGTACAAATATAAGGCAACAGGAAACAACAAGGTGTTACTGAGTACCAGAGGTTATTCCTGACGTTCCTGTTAAAGCTGGACCAGGGAGGAACTCTGCCAGTCTAACGGGTGTAGCAGAGATGTGTAGTGGTGTTACAGTTACTGATGTCATTAATTATGTCGGGGAACTCCTAAGAGCAGGGGTGAAAACTGATAGAGGAGGGTACAAAGGTGAAATAAGGAGAAGGAAAGAATAATACGAGTGAGAACAAGAAGTCCTCAGGCCTCTTTTGGAGAGGGCTCAAATCACCACTGTGATGGCTTAACTGTACATCTAGGAATTTAGAGATATATCTGTCCAATCTGTACTGAAAAATAACCTTGAAAACAATTGGAAGAAGTTCTTTATTATATAATAGGTGAGAAACAGGAGGGAGAACCTTTAGCACAGAAGCATCCAACCTGAATCAGCTTCCTGACAAGAAGGAGTAATTAAGGGAAATATTACTTAAATATTAAACTTAAACAGGGGAAGTTTAGATTGGATATAAGGAAGAAGTTTTTACTGTAAGGGTGGTGAGGCACTGAATTGGGTTGCTTAGGGAAGTTGTGAATGCTCCATCCCTGGCAGTGTTCAAGGCTAGGTTGGACAGAGCCTTGGGTGACATGGTTTAGTGTGAGGTGTCCCTGCCCATGGCAGGGGGATTGGAACTAGATGATCTTAAGGTCCTTTCCAACCCTAACTAATCTATGATTCTATGATTCTATGAAATAATGCTCAAGCTCTGAACTTGAAACTTGGATTTAGCAAAAGATTTACAAAACAAACCAGTAAGATGCTATTTAATATCATTAAATTGAATATGTGGAAATTATAAATGCCTATAATTTATCGTGTTATTATTCCTATAATTTAGCATAAGGGTTATTATTCCTGTAATTTATCATAAGGTCATAAGGGTTGTGGTGGTGCAAATTGTTAAGATTTGCAGAGAAGAGGGAAGTCAAAGACCCCCGAAAGAGCCATATCAAATTAAATGACAGCTCTGCAGAAAAAGGAACAAAAAATCTGTGACTTTGGGGAATTTCTGCTACAAAACTCAACATTGCCAGTGAAATTGTCTAGAAAATAATTAAAGAAAAAATGCATAGTTAATGTTCAAGAAGGATAGAAAAGAGACTCTCAGTCCAACCAAGGATGCAGAAGGAAAATGGCTTTGTAAAACTGCTAAACATGAGAGCTATAGCTCGTATTGCTTGTTGGTGCCACCAGTATCTCAGCCTTCATTTATGCTTTAGAGGAGCCGCTGCAGCCCAAGGCTTAGTGTAGCCTACTATCTGTGCAGAGTCAAACTCAGCGGGGATCCTGGAGCATGGAATGCAGTTTATCATCGCTCTGTCCTGCTGACTACAGCAGGATGCTTTTTTACATTATCAGGCAGCTAGGTTAATTTATTTTTATATTCTTTTTTACTGTAAAGGCCTCCAGTGGGCAGCTAAACATTAGTGGTCTCTCGTTATAGCTCATGTTTACCATTTATAAAATTAGTACTAAAAATAGGAAATTGAAGTAAGAAATCATTCTTGCTTGCTTGATAATTGTGTCTGTTATCTACACTACATTAGAACTCTTCAGGTTTTTATATTTAAGGATGTTTATATGTCTTATTTAAAGCTGTTATTTATATGGATGGGTATATATTCATAAATATATGTTTATATAAGCTCTAAGTCTATATGCCCACATGCTTATTAATTCTCTGAACATTTTTGAATTGTCTGTAGTACTCAGATTACACTCAAATCTGATTGTATGCCACTCGAACTGAAACAAAAACCCATCTCAGAATTTGCACTGAGATAATTGTTGTTTACATACATTATGTCAATGTAATATAACATTTCATCTGCCTTATTTTCTATCATTCATTAGTCTCCAAACCAGAAACAATATATGAATGAAGCAGTGTCTAGAAATGCTATTTTTAATTGGCTAAAGAGGTTGCTTGATCTCTGTTAGCTGGTTACTGTTGTTGGGGAGACTCTCCATGAGGGGTGGCGCATTGTTTAAACATAGTGGGACAATAGTCTCATGTCATCTATAGGATATGGAGACACCAGAGTTTTGTGTTTCTTTTGCTTTATTACTATACATGTGAGGCACAATCGACAAAGACTTCCTGAGGATGAATGTTGTCAGTATATGAAACACTGAATAACTGCTTTTTGTATTGCTGAATGGTCCTCTTTCTTTCAGTTTTAAAAGGGAAAATACAGAAAAAAATAGCTCTGGGGAATGGAGTCTTGTATGCAGGAATTTTTTTAACAGAGGGACTTTGGGCTGCATTGAGATCTTACACTAATTTTATACGAGTTTGACTTCATTGACGTAATCTGAATGATTCCTGGTTTACAATACAGTGAGAGAGAGACTGGGCAAATTAATAGGAGCCTGAATTCCATGTTACTTCCAAGCTCAGTCACCTGGGTCCTGAATACTGCCAGTGTTGGGATTGATTTTTTTCTCTATTTTCACTTTCGCTCATCATGACCTCAAAACCCAAGAGAGCCTGATTTAATTCTAGCCTCTCTTTCTTATTCCAGTCCCAAGGCCTATGTGGACAGTAATAGGTGTTTGTGTAGTACAGGCAACTGTTCCCAAAATAGCCAGCATTAAAAAACTGTCTAATGGGTGTACTGTCAGCAAGAGAGCAACAGAGTCTGAAAACCTGGACAAGTTTTACCATGTTTGAGTTTGTTCTATGTACGTGTAGTTGCTGTTAAAGAGCTTTATTAGCATTTATTAATTTTAGTTTTATTGATTTATTAAAATCATTTTAGTTTAAAGGTAAATGAAAGGAGAATTTGTCAGACAAGTTTTTTCACTACTCACTTATGTTGCGAGTCATTCATCAGTGCCAATAGGCTGGTGTCTTGGGTGCCAGCTGTGGGCACAACAAATGAATGAGAAGCAATAGTGTTAATGTTTGTCCCATGTGCAAAAACTCATGCCGCATTTTCATATTCCCTTTATCAGACTCTAAGGGTGGGATTCAACTGACGTAAATTTAGTCTTCTAAAGATACTTGACATCCTATCTAAGCTACTTGTCCAGCTTCCATCTGCCCTCCACATACTGGAGCAAGTTATGTCCTCCATTTTGACCTTTTAGATGAGACTCTTAACTTCGCTCTATTGACTAGAAAGAAAAAGCCTGTACAATTAGTTTAGACTAGATGCTTACTTTTTATACAGCTGAAGGTAACCATGGTAAATCTCCCTCTAATTTCTTCTACTTCTCCCCCTCAAGGCAGTGTTTTCAGCTCCACACACTGCGTAGCTGGAAAGTAACCATGATTTGTTGCTCAGGGTTGTTCTGCACCAACTCACCCAGACACTGGCATTTTTTGGCATAGATCTCACACCACAGTGCTGAGATCAAATGCCATGGCTTCTGCAAACATTTATGCAGGATCTTCAGCATCAAATCAGTACTGCTGTGGCTGGAGACAGTGGGCACAAGCTGAACGAGTTACTTAACAGCAAGCAGAACTAGTTACATACTTAAGCAGGTGCATAAACTTTGGCAAGATCAAGGCTTAAATAATAATCACCTCGAGGCAAGAAAATGTTCTTCTTTTGTTTTCTTTGCAACACAAAACTTGCTATTGTCACTTAATTAACTTGGTTTTCAAACTGATGAATGATGAAGTAATTTTGGAAGCGTTGCAATCATGGCATCACATAAAACACCTCAGTGCTCTCCTGAGAGAGGTGAGAAGGTTATGGGCTGGCTGTTCTGCTAAATGAGGCTACTCAGTGATCACAGCATGTGCTCCAGAGTCTGCAATGTCAGGTCGCTGGAGCACAGCGTGACTGCTATTAAACTATATGGGCAGAGTCCTACAATGCTACTTAGAGTGGTATGAGCTCTGAAAACCTTTCATATTTCCAGAAGGATCCTTATATAGAACACCAAAGATACATGAGGGATCTGATTGTTAAAGGCTTGTTGAATTGCTTGTTGATTCTCCCCCTTCTACTCTGCTCTCATGAGCCCTCACTTGGACCACTGTGTGCAGTTCTGATGTCCTCAACATAAATAGGACATGGAACTGTTGGAACAAGTCCAGAGGAGGGCCACGAGGATGATCAGGGGACTGGAGCACCTGCTGTATGAAGATAGGCTGAGAAAGTTGGGGCTGTTCAGCCTGGAGAAGAGAAGGCTGCGCGGAGACATAGCAGCCTTCCAGTATCTGAAAGGGGCCTACAAAGATGCTGGAGGGGGACTCTTCATCAGGGACTGTAGTGATAGGACAAGGGTTAATGGGTTAAAACTTAAACAGGGGAGATTTAGGTTGGATATAAGGAAGAAGTTCTTTACCATGAGGGTGGTGAGGCATGGGAATGGGTTGCCCAAAGAAGTGGCAAATGCTCCATCCCTCAGGTGTTTGAGACCAGTTTGGACAAGGACTTGAGAAACCTTGTCTAGTATAAGATGTCCCTGCCTATGGCAGAGGGGGTTGGAACTAGGTGATCTTAAGGTCCTTTCAAACACTAACCATTCTATGATTCTGTGATTCTATGGAAAAGAACAAGAAGAGCATGCGAAAACTTGGAGAAAACACATCTAGATCTCTTTCTTCATAGCTTTAATATGGCATGTAAAATGACTGCTCATTCTAGATTACTGTTGCAGATTTCTCTGTAGGTGCAGCAAGAGGTAGTTCTTAAATAGAGACTGGTTACACAGAATATTAGAGGGTATTTTCAAGAATATTAAAAATGCCACCAAACAAAGATCTTGTTCACTTTCCCTGCCCTTTCTGTGACAAATTACTGCAGT
The DNA here is from genome assembly GCF_033783945.1 of Neopsephotus bourkii. NCBI lineage: Eukaryota > Metazoa > Chordata > Aves > Psittaciformes > Psittacidae > Neopsephotus > Neopsephotus bourkii. Next base: position 10,581,656 of record NW_026902113.1, read on the forward strand.
AAAAGTGAACTCCTGCTTTTCCTTATTTATGAAACACCTCTTCCCTTTTGTATGAAAAACTGATTTTCCTGTGCTTTAGAAAGTGTATAAGTGGCAGTTGAAAAAGCAGGCAAAGGCTGCATATTAGAGTGAAAGAACAAGGCAAGTACTGAAAAACAAAAAGCTATTCAGTATTTTTTTCTCCCCTAAAAGAAAAGGAATGAAAACTGTCATCAGACTGAATTGTTCTATCCCTGATTGCTGTGTGTAGCATGATGAAATAAAAAATGCATTTCCATTTTAGCTTTCGCAGGCAATATATGCTCTCAAACCTTTTGGTGAAGAACTGATTTTCAAAGCAGCACATTTCTGTAGGCTGTCAGTGATCCAGCAGAGCTCTCACGCTGCTTTGACTTTTTCAGCTCCCTAGTGTATCAGACCTTTACAATTCTTTCTAGGATCCCAGCAAACGTAATAATATAGGCAGACTTCTCCACAGATTGATTTTGGATTTACAAGGCTCCTGGCTGCTTGCTTGCATAGATGTAACCTACAGACAGAATCCACACATCAGTCTTGAAAAAAACACCTCATTTAGAAAAATGGATTTTACTCATTAGCCTCTCCACAACAGAGACTGGCAATCTATCATGTTTGGCCATAAACATTTATTCAGGAAGGAACTGGTCTTAAGTAAGTCAGTTTAAATAAGAACAGCAAAACCATCTCCAGTAGTACCATCTAGTGACTCCTAGTCACGTATGAGCCTAAAATGTTGCAAATATGAGTCAGGTTAAAAAAGACATGAGAAAAACAGTGTGAGCAAGCAAATGCAAGACTATTGAGTTAGTGTATCTTGCTGCCTGTAGGATGGAGAAGAACAATAAAGAGGAACTCATAGCTAAGCAATTACTAAACTCAGGGACTAACTCAGGATTCTCGTTAAACCACAGCCATTTACCAACACTACCCTGCGCATTCTTACATCTGGTTTTGGCATAGTCCTCGTGCACTGTCCAGGTACTGATACAGGTACCAAGTTGTAAGATGAGTGCAGAGCTGAGCATCTTTTGTTCGCTGTAGTCTGACCAGCACTGAGCCATCCCTTCCCTGCCTGGTGAGCTGTGATAGCAGTGTGCGCCCTCCTGAGATTACAGAAGAATCCATGAGAGCAACCACTGCATTTTTTGTATTTTCTAAGCCATTGGCAATATTTTGTAGAATTTGAATTTTTATTTCAAAGAGGTAAACTTTTTTCCTTTCCATGTTTGTTTGTCCTTTTTCTGCAGTTGAACCCTTAAACAACAGCCTGTAGCAACTTGTATCAAGAGTAACAAGAAGGAAAGGTAGGTTACACTGGACACTGTACTCATTTAGGGAAACAAACAGTTTGCTTATAAATTCTTGCAAAGCAATTAATTTTGCTGCTGGCATGCATCATTAGGTTCAGTTTCATTTCACTGACTGCAGTGCCATTCCTACTCGGTAACGAGCATCTGAGTGATGCATCACAGGATCTTTGTATCAGGCAATGTTGACAAATAAATGAATGTGCTGATTTCTGCAGCATTTAAGCCTTTCATTCAACCCTCTAATCTGGAGACAGGTGATTTCTTAAAATGGGTTTACATGCTAGATAATATGAACGAGCACTTAAGTGATGGCAGAGAAAAGATCTCTATAGACTCAGAAATTAATCTAAAAAATGAATAAGGTGAGAATATTTTTCCCACTTCAAAAATATTTCCAATTAGTTTAATAGGATTTGATGTGATGTTTTACAGGTTGATGAACAAGTAGATGAATAGTTTGGGCACCATGTGTTAAATCCTGTCCTGAACATTTTTGTTTGCATTAAGCAGCTAACAGATTGTGCATCAGTCTCCTCATCACCAGCATCCATTCTCATACTCTTTCTTTTCTTCTTCTGGCAAAGTATTTTTTCACATGCATAATCCCATGAGCATCACTAATCCTGAGCTGTTTATATGTGGAAACTAAGCCCAGCCTGCAGTATTTTATCAGCCTGTGCTGAGACGATGAGATGATCCACTGTCTCCTGGGAAAGTAATACCATATACATTGTGCATGGGGACGAATTCCACTGCCCAAGGACTGGGAGAAGACAGTCTTTCTCTGTGAGCATGAGGCAGCCCTCAGGTTATGCATGCCGTGACCTTGGAGTCCAGGCTTAAGCACCTGCTCTGGCAACTAAATTCCAGAGATCAGTGAGCTATTCAGGTGGTCTGGTATAAAAGTCAAGCTCAGGTGGTTGGCTGAAGTCCATCTCAAATGTTTCAGCCTGTTTTCTGCTTGTAAGGTCCCTAGTGTGGCAGTTTGGGGCAGTGTTTGTTTCTCTCGCATTTCCAGACTGAGTCTTGGCTTTGAAGCTGTGGAACACAGGTACTCTGAATTACTCCTTGCCTTTTTCTCACACAGTAGGTGACCAGAAGTCAAAAGTCTCATGGGGACAGTCTCTTACTGCTTGTAACCTTTTCTCATAGTCACAGAGTTTGTGTAAGGTGGAGCAATGTGTGATGGATGCTCTTGTCTCATATTGATCAGATTATTCTTACAACAGAGTCTGGGCTTCCACTTTTCCCTACTGGGGAACAGCATCTCCTGGAGGGGCCAAAGAAAAGGGCCGATCAGACAGGTGAACAGAAAAAAATATAGATATCAAAATATGTATTTATAAAGCCATATGTGTGTGTGTACATGAGTAAAGGCAGTTGTTTCTTTTTCCCCAGTTTCCCTGCCTGGTGCTTGGCCCTCTGTGCAGTTCAGGTTGTTGGAGAAGTAATTGGCTTGTTTGGTGGGATCTTGTAGTGAAGGGCATTTGGGGTGTTTTAGTTAAGAGTTGAAAGCACTTTGGTGCCTCAGAGAACTCTTATGGATACTCTCACTTGCTGTACAGAATCAGATATGTGTGCAAATAAAACAGACAAGGATACAGTTGCTTTTATGATTGGTTCAGAACAGAATAGAGAGTTTCTTTGTCCTTGTACAGGACGGGTTTGTTGTTGTTCAAGCACTCTTGTGAGCAAATGAATGTGTTAAATTAGGTCCTGTAGAGACTTGTTGGCAATTTTAAAGACATGGCATAATGAAGCTTGCTTCCAACTCTGCAGGGATAGCTTCTTTTGTTAATCTACCAAATTAAATATTGGGTAGACTTGTTTTGTTAGCAAATGGGAGATGAGATGCCAAGAGTCGTGTTCTTTTACCCTCCTGCTCTCAGCTCTGTGATCAACCTCTCTCCCCAAAAGGGGAACCAGAATTCTTTTTCTGAGGGGTCATTTATAAACATGCTATGAGATGCAAGGCTGTTGCAGACCAAACACCTCCCTTGGAAAATACTGACATACATTAAAAACAAAACAAAACAAAACCAATAAACCAAGCCAGAAAAAAACCCCATCTGTTAATTTCTTAACAGGTTTCACATTTGTTGCAAGCATGCTGATTGAAAAAACCTACCCCAACAACATAATCTCATGTAGAAAGTATCAGTTCCCCAATTCAGAGAGAAGTCTTCTACAGCAGCTTTGAACACTTCGAAGTGGATTCCCCTCAGAAGCCACCTGAAAGGTCAGTGTTTACCTTAAAATTCAAATGAACTACAAAGAAAGGCAAGAGCAGAAGGCAAGTCATTCCGTCTACTCCGACAGCTGTCTTTGGATAGGTGAACCCCATTTTGGCAAGCCACCTCTTCTCTGATCAGAGAGGCGGCCAACATGGCTAGCTTAGATTAGATGCTGGACTCCTGAAAAGCTAAATTTATGTAATAGGAATCCCAACCTTAATATTTTAATCTTAAGACAAACTGAGTGGCTATGGGTCCACCAACACAGGCTATTGTCCCTTTTCCAAAAAAAACAAGCACTTTATGCCAGATAAATTTTAGAAGTGGTTGCCTCTCAGCTGAGATGTGGCACTGTAGTATTCCTGCTGCCAGAGCATTCCTGCTCTGCTGATACACAGAAAAATACCTCCTCAGCTGCACGCTGAGCAGTGAGAAGCCTCAGGCTGAGAACAACAGAATGCTCAAGTGATTTTGGCTAGTACATCTGAATAAAACAACCTTCGTAATATTAGAACAAGAAAACACTTTAGTGCTCTTAGAACAAACCACTTTACGCACAGTAGCAAAGTGATCCTCGCTAGAATGCAGTGGTATCTCAACAAGGGATCCATGCATAACCTTTCCAGCATTAATCACTGGAAACACCCACGCCACCAATGTGCATTTACCTGTACATTATGGAAATACTGGTCTCATCTATACATACAAAGTTAGGGGAAAGGCAACGGCACAGAGGCCTGGGTAGCTTGTGCATGCTGTATAGTGAAAGCTGGCAGTGTCTCCTTTTACAGCAGCTAAAATACTCTGCTCAAAAATAAAGACAATAAAAAACAGTTGAAAGCCACTTCTGGTACCAGTGTATTTACTGGTTCTCACTTTGAGACCCAAAAGTGCTTCTGCCTTTTAAAAATCTAAGTATACACAAAGCAGAAAATGTAATTAGTTAATTCTGTAATGAGACCCAGACACAGGAATCCATGAGGATTTTCTCCTCCATGTTCAACTCCACGTTTCACACCCAGAGAAGCTACACACTGGCTTTGGCTCCCAGCACCATCCCTGAATGCCTTCCGGCTTGGAGAGGAGAAAGCCTTCTCTGGTTACCTTCAAGCTTGTCCTTGGAGCACAGGAGGAGAGGGAAAGGACAAATCTGCATCAGCATCAGGAAATGACCAGTGTCTGAGCTCCTTGCTAGAAAGTGAGCTCACAGCACTAAAAGTGATGCTGGGGTTTCCATTTACCAAAATGTAAGTGCCTGCAAAACCATTTTGCTCTCTGGAGACAGCAGCAGAAGGTCCATTGCTATTCCTATGCTCCTTCAGGGGTGCTCTATAAAACAGAGAAGACAGCAGCAGTCAGAGTAAATATTAACAGTCCTGCTCACTGCTGCATGCTACTACTCCAGCTTTTAAAGCACAATGAAAATTGTCTGGCTCTGCTCATAGATGCAACAAAAGTCACAGATTTGATGGAGAGTGAAGAAAGAAAAAGTAGCAGTACCCAGATACAGATCCCTGCAGGCACAATGCTTGCTACAGATGTGACTCAAGTAGCTGCTCCCCTCCCTAGTTATTTCCAGAGCACATGAAGTTTTTTTCATGTGAAAATGCCACTGGTTTGTTTGATTTGTTGACAGCCAGTACAAACCAAGGTTATCCATATCTGGATGGACTTACTGATATGCCAGGCTTCACACTTGTAGCCCAGAGCCCAAATACCCTCATCTTCCTCTTGATTTGTCACAATATATCAGTGACAGGGAGGAGACAAACTGCTTTCAGAAAAGGAGTTGGGCTGAATCCAAAGGTGAATGCTGCTTTAATGTGAGAAATATTTCACACAGAGTCAGGAAGAAAATTATCCAAAAAGCCTGCAAAATTCCTGGGGCAGTAGTATCGGCTGCTGGAAGCACCTACATGTTTTGGAGTGACTCTCTGCCTTTTTCACAGCAGGAAGGAAGGAAAACATATTACTTCTTTACCACAGGAGGATCCTGCCCCAATACCAACATCTTCACAGAGAAATGGTCCTCGCTTGATTTTCATCTTTGTGTATGGTACAGCGTGTTCACAGAGGAAAAGAATACAGCCTTAAGGCATAAGAACATCAGCATACTGAGGCACTGTGTAAGAGCACTCAATGTGAGGTTATGCCATTACTTACAAAAGGCTGTCCTGGCTGCCAGAGCTTGCCAGGTAGCCAGGGCAATGGGGAATGAAGCTGGGATAAATGTAAGCTTCAGCAATGCAAATAAAGGCAAGAAACTCTAGGCTCTTTGCTCAAAGCTATTCCCCCTCCTTCAGTATTGATGTCTTCTGCCACATCACCATGCAACACTGAGGAAGGGAAGCTGGTGGAGGTGATTTCCTTACACTTCTGGAACCTTTCTAGCCTGAACAAAAGACTTATTACTTCTGACATCGGATTCCTGTGTCCGATGAACCCCTGACTTTTCTAACTTGAATAAGTAGTTTAATTCATAGCAGAGCTGATTTCAGTTGGTGGTGTTACAGTGTTGTCAACATGGAGTCATTCAGCACAGGATAGGAAGGTGACCAGGGAAACCAGAAATTAGTAGTGCTTTCATATGGCTTTCATAGAAGAGTGTGAACAAAGAGAGCCATAACTGAAGAGGTAATACTGCAGTGTCTGTATGGAAAGGATTCTTGCGTCCATTTACTCTCTAGTTCATTATATTTGCTTTCCATCACCACCCCCCTTTGCTGTAAGATAGTAACTTTTCATAAGCCTCTTCATTTATATTCCATGTCTATTTCATTCACTCAGACAACTTGCAGTGACTTGGATAACATTTACACAAAGAAAACAACCTGAATAAGATCAAACATTCTTTTCTTTCACAGACACTTAAAAGCAAGCCAACAAAAAATATGAGAAATACATGGTTAGTTTCATCATATGGTCTTTATTTTGATGGGCTACTAAATGACAGGGATCATAAAAGGAGACATTATATAAATCCCGTGTGAACATATGGCATTTTTTTTTCCCCTTCTGAGATTGCAGGCTGAATCTATGCAATCGGGTTAACAAAATGAGCCTTGTCGTTTGAGGAGCAGTGCTTAATGACAGTTGTCAGTTATCACTAGGTACCATACTCCAGGGACATCTTGATACGTCTGTGACAGACAGATTAGATATTGTCTGGAGAGGGTTACGTGGCAGCTGTAAGAAAGCTCTAGCTGAGAGGAAATGAGGATTAAAAAAACAGAGCAAAGAAATCAGATACAGCTTTTTCATGCCCTGGTCTCTGGCACAGATGATCCTTCTGCTCAGGTATGAGCCATGTGTGTCTGAAGCTAATGGCTGAATGGGAGATGGCTGCTGCCGTGGTTTAACTTCAGTCACCCAGAATCACAGCTTTGTTGTGCACGACCTGAACAGATGGAAACCCTTTCTTCCCCCCAAATAGTTTGCAATTTAATAGGCTTACCTTTCTATTCTTTATACTCTTTTACACAAATGTAATCAGCACAGCTATGCCCGAGGTAGAAAGAGACTGAAATCATTTGGCACCTGTGACTTCCGTCACCAGCAGCGGGAGTTAGAGGAGGGATGCTGCTGCCTTATCCTTGTGCCCGGTCGGGACTTGTTCAGTGCTGGCAGAGGCCAGGGGCTGGTGCAGGACCCTGCTCCCACCACCAGGCTCCTGCTGCTAGAGACCCTGCAGGCAGCTCTGTGGCTCCTGGTGCAGGTGTGCCTGCAGGGAGTGCCTCCCAAACAGCACTTTGCCTCACTCATCCTTGTAAATTGGCCATGTGGAAACCAAAAAGATGCAGGGGTCAGCTCAGGAGTGTACACACACACTGCTCTCACAAAGATGTGCTGTATATCCATGCATGACCAGAGACTGAGCCTGTCAACCAGAGAAAAGGCTTTTAATGCGTTTCTAGTAATAGCCACAAGGTCATTCAATGTGGGTACAGGCAGCAGGGGATGGGACTTGGAGCCTCTGCTGCAGAAATCCTTCATCTTTTTTCAGCCAAGGGTCAAACAAGACTGCAGAAAGAGAAAGACAAATGGGACACAAGCCCCAGAAGACCTGAAGCAGGAGGTCAGCAGAGGCTTGCTGAGGCAGCAGGTTGTGGTTTAAATCCAGCCAGACAGCTTTTCCCTCACTCCCCCCCTTCTTGCCCTCCCCCTACTCCCAGAGGGACGGAGAGGAGAATCGAAAAGAATGCAACTCCCATGGGTTGAGATAAGAACAGTTTAGTAACTAAGGCATAACACAAATCACTACTGCTACCACCAGTAATAACAATGATAAAGGAAATAACAAGGGAAGAGAATACAACACCTCAGCACCAGCTGACCAATAACTTGGCCCCCGAAGCCTGACCAAGCACCGACCGATACCTCCTCCAACCCCACAGTCCTCTAGCCCTTCCCAGTAATTCCCAGTTACATCCCGGGCATGACGTGCTGTGGTATGGAATAGCTCTTTGGTCAGTTTGGGTCAGGTGTCCTGTCTCTTCTTCCTTCCAGCTTCCCCTCCTCCCTGGCAGAGCATGAGGCTCACAAAGTCCTTGGCCAAACCAAAACATCATTGTTATCAGCTCTGTTCCCAGGCCGAAAGTCAAAACACAGCACTGCACCAGCTACCAAGAAGGAGAAAAATGACTGCTGCTGCTAAACCCAGGACAAGCACACATAACACTGCTCACATAAGCCTGAGCAGTTGAAACTGCAGTGCTATGGTGCCCATAAAACTGCCCCCCACTCCCTCACTGGGATGGTGATGATGATGAATGTCACTGCGTCCATTCTGCAGGATGCCTAGCGTCAGGAACACCACCTGCTCCCTGCTCCAGGATATTGCTGGTACCTCCTTAGCAAACAGGAGACCACCAGAGGCTGCAGCCAGCATCTCCCACAGCAAATGGTCCCCATGTACCAGCCCTCTGCTTACAACAGCATTTTTGTCCTGTGAAGTCTAGACACTCCAGGACGATTCACAAGGTGCAACACTCCCAGCTTAATGCCTTCAGTCTTGACCTACACGTCCAGAAAAGCAGATATGAACAGACACACTTCAGAAAACTGAAAATCATGTAAAAATAAAGTAAATAAGTGACCTAGAACTGTAGAGGAAGCAAGAGAAAATGTAAGGTTTAAAGTTAATTAGCCCTTGAACCATCAGGCCCAATTACTGCCGGCAGGCTCTGACATTTCAAAGATTAATTATGTAGTCAGCTGTCATGTCTCGCAAAGGACCACCATCATGCCAGCGAAGAGCTACCTGCTCTCTGCACACCAAGTCATGAAATTCTGCAATGTCAAATTATATCCAAAAGCTAATTGAGGACCTTTGGTAAAAGCTTTCCAATTACTATATTCATTTTGAGGAATGCAGTGTATTTATAGGCTGAAATACAACTGGCTGCTTTGAGGAAAAGCTTTAACTCACTGGATGATGATTTTAAATACTTGTAGGTGCTGCACAAAACGCTTCTATATTCCTCTGCTTCTTTTGCAATACTCTTGTTGCATCAGTATAGATGTCAATGTATATGTCAATGTATATGTCAATGATTCAGTACGTTTGCTCCTGAGCAGATGCATGCATATTACTATGTACCTGTCCCTGAAATTAGCCTCCCAAACTATCTTTGAGCAACAGAAATGCAGCTTCCCAAAATCGAGTCAGCAGTGTGCCCCTGCAGCAGCAAAAGCAAGCCCTTTCCTGGGTTGGAACAGTGAGGGCATAGCTGGCAGAGCAGGGAATGGGTTCTTGCACTCTTCTACACAGTTCATGGGCCTCATCCAGTTTTGGTGTCTCCAGATCAAAAGATTGGAAATGGGAGAGCGTTCCGTGGATGCTTATCATGATGTTTAACAAGTTGGGAAATTCAGTATAAGGCCCTTCTTCAAAGGTGAAGTCACACCAGGTAATTTCCAGCAGCTCCTTCCAACCTGATCTTTCTAGGATGATATGATTTGCAACCCTTTGTTCTTTCCCAGGATAGACCAGCTCCCTGCAGAGATAGAGGGAGAAGTGATGCACTGAGATTTCTGCTCCTTGGTGCAGCTCTTTCTGCAGCAATGAACAAGAATTGCACCTGTGAGTCTGTCCGTATACTGCCACGAAAAACATTGCTGTAAGCACCTTAGCAGATAAAAACCCCTCCCTGCCTCACAGCAGCTGAATCGTAAATGCCAATGTAGTGAATCATGGAAAGGGTCCTTCAGAAAAAGTGGAACAAAAACAAAAGAAAGGAAAAGGAAATGAAATCCTGGTTTAGATATAAAATGGTTTCTGGCTTACAGCCATCTGGATATTTTTAGTATGTCCATCAATACAGTCTCTGTGTGCAGCAACTGACTGATCTGTAACTCTGTTCTTCCATCTCTCCCCCAATCACCAGAGTATCTTTGAAAGAATAATTTGGTTATAACTAGTTTTATTTTCCTCCTTTTCTAAAGGTTGGACTTGATAATCTTTTCCAACCTAGCTGATTCAGTGATTCTATGATCATCAGGGGATACTTACAATTTGAAAGCTGAGCCGTGGAGAGGTGGGACCTCTTGCCCGGGAATGTGGTAAATGCTATGAGCAATGAGATAAAGTGGAGAATGTGCCTGCTAATTGCAGGGGTTCAGAGTAGATGACCTTGAAAGGACCTTTCCAACACAAACTATTCTGATTCTCTTGGGAAGTGGTTATCTCTGTGGTCCTTTTGGCGTCCGTTGGGAGGGGGCTTCCATGGCCATGGCAGAGCTATGCACAGCAGCCAGCCTACTGCACAGGCACTTCAGCCTCATCACAATGAGCTCATGGGCTGCTGCTGAACTTACTGCCTAACCCTTGCCACCGAGATAGAAGTCAACGATAAGCTATCTGACCACATCTAGCTGAGGTACATACCTACAAGCCAGTGTAGCTGCTCTCCTACCTGCGATAAAATGACCTGTTATCACATTCATGCAGTTCCTGAAGCTGGGTTGGCCAAACCTTTGCAAGCCCACAAGGTACATCTGAAAGGCTTTACACAGCCAAGAGCTACCAGAGATGCTGGGGAACTCTGCATGTGTGTGCATGAGTGGGCACACAAATATGCTGGGGTATCCCTGAGCACCAGGGTATCCCCAGTGTCAGGAGCTCCTTCAGCTCCCCTGGGTCAGGCTGCTCCTCCCTGATCTGGCATCTACCTGGAAACAAGGTCCCTAATACTGTGCTGTAGGAACTGTTCCTTTCCATTAATATCTTAACGTAAAAAGGGATAAGCCAGCAGAAGATGTAGTTACTTCCAATTCAAAGGCAAGGTCCTGAGGAGGTTAACACTAGGATGAGTCCTAGCCATATTCAGCCATCTCAGGCAGCAAAACCAAAGCGAGAACCTCTCTTTTTAAATATGCTTTTTAGTAGGTTCTGCCAGAGACCACTTCATCCCACTCCAAAATAGGCAGGACAATTTGCCCTCTGTCAGCTGTAACGAGAGCCTACACAAGTATCTTCAGGGACGTCTGTGGTATTGTGGGCCCCTGGCTCAGGGGATAACCCTGACTCAGTGTTTACTTTCACTAGGACTTGGACTTGTAAAAGCCTAGAAACAGAAGTGATGGATTCCCTCTCCTCACTCCTCTCTCCAAGTGACCTATTCAAGGTCACACTGAGCTGGCAACCAGACCAGGAAATTCTGTGCCCCAACTGCAAGCCTTGTTTCTTCCCTCATGTTTTTCTAACCATTTTAAACCTACCAGGAACAGATCAGCAAAAATTGAAATGAATGCCTGAGATTCCAAATGCTTTCTAATCTTCTGTACCATCAATAGTCATAAATACCCACTGGAGCCAACCTCAGGCTGGTTTTCCATTTCATCTTTCAAGATCTTTTTTTTTTAAAGCCAAGCAAAAAACTAATTCCTCTACAGACAACAGTTAATCATTAATGGTATGTGCAAAACATAACATACTTGACCCTTTGACGTGCTGGAAAAAGCATCTAAGTGGAGATAGCAGGATATATTGGCTTACGTGTCTGCCAGACAAATCTGCCTCACTGTGGGAAACGAGAAATTGAAGTCTTTATCACCTGAGCTTCGTAAGGATGTTGCGTTTGAAAGAGGATAATTTGGTACTTTAAGGCTGCTAGCGTGTAGTCGCTTCAGTAACTCTGCCTAATAAATGCAAAGTCATTGGTGCTCTGTTCTTGATGGCCAGCGTGTAGTGGGGAAGTGCCTAGTCATCCTCATTCTGCTGATTCATGCCTTTGCTTTTGGAGGCACAGCTTGTCTTCCCTGGGCAGTGCTTTGCTCAGGCAAGGCTGGCGCAGCACAGGGTGAAATGCAGGAGCTGGCAGGCGAGCCCACGAGCAGCATCCAGCTCTGTCATCTCACAGGCACCCAGAGATGCTGCATGAGAGGTCTGGTGCTGCTCCTCTTGGGCACCCAAGGCACCTAGTACCCTCAGCTCCTCGGGCAGAAGGGTGTAAGGATGCTTGGCACACTACACACCCAGCCCCTTATTTTCTGGGAATGAATAGGGCAGCATCCCTTCATTAGGTTCTGCATGAACTGAACGTTCAGAGAAAATCACGCTTTATAAACTTATTTGATGAATTTATTCATGAAGTGATTTGCAGCTCTGGCCCACCTGCACTTGGGGAAAAAATGCGTTAAACAATAAGGAACAGAAAAGGAGAAGTTGTGCTCGATGTCGTGGCCAGGGCTGTGAGTGGCGATGCCACCTGCTGGCGACAGCCGCCGGGTCCCCTCCCTGCCTCCATCCAGCACGCCCTGCCCGGCACACGCTTGGTTTCACTAACACAGTTTTAATACGGAGATGCGCGGACAGTGCCCTGGGTGGGTTGTGCGGGTGGGAGCTGAACCGCAGCCGCCTGTGTCATGGGTCATCCCGATGGGAATGACTAAACCCTTGGGAAGCAGAGATCCGTACACTTCCTGTCATAGGGATTTGGGTAAGAAGGGGGAATGCTAGGTGGGAGGATGCTCTCTCTGCTCAGAGGGCTCCACTGGCACTCTGGGGACCTGTTTCCAGCTTCTCCCTTTGCCACAGGCGCTCTGTGAGCCGCTAACACACGGCTTCACATCCGTAGGATCTGAGGTCCCTTTTGGTCATGCAGGAGCTCACAAGGAACGACACAAAATGAAACTCAGAAACAAGCCCAGAAGCAGGGACTGGAAACTGTGGTCCTCCCGCCTCGCCAGGCATACTGCCTGCCCAGCAGCACAGCCAGGCTCCACTTCTCCCTTCTGTGTCTGGTTGTCTCAGCAGAGAGAGACAATTTCAGGAGCCACACAGCCCCTTCCAGGCTCACTTACCCATTACAGGACACATCTGAGCAGATGGGGAACGTCTTTGAGATGCTCCCAAGAGTTGTAAACCCTCTTTTCCCAGCTGCACCAGCCCTGCTGGGAAAAGAAGGGGATGCTGAAGTTCCTTCTGTCCCACAGACACGATGGGCACACCTTCTCCTCCAGACACCCAGTGACCACTGAAACCACACAATGCACTTTTTGGCCAGAGGCAGCCAGTGGTGTGTAGAACTTCATGTACGTCTACCTGTATATGACTTGTCCAAACCCACACATGGAGTCAGGGTGAGAGCTGGGACTGAATGTTCACCTGCATGTTCTCTCATCTTGCCCTTGGAGGGCTTGGTTGCAGCTCCCTCCCAAATGCTTTGCTGAGATGATGTTGCTAAAATCAGGGAGGTGGACAAGGTGGGCTTGGAGAGGCAAATACAGTAATTCCAGAGGTAGGGAAGGTTTGACTCTACCCCATTTGCAACGCACCTTAGCACCTACAGCCTTCCTAAAGACACCGTGATGTGTAGCTGGTCAGGGAGGCACACTCTGGCACAGTAAACACATTGAAGCTTCTTATTCAGAGCAAACAGTTCTGAAAAAATATTAGATGGTAAAGTGCATACAGGAAATCTCCTGTATCCAAGCTGCCAGCGAGATTAGGAAGTCTCAAGAGGGTTATGCAGGGGCCTTCATCTATGGTGGATGCTGAAAGAACCCTGGTCATTCTTTCAGGCTTTTTGGAAATGATCTTCACTTTGAAGGGGTGCTTTGTGTTGAACCCACAGAGCTTCATGAAGTGGAGGGTGGCAGAGAGGGGGGGGAGACACCCTGTGCAGCTGGTGGCTGCATGATCTCCCACTGGGTTGTAAATCAGCTGCATGTAATGCAGGGAGCACAGGGCATCACCACAGGACAGGGGCATGGGATGGAGGGCAGGCACTGTCACAGTGACTCCCACATGCTGTGCTGGGTGCCAGAACACTCACAGCAAGATTGTGGGTGCCCCTGCCCACCACTCTAATGCTGTTCACAAGGGTGTTGGGAGAGCTGAGTATCCTGAGCTCCTGGAGCCCTGGGAGTTGAGCGCCTGGCTCTGCCCTCACCAGCACCCTCCTGGGACCAGGGTGGCAGAGGGGAAAGGCAAGAGAACAGAAATGCTTTGTGCCTGAGCAGAGACTGGCTGATCTCAAAAGGAAGCATAAAAAATAGTTTCTGGCTTAAAATATCCTTGAACAATTTCTGACTGCCCTTTCTTAGGTGTGTAGCTTTGATTAATGACAACAGGCTCCTGCCTGGCAGCTGGAATAGCTGCTTGAAAGAGTGTGTCTGGCAGAGACAGCTTCCTCCAGGACTGCTGGGCTATGGTGTGTGCACTCAGTGAAGCAACCACTTCAGCGTTCCATGAAACACAGGCATCTCAGCTGGGACTTGTGCAAAGAGCTGTGCTGAGGGCTGGAGGGTAGACAGTCAGGCTGCCCCAGCACAGTGTGTGCAGCACTGGAGCTAGGAGTGCAGGTCAGCAGCTATCAGTATAGCTGCTGTTAATTTGATGGAAGGATACCCTGCAAAGAGACAGAAAATGGGGACAGGAGGGGGGGCATAAACCATTAATTGGTTGCATAACTCAGCTGAGGAAGCTGCAAAGAAGAACTTGCCGTTCTTGGCCATTTGCTGTGTGCAGGGCTGTGTTCAGCCAGGGAAAGAAGAAGTGAAAGGAAGAACCTCCCGCTTGGGAGGCATGGTGCTGCTAGAAGTCAAAGCTGAAGTCGGTGGTAACCAGGCCAACAAGGTACACAGTATGTAAAAGCCCTCAAGCAGCCCTGTCTAACTGTACACACAAACAGGAACATGCAGCGCCGAGGGGATCTCAGCTCATTGCACGAGTTCCCTTCTAGCCCTCACTCTGACCCTTGGCAAATCCCTTTACCTCTGTGCTTCGCACTGGTCTGCTCAGATTTGAAAACCCCCAGGCTCTCCCCAAGCATTTGACATGGTGCTGGACTGCTGCTGTCCCACTGATAAACTGGGAGTGCGATGTCCATCAGCTCCAACTGAGCAAGGCAAGCCCCTTACAACCTCTTTCTCCTTGAATTATTTTCGTTTGTACAGCTCTTTCTGTCAAGTAACTCCTCATTATGGCATCAGAGACCTGGAAAACCTGACTGGATTCAGGAGCACCAGAAACACAATCCCTCAAATCCTGATGACCCACTTCAGCATGTCTGGGAGGCCAGGCCATGTTTCTTTGCTAGAGGGAAGTTGGCTGTTGAAAACAGACAGATCTCAGTTATTATTTAGTTCCCACTAACTCAGTTCCCCAGTGTTTTGTCAGTTACTCTCTCCTTCATCATCCTCCCCTTTGTGTGTCTGTATGAATGTCTGAAAGGACTCTTACTCCCTTTTGATTGATGTTAACTACCCTCATCCCTCCCATTCTCTAACCGCTTCTGAGTTAATTTATAAGAAAACACAGTATTTCACTCAGCTGTGGTGGGTTGACCCTGGCTGGACGCCAGGTGCCCACCAAAGTGCTCTATCACTGCCCTCCTCAGCTGGGCAGGGGAGAGGAAATACAAGGAACAGTTCCTGGACTGAGAAAGGAGCAGGGAGAGATCACCTGGCAATTACTGTCATGACTGCAAGCAGACACAATCTGGGGAAATCAGTTTGATTTATTATCAATCAAATCAGAGTACGGTAATGAGAAATAAAACCAAATCTTGCAACACCTTCCCCCCATCCCTCCCTTCTTCCCAGGCTTAACTTTACTGCCCGTTTCTCTACGTCCTCCCACAGGTGTAGGGAGACAGGGAATGGTGGTTGTGGACAGTTCATCATACATTGCCTCTGCTGCTTCTTCCTCCTCAGGGGAGGACTCCTCACACTCTGCCCCTGCTCCAGAGTGGGGTCCCTCCAACAGGATTCAGTCTTCCATGGTCTGCTCCAGTTTGGGGCGCCTCCATCAGTACAGTCCTTAAGGAACAGACTGCTCCAGTGAGGGTCCCCCATGGGGTCAGAAGTCTTGCTGCAAACCTGCTCCAGTGTGGGTTCCACTCTCCACGAGGCCATAGGTCCTGCCAGGAGCCTGCTCCAGCACAGTCTTCCCATAGGGTCACAGCATCCTTCAGGCATTCTCCTACTCCAGCATGGGATCCTCCATGGATGGGAATCTGCTCCAGTCTGGACCTCCATGGGCTGCAGGGGCACAGCTGCCTCACCATGGGTGGCACTGCTGGCTGCAGGGCAATGAATCTCAGCTCTGGTGCCTGGAGCACCTCCTCCTCTCCTTCTGTACTGACCCTGGTGTCTGCAGAGCTGCTGCTCTCACATGTTCTCACTCCTGCAGTTTCTATTGCACAGATTTTTCCCTCTTCTTAACTATGTTATCCCAGAGGCTCTAGCACTGCCACTGGTGGTCATGGCCTTGGCCAGTGGTGGGTCCGTCTTGGAGTTGGTTGACATTGGCTCTGTCAGATATATGGGAAGCTTTCAGGAGCTTCTCACAGAAGCCACTCCTGTAGCTCCCCTGCTAGCAAAACCTTGCCATGCAAACCCAACACATCAGTTCATGAACATATCAAGTGGTTCTGTATACGGTCACTCTGGATGCGAATTAGGATTTTTACATCACTTTTTGGAACATGTTCAATCCCCGTTCAGGCCCTGGACTGTGACTATAGGAATGATCCTGCCTCCCTCCTTCTTGGGCTGTACAATATTGGTGTGAGGGTAAGTGGAAATGCAAGTAATGCAAGAAAATGCATTGGGCACTTTGTGGACTGGTGAAGCATCTCTGCTGGTGCTCTTAAAAGGTATTACCCAGCCTAACCCAGGCCTTGGTGTACTCACACTGCTTTGGAGGAGGACATGGAAGCTGCTTCCACTGGGCAGAGCCTGGTGGGCTCCAGCAGATGAGCTTCTGCAGCTCTGGTGGGATCTCTCCTGGCAAAGCCCTGCCTGTCTTGTAGCTGGTGCTGCCATGTTCCCTGTCTGACAGAGCGGCCCTCAAAGGCCTGAAAGAAACCCAGCACTGCTGTAGAGTCAGAAAGAACCCCAAACCCTGTCATACAAACCAGTGGAGGATGTGGAAAACCCTGGTGTGTCCAACCTCCAACCTGGTGTGACTCTCCTTTGTAACCCAGCGATCACTCCATGGGTGTCAGTGAAGCTATCCCAGCTCTGAGCAATCCCTCATGACTGGGAAGGGGAGATGGATATTTAGATTCCTCCAGAGAGAATAATTATCAGCAGAGATGGATATAGCTGAGCTGACCACTGTTGCTGCTGATAACCAGGGAATAAGCAGGGTCACTGCGATCTCCTCTGGCAGCTGTTTCTGGGCCACCAGGAATCCTAGGGCCAGGGTTTACTGCCGGCTACCAGACCTGTTCATAGCATTTGTCAGGATAAAACCAGATTTATACTGAGGGAAGATGCTGTGGGTGGGCAGGGGTCTCCTCTCCCCAGAAGGCTGCTGTCCAGGAGGTGGCCACCAGTCCCAGACAGGGCTGCTATGGGGCACGGGATAGTCTCTGGGGGTGACCCATCCTGCATCACCCACTGCTGTTTCTCTATCCCTCAGCACCTCCAAGGGTTGCATGGCTCATTGGGGTTTGCCAGCTGCAATGTCTCTGGTCACTGCTTCTTCTGGGCCTTGTCCCAACTTGCTCCTCCTCATTAATAAGACCAGCATGGCTTCCAGCATCACAAACTGGCCAGCCCTGACTGTGCTACGTTATTTTCACCCATGAGACTCTTTTCTGATGTGACTGGGGTGCAGTTCCCAGGCCTAATCCTTCTGGCTTGTTCCCGCTCCATGATAAGGAGGTCAATTGATTTTATTGTCTGATGGATGCTGCGGGCACCATCAGCGTCCAGGATCTGATTTCAGACAGCAGCTTATCTCGGGGATCCCTGCAGGCTGCCAGCCCCAGGACAATGGCTGATTGTCTGATGCTGTAAGCAGGCATTGCTCTACAACACAATTCCTGCATTGGAGGGAGCACTGTGATACCGCACTGGTCCCTGCCCAGCAGCGACTGCCACGTACCAGCATCTCCAGGCATATGCTCCTGAAGGGTTCCCAGCCTCCACGACTGCCTTACAAGAGGCTTCACAAGACATCACACTCTGATGGTAAGAGACCTTCACTCTGCAATATGAGCTGTTGTGGAGACAGATTATAGTTGTTTTTCTAATGACAACATTTACCTTAAAAATCTTTTCCTCCTCTCTCAGGCATTTGCAGAGGGCAGTGACTGCTCCTCTTGGCTTTTCTTTGGGTACACCACAGACTCAAGTTTCTCCTTTCAACAGTCTTCATTTCCTTGGTCAACTGGTTCAGCCAGTACTGGTTCTTCTTGGGGCACTTTGCTTTTCTAACTAACAATAGTGTTTGTGTAGCATTAGAGCACTGCCTGGATCTGTGCAGGCACACAGGCAGATTCTGCACAGTATTGCCTTCCTCGCTTGGTTTTCTCATGAGCAGGGACTCATAATCCTGTAACTTGATCATTATTATTGGCAAATAGGTCCCTGTGCAGTCTTTCAGGTGAGATGCTTACAACCACTAACCCCAAAATATTTGTCTTTCCAGGACAAGTAAATAGATCTTTCCTCTTTTCCAAAGTATTTCCTTGCACTTCTAAAACATGTAAAAGGGGATTTTGTAGGCCTGGTTTGTCTCCTCCTGGAAATGTACTTGGCATTCTTACTTGAAGCATTTATCTTGATATAAGGACAGGTATGCTTATCTCTGGGTCTGGTGCCCTTTCCTCCCACTAGTTTAGTCACCCTAATTGTGATCATTTAGAGAAAGCATTGAGGAATAGCTTAGGTTGCTGGCAAGTCTGTTAAGTTGCTGTGTCCCTGGTGTCCCATGAGGAATCGGATCAGCTTTGGACTGAGGGAAGGAGGTTGCTGGCACCTGCAACCCAGCCTGCTGGGAAGAAGCTACAGGATCAAGAACAGCAGTTGTTAATTTTAGCTCTAGGTATGCTTCCCCTAATGGAAACCCACTTTGATAACCTCATCTGCTGAGAAGGAGGCAAAATAACCTCTCTTTTGTACTGTAGGGATTTTATTTTTTCATTACTAAAAGAAAACATGATTGCAGGTGAGAAGCGTCTTGGACTGAGTGGAATAACATCGGATGGAGATGGGAAAAGCTGATTGAGAGAATTATCCCAGAATAGACTCCTAAGAATAACAGGAAAGGAATCAGTGGCTGTGATTTCTTTTTTCTGGTTTTATTTTGGGGGGTTTTTTGAGTTTTTTTACAGGTATGATCTGCGTCTCATCCCCAGTAGCTAAACTCAGAGGGAACTGTGTGAGACCCTTTCCATACCTTTCACAGTGGTGCCAAGTGAGTTCAGGGCCATCAGTGATCACTAGGCCCAGGGCAGGGGATCTTCTGGGGGTGAAGACGGAACAGACAGACACCCTTCCCAGGACATGCTCAGCAAGCCAAAGAAAGCATCTCTGCTGTCATCTTTCCTAACCACGGTGTTTGTGGGGATGTGGATCTGAAGTCTGGGGACTCAAATTCAGTAATGCAAGGAGACAGTTTCTTACATTCAGCCAAAGTATCTGTTTCAGGACATCATGGAGGAATGCAGTTTTGGGGTTGGATTCATAGTCAAGACTGGTTTTTCTTCAATACCTGTGGAATGCTGCATCTGTAAATTTTCACATTTGGGCAAGTTTTACACTGCTGTAAGTCTGTATCACCCCACCGAGTCTTTGCTCAACTCAACATATTTTTAAGGGCACCAGGTTTGGTGCTGAGCTCTCCTGCAGGGCCTGGGCACCTTGGCCCCTCTCAGCTTCAGCATCTGAGAATAGAGCAGCATGCAGAATCATCCTTCCTCAATAAGCCATCCTGTGTCTGTCCATGGGCAGCACATTAAAATGGGTACAGGGAGCGCATTGGCTCACTGGCCAGGTACTGATCGTGGCTGCACAAAGAACTCGGATGTTCAGCTGAGGCTAAAGTAAGCTTTCACATACTAAAAGAACCAAACCCCAGTCCTATAAGTCACACTTCAAAATCAGGACTGTGTATTTTAACCCAGATACATTTGCTGTGGCCACCCGAGGCTGTATAGGAATCATAGAGACTGTCAAACAATGGACGTGAAACCTAAGGAAAAAGAAATGGGATAAAAAACTAGACCTAGCTGCCCTCTCCTAACTTAAGTAGTCACCCCAGTAACTCCAATGCAGAGCTGTTGGCCTGCTGGTATTTTAACCAGGGGGTCCCATGAGCACATTACACTTACTGATATACATGATATACACCCCAGCCAGGAATGCAGGCAGCATAGTTGGGAGCACTCGAAGGTGAAGTGCCTGTTAATGTGTTTTCCTGTTTAAACAGAACCATGTACTCACTAAACACAGCTAAGGAAAGAGGCAACAGCCCTTGGCAAGCAAGCCTACCTGCAGCACTCTCTCAGCGAGTGTTTACTCAGTGGGTTTGAAAAGTGTACTGAGCCTATTGACATTATAATGCTATGTTCATTCTGTGTCCTGTAAAGCAAGAAGGAGGGCTGGCCATCTGATCTCTGCCTGGCCCCAGAGGGCCTCTAACCCAGGACATCGTCACTTCTTTGCAAACTAGCTGGTGCTCAGAGGAACTAGATTGATTTCCAGGCAAATTTAGAATGAAATTAAGTTCTGCCACCAATCAAAGATCTAATCACAAAGCAAACCCAGGCAAAAGCACTCAGGAGGAGACAAGGGCCTTGTGTGATGGCTCACCAGCCCTGCCTGGTTGCAGAGAGACATCACTACCTGACAGAGACACTGTCATTGATACACAGCCCCAAAAACAGCATCTGGATGTCTGTCTGCCCACCCGACGCAGGACAGACACTCTACTCCTTCCCTTCCTGCATGGTTTAAGAGTCCCCTCCAGCACATTCATGTCTTCCTGCTTTTGGGACAAATCTAAGTAAAGGTAGGATTGCCAACTGCCAACATCTAACCATTTCCTTCCCATGACAGAAAATCCTGCTATTTCGAAAAAACCTCATGTGCATGGCACTCTCTTTATTTTGCTTTCTGGTTGCAGTGCAGATCCCACTCCTTTCCTGAAACCAAGAAGCCAAAAGCTGGAGTGAAACTGAGATGCTCAGCTGGCCTCTGGGCAAGGGACCTGTGTGGAGGCACAGCAAAACCCAAAGCCAGACCGGGCTCACTGACTCGCCTTCTGAGCTCCAGCACACTGTGACAACACATTGGCTTTTCCAATGTGCCAATACAAAACTCCAGATTTCTTTAGACACAGGCAGCCATCCCCTTGCTGCAGTGCACATGCCCTCCCTGCCCTGCCCCAACACCCAGGCAGGAACCTAGGGTGAAATCCCCGGAGAAGGGGCGGTGCTGGCTTTGCTCCTCAAAGGCAGAGAAAACAGGCAGTGGCCATAAGGGAGGACATGCACCCTGAGGACAGCACTGTGGTATCCGAGCTGCAGCGTGTCTGTGTGGTTGCTCTGTCTCTCCTCCATTCCAAGAGGGAATAAAATGCCTCACCTTCCCTGGACACTGCTTCGTGTCACATGATGGCCAGCGGCAGACGCTCACAAAAATCTTCATCCTGCTGGAAAACACAGAGGCTCTAAAACCACAGCAGTTCGAGATCTTTCACAAGCTTTTTTGGAGCTGGATCTTCAGGACTTAGGGTTTCAAGCTTCCTTCCCCCACACCTAGGAGACAAAGAAGAAGCTGGAATGAAAAATTGCAGTGCTGCTAAAGCTGCATCACTGCAGCATCTTGGTTCTCAACAAAAGCTTCAGACACTGGAATTCAAGTTGAAATAATTCAGATGGATGATACTGTATTAAAAGCACTAAATACATTTTCACTCTTATTATTCTATTACTCTCTGTGTGACCATATTTGCGATGACAAATCCTGACACTTAGATAAGGAACCAGGCTTTGAAGCCAGGGCTTCAATTACATTTTGGTGTTTTTCCCTTTGGAGGGAGCTCCGCCTGTTTGGTTTGCCTCTTCCCACATTAAAAAGAAATATTCTCAAAGCAGGAAAGCTCTGTTTTTCTCTCAGTTCTCTTTCAATTCCAGCTCTTTTTAGCTCCATGCCTCTTTATGCCATCCAAAGCATCGCCTGCAGTTCAAAGAACAGAGGAAGAGAAATCCATTCAATTAAATATTACATAAAATAGAAAGCCCTTTGGAGGGCATATGTCAGTGCTGGGCAGCGTTCTCACCCTCTGGCTCTTGGGACTGTTTTAACCTTAAGGATTATTAACAGAAAATTCATTTCCTGTTCTTACAAAGATTTCATCTGCAGTTTGTTGAGGGTTGGGTGGAGGGTTCTGTTCTGAAAATGTTCTCTCTTGTCTTTGTACACTGGCAAGTTCCTATTCTATCTCCTGAGAGAAAGCAATACCTCTATTAAAACATAAGCAGTGGTGCTTATGGGGTCCCCACCATGCACCAGGATGGAGAGACCCCTTCTCTGGGTGCTGGTTTTCATCTAGCGTGAGGACATCCTGGACACTCTGGAGCACGTAATTTGTGCTAAACCTGGTAAAAGGACTGTCTGAGGGATCAGCAGCTCCGAAGCTGCCTCTCTCACCATAGAGCAAATTAAATTCAGTGTCAGCCCCAGGTCTGCTTCCCTCAGGGGAAGCCCCAGCTTTTATGTCATGTCTCAGACTTGCAGTGCTTTACTGTAAAACTCAGCAAGCTTAATTTGGTTGGTTTCCTTCCTGTTTTTCCCAGGCTTTATTCATCTCAGGGAACACAGTCTTCACCATATCCCAGAAGAGTCTGTTTTGAGCAATATAATATGTACACACACAACCACCTTTTGTTCTTCCATGAGGTCTCCTCAAAATCATGCATGTTTAGCAAAGGGAGGTAGGAAAAGTTTCGTTGTATGTTAACGTGGTAGAGATTTCAGTGGGATATGAGCAGGGGGTGGTGCTGAGGTTGTGTGGCCATGGTTCTGGTGGCATTAGGGTAACCACTGAAAGGGGGGGAAGAGAAGCCTGCACATCTCCAGCCAAAAAGGTGAGCATCATCTGGTGTGCAAAGGCAGGGTGAAAGGGTGTAAACCCTGGGCACTGTCATGGCCACCACAGCAGAGGTGCGAGCAGGCAGTGGCTCAGGGGCGAGCATCACCTCACACTGAGCTCATGGCTCCATTTGTGATGCGGTGCACGAGAAGTTTATGAATGTATTTCCAGGGAGGATCTGTCTGAAGGGTTATCACAGGCAATTTCCCTAATTAGGGGAAGTTCATTTGAACATGGAGATGTGCCAGAGCTAATCTCTGTGTCCAGTTACCGCTCTGCCTGGGAAATACCAGTGTGTCTGGGCTTGAATGCTGACACAAGCTGAGCAGCCATCTGTCACAGGCCCATACTGGCCAGACATGGAGGTTGGAGAGGAGGGGAGAAGGTGCAAGGAGCAGGGTAGCACTTTCCCATCCTTTGGATCTAAGCACACAGATACTTGTATGGAAACACCCACCTGCTTCCCAGACAAATGAAAATATAAGGGAGCTGAGCTGCTTTCCTGGCTCTACACCACCACAGAAATGAGCAAAAGGCAGGCTGCAGCATTGCTCCAGCTCCTTGTGCTGGAAGAGGACATGGGAGAACTGAACCAGGCTCCCATATGCTGGATGAGGAGGAGGGCTGGGGCTAAAGAAAGAGATGGATGTCTTCACCACCAGCAGCTTTTTCCATCTGAAACACCTGACCTCCAAGGGAAATACTGAATCGATTTAGGATACTGAGAAAGTGCTGGTTAGTAGTGGAAGCAAGGAGCTTGGGTGAGGCTGATGGAGAAGAACCTTTAACTCCAGGCAGCTGAAAGGCCTCCCACAAAAGCCAAAGATGGAGTATGTAGGAAGTCAGAAACAATTACAGAGACAGGGGCTGCAGGTAAAGACATGAGATACCACCAGCTCTCAGATGTCCCAGCTACAGAACATTCTCTCCTCAAAAATCAATAAAAAAGATGCAGAGAAAAAGAAAAGAAGGGAGAAAAAATACCACATTCCTTGGTGAATACTTCCTGAAGCATCAGCTCTTGGCTGTATTACTCAACACCAGCCCTCTTCGAACTGGCTCCCTTTCCATTCACTTCCAATCAGTAGCTATTGACCCAAGCTTCATTTCCTGTTATTTCATGTTGTTTTTATTGCAACAGCATGAGGCGGCAGGGTTGCCATTGTGCTGTGCACCATTGCACAGGCACTGACCACGACTGGTGTGCAGACAGGAAGTCTGGGAAAGGACAAGAAGCTGACACCAGGTTTCTCCATGACGACCATTCTGCATTTTTGCTTCCCCAGACAGGGCAAACCTTTATTTTCCTTCCACATCAGCATTGCTTCTACTGGAGGCTGTAAAACCTTTAAAGCTTTCAAAAGCCTTTGAGCTTCACATTTGAGATCTATATGTCTATAAGGAAGTGTGGGTGTAGGCATGTAACTTGGGGAACCCCTAAACTAAAGCTACATGCTGAGTAAGCCCTTCTTGCCATCACCCCCAGCCTGGTCATCCTCCCCAGGGGCTGACTCTGCACATAGCATGGCAATGCACATCACCTTTTGCAGGCTCAATGGCACGTTTCCACTGTGCACACCTTGCAGCAAGAGCAACCAGGATGCTTCAGAGGTGCTGCATCCTCTTGGTGTTTGAGAGAAAAATTGGCAACTTGGGTTACAAGACTGCATGGGCAAAGTGAGTCCCAGCTGATGTTCAAGGAGGCCATGAGGGACATCCATGGCCTGGAGCAGCCAAGTTGTGTTAGGAATCTGCAACGTTCACTGCCTCACTGATCCACCAGCTCTGAGACTCTACAACACTACATCCCCAGGCATTGTGTGCCCTGCCCAGCTATTCTAAGGGAACCCTCACCCCAAAAGCACTGTTGGCACAGACACCTTCTGTGGCTTCATGAAGAGCAAACCATGTCTGACTAACCTGGTGGACTTCTGATGGAGTGGCTGCATCAGTGGTCAAGGGAAGAGCTGTGGATGTTATCTACCTAGAGTTCTGTAAGGCTTTTGATACAGTCCCCCACAACATTCTTTGCACTGTATTGGAAAGATACAGGTTTGATGAATCCACTGTTAAATGGATAAGGAATTTGCTGGATGGCCCTGTCCAGTGAATTACAGTCGATGGCTGAATGTCTGAATGGAAACCAGTAATGAGTGGTGTCCCTCAAAGGTCTGTCCTAGGATCAATACCATCTTCATCAATGACATAGATAATAGGATTGAAGGCACCCTCAGCGAGTTTGCAGATAAGAAGCTGCTCATTGCAGGGGGGTTGGAACTAGATGACCTTTGAAGGTCCCTTCCAACCCAAACCATATCATAGATCTATGATTCTGTGATAGGCTGAGTGGTGTGGCTGACACACCTGAGGAGTGCGGTGCTATCCAGAGGGACCTTGATAGGATTAAGAAGTGAATCATGTGAATCTCATAAGATTCAACAAGGTCAAGTACAAGGTCCTGTACCTGGGTTGGGGCGACCCCCACTACCAGCACAGGCTGGGGTATGAGGGGAACGAAAGTACCCCTGAGGAGAAGGACTTGGGGGTGTTGGTCAATGAGAAAATGAACATGAGCCGGCTTCAGTGTGCACCTGCAGCCCAGAAACCAACCATGTCCTGGGCTGCATCAAAAGGAGCGTGACCAGCAGGTCAAAGGAGGTGATCCTGCCCCTCTGCTCTTGTGAGACCTCACTTGGAGTATTGTGTGCAGTTCTGGTGTCCTCAACATAACAAATACATGGTCTTATTTGAGTGGGTCCAGAGGAGGGCCATAAAGATGATCAGGGGGCTGGAGCATCTCTGTTAAGCAGACAGGCTGAAAGAGTTGGGCTTGTTCAGCCTGGAGAAGAGAAGTCCCCAGGGAGACCTTGGAGCAGCTTCCAGTACCTAAAGAAGGCCTGCAAGAAAGACAGAGAGCCTTTTTACCAGGGACAGGACAAGGGGTAATGGTTTTAAACTGAAATGGTGTCAGTCTAGATTGGACATGAGGAGGAAATTCCTTACAAGGTGGGTGGTGAGAGGTTGCCCAGAGAACCTGTGGATGTACACACCTGGTAAGAGCAAGGGCTGTGGCACAAGGACCTGGAGAGCCTCTCCTGGTGCCACTGAGAGCCATCCCCACAGCACTGGGGAGCCTGAGCCCTGCTGCACACCCAGGGCTGCTCTGGTCCTTGCAGGTTTGGAAAGTGACTCCTGTTTTTAGCTTTATTAGGGGGGGGTTGCTAATTTTATGGACTGTCGAGACTGATATTTCTCTGACCATTTGTCAAAAGTGCCACAGCAAAAATAGAACCATTAAAAATATATCATACATGTGACTCAAAACTTACAGCCATTATGTGGGCTGCCTCTAGAATTTATACCTTAATAGTGTGAGAGGGGTTTATAAAGGAGGTCCATTTCAGATTCCCATTTTCATCTCTTCATGCAGCCAGCGCTGATTATAAGCACTTTTCTGACAGGCTCTTTGTTTCCACCCTCTCTCACTCATCCCTAAAAATCACCAAGTGAGTTTTCCAATATTTCATTAGTCACCTAAGAGCACAATTCGCACTGAAATTCATTATTTTCGGTTTAAGGAAGATAGGTGGCACACGGTAATTAAAGCTCCATTAAAAATCCTTTATTTCCCAAGAAACATTTCAGCCCTCTAATAATACTTATTAGAAATCTTTGACCATCACCAAAAAAAATGGTTTTTATTAGCTGGGCACACTCAGTGTACTCAGTGTCAGGTCACACGCATGCACAAAATGAACAGTAGCAGGCCACAGTCCATGCACTCATGATTTCCAAAGGCTCTGCATACACACCCAGCAAAAATCAGAGGGTTTCATTCCCAAAGACATGCTCATCCATATGTGTCATGCTTCCAGGCCCTTTCAGAAAGGGAGGACTGCCTTGACAAGTGGGCAGGGAAAGCCAGGCAGTGAGAGCCCTTCACCCTGCACTGATGCCCACCTCCTGCCTGGGCTGTACTGACCTCGAAAGCCCTGTGACTCCTCCAACGCCTGCATTTGGCTGTTCTTACATTTGGCTGTTTCTGAATTATTAACTTGCCCAGCACCCAATGCTGTGGCTTTATCTGAAGCCTTTTCCTTTGATCTCTATTGCCTTTGAAACTCTGCCTGTGTGAACAGGCAAGCCATGCTGCTTCTCCTGCAAACTACCACCATGTGGGATGATGTTTCTCTAGCTGGAACTGGTGCAAAAGGTCTTATAAACCCTCTAAAACTCAGGCCACAAACTGATGCACTGTTTTAAAGTTTGTTTTGTTGTCTGGGTTATTTTTAAGATCCTGCCTGTGTCTCACATGGTGTGGAGCACCTCCTGAAGGCACCAGCAGCAAGTGAGAGCATCAGCACATCCACAGAGACCCATAGCTTATCACAGAATTAGACCCATCTGTTGCTGCTGTAGTTTATACCCTTCAAGTCCCATGCAAAAAAGCATCATCACAGCAGACATTTCAGCATATTGCAAAAATGACTACACAGGGTTGACAATGACCAACAGCTGGGTTGCCCAGAAAGCTGTCTGGGAAGCAATGTTTCCTAGTGGAGGAGTGTAAGAGTGTGCTGGTTTTGTCTGTGATAGTTACTTTTCTTCACAGTAGCTGGTATGGGCTATGTTTTAGGTTTGTGCTGGAGACGGTGCTGATAATTCAGGGATGTTTTCATTATTGCTGAGCAGTGCTTACACGCAGACCAGGCCTTTTCTGCTCCTCACACTTCCCTACCGGTGAGTGAGATGGAGTGCACAAGGTGTTGGGAGGGGACACAGCCTGGATAGATGATCCCAACTGACCAAAGGGATATCCCAGACTATATGGTGTCATGCTCAGCATGTAAAACTGGGAAGAAGGAAAGGAGGGACATTTGGAATGTTGGCATTTGTCCTCCTAAGTAACCATTATGTATGATGGAGCCCTGCTGTCCTGGAAATGGCTGAAAACCTTCCTGACCATGGGAAGCAGGGAAGGAATTCCCTGGTTTGCTTTGCTTGTGCATGGCTTCTGCTTTACCTGTTAAACTGTCTTTATCTCAACCCCTGAATTTTGTCACTTTTACTCTTCTGACTCTCTCCCCCACCCTATGCTGGGGAAATGAGTGACTGTGTGGGGCTTAGCTGCCAGCTGGAGTTAAACCACAACACAGAAAAAGGATGTGCCAGAGCAATCTCACCCATGGTGTGCAATTGAACCCTCTAGCCCAAAGCCCTTTGAAAATATTATGAGGCTGGAGTCTGAAGCCAGGCTTTGTCATGCAACACAGACTGATCATTGCTCCACGCCTTGACCTTAAATTCTGGAACGTGTCGAAGAACAAAACACAGGTGCAGGAAAGCGTCAGCTATGACTCTTAGCAAATCAAGTGGACTGGCTGATTACCTGTTGATGAGCAATTTAATTTGAGCTCAATTATACGCTCTGGAAGTCTGGCTCTCAGGGAGGTAATTACCCGAATTTCCTCCCTCTGATGGGTCCCGGCACGCTGGGTGTACGTGACATGGGTACAAGCTCTGGTGTCCATGAGCATCCCACTGCAGCTGGCAGAAATCAGGCAGGCCAGCATAGCAGGCTGCTGCTATGGAAGTCCTGAATGCTATGCAGGGAGGAGCAGCTCTGGCTACAGAGTGCAAGGAGGAGCCACACTGCTCATCATCTTATGACATGGCACTTTTGAAACACCATTAATAGGGACTATCTGAAGAATGCTTTTAATTCAGGAAAACCTGAATAGTGTTGAGCCATGGGCTAAATTTGATGCTGCTGCTTGATTTGAGGGGAAGCAAGAAGATGGCCAGGGAACCAGCACCCCCTGACATTAACACTAGCTGGCTGGGCCCCCGAGCTATTGCAATTATATTTACTTTTTATATTTGGGCCTCGTTGTGCAAGGCTTTCCCATGCTGCTGGCATGTACTCATTTCCTCTGACATTAATGGAAGGCTCACATGAGGAAGGACTTACTGAAGTGAGCAGAGGGTGGCTTCTGGGCTAACGTGAGAAAAACTAAAGTTTTCAGAAAGGCAAAGGGCTCCGTTGTCTTGGATGTTTTGGCTGCAGCTCACACTGCAGCCACCACCAGGGCTTTTTCAGGGCTCTGTTTTGGGAGGACATCATGCAAGAAAAGGGCACAGGAAGTACCATTTCTTTTAACTCTTAACACTTCAATACTTTCGTAAATGCTTACATTCTGGTCTTTGGTAAAATGTTTGAACAGTTATTTCTTTGATGTATAGTTATTTGTGCCCTGATTTTGCTCTTTCAAAGCAAAAAGAGAAGACATGTTATAAACACAACTGCAACCAGAGTAATACTAGAGTGACTGCTTAAAAATCAGTAATGCCAGGGCACAGCCGCACAGATGCTGTTTCTGAGGGTGAATGAGGCCTTATATTGCTTTTATCCAGGAACTAGAGGGGGAAGTCAAATTTATATAAAGATCATATCATAGGATGCTGTAAATTGCAAACAGTATTTGTTGGGAAATAGCTAGCAGAGCTTTGTGAACACCAAGACGGATCATCAATTAGGAAAGAATACCTATGTTCTCATGAGATCACATATGAGATCAGGATGCTGGAGAGGGACTCTCCATCAGGGACTGTAGTGATAGGACAAAGGGTAATGGCTTCAAACTGAAACAGGGGAAGTTCAGGTTAGATATAAGGAAGTTCTTTACTATAAAGGTGGTGAGGCACTGGAATGGGTTGCCCAGGGAAGTTGTGAATGCTCCATCCCTGGCAGCTTTCAAGGCCAGGTTGGACAGAGCCTTGGGTGACATGGTTTAGTGTGAGGTGTCCCTGCAGATGGCAGGGGGGTTGGAACTGGATGATCTTAAGGTCCTTTTCAACCCAAACCATTCTGTGATTCTGTGATTTTGGGGGTGGAGAGATGATGAACGGAAAACAGGGGTCACTTCCACCTTATGTCAACAGCAGCAGTGTAAGGTTGCAGCTGAGCAGAAACTTTCTTCAGCTTCTGTCCATACCCATTCTGGAGCAGGTCTGTTCCCTGAGCATTATCCTCATCTGTCAGCACACACATAGCTACTTGCAGAATCATTTGAAACCACCACCTGACAGCCAAGATTTTCCAGCCCAGCTCCTCAGAAAAGCAGGTCTAGCTGTGCAGTTTCCTTTTTTCCTTTACTTAATGCAAAAAGAAAGGGAAAAATATGATTACCAGTCAGGTTCACATGTCCTGGATTTCTATGGCAACCATATACAGTTCAGCAAAGACACTGGTACATCCAGACACCCTGTTAACAGCATCCACCTTGAACCAGCAGCGTGCAAACAATGCTGCAAATCTGCCCAGACACCCCAAGAGCAAGGCATGGGAGTAGAGGGTCAGCCCGGAACCCCCACTCAGGGCATTTTGATGCCTTTACTAGAGAGCAGCCAGGCATGATCCACTGTGGGCAGCCCACAGCACACACAGCAAGACAGCCACTTCCCCCCTTAGGTGAACAAGCATATGTTGTCAGAAGGCTTTCAAGTGACTTAGGAAGCAGTCAGGGAGCATGCAGCAGCTTTGTGGTGATGTGGGGGATCCAGTGAGGAAGGGAAGGTGCTGATGCTTTCATGTAACCAAGCGGTATCAAAATATGCCCAACGTCCTTTGACTTCCTCTCCTCAGTTTTGGTCCAAGCTGTGATGGAAGAGGAGCGTGCATGGGACATAAGCTGTCCCCAGGAAGCCACATGGGTGGGCATGGGCTTATTGTAGACTGAGAAAGAAGCAAAGGACATGTTTGGAAACTGGCTGGTCAGGATATCCATCAACTGCTTGTAAAGGCAGGAGGGGAAGGAAAGGCACATGAGCTTCACCACCTCCCAGGCTGGCCTCTCTGGTGCTCTGGTGGGCAGCAGCTGGACTTTGGGGCAAAAGCATACAGGTCTAACATTGACCATCCTGATGGCTTGACTAGTTTTTTTCCCACTTCAGCCTTGTGAAATCCTTGGCTTTAATGAAACTAAACTTGTTTAATACCTCCAATGAGTATTTGTCCATACTTTTCACTAAGGCTGAATAGATTTACCAGATTATGTCCCTTTCTTTCTTTCTCATTTCTTAACTCATTCTCTTATTCTAAGACTTATTTCTCTTTCTAAGCAAATACAGTTTTTAGGCTTCTTGAGAAGTCAGATATTTAAGGAACACTGACAGTGATGTCGTTTTCCCTCCAAACTCTGTGACTAGCACAACATCGCTTGTTTAGCACTCTGCTCAGTAGAGGGTGAGGGCTGGCCACCCATGGGGCCACATCAGCAAGAGCATACCCAGCACGTTAAGAGAAATGATAGTTCCCCTCTACTTGGTACCCATAAGGCTGCATCTGGGGTGATGTGTCCAGTTTTTGGCCCCCCAGTATGAGAGAGTCATAGACATTGGAGGGGTAGGGGAAAAAGGACGGTCTTCTAGTGCTGTCTCTGGGGTCACCTAGTGCTGTTGTCCATTGCCTAAACGGGATTACAGGGAGGACAGAGGCCAGCTCTTCCCAGAGAAGCACACAGAGATGTGACAAAGGCAGTGGTCACAAACTGCAACAAGGGACATTCTGGTTTGATACCAGGAAAGTATTTCATCACAAAGGTGGTCAAACACTGGCACAGGCTGCCCAGAGAGGGGGTGGGATCTCCATCCCTGGAGAAGCTCAGAACTGAAGGCCTGAGGACCTGGTCCAGCTTGGGAGCTACCCCTGCCTTGGGCTCCTTCCCACTGTAATTATTCTGTGACTCTGCAATTCTATTTTTCACATTAAAAAAGTATTAAAAAAAAGTAAGAGGAAGAGTAAATGTGCTGTTTCTGTTTGAAATCAGATGGCAATAAACAACAAAATAAAGCAGCAGTCTTGAGCACAGCTCTGAAATTATTCAGTCTGATGCGTCTGCCTCTGGTTGTGCCCCAGAATAACACAAACTGCAAAATACAGCTAAACGCTGCTTATTCTAAACCTAACACAAGATTTTCCTCTTGTTTTCTCCACTTAGGAGCTTTCACATTCACACAGGACACTTCTGCCCCCTGAGTGCACACATATCAAATATGGGCTTGCTTTGCCATGTGAAAGCAGAGAGCTGGAGTTACCTGGTTTAAGACTGGTAATGCTCTCTCTTTATGGCAGCCCAGAGATCACCTTAGATAGCAGCAGAAGCCATGGACACTCAGATACGCTCTTCTTGGCTCCTACAATTCCTATGAAAGCCTGAACAGCTCTCATGGTGGTTCCCCCTGGCTGGTATCCACTGCCAGGAGCTTCCCTCTGTTTCTCCAAAGCAGTGCTCATCCCCTGCAAACTCCCATGTGATTTTGGGCACCAAACCTCCTGAATGGTAGCAGAGAAAGCTAAGAAGGAGCCTGGAAGTCTCTTCTGTGTGACCAGAGAGCCAAAACAGGATTTACAGACCAGAGTGTAACAGGGAATAACTCACTGCCAGGATGAATCTCCCGTGGATTGCCTGAAATTAATCCTTTAGGTATGGTATTTCTCTGTCACAGGAAGAGAGTCACTCTCTTGCATGTGACCATCAATGGTGATGAGAGATTAGGAAGGAAGAGCGTTATCACAGTGACAAGCCCTATTCATATGACATCCTGCAGCGCAGATAAGGCAAAATAGCATTGTGAATGATCATGCATTTGGAGGGGTAGTTTTCAGGGCAGTTAGGGAGGCATCTCTGCAACACCTTTGCTCTGTTTCTGTGCTTCAACAGTGGTGCCAGCTCTCACAGCCAGTCACAGCGCATCCCCGTGGAGCTCAGGTCAAGGCTTGTACAGGGCATTAGAAGGAACATTGCAGTGGTCCACGTGTCGGCTGTTCCATGCTGGGCAGGGCACTCTGCAAGGGACACTGGAGCACCAGGGACCTACCAAGGGGGTGCCTGCCTGAGGAATGGGTCAGACAACAGTGTGTGTCGAGACAGCCCAGACAGAGCAGGCACCCCATGAGCAACAGGGGAGCAAAGGGTTTCTGCTCCTCACCCAACAGCCCTGGTTGGTGGGAGGCATGCGGAGCACTGCTGCCTTCAGCTCCAAGACCCTAGAACACCCTTCATGCCAGCGCCTTGTTGCAAAAGGCTCACCTCAGAAGTGACCCCTGGTCCTGGGCTCTTCAGAATGGTGGGGCTTTGCCTCCAGCCTCTGTGCTGAGAGGGATGTGCTGTGAAAAGGAGGCTGTTCACGCATGCTCGTTTTCTTTCTTTGACACTGTTTCAAGAGCAAAGCCAGGACCAAGGGAACACAACCCACACCTCTGCAAACTGATGTGCGGAGGAGAAACCCGAGAGGGATCCATGAATTGCATGGGTTGTGTAAATAGACAGAAGGACTCAACCCCAGGAGGTTTCTATGGGTGGCTGGCAGCCCCTGTGACAAGATGACCATCTCTGGTGGTCCTGCTCCCACCATGTGCAGCCTGGGCTGCTGGCACAGTCCCTGGGGCAGGGGCAGGGGCAGGAGAGATGGTTTCACAAGGCACAGGATGTCCAGGCTCAGCCTGCGATCATCAGGCCTTCACCCAAATCCTCTGGGATGCCATGTCCTTCATAATCAAAGCAAAGCCTCAGCTCTGGGTCCCACCAGTGTGTTACAGGGGGGCTATTGAGTGCAGATGGCCAGCTTCTCTCCAGAATCCTATTGCACAGAAAAGCCACTCAGCCCATCTGCTTGGGATGTCTGAGCATTGTCTTAGGAGACTTTATTGATCACTATGCAGGTAATGAGAAGTAAATCTGCCCACCTTTCCCTTACTCTATGCCTGCCTTGCACACAGTATGCTTGGGGAGACAACGTTCTATTTCCTTCTTTTACCTGCTGAGCATTCATGGCACACAGAAAAGCAGCAGTAAGAAGCACATATAGCAAACCTGCCATCTACCTTTTTAACTGCAGAGCTGTCTTTTAAGCGGGGTGTTACAAGTCTTACTCACTGCCTCATTTCAAAAGGTGAAGAGAGTGGAAGAGCCCAAATGACTCACCTCGTCGACAAACAGGAAGCTGTGTTGCCACTCCTCCCTCCCTCCTCATCTCCAGGCTGCCAGCTCTGGGTCCCTTTGGGCATGATGCTAAGGCTCCCTCTGTCAGGGCCATCTGAGCTCAGCTAAATACCAACCTGTAAGGAAAAATCCTAAATGCCACCCTGGAAGGGTGTGTTTGTGTGCTTGCAGGCACATGTGGTACAGTGGCTGGGGACTTGCTTCTGCAGCAGAACAGATGACGACCTGGGTATCCAGCTCCAGTCCAGAGATCAGCTCTGCTTTCACAGAATCAACCTTTTACCACTCAGCAAAAGACAGAGATTGGGAAGAAGGCAAATCCCTATTTGCAGGGCCACATCTGCCCCAAAGTGATGCTGGGCCGTGGGTTTGCCTGGGCTCACACCGGAGCCAGCTGCAGGAACAATTCAGATGTACAGAGTCCATCATTGTGCTTTGTGCTAAGAGAGGTTTAAGCTGAAATCTTCATTCACCAGCTCTCATATACAGATCAAAGGGCAGGATACCATGCAGGGAGTTTTGAATCAAAGATGCTTTAAAAGGGAGAGAGGCATCAATTTCTGCCCCTTTCCCTCCCTGCTTTGAGATGAAGGATCACGCCGGGCTCCCTGGGAGCCGGGCTGGGAAGGCAGCTTCCCCCAGAGGGAGTTTTTACCACATGACATGTGTCTGCGGGCATGGGAGGAACAAGTGATAGCATCAGCTGAGATAAGAGGAGAGAAGCCGTTATCCTGGAAGCCCGGAGGTCAGGAGAGGAGGCGGCTGAGCAAATCCCAGCTCTCAAGGGCACAAAGCACCACAGCCGGCATGACCCGAAATATACATGTGCATGCTTCTCCCAGCACTGAATTGCTTTCCAACTTTCCCAGTGCTGGGAATCCTTGGATATCCGTGTCCTAGAGGGTAGGTTTAGATTAGACATTAGGAAAAAATTCTTTACTAAGAGGGTGATGAGGCAGAGGAGCAGCTGCCCAGAGAAGCTGTGGAGAAGCTGTGGCTGCCCCCTCCCTGGCAGTGTTCAAGGCCAGGCTGGATGGAGCTTTGAGCAACCTGGTCTAGTGGAAGGTGTCCGTGCCCATGGCAGGGGGTTGGATGATCTGTAAGGTCCCTTCCAACCCAAGCCAGTCTATGATTCTATGGTCCTTCCTGGAGCAGTGCTGGACTGGCTCCAGTCCTCCATGTCAGTGGGGCTGTGCCAGGGCTGCTTCACATGCATCCACAGGTCGAAAACATGCTACAAATCCCTAATGGAGATGACCATGGCCAGGATGCCTCAGCATGCAGAATGGTCTCTTCTAATAACTAAATAAGCAGAGCCTCCTGCAGGAAGAGTCACTTTATCTCTGCCTTGTCCCAAACTGGCAGGAGTAAATATGACCCAAGGCAGCCAGGTTTTAGCAGGCTGTGAAGGCTCTGAGCTTGGCTGAGCAGCCTGGGAGCTGCTGCTGCACAGCTGAGAGGGTTGCAGAAGGGAAGGTAAATTTAGGTCCACTGTCGGAGACTCTATGTCGTCGCGATGCAGAGGGAACACAGCACAACCAGTATGATTGGTAGAAGTGATCCGTTTATTCTGCTTAAGCCTGGGGTATATATAGAGCTAGGCTGCTATTCACACATATTCTTGGGAAACTTCTGTGGTTTTATTATTTACAGGCACATCCCTTTTTCTAACCTCCTTATTCCTCCCTTCAAGATACTCGTTACCTACAAGGTCAGTTTACCCCCTGCACAGCTGGGTTTTTTTACGGAGCTGGGTTTCTCACTGACTTTTACAAAACTGGTCCCTGGCCAAGTTCAGCCATGGGAGCTTAACCCTTGCCTGCCAACCACGCTTCCACAATTCCCCCTTTTTCTTTTTCAAGCATATTTGTTACAATTTTCATAAGGCTTTGCTGAATACATTGAATAATACAAGGCAAACAAATCAAGGTAAGCAAAAGCAAGACACATACAGGCAAAAAATGGCTTAAAATACTGCTTAGCCAGGATCCTAGTCTCTATGATCTTAACCAAGAGGTGAGGTCCCAGGAGTCACCTTCTTTTAATGTGTGCAAGTTGTCTTTGAGTTGTTGCAGCTCCTTGTGAATAGAGCTACTATGGTCTGAGAGGTTCATGCAGCACATGCCCTCAAAATCTTCACATCTATGCCCTTGGGCTAATAGCAAAAAATCAATAGCTGCTCTGTTTTGTAAAACCGCATGATTCACACTGGTTACATCTTCCGTTAATTTGCTTAAGATATCCAAGGTAAGGTTTAATTCAGCTCGTGTCCAGCATGCCAGTCGCTTTAGATTATACCATGCCTGGGCTGCTGACGTTTGCGGGAAGATTAATGATTGAAAGAGAATTCTAGTATCAGACCAAAAGGTAGGCTCACCTATCTCATCACACTTTAATTCATGCACACTCCATCTGGAGCGGGCAGCATTCCCATGGGCCCATTGCATCAAAAGAGAAATATTGGGGTGAAATAGCGATAGTTTACCAAGATAACATGGACCTCCGTGAGGACTGGCAGGGACACCATTCCAGGCAAGACCACCACAAATTAAAAAGATACCTGGAGGGAGTCGTCTGGGGGGTGCACCGGTGGAGTTACACTGGGAAAATATGGACTGTACAAGGGTTGCCAAATAGCTAATGTCTGAGTCTACTGTGGCCCACTTCTTCTGATCATTATTTAGGAGCCCTACTGTGGGTGGCTCAAACTGTACCCAACCACCTCTGGTGACATTTGTTGCATTTACACTTCCCAAAAGATCCAGTTCCTCTGGGGGGGAGGCGAGAGTGCCATTAAGGGCTTTAATGATGGCACATTGCCAGTTTCCATCACGTCTTGCAGCCGTACAATTAGTGCAAGTCATTGATGCATCAGCTGTGGTAAAGTTTAAAACAGTGGCATTAGTAACAAACCCCAGGAACTCTCGCGGGCTCCACACAGGAACTCCTATGAGACAGGTACGAAAGGGGTCACTTGGAGAAGCCAGACTTAGACAGAAAGCCTGCTGTCCTGTGATATTTGCTATGGTAACCCAGACATTATTCTGTGGCCTGGCTAAATCGGGCAGGAGAGCAAGTGCTTCGCTAACAAGAAACGTTATCGTCAGTGGAACTAGGACTCTTTTCATTATTGTTTTCTATACTAACAGCGTGGGTTTTTTTGGTATCTTAGTCTATTTTCTAAAGCTTCAATCTCCACAAGCATTCATAGTAAGCTAAACTTCTAATAAGCACAATTCAGGCTACCTCTACTTTCAAATAAGCAATTAACCGAAGGTCAGTAGATCAAGGATCTTGTGAAAAATGTCTTAAAACCACAGTGGGATTTCCATTGCGATAAAACTACTCACAACAATGTAAATACAGTGGTTCTTGCTTTAGCTAATTCTGCGGTAACCGGCAGGCCTTACGACGCAGAGGCCAACAAGGTCGAGAGGGCTTACAATGTAGCTCATTCGCTGGTTACAGAAACAAATACCGACAGCCTTGAGCTGAGCATATAAGGGTAATGTTATTTGAACACAAAACTGTGTTTGAAATAGTCAGTCTGTTTAACTTATCAATTATTGGGTTCAAGGCATGACTCCGTCGATTCTTCTCCTGCTCGCTGGTTTCAGGGCCCATCTGAAGAGGGGAGATTCACCGGACGAATCCATTTAGATGGAATCCATAAGGGGCCTGTTGGCAACAAAACACAAGCATAACCTCGGCCTAAATATAGCAAGTCTACAGGGTTACACCCTAAGCCTGATTTAGGATCTCGATACCGAACTTCTGGTGTCTGGTGAACACTTCTGTCTCTGTTGGGGAAAAATGGATACAAGCCGCTGGCCATTCAGAATCTCCAGATATACACAGATGATTTAGAACAAACAAGGTTTTAGAAAGTCGTTCATAAGTATCCGTGACTTCGTAATATTTTTGTGAGTATCTTTTAACTGTAGCATGGGCTCTCTCAATAATGGCTTGGCCAGTGGGGGAATGAGGGATACCGGTGATATGACGTATTCCCCACAGCTGGAAAAACTTCCTGACCCGCTCACTTGTATACGCTGGACCATTGTCAGTTTTTATTATAGCTGGTACCCCCATAACGGCAAAGCAAGTAGTGAGGTGCCAAACAACATCCCAAGGTTTTTTCTCCCGCTTGGGCAGTTACCCAAATAAACTTACTATATGTGTCAATTGTCACATGTAAATACTTTAAACGACCTAAACTATTTTCATGGGTGACATCCATTTGCCACATTTCATTACTCTTAAGACCTCTAGGATTTACTCCAATACCTAAGCCTGAGCCATGATTAGAGCATGTGGGACAGGCTCTAACGATGGCTCGTGCCTCGGAATGTGAAATTTGAAATTGTTTCCTGAGACCTCTGGCATTTTGATGGAAGGTGGCATGAGCTTCTTGTGCCAAGGTATACTGATTTTGTGGCACTTGAGTTGACCAGAAGGCCTGGTCGTCGACCAACTGGTCGGCTACGCCATTCCCTTCTCCTAAGCCACGATCCCATTTATGACTTCTAATATGCAGAATGGAATACTCAACAGTTTTCAACTTCACTGCTCTTCTCATAAACATTAAGAGTTTGAACAGTCATTTATTCTGGACCTCTTTTAAACGTGCAGTTTCAATGTGCAATGCTATTCCTACAGCATAAAGGGAATCTGATATAATGTTTAAGCGATAAGTGGACCAGTGAGCTAAAGACCAAGCTATGGCCCACAATTCTAATGTTTGCAATGAGTCAGATTCGCTACCGGGGAGAATTGTATGTTGCTGCTGACCGACTTGCTGCCAAGTAACAGCAGCTTTGCGTGATTTTTTCCCTGCATCAGTAAACACAGTTAAAGCATCTTTCAGAGGTCTTGACGATGCAAGTGGCTTGGCTATCCAATTCTGAGAGCCTATCCACTTTAAAAGAGGCATGTTTAGAGATCTTGTGGATATGGCAATACCTTCAGACAGCAAGGCCGCAGGTAACGATGTTGAGTTTTCCATAAACCATTGCAAGACATCATTTTTTAAAGGTAAATAAATGGTGCTGGGTTCCCTTCCTGTCACAGAAATGATCCTATGGCGACCTTTAATAATAAGTTCTGCCAAATTCTCAATTTCTGTTTGCAACGTTGTCTTAGGTACTAGGGCGGTAAACAGCCATTCCAACACCCGGATCTCCCCCTGTTTCTTTTGTTGTGCGATAGCAGCAAGGAGCTGTGTAGTACCGCAGAGAATGACGAGATCCACAGGGAGCTGTGGGTCACGGCGATTCACCTTTGCGGTAACAATACGATCTCCGAGTTCTTGCAGTTTTGATTGCTGCAGAGGTGTAATGGTTATTGGTTTAGCGGGATCAGTACCCTTTAACAACGGCCGAAAAATTTCAAGATCATCATTAGAAATTCCTGTGACAGGGCAAAGCCATTGCAAATCGCCCATTAGGGTTTGCACATCATGTAGGGTATCACAGTATCACAGTATGTTAGAGATTGGAAGGGACCTCAAAAGATCATCTAGTCCAATCCCCCTGCTGGAGCAGGAACACCTAGATAGTAGGGTATGCAGCTGTGGATGCAATTCAAGTTTCAATGGTGATACCATTGATTCAGTAATAGACCATCCCAGATACTTCCAGGGAGCAGTTAACTGAATTTTGTCTGATGCTATTGTTAGGCCAAATTGTTGCAAGTGAGTCTGAATGTATTTATACTGGGAGTTAGTAAAAGGTAACTCTTGGCAAAATAAAATATCGTCCATATAATGATAAACAATAGTAGCTGGCCATTTGCGGCACAAAGGTTGCAAAGCTACATCAACATATAACTGACACAAGGTAGGGGCATTTTTCATCCCTTGTGGAAGTACCACCCATTCATAGCGTGACACGGGCGCCTGACGATTAATAGCTGGAAGAGTAAAGGCAAAGCGTTGACAGTCATTAGGATGTAAAGCAATATTAAAGAAACAGTCCTTCAAATCAATTATCAACAGAAACCAATTTTCAGGCAACATAGAAGGAGAAGGGAGGCCTGGCTGCAGGGCACCCATAACTTGCATCTGGTTGTTAACTGCACGTAGGTCACGTAACAAACGATATTTTCCTGATTTCTTTTTGATGACAAAAATAGGAGTATTCCAAGGACTGGTGGAGGGGCGAAGGTGACACTGTTGAAGCTGATCAGCAACTAAAGCATGTGCTTGTTGAAGGCTTTCCTCTTTAAGCGGCCACTGCTCAATCCAAACAGGGTCGTCACTTAGCCAAGTCAGAGGGATTAGGAAAGCCCATGCAGAGGCCGCTATCAGAAACTTTGTTCGGTGGTCAATCGTGCTCCAAGCTGAGCAAGTACATCACGACCAAGTAGCATTGACACACCGATTGGCAAAGGCATGACTGTTAACATTACCGTAACGACACTGCCGTCTATCGTTAACTGAATGGGAGGGCTTTTATAAACAAGTTGGGATCCACCGACACCCTCTACTTTAGCGGCACTGGATTCCAAAGGCCATTCCTTAGGCCAACACCTGATGGCAATTATAGTAATGTCCGCTCCAGAATCGACAATGGCTTGCACTTTAACAGTTTTGTCCTTATATGTAAGCTTAACAGAAATCTCTGGACATGAATCCAAGGTAACGGAGAACAGTGCAAGCTGTCCAGTCGAACCAAAACCTGTTTGCCCTCGAACCTTAGTCACTGGTCCAGCTACGGCTTGAGTCATAGGTACAAGCTGGGCAATTCGACTACCTTGAGGAGCTAACAGAGGAGGAAAGTCCGTCTTCACCATAACTTTGATTTTGCCCGTATAATCAGCATCAATAACACCGGGAATAATTAAAAGCTCTTTTAAAGCAGCGGAGGAGCGCCCCAGCAAAAGTGCCCCTACTGCCTGACCGTTTATCTTCAACGGGCCGTATACGCCAGTAGGTAACAACTGGACACTTTTGTCAATTAATGTAGTGTCTATTGTGGTTGCCAGGTCCACTCCGAGGCTGCCACTGGTTGCTGGTTTTAAAATGGTGGACTGGCTTGTAGTACTTGCGGCTGAGGCACAGCTGGGGCTTGCCGAACGGGACCTGCCCTTGGGGTCTTCGCGCAGCGGGTCTTGGCGCTCGTCGGGGAGTTTCCCGACTTTGCCTTTCGGTGAAGACAGGTAGCGGGGCAATGGTCGTTTAGTTGGCAATTCGGACACCAAACTGTTCCGGAGCATTCCCTTCGCGTGTGTCCGCTCTGACCACAGCGAAAGCAGCGTGGACCTTTCCCTCTTTTTTGACCTGGTTTCTGCAGTGGTGTCAAAGCTGCCAATACCTTATCACCTAAAGTATGAACTGCCTCCACTAGCAATGCCTGGTGTCCTACTGGTACGCGAGACATCCGCTCTAGCATTTGGGCCACAGATGCGTCTGCTGGAAGCTGTACCAAAATCTGTCTTGTGGCAGCATTACAATTTTGCAGAGCACATTGTCTTAGGAGTGCGCCCCTCGTATACTCGGGTAAATTATGAGCCTTTGAAATTGCATTTGCAATACGGTCTAAGAATAAATCAAATGGCTCATTTTTGCCTTGTGTGATTTTCATATAAGCTGGATCTATATTCGTTTCCTTAATTTGCAATAATGCTTTCATAGCTGTTTGCATTGATTCCTTCAGTAAATTTGGTCCCATGCCAGCCTGCGCCTCCTTACTAGCCCACGCACCTATCCCCATAAGGTGTTCTATAGTCACCCCTACCAAAGGGTCTCTAGGATCTCTTTGTACGCTACATACCTCCTGACATTGTTCCTGCCAGTACATCTGCCACAACAATATCTGCGAGGGAGTCAATATTAATTTAATAATGCTCTTAATGTCTTCAATGAGCAACAAACCTGAGCCCCAGATATAGTTTAACATTTGTTTCGCGGGCTCGGACTGTAAGCCAGATTCCGCCACGGTTTGCCGAAGTTGATTCAGAATTTTCCAATTTAAGGGCGTTATAGTTACATCAATATTGCCTTGTGCATCAGGTGTATATATTACAGGAATGGCACTCGATTTGTGGAGATCTCTAGCTCCTTCATAATCCTCATTTTGAGTAGCTTCTCTATAAATGGCCTTCCAATTTACTGTCTCACGTTGTGAGGTCTTATTTTGCCCACAATCACTGCATCGGGCCGTGGCATCTTTTAAGGTTTGCTCATCTGAGGGATCCGAGCCAGAAGGTCCGGAATCCAGAGGAGCAGAAGGCTTCATCAGTACAGAATCAGCCAAACAGGGGACTTGGGGTAACTGAAAAGTAGCCACAGAAGGCGGCATCGGGATTTCCCCACTTCCAAGTGCTATC
Source organism: Neopsephotus bourkii (assembly GCF_033783945.1). Classification (NCBI taxonomy): domain Eukaryota; kingdom Metazoa; phylum Chordata; class Aves; order Psittaciformes; family Psittacidae; genus Neopsephotus; species Neopsephotus bourkii. The sequence continues at coordinate 10,623,888 of NW_026902113.1, forward strand.
GCTCCAGGAGGAGGTGATGGCTCGGGTACAGATACATTATTTAAGTTCTCTTTCGCGACAGCAGCGATACGCTGTTCCACAGCATATTTCTGCACGCATCGCATAACACATCTCCAATTCTTTGCCAATTTGCGTGCCTGCTTATTATCATCTATGACCTGTTCCCAAAGTATATCACCAAACCTTCTCCACTCAGTTAATTCAAACTCCTTATCTGAATCCTGAAAGCACCCTACACCCTTACCGTAATCAAGGAGGGCAGTAAGTTCTTTCCCAAAGTCTATTTCTTTCCTAGACCTCGCTTCTCTAAGAAGCATTTAAATAAATCATAGGCTGTCTTTCCATATCCATTTTTATATTTTTCACAAATTACACAGCTTCTTATATTCTTACACAGCTTACTATTCTTTGCAAGTCACATAGCTTTACACAGCTTTACACAGTTTTACAGAGCTCTTTATATTCTTGCAGCGCTTCTTATATTTACACTTGCAGCGCTTTTTTATATTTACACAGTTTTACAGAGCTCTTTATATTTTTACAGTGCTTTTTATATTTTTCATGAATTACACAGCTATATTTTTATATTCTTCACGAGTTACACAGCTTTGGCACCAATGCCGCTTACCCCGCAGACAGCCAAATTAGCGGGCTGCGAAGGCAGAGGCTCCTCTACCGGTGAACCGGCTCCTCTCCTCCAGGTCCTCGAGGCGACTCGGTACTCTTGTCCAGCAAGATCGGTGCCTTTGACCCTCCGGATGCTGCTTTTCCGGTGCTTCCCCGCTCCGCTCGCGTCGACCCCAGCCTCTACGGGTACCTGGGTTTCTTTGTCTCGCCTTGGTCTAAGTCCCTTGTTCGGGCACCAATTTGTCGGAGACTCTATGTCGTCGCGATGCAGAGGGAACACAGCACAACCAGTATGATTGATAGAAGTGATGTGTTTATTCTGCTTAAGCCTGGGGTATATATAGAGCTAGGCTGCTATTCACACATATTCTTGGGAAACTTCTGTGGTTTTATTATTTACAGGCACATCCCTTTTTCTAACCTCCTTATTCCTCCCTTCAAGATACTCGTTACCTACAAGGTCAGTTTATCCCCCTGCACAGCTGGGGTTTTTTACCAAGCTGGGTTTCTCACTGACTTTTACAAAACTGGTCCCTGGACAGGTTCAGCCATGGGAGCTTAACCCTTGCCTGCCAACCACACTTCCACAGTCCGTGCCAAGTACTTCCATCTGAAAGATTTATTACTCTGCCTGGCAGCTGTGCCCACAGAGAGAAATGAGACACTACTGCCCACTTTAAGCATCAACTGCACCCAGCTCAGCCTTTCTGGGGTGTTCTGAATTTGCCTGAGGAATCTGTCAGAGCTGAAAGAAAGATTTTGCTGTCAAATGCACCTGCTGAGGAAATCGTTTCCCACCTGATTTGGCTGCACACTTCTGGATACAAAACCAAGTGGGATGAGCTCTCTGCCCATGCCTTCAGTAGCCATTGCTGCTGGATCCCCTCAGCCTGGTGCCCTTCTCTGGCAGATGCACCCCAGCACCTCACTTTGTGCTTCCAGCCTGCTTTCCTGAAGGCATGCACATGCACAGGCATCTCTTGCTGCTTCTCCTCTCTGGTGCATTTTTTACCTTACTGACCAATTTCAGCCAAAAGTGGCAGCAGGGCAGAGGACACCCAGTTAACCAGGTTTGTACAGATTCAGTACAAACAGGCCACCGGGTTAGGTGGGATGCCCTCTGTGCTGGGGAAATCTGTACAGAAAGCTACTGTCAGTGAGACATCAGGAAACCCAGCTGACCGGGATCCCTACCACAGGCAGGAGGCTGTGTGATGACCCAGACACTCATGGAAAAGGCCTGGTTTTCACTGATAGATGTGCTGAGAACTGCAAATCCCCGTGCACGCCGTGCTCCCAGCCTGTTTCAAAGCCAGGAATTAAGCCAGATTTGCAGGCAAAGCCACGAGGACCCTGGGGAGCTGTCAGCCCAACCGATGATTTAATAAATCAGTAACACACAAGAAGGGCCAGGGCTGGTGGGGGCATTCTGGCCACTCACATGGCAGCACAGCATCCCCCTGGCTCCGTGCTAACCATGGACCACCATAGCCCACACGCAGCCATATGCCTGAACCGGAGTGACAGACGGAGCATCTGCCACCGCACTGGCCGGCCTGTCGAGGGCTGAGGGGCACGGATCCAACGGGAACAACTCTATTTCCTGGTCTGGAGAGGCTCTTCTCCATTTGGAAGAGGACTATCAGCCTTTTCTGACCTCCGTCCAAGGGACAGATGTTTTTGCTCTATCGCTCATTCACTGCTAAGGCTTCAGGCAATAACTACCGCTATTTCTCCTCGGGTTTGGACTGAGTTCCACGGCAGCGGTCCCTGGCTGAGTTAGCCAGTTTAATTAGTTATTAAAATGGAAGCACTCTTTTTTTTCATCACATCTCCTACCACTCTGGAACAGGTCCACTAATGGTAGACACAACTCAGACAAGCATCTATTACTCTGCCTTGAACAGACTAAATAGTTCTGGCAAGCCAACCTTTCTCCTTTGGCTTTGCCAGGCATCTGACTCCTGCTCACGTTTGCTTTCAGGAGGGTACAGCTGCCAAAGGCTGAGCAGCTGGGCCAGGCACGCTCCTCCGTCACCCTGATGGCAGCGTACCCACCCAGCATTACAAGCAGATATAGGGCTGCTTCATCTCTTTGGGGTGATGGTTAGCTCTGAAAGCCTGATTAAGTGCCAGAGGTGTCTTGTGGCAGGATTTCCTGTTTACATTGCCCTGTGCCTTGTTATTAGCATCACACCTCTCCTAAACATGCATCCTCACACTGTAGCTCTGCGGGAATGGTGTGGTTTGGGCAAGTGAGTCAGGGAAGTGCTGGGGGCAATGGCTCCTGGGTGGGTGGGAAAAGAGGATGAGCCGTGTGGAAGCAACCACACCATGCTGTATGGGGACAGCCTCCAGCGTGCCTCCTCTCCTCCCCAGTAAACCCACCACTTGCTTTCCAGAAAGTCCCAGTTGGAGGTGAAAGCCCAGAATGCATTAACGCAGGGCTTGGCACAGGGAGCCAAGCATCAGTCAGGCAGGACAGGGGAGAGCAGCTGAGCTCTGAGCTCCAGCTCTGCTGCCAGCTTTATCAGCTTGCTTTCTCAGAACTGTGACTCTGGTTACCTCATTAGAGTGATGCCAGGGGCATGGACAGATACTGAAGGGTCCCAGGGTATTTTCCTCAGCTGTTTGTTGTCCTTTCATGTGTTTTACCCTTCCAGGATGCTGCTCTCCTCAAGATAAAGGTGCTGCAGGCTCTGCCTCATGTGCGCAGCCTCAGCAGGGCAAGGTGGCCTTGTCCCACTGCTCACTGCTCCACTATGTCCCGCACCAAACTAAACAGTGACTTAGGAGTTCAGCTTGGCACCAAGGAACCAGCTGTGGGTGCCTGACAGAAACAAACCAGCGTTTCAATGTGGGATGCAAGTGTAGCAGATGCTGCAGCGTGAAGGAAGCTAAACCAGAATAGTTTACAGGGTGAATAGTTTAGTTTCTTGGCCTTGGGGCAGGCTGGTAATCAGCCTGGCCTTTGCATTGGACTAATGGTGTGTCTGTACAAAGTGACCCACACGCCTGTGTCCCCCTCTCAGGATGTGTGGGGCAGTGCATTGCCCAGGGACCTCTCCTTTAGAGGAAGAGAGACGATTTGAGTTCTCAGCATCTATCTAACACTGCTCCCTTCCTTTGCAAGAGCTTTTTCCTGGGCCTGGGCTTTTCTTCTGGCAGGCAGAAAGTGGAAGGGCAAGGTTATGTGCCACCCTCAACTATCCAGCGTTCCAACCACTGGCACACGTGGTGGGTGGTAGCTGAAATGGGATATTAGGATTAGATTTTCCAAGGCCCTTGGAAAAAGCTTAAGCTTTGCTGCTAAAAAGAGGGTAGCTATCAAAAGAGAGTTTTTCTTATCAGATATGAGTGTTTGCTGGTATAAAGTAAAGAAGAAATGCCTTGGGGCTACAGCAAGCACTCACGCTATGTGAGTTCTATGTATCTGCATGTGTGGCCAAGGGGAGGGATGATCACAAGCTCTGCCTCTGCACACAACCTGCCACACCTCCCTGGAAGCCAAATTGGCTGCTTATCTGATCTACAGAAAGGCTGTGTCTCTGCTAAATGGCTTAACTAGTGCTTCTGTGTGAGGGGCAGACAGCAGGACACAGCAACCCCTCCACTGCACAACCATCATCCATTGGAAGGAGCATCATTTCCCCGCTGATGGAGCTGCGGACTGTATTAAAGGGCTCAGTGCCTTCAGAAACTGGAAGTTTGGGGCTGACCGTCATGCACAGCCCCGAAGACACAAAGGCAGCTTTGGAAAAGGGGGCATCTGGCCCCTTGCTCCTCAGGGTGCTCGTGGCCATGGTGCGGGTGGGTGTGCACATCTGTGGTGCTGGGATTACACCCCTGCCTGGCATGGAGCTGCTATTGCAGGCAGCAGGATGTGTGGGACCCCCTAATGAGTGCTGGGGTGATGGTGGAGAGGCAGGCAGGGAATCTGAGCAAGGCACTGTTACCTCCTAGATTTACTGCAGCGTGTGGCCATGTGCTTTCTCAGGTGCCTTGGCAGCATGCGGGCATGGGGTCTGAGCCCTGTGGGTGCACACCCTGGCACATGGCATGTGCCTGGTCGGGGCCAGTCGCAAAGCCGAGGCAGCAGGAGGACTCCTCATCCACCGCAAGCTTCCAGCTTGGGCAGCGCCTCCGCTGCTCCCCATTATCTGCAAGCCGGGTTGGTGCCCACCAGTCCAGCTTAGCCATGGCAGCGCTGCCAGAGGCTTCCCATGCTGGAGGTGGCTGCAGGCAGCTCCACAGGCAGAACGATGGATGGCTGCTGTGCTGCAGAGCCAGCTCCAAGCTGCTCCCCACCAGGCAGCCCTGGAGCCCTGAACAGCACCCATTTTGTTTGCATTGCACAGCACAGTGCAAGGCAGTCATACCCTGCAGAATAGGTAGAAATAAAAGGAGACAAAAAGGATTCCCTGTGTTTTACCTTTTATGCTTTGGTTGTGCTACCAAAAACAGGGTGTTTGAGGTGACAGTGGGTCACTGGGCAGCTCGGCGCTATATGGGGAGGCACAGGCAAAGCACCTCTCTCCCTGCTTCTAGGCCAGATGGAGCCCAAGGAGGATATGACACACCGAGCATGCACTGCAAAAGCCTTTCTTGCTCCCTTGGGAAGGACCTACATGGCTGTGGAGCAGGAAGAGAGCCATCACAGACCCGTGGCCATTCCATATAGGGCTCCAGGCTCTGGTCTCCCTGCTGTCTGCAAGCCCAGGGGTGCTCACAGCTCTCTGCTGAACCTGCAACCATACGTGATGCCCCTGGTCCCTGCACTGCACAGGCAGCCTCAGCTAATGCACAGTGCTGATCCGAGCTGTAAGGAATGCTGCTTAGCGGAGACAATGCTTGGGTGCCTGGAGCTGGGCACTGGCCTGGCCAACCTCACGTGGTGCGATGGCAGCATCAGGACCAGCAGTGGCAGCTGCTCTCTTTGCTTCAGGGTCTCTGTGCTGCTCTGCCTCTGGGCTTGCCACTGCACTACTTTTAATGGATTATGTCTGTCTCCTTAAACCCAGCTGGCAGGATGAAGCAGACCCCCATTGGTGTGCTTAACCACTGAGGAAGAGAAGCTGTGTCCACCGCAGATGGTAGATCACTGAGCCATCACACTCCAGGCATGGCAATGCACCTGTGGGGCCACCACAGCAGCAAAAGCTATTTGTAAGCTTTTAACTTCAAGAAAGAGAGTGTGCATGTGGAGGGTACCAAGTCCCCCTGTTACAGCCTTGCCATTCCTTTTGCTGCATGGCAAAGGGCTGCCATGGCAGGGAACCACTGCAGCCAGGAGGAGGGTTGAGCGGCTTCTGCTTTGTGGGGTGGGTTTGAGGGGTGCTTGGTGTGAGGATTGCTCACAGCTGTTCCCCAGTGAACATCAGCTGCTTCCCTTCTCAGCCACTGCTCAGGTCTGAGGCACAAAAATCCCTGCAAATTTCATTTCCCGTTTTGATCCTAATTTTATTTATACTGAAATGTTTAAGACATGCCTGCTCCTGGTGAACTGAACCAGGTACCCCACCATGCCTGTGAGCGTCTGGCCAGCCGGACCACTTCACACACTCACTGCACACTTGTGTGCCCAGCACAGGGTTGGCATTGATTTGGGGTCACCTCCCATCATTACCACCCTGGTGTCCCTCTGCCATGCAGCTTCATGGACAAGCCAAAGCGAAGATCACGGGAGATAAATGTATAAAACATGACATTTGCTGATGTGCCTGGCACTAGATATTCAGAGCACCCACAAGCTGCTTGTAACAACTGAATGCACCTTTTATACATCTTGGGATAGACGAGGTGGATTTCCACAGCTCCTGCTTTGTGTTAGGTGAGTTGGCATCCCTGAAACCACGGGGTTGTAGGTCACTGTCAGCCTAATGTGGGCAGTTACCATCATGGCTGGGCTCAGTTCAGTCCCAGTCCAGGCGATGCCTCAATGTCTGCAAATGAAGAATGGCTGCCAGTTTACTCATTCATCCAAAAGCTGAATTTATGGAGAGGTTCCACAGTCCGTGGCTGTTAACTTCAGGACAGAGCAGTGCAAGGTCAGGCAAAAGGGCATTGCAGGGATATCAGAGAGTTCCCTGTGTAAGCTGAGAATCAGTAACACTTGGGGAAGGGGAGGGATTTTCTCCAAGAAAAAGGGGTGCATTAGGTTCTAGGGGCAGTTCCAAGCAGCCTTTCACCCATGAGAGCAGAGCTGGGTCCATGTCTGATGTTGGCTGGACAACGTCATGATGGAATACCCTGAGTAGCAGGGGCTCCTTGGGTTTGATCCAAGGGTAGCCAGATAGCAACATCATTTTCTTCAAATTCTGCTTATCTATCCCCATTACAAAGTAACTTCATATTTGCCCTGTATATATTTAAACCTACACAGTGCCTGTCTCCACCTAGGCTCATACCAGGTTCCCATCCAGGCACCTACAGACAGGATGGCCTAAGGCTCTGGTAGACAAATTCTGCTGCCTTTCAGCAGTTAATCCGTTAGCTTTCAGAAAACTACATCCCAATGACCTGCCTGTGGCTTTCATACCACTGCAAGGAAGTGCAGAAGGACTCCTGTTACCAGCCTGGAAGATAAAATTAAACAGTGAATAATTCTCCTTCAAAATTGATGCTTTGCTGAGGTGTACCATGAAATCACCACCATGGGATCTGGAGATGGAGGGGATGCTATGGTGTTTCTCCTTGCTCTGGGAGCACTGGTGAAGCTCGGCATCATTGCTTGGATGGAGAGGGTCACCTGTGGTGTTCCCCACATCGAAGCCATGCTTTTGAAGAACATTTTGAAGGGTTGGCTCTCCCTCTGTGCAGGGTTTATTTGCTGGTTTTGCAGTCTGAGACCTGAGGGAAAGCTGGATTTAGATGGTGCTGTGCAAACAGAAAATAAAAAGTAATCAAAGGACTCAGAAAAACTGGTATCTCAGCATTTTAAACCGCTAGTTTCACCTTTCAGGACATGCTCCTACCAGCACAGTATACGACATAAAAAATAGCTGGTCTAAGGTACACAAATGCAATCTATATTACCAGTCTTGCTTAGCTGTACTTCAGCAGGTTCCAAGTAAAGTTGCTTGTGCAGATTTCACTTAAGCTGTGCATTAAGAAAACTAATTACATGGTCACATACTGGAGATCAGCACGGTCTTGAGGAGCGCTAGGCATGCACATCTGCTCCAAAACACACTGAAAACATCCTGCCCTAAACACCCCAGATGAGACAGGTACAATGACCCCAGCCCCCCCACCGCAACACTGACAGGGGAGGCTTGCCCGTGCCTGCAAGGGGGCAGAGGACACAGCATTGGCAGTGGCTGCAGCTTGCTGTCACGATGACAGCATTGCAGAAGCACCTGTGAGGAAATTAACCATTATAAAACCTGTGCAGGGGTTACCTGGGTGCACACGACCAAGCCAGGCACTGGAGGTGGATGGTAAAGGCAGAAAGGGGTAAGCAAAGGAGGTGACAGACTGGAGGCTGGGACCTGATGTGACCATCACCACCAGCCATGCTCGGCAGCACCGCTCTGGGAAGCTTGGTTCTCCTCTCCTGCCGCCTCCCACTGGAAAGCCCTCACCCCAGCCCAGTGAGCAAACAGAAATGTCACAGTGCAATTGCAGACTGCCAACCCATGTCAGCCCGCGGCGGGTGGGAATTGAGGCTCCACTGACACCTAGCATTTTTCTCATTTTTGATAGTCTGACTAATTTCAGACTAATTTGATGTCTTCTTGTGTTCTGTCATTTGGGTCTGGTTTTTATCATTATTACTATAATTACAGTTTTGTATGTTTCTGATTAAACCTCAAACAGTAAATATGTACTTGCAGTAGTGACAGCACGAAGAAATCCAGGGACTTGTTCTCCTGTCTAGCTGGCCCTGGAGCAAGCAGCACTCGACTCAGGACCTGCACCTTAGAGGAATGCATGAAATCTGGAAATGGAAATGGAAATCAGAGAATTGCCTCTGGGCAAAGCCAGACACAACAGTTTGCTTCCTGGCTCTGCTGTCCCTATAGCAATCAGGCATCTTCCTCTCTTTACTCACCTGCTGTTTGTTGCTTAACAGTTGTGTTAACATGTCAGGCATGAATATTGTCTGGAGCATTTATTTACGCAACCTCCGAGGCATTTTAGGATGCTTGAAATTATCTTCAGGAGATAGGTGAGCACCACCATAAGCAATGTTCACCAAGGTACTTACAACATCACTTCACCATGGCCAAGATTCCTCTTTTTGATCAAGTTATAATTCTTCATCCTGAGTAATGGATCCCGCGTGTTTCAGATGGCAGCACCTCTGTTCAGGGGGTTATTTGTACCTGCCAGCTCTGCTGCAACAACTCACTGGGACCACATCCACCAGGTCAGTTTCGATGGAAATACTTTCTGGTGCAAGCAGGCAAGCCAAGGCCACACATAGAGGTTAATGCCACTGGGTTTAAGCTGGTGGTGGTGGCACAGCTTGTGAGTGCCCACATCTGGGTTATGGAGTGGCAGCAGGGAAAGTGTGGAAACACCAAAGCCCTCTCCATGCTGCAACCAGCATGAGGAAGGCCCTGGTCCCTGGGAGAGTGTCCACCCACCCCTGCAGTTGTGTCCATGCTGGAGGGCATCAAGAGCTGCTCCATGTGGGCCAGGGGGACATGGGTAACAAAGGAGGGCACTGCGGAAGGAAGTCATTAAAGCTGGAGGAGGTGTTTCATCATGATTGCTGCCAGGGCGGAAGTCATCCTGGGAGATGATGCACACCCATGAGCTGCCCAGGCTCAGCAGCAGAGGCCCTTAGCACTGCTTTTTGTTCATGTTCTTCAAACCATCGGGAGGGCAGAACCAGACCTGGAGACCTCAGCTCACCTCCTTCAGCAACCGCGTGTGGGGTATTCCACACAAGGCACCCCAGACCAGGGTGTCACCATCAGGAGGCAGAGCAAGAGAAGGGGGGCTTGGAGGGGCCTGGCTGCTAGTGAAAGGATGGGGTAGGTCTGAGGTCTGGCTGATGAGGGCAGTCTGGCTTTGCCAGGCACAGACAGCTCTGGCTTGGCACAATCTCAGCTCTCCCAGGATTGCTGTCTGGGATGTCTTGCTCTGCTCTGTGAGTGCAGATGTGACTCCCCTGTTCTCCCAGAGCAGAGGCTTTGCAAGGAGAGGGTCTCCAGACCAGGGATCCACGGGAGCTAATTTGTCTGGCTGAACAGGGGCCATAGTACGCTCTCATTGTGGGGCAGGTTTCTTCCCTGGTCACTGACCCAGCACATCCCGTGCAGTCAGGCATTTCCTCAGGGCTTGACCCAGCCAAGCACTTAACACACATGTTAAATCCAAAGCACATCGATAGGCTTACTCAAACCCTGAAGTGCCTGGATTAGGGCCTGTTTACAGACGACAAGCACAGTTTTCTTCTGCAGCTGTCACAGGAAGAGCATCATTTTGCATCACTTATTATATGAACATTTGCAGCATAGCAGGAAGAGCCAAACAGGCGTATCTCATGCCAGCTGCTCCCACGAGGAATTTGAACCAAACATGCCCATTTTGGACAGATGTGATGGTTCAGGGGCAATGTGAAGCTGCTTTGCTCCATGTTGCAGTGTGTGGCCGTCGCTTGCAGGGCTGGATGGGGACCATTTGTGACCATCCATGCACACACAGAGACAGCAAATACAAGGACTTGCCTGCAATAAAGTAAGCAGAGTCATTAAACCAGGAGCTTTTCATCACCCTGGTCCAACCAGTTGCAGCCTGACTAACAGGAGGCCAAGCCTATATTTACTGCAATTTATATATATCAAGAGAGATCCCATGAAAGACAACCAATCAACCTAATTGCTGTAGGGACAAATCCCTTCTGACACATACACCTGATAACATCAATTACCTTCCAAACAGCCTGATTCAAATGCCATGGGTGTTTTCAGAGGTGATAAACATCATGGAAGGAGGCTGAAGCTGAGGCTGAAAACACACTGGCAAAGGCATGAACCTGCAAAGGACAACATCATCAGAGACCGTACAGTCGTGTGCACCAGAGACCCCAGGATGGTCCATTCACATCTCCTTGCACACCACAGGCCAAAAGAAGCTTCTAGAGTCTCATAACAAACTTCAGATCTCTGGTAAAAAGCAAATTGAAAGCTAGACTGTGCAGAAGCACACCTCTGTGTCAGAACCTCCTGCAATAGCAGGGAATACGGTGAGTTAAAAATGCTTAATACAGATCCATTCTGCTCTGTGCTGGGTGCTCAGGTGACAGCAGCTCCCTTCAGCCAGCAGGTCAGCAGGAGGCCATGCAGTGCCGGAGGAAAAGTGGGTGACACTCCATCCATTACTATTCATGGCTGTTTACAGAGCACACCTCCCTACTGCTGCACCCTATGGTCTCAGGAGGTGTTGTGCGCTTGCTGCCCAAGCCTGTATTGCTGGTATTGCTTAGCGGGAGTGAGCTCTGTGGCTCTCCAGCACAGGTACCTCTCCATGATGGCAGTTACTGCAACCTCCTCCCTGCACCAGGAGAGTGTCCCCATCCCTGCAGGCTGTTTGGAATAGGATCAGGAGAAGCATTTCCCATCAGCTGGGTGGAAGTGGAGACACTGGGATGTTGGCTTTCCTTAATGGACAGCATCTTAGGGCTAAGAGCATCTTCCAGCCTCTGTGGATGTTTGCAGCAGTTGTCCCACCCCAGTGAGTGTCTCACTCCTGGGAGGAAAAGGGAGGTGTGAAAAGGGAGGAAGAGGACCCTGGCAGGAGTTCAGAGAAGTTAACTGCAAAATAAGAAAGAATGAGGTAGGGTGAGAGTGAAAAGTAAATAAAGTCACTGAAAGCAGCAACTGCAGGAGTCTCAACAGGATCTTGTAAATCTCGCTCTTAAAGCAGAAAGGAAGCCCGAGACCTACAAAAGCTCTTCCGTGCCTGTGAGAACTCAATGCCAAAGCAAATACACTCAGAAACACTGCAGAAAACCACCTCACCATGAGGAATAGCTGCAACTGAGGACTGGGCAGACTTGAGCTGGGAAGGGCCTCCAGTGTCCAGTTTTTCCCAGGAGCTGAAGATCCTATGGCCAGCTGCAGCTGAAACACAGGAAGAGGGAGAAGCACACAGAGCTAATGGGTCCTGATCCAAAAGAACTAAAAATAACTCCTGGGGGAAGACCTCAGCAGGCGGCATGTTTCCAGGGGATGCTGATTCAGGCAGAAGCTGCATGATGCAGATGAACAGGGAGACTGTCCTGAGCAGAAATCTCATTACAGCTACTTACCTATTCCTGCTAACCTGCCTCCTATCACCTGCCCCAAGGGCTTAAGTGAAGAACATTCAGAATGAAATTAAGCAAGCAGGAATGTAGGCTGAATGTCTAGAAAATCTCACTGACACAGCAGGATGAGCCGAGCCTGTCCGCAGAGACCTTCGCTGGCACCATCACTGGCTGAGACAGAGCAGTCCTGCAGCAGCAGCTCCTCCAGCTCCAGCCAAAATGCCCCAGGGGTGCTTCCATCCCTGCCAGGCACCTCCAGGCTCCTGGTCCCTAGTGGATGGGGAAGTGGGATCCCCCAGAGCATGCTGTGGGCACAGGATGGGTTATTCCCTAGGCTGGGGCACTTCCACATCTGCTGCTTGCCCTTGCTAGAGGTAGGAGCAGCACACACACCTCAGGGCTTGGAGTGGGGTTTCCATGGGAATGGGAGAACACCCTCTGCATCCCACTGCCTGGAAGAGGGTGCACGACAGCTCCCAAGTACCTGAGCAAAAGGGTGAGCCTGGAGCACATTTCTTTACTGCTGCAGCCCTTGAGCTCCTGCCGGAGCCCCCAAAACCACTGAGGTCACACAGGAGCAGCTCTGTGCTAGCAGTGAAGCTTGAGCAAGTGCTTTCCTAGCCAGCAGTTTACCATTTCTTACCCAAGTCTGCTTCTGTCCCTCTTCAAAAACAAGCCAGCTCATTAGAATATAAAAGACACTGGTGACCAGGCACCACTAATGGGCAGCAAAGCCTTCCTTGCTCTCCTGTCACCATTGCCATCCTCTCCAGCAGGGATACCTGCACCGACTCAAGAAACCCTCAGGCTGGCAGAGCAATTAGAAGCTGTCATGTGCTATATGTCCTGTAATTTGGTACACTGGCACAGGCATCTGTGTTGGTAATTATACACGTAGTGGGATCCACAGCATTACACATAGATGCTAGCATGAACAAAGAGCCAAAAGAGCGAGGCTTTGTAAGAACACAGCTGCGTGAGATGTTTGGCACAGGTAGTAAATTCCTGCAATGTGTATTGGTGCCTCTCTGTGGAGGGTTGGTGGGAAATGACTACAAATGTCTGCTTTTATAAACAAGAGCTGCATAGCACATGCACAAATAACAGCATCTTTGTTCGGTTTTCCATCACTTCTGCAATTGCAGCTCTGCTGTCCTGGCACAAATGGTGTCAGAGACTTATGGTTGTCTGTGGGAGCTAGGATGAGGACTCCTTTTCAAAACACACGCTAACAGAGCAGCAGCCACTGCCAGGTTTGGGTGAATGCACGGTCCATGCAGCGTTCGTTTCTGAATACCTCCATGCCAGAGAGGGCTGAGTGTCTGTGAGGTCTGAAGGGGGGAGCACATCTCCAGCTCTCATGTGGACAGCCCCGTGTTCAAGCTTTAAAGCAGATGCTCAGCTTCAGTCATGGGCTCAGGGTCCAGCAACAGCAGAAACTGGGGACCTGTGGTTCACAATCATGGCAGGAGCCTGTGGAGGCTGCCACCAGCCTCCAGCCCCAGAGCCTATGAGGAGTCGATGGAGGTTCAGGAGGCAGGAGGTGGCAATGGTGCTTTCTTCTCAAAAGGGTTTTGTCCTGAAGACCTGTTTTCAGCAGTGAAGGATGTTGGTACATGCCTCTTCAGACCAGACCTGGGCCCTGGGGCTATGGAACACTGGTCTGCCACACTGGGGCACCCTGACCTCAAAGCCTGGGAGCTGGAGAGGGGATGTTATTCTCTTCCAGGCTCTGTATGCACTTGCTGTCTGATGTTGGGTGAAACAATAATCCCATCTAATGGTTTTGCCAATGTAGATCCAGACTAATACTTAAGTTCTCCAGAAAAAAAGAAAAAAAGACCATCTTTAAGAGCGTTCCACTAGGACAATGCAGTAGAATGATTTACAAAAAGGTGAGAACCTCATTTTTATCTCCTGCTTAAACTGTTAAAAGAATTCATTGCTTCTGGGCATTTTTAATTAAGACACTGCTATATTGCTGGTTATGTTTAAAACAACATTGAATCACTGCAATTTCCTGAAAGCAGCAATCACTGCCGCCTTCAATACTCCCATCCCAAATTGTCCTGGAAGTGTTATTTTATTTGTAAACTTCAGTGGCCACTCCTAATTCTGCAGCTCAAATCAACGCAACGCTCTTTCCGTTTCCCAAAATGACACCAAGCTACCTATGAGAATTTCAGCTGTCCAACCAAGTTATCACCCATCTCATTAAAGTAAAAAGCATGAGGGGAACGTGTCAGTTTTAAATCACCATTTTTGTTCCAAGTTGAGCAAGAGAAATGAAGTTTCTTTTCTTCCCCATCAGCATCCCCAGACCGCAGCCCTCTTCCCTCCATTCCTGCTGCTGCTGCTCTGCAGGCACCTCCTGGTGTGGGGACTTTGCTTTGGGGGTCACAAGAGTCTGGAGGAGAAGCCGTGGTGTTGCTCACCCAGCACCCAATGGGACAGGCTGGGACACCCAGGAAGCCTCATCAGGAGCTGAGCTCACCAGGGACTGCAGTGGAGAGGAAACAGAAGGAAACCAAAGCTCAGCAGCAGAAAGGTGCCCACACAGAGGTGTCACCAGGGGCCATAGTGGACCTGAGACCTCCGTGGGATGCTGTGGTTGAACACCTCATCCCCACACTCCCTGGCTCAGTAGTGCTCCTGCACAGCCCACAGGCACCAGTGGCAGAGGCTGCCTTTTTCTGTGCCTGGTCATGCTGGTTTCACTGGTCATCTCATGATGAGCAAAACCCGCATTTCCAGAGCTCTCCCTGCACAGCCATCACCAGGCATTGCGGATAGCTGGAGATCATGCCCACGTGGGCATTAAAAAGGCAGGTGTTTTTCACCTGGTTTCTCATTCCAGCCTCTCTCTGACATGTGTATAGAAAGAGGCTTTACCTAAAACCTGGGGTAACACTGCATCCTTGTGTCAGGTGAAGCTAGACAGCAGTGTAACTTCAAAACTCAGCTTACAGTCACAGCTGGCCCCTCTGCACGCCACCTGTGTTCATGCCTTGGCATGTATGGATAGAGCATCTCCTGCAGCATCTTTGAGATATCTCTCGAGAGGACCTAGAGGTCTTCAGAAAGTCAGGAAGAAACGGATGGATCTGAAATGTATTTGCAGGGAATCAATAAACCCATGTTCTGGAGATGCGCCACCCAAGCAGTGTGTGAGAGCTGTCAGGACCAGCTCTGCCAACGCAGGCAGCTCTTCTGAAAGCAGACCAAAGGAGGCTACAGCATTGTCAGCTGAGGGTGACATGGGGCTGGATGCTCTGCTGACCACATGCTGTAGCTGATGCTGTTCTGCTGCACTGAGCCTCCAAACACCAAAATGCTAGCAGTGATTCACGGTAAGTGTAAGGGAATTCATCCCTTCTGCTTTCTCTGGTGTTCATCTGCAATGCAACACTGACTGCTGACACCACCAATCCTCCTCTGTGACAAAAGAGATTTAATATAAAAACTAGTGTTTAAAATTCAATTTGTGCTTTTAAAATTCAATTTGAGGGGCTCTGGATTTATACTCGATTAAACCATCCCACCATCAGATCTCCTGTGCCAGGAGAAATGGCTGCTGGTGACATAGGAACATCGGAAAACCCAGACACATAAGTAGCACCTAGGGACACAGAAGCATCTGAGAATCAGCATCAAGCACCTCCATCCTCTCACTCTCTCTGGGCAACACAGGTGCTCTGGAGCTTACAGCTCCCATTTCACTTTCTCGTTCATTGTACAATGGATGACTGAGCTGGGGAAGCTGCCAGCCGGCAGAAATACCATTTCTGAACACTTCCACAAGCAGATGTGGCATCGCAGGGAAACCTGGCTCACTCCCAACGAGCCCTGCTTGCTGCAGAGCGGCGTGTCCATGCTGGCCTTTCATTTTCTAGCCAGTATCCAAGCGGGCAGTCGTACGGAAGGGAGACAGCAGAGGGCAGCTCCGCCCTGCCTAACGCAGGCAATGCCGCTTGCCAGTGATGGTTGCTCACACGCTGCATCCAGGGCTGAGGCAGACACATCGGTATCGTGAAAGGAACAGGGAGGATAGTGGCAGATACCGTTTTCTGTCCTTGCTCCCCATTCTCAGTGTCTCTGTGCAGTGAGGATGCACATGAGACTGTGCACATTGAGGATGCACGTGAATGCCTGCCCTCTCTGCAGGGAAACTTGTGGTCTGACTGACAAAAATGCTGGGGTGCGTCGTGTCTTTGGGGGCTGCTGGAGACTCAGCATGGTCCGGCTGTCCAGCAAGGGCTCAGTTTGTCCCTTGGGATGCCCCCGGTGAAGCTTTCTTCAGGGAAGGATGGGGTGGGCAGGTGTAACCCCAGTACCCATGTGGAGTGCAGACCCAAGGATGGGTGACAGGAGAGCAGGGATGCCAGCCTCATCCTGGCCTCGACAGGGATGGTTGGAACTCTTCCTGGAAAGAGCCCACGCAGTTGAATGCCTTTCACCTTCCTTCATGTCCAACCGCCAGGGCAGGGGAAGCTGCCCCATCCCCACACACCTGCTGCCACGCTGAAGTGCTGTAGTGACCTGGGTGCACCTCATGCACCACAGAGCCACAAGAAAGGGTTAGAGATGTGCTTTCTGCAAACCCTTCTTGGGTAACTGGATGAGAGGAGCCCCGGATCTTACAGAAACGTGAGTGAAGAGGGGCAATGGCAGAAATTTTAGCCTGTAGCAATCATTTATAGCCTTTCTTTCCCAGTACCTGGGACCTGGATGATTTGTTAGGTGATTGGCACCCATGTGTGGCAAAGAACCTTGGGCTGGAAGCTCCTGCTGGCTTCAGCAGTGATTTTGTTTCCCTCCCAAAGGCAAAGGCAGGCATGTACCACCAGGATCCATCTTCTGCTGCAGGTGTTTTCTGTCCCCTCTCTCCTGAGGTCCATTTCAGAATTGAAATCTTGGCTTCCACCATGCTTTACCTGCATGTGCAATACTTCCCGGGAGGGTTTGGCTCCAGACGTAATCAGACAGCAAATAGTGGCCACAACCATTATGTTTCCATCCACAACATACAGTCTGATTCCTCAGCACCAGTGAAGGCTGCCGGAGACAGAGAATGTTTCCACCTGAAAAGTCAGCAGGGAAGAGGCCCCTTGAAGCATGAATAAACTGAGAAATATAATTAACTACGACAACTAATTTGGCAACCTCCGTTGCTCGTTTGTACCCCCAGGGTAGGAAAACACCTGCAGCTCATTGCATTGGTTCTCCACAGTGTTTGTAAGGAAACGCTGCTCATCCCACAGATGCAAACCGGAGGGATCAGGTCATGTCACACACATGGTCCCAGTCCAGGCTGTGGCAGAGTAGCATGGCCATGAGCAAGCCCAAGTGTAGCACAGCACAAGGAGCTCACTCAGCTGCAGCACCATGGGGTCATCTCTGGTGACACAGGCACCCAGCAGGTGCAACAGAGCTCTCCCTAACAGAGACTGGCACAGTGTTTAACATCCAGGACATGTATTCCTGCAGCAGTACATGTCCACCAATATTTGGGAAATGACAGAAACTGAGGACCTTCATTTCACTGTTGCAGGAGCCCTCCTTGGCAGAAGAAGCCCTTTCCCCTTGGCTGGGGAGAAGACATGTCCCATCCTTGAGGGTCTGCTGTGCCTGCTTCCCTTTCCCATGGTGGCCCCAAGCCCAGTAATAGAGGTTTGTGCAGCTTGGGGTTACTCGAGGGAGCACACTCAACCGTTGGTGACCCCTCTGTTGGCAAGCTTGAGCCCAGGGATCTGCTCATGGATGCTGCAAGGCAGGTACTGCCCAAAAGGAGTGACTGTGGTGGGGCAGCGGGGGTAGCCAGATATCCCAAATGGCAGCTTATTTTTGGAGAAGGACCAGCAGCCGTCACCGGGCACTTACCAAACCAGCCCTGGCAGAGGTTAGCTGAAATGTTACAATCCATCCCTCAGGTCAGGGAGCTCTGGAGCCTCTCACCCTTGAACCCATACCAAAATCCCCACTGACCCTCCCCTGGCCTCTGTGCACCCACTGAGCATCTCCTCTGAGTGCCTGCCCACTGCTGCCATTGGAGACACGTTCTTATTTCACTGCTGTGAGCTTTTCTGTCATAAGGCCCTGAGCAGAAACATCTGTGGGTTTAAAGGGGCTCTCCCCCTGAAGAATCAGACTGCTTCTACAAGGGCATCACAGCCCAGAGGCTGAGCAAAGAGCAGGCCTCCCTGAGTCATTAAGCTCCTGTCCCCTGAGGAGCAGCTCGCTCTCAGATACACACTGGAGGCACACGTGTCTGCAGCAGAAGGTGGGGAAAGGGAATATTTAGCTCTCAAGTGTAAAGCAAATGTTCAATAAATAGAACCAGTTTTGAGCCATGACAAAGCTGTGTCTGAGTCACCAGCGCCCAGGGGCTATTTACCCGGTGTGCAACTGGTGGTGTGTGCAACATAGCAGCTCCGGAGCTTTGTTCTGCACGCTGTGGGTTTTGCTTGAGCACTTCTGCTGCCTGTCTGATCTGCTTCTAGATAAGCATGAGGCACGGTCTGATGCCATTGGGATGCCTTGGATGGATCAGCCCAAGCCCAGCCCTTCCCAGGCACTCAGGAAAGATCTGACAGGGAGGTAGGGCAGAGACAGGTAAAGTTTGCTGGTACCATTGCTTGCCCCTTGCAGTCCCCCTCTTTGTCCTATTTAATTTGCACAGATTAATGCACTTGAAGCCTCAGCCCCTGCCAGTTCCATCCCTGCTGCTCTCTGGACCAGCCTGCTGCTGCGGAGCCAGCAGTCAGGAGTGCTTCCCAAGGAAAAATAGGCATGTGGAATGAAGGTCCCAGGCCCACAGTGTGATGTCTTTGGATTCAGGCACCATTTGCTTGATGGCACGGGCTGATTCGGTTGCCTTTAAGGTTACCAGCAGACTGATGTGCTTGATGGGATGGTGGCTGGTTTGCTTGGATGGCCGATTCCCTGTCACACGATGATGACAGTCTGCTGGGGTCTGATTTTGCCCAGTTGAAGGCAAAACAGAGCTTCTTACCTAGCATATGGCCAGAGTTCTGCTCCTGTCACCAGCTCCCTCAGCATCTGTGGTACCAGGGTGTCCTCTTGCAGCTGGGATGTTTATTTTTCTGGTGCAGTGCTGTGTTTTGGCTTTAGTCTGAGAACAATGCTGGGGAAATGATATTGTAGCTGTTGCTCAGTAGCACCTACCCTGATCAAGGACTTTTCAGCCTCGTGCTCTGCAGTGAGGAGGGGCACAAGAAGCCGGGAGGAAGCAGAAACAGGACACCTGACCCAAACTAGCCAAAGGGGTGTTCCATACCACAGCACGTCATGCCCAGTATACAAACTGGGGGGGGTCACCCAGAAGGCCCAGATCACTGCTTGGGTCTGGTTAAGTACTGGTCAGTGGGTGGTAAGCAATTGTATTGTGCATCACTTGTATTTTTGTCTCAGAAGCAGGGTTTAAGACAGAGGGTAAGTCCAGCAACCAGCTCTGCCCTTCGCACCTCTTCTGCCAATACACATCAGCAGTCATCCTGCTTTCCACAAAAACAAGTAAAATCTGGAATATTCCTTCAAATTACCTGTCAGCCAGACACTCATTGGCTACATCCCTGTTAGCATCATGAGCGTGGCAGGCAGCATTCCCCAGGGCTGGACTTCGGTGGCCAACCATGGGTCATCCATGCTGACTGATTTATCAAACCCTTCCTATGGATGTTCTGGGAGTTAACATGGGACAAGGATCTTTCCCAGTAGGTAACTTGAGTGCAGCCACCCTGGTCGGGGGGGCAGAGAGCTCAGACACATAGGAGTGGACCACTCCAGTCTAGCTGCTACATAGACAGAGAACAACCCAGGGCACTTTCCAATCAGTGATGAAGACACAACCACCATGTCCTATACTCTGAAGACCCCCCAGACAAGTATGTGTGAGGTCCAGCATGTCACACTGCACCCTTGTCTGTGCCAGGACTGTCCTCAGGCAACAGCCACAGCATGGCAAGCACCTGATGAGAAGCCAGCTGCAGGCCTCGGCTCTGTGCCCCAGCACTTGCTGTCAGTGGGTTGATGCCCAGAGAAGCAGAGATGTGTATCTTGGGTGGCATTTGCCCACAGGTCACCTCCCGTCCCCTTCTGGGAAGTTCCCCACTTCCTTTCAGGTCTCTGCAGGGCCTCTGACCCAAGACAGGGGGGCATTCACAACTTTTCTGATGTGATCATGCCAGCGCAGGAGCTTTGGGGTGAATGCCAAGGCCAGGTCTTGACAGGGACAACTTGGACTTGATTATTTTAGGTGCAATTGTGGTGCGTTTGTGTGGCTGCTGGTATGCACCCTCTCCACTGGTGAGTGTGGTCAAACAAGTCACACCTTCTTCTTCATCCCCTCTGCTCCATGCTGTGATAGCCTGTCCAATTTGAAACCTCATTAGCTTAATTTAAGAGGTTATTTTGTGAGGAAGACTGACCCATGCCAAAGCTAACACAGTAAAAGAACTGTCATCTGTTTCCTCTTTATGAAGAGCTATTGCTATGCTGAAAACATGCCCCGAACCGCTAATGTTTGATCCAAGACAAAGACACTGTCCAGCAACAATAAAACCACCTACAGTTATGCTCCTAGCCCAGGCCAGCCAAAACACAGGATCTTTCAAGCCTCTAATGCTTTGGAGACACTGTCTTGGGAGATGCTTCTTGGGAGATATCATCTTTGGAGACCCTGTCTTGGGAGACCCCGATTTGGGAGACATCGTCTTTGGAGACCCCATGGATGTGAATAGTTTGTCATGCAAAGCCAGACTTCCCACAGGAGACCATTTCACAGTGCCAGCATCATTATTCAGTAAATGGCACATGCATCCAGTATCTTCATGGAAAACCAGACCAAAATAGCCATCCCTGGAGAAACCGCTCCAGAGTGGCTGGCTGAATGGGTAGAGTGAAACCAGCTTTTGTCCACAAGTTATTTATTCAGTATTAAATCATTCTGCTTCAGAATAGAGTCTATGTGGGGGTTGCTCAGGAACAGGTTATTCTGTTACAGGTATGCCCATCCCTCTGTGACCGGGTGACAGCAAGTCCAACATGAGGTTAAAATGCACATTGAAATGGAAGAAGAAGAAATAATAATATAAATTATAACAAAGGCCCCAAACAAACAAAACCTCCCAGAGCGGGTCCAGGCGCTGTGATAGTGAATCAGGGTATCAGAGCTGAGCCACCCAGCACCTGCTGCAGCAAAGATGCTGCCAAATTGGTATGGCAACCCAGGGAGGGAAGGGGCAAGGATGATGGCTACGTGCTGAGGTGCTCATGGGATTTGCTGCCTCTGACCATGTGCTTGCAAGGTTGCAGGGTGGGACCAGCCAGGGAGCAGGTGACACCCACAGTAAACAGTGACTCTGCTGAAGGCGCCCCATGTGTATGAATAGCCCCCACCTGCCTGGGCTGTGCCACCCAAACCTCTGGTTTACAGTCTTCGGCCTTTGGCAAAAAGAGAGGACTGGCAGTCAGTGATGCTGCTGGGCTGGCAGGAGGCACCCAGCCAAGCAAGTGGGGCAACTTCTCCAGCCAGGTAAATGGTGTTGCTTCATCAGGCAGCAGCCTTTGGATCCAGCCCATTCCCACCTGGACAGGTTCACTCAGGGCATGGGAGGGTGAATGCAGCCGGGACAAACAGCAAAACTGAAAGGGACAAACGTGGATGCCAGAGCCCTGCCTGCACCAAGCATAGCCCCGGCATCCAGCCTGAGTGCAGGCAGCCATCAGTGCGCTGAGCTGTAGCTGGGCTCAGGGATGCTGACAGCCAGCAGGTCCATGCATCCCAGCCTTCAATGAGATCTACGTGTCTGAACAGAGCCTGCCACAAAAAGCTACAGTGAAGTGGGAAGGGGCAGAGGGAAGCAGGATCTGGTGCGAGTGAGGCACCAGAAAGGGTTTTTCCTGAAGGCTTTGCTGCAGGCACTGGAGCATCCTCTCTGGTTATGAGAAAGACGTGCTGGGAGCAAAGAGATCAGCTCTGACCAGCCTGTGCCACAGGGAGGTAAGGTATCCCTGGGAAGATGTAAGGACTCACAGATAATATCTGGCTTTTTAAGCTTTACAATTAAATGCTGAGCTCCTCACCTAATTTACTACCCTATTAAATATATAAGCCAACAACATTGTTTTATAATCTCCCCCAGGGGAAGTTAACCTGCTGCCGCATCCTGCCAGAGCTGCAGTAAGTGCTGGAGGTTAGTCCAGCACTGCCAGGGTTTGTACTGTGTGAGCCTTGCCAGCCAAAAGTACAGCGGCACCCACAATCCACAAGCATCATGCCAGGCTCATGCCACTGCCATGGCAGCTGCAGCTCTGGCTTTGATGTGACAGGCACCTGCTCACATCGTGCTGGCAGGCAGCCTGGCCCAGAGCATCACCCCTGCCGAGCCCTGGGACCACCATTAGCATTCTGAGGCTGGTGTGGTGTTGACCCTAAAGCATCTTTAGACTTTCTTACACCTTCTCCTTGGTGTTGCTACCATCACCACGTCCTTCCCAGCCTGCAGCAGAGGCTGTGGGCATGCTGCTCCCTGACAGACCCTCTATGGTATTCCTGGCGTGGTGACACGATGACCAGGTTGCACATCTTATAACACAGGGGTGGTCAGGCTCTGACAGGGCTCGGGGGTCCCTGTGGCTCAAACCCACCCCTGCTGACCCCTGCTCCTCACAGCACCCAGTGCAAAGGCTGGAAGAAGAGGGTGGGATTACCCCCACCTCACTGGTAGGGAATGGTGGCTTGCCAGTGTGGGGCATGTCACTGGTAAACCAGGATGTGTCCTCGCTTCCTGCTGGCCACCACAGAGCTCAATCCCCAGCAGTGCACTGGCCTTTCCCAGTGCTCCCCACTGACCCACCAGCTCAGGGACGGAGGTGATGTGAGTCTGCAAACACCATAGGAGGTGACATGACCCTGCACACCAACTGCTGCCCGTGGGAGCACCTTACCTCTGTTTTTTCATAGCAGCAGCCACAGCTACCTATGTCCTCCTGTAGCTACACTGAGATAGGAAAAGGCACGTAGATTACAGGAGAAAAGACACCATGCTGGAGCAGCTGCTGCCAAAACGCTGTTTTCTGATGCCAATTCCTTCTGTGTGGGCCTGAACTGGGGTTGAAGAAGCAGATGTGGAGAGGACTGCAGCCTGGTACGGGCAGCAGTGAGTGCAAGACACCAGAAGGTGCCTGCAGGCAAAGTGCCTCTGTCTCAGGTGTGTGACCATTGCTGCCAGACACGAGTGGCTCTGCTCACTGCTCAGCAGCCACCAGCCACAGCAGCCTAAGCTGCCGGGCTGCAGGAGCTCCTGCTGGGAAGCTGCAGATACCACACACTGCAAGGAACCCTCAGCATGCCTTGCTTGGGAAGCCGTCAATGGCTCCATGCACAGGATCTCCTCACTGATAAAACCTGAATGCCTGTGACCTGCTGTATGGGGAGCGCTGATAACCAGGAGGGGTGCCCTCACCCATGCTCCATGTCCTTGAAACTAGCAAGGCCAATGTCAGCAGAGTTTGGCTGGGGAAGTTTTGACGTTAGAAATTTCACCTGGTTTCTCTAAAGGAGAAAGAAATGTCCTGTTTGCCAGGATGGGTGACAGTAAGGCATCAGTGTGTCCTCATTCCTTCTGGCTCTGTGGACTTCACTTCGCCTCCTCTCCCCTGACGTCTCAACTCCTCCAGCTTTTCCCTGGGCAGTTGGACCATGCAACCACCACAACAGCAGCTTTGCACCACAGCCGTGAGAGCACAGGGCAAAGGATGCACAAGGTCGCACACTGTCAGGACACATCCAGCAACCCCCCGAGATGTGAACCCCTAAGAGACAGTCACCCCGGGTATTAGATGGGGTTCCCCGGGCAGCTGTTTGATGGGAGAAGCAAATGCTTCAGGCACAAGCTTCAGCTGACACTAGCTTGCAATTGGCTTGTGCTGCATGGTAAAACTCCAGCGTTGCCATGGTTTTCTAGGTTTCAAGGGGTGTTTTTATTCTGTACTGTTAGTTTTTCACAATCTGCTTGTCTTAACTCTTTCCACAGGTTGATCAAGGATAGTGAAATGGGGGATGCATTTGTAAAAATGCTCTAAAACTGTTACCTGTGATATACAGAGGTGAAGGATGCTCTCAGGGAGGTGCCAGGAGCTGTAAAAAGCATTTGAATGGCATCGATAGGGCTGTGTCTTAATGCCACGTTGGGCTGTTCTGCACAATGACTGTATCTTCAAGACTTAAATCACAGCATGTCTGTTCTCCCTGCCCGTGGAGCCAGAGCCTGTTCCTGCTGCCTGCATCCCTGTGAATGTACAAATCTTGTTCTCACCTCTGGCCATCCTGAGAGCTCTGCAGATCCTTTGTGGGTCTCTGAGCCTAAAAAGCAGCAGCAGACAGGCTTCTGTTGCGTCAGGCACTTCGCTAATAGGCAGGAATCATTAAAAACCAGAAGTCATACGTATTTATTTTCCCCTGAAAGCACAAGCAGCAGGGGGCTGAGCTGAATGACAGGGAACATTTCAGCTCTTGGAGCCGTTGATTCACTGCAGAATGCCTCCCTCACTGGGGATGGCCTGGTCTTCTCGTAGATACTGAGGATGCTGGGGCTGGCTGGAGCGTAGGGGACCAAGTGCTCTTGGATCCCACAGGCTCTTCATGAGATGGGACTCCAGCAAAAACCACTGCTCCACAGGGAACGCAGCTTCACATGGGGTAGCTACTGGGAAGGGTGGAGAATGCTGTGCAGGAGTAATGTACCCATGAAAACTGCAGCTCTGCAGGTCCTTGCTGGTCACAGCAAAGCTCAGAGCCGCCCTGCTAAGTCTCTTCCATGTCCATAGTGAACTCCTTTTGCCCAACAATCTCTTCTTGGCCTCTCTGGTCCCTTGCTTCTTGTTCCAGAGAAATGCCTCCCCTTCTTCTCAGCAGCCTCCCCCTTAACCAGCAGCTTTCACAAGAGCTTCAGGATCTTCCCCTTCTTTTTTAGCTTCAATCCCATTTCTCCAGCTATCAGGTGATACTTAATGCAAATTTCTTCATAGGTCAAGTCACTTCAGATGCGAGCTGTTGGAGATGAGAGAAGTAACAAGTTGTTGTCAAGTCTGCTCAGTTTCTATGGCAGCAGGAAGAGAGGTTTTTCATTAGGTTCCACTTCTGAGACGCAGCCTCCGGAGCTATTCCCAGGCTCTGGCAGCCAATGGTCCCCATGCAGCCTGTGGCTTCAGGACCTACCAGACCCACAGACATGCTGCTGATGGAGCTGGCTGCCAGTCTTTGTCTGCAGGATGGTATGTGCAGCTCTCCGGTCTAGTGTCTCAGTTAGGAGATCAGTACGGAGCAGGAGCCTTAGGGCTGAAGTGTTACTGAGGGATCATGGGGGGAATAGGAAACCTTGGTGAAGACAGCCCAGTAACTGACCTAAATGAACTAACATCTGTCCTCCTTCAAGCAGTCTTATGGGTAGAAGACACTGCTTCATCCCTATGATCTAAAACCAAAAGACTGTGTTTTTACAAAGACATGAGAAACCAAACAAGAGATTAAATGCTGCCACTCTGCACAACTTCTGCAGGCCTTCAGGTTCTTCAGGGCTCAAAGTGCACAAACTTGAATTTAAAAACCTGGAAGAGCTTTGCAATGGTGGAATAACTTCTGTAACATTTCTCTGTATGAACCCCATACAAGCCCAAGCATGTTGGGTGTCAGGTCACCAGCATGGCTGCTCTGCTAGTATTGAGGGAGACAGAGCCTTCTCTGGAAGCAGAATACTCCTGCATAGCTGTTTGTTTGGAGGTATCCTCCAAGATGTTGTTTTGAGGTTTCCACAGATACAAAGCATTTCTGTCAGGTCTGTGCTGACAGAGCGCATCTTTACTGAGATGCAGCCCAGTATCCTTGGCTTTAGTCTCAGTCTCATTGCACTGATAGGCCAGAGTAGTTGTTCTCTTGACCAGAACACAAGTTGCCTTTAAGAATCAAGTGGCAATATGCTCTTCTCTCTTTGCATACCAGGGAAAGCCCTTCAGAAGTCTCACAAGGCTGTGTCTGGAGTACATAGTATGGTAGCTGTGCTTGGAGAGGGAGAAGGAGCCTCTGCCAGCACAGGAGGTAGGGTCAGGGAATCAAAAGGTGAATACCATTTGGGGGAACTATGAGGGTCCTGCATCCAAGAAATGAAGTTAGGTGAGGTGACTTGAACCTCTTACACTCTCTCACATCACCCCAATCTTGCCTAATGATGCTCACTAATCAGTGCAAATGACCCGAGCATTAGTTAAGTACACAGGCCAAGAGATCACAAAGATGCAGTGTCAGTGTCCAGGTCTGACCTGGTGCAGCTACGGTCTCTGCAAGTGCTTGTAGGGCATCTGAGGCATTCTGGACAAAGAGCTCCCCCTTCACCTTTATGCATTGGCCTTGTCCAAGGTGAAATGCTGCCTGATGGGCAGTGATTCCTATGTCAAAAAGTCATCTTCATAGCCTGGATTTCAAGAAATCATGACTGCTGTTACCTTGCTGCCATTGCCCTACAGGTTACTTCAAATGAGTCAGAGAATGACAGAATAACTGAGGTCAGAAGGACCCTCTGGTGGTTACCGCTTAGCAGCCCAGATCTAAGTAGGTCCAGTTACAGCAAGCTGATCAGGGCCATAACGAGTCTGAATACTTCCAAGGACAGACACAACCATCTCTCTGAGCAGCCTGTGCCACCCTCACAGTGCCGACCTGATGCCTTACATCTAAATATCCAGTGCTGTCTCTCATCTTTTCACCATGCACCTCCCATAAAGGTCTGGCTTCATGTTCCCTATTACCTCCTGTAGGGTACTTGTATCCAAAAAATAGATCTCTCCTTTGTCTTTTCCTCCTACAACTGAATAAGCTCAGCTCTCTCACCATCTCCTGGTACTCCATGTGCTCCAGCCATCTTGGTGACCCTTCACCAGGTTCTCTCTAGCCCATCAGTCCCCCAGCAGTTGTCTCTATACCAGTGCTCCCATTCCTCCCCTGAGGGAAGGACAGCCTTCCACATGGGTGCAATGAGAAGTACACACAGGAAGGACAAGACTGAGAGTGCCCTCGGTGTTCAGGTTCCCAGAGCATCCAAGCACCAGAGCTCAAACCCCAATGATGCACCTGCAGGTCAGAAGGGAGGAAGGAGATAATCTTGTTGTGAGAGCAGAAGCAGCGCAACAGGGCTTGCAACAGCACAAACTGCCACCTAGACAAGAAAACTTGGGATGGGATTTCAGCAGCTGAGCAACCCCCAAAACTGTAAAGCCTATTTTACAGATGCAGAAATGAGGAAGAAGAAACTATCTCACAGAAGGCCTTCAAGGACCAGGAGACTTGACCGCTGGGCACAGGGCATGCTACCCTTGAGCTGCCTAGGGGAATCCCCCAGAGGGTGTAGGGAGGTTGGGGTCAGGTCACTGTCTCTCATGCAGAAAGACGACACTTATGATGAGGATGTGCACTGAATGCGTATTTCATAGAATCATAGAATCATACAATAGTTAGGGTTGGAAAGGACCTTAAGATCATCGAGTTCCAACCCCCCTGCCATGGGCAGGGACACCTCGCTCTAAACCATATCACCCAAGGCCTCATCAAACCTGGCCTTGAACACTGCCAGGGATGAATCATTCACAACCTCCCTGGGCAACCTATTCCAGTGCCTCCTCACCCTAACAGGAAAGAATTTCCTCCTCATATCCAATCTAAACTTCCCCTGTTTAAGTTTTAGCCCATTACCCCTTGTCCTACCACTACAGTCCCTAATGAAGAGTCCATCCCCAGCATCCCTATATGCCCTCCTTCAGATACTGGAAGGCTGCTATGAGGTCCCCACACAGCCTTCTCTTCTCCAGGCTGAACAACCCCAACTTTCTCAGCCTGTCTTCATACAGGAGGTGCTCCAGTCCCCTGATCATTCTCGTGGCCCTCCTCTGGACTTGTTCCAACAGATCCATGACACAGCGACCCTGCGTTCAGCAAGGATCACCAGGCTCGGGAACTGGGGAATTTAGGAAAAACCCTCCTGCCTGTGGAAGATTTTGCTTGTAAAAGACAGAACATGAAGGGCTGGGGGTTCCTTCACTGGTGGCACCACACAGTGTGCAGGGCTGATCTGTCAGAAAGAGCAGAGGTTGCCTCATGCCTCCACAGAGCCTGGTGGCCTGATTTAGCAAGGATGTCCCCTGCACAGCCATGCAATACAGGAGAAACTCACCTGTGCCTGGTGCACAGCCTGCCCATCACGCAGGAGCCTGCACAGCAGCAATAGGCTCTGAAGGGGGAGAAACTCTTTCCTCAGCGTTTTATTTCAACTAATGTGTTCAGGCTAGTATCACACTGTGCTATTAATGCTGCCCCAGTTTGTAATTCAGCTTTCATGTCGGCTCCATTTTTCTCTTTTTAACACCACTATCTAGCCTTAAAGTCTTAAATGTGGGACCTATTTTTCTGTGTGCTGCAGCAGAAAGAGCTAATTTGGTCCTTCTGTGTATAAGCAACAAGACTGTGAAGTGGAATAGAAGGCGATTTTATCTCTGTGTACGTCCTTGGCCAGATTGACACTAGAATACTGCATCCTGCTGAGGTGCTATATTTTAAAGGGGACATCAAAAAAATGGAGCGGGTGAAGAAAAGAGCCATAAAAAATGGTTTGAGAGCTGAAGAAAACCACTTACAGGGAGAGACTTCTAGAGGTCAGCCTCTGTAACTTGTCAGAAAGAAAACCGAGAAGTGATTTGATGATGTGCGTAAGTACATGTGTGGAGAGAAAATATGGGATGCTAAGGGGGTACTAAAAATTTACTCCAAGAAAGGCACAGAGATAGGCAGTGATGGGCACTGGAGAACACACTGAGCTGAATCAGAAATGAGGCTCACTTTTAAACCACAAAGATGTTAACCCTCACGAGAAAACTGCAAATTGAATGGTGGGTACTGCATTTCTTGATGTGTTTGAGACAAGTTTGGGTGCTAATTCTGCACCTCAGGATAAAGGCAGGGGTTCCTGGGGATGAAATGGAGGTGAGTTTGCCTGAATAAAACCTGGGAGGTGACATAATCTGGCTTCATAGAAACAAAAAGAAATCCACATTTCATTTCATTTCATATGCCTTTTTTTTCCTGGTTGTCCATCACATTCTTGGACAATATCCTTAGGGAGGCAACTCAGACCCTGACGTACTAATACACTGTTAGTAAGCTAAGTGGTCACTTTAAGGCTGGGGAGGGATATGGGGAGGGAGAAATGGGGTTCTTAGACACACAAGGGTATGAGGATGGATGCTGTGAGCTGCTTCTATGTGAGCACCTTCAGAGCTGTGGAGCCAGGAGAGAAACGTCATCATGTCATCAGGCTCCTGAACGGAACTTTTCCCACTGCCTCTGCCAGTGGGTGCCAGCAGCAGCTCCACAAAGCAGCTCATAAACTCCTGTCCTCAGTGACAGAAGAACGGGATAAAGGTTTCAAAGCCCAAACCGTGGCAGCACTCATCCAGACTAGGTCTGGAGGATCCCTTCAGTGCACTGTCCTGCTCACAAGCAGAATTGCTTTTTCACTGCTGTTCGTGGGGGACATCTCCTAGCTCAGACACACTGCGCTGGGATGGGGTCTTCACAACATTTCCAGGTTTCTTCTGTGGGAATGTTCATATTCCTTCCCTTGATGTTTAACACAAATATCCCATACGTTAACTTGAGCCTGTTTCCCTCTGCCTTACGCACAGCAGACACCAAGGTCGATATACCCTCTCCCTCGTTACAAATTTTGGTATGTTTTCCTTTATAGATTTTTAAAGTTTTCTTTTAATATTAATTTTTAAAAACAGATTTTAAGAAAACCCTATCATGTTTTCTTAACACCCTTAAAGTTTTCTTCTTTAAAATATAGTGACCCTCATTATGTGCACTTTCCTTCACAGACCATGTTTCTCTGCACTACTGCTTCTTGCTGCCTTTCTATCCCCCATATTCTCCTAACCACAGCGCCAGGACTGGAGACAGATGCCCGGGGGTAAGGAGAAGAAGCCCTTTGTTCCACCAGGAGAGCAGGACACTGCTCCTTCACTCCAGACTGGTGATGCCCTCAGACACCCAGCACTGCTGCTGCTGCTCTAGTTACGTCCCTGTCCTGCACATGTACGCTTAATAGATACATCCCCAATGACCTAACTCCTCATTAGTAAACACAGACCTTTTAAAGGGCTCCTACACGTCTGCATCAGAGCAGCAACATGTCAGAAAGCCGCAAAGAGGAACTTCCAATTAAACTCACTTTGTAAATCATCTGCGGTTTCTAAACAAGCCTGGCACATACACATTCCTCTTGGGCTTTCGATGTCTGCAGTCAGCACTTTGCACACTAACTTCTGCAGTTGTTTTAAAGCTAAAGCTGCTCTGAGCAACAGCCACATGCCCTGCATCCAGCCCCCAGCTATAGCTGCTAGACACACAAATGGAAAGCTGCTGGGCATGTAAAGCAACTGTTAAGATACTCTGGTTCAAAAACTTCCTCAAGTGCTTATGAACCTCAAAAGTAGTTTGAATCCTTTTGCTCCCCAATGATTCCTTGCTCTCTTTCGGGACACTTTTCTGCAGATGCCCACACATGGAAGGTTTCTGTTGGCTCTTGGAATCAAGCGGTCTTCAAGAATTAGAGCCTGGCACAGCACTGAATCCCTTCCAGCTGAGCTCTTGTGCTCTGCAGCCCCTGAATGGCTTAAGACATTTCAGTATTTACCAATACGTGAGCAGCACATCCCAAGGAAACCTAAATCAAAGGCATTATAAGCTCCATGTAGACAGCCTATAAAAATGCATCTGAGGGATTTGTGTTGGATGAACAAGCGGGTTCTGCACACTCACTAGCTGCCTATTCCTCTCTGTCCAGGAAGATTACATGGAAACTCTGAGGCTTAAATAGAAAACAAGGCTTAAATGTAAATTCCTAATGAGTCCTGAGAGACTGGAGGAGATATTGAAACATTTGTTTGATAGCTAAACCCAGGACAATGCTGAGCTCATTCTGAAGGAAAAAAAATGAATTTGTCTGCAGGTAAAATTGATTGTGAAAAGCAGAGCTTCCCGGAGATGCTTTGTGCCATGTAGTTACAGCAGCTGGAAAGCCCTGGTGGGAGCAGAAATCCTTCAGGAAGCTGAGCCAGGAGATACGCTGCTGTCTGTCTTTGGGAGCAAATGGAAACGGTCCCAGCCTTGTCTTCACAAAGAGCAGGCAGAGCCCTGCCCCACTACCTGCATCCTGCAGTGCCCCAGTTGTAGGATTTGGTTTTACTATGTGTTAGCAATAGCCACCAGCTATGAGAAACCATGACTTGACAACCAATCATAGAATCACAGAATCACAGAATGGTTTGGGTTGGAAGGGACTTTAAAGCTCATCCAGTTCCAACCCCCTGTCATGGGCAGGGACACCTTCCTCTAGACCAGGTTGCTTAAAACCCTGTCCAACTTGCCCTTGAAAAAGACATATGAACTGTGAGCCTGTTGTCCTAGAGCATAAATCAGTCAGAGCATGCCCACCATTCCCCTTTTAGTGTATAAGCAGCAATACTGCCAATCACCTTCTCCAGGAGCTCCCTCAGCCCCATGCAGGGTAGATCAGCTGGAAGGGAGCCACTGCGGACTGCCAGAACTCCCACGAGCAGTCCCAGCAGAGCAACATGACAGGAACCCCACAAAAGAGCCCCAATCCCTGAGGGGCAGAAGTGCCATAGCTTTATTCCCACCTTAGCTGTAAAACCACTACCAGACATGAAGGGAATCTGTTGAACAGACTCAGTCTAAGCGGGTTCATTTTTTGCATAATAGGGTTTCTGGTGCCAAGCACTTAACAGCTCCCTTTGGGAGGCTGCAGCTCGGTTTTGCTTCTGGACAGCTCAAGAGGAAGGAGCATGCCCTGGAGAACCATGTACCAGCAGGGTCCTTTCACAGAGCGACTGGTTACTAGTGACAGTGGGGACCTGATTGCAAGCACTAGGATAACATGGGCCTGGCCGGGCTCCATTCATAGACAGGAAAAAAGCAGAGACAGGAAAATAGCAGAAAGTAGATGTGATCCATCCTGTCATTCCACACTCAAACTCATCTCTGGTTACTGGTGGCCATGCTACCTACCCCTGGAACTTGTTAGGTGGTCCCAAATCTCTTCTTCCCCATTGTCTGGGCAGAATCCAAACATCCTCAGAAATGCTATGGTCTCAAATCGTGTGGGTGCACCCAGCTGCATCCCCTGTGAACAAAATCATAGAATCATAGAACCATAGAATCACAGACTGGTTTGGGTTGGAAAGGACCTTGAGATCATCAGGTTCCTACCCCATTGCCATGGGCAGGGACACCTCACACTAAACCATGCCACCCAAGGCTCTGTCAAACCTGGCATTGAATACTGCCAGGGACAGGGCATTTACCACTTCTTCGGGCAATCCATTCCAGTGCCTCACCACCCTCACAGTAAAGAACTTTCTCCTTATATCTAACCTGAACTTCCCCTATTTAAGTTTTAACCCATTACGCCTTGTCCTATCACTACAGTCCCTAATGAAGAGTCCCTCCCCAGCATCCTTATAGGCCCTCTTCAGGTACTGGAAGGCTGCTAGGAGGTTCTCTGCTATAAATTTATCTCCAAATCTCTTCTTTTGCTAGAGAGCTACCACATCTTCCCTCCCTTCCCTGTGTATCCCACCACCTACTATCATCTCGGTTATCTAATGAGCCCTAGTTGCTGTGCAACAGCCTTCTGCCCTCCTGTAGATCATACAACCAACCGCTTGGTTCATTTGTTTGCTTACAGCAATATACCATGATGGCAATTTCTTTCTTTCCTTGCCTTACCAGGTAACTTGCTGTGTGCAGCTTATGGACCCATCGTGCACACTGATGGTGATCTGATTAAAATAAATCAGACTCAGGTGGAAAAAAAGGTTGCTGAGAGTCTCTTATAAAAGAGACTGAAGGAGATTGTACAGTCTAACAAAACACAAGGTGTTGCTTTATATGATGATCCTATAAAAACATTCAGGCATGCAGGATGAATATCAAAGAGTGAGAACTATTTGTTAGAAGATGACATTAGCACAAGATCAGATGGATACAAATCAAATACGAATTTATTTAGGTTGGAAACTAGTAGAAAGTGTCCAAATCACCTGTGAGAACACAAAACATCTGGATATGCCACAGAGCTGGAAAAGGCCTCTTGGGTCACTGGCTGCAGGAGGCTTCACTCCATCTTCAAACTGACTAGTTTTTCAATTGGTCCTTTGTTTTAAAGTAAGTCTCCTGCTTTTCTCCCACCCACAACTGCATTTCATACCTGGGGGAGTGCTTTTCCCTCTCCTCACCACTGCCCGGGCCAGGTGGGCACACAGGGACACAGCCCACCTGCTGTCCTGCCCCACGCCGCCTCACCTCCTCCTCCAGCATCTTCCCAGCCAAGCTGCTTGCTCTCACACACTTTGCTTGGGGTTGTGCCTTGCCAAAGCACAGCTGCCTTGGCTGGTAAGGAGGTGAGCATGGATGGAGCGCCAGGCGTTTGCTTAAGCTGGGCAGGTTCCAGTTTAAATAAATCAGTGTCCCCAGAATCTTGAGAGGGAGGCTGACCTGGCACTGCTGCTGGTGTGCTGGGGGACCCTGCCCTGCTTCTGCCAGGCTGAGGCTTGTGGATCCATCCTGCAGGGAAGGAGCATGTGGACTGCAGCTCCTCAGTGAGGGGGAAGGAGCCAGTCCCCAGTACCGTGGCAGGAATGTCTAATTAGGTACAGCAGAGGGATAGATATGCATACTCAGGGACCTTTCTACACAAGCATAAATTAAGGAAAGCCAAATATTTATTTTAAATGGCTGTGCCATATGCTGATGAAATGCTAATCTGCACAGAAAAAAAACCCCACACTGTAAATAAACTCCCCAGCAGTACCTCACAGCCACCGGGCTGCATCTTGCTGAACAACCTAACAAGGAGAAAATAAAATCAACTGCATCCATTATAGACCCCCTTCCCTAAGAAGCTCAGGCAAAGCTCGGGATGACATGGGCCAGTGCTTTCTGAACTATCTCCAGCCTCCAGGAGTGCCTGTTAAGGGCCTGCAGAAGGTACTTAAGAAAAACAAAGTTGTGTTTAATTCACAGCATGGAGATTTTCAGCCTTGGTATAAAAAATGCTAGAGGCTGCAAATGGAAAGCAACCGAAAAACAGTGTGCTTTAGGATCAGGAGGTGGGAGTCAGAGGGATAGTTCTGTCTCCCCCACTAATCCCAGGACCTTGGGTGAGTGGCTTTGCTTCCATCTCTCTCCTCATCCTTCTACTGCCTCAACTCCCCATGAGCATTTGCAGCATTTCTTCTTATGCTCAGAAATGGTACCCAGCAAAACAAAGCCCTAGGAGCCTATGGAAACACATCACTATTAGCATCCCCTTATTCTTGTAGGCCCCCCAAAACACTATGGCCTTAGGACATCCTGAAGTTTGAAGATACTTTAAGATGGGAAGTAAGCTATTAGTAAGATTTGATTACCTAAAAGGCAGGTTTTGTGGTGGCCCCGGGGATAGGCAGGTTTCTAAGCAGCAAGGCTGGCTGATGAAACCTGTTGGCACTGCCTGAGGCTGGCTTCCTTTGCTCACTGAGCTCCTGCCACCCTCTTGCATGCATTCTCCTCACTGGCAAAGATGCAAAGAACAACATTTCTATCAACATGTATACTGCAGTACTGCCGGCAGCTCCTCAAGGTTACTCCCTTTTTCATCTTGGTTACGTTTATAAACCCTGTGCAGAGTTGCTATGGTTTCTGTTACTGCCAGTCCAATTGGCATTCGGTGCAGGTCCTCTCACCTTCACCATCTGGGTGACCTTTCCTTCACAAGGAAGATCTCACACCATCAGCCCGTTCGATTGGATGTCACACCACAAGCTGCGCAAGAACACCAACCGCTAAGCAAAAGGGGGCTCTGTGGAACCAATTCCTCTGCAAAGGCTGGCTGAGAGATGGATAAACAATGGTAATTATTTCAAAACAAATTGGAAGCAGAAAGCACAAGCAGCCGTGTAACTGATGGACAAAAAGGAAAGCCACAAACAGAAGAAATTTCAGATCTCAATGTCTTGGGTGCTCGGGTATCTTCCTCTAAGCAAGTATTTTTCCACCTTTCCCTTTCTCCAAAGTTAAGTTCAAAAAACTCGTACTTCCAAGATGGTTTCTTTCACATCACAGCTTCTGCAAAGGAATGCTCATGATGGGAGACACAGCTGTAAACTGGCAGTAAGAATTTCTCTCTTTGCCAAATTAATATCCTCAATATTGTATTTCAATGACTTTGCACACAGCCACACTGCTTACTGTACAGCAGACAGGCAAGTGGCATAACATACTGCTTTCCTCTTCAAGTAAGCATGCTGGGAACGGGCTCAACAGCTTCATGTACCAATCAGACCATGGGATCCCTAAAACCCTAACCCAGGCGCTGAGCACAAGCCCCATGGTTTCCCTGTAACTCCAAGGAAAATGTTTCTACTACAGTAAAGAAGTCACAAACACAAAAGACAGAAAATCGAGCTTGGACACGCTATGACCCTACTCTACCAAGCAGTAGGAATGGGAACATCCCCACACCTTGCCTCTTCATAACAAAGCCAGAACTTTTCTTGTGGCACTTCCTTGGCTGTTAAGTGTTCCTGCACCGGGCAACCAGGATAGCCAAGATATCTCATCCCATATGCTTGTAATGCTAGCTGGGGCCTTCTAAAGAAGATGGAAAATAGCCTGGATCTTTCCAAGACACCTAGGTGCAGACATCAGTATGAGCATGGCACTTCAGCTGATCAAAAGACAGCTCTGTATTGCACAAAAGGAGTTGCTCTCTTAGAGGCACTGAATGACCATGTGCGTGGTAACTGGGTCAGAAGAACAGATCACAACCAGCATACAAAAGCAGGCTGGCTTTGAAAGCAGACAGAGTCAAATGCCCCTGTGCTGTGGGAAGTGGGAACATCATTTGCTGCTGCAGGTCTCTTAGCTAAGGGCTGTGTGGAATTTGGGCTCTGAAATAAAGGTGATTGAGGCACCCACAGCCATGGCCAAGCTTTCACACAGTGCTGTCACAAAACACTTAACCTGAGCAGGGAAAAAAGACCATGTGCCACATGCTGTGAGCTGCAGCATCTCTCTGCTATCATCAACATGGGTGTCTTTCTGCAATGTGCTTTATTCCATCAGAGAGCTACTGAGCCTGCTCTTGCTCAGCGTGGCTGCAGTCTGCACCTACAGCGTTGCTCAGTGGGCATCTCACCCACTTTATGCCAGCATGTTGCTCCAGCATTCCCAGGCTCCTGGCTTGCTCCATGGCAGCATAGCGCCACTGTGCATCAGGTACTTACCTGTCACTACAGATCCACCCAAAATCTATCCACAGTCTGATTCAGGGTGACTTACTCCTAAAACAGACAAAATCTTTTTCACTATTTCCTCTGCTGCTTCCACCTCCTTCTGCCTGGATTGCACAGCTATGTCTTTGCTCACTGTATGAAGGACGTCTTTACAGCACACAAGCCCTTTCATCTTTACCATGATCAGAACAAGCCAGTGCACCTTTGCTAGTTCACAGTCTCCTTTAAACTGGGGTGAGCTGAACTTTCTAGGCAAAGATTTGACCTCTCTTGAAATCCCCTGATCAGCAATTTCCCTTGCTCGCTCTTTCATGTTTGAAGCATTATGAAACACTGGAAAGGACACGTTTCTTCATAAGGAAGTTAGTGAGAAAATTCAAATAATCAACTCAGTCCCAGGAGAAATGGGGTCTCTTTCCAAGTTTGAAAGCTCTTTCTTAACAGAAGTTTTGCTCTTGAAAGTCTTCTGGTTAGCAGGCAGCTGACGATATGGCTTCTCTGGAGCCTGATTATACTTCCAGCCTAGGGGCAAGTAATAAAAAATCCTGCCTGGCTCTGTGAGGTCTGAATCAGGTGCTAACACTGAACATCTGCTGGGGCCTCTGCCCTCCTCTTCCCCACCCTGGTTCTCTGTGCTGGGCATTGAAGCGTTCTCCATTTTATAGCTTGTGGCAATGAAAGGCCAATTTTAGAGGGAAAACATTACTGACAGCATTATCCAACAAATCCAGACTGCTTTAACTGCTCTCCATATGGGACTTTGGTGAGTCCACCACTGCCAGGACATGCTGAAAAGATCTGCACTGCATGGCAGCCTTTGAAACAGTTACCAGCAAACATTCACGGCCCTACCCGAGAGAGACAAACAGACTACACATACATTTATTACTTCATGCAACCAGACTGCTTGTTGCACAAAAATTAACAGTGCCACCCAAGAGGATGTTTAGAGAGAGACACTTAAACACAGCCTTAAAACATGGGGTTTATGTAATTCAGGTACAAACTACAGAGGCACCACACATTGTGTGCGTATACATACACATACACGTGTGCATTTGCATCTCCATACACATACAGACACAGACAGAACAGATTGTCACAGCAGGCTGTGGTATGTTCATACACTGCTCTTTGAGGAATCCATCATCCCTACATAAGGGTTTCCACCACTGGGAACAAACCAGGGCCTTGAGTTGGTCTGACACTGTTGGTGTGACCTTCCTTCCCTTGCTGTACCCCAATGCTGGCTTCCCTCTTGAGTTAATAACCCAGTCTCCAAGCCCATCTAGGTTAAGTGCACCACTGGGACTTGGTAAAGATATGAGTCAGATCCCTGCTCTGGAAAGTCTCAGCAGGGAAGGGATGGTCTCTGTATTCTGGGATGCCTGATCTAGCAGGGTGCAGGTGTAATGCTGTTTACAGCCATTGTACATCTAAACATCTACAGCCTGGAAACTTAAACTTTCCTGTTCTGCAGCAGTAACAGATAAATTGACCTGTACAGGAAGAGCATATTTGGATAGAAATCATGACCTTTGGAGAAAAAGACTGCAGCACCTGAATGACTGCTACTAGAGGGAATGTCCATTGCAGTGAATTTTGCCTAACATCCAAGAGGGGAGTTTAATGCCTTAAGGTAGAAGGTTCATCAAAGAGCTGAGGAACGACACCGTTGATAAATGCTGTGCTTTCATCAGCAGGAAGGGCACTGCTGCTTGCAGCACAAAAAGTGAGAAAACTGGTACTTGAACTTTCCTAAGCTGCAACTGCTGGATCCCAGCACTGCTCCTGGGCTGCCAAACAGGGCAAGTTCTTGGCATTCATGTCTATTCCCTTCTAGATCTTGCTTGCGTAGAGTAAGCACCTCAGGCAGCAGTGGCCTCTCTAGTGTTAGACCCTGAAGAGCTATTCTGGTACTGGCCACAACAGATTCACATAGCTTTACTATTTCTACTGCAGTAAAACAATCAAACACAGAGTACCAGCTGCAGCCTCCAGCTTTCCTACAGAAGAAATGTCAGCCTGCAGCAATGTTTTCAAAGCTTTTCTCTACATAGGTCCAGTCATTCCTTGGTAAGAATTTATCCAAAAATTAGGGAGTCAACACAGCTTTTGATTGCTCATCTTCCAGTGCACAGAGAACTGTTCCTTTCAGTTTAACAGCCACAGGTACTGTGAATCCCAAGGGCTCTGCTGTGCATTTAGTGCAAACTGGTCAGGAAAAAAGCTTTTATTCTCCCTGTAGGTGACAAGGAAAAAGCTGGTGTCCCTTCTGCACTAGCATGATGTGTAACGGGGCCTAACATTAGACAGCAGGGATACTCTGTCCTTGGAAAGATGTGAACAGTAGATGTGTCTCAACCAGTCTGGGGCCCCAGAAGACATTTTTTTGGAGTGCCACACTGAAACACGTTTCTAAAGCCCTGACGAAGTTTCATGTCAAATACAAGACTGACATAACTGCCATGCTGTTTCTCCATGCAAACTGGGGCAGCCCTTTATAAGACAGGATCAGAGATGTGGTCTTCACATAGAAAGAAAGAAAGAAAGAAAGAAAAAGGAGTATTGAGAGACAAAGCAGCAATGGTAAACAGCTTCGAAAGTCACTTGTGTAATCAGATAGATGCTGCAGACCTGTCATGCACATACCCTGACAGTCCTTGTTACTGAACAGCAGCATTTGAGCAGCATTTGCCTTAGTGGTTCACATGTCATAGCCCAAGAGACCAGTGTGCTGAATTACTGGCATTACTGGGAACTTCCAGGAACTAGCAACAAGGAGCAAACAAGGATATACTCCCATTCAAGAGGAGGTGTTCTCTCACGCCAGTTTGCCACATCTGGCTATGCCACTAGGAGTCTCAGCAGAGAGCCAAAGGGCAGAGTACCTACCAAACTGCACAGCAACTCAAATCCAAGATACTTTAGGTCTACCTTGCAAAATCACAAAAAACTTGAGCACTTGCATATTCCTCTGTAAATCTGACTTCCTTCTCATTCCTATCACTGGAAACCTTCATATGTGTCAGACTTGCAGCCCAAGTCTGTGAAAAGCTCATATAGTCAGCATGACAGTTATATGCTAGAAAGAGTATTTCTCATGCTAGTTTATAATCCAATCCTTCTTACTCGTGCACTTGTTCAAGGGAAAGGAAGAGACAGGTAAGAACACAAATGAGATTGTACAGATTATTTTCCCCATAATCAATAACATTTACACGTTTAAGAAATCGTCATTAAAAAATATTAAGCATGAACAGATCTACAACATGAACAGGTACAAACCCTTGCTTAGTAAAGCTAGGAAAGAGTTCATGTCTAACCAGAAGTGGTAGTCCACGACATTTTAAAAGACAGCCTCGATATTAGCGTCTTTACTGTATTAAACTCTTGGTACTTAAATAATAATAATAGTTACAATATCTAGACAGCACAAAGCATGATACATAAGCATAAAAGTGCAAGACATAACTTTAGTCAAAGTGCCTACTGGTCAAACTGGTACAAACTATTTTCAGAGATCAAGCGTAAACCAGACTGAGAGCAATCATTTTCCTCTCATTTGCATCAGAAGTTGTCACAGGTAACATCAATCCATCCTGAAGTGACATCAGTTCCAAACGGGTATACATGAGAGGAGAGCCAAGCCAACGTCTTGATGGAAAGCTGATCCTCTGTGTAATGCCAATTAATCCACAGGTTTTGCTCTGAATATCCGAGCAGAGAGAGAGAGAACGGTAACTTCAATGCCACATTCTATGGAGGCAGAGTCAGCAGCTTAACAGAAATGTAGCACTTAAGAGCAGGGGGTACAGCAAGCCCTTGTTAGCTCCTCTGGAGTCACATCCCACAGCTGATTTATTGATTCCAGCCATAAAAGATGACTATGAGGAGGTTAAGCAACACTTCTCTTCATTTGAAAAATAAAAATATTATCCTTACAAGTGTAATTTTTCCCTTCCTGTTTGTCTTATTTTACTGTTTCAGAGATAAAACATTTTTTACAATATCAGCTTGTTACTGCATTCACTCCCTTTAAAGGCAAATGGATTTTAAGAGATCATGTCACCAGAAAGCTGTGGGATGGGGGCAGAGGCAAACCTTTTATTAAACCTGTAAAAGATTTCTAACTCATTTTGCAAGGTAAAACAACAAAACCCATAAAACTCTAGCAGCGGAGATCTGTCACTGAGATTTAAGCAGATCCAAACTCCACCATCCATTTTTCATACTTCTCCAGGTCTGCAGCAGAAACAGATTTGGAGATTTTCTTCAGAGCCAACTCAAAGTCCCCGTTGGTAACCGGCATTTGAAGCTCCTCTTTAGACAGTGCACGAATCTCTTCTGGAGTTAAGCCGTTAATACGTCGTCTCATTGCCATTAAAGAGGCATCCCTGGAAATACAGGACAATGTATGGGAGCTAACTGCTAGCAGCATGTGCTGTAAGCCTATGAATTTTGATTGTATTCTCTCGCTAGAAATCACGGGCAGCAACACTTAAGAGAGCATTTATTTACCCTACAAGATGCAGTTCATATCCTTCTTAGCTTCCATCTTCCCAGATCACTACATTAACTCAACGTAAAGAATGCAGTGGCACCAAAACCCATTTAAGCATATGCTAAATGTGCAGAGATAATTAAAACTATAAAACTGAAAGCCTTTTACAATGATTCATAGAGATAAAATTTTACAACTTCAGTGCATGAAAGGGCAGGGTGGGATCAGAACTGCTCTCTGGGACTTTTAGACTTCTTGTTTGTTTTTTTTCAAACTAGCCTGGATTTTGCATCCCCATCCTCTTAAATTTCAACCCTTTTCTCACTATGTATCCCAAAAGGGTAGCCCAGCTCTGTTACGTGCTTGTGCATACCATGTGGATCTGCAAAGGGCAGTGCAGGAGGCATGAGACTGGAGCATCATGTGGTCCCGCAAGGCTGAGGCCGTAAGTGCCTATGGCTCCTCATGCTCTACCTGCTCTATGACTCCTCCCCACCTTGGATGCTGCCAGTGTGGCCCACTGGCATGGAAAGTACTGATCATTTCTCACACCATGGCCCACATACAGCCTGAAATTACACTTTCTCTTTCCCCAGGTTTTTCCCAGCAAGGGATAACACAGGCCCCAGGGAGAACAGGTAATTTAACTACTGCACTGCGTGACACGCACCAAATTTTCAAAACCATGGAGTCATTTTACAATTTCACCAAAGCAGCAGGGGAAATATAAAAACATCCCAAGCCACGTTCTTAAAGGATCAGTTTCTCTTGGCAGGGATCCTAACTTTATAAGGGACAGAGACTTCCTTCTGATAAGTTTTTTCAAATACCTGCCCTACACCAGAAAAGACTTATTTGTCAAAAAATGAAACAATTTGTGGGAACAGGATAGAAATAAATCCAGTACTAATGCTATAAATTATCTGTATCACCCTTGCACATAGAAGATTCAGACAGAAACCAAGAATGTGCTGCTCTGGTGGTTGTCCAAACATACAGCATACAGAAGCCCCACACAAGTGTTCTGTGAAAGGTTCCTTTGCATCACAAAACATTAGCTCTTAAACTCATGAGATTTAAAAGCAAACAAATAAAATGAAATAAATCCAAACCTGTTGTGCACTACATTAACAAATGCAGTAAATACAGCCAACAAGATTCACTCAGAGAATTTTTTTGTCTTTGGATCCAAGAATACTTAACCACATCTTGCAGAAAGACTCCACAGTCTTTAGACCACTCCACATGACAGGAACACACGGTTCCAGTACTGGGCCTCAAACACAGTCACTGTTAGCTTCACCTGCAGTGGGTATTACCTTTTATCA
This sequence comes from Neopsephotus bourkii, assembly GCF_033783945.1. NCBI lineage: Eukaryota > Metazoa > Chordata > Aves > Psittaciformes > Psittacidae > Neopsephotus > Neopsephotus bourkii. Next base: position 10,666,030 of record NW_026902113.1, read on the forward strand.
CACAATGCAAACAATGACTTTCCATGTAGTTTTATTTGCAAAATAAGGGGAATGAGATACCTGCAAACATTAGTGATGTCAGCACCAGAATAGCCTTCAATCTTCCCAGCAATTTCTTCAAGGCTGATATCAGGATCTAGCTCTACTTCCCGAAGATTAATCTTAAGTAGTTCTGCTCTGCCTTTTGCTACAATATAAAAACACTTGTTTGAAGACTTGCAAGAGTAACATTAAAAAATATACAAACACAACTAAGGTTTTTCATAGTAAGTACAAACGAAAGGATTTAGCATGAGAAAATGAAAGAGACAGAACAAATCACAGTAAAGTGTACAATCAAATACTATAAAGTATATGGTTAAAGCAGTATATTAAACCAGCATGCTCTAGAGAGATTTTCCAAAGTCATATGTCATAAAAAATGTCTGTTATGTCTCAGATGACGAAGCATTTGGTCATATACTACCCAAGGGCACAAAAGCACAATCCTACAAATGTCTGCTACTTTTCATTTTTGGATTCACTCGCTACTCAAGTGTTTGACTGCATATTATTCACACAGTTTCATTAGAACCACAATGATAATTCTATTAACAGAGCTTCAGACAGCATAAACCCCCTAACAATAGGCTGAACTTTAAGCATATGTTTAAGCCCTTTACCCAGTTGGGACCCAAGAAAGCTGCTGAAGCCTGATAGAAAACAGATACATTAATACAGTAAACTTATATTAATATATTTACAATACAAGTGTCCTGGTATTCCACTTCCAGACCTAGATGAAGTGTGCATGCACTGATAACCAGCTGGGTAAATGAGCACTTATGCAGCCAATTAACCATTTTCTTGTAGAGTGCATGTGCGTATGTGCATTTGGGTACAGATGTTAAGCAACAACCTAGGCTTGTAAGAGGGAATTCACATCTGACAGCTTAGGCCTCAGTGTTACTCTTCACAAGGGTGGTAAAGAAGAGAACAAACATTCTCCTGGCATCTTTATTTCCACAGTGACCAATTTTTATGACCTAGAAAAGAAGACAGTCACAAAAGAGGAAGTAGCAGTAGGAAAGGCTAAAAGTCTTAAGGAAATTTCCACTTTTATTTATTGATATCCCTAATTCATTTTTTATTTCTTTTAATTGAGGGGATATATCAAAGAAATTAGAAAGCTTCTCTAAAGCTGCTGGTTTTGTGTGCTTTGAAGAGCTGTCAAGAATATAGTCATCAATCACACACAACTGGCACTAGCCATAAAATGGAGATTTGTTATTTACAGAGCACAGTGCATATATGGCATACCTGCAGAGAGCATCCTGTATTAAAGAACATTCTTCTAATCTTTGCTATGGGGCTAAGCAAGTCTTTGCAGTATTTTGGAAATGAAACACAGCAGAACATACACTTTCATCAAATACCACAATATGCAAATATATATATATCATATCACATCACTTTTTCAATTACAGTGACTGACCAGATCAGATCACCCAGCACAGTTATAAATGCATCATTTAGATTTGCCCAGAACAGCTCAACGTTCTTATTTACAGAACAGATGTAACAGAACATCAGACTGGAAATAAAACTATAGCACACCTTGTATGTTGTCCAGGGTGTAATACAGTGTGTCAAAACCAATCTGGTTTAATTAGGAACAAGAGCAAGAGCTGATAGGATTTTAAACTAATTGGTCATAAAGACAGGCATCCTGTTAGGAGCTGTTACTGCCTGTAAGCTGCACAGACAAGCTGTGGAACTATTAAGTGTCCTTATACCTGCTAAACTCAGTCACAACTGCTGTCACCATGAACATGTATCTTGTTATCTAGAGTGCTCATGCAGGGAGATGAGGCATCCACTGCACCAAGAAACACAGCTATCAAAAACTTCAAGGGATAGGAATCTCAAAATTAATAGGACAGGTGAATGACAGCTAGGAGAGACAATACAAGCTGAGACATCTTAAAGCAGGAAAGGCATCAGCCTGCTGCATTCTGCGTGACTCAAAGCAAAGTCATAAAGGGAAGCAAAGTCATAAAGGCAAGGAAGCACGATCTACAGCAAACTAAGCCTGTAAGTGAAAATTCATGGATCCACTTCTTTGCATTTGTCTGCAAGAGCATGGAGTGCATTTGCAGTATTTGTGAACATGTCCAAAGGCTGCCTTTGATGATCACTCAAAGACTGACTGTTAAACATTTAAAATAATTCCAGGCTCATTAAAACTAACTCTCTTTCAAAATGTAAGAGCCCATCAATGGGCTTGCAATGAAATGCTGCAGCTCTTTGTTGTTAAGCCCCCAAGCAAGTAGTTGCTGTTCATTTTTTTCCCCTTTCTCTTACTCTTCTCAAAAATAAAGCAACCCAGCCAAATGATCAACCCCCAAATTTCACTGCTCATCACAAAACCATAAAAATTCCTCTCAACTCAATGGTCCTGCATTAACACTAAGCTTGTCTTGCAAAGGCCATTTTAAAGGAAAATGCTCATAGCAAACATACCTGTGGGCAAAGGTATATAAATCCTCTTCTCTAGTCTTCGTCGGAGAGCTTCATCAATATCCCAGGGAAAATTTGTAGCAGCTAATACCATAACCATCTTGGAAGGGTCATCATTTTCCAGAGCACCACCTACCCCTGCAAGCACAATAGTTTAATTTTATTTCACAGGTCTTATTGATTGAAATGCTTTGCTAAGAAACAGTGCAGACAAACATTGCAAAAGCATGGTCAAAGCTAAGCAACAGCTCTATACAGTCCTAGTGCCCCTTTCCAAACTTCCCACAGCTTAGGAGTGACAAGACCATCTGTCACAGAGGGGGGACAGTTCATTCTTCTGCTGAGTCAGGGGATGGCTTTCTCTGACAGTGCTAATGGCATAGTCCCACTGAAAATGCTATCTCTGCCAAATCCAGCCGTAGAAGAAATAAGAAGCACTCCCAGCCTCCCAAATGAGGACTGCAAAGTAATTATCACTTGGAGGCAAAAAGCTGCTTACCCTGAGTTTATCACAGTGAACCTGCACATTTGAGGACATTATAAATAGTAGTTAAACAGCAGCTGAAAAACAGAGGTGGTTATCAAATCACTATACAATATTCCTCAGATGGTCATCCTTGTTACGCGCTGCTGCACAAACCAGGTACTAAATCTGACTAAAAGGGCAGTATTAGCTGCCACCACAGAATACAGCAAAAATCAGATCTCCCCAGGCTAGACACTCTAGCAAAGGGGAGAAATTTGTTTAAATTGCATTAAAATTAAAGACCTATATTAAACTGCACAAATCTCCATGATTTGCTTCTGGAGTCTGTGTCTCTTATAGTTTTAAACTTACCATCAAAATAGCCATTTTAGAAAAAAAACCCCAAACACTTTTCAGTTATCTGCCTTCAAATGCTCCAAATATACACTCCTCTTAAGTCCTGCCTTCTTTTTCCCCTATCCATAAAGTCAGGTTTTCCAGATTACCCAAGTTCTTACATCCCCACCTATGAAGAAACAGCACCCCAGCCCCAAACTTGGATATAAACATTTGTTACCGTCCATTTGCACAAGCAGCTCAGACTTGACTCTGCGACTCGCCTCATGCTCATCAGATGTGCCTCTGCGGCTGCAGATGGAATCGATCTCATCAATGAAGATTGTTGCTGGAGCGTAAAACCTCGCCTTTATTCAAATGAAAACATCACTATTAGGGCTGCAGCAGCAAGGACAGGCTCTCGTCAGACCACAGCCCAGTCCCACTAGACTACTTACAGATGTTTCTTCCTGTCACAAGAAAATAACTCAAGATCCTGATTTACAGAAACTGCCTGGTATATGCTGAAGTTTATACACTTTAAATTGTACTCCTTGAGTCAGGGGTCTTTCAGAGCTGGCTGGCTTCCTCATCAACCAGTCTTGCAAAGGGGAAGAGGACCACAATCACAGTACAGGCAGTTTTCATGTCTAGGTTTTTGTGTCAGTGAGGGGTAAGTATAGAGGACAGAAGGGATCTCAGCCTATCTCAACCAAGGCAAGCTGTAACTGAGAATATTGTAGAGATGCATTGAGGAATCCAAATTGGTGAATGACTCCAGTGTAGGTTGACATGCAAATGTTCTTCACATCCCCTGCATGATAGACTGCATCCACAACTTCACTGAGAGGCTTGTGCCCATCATTCAGAACAGAAACAGAATTAAAATGTGTATTGCTTCTAGAATAACAATTCCAAATTTCTTTCAATTTCAAATCTATTTCCTATGGGCTTTTTGTCCCATAACTGAATGAGAACTGAATTTTTGTTAAGGTCACAGCTCTGTGCTTAGTCTAGAAAATGCTAAACATGGGTGGTGAACCATTTCCACCTTAGTCCTCAACAACAAGCCAGAAAAAGATGGAAACACAGATCATGTTTTCCTAACTGATTGAAGGAGCGTCAGCTCAATGAACTCTCTGCTTCCAGCATGCTACTGGAGGGGCAGGAAACCACGAGATGTCCTTTCTCACCTTAGTGATCCCCAGATCACATCACTGAAGACATACCATTTCAAACAAGAGGCGGACCAGCTTCTCAGACTCGCCCCTGTATTTAGATGTCAGGGTAGAAGAAGACACATTGAAGAATGTTGTTCCACACTCTGTAGCAACAGCTTTTGCTAGCATTGTTTTGCCAGTGCCAGGAGGGCCAACCATCAGCACACCCTGCAAGGTGAAAACAAAGGTAATGAACAAATAAACTCTGCATTTGGTACTCTACACTACATTTCAGTATGATCCAAGATCTGTATTTAAATTGTTTAATAACATAATTGCCATCAGTGAAAAACACAAGACAAGAATCCCGTTTCCAAGAACAACATGGAAGTGTTCTGCAACTTCTTTTTACCACTCTGGTGGAGCCTGAATCACAAACCTGGTAACTGTTGCTGCACCTATCACCTCGGAATTGGACACCTGAATCAGACACAGCCTGGACTTGAACTTAGGCCTTTCCCAACTCACGAGAAGCTGCACAGGCAGATGAAGACAATGAATTCTTCTCTGCAGAACAAAGGCCCCTTTAAGGAAACCAAAATACTTTTGCAGAAAATTGTATTCCCTCAGTAGAGCACCCTTCTGTAGAAAAACATTTTGCCAAAAAATCCTGATGATCTGTATGTATGAATCTGGTTAATTTTTACATTTAAGTATGCACAAGAGCATTCACTGAATATGACAGTTTGCCATACTGTTTAATCTCTCCATCTCAGTACTTCTACAGCCATACTACCGCATCTTAGCAATTCCTAGCTGAAACACGATCCTCACCACACTGATGGATGGCAGAAGAGCACTGCTATTTCTGTTTCATAGATAAGCAACTGTGGCTCATGTGGACTACCACTCAAGCCCACAAAAGCCTAATCTGAGCCTCAGTGATTATTCAGGAAGCTTTAAATTAGAAAACTGAACTACAGTTAAGTCCCAGGTTGGCATCCACACCATCAGGCTGTCTTTCCACCTGTGGTCTATCTGGAAGAAAGAGTAAGGAACACACACCTCTGCAGCTCAGCACACTTACCCATCATTATACAAGCAGGATTTTAGCTAAACACACAGTGCTCTCAGGACCCATGTTAAGATTGTAGCACCGAGACTGGTTAATCACTCTTGACAATATTTCTAAATACAGTTATCATTACGGATAGTCCTCCCAACCCTTTCAGCAGCAGTGCTGCAGAGGGATGCCATGCTGTTCCATTCCTGCAGAGCACTATAATAGGGCACTGTGATTTTAAGCATGGCACTATGAAAATGTAGTGCCCAAGCAGCTTGGGTTTTTTTTTCCTTCCCAACTGCAAGATCTTATTACATGCTAACAAGAGTTTTCTAAAGTAAAGTTGTACTGTGTTCCAAGGGTAATCAAATTAGCTAGAATTAGAACTGCACATCATAATGTGCTTTGCAATTAATAACTTACATAAAATGCCACAGCAATAAAATATCTGTTAATGCAAGCCACATAGTAAATTAGATTTCATCTGCTCCTCACAAAATTTTACTTCAAAAAGCACAAAGAATGACATGGAAGAGATCTATAAAACCAAGTCAACCGGGAAGACAATTATTCAAAAATGTACTATTCAAGAGCAATAGCCTCTCTGTACTCCATTTTCCATTAACTCTTAATACCTTTATTGCCATTTAACACTTAGCTAATGCAAGCTCAACATACATTCATTGGTAAATTAAGTCAGAAATGTTCACGTACCATCCATACAGCTAACAGTCCAATGTCACTCCTCGGGCTGCCCAAGGTTTCCTAAGCTGCAGAGCAGCAAGCATAAAAATTAAATGGACTCTTTCTCCCCATGAACATTCAGACATATACTGGGCTTTGAGTTGCTGCACAGTCATACTGATATTACAATAATACTGCAAGTACAACCCTGGAGTGACTGGGTGAAAATTACTCAGCCTGCGATATGCAGGTCAGGTAACTTACTGTTCTCTCCGAGTTTCAAATGGTTTTATTCAGTATTTTTTAACAAGCTGTACCTCAATTCAAATCACACTTGACCCCTGTGTTTGACAAACTGTGTTTTCTGCAGGGCCTGGTGATATAAGAGACTAACATCGTTTTTTGGATATTGCTTTGGTCCTCCATTATTATGGAAGGTCAAATTCTGGCTGTGACATGCTTTCGTGTGAGGTGTCCCTACCCACAGCAGGGCGGTTGGAGCTAGATGATCTTAAGGTCCTTTCCAACCCTAACTATTCTATGATTCTATGTTGCTTTTCGAAGCCCATCGCTTTGCACCTCCTGTGCTTTGCACCTCCTGTGCAACGTGAGCACTACGTTGCACATGATACTGGTGGCCTTACATATGTGCATAACATTGGTGCAAAGCAGACGCATCAGGTGGAAAAGCAGGGGAAAACCAAGCTCTCTGGGGGTGAAGATGATACCAATATCAGTTAAAAGAACTTGGGTTCTCAGTAAAACAAGATATGCATGGTTGCAAACAGAAATACATAGGATCAAGTTGCACTCTCTCTCTCTCTCTGCAAACTAGGAGGCTGCCACTTACTCACTAGTTAAAATCCTTGACAAACACAAAGACTTCTTTATTCTTCCTCTAAGGCTGTTAATCCAAAGTATTTCAATAAGAAGCTGAAATGCACCACAGGGAGCAAGTATTTTGATGAAATCACTGCAGGGTTACTTCTTGTTGTTGTAACAATCACTAGCAGGGCAGTGGGAAGCACAGCGAGCAACTGGGCCTTCTTGGCACAAAACAGTTCAGAAAAAAAGAAAGAGCAAGCCCACGGACCCTCAGAAACTCATGGCTGCAGCTACACAGCAACTGTGTTGAATCAGGGAAGACAGCTGCCTGCTTCACACAAGGTACCATCCTCTGAATGCAGGCACAAACTGTGAGGGCTGTCTTGGGAATTGTTCTCAGGAGAGTCTGGACATCCAGAAACAGATTTGGCTGCCTTTTCCCTGAATTACTGTCCTGAATGCCTCGGCTCAACAAATGCCTGCTGCTATACTGATTACTGCAAGAAACACTCTTCCCTTCAAAACTTCTCATCCTTGTAGCACAGTCAGGGGTCAATAGCAGGGAAAATACATGCTGTTGTGTGTGAAAAATAAATTCGGGAGAGTTACAGCTTCACAAGTCACCAGGGAAAAGGCTAACAATGACAACTCTTCATGGACTCGTCAGAAATCAATCTGCATTGCAGACTGAAGAGAGGAAATAATCTTAAATTTTTTCCATGTCTACAACCACCTCATTTTCAGAGGCGACACCACTCAGTAGGAAAAGATAATCTCACACAGAGATAGAGACTGTAACTCTTTAAAAGACCAGGCTGTTGTTTCTTTACTCACTGCCACAATGCTCAGAGACGAGGCCAGTGGCACTTTTTATGTCCCCTGCAGTCTGCTGAGATGCCTGCCTAACAGACAGATAGCCACTACATCCTCTAGGGATGTTAATACATGAAAAAAGCATAGCAGCTCTTCACTCCCTTAAAAGTTCTTGAAGACTGGACAGACAGGGCCCCTGCAGTCTATAAGGGTATAGATATAACTTCTATGCCAAGAGGAAAAGAGAGATTTAGCTGTTCAAAACACACTAAAATCTTACCCTACACTTGTAACCCATTCTATCTAGGCTCTGTCTAAGCCAAAAGCTCAGTTAACCTTTAGGTTAATCTCCAGGCCATTGGTACTGATCACTAAACCCCAAAGGCCATATGTAGCCTGGGGCTACATTTGGGCTGCCCCCCTGAAACTCCCTAAAGCTTCCATGAACAGCCCTCAAGCAACCATCTCCCAGCTCCTGCTGTCAGCTTGCACTCTTTCCAACTTCCCCTTTTTATTGTCCATAGACACCACAAGCCCGAATGACAAGTCCTCCACTCATTAGTTCCTGCAGGGCTTTGTTTTGTAAATAAGCAGAATAATGGGGATCTGGGACTAGCTCAGGCTGCAGGAGGACAGCTTGGAGGGTCAGACCTAAGTATAAACCAATAAGTACAAGGAGCAAGCAGGAAAAGACCGCGCCAGACTGCAAGTAATACAGGATCTGACACATGCTGCTGAATCTGCATACTAAACAACAGAAACTACTCACGTACACAGCATTCCCTAAGCATGCCATTGCCTTGCAGACTCAGAATAACAGACAATTTGCAGCAGTCTCTTTTCCCCAGTAATCCTTTTCAGTAACAATAAAGTCCTTGTGCTGTGACTAGTTATTCCCTAAACACGTGTCAACCCATTCTGCAACAAAAGCAAGATAATTTCATTTTCTGTTCACAGAAATGCTCAACAGCCTCCTTCCGCCTTGTCCTTTTTAGCTATAACCAAGGCTCAGACTGGGCTCACCCCTGGTCCATGAGGCAGGCCAGCTCACACCTATACTTTTCCCATTTCCCTTGCAGCTCACTCTCCCACTTGCATTTCTCCTACTCCAACAGTAACTATGCCCAGCTGTAAGTGTAACTGCAAAGCTAAATATTCTCTCAGATTAGCCCCCTCTCTCCCTGCTTCCTTGCATGATCTAGCCTGCAATTTGCTGTCTGAAACAGTTGGCACATGCAGAATAAAACAGGACTGCTTTCCTCTGTGAAGTGTTGAAGAGCAGCCACCATAATCCTAAACAGAGCTATCTGTTAAGCATTTCTGCTCTGAGTAAATACAAAAGAATTACTATTTAATGTAAAGCCTGCATACACTTCCAGCTGTTTCTTTCAGTGCATTTTAAAGAATTATAGAATGCTTCAGGTTATAAAGGACCATGAATCATTACAAGATGATTTCATGAAGGAATTCTTGATCTTTCCCATTTGCCTTTTCAGTCTTCTGCTACAGGCATCCACACATATTACAGCAGCAGACATACACAGCTAAAGCTTGCCATTTACTTAAAACACCAAATAAATTCCCACCTTCCAAGGTCTTCTAATCCCTTTGAAAAAATCAGGCATCCACATTGGAAGAACGACAGCTTCTCTTAATAATTTCTTGGCTTCTTCCAAATCTGCTATGTCATCCCTGTGCAAGATGAAGAAACTTGTGTAAGATTCCTGTACAACAGTATTTCTTCTATTTTTATACAGGAAAAACAGAACAGCCTTCATACCATCTCTTTTAGCATGCCAGTATATGCCTCATGAGAACACTCCTATAATCCAGTGACCTAAAATTGAATCTACTTCTGGAAGGTAGGAAAAAAATTATTTTCAACTCAAGTTACCCAGAGCTGCTTAATTAAAAATTGTTTTGAACAATGTGAACACCAAAGTGGTATCGTTAAAGTTCTCTGGAGTGTGCTTTCATTTCAGCAGCACCTGTAATGGATGTACTACACATTACATCAGTTAGCAACAAAAGCTTAACTGTCATCAAATTAATCAACTGCTAAAACGAAAAGGCCTTGCTTTGCCTATTTGGAGAAGATTATGACAGCTAACTGTTTGAAGAGTTAGAAGAAAGATAATTTCTCTACTCCATACTAACAAAACCACTTGAATTGAGAAAATCCCTCATACCAATGAATGCTTGGATTCCTTGACACAATGTCCCTTTCAAGAGCTTCGACCAATTCTTTGTCGTAACCCGCTCCATCAAATTTTGGAATTTCCCCATCACCAACTTCCTGGGGTATTTTCTTGCCCTAGAAGTGAAAGTCATACAGGCTCATAAGGACATTAGTCTTTCAACATATCCTTTCCTAGCAGTGCTTAGCAATATTATCTGGTTCATCTCTGTGGAAGCCACATGAAGGCATCAAGCTTTAACACAGCTATCTCAGCACCACAATGGCCAGCAAAACCTGATTGTTCACATCCTACACTCCACAGAGTCCCCAGATACCTGTGCTTCCTTCAATGCAGCTCACAGTGACAAAACCCCATCAAAATTCATTACATACCACAGTCAGTGGATGGGTGGGTTGGTTTTAAAGCAGCAAACCAGATTCTCTTCACAAGCCCTTAAACAACTCTTTAGACACCAAATGACACACTTCCTGGCCAGCAAAGGGGATGAAAGCAGGAACAGCCTCATAAATCAGCCTGCATCACAAGTTAACACTATATTAACTCCTGGCTGAAGACCAGAGCATCCAAAATGTACTGTGAAGATGCTACACCTGCCACACGACCTGCCAGAGCTAAATAACTGACACCTCATCATTGAAAAGGATTATACCCATTGTCTTTGATGGAGGAAATCCAAAAAAATTCTTTCCCCATGTTTAATTAAAGTGATCCTGCCCAGCAATTTCTCCTGTCCTGAACTGCAAACTACCTACTTCACACCTCATTCACAGGCGAGCTCCATTAACAGTTACAATGCTTTAAAAGGTCATACTTATTTAATGCTTTATTATTGAATGCTTTATTAATTTATTAAAGGCTGCACCAAAAGCTCTAAAGAAGCTTCCAACTCACACAGAGTTCTTTGAACTACAATAATTTCTGCAGCATGCTAATGCTCATTCAGTGACCCAGCCACACACTGCCTCTGTCCCCAAAAGTCCAGAGATCCTGGTTAATGCTTCCAAAGTGCCGTTAAGCTTTTGGGAGTGAGGTAACATTTTCTCTTCAAAGCATGAGGGCTCACACTCCTCCTCTTCCACTTCAGAAGGAAACCACTTCCCCTCCCAGCACAAAAGCACCATTCAGCAGTGCCTGAAAAGTAGCTGTGCTGTTTTACCAAAGGAGTTGAGTAGAGAGCTACTTTAGGACTCTTAACTCAGCTTCTAAACACTATCATAGCAGCAAGCTAAAGAATCCCAGCTAGCTGGACAAAAGGCAAGGCAAGCTGAGAGGCAGCTGGAGACACACAAATAACCTCGAAGTGGAAAAAGGTGGAGATTGCACACCTCCCAGTTGCCATGTACCCACCAGGCCTGTGAGGGAGCACGTCATCTTCCCACTGTTTTTACTTCCTGTTTCCAAGTGAAGTCTGTGTTATGTAGTACTTCCAGGTCAGGGTTTTTTTTCAATGGAAATGAAGCTGAAAGTTGTGTTCAGACAAAAAGCTGGCATGAAAAATGTAATGGTCTAGCACAAAATGCTAGAAATGGAAATGGAGAAAAAAGCCCTGTAGTGTTTGGAAGATTTCAGGAGACAGAAAATGGAATCCAAATATAACCACAAAAAGAGAAAGAAGGAGGGGAAATGGCAATGAAATGAAAGGTATTTGCTGTCTGTCTTTGTTACACACTTCTATCCCTCTGCAACAGACTGTTTGTTCTAGTCATGCACTGGAGGCCACACAAAGCCCAGCTGTGGAATGGTGTAAATAAAACAAATAAATAGAAACAAGGGGGGAGAAAAAGCTGAGCCCCAGTGTCCCAGTACCCAGTGCTGGGATACTCGCTCTTCCTGGGGCAGCTGTTTTTCCTGCTCCCTGTGGCATGGCTCGGCCATGGAGGGAGAAGGGCAGCACATGGAGAGGCGTGCTTTCAGCATCACCCTGGCTATTGGTTTAGTGCCACTGAATGCTTCCTTTCATTATTTGTTTTCCAGTTCTGAAATTAAAGCAAGATTTAAATTATTCACGGTTTTCAAATGTAGTAAGATTATTAACATTCCTCCCAAATTGTCCAACCTGCAATCCTCAGCCAGCAGGACTAGGAAAAGCAATATAAAAAGAAAGTCACCTCAATCCCATGGGCAGCAGGAGTAAGCGTAATTTTTCAGTCATATCTCATCTCTTGTCGTGGTGTTAAACAGCTTCAAGTAAAGCTGCCTGTGATGGCTTCTCTCTAAGGTGTGCCAACAGAGAGGTATACAGGGCTGCAGAAGATTGCTCCCATCCCCCTGGCAATCCCACTATGTGACCTCCTCAGACAGTGAAGTTTTAACCTACACAAGTTTAGAAATTTGCTGGGCTTTCCAACAGGAAGAGCTATCAGACCTGCACTAATCCACTGGAACAAAAACTGTATTTCCAACATGAATGTGTTTCTACTCTTGCACTATGTTCATGCATTAGTTCCTGCAGTGATCTCATTGATGTGCTCACCACTCTGATGTACTCACAGCATGTACATGCTCTGCCTTCATTTGCCAAACCAAGTCTCCTGTTGAAATACAAGCTGAACACATTTACCTACTCACCTGGGCAGACCTTCTTTGTCCTCCATCTTCTAATATTATATGCCTTTCTTGAGCTCAGTTGTAGAAACACATGCCAAATATTCCAGCTGCTGTCTCACCAGGGCCTCTTATAATGGTAACCTCTTACAACAGTAACATCTCAGCAAACTGAGACTGGGATTTCATTTCCATTTATTTGCATAGCTACATCATGCTGGCACCTCACATAGATCAATGTAGGATAACTGTGGTGGCTGCAATCACTAGACCTGGGTCCTGAAAACATCATGCTTTCCTGCAGGCTCTTCCCACTACACACAAACACCAAACAACTATTGCCAGGTTCACTCCCCACCACTTGCTGCCAAAGCTAAAGGCGGCACCTGGCTGTGCCTTACTCCAGCAGCCAGCCCTTCCCATCACTGCCAGGAAAAGGTGATGTGCCTCATATGACTCCTGCTGATATGTCCAAATCTCTCTTCTCCTCCACTGCTGAGCTCCCACATTCTAGCAGAATCCTTGTTCTAGTCTCCAAGTGCACAGCCTGCTGGTCTGCACTGCTGAACATTACCCCATTTCCATGACTCCAGCACAGAGTCATCCAGTTGTTCCTCTACAACAGCCTCATTCATCACTTCTGGTGATGGTGCTTCCCAGCTCAATGTCATTGGAAACTTAACTAGGGCATACTCCTTTTTTATGCCAAGGTCATTAATTTAAATATAAAACAAGAGTCAATCTCTAGTCTTGAGGAAATCCAGAAATGCTTTGCCACTTGACTGATACTTTTTCGTTCAGTAGCACTTGTTTACATTCCCCTTGCTGCCTAATGCTTCCGCCTTTTAGAATTCCTCTACACCACACACTCGCTAAATTAACACTTAGATTAGCAATTGCTTCACATGTAGCATCCAGGTAGATTTATTTAAGATATTAATTAGAACTCTAAGGAAAGTGCTGGCAAAGGTGACACCTTTGTTTAAGAAACCATGTATCACTTTATTCCACTTTCCAGTTAGTCCCAAGTCTTTAACTTTTCACCTACTCTAAATTCGTTTTAAACCTTTGCACAGTGCTTAGATAGCGTAAACAACTTCAGTTGCCTGGAGCACTTTTCCTTTCCCCTTCTGAATACAGGCAGTCAACACAACCCACCGTTCACATGAACAACAGACCAAAAAAACTTTACTGGAAATCTCTTCTCCCAACCCTGCAATTTTACCTACAGTTGTTTCAGTATTCTCAGATGGAGATCATGCAGCCCTCCAAACCCAATGCACAGGGATCTATGCTTCCACCTAAATGTGACTACCTCATCTCACATCTGATGACACCACAGAATAATCAAGCAAAAACAAAAGACATTTTTTTAAGTTGTATCTTCATCGACTTTAACATTCACTTCACTGCCATGGCAGCACAGACCTTGGCTATTTCATATCCTTTGCAGTATTTACTGTTCTCACCAAATGCACTGACAACCAAAATAATCTCAAGAGTACTCCTAAAAAAAGTGTTCTAGTGCTTAGATATGGTAGTATGCAATTTGCAAAAGACATACAGGTAACATTCATGCTGCCTCTTTAAGCTGAACTACTGAACAGAGGCTAAAATTCTTGGCGATGATCCATCAGAAGGTACTCTGAGAACAAGCCTAATAATTTCCAGTGGAACTAAGTGAGAAGAAGCACCTGAAAGCAGTATTTCAGAAAAAGGAACATGTAAATACAAGGGTTTAGTGGATAAACACCATCCAATGGGTTGCAGTTCAAAATTACTTCATATAGCTCTACAAAAGGTCATTTTAGAGGCAGAGTCAGGTTAAAACCCCTTATCCCAAGATCGTTACTGTCAGAATGAAAAGATTATATGGTCTGGGGAGGAGAAACAGTGAAAGAAGGCACTTGCCTCAAGCAAAACACTTCTAAAACATACACTCTAGACCTATATTTATCTTGAAAAATGACACAAATAAATATGCATATGACACTGTGATGTTATAGCCAGGACAGCATACAACCTTTCACACTGCTACCAACATCTTACGAAATGGATATGGCACCCAAGCTCATTACAGATGCTAAGCAATATTAGCCAAGCACCCAAACCCCCCAAACCCAAGAACTACAGAGCTGAAGCATTTACTTTGATAAAAGAGATACCTGGTTACTTGGTTTGAAGCTTCAGTTTTGCCTTATTTTTAACTGAACATGAAGAGCTACTGAATCTCTTTGATTCAACATAAGTAAGCTACAAAGGTAGCTTTAAGTTCAGAAGCTGAAGAACATATCCACTTGCAAACTAAGTAAGGATAAGCCTGAAAGGGAAGTTAAACCTGGTTTGTGCCTGGGTGTAAAATACAGAAAGTTGCATTAACTTCTTTCACTTTCCATGCCTGGCTACTTCCTCTTTTATTCAAAATTTTCTTCAAAGTAAAATCATGGATCCCTTAAAAATTGTCACATAACACATGAAAATTGGTAACCCAGGGTCATTTTCATCTACATACCCCAAAGAAACTGAAACAACCACCAAGCAGGTAGACAAAGGGGAAACCAAGAGTACATGGCTTGGTATGTTTTGAAGAGTAGACATATTTTCCTTCTGCCACCTAGTGACCAATATATTCAGATAAAGAGTAGTGTTTAAAATGTACCACATTAAATGGAACACCTTCATGGCTCTTCCTCCACCTCACAGCAGTAGCGCTGCTAATCACATTATTCCCAGAGACAAGGATTGTACAAGTCATGTTGTTGTAGGCTCCTTATAGTAAAGCCCTATCATGCCCATCACCGGAAAGCTTTGAGAGCAGAGTTCACCCTCATTAGAGTTAAGACTTTGAAGGCTGCCTTACACAAGCACATGTGGTGAACCTGTCACACACCACGACTACAATTCCTATATAGCTGGCAGAACTGTAAATAATTGCACAGATCTTCACAAGGTTTTTACAGCTTGCAGGATGCACACTTCTTGTTTTAAATCTTACTGGTCCAGGGCAGAGAGATTTCTAACATTTTTCATCCATGCAGTCACTCAATGGCACTGCTAAAAATGTGCTGGCCCTACCTGCTGATGGTAATAAGGGCTGGGATTGCTTAATACTTTCCCTGTGTATCAGATAAACAATTACTGATGGAAAAAGTGTATCTTAGAGCCCTTTTTGCATTGTGAAGGATCAACCTGTAACAGAGAAGTCATGAAGGGACTAACCAAATTCATTTGGAAGAAAACTGACCTAAATGTTTTCTTAGTCATCTATCAAGATCTGTACAATACTGTGTCCACTGACAGAAGAGGTTTCTCGTATCTCTGTCTGTCAGGAAAGTAAAGCGGCTTCAGTACCCTCTTGACTTGTATCATTTATAAACACAGATTCCTCAGGTTCCTGGCAATGACTCTGCAGTTCAATTTAAAAATGCAAGTGTTTCAGAAACAGCAATTTGCACGCAGACATTTTTTGAGCCACAGAACAGTCTTGCCTTTGACATGACTACTTGATAGTGAATCACTATCTCCTCTTTCACTTCAGTGCTGCTTCTTTTTTTCATGGGTCTTCAGAGAAAAGAATCTCCAATTTATTCTAACTTATTTGTTTCTGTTTTTAAAACAAAGCCTTTCCAAGAAGCATCTTCCTAAACACTGTAATATAAAATCATTGCATAAAGCAAATTAAAGCTGTTAAGAGGTTGCTTTTACTACTTCTCCTTCACATAATTTTCAGCTATGTAACTTCAAATAATTTGGCACAGATTTAACTAGTGTCAGACGAATTAACAGAACTGTCCTGGACTTCTAGGAACACCTACATGGTATGGCAGAGGCAATGCTACTGTGGTACTTTATTCATAATGTTTAAAGTCTAGAAAGGGCACTGATCTCATTTTTGCACTTTTTACATAGAAATTTTAAAAAAGACTTGAATTGTATTTAAAAAAAGAAAACCAACCCAAAAATAAAAAAAAACCTACAAAAAAAAAAAAAAGAAAAAGAAAAGAACGCAAACAAACAAATGAAAAAAACCCCACCAAAACACAGAGAAACACAGGATGAGGGACAACAGGAGAAGGGACTCAAGGGCATAATGCCTGACTGGCACTGACAGATCAGAGTCAAGCCCATGGGCCAAGATGTTAAGAAACCCCCAGCAATAGGCCACCATGCATCCTCCCTATCCCTATCAAAAACTCTCAAATCAAGACCGACCAAGCATGACAGAACTTTCCTTAATCTGGTGTCATTTGTAAATATCCCCATGATACATGCTTTGTCCATGAGGCAAGAGGAAAGCACCAAGTTTTCTTGTACAGGATTATTGTGGCTTTTTATTATTAACTGTATTAAATAACTAAAACTAAAAATGCTTCACCTTTGCCACCTACTGCATCACAACTCTTCCCCCACATATTCCTTCCCACTTCTTACCTTGTCATCTCTTCCTCTACCTCTAGATTCCCTTTCGCGGCTGCCTGCAGGCTTCTCGCCCTTGGATACCATGTGTGCTCTGCCCGCAGGCCCACGGGGCTGCAGTCCTGGCGATTCTTTCCTCAAAGCTTTGCTGGGACGTCTGATTTGAGGTGGAGCCCTAACAATAAGCAACCACAATGAAAACATGCTAAAAATAGTGAAAAAAGAGCAACATTTAGAAGGAAGGATTCTAACACGTTGTTAATTCCCTTAGTGCATTATTACTAAAGCTGACAAGCCCCTAAGTCTTACCTCCCTACATGTGCAAATACATGCAATGTAGGTTCTGTCTGACACCCAAAGTATGAAAAAAAATACAAAAGGAAAAGAAAAGTTCCAACAGCCCAAAAAAAGACAATTCACAATGGTCAGTACTCCTACCCAATCTTACAACAGCCAACACACACACGTAACAAGAAACAATTTAGTAATTCTTCAAATCGTAGTTTCCTCTGACTCCAAAACAGAAGATTATGTTGGGCTATATTCATATGCACCAGCTCAACACAACCACGACATCTGTGGTTTAAGAAAAAATAATAAAAGCTGTCTAATAGCTTTGACAGACCCCAAAACAAAGGAGGGAGAATTTTCAAACAATCCTCCTACCTCTGACTTTGCTCCCTTGAGTGAAAATGTCAAAATGTACAAATTGCCTAGAAAGCAAAAGCAAACAAAGCCCAACTGCAACCACCTGTACTTGCGTGCATCACCCACAGTGTCAAAGAGAACTTGGCAGTGGCATGAGAGAGAATTTGGCTTTTAGAGAGGTATCACAGTAATTTTGCTCTAGGGATTGGACTTGACATACAGAACTAAAACAGCCAGGAACATCACCCAACTTGAATTAGTACCCCCTATTCAGTCTTCTACTGATCCTTGCTCTGAGTAACTCAGAATTTGCTAATTCCAAAAAAAATCCCGGAACACAGCTTACAAAGAATATATACTTAATGCACTGTGGCTACAACTGCTACGTTTTGCTTTGTATACATTTTCATCAAACATAACAGCATAGAAGAGTGGCTTATTTTCCTTACTTTTGTGTACAAGATTTCAGCTTAAAAAAAGCAGATGAACATTTGGGCCTTTACCTCCAAGAAAGATACAAGAATAAATACATCTTCATGAAACATTACCACAAAAAATCTAATAACCATTTCTAACACTCACAAAAGTAATTAGTATTATTTTACACTTACATTCTTAGGGCATCTTCTAAAGCAAATACATTTGATAATAATAAAGCACATAAATTTACAAATAAACGGCCAGAATAGTAGCAGAACATTTCTTTCTGTTTACTGAGAGCTCTCATTTTACTTAGTTCCTTTGCTTAGGTTGAGTATACACACATTAAGATTCCTACTATTATAATGTTAGAAAAATGTTGGCATGATAAATGTTAATCTTGCTTTTAAACTGGAGTTGTTGTTTCCAGCAACCTGTGCCCAGCTCTATTAGGGTGAAAATAGAGATTTCAGAAAATACACAAGCACCCATTTTGAGAAAACTATTAGCTAACTAAGGTTACCTTAAAGGTTGTTACAGAAGAGAAACACCATGTATCACACAACAAGTTTAGCAATAAAACTAACCAGTGGATTAAACACAGGTCATATTATCTGTAGTTAGTGAGTGATTTCTAGCCACCATGTCCTTGAAGATACCTCAGGTTCTAAAACCTTACTGGCTCCTCAGCCATCAGTGAATTCAACTGCTTAAATAAACTGAAATGGGGAAGTTTTCTGCCAGCACATAAGAAAGGTAAGTGTCACCAAAAGCCCTTTTACCTCTTCAGCATGCTAGCTGCAGGCACTTAGCTAGTCAGTCCTACCAGAATAAAGGAGCGACTTGCTTTAGAACTTCAGCAATAAATCCAGTTGTACTTTCATTACTTTTTTTTTTCCCAATTTACTATATTTATTCTTTATTACAAATGACAAAGGGGTAAATGAAATCTGATTTTCATGTTACAAGTGCATTCAGGAAAGAACATGAAATAATGGCAACCCAGCTTTATTCCACCCACTCTGCTTGAGCCTCCTTACCTGTGTTCAGCTGGAACAGGAGGGGGCCAAACATCGGGATCTCTAAAAGGCTCATCTTGACAGGATACAGGAATATCTGCATGTCTGTCCATTTTAAAACTCTCTAAAGTGTTCACAACGCTTTTAACTTGTTCATATTCTTCAACTAATTCTTGTCGGACCTTGAGAAATACATACAGTATTTAAAAATTGTTACAATTCAAACATTTTTTTTCTTAAACCATAGAAGATACCTCAAACCATACACTACTCTCAAATGTAGGGACACCCAAGACCTTCTGTTCACAACCCCTAGACCTATCAAGCTGACAACAGATCTTTAGCATAAAAAGTTGCATCCCTGCTGAATTCCTCTTCCTGGTTGTCAATGTCATGACCAGACATGACTGGTAATGCAGGGATCACTCTTTCATAACTTGTGCTAATACTTAGATTTACATGTGCATGTTGACATGTATGCATGCATCCACATACTTTTGTGTTTTACAGCTAGTAAAGGTGCTGTTGGCAGATCCTTAACATATTTGCTACTATTATAGCATAAAATAACTTCTCTGATTACAGTCTCCAAGGTCCTAGTTACAAACTGGCTGAATCATCACAATGTAATATTACAAAATTAACTTTGTGAGGGGCACAACACAGTCAAAGCACAAGCCAACCCTTTGGTGGATTGGAAAGATCAGAACAGAAAATGGTAACTTTAACACCCTACAGCATAAGTTCAAAGAAGCAAAGAAAGTAAAATAAAAATGAGAGGAAATCATGTCTCAGAAAGAAATCAGGCTGCAGAATCATGCAGCTGAATTTTATACTTGAAGTTTCTATTGCCACTAGTCAGGGAATTACAACTACAGCAACAATTTCAAGATTATTTACTTGTTATTTGTTCTTTTCAATTTTCTTCCATGAAACCTAGGGAAAATAAAATCTGTGTAGAAATTTGTGAAGTTTCAAGTGATATGGCTTGCTACAAGCTCAAATTGCGTATGCTAAGGTCACCAGTTCTTAGTACACACAAGCAGCCTGTCCTGGGTTCAGCTGTACTGCGCATTCTTGCTCAGAAGCATAAGCTTTCAGTTCATTAGCTTACGATGTATTAGGATTCACCTGAGTGCACTTGTACTGCATCTTACCAGTCTTGTCTTTCACCTGTCACTCAATGATGCTTTCCATCCTGTGGGATCAACCTCCATCCATGCTCACTTTGGTTTTTACCCTCTTGAGGGTCGTAACACCCAGATGTCACTCTTCACTGAAGTGCTGGTGCACAGCTAAAACTAATCCATGCATCACTGTGCATGCCTGGAAATCAGTATTGGCACTCTGCAGCTAGGATTACCTTAGGCTAGTGTGAATCTTGTCTGTTATGGGCTCGTAGCTGGAGTTACAGAGACAACCTGAACCTTTCCATCCAGTGGGTACTACAAGGCTCTTGTGAAGAAACACTAGGCTGAGGATATCTGCAGGCTGCCACCAGGCACAATACTGAGTAAGGCTACAACTAGGATGCACTGCAAGGCTGAACCAAAAGCCAGGTTCTGAAGTCAGCTTACAAAAAAGCCACAGAAAGAAACCAGACACCCAGCTGTGCTCATGTCATGCATACACCTGAAAAAGAGCTAAGCAAAACACTGCCCGGGAATGCTGCAACCAGACTTCACTTTGTGGCAAATAGAGGAAGGCAGCTAAGGACAGTATCAGCAGATGTCAACAGTGTTGCCTGATGACCATACTCTCTTTGCTCTGCAGAGCCTGAGTAAATGGAGAGGATCAGGGGAATGGAGGTCTGCAAATTCCGTCTGTCTGCTCGGGTTGTAACAGCAGCAAATCAGAGAACTAGTACTAAACAGCATCACATCTTCTGAGTGCTCCTAACACTGCTCACTGGTGAAAAGATGAGGCCACTAGCTCAAGATCTTTCCGTCTCCCTGTGTTTCGAAGTGAACTGCGTTGGGCATATGCAGGGTGCTGAGCCTGGTCAGCCTGCTTTCAGAAGCATGCCTCTTTCCAGCCTGATTTTCACCTGCCCATACCATTTCTCTCTTTCATTTGCCCTCTCTGAATGGTGTCTTACCTCACCCACTCCAATCCACATATTCAAACAGCAGAAGCAGTGGCTCCCCACATTTGGTGAGGCAATTTCAAGACAGAAAACACTATCTGACATAACTGATGGGTAAGGTGTATAAAAGAACAAATGTTTAAACTGACAGCACTCGGTAACAAATACATGTCACCTCTCTCTTGAAGCTACAGTTGTTCTAAAATACTACCAGGTGCACCCCACGGCAATGCATTGTTCTGCTCTGAAACATTTTCCAGGAATTTTCCCATTTCAAGGACAAATTAGGAGGTTTCAGTAGCACAAAGAAATCCTTCTCTGGTTTAAAACCCTGTTTATGAAGAAGAATATACGTGACTGTCATCAGCAAAATACCAGCAAGGACAAAGGCAAAGTAAAGGGTAAATCCCCATGGCCCCGCACAGTTCTTGCAGCGCTGCATTTACTTCACCAGAAGCTCCACATATATATGCACAAAAGGAGCCTTAGGAAAGGAAAGAATTTGACCATTCACAGTGCAAAGCAGCCTTTTTGCTCATTCCAGATGAGCTCTATCTTTCCAAAGACACAGGACAGCCAGCTTAGGCAGGATTGCTCCTGCTCTGCTTGGCTCTCTTTGCTTTCTCATCACACAATCAGCAGACACATCTCCCAGTGCAGAAACTTCCAGCTGAGTTACAAGTGTGATTGATTACTGACTTGGTTCCTTCGAACTGTCTAACACACATCCCTCCTGTCCAAAAATAAATCCAGCCAAACAGCTGCTGTGAGGTACAAAGGAATGATACAGCATAAATCCTCCAGGGCACTGCTCCGCCAGAGACAGCCACTTCCAGTGCTCCAGGAATACAGACAGCATTCCTCCTATCAGACTTCCAACACATGCAGGAAAGTTGGTGGAAAACAACTTGCTAGCACTGAGGGCTGGAGTACTGTCACTCAGCTCTCTGGAACAGCAAAGAAGGTGTTATCTGAAAACTGAGGGAAAGTGAGCCTTTGATGCCTCAGAACCTGAAAACTAACAACTGCTGGCCACTTCTTGGGCAGACCCAAGCACACCAGATTCTGACATTCACACCAGTACCTGGCAAACCAACCAACAGAAAACCCTCAGTGTACTCAAACAGCAGGATCACAAAGGAAAAACAGCTGGTAAATTCCTAGAGGCCCTAAAGAAATGAAGTCAGATGAATCAGGTGCAGAAAAATGTTCCCTGCAGTTGAGAAACAACCTAGATGTGAGCCAAGAAGGGCTGTGACTTACAGAGGTGACTG
Source organism: Neopsephotus bourkii (assembly GCF_033783945.1). NCBI lineage: Eukaryota > Metazoa > Chordata > Aves > Psittaciformes > Psittacidae > Neopsephotus > Neopsephotus bourkii. The sequence goes on from NW_026902113.1 coordinate 10,688,484, forward strand.
AGCACCACCTTTGAGTGATCAGTGCTACTCTGAAGCAACCTCAGAAGGCTGAAACAGGAAAATCACTGGTCTGGACTCACCAAATCTCTTTGCCCCCATCACACCCTTCCCTTCTCAGAAGGCTCCAGCTCAGGTTGTAAAGAGCCTGAAGAAAGCTTTAGGTTATACATGTTGAAGCTGTTTCAGGAGATAGCTGAGCTAACAGCTTACCACTGCCAACTAGGAAGGTCCCACTCCTCATCACTTTTTCTACCTAACCGCATTCTGCCACTGCTCTTCTAGATGCAATTCTGGCATCACGCTACAGTAATCCATCTTAGTAAAACAACAGAAAATTAGCCTAGGAGGGTAAAAAGAAAATACAGGACTGAATTAGAAAGCTGTACTTCCTCACTACCCTGTGATCAGCTGAATCCCAGGAAAAAGAACGTCAAGGTGCAGAGGAGGGAGAGAAGCTGGTGCAGCTGGAGAGAAGACTAGGTAGGGAAGAGTTTGGCCTCTCTGGATGTTAATTGGATTCTGCTACTGCATGAAATCATCTGCTCCCAAAGCCACACTTTGATACACAAGCCACCCCTACCAGTCACAGCACCTGCTCCACAGAAGCAGCACCGTGGGCATTGGGTGGTATTGGAAAGCCTGACAAAAAGCCTTTCAGCCCAGGGGGTGGCCCCACCACTTTGTTTTGACATTCCAGTCCTAAGGATTTACAATAATCAAGCAGAAAATGCATTAACATATGGATATAAAACACAGTGACCAGGAGCTGAGTACGCTCTTTCTTAGTGGTAGTTCCAAAACCCATTTCAGGGAGTTCCTCTGTATTTCACAATCTGGCAACTGTAGTAGCTTTGACATCACAAGCTTTTATTTACTATGCCAGAGCTTGTACATCTACACAACTTCCCACAGCAATAAGCATGGGTATTTGTACCTTGGTAAATACAATGTGTGCTGAGGGTTTTTTTAATTATATCATGCTGGAACAAAAACAATCAAGTTTCTATAAAAGTGTTTACCAAACCTGAAATTACTGCCTGTAATTAGTGCTAGTTATTCAACAAGCTCCTTTTTTAAAAAGTGAAAATAACAATTCCCTAAACCATTCCCAAAACAGATGCCCTGTAACTCAGTCTGATCCCTTGGAATCGAAGTACAGCTCCTGGAATCACAGTTGCTCATGAGTTACCTGCAGTACATTCTTTAATTACTCGTGAAGTAACCTAAGGAATGCTAATAAAACAGGCATGATGCAAAAGCAACAGAAACAAAGATTGATTGAAATGGGTTTACAATTAAAATGAAAGTAAAAATCATGCTTTACTCTTTAAGCAAGAGTACAGTGCACCAAATCTCCTGCTCCAGTAACCACGGTCAGAAAGGTGCCTTGCTGGCAGCTCCCAGAACCCTAAGAATCACTGAACTCCTGCCCCAGCTCCTGTGCTCTCACATACTGTACAACACAGAGCACACATCTATAACATGCAGCAGGCTTTGCTCGACAGGCACTGGCCTTGTTGTAAGCCAATACTATCTCCTGGGGGCATGCTCTGCTGTCATTCTGCAGCTGCTGAACTGTCACTGAAGCAGCTCTTTCCTACAAGCCAGCTGTCTAGTAAAAAAACTGCACCAGCCAAGAGACTCTCTCAGAATAAACGGGGAATATCAACACAAGTAAAGTTCACAGTAGTGGTAAAACTACCTCTTGCTGTTAAGCAGAAAAAGAGATGAGTTGCTTCTGATTTTGAATCTTTCCAGTTCCAACCTGTATTTACATGGATGAATATGCCTACATGTCAGCCAAACCTCAACAAAGAAGTAACTTTTTCAAATGAGCTCAGAGGCCTAGGAGTGAGGCTAAGAATGGAGCTACACTCAGCCACCCAAGAGCAAGCTGGGAACCCCCTGGATGCAAAACAAATAAGGGTCTCAAGGGCAGGTCACCCTTGACATCCCTGAGCCAAGCAAGTGATGGACAATCAATGACAATGAATTTTCCAGTCAGACGAATTCTTATGCTGTCACGCTGCTGCTTTGGTTGAACCTGCCAGGATGCATCTTTTGCCCTTTTGAAGCTCTACAGGTTGTACCAGACTAATAACACAATCCCTGTCCCCCGTCAGCGTTGTTTTTGAAGTTCCAGAAGCAGTACTGTATCAAGTGGGACTGAGCCAGTCTGTTGTTCCCAGGGGAGATGATACATGTTCACATTCCTCCCCCTATCAGCACCAAGCACGAGAAACCCTCGAAATCAAGGTGCTCAGTTGCAAAGCTGAAGCTGTCTGACTGTGCAACATGAAATACAAGCCACCAAATACTTGCACAGAACATTACTCTGTCCAAAACAACCTGAAAGAATTTGTAAACAATGACACCCAAGCAGAGAGAGGTAGATGAAGAGTGCTTGGGAGTCTGACCAAAAATCCCAACTACGTCTGTTTCACCTCTGCTCTACATAGCTCAATAAACTGCTGGGAAAATCCTCGGTAAGTACATAAGGCAAAAGAACAGATCTACCCAGCATGAGGTACCTGCTCAGGATGGAGCACTCACGGTAGAGAAGTGACCAGATAGGGAGAACAATGATTCATGTAGCAGGTATGAACTGGTCAGCCTCAGAGCCATGGCTGTAACTATTCTTTGTGATCTTAGAATCGTAGACTGGTTTGGGTTGGAATAGACCTTAAATACCACCTAGCTCCTGCTCCTGCCATGGGCAGGGACACCTTGCACTAGACCAGGTTGCTGAAGGCCCCACCCAACCTGGCCTTGAACACTGCCAGCGACAGGGCATCCACCGTTTCTCTGGGCAACATCTGCCTCACGGCCCTCACTAAAGAATTTCTTCCTAATGTCTAATCTAAATCTACCTTTTTTCAGTTTAAAGACATTCCCCATTGTCCTATTACTACATGCCCTTGTAAAACAATGAGATGCTACTCCTATGAACATTCATATTTTTGAGGGAACATATATACAAACACCTGAAACTGAGCTCACTGCCTCAGAGGTACCAGTAGGACAGACACCCTGTTCGTGCACTGCACACAGACATACAGAAAGGAAGGACCTCCTTCATACTGCCAGATCCCCGCAGCATCAATGCCCCAGGAATCCTTCTTCAGAAGGTTCAAGATTGTGAAAGTGCATGCAAACAGTACATCTCGGAGAATAAATGCATTAAGTAACAATCTTCTCCTTCAAGCACTTATCAACATGGACATTCACGCTATGGATCGTTCCCAACAATAAAAGCTCTACCTACCCAGTGTCTGCTAGAGATTGCTAAACTCCACCTCCAGAAGATACCAGTAGCATTATCTCCATCAGATTCCTCAGAGGATGGAGAAATTTAAGAACCTAAAGAACAGACTAGCTCCATACACCAGAGGAGACACAATTTCATGTAGAAATCAACTGCTTTCACCCCTTTTACTATGACCTAAGGATTGCTTTGCTTCTTGTATCACTTGCAAGAAGCATATAGGTGTGTGAATGTTGCTTCTGCACGTTACTGGTACCAAGAGGGTAAAACCTGCATTTTGCTAAACTTATGTGTATGGCATAACTCTTTCATGAGAATGATCTAAAAAGAAAAAAAAAATCTAAATACTATTATAATATTATGAATGAGTGTTTCTTGTGATCCAACTTTTGGTTTAATTCTTTTCAAAACAGGCTGTCAGACAGCTACTGAATGTGATTGACAGTTTGGATGAAGCCACAGTTGGAGCTGGAAAACAGTGCTAACATCCAGATCATCAGACTCCTTAGTGTCTCAAGGAGTGAGAAAGCACAATGGTTTATCAAGGGTGGGTAACAAAGCAGAACTACAGGTCTCACTAACCTATTCATGTGCAGGTATGGAAAGGCTAATGATTCCAGGGCTGCACCGTTTGCTCTCAGGGCTATATCATTTCGTTCCCAGTGCTATAGCTAGTTCTATAAATGAATGAAAAGACAAACAGCCTGGGGATGAAGCCCTTCTGTTTTTCTAAACCATCCTGCTTACTTTTTGATGTTTGTTCCTGAGCCAGAACTGGCACCAGTAACAGCAAAGAGCTACTGTGACAGAGCTCATCTGCCACCACTGTGTTGGGAAGTTTCAGAATTAACACAAGAGCACAGTGTGACAGACACTGCCCCACCTGCTGCTGATCTTTCTGGGGACAGTTCTTCAAAGCATTTATGGGACACAGTCAGGGACCATTCTGTTTTCACCTAAAAGGGATAATTTCTGAGAAGGTGCCAACTTCAGATCCTCTGCTAAGGAGCCAGCTGCCTTCTCCAAGGAATAAACCTGGAAACTGTGTTACTGGTCCTTTTTCACTTGAGGCTTGTCTCCAACGTACAACACTCATCCCATCTTGCACAGGCTTTTCTGAAGTTGTTTAAACAACACACAACCTTCACAGGTAAGAGCTGTTAAAACTTTAATGGAAGAATCGATGTAATCAGAGGAAACACTAAATACTGTAAGTGAAGACAATGCAGTGATGTAGCTGCAGAACAAGGAAAGCCTCACTCTCTACCTTCATGTCAGCTACAAGTTTATCAGGAACTAAGGACACACATGGGGCATCAACACTGGAATCAGGATGCTCTGGCAGGGGGAATTGCTAAAATACAAATAGTTGAATGTGAGTATCTCCTACACAGCATTCAGCTTATTACAGCACAGGAAAGCTAGGAAGTATCACTGCTGTTTGTACACGCACATGCTTTGCAGATGAGTTCTTAATAAGTAAACAGACCTCTACAGTTTTGTTATAAACCTATGAATAGTACTGCAATTACAAAATGATTGCTAACAGTGTTGGAGCTATCAGTACACAGATACTTGATGTTAGTGTCAGATATTTCAAGCACAAAACCATAACCAAAGCACTTCCTGCAATGAAAACGAAAAATATACTTCTAAGTGACATCGTTTGAACACGGTATTTAGACAAACTCTTCTTGAAATCACCTCTTCAGCTACTTATTGCAAAATTACTTTTTATAGGAGCTATGTTATTTCAAAACATATTTAGGCAACATGAATTCTTTATTCTGGAATACACTTTTATACGTTTATCTTCCTTTTATTTTTTTTTTTATGAAACACATTTTGTGCAATGAAAAATGGGACCACAAAATGTGACGAAGATTTAAATACTGATAGTGCTAAATGAGGATTCTTGCATTTTACCTACAGATTACTTCCTTGGCTTCAACACTATTCTGCTTAGCAGGGAGATGCATGTGTGCAAGACTCAGGCGAAAAGTATTACTTGGAGTTTTAGAAATCTGATCCAAATTTGCACATTGTAGTGTTATAGTTAGCTGCTACTCAGCCAGCCATTTTTGTGATGCTAACCCATTCACTCATGTCTTAGTTTACTGGACACTGGGTGGTCAAAAGATGTAACAGCGAAAGGAAGACCTCAGCAAAAGTCCTTCCAAAGTATGCAATCACACACAGAGTAGAGATCAGACAGACATCCTGAGAGAAAACAACCCAAAACCAGATTCAATCAGAACTGAATAATTCCTTTTGAACACACCACAAAAATTATTTTCCCATAAATACAAAAAAAATATTGTAAAAGAAATGTTTCAAACTTAACTGAAAGATATGTCCTCTACATCTTAAAAGGTTTGGGAAGCACAGTGGGTTTTTCAAATATCAAGTGACAAAATAAAGGCAACCTTATCTCACCCTACCTGCTGCCATTTGCCCTTTATTGCTGGATCCCTGATCGACTGGCAATGCCTCTGGATTTGCTGGATAACACCCTGGTAATATACCATAGAAGAATCATAATTCCCAAGGAGTGCATATTCTCTTCCTTTTTTGGCATTATCGCAAATCTCTGCTAAATTCATCTTCAGTCAAGAAATCTAAAAGAGAACATAATAATCAGGAAAAAATGAACTGTGCATGCCGTAGAGTAACTCGGACTGTGACAGTTTAGTTTTGTTTTTCTCTTATAGCTGAATTGTGTCATTCCACCCTCCGTTCCCATCCAGTTCCCTCTTTTTCAAACATCTAGCTCTGCAGTATCACGTTACTAGCCTAAGGTTTCAGATCATGAATCATAACTCTTTTGTAGCGATAAAAACCACAACTTCTTTGCAAGCCTTTGGCCCCAGTCCTGTTAAATTAGTGCAAGAAAATTAAATGCCCTGTCCACACTGAACCAAACAAGCCAAACTTGAATTTGTAGACCACCACAATATATTAGCAGCCATCAACCCATGAATCACAAATCACACGAGGCATTAAATTGCTATTTATACTGTTGTATTACACACATGCCTAAATGTGCCAACCAGCATCAGGGAAATCTGCACTTAGCACTTTCAAGAGCCCTCACCCTAATGAGATTATGACATGGTTGAGTGACTGCTTTACTACAGACAAAGTTGAGAGCCTCATTCTGTTTAAATATTCTTTCAAAGTACTCCAGCATCCACATGCTGACTTGAGTTTTTTCATCAAATTTAACATGTCACTTTGGAATTTATGGCAGAGTTAGCAATCCAAATTTAAGATTCTTTAAAACAGTGATGCCCAAAGTACAACCTTCCCCTAATCCCCAAAACAATTTAAGATTTACGGATTTTACTAACATTTTTATACAAGTAGTAAATCACAACATGACTTTAAGGCAAACCTGTACTTTTTCCAGTAACCATTCAAGAAACCAATTTTAAACCACATACTGAAAAGTAAGCTATGTTACAATCACAGAATGGTTTGGATTGGACCCCCCTCCCATGGACAGGGACACCTCACACTAGACCATGTCACCCAAGGCCCTGTCCAACCTCACCTAGGCTTGTATTTAAGATTAAAGATCAAAGCAGTGCCTGCCCTTTTATCTGAATCCTGCATGTCTTAGACCCAAAGTCTAAGTCCTTACCACACAAAAAGAGCATCAGTTCCTTTCCCTTGTCCTCTGACTCAGGATGTGTGGAGTCCCTGACATTCACCCAGATACAAACCTCTGGAAATCAAAAATATAAAATTATCATTCATAGCTATACAATGCATAGAGTTGCACTGACCAAGGGGGAGAAGGTGGAGGGTGGTCCACTAGCTGCACCAAGGCTTTGGCAAGACTGAAGCTTTTGAGAAGAAACAAGGAAGGAGGGGTACAGCCAGAGGGGAAGACAGCAGTGCACGGGGCCTGGTGCAGCACATAGTTCAGGCTGCACAGCTGAAGACAACCTGTGATATGGGGGTGTGTGCAGTAGGAGCAGGTGGTATCAGAGAGAAGCCAGAACAGGGAGAAACAACCTTTTACATCCTAGCAGGTTATAAAAATGTTAGTAGTATTTATAGAACAGACAAGACAAGATCAAGACAGCATTAAGGAGGATGTATCTTATGCCTTTGTATTCGCTCATGCTTAGCAAAATTCAGACCTCTGACAAGAAGTTAAACCAATATCCACATGACCTTCATTCTGCCTGTCCTGAACACTGCCTATCGCAACACACACTCTACCTCCCAACAGTGCCAAAACTGGTCCTTACTGCTGCCTGAAGCTGCATACCAGGTCTGCTCCAGCACCTCTTAGCTCCTGATCCCTGTAACTAAGCCCTCACTTGTACCTACTGGCCACATGGCTTCCATGTGGCTGAAGATTTTGATGGCAAGAACACACTGCTGCCCATGGCTCATATGCTACTGAGCACAGCACTGGGGCTTCCTTGTCCTCGTGCTGTGACACAAACATTTCAGCTTGCAGATCATCCCAAAATCTACTACAAAGCTCTGAGCAGGAGCAGAACTCCGGTGGAAAGGGTGATGACTCTATATTGTTTTCTCTTGGTGCTGAGGAAAGGCAGGATACATCACTGGAGAGATCTAGCTTTGTGGCAAGTAAGACCATTTAATTTTAAAATGCAGAAGATGATAACTGATAGGAAAACGTGCTGTCACTTGCATTGCACTGAAAATGGATAAAAAGATAGGAACTGAATATAGGTTACAACCCATTCAGATCTGATAAGTCAACTTATAAATGAACAAAGCACCACCTAGGGCAGAATCCATGGCCCCATCTTCAAACACATCCAGGTTAGGATCTGCAGCACAACTGGCTTGTCCACATAAGGAAAATGGTTCTCAAATCTCTGCCGGTTTTCCCCACATGTAGCAGAAAACAACAGAGTAAATAAAACATTTCTAAGGAAATGCTGCATTCAATTCCCAGAAATCCATTAAACATGTACTTTAGCAATCTCTTGTATCTGTGCATTACATCTAGTTCACACCCTGCAGGCATGTGTTAAACTCCCCTTTGCCTTAAGAGGGCTGACACTCATAACCACCTCCCCTTAAGCCCAGAAGAGTGCCCTGCTCACCAGAGGACACAACCTCCTGTCTCCAGCCCCACCTGTGGGCAGTAAGTGAGGCATAGCATCCACACAAGCACACACTCACTTCAGAAGAATGGTTAGCTCAGGAAGCTGGGAAGCGGGATGTAGAAAAATTTGCATGGTCTTAAAACTGCTAGGGAAACCCAATGCGAATCTCTCATGCCCTCCAGCAACCAAGAGTCTGGGGGCTTCTGGCCTCATGCTGGTGACACTGAAACTTAAGCAAGTGCCTGATGCCCAGTGCATCACACTGGAGAGCTTCTAAACACCTACAGGCACTGAAACTTGGACCATAGAGGGAGGTTCAGGTATGTACATGTATGAACCTACTGAACAGTTGGTGCCTCCAGGGCTAGGCTGACAAAAGCTTCTGGATCTTTCTCTTAGATTCAGGCACTTCAATTTTTATTTATCACTTACCCTAGACACCAAAACAGGTAATATAGCTTGAGAGGATGAATGTAACATCACCCATATACCTGAGACATATTTGAAACAGCAGTTGTAGACCTCAGTCCTAAATCAGTGCTCTCCCTGACCCCCAGGCAGCTCTTCGAGGTCTTATTGCGAGAAGACTGGCTGTTTGAAACTAATGGCTAAAAATTGTTTAAACAAACTACAAACCTCTTACACACACAAGTGATGGTAACATTAGTTCAGAACAGCCAAAGCAAGTCAAAACAAGTATATCCAAAATTAAGGAAAGATTATTTTTAGGAAGGAACTCCTTCCTGTATTGTTTTCTGGACAACACACTCTTCAGTGCTGGGGATGGGGAGGAAAAAGTAGCTTGCAGTAGGTGGAGGCCTTTTCACATTATGTACTTATTTTTTTATTATCTGTTCAACATTATGTTATAGAGTTCTTACAACACTGCAAAAGTCCAAGGAACCAGAAATACAGAAGTCATACACAGTGCTTTTGCTGTTTGTTCTTTTGTTGTTGGGAGTTTTGTTTAAATATTTGTTTTTCTTATCATATCACAGCCACAGCTTTTAAGTAAATACACATCCAGGGACAACTGTTATCAGGTACATTTAGAATACCTTACACATTACTTGTGACACCAGCTTTTCTTTCTATCATTGCGGGGTTCTTTCCTGCACTAGACCATAACAGCTCCACAGCACATCAAGATATCCTTGGAGATTCTTTAGTTCATGGATCATTGACAAGAAGAGACATTACAGACATTCATGTCAACATAGCTGCCACACATAGTGTCTTAAGCCCACTTGTTAAAACCCTGCAGTAGCTAGGCTAAAAGGTCACAGGGGATATTAATCTCTATTCTTTGGAGCATAAGCTGAGCTGATCCCTATCTGGGGTCAGAAAAGAATTTTTCTCCCAGAACTAAAGCAACACACAGCTGAGCAAGATCCAAAAGACAGTCTCTATTTTATCATTCAAGCATCATACACACACAAACATATCCATAGGCAGATACAGTGACTGTGTGAATGGTAGGCAAAGGAAGACACCTTGTTTAGCACACTGTTCCAAACTTGTGTGCAATACCAGAGGGAATGCAGGACAACTGCCCCCTTCAGCCCATCTCCCCCTTAACCTCACACCACGGTGCTACCGGAGGCAATAAATGCTCACCCCTGTAGCTGGGGTCTGTAGCAGGGGCTTTGCTATTGCTTGACATTGAACATTTAGCTCTGCAAGTGACAAAACAAAAGGCATCTCTACTATCTTTACATGTCTCCTTTGTGCCTATGTGTTTTGACACAATCAGTTACACAACTGCATCCCATTTTCTCCACAGGCACCCCACTCATGGACTGGATGGATGATGCTCATTAAATAAGCAGTTACTAATTTTCGCTTCACTCTCACTGCTCCAATAGCCTTTGTCAGAATCAGTCTTTTCTCAAAATTAGTTGTTAACCCCTCATTGTAGTGTTATAACATACCTGTTTTTTTCTGGATGTGTGCCTTTCTCTGACCAAAATTTTACCCAGGCAGACCAAAGAGATTGCTGGGCATATGGTCTCAGCTGGGCTCCACAGCTCCCAAAGACTGCTGGACATATGGTCTCACGTCATAGCAGCTGTGCAGCATTGCTGACTGGACAGCTGAACATCTGGAAAGGCCTGGACATACACAGATGAAGACTGGTTACTGTTTCTCATTGTCTGTACATCAGCCACGCAGCACAATGTCAGGCATCCCAAAAGGCAGTGTAAGAGACCCAACTAACATCACAAGACAGAGCCACACTGTTAGGCACCATCTTCTGAAATCCAGTGCTGAGTTACCTTGGTTTAAGGCCATGTTGGTTTTATAAGCGCCAGCTACGACCAGTTTCAAACAGCTTCCTCTCCCTCAATTATGTTTTCACTTAAAACAGCACATAAATCCTATTTCCCATTGTCTCTTCAAAGTTAAAACTTGCTAAAATGGAGCCATATAACGGTATGACAATAACTTACCTGGAACTGCAAACACCAACTGGAACATTATCAGACAAAGTAAAAAAAACATTTTTTCCCTGCATGACTTCTGATTCCTACTAGGAGCCTACAGAAGTCTATTTCTGACTATTTATTTTTCACATGCTTGATGTATTTTGTTTGATTTTTAAGAATAAGTTATTCAAAACCACAATTATTAAAAAAAAAAAAGAAAAAAAAAAAGCCTACTTCATTACAAAGATTATCCCTTCTATTTTGGATTTGGGTGCAGAACAACTGGTCTTCATTCCTGATAATTAACTGTCCCTGCTCAGAAGCAATTGCTGATGCTGCAGACAATTATCAGGCATTACATTCGCGTGACAAAAACAACATTTTAACTGATCACTGTCAGATAAAATACAAACAAACAAACTGTCTGCCAAGTTCCACAGCCGAATCTATCTTTCCTGGTTAACTTGGCTTTGTTTTAACTTGCAGCTGTGGTCCTATGGACTGATGTGGAAGCTAACAATCATTACCTCACAGGATCATAACTCCTGTTAAATTTATACATATATATAATTAATGTTGCTCAATTCCAGCAGATTTGGATTTAAACTACGTTTGAATGGCTTCTTGAATCAAAGACAAGAAGTGTGCTATGCAAGTGCTCTTTTCTTTTTTTCTTTCTGCTGTATGCATCACAGTGGCTACAGCCACAGGAGCAGCAGTGGGGTTTGCATCAAGTGTGTCATTGGAGTGTTCAATCCCTGCTCAACATGTCACTTCAAAGCAGCACACAACCCAGATAAAACATATACACACACTGTAGTCCAGGAAACCCAGCATCGAGGGATCTTTCAATTCAGTTAACTGCTCACTTTTAACTGGTTTTTGGCTTCTTTGCACTGAAACTCTGTTTTGAAATAGCAGACGTGGAGTTAATGGGGAAATGTGTGTGGAAGTGGGAAGGAGAATAAGCATGCACACAGGTCTCAAACTATTTTTGTGTGGAAATTTCTGAGAGCTAACCTGAAGCAGAGTTGAATGTTATTTTGAATGCAAGTGAAAAGAATCTTCAAATGAAGTAAAGACATTCACCGCAAGTTACAAATAAACACAAATACATGAGAAACTACTGAACAGTTGGTGTTTTAATTAGAGATAATGTATTATTGCATCAAACAGAAAGCACTCTGGAGAATGAAACCGCCATTTGCAAAGCCTTTGAACTACAATTTTCTGAAGAACTAGAAAGAGGAGAATCAGAGATGGTTGTGCTATTCCTAAAACTGACTGCAAAATGCATCCTTCTTCAGAGCACCTTGTGTACCAACTTCAGGCATATCCATATGGTCACATCACCCATTATTCAGGGTAATGAGCTGTCCATCAGCTAGGCTGGGTAACAGAAACTAAAACAGCTAACACACTGTGGGGCACTCTAGGAAGTGCAACTGCATGCACACAATGGTTCAGGCAGAAAGAGGCTTGCTAGCTCCTTCTCCATCTTACCCCTGCTGGACCCAGGCTGGCTCCACACCTCTCTCTTCTCTCCAGCACATTCTCAGGACTCCTGGCATTAGTACCACCCCAACCAGAAGCCAGCATTCAGGTGGCACCAGACCTGAGGTGACCAACCCCTCCTCATCTGACAGGACGCAGGACTCTGATAGCTGAAGGATTATGCAGGACCCATACAGAGCTCAACAAAGTGGAACTCGGCCCAAGACAATAATCCCTCTGGCCACTTTGTGGAGCCACTTGCTTTTCTGCACATCACGTGTGTAAGTACTTGTAGTAGAGCAAACATGCCACCAAAGACTCACAAGATGGGTCTGTGCAGAGCCAGCTTGGGTTCAAAGTGTTTATTAGGTCGGGCTCTGTGCCAAGAAAGGCAGTTAAACTGCTTCTGCACCTGGCCCTGGATACAGCATATCCACGTTCCCATAGCGCTGCAGCTCATGAGCCCTGCCAGACCATAGGCAGCTCCACAAAGATTCAGTTCTGGTGCTGCTACATTCCTAGAGCAGCCAATCTGCAACCCAGATAAACTTCCCATGAATAATTGCAGGTTTAATAGACTCACACATGTTTATAACCCTGACTCATAAGGTCAGAATTTAGGCCTGAATACTTTTCCACCTTCTGAATTCCCCTCTGAATTCCAAGGAACTGGCACTTTAGGGCTATGAATGTGTATTTTTTAATTAGAATTTTGCTTTTTAAAATTGTTCTAAGTATATATTATTTAAAATATATGCTTACATGCATATTGCTGTTAGTGCTACAGACATCAGTCTTTACATTTCTCAGCTCATTCCCAGAAGAATCAGTGTTGTTGCGTTTTGGTTGGGTTTGGGGTTTGGTTTTTTTTGCAATTATTTACACAGAAAATCAGAAAAAGACTACTATTGTTTCCTTGGCTTCCATTTACTTTTCTGTCTTGAGATAGTGATTAGCTCAGGAGAGGATTCACTCTGTTACCTGCTCAAAACTCCTTGTCTCCAAGACAAAAGAACCCTGGAAGCATGCTGCAGCAGATACTCACTTCCACAGTCTGGCAAGGACCAGAAGCTGCAAGAAGCCTAAGCCTGCCCTAGTATGTATCTGCCATGGGGTGAGAAACGTTCAATTGCAATAAAAATCAACATCCACTGCAATGAAATCCATCTCTGTAACATTTAAAACTGTATTAGGAATAGCCATTCAGTATTCCCATGCAAGGGAGTGCTAATGCACTGATGCTTTTAAGATCCAGATTTTCAGAAATGAAAAATAACTCCCTTTAATAAACTAGTCATAAACGTGTATTTTACATATGATATGGGAAAGGAACTTCATGCCTGTTGGAGAATACAAGATAAAGGATAACACTAGAACTGTCATCAGAGTAAATGGGAAGAGACAAATGCAAACACTGTCATCATGGCAGAAATGTGGGCACAATAGAAATGAAGCAGAATTATTTTAAGAAGTAACACTGTGTCACACCATGTAAAGGTGACCTAGTACAGCAATCTCAACACAGCCGAAGCGTGGTTGGACAACTATAAAGTGAACTGGTTGAGGAAACTTTCCAGGGCCACTAGCTCCTGGGTCTCTTTGGCCGTTGCTTCCCCCCTATCCACTCGCGCAGCCTCCAGCCTACCCTGCCCTCTGCACAGCCCTCCCCTCGCATCTGCTCCGCCACTCCTCCTCCAGCAGATCTCTCCCCTTTCATCCATTCACCGATGTTACTACGTGCCCCTCGTGCTCTTCCCTCAACCTTCAGCAGTCCCCACTTGCTGACACAAACCACCCAATGGACCCTCCCCTCAGCGCACCTCCCGACTGCGCCCACCCGCCCACCTTCCTCCCGTCCACCCCTGCATTCCCTCATCCTGCTAAAACCTGATGCTACAGCATCACTAGCATCACACCTCTCCCTCTGCAGCCGCCCATCCCCCGGCACAACCCTCCCCCCAGCCCGCGTCCCCGAGCCCGGCCTGCCGCACCCCGCTCCCTGGGCGGCACAGTCCGCCCTCTCCGGCCGTCCCCCGGCATCCCGCTCCCCCAGGCACCGTGCACCCTTTCCACACTGCCCTTCCCGGCAGCGCTGAGGGTGCACCCTTGATCCCCGGGACCATCATCCCCTCAGCAGCGACTCTTAAGAGACGAGTCACCTCAGCGCCCAGCGCGCTGGCTCAGATCGAGCCCCTCTCCTCACCATAGCCTCCTCCGCGGGGGCACACCGCAGCACCCATCTCCTCACCCCGCCGGCCTATCACGCTGGGGTTTGTAGTTCCCACCCTCCACCTCTCCCCTCAGCCCCCAACTCCGGCAGGAGGGCGCGGACTACATTTCCCAGCAGGCTCCGCGGCAGGGGGCCGCTGCCCTCTGCCAGCCTCTCCCTCTGCTACCCCCCCACCTCCCATTCTTCCCGCCGCCGCCTCCCTCAGCGCGGCGGGATGGGAGGGTGGCTGTTGGGCCGGGGTCCGAGCTGCGCCCGCCCCGGGTAGTGCCGTGAGGGGCCGCTCTGTAGCCGGGCCCTGCCGTTACCTGGGAGAGCCGGGGTGCGTGTCCGCGGACGGGAGCGGCGCGGGGAGGGGGCGCAGCGCTTCTGCTCTGTCAGACCGCGGAGGGGGGAAAGAGGCACCGGGGAGAGAGGGGACGAGGACGGGCGGGGAAGGCGGCGGCGACGGGTGGTTGCCATGGCGGCGGCGGGGCGCGGGGAGGGGACGGCATCCCGCTACCGCTACCCCGCCCCTGCTGCAGGCCGCCGGGCCCGCAGGCGATGTTCGGCCCGCTCCGGCCTCTGACGCGCCCGCGGCCGTGCTCTGGCAGGGGGAAGGGTGGGGCTTTTCCGGAGAGCCAGAAACAAAGGAGCATCCCGCCGCGCCCCGCTAGGGCAGCGTTTTGGCCGCCCTTGGGTGATCCGTGCGTGAACCGCTCCGGCTGAGGCCCGCAGAGAGCCTCCATTCCCCCCCCCCGCTGCGGCAGCAGGGCAGCTGAAGCGGCGCTTCAGGAGGGGAAAGGGTGCGGGTGCCACAGCAGAACGGCACCGGGTGTGGGCGCTGGGTGTGCGTCTGATCCGGTGCTCTGCGTACTCGGCTTCGTCCGTAGCCAGGTTGCAGGGGATGAACACGCTTCCTCAGCAGTACAAACCTCGTCTGTTCCCACTTCGGCTGAGGGAGTGGCTAGGAAAGGTGAAACGTGCATTTGTCCTGCAAGGGTACGCAGAAGGGAGCCATGCACCATCTTTGTTGAAGGGTTTCATTGCTTTTATAGAAAGGTAAGGGAACAGGTTTGGGGATGTGCCTGTTCCTTGGAGTAGTGATAGCTGGTGATCACAGGCAGCCAGCCTCACAGGGCAGCGGTACCCGCTCTGGGTCTTCTGCTGAGGGTGAATGTAGCATTTCTGAAGTGTGCATCTCACAATTAATAGGAACAATCTGGTCTCCTGCGAGCAGAGCTGTGCGGTTATAAACCTCTCTGAGAATGTCGTTTCACAGCTGATGCAAGCCAGCCTCTGTATTGGCACCAGAAGGGGCACTCCTGCCTTCCTCTCTGCTCATGGTTGTGCTTTCGGGTTGCTATTTACACCGCAATAACTCTTATGTTGCCGTATGGCGGGGCAAGCCTGGGATCTGATCCGGTGGAAAGCCAGTCATGCCTCTCCAGAAAATTACCAGAGTTCAGCTGGATCACGTTCCTGAACTAGCTGACCCTGCAGAGCTGCTGCAGGCACAAAGGCAGAGGAAGCGCAGAGGCAGGAGCAGCCCATTGAGATCATCTGAGCTGTGTTTGTGCGTGCAGCAGCTCCACTGCAGTGAGTCCTTGCTGGTGGAACTGCCTTGTGACAGCTCTCAGGGTCCCACAGATAATGACCTTGTGATCGCTCCCGATAATGACACGTGATTTCTCCAGAAAATACCGATTTTAGTTACCTTAAGGTAACAGCATGAGGTTGTGTCTCACAGTAAGGTTCTCGGAAATGTTAACTAACTCAAGTGAAAGAGCAAGGATTGAAACTAAAAGCTCAGTATGCCTCTTAAACAATACAGCATGTGTGAATGTGTCACCCGTGTATCTACAGATCTTGCTTCCCTCAAAATCATGTGGAGATTCTTATGCCTTTGTGAGTATTTTAGAACTGGAGCCAAAATCTTGATGAATTCATAACAGCTGTGACTCTGGCTTCCCTCTTTCCAGATTTCTTCGAACTTGCCTGCCCATGACATCAATTCCTGCTGGTTTCTCACATACCCAAAAGCACAGACACAGTGCAGACCTTAGAGAGCTCAATGCTTTTTGGGGAGAGCACATGATAAGCAGCCTGTTCCCAGCACTGCCATAATATCCCTTCCCACAAGACTATATACCTCTTATCACATTAGGCTACACATTAACTGCTTTGTCTGAGGGTTGTATTTCCCATAGGAAACTGTGACACAGAGAAGGTTGGTTTAGTCTTAATCCCTGTTTGCTTCTTTGGTGATTAGTTTTCCGCATCGCTTTTCTTAATAATGCTTGATTCAAGCGGGGCTGCTTCCTGGTGGCAGAGGGTACCCATACTACCAGTGACCTCCCTTGAAAAGTAGTTGCTCAACACCAGAGCAATACTAGTGTCACCCTGGTTGGACCTCTTAGGGGTAAATCCAGTTAGTATTGGTCTACACAGTTTGCCAAGGTCTGCAAAGTGACTGGGTGTACAGCAAGAAAACCACATCTCCACGTTCCTAGCCCTGATGCTAGGATCAGGGTAATTCAAGTTGGAGGAGATTTCCAAAGGTCTAGTCCAGACAGACAATCAGAAGTTCATAAACTTTTAATATATATGGCAAAAGAATGGTAGCTGTGTGACATTTCATAGGCTTTCCTGTTGTCACAAACTCTAGCAAATCTGGCTCGAGTTGTGCAAAAAATACTGATTCCCTCACCATTTTTTCTGCCTCCTTACTGAAGGTTTCTGCCTCCACAGCAGTCGCTGGATTGGAAGACACTAATGTTTTTAATCTATTTTAATACATTAAAGTTATCTTTATCAGCAGTCTAAGCTAATTTGTATTGAAGCAGCTGGGACTAGTGCATGTGGTTTGTTCACCAGCTCTGCTGTGAGGCAGTAGTCTCAGGCAAAGAGAAGGTAAAAAATTGCTGGGAGGGGGTGTGAGACCTTAAGCCACTGAAGCTTGTTCTGCTATGAGTATATCCTCACAACTTATATCTTTTTATTTTTTGATAGAAGCTATAAACCTATCAGTTCTGGCTGAGGATGCTGGTGGGTGTCAGTGGTTGTGGTTAGGCGGTCTCCAGCTGTGTTGGTGGAGGAGAGCATTACTCACAGCCAAACTGCAGAGAATTATGCCCCTTTCCAGCAGTCTGCAAATCTGCCAGCAGAGCTGATTGTGTGCCCTCTCTCTGATTTATTCTAGTCAGTTCAATCAGGAGCTGATATAAATTAATGTAACTCTTCTGCCATGAACATTTGATTTGGTTCAAAAGTGTCTCTTCATCTAAAGTAATAGCAGACACTGTCAGATAAGTTTAAAGCTTCCACTCTTAGGGTCTGTGTCAGATTAATAAAACTGGTTCTGAATTGATTTGGTTATCATTACATAAATTCTATAGACTGTGTCTAACTCAGATGGCTGGCACAGGCTTTTAGTAGAGCTTCATTTGTAACCTCCTCCCACACACAGAGTTCTGCAGGAGAAGGTTGAAAACATAGGAGATGTCTGTGAGTTATGAACTGCCCTTTTGTCTTCCCTTCCCCTTGCAATTTTATTTATCTAGACTACAGGAATTATCATGCTTTCATAATAATCTTTAATGTTCACATGCAAACCTAACTCTACCAAAGGTTCAGAAATGTAACAATGGAAGGTGAAAAGCAATAGGGAAGCAATAGGGAAAATAAGTTGTGCATTACATATTCATGGTCATTAAGCTTCAAAGGGAAGTTATGCACAACTCAGTAAAGGCATCAGTAGACACACACTGTTAATTTTCGTACACATACAGGAGTTTTCTTCTGCATAGGTATTTTTATGGTATGATATATATCAATATGACACATCCACCAACTTCTCTCCTAGGAAAGAATCTCAGAGTCTGAACCTTGAGAAACTGTGATGGAATGGCAACACAGGAGGATTTAGTCAACATCTTTCATGCAAGGTACATTTCAAATTGCTGTGAATTGTTCAAGGGAAAGTGACTGATGCTCAAATGAGATTTTAGTTAAGCCAGAAAGTGAGAGTAGGAGTGGACACAGGTGTTTGTATTTATCTGGTCAAATGTAGACATCTGTCTTGTAGACCCTTGCCTCTGAGTTAACTTTCCTCTATGTTTTTTCATGGTAGAGAGAGACAGGTACTTCAGGGATGCAATTCCCACTTGACCAAGGTTGACTGTGCCATGAATGTGTTTTAATTTTTTCCGAGTTTATAGCAGATCTAGGTGATAAGCATAAATGTAGGGGTTGGCACAGCAGATGCCTAAAGGTAGGTGAGAGGAGTCCCAGCTGATGTGTTTGTTGTATTGCTAGAGCCAGAGATAAAACTGTCATGACAGTTATGACTAGGTTGATTAAAATAATGATGAACAAGCCAGTGCTGGATTAATTTAAAATACAGCTAGAAGAGAAGATAGATCTTTGAGTAAACCCATGGTAGGTTGAAAAACACAGCAGTTCTGCTTTGAGTCTGTGGACACAGATTAGAAGAATTAATGGCAGCTATGTTATTGTGTTTCTTCTCTGTTTATACTTAACATGCAGAAGCATATTGTATATGTTGGAGCATTACTGTTTGGAGAAGGAATAAGAAAGTAGCTTATAGTGGTCAAAACAGAGAGAGAGGGAGACTTGGACAGAAACTTTGGGGAAAGTAGTCAGGCCTAGGGAGCTGTGTGTCAGCAAATGGTAAGTGAAAATGGAACAGGGAAAGAAGAGTTTATTCACATCATCTCAGTCCTGTGGCACACCACTAGATAGTATCAAGTGGCAAAATTCCCTTTATCTGCCTGCTGGGGTTGTCAACCGAGAGGAAATCTGCTGTAATGCACTGTTAAGCATGAAAAGAACATTTTGCAATATAACTCTTTCATGTGAATTTTAGGGTGGTTTGCCAAAGATTTGACACTTCTGCAGTTGGCATGCTGTCTGTCTCACTGCAGTAATTTTGAACCTCATTGGTCAATTTCAACTACATTTGCAAAAGAGTGGAGGTCTTAATGGTAACTGAATTCCTTTTACTTTTGTAGTAAGTAGCATTGTAGAAAAGATGGACTCAGCTGTTGGCCCTGCCAAGTACAAAGGTACACACAACTTATCTGGTAAAGATTTCATCGCAACAAGCTGCCCAGGCTGGGCATGACTTGTCAGCTCCATACTTGGTGCTATGCACAGTTGCAATACCATGTCTGACCTGTAGGCAGCTGTTTTATTGAAGTGATGAGGGTTAACTGGAAATTGATACAAAAACATAGGATACTACACTTTGATAGCTTGAACCAAACAGATGCATCAGCTAAGCCTGTTAACTCAGACTCAGCCATTAATTCAGTCATGCTGGTACATATTATTCTGCTTTCCCTGTAGATACTTTTCTGACTTAAAAGTGGCAGTTTCAAATGAGGGAGCTGTTGGGCAACTCTTTGCACACACTGATTAGATGCCCAAACCACTAGAAAAAGCACAGTCTGATACATAGTAATGGGTTGCCCAGTGGTTTTTTTATTTTTTAGACATGTTAGTTCCAGTTCTGTAGTGTGAGATATTAGAAGATTAATTGGCTTTAACATCTTGTCCTGTAAATACATTCATCCAGAACAGAAGATAGCTACATTTAAAGAGCATTCTTTAACTTATTGGTAATCCTTTCCAGGACTGTCTCACACAGTCCTTTGATTAGTGCTGTGATCAATGGCAGTGAAGGTGGTTATGTTGGAAAAAGATGTGCTGAAAACTGGTGTTCTGGTGTGTGCCTAAGTATTAAGATTCTGCAGGGCAGGAGGTAAGCCCACCAAGAGACCATGCGTCTGCATTGGAAGAACAACTGTTAGATCTCAATAACTGTTTAAACCCCCATCACTGAGTATGTAAGAAGTTCTGAGGAGGTAAAGCAATGTATGTAAATGTCTGTCCCACTGTAAATGACAACATGTAATTATAGATTAAAGTTAAGCCAAAGTTCCTAATTGAAAAATTAAAAAAAAAAAAAAGTTTTAAGGAGAACAAGGAATTTAAATACATGATGAGCATTGTGAAGAATCTCTTTTCCCTTTCTGGTCCCCTAATGTGATTACTATAGGGAACATGCAGTGGTTTCCATGTGAACAACTTAATCTGGTTTATATTTTGAGAGTAAGATTGGAAATCTTTTTTTAGCTTCGAAATTTGGACTGTATTTGGACAGTGTGTGTTTTGTTAATGTTGTTCATTTATCTAATAAATCAGAAACATGATTGTGTCAGTGGAGGATCAGTGGCATAACGAACAGTATCTTATAAAAGCACAGACATTGGTATCACAGCTTCGGTTAAACATATTTTAAATTGTTATAACATCCCATTCACATTCTTGGGGGAATATTCACTGCCTACGTTTAAACATGTAGCTTAGATGCCTAAATTAGGAGGCTTGTCTCCCTAGATGCCTTGCATAGTTGAAGGAGTGAGAGAGGCTTCTCCAGAGAGCAATTCAGACTGTTAGTTAGGCTTCTGCTCTGAATTATCATCTGGAGGAGCCTCTTCAGCTTTGAATGCTGTTCTGTGCTATTCTTTGCATCTTTTCCTTGGCAACAAAACTGACTTAATAGATCTCCACCCCTCAACACTTGTTCTTGCCCTCTGCTTTTACATATCTGTTGCTTGTGCCAGTACAGCTGTTGATGTGGTGGCACTGTCAATTAGGCTGGTGAAATCATCTGGGTTAAAAAGAACCCTGCAAAAGAAGGTGTAACTTTTAACCAGGTCATGCCTCTATCTTGTTTATCACATGACCTTGTAAACAGTTAAACCTGCATATCTGAGGAAGTGATCAGCTTTAGCAAGAGACAGAAATAAGCCGTTGAACTCAGGGACCTATTTGCAAAGTGTGCCACCAAGAAATGCATGTATTTAACTTTGGGATCTAAGTTTAGGAGGCTGAGTCTCATATCTAAGAATTGTTCTGTTTAAGTACATGATTTTTATCCCACTACAGTTTCACAATATGGAAGTTTACTATCATTTGCATCACTGTAAGAATGAGATAATCTTACATCTGTTATCCATGTAAAAATGGTCATAATCTAAACAAAATAGTTTATAGTATTTATTAAAGTACCATGGGAAGGTATGCTAGACTTTTATCAGTAAGCCTATAAATAGGCATGGTGTTGCCACTAACACAGAGCAACTGCAATTGAGTTTGAATAGCTTAAGAAGTTTACAGTGCAGACATCTGCACACAAGCTAGTTGCCTTAGATTCTTTTCAAAATCAGTGGAAAATCTGGCCTATTAAATGATGTTTCATATGACCTCTATGAAATACTCAGAGATCTACATCTGTTCAGCTGAATCGCACCCACAGGCTGTGTGGCTCCTCCTTGTACAAAGAGCACTGCCAACTACAAGCTAGGTTCATTGCCTTGTGTACGAACTTCTAAAACCGCCCAGGGTCAGCTGCATGCATGTGACTAAAGCTTAATTTTCTGATTATTGGAAGTCCTTCTAGTTAGAAGAGACTTGATGTCCCTATTGAGCACCTTTAGGATACTTTCCCAGTCTCTGGCAGTTATTTCATGTTGTTACAGAATTAACTGTCCTGATTTAATACAGTATTCTTTTAAAACAGGCATGTATTAGGAATGATGGCCACAAACCCAATGAGGTGAGAGAACTGTTAATAGTTTTAATAGTTATTAATTTTTGCATGGCATCTTCTGCTGCTTTTTAAAGTTGTAATAACCTGTGAAGAGATTAATTATATTTATCTGTGGCCTTCCATAGCTCGCCCTGGCTAATTGCTTTTATTAGCTGAAGTACTCACCTCTTTCTGGTCTTCTCCATGAAAGTGAGAATGTTCCTAAGGAGTCAAGTAAGGAAGAAGCTAAAAGCCACAAGGAAGCATAGCTGAAGCTAAGTTTCTGTATGCTTTGCTGAAGCTAAACCTATATATGCTGGTCTCTTCGTGTGTGCATTTCCTCATTCAAATATTTTTTGTATCACCTTAACAGAGAAAAAAAAAAAAGAGTCTGGAAGTATTGTTTTAATTTTTCATGCACTTCTAAATGTAATGAAGTTACAAAATGAAGCTGTTGTGGTTTAACCCCAGTAGACAGTTCAGCCCAACACAGCCGCTTGCTCACTTGCTCACTCCCCGCCCAGTGGAATGAGGAGGGGGGGCAGAATTGGAACACTAAAAGTGAAAAAACTTGTGGGTTGGGATAAAGACAGCTTAATAAGTAATGCAAAAGCTGCACACAAGCGAAGCAAACCAAGGAATTCATTCACTTCTCACCTGCTGGCAAGCGTTCAGCCATTTCCAAGACAGCAGGGCTCCGTCATATGTAGTGATTACTTAGGAAGACAAACTCCAACATTCCAAATGTCCCTCCTTTCCTTCTTCCCCCAGGTTTACATGTTGAGCATGGCACCATATAGTCTGGGATATTACTTTGGTCAGTTAGGGTCAGCTCTCCTGGCTGTGTGCAGTCCCAGCTCCTTGTGCACCCCCAGCTCACTCACTGGTGGGGTGGTCTGAGAAGCAGAAAAGGCCTTAGCTCTGTGTAAGAGCTGCTCAGCAGTACCTAAAACACCCCTGAATTACAAGCAGTGTTTCCAGCACAAATCTAAACCACAGCCCCATACCCAGCTACTGTGAAGAAAATTGACTATCCCAGCCAAAACCAGTATAACTTTTCACATCCTTTTACAGTGGATAAATGCATGTTTAATGAGGGTACCTGTGCAGAAGAAGATACAAGATTGGGGTTTCCTTAATTACAAGTTATAAAAGAAGAACAAAGTTTATTAAAAAATAGTATTTTAAAAGCTCAGGAGAGTAATATTCAAGAGGTTTTTTCTCAAGGTGGGGAAGGTGATTCTGTGCTGTTTGTATTCTGGGCTCCCTTCTACTGCCATTTGAGGGGGGGATCCCGAGAGTTAGCTGCCCAAGATCCATGCCTTGTCTTGAATGCGTGGAATGTAAATAAACAGGTCCCCAAGGAAAAAGCTAAGAGTTAAGCAGAGGGAACAGTTGGGTGCCCAGGCTCTTTTCTTAGACTTCAGTGCAGGACATAGTGCAGACATCTCTTAAGTGCTTAGATTTAGTCCTGTGCTGGGATGCGTACTGTATAAACATATAGAATCATACAGATTATCTGTGTATGTATGTTAACTGTATACAGACTTTGAAAACAGAAGTGGTTAATACCGTCTATCAGAAGCACCTTAGTGTTTCATACATACGGCTGAAATAAAGCTGCTTCCATTCCTAGTTAGTACCTGTACCTGCAACTCAGCAGAGCTTTGGATAGCTCTTAGATCTAAAAATAAGTTTTCCTTCCTGAGATACCATCCACTTCAGTAATAGTCTCAGTAGGAATGGAATGCAGAACTGGAATAGATTACATTAATTGTTGTTTAGAAGCTTTCTATCCACTGCATAGGAAACCATTGCATTTTTCATCACACCATATGGTATCTAAGTATAATGTGATAAAATTACTAACACAGGACAATAAATAACATTGTGATTCTGTATTATGGGTGCCACCTCATACCTACACAAGTAATTACAGTTGGAATGAATAATGGAGATTTGAGTGTTATATCTAGGAATATATTGGAAAGGACACAATTTGTCATTAAGGATGGCAATTGTCTCATCTGACTTTACCAATTCAGTAAGTAGGTGTCTGCACCAGGCCAGTCATCTGTGACTGCATCTGTGATCAGTGGAGAGGAACAGGCACTTCAGAAGATAAATGGCCCCTCTGGTCTTACACAAATGTTTTCAGAGCAGTGCATCTCAAAATCTTACACAAACACAAAATCTTCAACAACATCTTACAAGGGGAGAAAAAGAGAATACATCCAGGAAAACCTGGTCACATGTTGTAACCTTTCTCAGATGAATCTCCAAGTCTATTCTCCACTTCGGTAGACAACCATCAGTAGTGAGGCTTCTGATGATGTTTATTTAAGCCATATTTGACATGTTCCAGTGATGAAAGTTTCCCCATTTCTCTAGGCAGCCTATACCAATGCTTATTTTTGCTTAATCCTGGAGAGCTGTCCAGTGGTTTAGTGTAAATCTCTTTTGCTGCAATTTATCCCCATTGCTTGTTGCTCTAAAAGACACAATTTATTTCATCCTTCTTTGCAACTACTTTTCACATACTTAAAGATTCCTCTCCCAGTTTTCTCTGTTGGTGACACCATTTGTGTCTTGACAGGGAATTTAAGTACTAGTAAAGTGATACTTAGTAGGATTTAAACTTTCCCTCACCTACCCCTTCATGGTCCTCAGTGACCTCAGTGGTCCACTGACTCCCTGCTGGCACTGATATATCTTGGTGCGCTCACAGTTGCAATGCCATAATGCTGTTACTCCTGGCTAAGCTCACGTGAACACTTCCCGGGTTCATTCTGTCCTTCTTGGTAAATGGGGGAGAAGAGGGAGTTAAGTGTTTGGTTGTTTCTGTCACTCCTTTATGGACACTGGTTCACAGCTTTCAAAGGCATGATGCCCACAATAGTGAAAACGTAGGGGCTTGTCAGGAAGTGGGGTTTTGGGGTGGTTTTTTTTTCACTTGCTGTTTTCACAGAACTTCCATGCTTTCTAATTTCTTTACAGTGGTACTTTCATAATTTCCACAATGCATTAAACATAAATCCAGCCATTTTGTTTGTGTGTACTGAAATATGCTTAAGGATCTTGTGAGTTACTCCTTGCACAGAATATTTCACAGCACTATATATTATACCATAAAATTTTTCTTAATGTTAATTTAAAACATATTTTTCTTTAGATTAGTTCATAAAGAAAAAGGAAGTAAGATACTTAGCTCCAGACAGCACTTGCAATAGAAATCAGTTATTTCCTTACAGCATCTTTCCTTTGAAATATCACTAAATGATTTCCAGAGAGAGGAAGAATGTAATTTAATGATCCCTTGCACAGCTCGAACACCTTTCATCAGGCCATCTCAAAGCATTCAGACAAGCCTGAAAGCTTGTCTGGTTTCCCCCAACTATTTCAGTTACCCTAATAAAAGGTACTGTGTCTTCCTACACACCTTGTATTGTTTAGCACTCAAAGCATTATCATACTTGTTTTACAGATAACTAAAAAGGGCACAAAGAATCCACGCAGTTTTATTTCAAACAATGAATCTAAGATGAACTCTGTGGGGTCCTGCTTTCACTGAGTCTCCAGCACTTGCAGAATACATGTTCTCAGATTACAGGCAGACATGTGGAGGAAAGTCTTCATCCCACTGACATCAGTGGCAGAATTCCCATTGATCTGAATGAGGCTGAAAATGCGTCCTAGCTTTTCTAACTGCTGCCTGCCAAAATCGACTTCAGACCTGTGCATCCTTCCTGTCTTGTGCATCACCATGAGCGATGAAGGTCCTGCAGTCCACAACGTGTCTGCCATTACATTCTCAGGAAGAGATCAAGACAAATCCAAATGAGGAATGAGGAACTCCAGCAACAGGAGGAGTCTCAGCACAGTGAGGGAATGGTGTGTGGTTAACAATCTCCTTGCAGTTACTGCAGATGAATCCATCTGCCTATTAATGCATGTGCTTTGTGCTGGCAAAAGGAGATGTATGAAGAGCCGTTTGTATCGGCTTGCCTGGACATGGACATGTGCTCTCCTCACCCACGAGTGTCCCAGGTTGCAGGTGTGCTGCCAACACCACCACAAGGGCTGTGGCAGGTCTCTGCTGTCATGTCTGACCTTTCTAATTAAAGGACACTAACTGATTTGAGAAGATCTGGAATTCTGTTCCAGCTTCCTTTGTGCTTAATTGGGACTGTGGATTTGGGCACTCAACACCAAAAGGAAGTGTTGTCTTAAAGAATTAGAGTCTCAAAAAATTATCAATAAGGCTTTCTACTATAATGTCAGTTGAGTATGCACTATTATCAGAAGCCATATTTTACAACAGAAAAATAAGCACTTTAAAATACAGATTTTAAAAAGGAACACAAAGGGAGAAAATCCCTGTGTGTGCAGTGTATGAATGTCTTCTCCTGCTCTTGAGGATGGGTGAACGTGGTCCTGGTGAGAAAAAGAGGATTTGTTCATTCTCACTCTTTGTATTGTCCATTTGTCTCTTGCTGCAGGGGTCTTCTCAAGCCTGATGGACATGCAACCACCCAGTCTTAGTATATTCTTGATGATTTTCTAGTAAAATGCTCATCAAGTCCTCTGGCTGTGGAGCTAGACTGAGAATAGAAGGCTCTTGCTCATCTGGCATTTGTTATCTACAGCTGCCTTTCCTCTTTCGTAGGTATTTCAGGTTATGGATAAGCTAGAGGACAAAAGAGAGGTTTTCGTACCACCAGGTTTAATTTGAATCTAAAGAACACCAAACAGCCGAGGTCTGAGAGGAACTCGTAGGCTCACAGAAACATTCTCATGTCTTTCTGACTGAATTAAATGTTGGTCTTTCAATTACATCTTGTATTACAAGCTGCTTGGAAATCTTTGTATCTGATCATTCTCTCATTGTGTTGGAAAACAATATGTGGGAGTTTCTTTCCATACTCAATCTTTGTGGGTTACTTGCTAGTAAACTAATTTTACATGACTCAGATTTAAATAATAAAAAGGCTTAACTCCAGTCTGAGAAGAGTTTATTGTCCACAACTGTAGCCTAGAGACAAACTCCAGCACCTTTGGGACTCAGCTGAGGCAGCAATTAGGCAGCATTTTATTGTGATGCAGTGAGTGCGCAAAAGATGAAGCTGGACTACTCTCAAGAACTTAGAAACAAAATTGGCTTCCTGGAGAGAGAACATAAGAAATCTGGCAACCTAAAAATATTTAAAGAGCTTAGGGCTCCCAGGGGAGAATTTCAGGCTATTGAAGTGGAAAAGACTGAGCATTTGCTAAGATTGGAAAAAAAAAAAAAAAGAAGAGACGGGAAGGGGGGGTTACATGAAAAACGACGAAGTGTACAGATTTTTTTTCTACTGTAGCATGTTTCAAAGGGGAAAATATAATAAACCTGAAATCAATCAGTAGCACAGACTTCAATGCAGCGTTCCAAATCAAACAGCCCTGGCTTGAAAACAGGAGTCAAAGAGATCTTTTTTTTTTTCCTTTCAGAATTATAAGGGATTGAGGCCAAGAAACCATTAAATGAGGTGAAAGGTCTAGGCTAGAGGGCATCTTGAGCAAGTCTAATGAAGTCATGGTTGCTTCAGCAGCCATGTTCCCAAAGGGATTTGCTGTGTCTATCACTGCATCTCTGTTCCTCCTCTGAATCTAGCTCCCTGGTCTGTGTGGTTACGTGCCAGAGCGTGCCCCACCACACACTATATGAAGCCCCCTCCTAGCAGCCCTGTAGCATGTAACATCCCTGTGTCAAAACAAAGCCATACAAAATGTGATTTATCTCGCCTGTTATTTGACGTGTGTCATACAGACATTTACCTGTGAGCTAGTCATGCCTGACTCCCTGTATTGTCAGCAGGGAACAGCAGGAGCTTACAAGGTACAATTTAGCTCAACTGAGCATAAATTTCTGTCATATGCCAAAAGCGTCTGTTTCTCTCTGACTTCAAGCAGCGTCCTAAGGTGACTAACTCACAAATGGACACCTACGGTTTAAACATCTACATTTGCTCAATGAACTCTGCCCACACAACTAGCACTATGCCAGTCATACTATATATCAGAGGTTTCTCTGCTGTGTTCTGGCTATGCCTTCATGTACCCTGTATCTAGGACTAAGAGGAATTAGCTAAACAGTTTAGCTTATGTCCCAGCAGTAATGAGAGGGATAAAAGATGCAGAATATTTGCCTTATTGAAGTCTCTTCCTTTCTTGCCACCATTCCTCTGTGTGATGCTGACAGCCATGTCCATAGGTGTGGGGGGCTGAGGGCGGCTCTTTGTAAGGCGGTAGGGATGGGGGACACCACAGAACAGGACCAGAGGAGGATAGTGGAGGGAAGGAAGTATGCAGTGGGATGGAGGTAAGGCTAGGATGCTTTATTTGCTGTGATAAGTAATAGCAGCCCAGTCTGTACCTCAGGCACCTGCAGTGCAGCACAGTTGTCATTCCTGAGCTCTCTGTGTATCTGAGCTCTGTATTCCTCAGCTGAGTGATAGACAACCCTGATGGGTTCTCCACCTGTGTCCTGGAGCAAGAGCACCTGGGGCTGTTCTGCAGGTAGGGAGCACATCATGTCTTATGGCTCTGGCATGAAACCCTGCCACAGACATCCTAGCTGCACCTGGTATTACAGTCTTGCCTCAGTCATACAGCTCCACTCATGATTTTGTGTCAGAAACAAGCCCATCAAGTGGCAAAAGAAACCACCAAAGGTCTCTGAAGGATATATGCATCAAGGGGCAGATATCCTTGTCTTGTTCTGCTCTTCTGTACCCAACTAAACTTCATCTACACAAACTTTTGATGTCTCTGTTGACTTTGACAGCACTATGCAATTAAGCAAAACTTGCGATTTTTAAATAGTCCCCTGAGGAGTACCCATTCTGAACGTACTCAATTCATTCTCATAGTCCCAAGGCTTCCCTTTCATGTATTTAATGTCATAGGCTTCCCATTCAGTTCTTCTGTTGCTGGTATGGAGGTTTCTATGGTGTCTGACTGCTATTTGCAGGGCAGACAGGGTTTGTTGCTGTTATCAGCAATGTGGCTGATACACAGCCGTGTAAGGGCCCAGTGTCAGCAAGCTGCCCAGTACTGCAGGTCTCTGTTGAGCTCTACACACATATTGTAAAGCCATCCTGCTCATCCTGCTCTTGACTATTGCTAAATTGCTCAGAATCCATCTCTTTTGTTTGTCAGAAATTAGGCACCTCTGGTAAACAATGAACTGCAGGGAAAAGGACAGCATTATCCTCTCTGAAGCGTACCAGCATAGCAGCCAATTTCTGGATACACCATTCACAGACCAGAAAGCAAAGCACTGGCTGGTGTGCAAATGTAGCAGCAAACAGTGTTCCCTGGAGATGCTGAGCTGTAATGTGCGCAGGCAACGTGGAGCAGTTCTGGATGAGCAGAGAACATGCGCATCTCAGCGTGATGCAGATGACTGTGGCTCTGGTGTTGCATGGTGCAAGGCCAGATAAGGCATTTCCTCCTTCAGCAGTGTCTGCTAGGAACATGATATACATTTTCTAGATGTCAAAAAGATCTAATGTAAGTAAAATCATGTCTGTGAGAGATGGGGAGTCAGACCCTATGCCCGAGACAGGTTCCCTGCCTCTGCCGTGTCAGTCATGAAGAGCAGTGCACACTGCAGAGCACCCTGTGATGCTGAAGAGGAGACAGTGCTGAGGACCTGCTCCAGTGCACCCATGCTGCACTTGACCAGTTGACCTGCTTTGTGGTGGAGATCCTGTTGCTTTGCTGAAGTGATGCAGAGGAGAAAGAGGGTGGTGGAGGTTGGCTGGGTTCAGCAGTATGTGTGGATGCACAGCCTGGGCTATGAGGGGAGATGATTATACTTTAAACAAGTTCTGTTGCTGACAGCGGCAACATGCAGCCTCAGAGTCAGAGCCTTTGGTAAGAATACAGAGCCATGTACCCTTCTACAGTAGAAGTGCCTTTGTTGCTGAAGAGCATCCACAGACAAAGCACATTTTTGCAGCAAGACTTGAAAGAAGCAGGTATAAATCCATTGTCATATTGCTCAGTGACAAGAAAATAAATGTTTTTATGCCTACCAAGATGTGACTAGCTTGTCAGTTATGTAACCCACTCATTCATGCTGTTGTTATGATCCATGAGTAGTTTTTCTGACAAAAGACCTTACACAGCTTCTTGGTCTTCAGAAGCACTCAGGATCTGGCTGTATTGCACTACACATGGTGCATACCTATAGAAAGTCCAGAGAGTCTTCCATGAGCTCTACTTATGGTCACGCAGATTAGCCCAAATCTGTGATAGCCAGCAATTTAAAACCAAACAGGTTCTTTCAAAAGCCTTAAGCCTTATTATTATTTTAAAATTGCATATTTAATAAATCTGTTTAAAAACACAGATTATTTTATAGTAGAGATGTGATAGGAGACCAGATGTGCAAAGCATCAGGTCAGAAAGGGTTAGTTTAGAACATGTATCACACACTTTAGAAGCACCAGTAGCGCTTGGTACTTTTGCTGAGATGTGCTTTGACAATCTCAAAGTGTTCTATAAACAAGCAGCAGTCATGCCTCTGCCATAAGAGATATCAGTATTACTCCACTAGAGATAGGCAAATTGAAAACAAAGGGGCAGGGATTCATCTCTTGTCAGTGGGAGAGCTGGGATTGGTTTCACTTGTCCTGATTTTTTGCTCTAAGCACCAGCACTGTTTCCCAGCTAACCCTCAGCTGATGAACAGTGGGGCAGGAAGCAAAGGAAAGCCTAATAAGGCCATCTCAAAGTAGATTGGTACCAATGGAACTCAAGTAGCTGCTTTGAAATTACTTCAGGTTGACACATCAGTAAAGTCAGGAAGATCAAGACCTGTGCATTTTGGGGAGGAAAGAGGTCCTATGGGCGAAACTCACAACAAACTAAAACCAGACTGTATCTGGAGGACTAACTTCTGATTATGAGATCTATTTATCTGCTCTTCATTTTATAGTGTAGTTTGATAAACGCAGTTACTTTCCTTGGTTTCCAGTTTTTTTACTCTGTATATGGAACCCCCAGCTAAAATGAACCTGTTGCTCACTAGGCGCTCTGAAAACACAGGGCAGCAAATGCAATAAACCTAGGCAAGGAGACAGCAGAGGCAAGGGGCCTTGCTTCAAGCCACAGAAATGAGGTGGCATCACATGAAACACAGCCCAGGTGTCTGGACCCCAGACCCCATCTGCCTTTCTGCACATATCTGCATGGACAGACTCACTTTCAGGTTCCAGGGCTTGGAGTAGAGGGAGAAGGTAAGATCCCTCCCCAGGCAGAGGGGAGCTCAGACAAAGCCCTTTGAGTGCCATTCTGGTGGGGAACACTTTTTTAGCTCCTGTCATGCCATCCTCCTGCAGGACTGACTTCCTCAGAGCTTCCCCCTCAGCTTCCTCCCTGATGGTCTCCTCGTCCTCTGCTCCCCCCACTCCTGGGCAGAGGCCGGTGCCATCTGGACATGCCTTGTGGAAATAGCTTCCATCCTGGATGGAGGACTGCACACTCCCTCTGCAGAAAGAGAGGGCTGTGATTATTGCTCCCAGAACTGGAGTAGCTATTTACACACAGCAAGAAAATGTTATTTGGGGGGCAAAAGGGAGCTGTAATGTTTTCCTGTTACAGTAGTTGGCAGCATTTCTCTATAGCCCAAACAGTTCTTTCTTAATGGGATCTTTACTCATTGCTGTAAGTTTACTAGAGGGAGAGAACAATTTTGGAATTCAAACAAAATACACTGACAGTAAGATAGATTTAAACCCTGGGAGCCCAATAGTGACCGAGCAAAAGCAGAGCTGAGCAGGACCCAGAACCAGGAGCCTGAGATGAAGAGACACTAGTGGGTAGGTGCAGAGACTAATGTATTATATGTAGAGTGATTTTCAAAGCAGAGGCTATTGGAATAGGTACAGTAAGAACATCACTTGCAGGTTTTTCTGGGTTCATCCAGATGTTTCAACTTACAAAATTTGAGTGATGGCATGGGGAAATGGGAACCAAATGAGTTAGCTAAGACAACTGCACTGGGGGGCTGAGGTTGCTGAGGGAGCTGATCAAAGACATGGAGGTGCATTTCATAGAAATACGTAATTAGAAAGTTAGGTAGCAACCTGCCTCTCCTACAGAACTGATTATGAGCCATCCAATGACCCTGATTTTCCTTTCCCATTAACATCTTGTCTCTAATCCTCCTTTGCTTCAGGGGGAGGTTAGTGGGGAAGCTGCTGTGGGTTAACCCTGGCAGAACTTGTCCTGCCATGTGCAGCTTCATCTTACAGTGGCCACACACACCTGACACACAAGGGAGGAATGAGCTTCAGGGAATGAGGGGTGGAGGAAGGCTCTTGTTCAGCTGGTTGCCAGTGTTTGCCCCTGTTTCCCTTATCAGTATGATAAGGAAGCAGGGGAGCAAGAGCTCCGCATGCAGTTGCAGCACTAGTGCTTCACCAGATGCTCTCTCCCAACCACAAATGCACTGTACCATCAGGAACACCCATCAACCGTAGCAACAAGGGTATCCACTTGATTTTGGGCACGATTTTGTTCCTTGGAGAGAGTGTTGCCCATGTTGTGGCACTGGTGGCTGATACAGGCAGGGTATAAGCTGCTGTTGTAGGTCTGGCCGTGATGTAGCAGGTTATACTACATTAAATCTAGTTATATCTAGTGCATGTGTTGCACTGAACACATTTGAAAGGTGCGTGCATAGCTGGATGGTAAAATAGTAAACACCTCAGGCTTAAATACCACAGGAAAACCCCTCACTTGCATGTATATCAAATGTGTTTTCCTCATGGCATCATTCTTTGCCAGATGGTTGTTAAACCCCTTTTCCCTGTGTTCAAAGGAGCAGAGGAATGTTTGCATCCCATCCCAAGGCAGCTGCCTGCCCTGACACCCACCCCCAGCACTTGGGGAGGTTTGCAGGGCACCGCAGAAGCAGAAAGGCTACTCTTGCACTTCCCATCGCAGCACCGTCTCCTTGCGCCAGCCCCAGCATCCCCCTTGCCGCTCGGGCAGCCCATTCAGCACACTGGGACAGCTGAGAAGTAACCCTACCAAAAGGGAAAGAGAAGGAGGGGAGGGTTGTACCAGGACCAATCAGCCTCCTGTGTCGCCGACCCTACAGCCAAAGCAGCACAAGTGTCAGCAGAAGCGGGGAGCTGCCTTCTGGCAGGGGCCCAGCTCTGGGTCAGTCTTAGGCCAGTTGTGAAACTGCACATCGGCTCAGCCCCCGAGCTGCTGAGGGAGCTGGTGTGCTGCAGCCATCCCAGCCCATCCTGACCTCACCATGGCAGGCTTTGCTGCTGTGTGTGTGAACCAGGAACGCATCCAGGTACTCCTGCAGTTCATGTCTGCAGCCTTTAGGAGTTAATGCCTATTCTCCCAAGCAAGAAAGGAGCAGATTCTTACAGCACGTGCACTGCAAAGACCCTGCGAGGGTGATTTAATGTTATCCCAGAAGAGTGAGTGCCTCAGGGCAGAGCTGGGTCCTGTTCTCCAAAGCGGGAGGCATAAATAGTTAATAGAAGAACAGAAGAGGACAGCTATGCTTGTGGTTTACACCAGGGAAAGTGAGAACACATATTAACCTTACGGCTTGTCTTCTGAAGAAAGACACAAAGTTTTGGATGTTGTTTCAGTAGAGTTGCAGCAGCAATGGTGTCTGGCTATAATCAGGGCAGGATTTATAGGAAGAAATAAGGTCTTTTACCAGCCCAGCTGACAACGTTGTAGAAAGCAGACACCCTCCAGATACATATGCCCTTCTTCAGGCCTGTTTCAGGTTTGAAGAACTTGGTGTTTCTGAAAGCATGTTTTGCCTAAAAAATAGGCTGGTATTGCCAGCTGTATCCTGGGCTGCATCCAAAGGAGCGTGACCAGCAGGTCAAAGGAGGTGATCCTGCCCCTCTACTCTGCTCTCGTGAGACCTCACTTGGAGTACTGTGTGCAGTTCTGGGGTCCTCAGCATAAAAAGGACATGGAACTGTTGGAACAAGTCCAGAGGAGGGCCACGAGGATGATCAGGGGACTGGAGCACCTCCCGTATGAAGACAGGCTGAGAAAGTCGGGGCTGTTCAGCCTGGAGAAGAGAAGGCTGCATGGAGACCTCATAGCAGCCTTCCAGTATCTGAAGGGGGCCTATAAGGATGCTGGGGAGGGTCTCTTCATTAGGGACTGTAGTGACGGAACAAGGGGTAACGGGTTAAAACTTAAACAGGGAGATTTAGGTTGGTTATGAAGAAGAAGTTCTTTACTGTAAGGGTGGTGAGGCACTGGAAAGGGTTGCCCACAGAAGCTGTGAAAGCTCCATCCCTGGCAGTGTTCAAGGCCAAGATGGACATAGCCTTGAACAACCTGGTCTAGTGGATGATGTCCCTGCCCATGGCAGGGGGGTTGGAACTAGATGACCTTAAGGTCCTTTCCAACCCAAACCAGTCTGTGATTCTGTGTATAAACCTCTTTTCCACTAATCTTGTTGCACTGCTGGTTTAAGGGTACTCTTCAGGGAAAAGCAGCTTTTTGAAAATGAGCCTGTTTTCAGCTGGGAATCCTATTCCTGATTCCGGAAATTCAGTTCTCACCCTTGAAACGTTAATTTGTAGATCCACATTGTTAAAGGCATGTTGGAGGCAGGAGTGCAGCGCAGGCTGTTACACACTGAATTAATTCTTCTCCCTTCTCCCCCCTACAGGCACAGCCACACACCACCTAGTGAAGTAACAAAGAACACTGCCTGACGTGTTGTGCACATGGAAGTTACATTTATCGTGTTAAACCATGAAACGATGCCTACTGGAGAGCAGGCATATGTTTTCAGACTCAAGTTATGTGTTTTAAGGTAGCTACCCTGAGGAAAGGGCCTTTCCCAGTCTTTGTTGTTGTGTAAACTGGGGCACTTATCAACCACTACTGTGATGGGATAGATACTAGCGAAAAATTAAACTTAGAGAAAAATTGCTTAATACATGTTTTCAGTAACCTTGAAGGGGCCTGTGAGGTGACCTAAAATACTTAGTGGCTAAAAGCAGCTGCTGTTTAAAAATAACTCTGTCACTGTGTAGCTGTGGCACAGAAGTGGACTCCTTGCACCCAAAAGCCAGGTTCCTCCCATTGGTAATAAGGCTGCAGCTTGCCCCGAGGAGCTGAGGAATCTGAGTCCTTCCTGCTTCAGACTTGTCACACTGTAGCTGCAGCCAGGGCTACAGGAAGCGATGCTGAGCACACACCCTCCCTTTGTGCTTTATGAACCTTACAGAGGCAGCAAACACTTGTCTTTTGTCAGCGAATAAAGCACAGAGCGTAAGACACGGAAGATTTATAGGTATAGCGTCCCAGCACTGCGCGCTTGGTTTTACCCTCACTCAAATCCCATTTACTTTAATGGGGATGTTGCTGCTAAAACCCTGCATGATGTTTAAAATATTTACCCCATAGGGAGCAGATAATCTGGGAAGTAACAAGGTGCCATTTCCTACCAAATGTGTTCTCTGACTATAACCACATGTTAATGGTACAATTTAGGGCCATGCTAGAGTGAAGCGTCAATTCACCACTTCCCAGCACAGTTAAGCTGTGCCGCCATGTGAACTGGGGAGGGTCTGTTTGCTGTCATGCTGACATTTGTCAGATAGGAAAAAGACAAAGAATAGTAAGATAGCAGCACTGGAACATCAGGCTTCCTTGCGGCTTCCTTTCTTATTTTTTCCTTTAATCCTCAGAACAAAACAATTTAGTTTTGGAGTCCAGCTCTGAAGTTCATTAGGTTTCTGTGAGCACTGCAATGGTGGTCCTCACTGGCAACCAACAGAAATGGCGTGGTGGCTCTAGAGACACATCAAGCATAGCAGCAGGATGCTTCATGTCACAAATTCTGTCTTCCTTTCCAAGAATGTCAAAATGCTGCCTACCCCCCTTCCGCTTTGCCAGGATTTTGCCCATTCTGCTATGGACAGCAGATTTTATTCTGGCCTTTGCAAAGACAGGAGCTGAGTTCTCCAAGGTGTCACTTACCCCTTCCTTTGCTCTGAACGCAGGCACATCAGCACAGCACAGCTTAAGGCCTCCAAAGGAACTATAAACCCAGCAGTCCCCATGAAGCCCATCTCAGAAACTGTAGCTCCTCTCCTACCCAGACTAAAGAGTATTTGCCTGACTCTCCTTGTCAGTAGACAAGGAGGCAGACGCATTTTGGGATGTATTAATGAGTGTGTTGGGAGGCATTAACCACAGTCCCTCTCCTTGAAATGGCACAGCTTGATTTCTTATGGAAATGAGGGTCTGTGATTGTATGGGCAGCTGTATACATATGTCTCAGTCTGTGCTTTTCTGCCCTTCCCCCAGTAACTTTGGAATTCACTGACCAATTTCATCAATCCCTAACAGAGGAGTAGCAGTCTTAAAGATAATTAAGTTGCTAAATGTTCATTAAAATCCACAGTTAACTACAGGAGAACTTATTGTCATTTAAAATAACAATGTGGCTTAACACTAACTTGCACCAGAGAATCCCCACCGGGGAGGATATTGTGCAAACCCGTTTTTCCTCCCCGCACGTGTGTTTTAGCAGAGCAGGATCCAGCCCAAAAAGCTGCAGTTTCCTTCTAGATTGTTTCTAAGGTTGGGATCCCAGATATGTTATTCCATAGATAATTAACCACTGAGCACTAATGAGTTCCTTCAAACATGGTGCAAGACTCAGTGGAGGTTGTACTGTAACATTCCACCAAAGGGAGCAGTGCATTCAAAACTGCAATGGGATCACAAGCAGTGTTACCCAACCCACTAGAAATAGCCTAGTGGGATTAGAGAAGTTCATTTGGATGTGGTGTATGCAGTAGCATCCAAAGGGTTCTCATAATGTCTTTGCATCAAGCCTAGCGTTCGTGTTGTTCCTCACGCATTTTGTACTCTAACCCCATCCATTTTGTGCATGCCAGTGCAGCAGCAACACAGGAGCAGCTGCGTTACCCAGTTGCTGCTTCTCAGGGAGAAATGGTCTCACTTTGCAGCCCTGCCCCACAAACATGAGACAGCAGAGTCCCAAAGCACGGCTTCAGCAACTGGGTGACACTGCTTCTTCAGGAACTCAAAACCCCTTGTGCCGCCATAGAGAGAGAGGTGGGAGTGACCAGCGTTCCCTGCCCAGAGCTACCACTTAAAACAGATGTCTGTGTAAAAAGGGCCTCACACCTGCCAAACCACCGGCCTCAAGCTTCCTTCCTTGTTTCTTCAGGCCTCGGAACAAGAGCATTTGTGCAATGTTCAGTGCACCCTGTGGTTTTCTCTTCTCCCTGAAGACATGCTATCTAATCTCCCCCGACCAAAAGACCAGACAGCAAGCCTTACAAGATGGGAGGAAAGATGTGAACAGTGAGGCAATGTGCACTTTGCTCAGCTGGCGTCACTTTTCAACACCAGTAAAAAAGGAGGAAAAGCACGGGTCAGTGTTTCAGACCTCGCAGGAGAGGCACTTGAGACTGATTAAAGGTGCCTCATTTACACGTATTCTGCAGTGGCACTCACAGCGCTAAACTAGAGAAAATCCATTAATGCAAAAGTCATCTTGGATCAGAAAGTTTCAAGGGTTCAATTTTAAACTGCATTGAGAACTTAGTGTTTGGTTGCTGCTTTGCTTTTGGTTCCTGTTTTTGCTAGCATTGAGAAACGAGGTGCCTTAGGAAGCCACATGGTGTGTAACATGCAGTATCAGCCTGTATACAAAGGAAGGAAGATGATGTGGCAGAACATTGTTGAGGAAAGATCCTGTTTGTACAGGGAGCTGGTGAATAGTAAACCAGAACAGAGCAGGGATGCAGAAAGACCAGAAATTAAAGGAAATTAACCCAAAATGCTTGTGAATCCTGTTTGTCTGCAAGAGCCAACTAGGGCTGCTGAAACAATAAAAAAATCTGGTTTATTTGTCTTTTCTCAGATTTCCTATCCTGCAGTGGAGGGGAGGAGGGAGGAGAAGAGAGGGGAGACAGACTTGGTTGCATTCCCCTGCCCATCTTTCCCCTGGCAGTTCTGCAGCAGCTGGGCACTGACTCCAGCAGCAGTTAGGTTTGCATCAAAACTGCCAGAGCCAACCTAAAGTTTCTTAACAATAATTCCTAGATGTGCTTTATCCCAGGGACACTCGATGTCAAGAGCTGCTTCTGCAAAAGTCCTGTCTACCTCTGTGAGTTTCATACAGAGCCAGCTCTTGGATTATTTCCATGAAACAATTAACTAATTTGATGAGCTTCAGTTCCTGATAAACATTTGCCTCTTCTGCATATGCAGTGTGTGTAACAGAGGGAAACGACTTCCCTATGATACGTGCCCATTTCAGGTCACGTACTCTTCTGTTACCCTTTTTAAAGCACAGCCACTTAAGGTCATTACAGTCTCTAAATAAGTCTCTAATACGATTTTCGATAAACCAATCTTTTCAAAGTCATATCAAACATCTTGATAACGAAGTATCTTGTCTCTGCAACAGCAGGATTAGCCTGTGAGTAATCTGGCTGCTGCTGCAGCAAGTGTTTTGGTTTTTGTCTGAATTGATTCAAGCGGTTTATGGTCAAATTTAGAGACCAATACATGCACAGTGGCAAAACCCTGCATCCAGATGCAAGCATTTGTAGTTCCTTTTTGCTTGTATATAACCTTCCTGCGTTGGTGTGAGCAACTTTGATCTTTGGTACAGTGACCAGCTTCCTGCAGTAGGCGGAAGAGACATTCCTAATTGTGTCTGCAAGCTGCGTCAAGAATTCATCAAAGTTGCTGACTCCTAAAATTCAGGCGAGCAATGCCACGGCACATATTGTAAATGACCCTTTTCTTCTGGCCCGCTGGCTGTAAACAAGCTTGATGGAAATTTAGGCAAGCAAAGCACCATGCCAAGGTGTTTATTGATGTCTTTGTTTTGTGACTCTGGTGGTTTGGGTGGACCCCATTGAAGCCCTCTATAAAAAAGGAGCGCATGAAAATGCCTCCCTGTGAAATTAGCAAATTCCAATTGTAACAAACCAGAGACATTCCAGCGCACATCAGAGCCTTCCTGGGCCTGAGCAAAGAATAACATGATTCTTATCCCAGGGCGTTTGAAATGTGGTCAGGCAGTGCTGAGCAGGGAGTGAATCACAGGCCTGGGAGAGAAGTGACCAGTCTAAGATGTTCTTCTAAGCATTGAGACAGTGCTGTTTCCTTGGGTGATTTCCACAAGGAACTTACCTGTTTTGAGCTTTTCTATGGCTTATGAGTGACATCACTGGGTAATTTTGGTTATTCTAATGGTAGGAGCAATATAGGAGGGCAGGGGGAAAGCGAAGGGGGTTAAAATCCCTCCCTTGTTATAGATACTTCATTTCCTGCTCCATTGCCATGTGGCTGGCACCACTGACTCTCTGTGCTGATGGGGTGCAGTGAGAGGAGTCCCTGGAAACAATTAAAGCTCTTGTGCACAGCTGCAGCAAAGTGGGAGTGTGCCATCGGCTCCTCGAGCTCTCTGTCAGGTACAGTTGGGTACCCTATGGCTAGGAGGTCCCCAGGCACAGTTAGGTTCCATGTGACTAGGAGGTCACAGCCTGTTGGCAGTGAGTCTTCTGAAACCTGCAAGTGCTGGAGATGCTGTGAAAGAAGTGACCTTGCCCTGTCTTCGTCTGCTGCAGGAAAGGGAACAGGCTTAGGCCTGAATCTGAACATCCCTTGGTATGGCTTTGCCTTTTCGCCCAAGCACCCTCTGAGATGCTATCCCTTCAGCTGGCCACCCTTTTTTGATTGGAGGTGGTTTTGGGAGGGGAGCTTGCCATATATAAGAGCTTTGCTGTGCCACTTGCTAATGGGCAAGAGAATATGCCTTGGTCTGTTTTGCTTACAACATAAATCACAGTGTCAGATTTGTCTTTAGCTTCACTAGAGATGTACCAGAGGGAGGGCTCTGGCCTGTAATGGCATTATGAATGCCCAGCTGCCATGAAAGCACATGTGAATAGAGCAGGGGAGAAGATCTACGATATGAGAGCTTAATACCTATATGCCTATTTTTTCTATACACCATCATCCCACTTGAGCTGGTCACCATGCATGGAGGAGTATTGTTACAGAACATACACTCATTCCCAGTTAATTAGTTCTCTCCCAAGGACTGCTGAGTGTGTTATCGTGTCCCAGGAATGAGACACCCCTATAAGCGATATGACCTAAAAAAGTCAGGCCTCATTCTCCACAAAGTGTGCTTTTCAGGTGGGCACTTTTGGATTCTTGGATTACCTTGTTAGGCTGAGGAGCTTATGCAATACATGTGTACCTGTAAGTTCATATAAATCTGTCTGAGATTTGCCTGAATGAAAAGGTTAGCACTGAAAGTGTGCATGTTTTGCAAACTTAGTATCCCACACAGATGGTTGTGGTGCTGTGCTGCATTAATACAAGTAAAGGCTTCCTTCAGTGCACGTGCAAAGAGGAGTGAAAATGTGATTGCCCCATACCACTGCAATTTGTAAATACAATTTTCTAGAGCCATGAACTCCAACACTAGACTTGGTGGAAGGGATGGAAAGGATAATTACCCTTGGAAAGGCTGGGTAGCTGAATAGATGTTCTCTTGAATATGCTGAAAGTAAGAGAGCAAGGGATGCTTATTGTCAGAGCACTTCACAGCTGGAAAGAAGGGAGGGAGCAAGTGAGCATTTTCAGTCCTTGGGGAGAGGGATGGAGGGAGAGGGCAAGTCCGGAATACGTGAAGGTAGGAACTTCACACAGCCTTGCTGCTGGGCTTGTTTTCTGTGCCAGTGGTCCAGGAAACTGGTAAAACTGGACTGGGACAGTAAAGGCTGCAATCCCAATTCATCATTTATAGTCTGCTCGTGTCCAGGCTGACACATCTATCCCAGCCTTCTCAGATACAGCGAGCTGCTGTGTTTCACAATCATGGGAAGGGCTTCCCAGCTGCACGATCCAAACGTTTTGAAGTGAAACATGGTGCATTATATTAACTTGGTTCAGACAATCAGCTTTAAACATCTGAATCTCATTTCTCGATGCTAATTCCTCTTGCTCAATATTTATTTCAGCTGTGTGGAATTCTCAGACCTTTCTGACCCCGACTTATCGTTTCCTGATGTTTTATTGCTAAGTCATTGAGGTTTCAGGGAGGCTGATGTTTCTAAAATGTGCACACCTTTGATTGTACGCATGGCTGGTGTGTCAGAGCGAACTTTTCATATGCTCTGTATATATCACTGTCTCCACTGCTGTGTGTTCTGCAGGTCCCCCATTCGGTGTGCTTATCTGCATGCCCCATTAGTGCAGTCCTCCTTAAAATGTGGTTATTATTTCAGCTTTTCAAAAGCTCAGCCTCTGCACACTGCAGAACTCGATCTGAGCCTACGTCCGCTCTTGTCACTCATGTACAGGTTCCATCTGTTCCCCTTTTCCTCTCCCGTTGCTGCTTGCCACATCCAGACCACATGCTGCTTATACATTGTACAATAGACGTTTCTGCACACACACTTTTGAAAATGTGCCTCTTAGTGCTTTATTGTTCACATGTGTCTTGTTGCTTAAGGCGAGTTTTATCGGTAATGATTTTGTTGTTTACTGACACATAGAGTAAAACAGGGTACTGTTCAAATGTGACTGGAGGAGAGGAGGAGGGCCTTTGATTCACCAATTACACTGTATCTGCCAGCTTTCTGATCGGTCCCCCCGTCACCACTTCCTCAGATTATGTAATTGCCCAAGGATAAAGCCAGAT
Source organism: Neopsephotus bourkii (assembly GCF_033783945.1). Taxonomy (NCBI): domain Eukaryota; kingdom Metazoa; phylum Chordata; class Aves; order Psittaciformes; family Psittacidae; genus Neopsephotus; species Neopsephotus bourkii. The sequence goes on from NW_026902113.1 coordinate 10,730,354, forward strand.
CCTAACATCATTTGCAGTAAGGGCTGCTCCGCTCTGCATGGAGCTGCTCCATATTGGTAAGGCTTCACCAGCACCTCCTGCACTCCTGTGTCTGGTGAGGAGAGGGGATGGGACCTTCTATCACCCTGTTCCAGCAAGGCAGCTCTAGATTTCCCTTTAGATCTCCTTTACAGGTCCCCAGTGGCACTTTTGCACAATAGTTGTATTCTTCCATTGGAGGAGGGGGATAAAAGAGCCTACAGAAACTAGCTCCGCAAGTGAAATCAGTGCTAGGAAGGTCTGTAAAAACGCTTCTCTTGCGGGAGCTCATCTGGCCACCAGTGTGTGGGCTGGAGCAGGCCCAGAGGTATGCAGTGACAAGGGAATTAATGCACACGCATCCCCTAGGAGCTGTCTCAGGTCTTTCCTGTCACACCTTGCCCCATACCTGTGGTAAGACTGGAGTATCTGCAAACAGATTGCATTGGGTGCAACTCCCAGTCATGTTCCTGGGTGTCTGCATGAGGCTGGCACAGAGCCCATTACACTGGATTACTGACACCCAGGGATTTCCCACACCAGGAAAATCCCCAGCTGCCCAAAGCCTCTGGTTTCTCACCTGAAAAAGCCCAAGTCCTTCCTATGGTAAGGGTAATTTCTGCTGCTGGGGACAGCAGAGGCTACAGAAACCTACCACAGTGGCAGGAATAGAACCAGTTTCTATCAGAGACGTGTTCTGATTAAAGCTTTCTCTACCAAAGGCAGCGTCTGCTCCTGACAATCTGCTACTCCCTTCCCAAGAAGACAGGCAAGCAGCCACGGAGCTCAGCTTGCATCCCTAATGTGCCACCAGACCCTGTGTGCTTGTGGGCACGGCAGAGCGCACACCCTGAAGTGCTGTAGAGCTGATGGTGAAAGACTCATTTGGTAGGGCTGCTGAAAAGAAGACACGGGCACAGGAACATAAAGACCCTTCCTCTTCTGTCCATGGAGTACAGCCATGGCTCCTAGGGTGTCTCATGCCTTCTATTCCACCCTGTGCCTCCCATCCCACCCAGTCCCTTCTGCAGGTCAGTAAAAGTGGTAAGGAGACCTTGGGTCTCTTTCCCCTTAGAAGAGGTAGGCAGGAAGAGCCAACTTCTGCTTGCACCAAAATACCCATCATTTTCAGACACAGCATATGGAATATTTTGTGTACTGCTCAGTACCAAAGTCTGAGGCCATTGATCAGCCAGAGGCGGGACACAAAGGATAAGTAGAGAATGGAGCTGAGCTCTTGGCATGCTGGTGTAGATTAGAAAGGAGGCAGGTAGGAACAGAGCTGAAGCAAGTGCTTAAAAGAGTTGTTCAGGAAAAACAAGGGCTTTAAGTGACATTTGAGTAGGTGAAAGTAATCAGTATCCGTGGTTTCCATTGGTGTTTGGAGTGCTAAAAGCAGAAGTGGTTGCTGGAGTCGGAACAGGAATCTGAGGCTGAGCTCTCAGCTTCCTCCCAGATTGTATGAGAAACTACTCACTTAATTTACAGGCTCGCTGGCAGAAGAGGTCTTATAGAATTGGGGGGGGGTTGAAACAAATTGCTTTCTGAACAGTGGAGCTAATGGCTCTTGGTTCCCTGTGGGTCTGTTACCTTTGCTTCATAGTTGTGTCCCATTCCCATCTCATCCTAAAAGAAAATAGCTGCACCAAGCCTAACTCTTCCCTCCTTATATGTTCTAAGACTCTTCATCAGGCAGCAGTCAGGTACACACGTATTGGCTGACTCTGATGCACACACAGTCAGCCAGCATGGACACACTCAGTGGCCAGTTGGCTGCTGGCCACATTTCTCTAATTAAGGTCTTTATGCCTCACAAAAATTGAGGAAGCCATCACAAAATTTAGGAAGGAAATCGATAGCTTTTTGAACTTCCAGAAACAAGGTAAGAGTTACTGATGGAGCCATACAGACAGATAGAATCTGAGCTAAACAGATTCTATTGTATTGGCTTTGGATGTGCACGTAGGAAGTCAGTCCAGATTCTGGAATTCATTTTTCTCTCTTTCTTTTTCAGCTATTTTTAGCCTGGATGTGTCCTGCAATTTGTTTCCCACACAGCACAGACAGTGGTACAGCTGAAGGGTGAGTGAGTGGTGGGAGAGGGCAAGGGAAAATCAGGGGATGCTTATGTTGGCACTGCTGCTGAAAGAAGTGCTCCTCAAATGACTGCCTCCCAGATCTGTAAAACACGGAGTCCCACATTACCCCACAGGAAAGCTGTGGAGGTCAATGTACTCACAAAGTGCTCAGAGACAGGGCAAAAACAGCTAAAGAAATCAAGGCAACCTGTAAAAAATCACCACCAGAAACAGTGACCAGTTTAAAGATGCGATGTTTTCTGTCATAGTTCAACATCTCAGTACAGCCTGCATTCCTGTGTGTGCATCTCAAGGCGTCCCTCTGTTCAGGGTCTCCTAAGGAGAATTCCTTTTGTGGCAGCCCAGTCACTGTACAGAGTGCACATCAACTCACAGGATCAGTTCTAGATAGCCTTTATCCAGGTTACTATCCCTACAAACCTTGGGCTTGGAAGAACAGAGGTTTTATCTGGGAAAACAGAAAAAATCTTCTAGAGTGTTACTTTACAAAATGAAACCTCTAATTGCAAGCATTTATTTTCTTCAGCTAACTATAGATGATGATAATGTGTGAGATCTGCCTTTTCCACATATTCTGCTTACACTGTTTGTTAGACATGAAAGAAAAAGAGGATTAAAGGGGAGAGATGGTATTATAAACAGCCCTTCAGGGTAGGTGGGAAAACAGCAGTAACTCTCTCAAACAGAACACAGGGATGCCCTTAGGAAAAGGTTTTGAAAGTGTCCTGCATTTGAAAGTTAATGAGTAAACAGATCTCAAACATTACTTGGAGACTGACAGTGCCAGCTTTAACATCTCAAGTATGCACCACAAGTGAGAAAAGACAAAGGGAATTTTTAATGGGCAATAAATGGACTAATACTTTTGGATGCAAAGCTGCAAGCAAGTTAGTTCTGATGGGATGTGGGTTTGTTCTGGACTTCCTGACACAGCAACTTTTGTATTGGGCTTGTTTGCCTTATCTGATGAGGCACCACTTTTTTCTTTAAAAAGGGAAAAAAAGGTAAATAATCCTCCTTTGAGCTACAGTAAATCCATGGGTACAGAGTCTGCCGGTGTTGAGGGTTGTGTAGGCATGTGCCAGACCATCTCATTGCTATCCTCTGACACCTTACTTCACACGTTGCCCAGGTTGCTTGGTCATCTCTGCCATTGCAGTGTTGCAAGACCACCTTGCTCAGACATCCCCAAGCTGGTGAGAGGCTGCTGGGCAGGCAGCAGCACCGTGTTCCACCAGCAGATAACAGCACAGGCACGATTAGGTCTGCTGTATGTCCAGTGGGTCCCAGGCAAGGTCCCAGTCTTGTCATCACTTTGGAGCAGTACTGTGCTGCTCCATAGTGCTGCACTTCAGATGAACAAACTCTTGGTTACTATGTTCCTGGATGTCAGGCATTTTGGAGAAAAGCTGGTATTATCTAGAGCTGTTGTACAGCTCCTGTTGTGGCCTCCAGACCCTCAGGGTCCTCTGCAAATGGCTCTCATGAACATGCAGTAGCTACAGTGGCTTCCACTGAGATGGCAGACTTCTTGTTTTGCTTATGCTCAGAGAGACAAAACCAGGTATTTCTGCTGTAAACAGCTCATCCATGCCTGCTGACCTTGGCTGAAGGGAAGACTCATGGTCCCTCGCCTATTCCCAGCAGCCCATGGAGGGCAGAAAAAGCCAATGCATAGGGAGAAGGAAAGGAAAAGGGAGTGATCTTGCTAGGGAATCAGGATGGGAAGAATGGGTAGATTGGAAAGGAGATCTTGTGTTAAGGGTATTGGCATCAAGCAAGGGTTGGGAGAGGTGGGAAAGGAGAGAAACAAACAGAGAATCCCTATTTCCAGCCAAATGCCAGGGCTGTCAAAATCCCTGTACCCCTGGGTATGTCTTTACCTGCCTAGAATCATTCAAAACCCCACGGATGAACTCCAGACCCTTTACCCACCCAGAGTCCCCAAAAGCACCTATTCCCACTTATCTTCACACCTCAGAAATGCATGGGCCACTTCACAGGCCGTCTCAATGACACCCATTTCTCCACAAGCTCCTCTGCCATTACCACAATGAAACAGGCCTGCCTATACCAGTGTAAGCTGCCAGACTAAAAAAACCAAGAGAGAATCAGCTCCCTGTGCTTTAGACACCCAGACACAAGGCTGCACGTGCCAGGCCTTGGCAGAACACACTAATAGCACCTCCACCCCCTTATCACAGCTGCTTTCTGGCTCACTTACCCTGTTCCTAAGGGTCAGCCATCACCTTGCAGTTCTTTCTCAGTTGATAAAAAGTACTTAGTTTAACTTCTGCTCAGCCATCATGTTCTACCTCTTCCAGAGCAACTAAACCTCCCATCCTTCTCCCTGTACTCAGCCCCTTGCCATGCAACATCCTGACCTAGTGCATCACCTGCCCTCTCTGCAGGAGTGGTGCCTCTGCTCCTGCACGCATTACTTGGCTCCCTGGCACTGCAAGCTTGAATACTTCAGCACTTGAGCAGAGGGACAGGCTTGGCTCCTCCATCACCTTCCTCCCTTCTCAGGGCATTTTTAAGTACATTCACAGTCTCCTTCTCATCAGCTTCTAGGTTCATCTTCCTTGAGCTTATCCCTAAGTGGGGCTGCCAAACAGGCACATAACCTTTCACTTGACTTCCACCAGGGAATGTAGCTTTGAGCTGATAAGAGTATGACTGAGGCCAGGTCTCCTGCCGCATCAGTGATGACACCATGGGGTCAGTCCTCTTGTGCCTTTTCTTTACCCTCTGGAAATTATCACCAGCAAAAAATGCTGGCTTTATACTACTCAAAAACATGAACTGTGTCTAGCCCACCTTTCATACACAGATACCCACCTATACATACATATACAGCCATAGATATTTTGGCTCTCCTGAACCCTGTCCAATTTCTGGCATCCTGCTGAGATTCTGAAGCATGAAAGCACAGAAGGAAGAGGACACTGAACTGTTTTATGTGTTCATGAATGAACAAGACTCCTTGCACCAGTGGCCATGTTCTTTGATGCAGTCCCAGCCCCAGGCACTCAAGAGGACACAGCCAACTGGTACAAGGCTCTAACCAAGCTTCTTGTGACCCTCTTTGGAAAGAGTTCATCTTTCTTCTGGCTGATAAAGTTGGTATTGTGAAGAAACCAGAAATACTAGTCCTGCTCGAGAGCTGTGCTGTGCCCCAGGCGAGAATACAAACACAGGCATCTCGCTCCAGATAAAAGTGAAACAATCGGGTATTCTCAGTGCAGGTGGAAGGCCCTGCTCCATGGGAGTGTGTGGCTTCAAGAGCGAGGATGTGAGACTGGGGACAGGTGGAGCAAGGGAATATAAACACAACCAGATAAAGGGTTTGCTTTGCTGCAGTCCCAAAGAGATGCCTTCCATAGGTAAAAGTCAGATTGTCTTGATGCCTCATTAGATTTGCCTTACTGAGGACAGCATCACATTCAGCACAAGGTGAAACATGGGAAGAAAACTGCATGGGCAGGTGTATGCAGACAAGCAGATGGAAAAGACGGGTGCTCCAATATTGTTACAGCACGCACTGAGGATAGAGGGAGAGTTTAAAGACGACTAATAAAAAAACCAACCTCAAAATTCTCCTTACCATGCATGAGCTGAAATGCAGAGCAGGAGTGGGGCTGGGACTTCTCAGCGGGAGGAAGAAGCCCCTCATGCTAAAAACTGTGCTTCTATTTCCTGACCTTATCCACTGACCAGAGATTCATGGCAAGCAGCAGTATCAAGTGTAAAACACCAGATTTAGTGAATATCACTTCAGCAGTCCCCAAATTCAAGCAAACACCAAATCCCATCACGACTCAGGGAGCAACCATTTCCCCAGCTTGTTTCCTGCTCGCTCTTTGCCTTGTCTCAATGCTAAACATGGATTTATTCTTCAGAAGAAAGATAGACTAAACAAAACAGTCCTGTTACCACCCCAAGAAACCACAACATCCACAGTCCAACATCCCTTCCCTTCAGGCCCCTCACTGCAGTGAGGGGCATAATTCATCTGTCCAAGTGCACATGTCAAACTCACCTTGAAAGCTCCTGTAACTCCAATAGTGTCCTGACCGGATCTCCACTGACTGCAGTGGGCAAGCTGTACTCCAGGACTCACTGACACCTCCCAAAAACTGTGTGGATGCGCAGTCAGAGATCAAAAGCCAGACCTGTAACGTCCTACAGAAAAATAACAGGCATTGCAGTGTCTCATGTCCTGCCATGGCAGGGACTGTTTGGCAGGTATTTTAGAGTGAACACATCTAGACCTCTAACTCTATTCCTGTCCAAAACTGGTGTGTGTTTTCCCTTGGACAGTGCCCAGCCTGCGGAATTAGTGTTTTCCACACAAAAATGCCTGGTTGGTAAACCTCCAAAAAGTTCTATTTCTGATTCAATGAAGAATGGCAGCTTTCTGTGGAACTTACTTTTCTTTCCTTCTTTTCTCCTTCCCCTTCCCCCCCAAAAGAAAGATTGCTAAAAATACCCATGACTTTTCATTTGGAAATGCTACTCAGGGGCCCCATACATGCCAGAGTTCAATTGTCCTGTTCTGGAGGAGGCTGGATGGTTTCTTTAGTAGTCCTCTTTACTTCTAACAAATACAGGGGGAAGCATCTTTACTTCTTCATTGAACTGTTTTCTCTCCTCTTGAAGAGAATGCAGCAGAGGCTTTGCCATGGGCTTCTGAAAGCTCTCACTTTTGTTAACACTGTGCTGTTGCTCCTGTGGCCATATGGTCATATGACCATGGAGGATGAAGAGCAGAGTCACAGCTGTGGAGAAGCCACTGGAATCCACCACTGCATGGTCAGAATGAAGACCTGCTGATGTGCAGTTGCCTCAGGGCAGGAGATACATGCAGACCTTACAAGAAACCTCTTATTCTCCTGCATCCAGGTTCACCTACTTCTGCACACAATTTTGCCCTGCAGCCTGCAGACCATGTCCTAAATAGGTGAAATTTGGAGGAGCTTGCTATCTCCTTACTGTCTCCCACATTCCAATACATTTCTCTGCTTTCTGTGTCCCATTTTGTGCTTCCAGAGTCCTCAGTGAGCAAGATCTGAGCTTCTTCCAGGTTGTAATGATCCTCACTTGTTCACTCTCTTACAAACAGAATCTCTTCGGCCAGCAGCCAGGGATGCAATAAGGGCCAGGCACATACACGGGCAGCTTAAAAGCACCTCAGCGTTGGGAAATCCTGCTGGGCTGTAAAAGCTGCCCACAAACCCAAAGCATATCAAGCAAGGCCTGTGTGATAATTCTTTGGCACAGTCCCCGAACTCACTGAACTGCTTTTCCATACAGAGTATTTCCAGGTGGGTTATTAGGTCTTGTATCCCTTCCATCTTGTATCCTCTTGCGGTTGAAAACGGCATTCCTTAGAACAAGCTATTTTTAAAAGGAAAACAAATACTCTTCTTTACATTTATGGTTCCTCTAAACAAGGAGGATACTTTGCAAGACACAGGCTGCTCCTGCCAAGTAGTGTAGGGGTCTTACCTCCCCACAGTGCTCCTGCCCATAGAGGACTTTCAGCTGGGTAATCCATATCTTCACAAGGAAATCGATGCTGGTATGACTACCAGTGTAAACAGGCATGCTGGCACAAAGCTGCCATACTCTGTTAATCTAGTTTCCCTTCCTTTATTTTCATAGCAGCATCACTGCAGCCACATTGGAGTGTGTGCTGCTTTAATTGTACCAGAGGAGTTAAATGAAATGAGCTGAGCCAAGCCATGGGTAGGGATATGAGAAGGCAGGAGGCTGACCCCATGCTGCTCTTCCAGCTCCGGGTATCCACACTTGTGCTGTTTTACACGTGTGCACACAAGATTCAACAGTCAAGCTTAGCTTTGCCAAGAAAAGCTGCATCTACGTGAGGACCTCATGGTATAAGACAGCAGAGCTTTGATTTCTTTCTATCCGGAACGGATGGTTTGCTGCACTCCCTATCATGAAAGAGGCAAGTAGACCATTTGCTTACCCGTTATTTTGGCTCATTCATTGTATTGTCTACTCTTTTATATGGGTCTGAATTATGGGTCATCTACCGTCATCACCTGCGACTCCTGGAACGCTTTCATCAGCGCTGCCTCCGTACAATTCTAAACATCCATTGGACCGACTATGTATCTAATGTCACTGTCCTCGAACAGGCAGGGGTCACCAGCATCGAGGCCACATTGCTGAAACTGCAGCTGCGCTGGGCAGGGCACATCTCTAGAATGAAGGATCACCGCCTCCCCAAGATCGTGTTTTATGGTGAACTTGCCACCGGTAGCCGCAAGAGAGGTGCCCCAAAGAAGAGATATAAGGACTCCCTGAAACAATACCTTAGCCTTGGCCATATTGACTACCATCAGTGGTCCACCTTGGCCTCCAATCGGGAGACTTGGAGGCACACCATACATAATGCCGCTGACTCCTTTGAGAGTTCACGAAGAACTAGTCTCGAGGAGAAAAGACAACGCAGGAAGAATCGTGTCCCACCTGTTCCACCCAAGGAGACCTTCTGCTGTGCTTTTTGTAGCCGGATTTGCCTATCCCACATTGGCCTTCTTAGTCATCAGCGCGCTTGTAGTAAGCGTGGGTAAATGCCCTTCCCAAATCTTCGTTCGCGAAGTCAAGCCATGATGATGATGATGATGATTTTGGCTCATTGCAATAATCTATGTCTAATGTGAACAGGATTATTGAAAATGGACCTGGACTATGCAGATCTATAAGTAGATACTGCGTGAGAGAAGTGGGTAAAGAAAAGATAGGGTTTTCAGTTGAAAATTATCAAAACAAGAACGTGGTTTGTTGTCTGGTTTGAGTCTTTAGGGTCTCAGACACCACAGAAAATGAAGAGAGGTGGAGACAGAGCAGTAAAAGCCCTAGGGGTTTCTGTGAGTTAAAACAAACAGTTTCACTGTGAGACACTTTGGGACAAGATGATTTTGACATGTATCTTTGGAACAAAGATAACCACCTGTGACCAGTAAAACATGACTGGGCAGTGAGTGGTCTGGTGTTGAGGCAGAGCTGCCAGTGCGGCAGCAGGGATGCTGGCCTCACTGCTGGCTGCAGGGTGCATGCCACGGCCAGGGCAGAGGCGGGTGCTGCAGGGAGCCCTCTCGGCTGAGTGCCACCCCAGCCAGTCTGTGCCAGCCTGTGCTCCGCACTGTGCTAAGGCTAAGAGGGATCACCATTGAGTCATGCTGTATTGGCATGACTCAGAATCCTGGTCACACAGCCCCTCACAGCATCCCTCCCGGGCCATGATCCTGACATCGTTTAGTGTGTGATGTCCCTGCCCATGGCAGGGGGTTGGAATTGGATGATCTTAAGGTCCTTTCCGACCCAAACCATTCTATGATTCTATGATTCCATCTCCTCATACCTTCATCATTTTCCCTAAGACACCGCTTCCTGCCACTCAGGGATGTGCCAGGCACTAAGCCAAAGCTCCTGCCTTCATCTCAGGTCAGTCAGTGAGATGTGGTAAGACAGCATCAAAACCACCCCGGGCTGCAGAACAGCCTTGGGTCTGTGAGCCCTGGTAACATTGCAGTGTTCCCGGCCCTGGCAGAACTTCACAGAATCATAGAACAGTTAGGGTTGGAAAGGACCTTAAGATCATCAAGTTCCAACCCCCCTGCCAGGGGCAGGGACACCTCACACTAAACCATGTTACCCAAGGCTTCATCCAACCTGGCCTTGAACACTGCCAGGGATGAAGCATTCACAACCTCCTTGGGCAACCTATTCCAGTGCCTCACCACCCTAACAGGAAAGAATTTCCTCCTTATATCCAATCTAAACTTCCCTGTTTAAGTTTTAACCCATTACCTCTTGTCCTGTCACTACAGTCCCTAATGAAGAGTCCATCCCCAGCATCCCTATAGGCCCCCTTCAGATACTGGAAGGCTGCTATGAGGTCTCCACACAGCCTTCTCCGGGCTGAACAGCCCCAACTTTCTCAGCCTATCTTCATACAGGATGTGCTCCAGTCCCCTGATCATCCTCGTGGCCCTCCTCTGGACTTGTTCCAACAGTTCCATGGCCTTTTTATGTTGAGGACATCAGAACTGTGCACAATACTCCAAGTGAGGTCTCACGAGAGCAGAGCAGAGGGACAGGATCACCTCCTTCAACCTGCTGGTCACACTCCTTTGGATGCAGCCCAGGATACGGTTGGCTTTCTGGGCTGCAAGCACACACTGAAGCCGGCTCATGTTCATTTTCTCATCAACCAGCACCCCCAAGTCCTTCTCTGCAGGGCTGCTCTGAATCTCTTCTCTGCCCAGCCTGTAGCTGTGCCTGGGATTGCTCCAACCCAGGTGTAGGACCTTGCACTTGGCATGGTTAAACTTCATGAGGTTGGCATCAGCCCACCTCACAAGCGTGTCAAGGTCCCTCTGGATGGCATTCCTTCCCTCCAGCGTATCAACCGAACCACACAGCTTGGTGTCATCGGCAAACTTGCTGAGGGTGCACTCAATCCCACTGTCCATGTCAGCGACAAAGATGTTAAACAAGACCGGTCCCAACATGGATCCCTGAGAGACACCACTCGTTACTGGTCTACAGCTGGGCATTGAGCCATTGACCACAACTCTTTGTGTGCAGCCATCCAGCCAGTTCTTTATCCACTGAGTGGTGAGCCCTGTGCTCTTGAGGGAAAGCAACAACAAAGCAGGAGCTGTTGCAGACCTTATTTACCTCCCAGTGAGCAATAAAAAGCCCCTCCCCAGCTTCACTCCTCACTCCTTCTTTATATTAAAAAGAAAGCAAAATCAAAACAAAGATCCACATTTGCTACTGTGTGCTGTCCTTGCTGCCATGTGACCCAGGCGTGTGATTGAGTTGTTGATACTTGTGCTTTTACAGGATCAAATTCATAGCTGCTGTAGAAGCCTGCGTAACTTGTCAGAGCAATACTCTACCCAGGCAAGTTACACAAGCTGGGGAGCTTCTCCCTGCCACAGGGTATGCTTCCTATCTCTGCCTTCTTCATGCATGGCTCCTCCTCTCTGTCCTTTTGCAAAGGCATTGGATGTACTCATTTTCAAGGAAAACAGGCAGAATTCCTCTTAGCAGCACCGTGAAGCTTGGTGAGAGGCCCCCCTGATGAGGCAGTAGTTTCTTCCAGTCTTTCTTCCCATTGGAAGTGTTGCTTAAATAAAAGGGAAGGATGAGCCTCCACTCAAAGGAAGAAAAGCCTGGGCTTGCCAACCCGCAGCATGCTGTGCTTGGTTTCCGCTCGCAGCCTGCACGGCACTGCCTGTGCGGATCTGTTTAGTCATGTTGGGATGGATGGGGCTGTTCCCAGCTCTCCTAAAGGATCAAATGTTACTTGTGCTGGTAATCAGGTCCCTTTCTCCTTGGCAGGCAGGAGGTCCAGAGGATGAAGGGGCTCACTCAGATCCTCTGTAGGAAAGTGGGTTTTAGCAAGGGGACACCCTTGCACTGAAGGAGTAGAAATAACCATGGCCCTACTTGTGGTGTCTTTCTGTGACCAGTGCACGTTGCACTGGGCCAAGTCCCAGCTGCTGCTCAGGTCTCAGTAATTCCTGAGAGTAATGGCAGGAGCCCCTGCTTCAGTGCCTGCCTTTGCTGGAAGAGAAGGGGCAAGCCTTTGAGATACCTTCACAGTCCTCTGCTGCTAGAGCTGGCCAGGGACCAGGCCAGCACCTGATCTCAGACAGAGGATTTGGGATGTTGGAGCCCAGCCACAGGTCCGTGGTTACACAGAGGCGTGAATGGGAACTGGTGCTGCACTGCTTGTCCTCAGCATGCCTGCAAGGACAAGGGAGGAGGCGCAGGAGGTGTGAGATGCCCCTGTTTACCTTGGTGGGAATTACCTGTTACCACCTCTGTGGCTTATCGAGGCAAAAGACAAAAGATACTGTGTCAACATCACTGATCTCCCCCATTAGCCCCAAATCTGCATGTGCTCCCAAGTAATGCAACACACACCCTTCCTGGGATTTGGTGTAATTACAAACGAACACAGGGGTAGGTGCCAACCTCTCTTACAGGCTCACACTGCTCTTGCAGTTGTTCCCAGCAACCTGGGGTGGCCGCTCCGCTCTTTCTCAGGGCTCACTGCTGTTAGCTTGCTTGGGGGGCCTGTACCCAAACATGCCACCACACTACGGAGACACTACACGGGTTTTAAAGCAGAGATTGGGGGTAACACTTACAGAGTCATTGTGATCTCTGTCTCCCCTGTACAGAAATGTCTCTGCCCATCCAAGGCGCTGTTAGCTTGCTTGGGGGGCCTGTACCCAAACATGCCACCACACTACGGAGACACTACACGGGTTTTAAAGCAGAGATTGGGGGTAACACTTATAGAGTCATTGTGATCTCTATCTCCCCTGTACAGAAATGTCTCTGCCCATCCAAGGCCACTCTGCAGAAAGCCAATGCTCACCTTGGCTGTATGACAAGGATACAAACTTTTGTACTATCCCCCTGCCTTGTGGCTTTAGCTGGGACGTTAAGCTGTGTATTTCTCACTGGAAATAAACATACCATTTTCCTGTAAGAGGTTTGTTTTGTTTTTGCCAGACATAAAGCTTGGAGGTAACAGTGGACAAAGTGCTTGCTTTTCCTCTTCTCCTGTGTTTCCGCTTTTCTGTGTTTTGCCCCTATCTTCCTTCTTCCAAGAAAAGTAAATCTTCAATCATAACAATTTATCATCACTTCTTTTCATATTGCCTGGGTTTGAATAAGAAGGTCACAGACTATAAAAAGCATTGCAAACTCCTTGCACTGACACATTCTTTGGGAAAAACAAATAGACAGGCAAACCTGGTGTTAGTGCTTTTCTGTTGACAAAAGTTGAACAAAAACTAAACTGAGATGATGCTTGGAAAAGCTGCATTGCTTTTAACAGTAGTTCAAATTGTCAAACCCAGCACATTCCAGGCTTCATATTTCTATGCTTAAGTAGGAAATCAGAGAATCATAGAATTGTTTGGGTTGGAGCAGACCTTCAAAGATCATCTAGTCCACCCCCTCTGCTGTGGGCAGAGACATCTTTCACTGCATCATCCAACCTGACTTTGAACATTTGAACATTTCCAGCAATGGGGGAAATCCGCAAATTCCCTGTGCAACCTGATCCAGTGTTGGGGTGCCAGTAAGCATACATCACACACCCACAATATGTCTGCTTCTAGCTTGTTTCGTTTCGCTGTACTTGACCCTTTTGCTCATGGCCTGTGAGGACCCGATTACTTCTCTGGGCTCTAGAGCTCTTTCCTGTGGCACGTTTGTCTGAAGTTCTTTCTTCTCTCCTGATGACCTCAGGCAGGTCATGTCTGGTTTGCATTGGAGCTCCTGTGTTCCTTACACAGGTATGGGTCTCTGCCTTTTTTTGTTGAACAGGAACCTCTAGGGTTGGCTGCTTGGTTTTCCTTTTTTTATCCAATTCCTATGGTTGGAGCAGGTTCTGTTTTGCCAGATCACCACACCATAGCATGGAGATGACAATTATCCATGTGTTCCTAAGTAATTACCCGGATAGGTTTTAATATGCGGTATTTAGGAGTAGTCAGTGTCATGCTTTGGTTTTCTTGTATCAGTACAGCTTGTTGTTGCTTGCTGAAAATGACTTCTGTTCTTCACAACCATCTATCTTCTCAAAACTCTTCTTTTTCCTTAGTGACACCAGCAGGAAACACATCGATGATGACAGATTTATACATGAATAATAGAGCTTCAGTTTTCCAAATTTCAGCTTAAGTGTTGTCTACTTTTACATTTCAACAACAACAACAAAAAAATCCAAAATATTTTGAGAAAGTGTCACTTTCTGAGAAACTCCATAAAAAAAAACAGTTTTCACTTCCTCCCTTTCTCCCTGCCAGTATTCTCAGGTAGGCCAATGTCTTTTTCTGGTGGGGGACACACATACACGTCTGCTTTCTTCTTAGCCTGCATGGCCTATAGGCCAGGGATTGCTTCTATGCGTGTACCAGCTACTGAGAGCAGAAGGCTGAATGAACCTCTTGACAAAAGCAGTTCAGCTGATCTCATTCCCCCAAAGCAGCATCCACTCACAAAAAGAGAGGAGTGGTTTTGCCACTCTCAGATCTTTCCTGTTTCCCCATGAAAAGTTATGCAGACCTCTGAGCTAGCAAAGGGCAAAGCTTTGGAGCTGCTCCTCAGTCATCACCGTGATTAACCAGAAGCTGCTGAACAGAACTGTACTTCCTGAACCCAGAGCTTCACCGTGCAGGAGGCTTTAGCTGCAGTGTGGGGTGCTGATTTAGAGCCGAGCTTCCAGCCTCCAAACAGCAAGTCTACTATTGCAGTGGTTCTGTTGATCAAATAGAATTTCTGTTCGCAGCACAGAGCCAAAACAGTTTTTGATTGCAGCCTTAAGGGGTGTTTCTTGGCTCGTGGTCGATGTTTTAAGAAATGTGCAGCTCTCCAAGTCATTACCAATGTTTGAAATCTCTTCTTTCTTATTATCCTTGGAGATGTGGAATGAAGACTATTTACCTTCCCCTCATAGTTCATTATGCTTATTAAGCCATAGGAATGAGGACATGTACACGAGAGCTGGATATAGCAGGCCTGTTCTGGCTTTGTCAACATTGTTTTCTGAAGAAGAGAGTATATTCAGAAATATGGACAAGTTTTCCTTTTTTCTTCTCCTAACAGTATAGTACAAAGTACAAAGACTTCAAGATTTTGCAGTGGCATGTTATATATGCACTGTTTGCTGAAGCTGTAACACAATGTTTCTCGCTGCTGCATTAACGAAACACTTGAACAAGTCTCCTCATTAATAACCTGTTGTCTTCTACCTTCAGATTCCAGTGTCTGATCCTAGACCCAGGGACAGCTTGGGCTCTGTTGGAGGCAGTGGGGGGTTTATTGTCACACCTGAGGTCTCCAAGTATTAGTTCTTTTAGCTCCTTTTCCAGGGGATGGGGTGGTCGCAGTGGTGAAGACACTGCTTTTGACGGCAGTGGGAACAGAGAGCTTAAACTGCTGTGGGTGCAGAGCCTGAACTGTCCCCTCCCTTCCAGATCCTTCTAAATCCGGGCTTGGCAGATCCCTGTGGAGGAATGTGGCCACCTGATAAATTTGTTTTCTAGATGGAGGGGACTAAAATTTCTTAGGCTATTTACCTATCTCATTTCATAAGCACTGCATCCACCCTTAAATATGAGATTTCTGCATAGCCCCTGTGTACTTTCATGCTGTACAATTTTCCTCTGGAAAAGCAAGATTTTGCCTGCTCTGTAGAATGTTCTTTTTTGCTGGAGACATCAGTTTGCACCTTCTCCTCATCGCCTTTATCCTGTATCCTTTATTCTCTGCTTTCAGGTCACTGTGACACTACACAGGAGCAGGGACTCTCTTGTGACTTGTTCATGCAGAACCTGCGAAAATGAGGTTTAAATCTAAACACACATCCCTGCAATCAGTGCAATAAACTGGCATAATGAAAATGGATAAACTGGGAACGCAGCTCATTGTGGAAATAGTACCTAATATGGGAATAATTCCTAGCTCCTCAGGGTTCCAATTCTCCTTTCTGCTTTGCTGCGAGCATTCACAAGCATGCTCACCACAAGATGGTTTGTGTTAGGAATGATGACATTTGCTTAATTAAATTTCAAAAATATCTAAGTGGCAGCTCTACTGGGGCAGAGTCAAGAGCGTTTTTCTTTTTCATATTTTCTGGTGCTTGGGCAATGTTGCTGGTTGGTGCAAGGGAGTTTTCAGTTCATACATTTAAGAGCACATTACTGATGGCAAATATAATTTCAGTTTCCAGTGTAGAAGCTTTATCAATACAAATTTATCATTATATCCAAGTTACAGTAGCAGAAGAGAGAGCATCATTAACTAATAATTCTATAGATATGTGGATGGCTTTTAGCAATAAAATAACAGGGAATTTTGTCATGGGGGTTCTACTGACTTCATTAATGTCACTACTACGGTCCCTAAGGACCAGTACTCATAACCAGGATCATGCTTCACTGGACTCTGAACAAGGAACAAACCACACATGCTCTAAAGGAACCGACTGTAAGAACAAATGGATGGGTATGGGCAGGATCATGGCATTGGGAGCTAGTAGAGCCAAATGTAACATGCAGTGCTCACTTGAGCTTTATCCTAGTAATAGAGACTACCAGAATCACACCCTGCCTTCCCTAAGACAGGCCCAACAGGATGCATGATACAGAGGATTCCTGATCCTCTCTCTGCCTGGCTGAACACAGGGATTTAAGGGATAGGGGACAATGGTGACAAGCTCCTGCCCAGGGCAGCAGGTGCTTCTCCTCTGTGACTGCCCCAGCCTACCCATGTTCACTCACATGATGGGTGTGAGGCTCTGCAAGTGGAACTGAATGATGGCAAGGATGATGGTTCAAGGAGCTTGTAGGTGTCATTGAGGTTAAGACGGCCTCTGCCCTACATCAAAACTGCTTCCATACAGCAAAAAAGATGGGTCACTGCCATAGGAGACTCCCTTCTGAAGGCAACAGAAGGCCCAATATACAGACCAGAACTACTTCTTAGGGAAGTCAGCTGCCTCCATCAGACCTGAGCTAAAGATGTGTAGAGGAAGCTTCCTGCCCTGGTACAACCCTCAGGCTATTATCCATTACTGATTTTTTAGGTAGGCAGCGATGAAGTTGCAACAAGAAGCCTGAGGGCAGTCGAGAGAGGCTTCAGGAGCTTGGGATGACTGGTTAAGGGATCAGGAGCACAAGTAACGTTCTCTTCTATTCTTCCAGTTGCAGGGAATGGTGAGGGAGGAAATGGGAAGAAAAGCCAGCAGATCAATACCTGGCTTTGAGCCTGGTGTCACCAGCAGAATTTTGGGTTCTTTGATCATGGGTCAGTTTACATGACACCAGCCCTGTTGGTGACAAAGGGGGTACACCTCTCTCAAAGGGGGAAAAGATCTTTGCACAAGAGCTAGCAGGGCTCATTGAAAGAGCTTTAAACTGGATTTGAGGGGAGAAAGGGATGAAACCAGGCTTGCTAGAGATAAGCCAGCAGCATGCCAGTGTTTGAGGGACAGTGTGCTACTGAGGTCCTTCTGTCTGCTGTCTCAGTGGGGTTAGGGGCATTGAGGCATTGAGGGCAGTATTGGGGCTGTGTATGCATATGCTGTCAATTCAGTATGAATTCAGAAGGCAAAAGTAAAGCTTTTGGTCACGGAAACAGCAATCAGTGGGAAAGTGCTTACAACTGGAGAGAACAGACAAAACAAGTAACCCAGATGCATCCAACCGGACAAAACAAGTTGTCTATAAACAAGTCTCTAAAACTGTTTACAAAGACAAAAAGGAAGAGAAATTACAAAAGATTCTTTTTTTCTGCCTGAAAGCAGAGGACACAGATTCAAGTTCTTTGTCCCTTCCACCAGTGTTGGGCATCTTGCTGCTGGTGGTGAGATGGTCTGTGGTGCTCTGGGGTGTGGGGCTGCTCCATTAGTCCTTTACCCATTTCTGCAGCCTTTGCCAGGTGCATCAAAAGCATGACAATTACAGGCACCCACTGATCTAACTTCTTCAGCCCTTCTCCCTGTATCAGGAGCACGAAATCATCCACTGCCCTGGAGCAATCGGTCATTACAACCACCTCGCTATTGCCAGGGTGCTTCCCAAGCCACTCAACCAAGGATACTTCTGGGAAAGACAGAAAACAACTTTCTTGCTGCAAAAAGGGAAGAATAACCATTTTAAAACCCCATGCTTTCATTTTCACCTGCTACTCACTCAGGGCAGCACTGTAGGGCTGCGGCACTGTAGGGCCGCAGCACTGTAGGGCCACAGCACTGTAGGGCCACAGCACTGCAGAAGGATGGCTTGCCAGAAGCTGTAGCCAGTGCTCCTGTGGTGAGTTTAGTCTTCAAATAGACCCCCTTTTCCCAAAAGAGGGGAACACAGCAGAGGACATCCAAAGGATGCAAGGGACTGGCAAACATTACAAAGATTGGCTAGAGAGCAATTGCTTGGGACAGCCAGAAGATGCTTCATGGTCCCTCTTTGTAGAAAAGGAGCCTGCTGACATGTGCTGCACTCAGCAGAGCTGCTTGGCCTTTCCTTGCTGCCCCCCATGCTCTAGAACCAGCCTCAGCTTTGGTTCCCCAGGTTGCAAAGGCAGCTTTTTTGAGATCCCTGGTTTCCCAAGGTGAGTGTAGGGCCAGCAGGGCATTCTTTGTACTTATCGCTTGTGTCCCAGCGTCCTCCTCAGCATGGAGCTCAGAGATGGGGAATCCCACAACATAACTTTCAAGGAGTCCATAATGAGGATGATGTAGTTGATCATCCCTACCTCTGATAGCATATTCCATCCTGCAGGAGGAACAGAACATTGAGGAATATTTGTGCCATGGGATAATGTAGTGATACAGCCGTCAAAGGTCCCATGCTTGACTCTGTGCAGCTTGGCCACTTTAGCTTTTATTACAATCTGGTCCTAGCAGTCATGACTCCCCTTGAGGTTAAGAATCCTCTTGCTCTAGGTAGAAGCATGAGGCTTCAGCTTGTGCATGTGCACATCTCCTGTGTAATTATATTTGCCTTCCCGGAGCCCAAACTGACCTGGTGGAATTCAAGACTATGGCAACTGTAACCCCACACAAGATGTGGGATTGCCCTGAGAACTGGTACTGCCTCAGTGTGTGGTACTGTCCAGGCTTGCTTTCTGACCCTGGGGCACTGAGAGCATGCCTCTGCCAAGGAGAAAGTGGTTCACAGCTGGGAAGAATCCTGTGCTTGCTTTTAATGTTTTATGAAACCAGATGTTTGAGAGAGTTTGCTTCCAGAACTTTCTGTAGCAGACCATGGCTCAATGGTCATGAGCCATGAGCAGAAGGGTTTCCACACGAATTTTCTGAAGTGTTTTCTAAGCACTGTTTCAGGATTTTCGGACTGCAGGACCAGCTGTTTAGTGAGGATAAAGGGACACGGATCCACGGAGCTGAACCACACTCATCTCCCTCACTACAGAAAGCACAGAAATACAGAAATGCTGGCTGGAAGGGTCCTCTGAAGGCCCGAGCTCCTCCAGGCTCCCGCTTAGCACAGCACTGTTGTGCAAGGCCAGGTCAGCCTTGCTGTAGTCTCTCCAAGTCAGGAAAGCCTCCAAGGATGGAGAGTCCCCCTCTCTGGGTGGTGTTTTCACCGATGTCCATTTTCATCTCCCAAGCTCCAGCCTGGGCTTGTTGCCCCTCACTCTTCCATCTGCCACTCATGTGTGGCTCTGTCAAGTCATGTAACTCCCACTGAGGGAGCCTTGGTTTGCAGTGGGCTCCTGTTAGATCACTCCCCTCCACCTCCTTTTCTCTGGATAAACCCACACAGCTCCCTCAACCTCTGTTCCCAGCCCGTGTGCTCTGCCCCACCATCTCTTCCCAGGCCTGCTCACACTGAGGGGTCCAAAGCAACACAGTCCATCACCAGTGGCCTCTGACGAGCTTCCCTTGCCCTGCTGGCTACACACATCTGCCAGGTACCCTGTCCCACTGGCGATGCGAGCACACTCTGGGTTCAAACAAGGTGTGACACATAATGTGTAGCAACGTGAATAGGAGCAGAGGTTTCATTCACTGCTCTGGCGATAGTGCAGTGAGCAAGCAGCTTCAAAATCCAATTTCATAGACACAGAGATTACATTAATCTCTTCTAATAGCTAAACAATTCAGTTTTCAAGATAGGACAAAGCATGGATATTCTTGACAAAACTGGTGCTTCAAAGCTGCCTACATCAGATTTAAAATCCTAACTCCTAAGCTCCTAACTATAGAACTGATTGTATCTTTTCAGACAGTAGCACTGCAAAACTTGCATTCAATCTCTTTCTATAACATGCTGTAGCTGCCTGGGCTTGCCTGTTGAGAAGCAAATGTAGATTGACTTTGCCTTCAAATACTCTATGAGGAAACTCACTCAGCCCTCACCAACTGATCTCGGGGGCCTGTGGAATGATGAAAGCTCAAGTTATCAAAGTATCTGTAAACTGCCTTCTGATTTCT
Source organism: Neopsephotus bourkii (assembly GCF_033783945.1). Taxonomy (NCBI): domain Eukaryota; kingdom Metazoa; phylum Chordata; class Aves; order Psittaciformes; family Psittacidae; genus Neopsephotus; species Neopsephotus bourkii. The sequence goes on from NW_026902113.1 coordinate 10,750,496, forward strand.
AGCTGGAGCACCTCCCTGAATCTGGACCCTTTGATTTAAGGTTGCTGCTTTCTTTTACCGTGTCTTAACAGGCAGAAAAGGGCATAGCTTTAATTCCTGTTGGCTCAGTCACATTATCTCAGCATGACTGAAAAGCCCTCTTCACCTCCAGACATGCAGAAGTGAACGTGGATCTACACTGGAAGCTTCTGTCCATGTAGTAAGTACCTTGTAATACATAGGGATGTTTCCATACTGGCAAAAGCATTGGTGTAGAAGTGCTTTTCTCGTTGACAAGAACCAAAATCAGCTCTCCTGCAGAAGGCACTATCTATTGGGCTAGGCTGCATTTTTTCAGAGGATTTGAGGTTTCATGGTCCAGGCATATGCATCTCAGGCTGATTTTTGGTGTTTGCATTGTGATTTAGGGCTCTGATAAATGAGCTCTAGCAAATGATGGTGAAGTGGCTGAAGAGATGACCCATGCAGCTGTTTGTTACTGCTCTGCTGGAAGAGATTACTGTCCCTGCAGCAGAGGTGGCAGAGTACAATGTATGTCCAGGGCAGAGCTGCTCCAAATGGTGCGAGTTGAAATCTCCAAGGAGGTGGGATTAGACTAGACAAGAGGCTGTAAACCGAGATGCTGTCCATAATTTTTTATGCCCATCAGGAACAGCACCGTTTCAATACCTCAGATCTTTACAGGTTCTGCCCAACCGTCCTGTCCCCTCTTTGCACTAAAACTGGCAGCCGTCAGACCCTAACAGGAGATGATTCAGGGACTTTAACAAGACAGATGGATGATCTCCCCATTTACCTACAAGGGAGTGTGAGGACCAAACTACTAACAGCTTCTACCAGCTTAATCCAATCTCTTGGACAATGGTGCAAGTGTCCTAGTGTCTCAGCTCCACTTTAGCCTTTTGTGGTAGAGTGGTATTAAGCAGGTGATAATGTCTTCATCTGCTTATCTTTTTTCCAACCAAACAGTAATGTGAGGCCAGAGACTCCTCCTAATGCTCCTGTATAACCAACTAACAAGACCTCTGCTGCCAGGGAAGTACCCCTTATCCTGGATCTGTGTACTGGCTTCATCTGAGATACAGTTAATTTTCATCCTAGTAGCTGGTGCAGTGCTGTGTTTTGGCTTTAGTCTGAGAACGATGCTGATAACACACTGGTGGTTTAGTTGTTGCTAAGCAGCACTTATCCTGACCAAGGACTTTTCAGTCTCTTATGTTCTGCCAGTGAGGAGGGGCACAAGAAGCCAGCAGGGAGGAGCAGAGTCAAGACCCAAACTAGCCAAAGGGACTAGTTACTCCTATTCCAATAGGAGAAACCTGCTGTAGTAAGTAGCACTGCTGTCAAGGATGGCTGGCCGTGGACTGCCCTTGCACACTGGTGCAGCAGCAGGCAGGAGCCGCTGCAGGGGTGAGTCAGGACTGACTCCGACCTGAGCAATAGTGCCAGTTTTCCTTCCCCTGGCCCATAACTAACAGGGAAAATGTCAGTGGGAAAAAGGCTGGGCTTTAAATACACAATAAGCCTTTCCCCACCCATTACCACCTAACTGATAAGCTACTCCAGGCTATCTTGTTTATGTTTATGAGTATTTAATACCTCTTAGCATTTGCGTTTGCCTTGAAGCTACAGGCAGCTCTGTGCTGTAGTATGCTAAATATTTGTGCCATAAGTACAAACAGATGTTTGAAGATTTACTTTGAAGCAAATCTTTACCCTCTAGATTCTCTCCCAAGGCTCTTCAGGAGCAGTACACATCACTATATTCAAAGCAAAGCCTTGAAAGGCAGGGAGAGGAGTGATTCATAGGAATAAGCCGGTAGCGGAACAGAAACACATACTCACATCTCAGTTGCACAAATCCTTCAAAGCAGCACTTTGGACATAAGAGTTTTCATAAACAAATTTGTGGGGCTTCATTCCTATCAAGCAGTTTCTGCTGCATGCAGCTCTTTAGGCTCGCTAGCCTAAGGACAGACTCACAAGATTCTTGTCACCCTCAAGAGCTATCACCCACAACCTAAACAATCTCCTTAATATAAAAAATCTGAGTGAGCAGAGACAGTAAAATCTGAGTGTTGTGCAGAGATGGCTTTTGGTCACTCAGGTTGGTTCAGACAGCTGCTCACAGGGATGAGCAAGGCAGGCACAAGTGGTATTAGATAATCTGACTCTCAACTAAAAAACTCAATTCAGAGTCAAACCCTGCGAGATACCCCATGATACTGCATGCCACATGTAAAGTAATGGGGAAGGTTAAACAGCCTCTGCCTCAGGCAGCTCCCAATTCATGCCAAGATGCAAGAGAAAACCTGAGAGGGGAAAGGTAAGGTGGTGGTGGTAGAACCAGCCAGGGTTGTGCGGTGATTGCTCTGTGGGAGAGTGCAGCCAGGATTCTTAACTTAAACCACTGTGATGTGGCTTTAGGTTTGGTTTCTTCTTTTCTCACATTTTGGAGGAGAAGAGGATGTACCTGGAAGTTCAGCTGCTGGCCTGGGACTAACATTGTCTGTGTCCAGGTTTCTGCCTTGCCAGTGGCTCCCTTGGGGAACCTGCTCCCATCCCCTCTGCCTTTTTCCCCCTCATTCTCCAACAACGCTTCCATACCCCTGAGGTGCATGAGTACTCTGAAGCTTTTGAGGCATTCAGGTACGGTATGAGAGAGAGCCATATCAGGCCTTGAAGAGATTCACTCTGTTGCCTTTTGACCGTATGCATTGGACAGCAAAAGGAATCCATCTGATTTTCAAACGCAAAGCAATGTTTGACCTGAGCTACACAGGGAACTGATGTTCTCTAAATCTCTCTAATTCACTCTGCAGAATGCTTTCCCTTCACTCTGCTAAGTTTCACCTTGCTTAAACCATGAAAACTATTCATATCTATTTTGATATAATTCAGTTGATTTTCCTAGTAACCACTTTTGTCTCACCTAATTCCATTTCATCTGAAACATTCTTCCTCCCTCCCTCTTCCTCATCTGTGAGCTGAGGCGGGAGGCACCCATCTCTGGGATACCTGCTAGGATGTGAAGGCAGGTAAATCCCAGGGTTTACAGATCCCTTGCAGTGAGGAGTGGCTGGGTGAGACTGGCCACAGGGGTAGATCGCGAGAGTAGAGAATGCTTCCCGGCTCCTGCATCCTGCTCAGTGCTGGGTGAAGCTGAGGTGAGTGGTTATTCCATCTGTGGTGTGCACACCATGTGCAGTAGAGCCTGGTGTGTGCTGAGCATGGAGCTGAGGAGCAGCCTGGCTCCTCAATGGGCTAGACCTCTGAGAAGCACTGAAGCACAAAACAGGAGCTTGCTGGAGGCATAGCTGGGAGAGAAAGGAGACAGGGGAAGCAGTGTGGGATTGCTGTGGATTCAAGTATTTAAAGGTGCTGTCTCTGCCCTCTCTCTTTACTTTTTCTTCTCCCTAGTTCCAAGAAAGATCTAGCAGATAGGGACTATCAGATCTATTAGCCTGGGACTCAGGAGATGTACTTACTTTAGTTTGGTTTCTTTGGTTTAGATCCCCGAAACAGTGTCCTCAAAGGTAGGAGTCAGCAAAGGCAGGAGTGGGAGCGCAGGACCAGGGCCAGAGAAGGACCCATCCATGTCTACATGTCTTGAAGCTTGGGATGATGAAGGAGTCTAGTAAGGACTGTAGCCATGATCACAGAAGTGCCTGGCAACTGCTTGCCATGCTTCTCTACTCAACACCCCCCAAAGTGGCCTGAGTGGAGACTCCTGTGCCCTCCCATGAGGATTACACTGCTTACATCAATGCTGTAGGTAACAAATCTTGTCAGAGGACCCTGCAAGTTATTTGCAGCAGAGTTCCTTGAGGTAGCAATGAAACCCGTAATGGTTTTGTTTGACATCTGCAGCCCCAGTGGGCAGAAAACAGAGTGGCTCTTGCCTTGCCTTTGCAGCTGAAGCTTCCTCAGGATAGAAAAGAAGAATCAGTCATCTCTATTTTTTTCAGTCTTCTTCAGGTGCAAACAGTGATTTTCTGGTACCAGTTCAGAGGTGTAGGGCTCTGCAGGAGTGATCTGCTTCTAGGAGTTTATTTCACATGTCCGTGAGTGGCTTAGCAAGAGAGGATGGGGAAGAAGGAATGGGTCCAAACCTACAAATAACTCCAAAAGAGTGAAATCGCCCAGCAAATGAGTCCTCAATGCAATCTCCTGCTCCTCCAAGAAGGAAACCTTTCCAAGGGAGCTGGTACCTACTGTTAAGTGTTTTGTGTTTTTAAAACAAGCCAAGTTACACTAGAAAGAGTCACCTGCCCAGTTTTAAGTCAAAGCAGATAAACAGTCTTGGGATTTGTTTCCTTTCCTGTTCAGTGCCAGCTGTTCTGGGCCCAACATGGGCCCTTTGAGAAACGCTGTGAGAATGTGGAGGCTGGGAAGGCATCTCCCTGGCCCTGTCACCTCCACAGCAACTGATGAAATGCAGAAAGGCTCCAGCAGCCAACGAGCCCCCATGTGAACAGTTTGTCTGCACCTTTTTGCCCTCGCTGCCTGCTCTCAGCACCCGGCTTCCTGCCTTGCCTTTCAAGGAGGGACTGTGTCCAGTTCCCTTTGTGGAAAGACAGTTTTCAGGTTGTCCTTGTTTGAAAGCACATCCTGTGTTCAGCAGCAGTGCAGAGGGCTGAGTGCTCTCTGGCGTGTGCTGTGCTGTTGGATGAGGCTGGGCCATCAGTCCAGCAAGCTTTGCTCATTTCTGTACCATGTGGTGGTAAGCTCTGGAGTTACCCTAGAGCTTCCTCCCAGGACCCTGCCAGTAATTTGGTCATGCTTTGGTAAAGCACCACACAGACCTGACATGGCACTGTAGTCCCAATGAACAGTGTTAATTAAAAATCAAGTGACATTTTCTAAGGAGAAGGTTCTTTGGTTCCAGTGTCTTCCTATGATAATTACACCAAGCCAGCCTGTTACCCTCCCCTGCAGTTTCATTCATTGCTCACTTGGTCTGTCCTCCTGCATGTCACTGCATGCAGTATTTTGTCGTGTGCTACTCTATCATTTCAAAATAGGCTGACTATTTGTTTAAAAGTACAAGAAAATCTTTTAAGGTCTTGAGGAGACAAATGCCATATATTTACTGTGGTGATGTACAGTCTGCTGGCTCGATTTCACTGCCTTGCAGCACCAAATTGAGAAACTCGCTGAGTCTTTGTCTCCCCTATCCTCTAAAATAACAAGAGATAAACAGGAAAAAGTGGAGACACCTTCTATTTAATACTGTTTGACTCTCAAGTCAGTTCAGGCTCTGATATTGATAACTTCCTGTTTTGTCTTCTGACAAGTGAATAGCCTCCATGTGTGTGGCTTTTCAGCCTCAGTTTAGGTAGCCACGTGACTTGTGTGCTCCCAAGGTCCAGGCTACAGATTCCAGTTTTCTGCTTACCTTCAGGCCAGAATTTTGGAATTGGAAGTCAAATTGCTGCAAATCAGGTGCCTAAACCCACAGTTAGTTACCAAAATAGAAATGGCTTGACTGAGGCAGCAGCTGAACACCTGCAGACCCTGTAAGTATCTTGGGTCTGAGACACATCTGATACACAGATCAGACTAATTTTATGAAGGAGCTCAAGTAAGGATCCTGATTTGAAACTGGACCGCTGTTCATTGCTAGGAATGTGCTCAGAAGCTAGAAACAGAAAAGAGGATCTGCAAAAATGTGGAGAAAGGTGCATTTGTGTAATGTCGCTTGTGCAAGATGCTTGTGCAATGTAGTGCATGTTGCACTGCATCCTTTTTCACATATGCTTAAACTAGTAAGACTCTTTCTTGTCCAGCTATCCAGATAACTTTCCCTGTGAACTGAACTACCTACCCTGGATAATGCTCTGAATGTTGCTGCCTGATGGAGAGGTGGCGTCCCCCGAATGCCTAATGCCTGTGCATTGCCCAGAGCTGCTCCCCTACATAACCAGGAACCATCTCCCTGTCATGGTGTGAGACAGGCCAGCTCAGACTTAGCAGTTCTGTGAGATTTAGAAATCAAACTGACTAATCAAGATTTAAAACAGTGCTGGATGGAAGAGACGAGCAAGTGGTCCAGCCATGAGTTAATCCATTAGCTGCAGTAAATAGCGCTACAAGAGCTTGGGAAAAGCAAATGTGAAGCAGCTGAAAAGAAACATCCTTAAAGTGAATGTCAGAGGCTTTTGCAGCTGTCATCCAGTGGACTGGGAGACTCTGAGCTTTGAAGGAAAAACAAGGGGGAAAGAAATAAAACTTGAGTACAGAGGATAAAGTACCAGCTCCCACTGAGAGATTATAAAGGAAGCAGTCTTACCACTACAGGGACCCAATTAGAGACAGAATCTCACAACTGCCTAATGTCTCCTCCAGGACACTTAGAAACCCAAACTAGCTAAAGCAGCCCATTCAGAGCAGGAAGAGGCTCTGCTGCTTCAGGGGCACACTGAAATGCCAGGTGTACATACCTGTGGTCGTTTCCAGTGTTCTTGAATCCTGAGGTCTGTTCATTGCTCACCTGGGACCAGAGGAGCAACTTCATTTTCATGCCTGGCCAGCACAGCATCATGCTGGTCCTACAGAAGGCAACAATAGGCTCCCACTGCCGTGTACTCAAGTGTCCTGGAGGAAGAGCACCAGGACATGTTTTCCAGGCAAATATAAGAGCTAATTGTCAACAGCAACAAGAGAGAATTTCACATTTCTGTGACCAAGCTGGTGAATCACTGCTTTTGGTGGTTCACATCAGGTGTGGGTCCTCTGGCCTTCCTGGAGACACCAGTGCTGTCAGTCAGTGGTTATGTGCATTGGTTCGCTTAAGCCTTAGTGCAGGGCTCAGCTCTCCCACCTTGCTCCAGCTATTGCCCATCTGACACACTGTCACCCTTCTCTCCCTCCTTTTGGAAATGTGGAAACACTGGCCGTAGTTTGAGGCTCACCTTTGGCAGCAGCACCCATCCCTGCTGTATCTGCTCCTCCTACCTCTGAGCTGCAGTGCATCACCTCTTCATCGGTGTGCACAGCAGGGAGTACCTCAGGTTAGGTTCTTGATTTGTTTGGTGGTTTTTCCTAAACAGCAACAGGTTTTGATGGATTTTGTGTAAGACTGGTCAGTCCTGGGCCCTGATCCTCAGCGCTGCCCTCCTGCTGCCAGGAAGGGCTGTGCTCCAGGAGCCATGCTCTGGAGTGAATGCGCAGTGGGGTCCGCAGGAAGGAATTACTTTAGCTGGTATTGCCATTAAAGGCATTTTCTATGTAGCCCTGTTCATGCAGAGTGATTCTGTGCAGGTGAGGCTTCAGGGGGGTGCAGGGATCTCTTCAAGTGTAGCACTAATAGCAGCCACATTTACCTGTAGTGGGGTATTCCAGGCGTAGGGAGGGCTGTGCCTTCTGAGGGGAAGGAGCTCAGCGCTCCTGGGAAGAGAGGGGATGACTGCTCAGGATGGGTACTGGGAACAGTGGTACCTCCTCTGGAGCAGGGAGGAGGTAAATGAGCTGTCCAGAGAGAGCTCAGCATTCCTAACATCTGTCAAGGACATTTTCATAACTGAGATAAATAAACAGATGCCTTTCTAGCTCCAGGGAGTTAATTTCTTCTATACTACTCACCTAAGACCATTTGCTTGGCTTAGCCTGTATTTTTACCATATGGAACAAGCCTTAACCACTTCATTTGTGGCTGTTATTCATTTGGGGCCAATATAAAACATTTCTGGCATTCCTTTTCCATTTTCTGGCCCTTACATGTCACTGATGTCTCCACTGCTGTTTATACGTTTTCTTCTCTAACATTTCAGTACTTCTCTCTTGTAATGTTTTAAATGGTTAATTGCCTGATGCTGCAGATGGAGAGTATTAGTTACCTTCCATCACCACTCTGGCCACGATGACTTCCTTTGCTTGACAAGTTGATTACTTTGTCAAGGTGAACATTAAGTCTGTCTGGAGTATCTCTGTGTGTCTTGTGCCAGACTGCAATTGCCAGCTGGTTTCTTATTGGACATGCTGTTTCTCCAGACACAGCATACCAGGAGTAAAACCAGGATTTTGAGGGGCTTTTTTTCCCATTTCCCTACTGAGATTGATGTCACTCCAGTTTATACCAATAGGATTTAGATGGCTGTATCTCTGAAGTTGACAATCTAATGCATGGCAAGCAAACCCAACTGATGAAATTCCAGTGATAAAGAAAATTCCCATCCTGGCAACCACCCAGTCCACAAGCAGCAATTAGGGGTTAATAATGACTGCACTGAGTCTACCTAAGCTGCTGGAGATGTGACTACCAGACACCTCCATGAAGCCAAACAACTGCTGCAGTGCCTGCTCCCTGCTGCACTGCATCAGCACATCCACAATAGCAGGGTCCTGGTGGGTGGTGGTGCTGACCAGCTCCCCACAGTGCCAGGTACAGGCAGCAGGGACCAGAAAGGAGCCTTTGTGAAAGCATTGCAAAAAAGGCTCATTAAGGTGGGAAAGAAACTTCCTCTCCATTGCATAGTAGGATCTCACTGGGGTACTCTCAGGTACTGCCATTAACATGTGAGTCCATAGCTCTCCTTCACAAATCCAGTGCACAGTGTGGGATCCAGTTATGTCTCTTCTGTGATATTACTTGCTGAATGTCTCCACTTCTTGAGCTATTCGGGAAAGATAAATGAGAAGGTTGGCCAGCACTATCACCTGGTGGTACAGGAACATTTCTTTATCCATGTGTGGTAGCATCTGACCGTCTTGGATATCTGAGCAGGCAGGTCACAGGAAAGCAGTGTGTAGACTTGGTTTTCATTCCAGTAAGTGTGAACTTCATTTTCTTTTAGGAATTCATTTTTCCTGGCCTACTGTAACAGAAATAATAAAATAAACAAAAGCATGGTACCCTTTTCAGAGGTACCATGGCACCACACCAAACCAGCTCTGGGTGCAGTGTAAGCACTGAGAGCAGGGGCTGAGCCACTCTTCTCCCTGGCAGATGTGGTCCTGGGGATGCTCTCTTCTCAGGATCTCATAATGAAACCTTAGTGAAGAGCAGAGACAGTGTTCTTCTTTCATTATACCACACATGACAAGGCAAGGATGTGTTGGGGCACCTGTATATTGACCTACCTCAGATCAGCCTCATGCCAGAATGGAAAAGCAACATACATCTACTTTTTTTATTTATTTTCCTGGTGTGTGTGGGAAGGAGGAAAAGCACCTTTCACTGTCTGAGTTTGACATCCATGCGCCCCCAGGCAGAAAGGGACATCTTCTCTCTCTGCCTGTGGGGGAAGAACTGACTATGGTGAGTGATGGGTGAGAAGCTCTCTCAGGGCAGACCTTGGTCTCCCCAGGAACCTGCACCACAGCCGCTCTCTGCCCTGAGCTGTCCCCTCCCGGGCTCCCTGCTCTCCTGTGGCTCTGAGCCCTGCCACTTTCTGTCCTTGGAAAGGCAGAGGTGGGGGAGCAGGGGTCCATGGAGCAGAGGGTCTCCATCAGGGATATCTTCTTGTATGAGACGAAGAATGTGTCTCGGTCATGGGTGCTGCAGGCGGGAGCAGTCACACACTCCCCAGCAGCGCTCTGCTGTCTCCCATCATGTACTCCCTGCCGGCTCTTCCCGTGTGTTTCCCTGCAGGCCAGGAGCCAAGAGGGCTGCTCCTGGGACACCTCCTCCTGGTGAGCTGCCAAGGGTCCTCCCAGCGGGGGCCATGGCCCGGGCTCCGGGGCACAGCATCTGTCCCAGGCTCCCCTGGAGACCTGCCTCTGCTGGGCGGGGCAAGGTAACCTCGCCACTGGAAACGGCCGGGACGGCAGCCAGCAGAGATTCATGGCATCATTAGCGTCCCCGGGTTATTTATAGGCTGGAAAATGCCTCGGACCTGCACACGGAGCAGAGCTGCTCTGTGCAACGCAGCGACTCACAGGTCTGCTTCTGCCGTCTCCCTTCCTGCCGTTTCATCCTGATCGCTGTAAAACCTCTGGAGCAGGGACTGTCTCTCATCGTAAACCTGCTCTGTAAACCTCCCTAACTAGGGGCATACACACAGATGTGTTTTTTTCCATGAATGCTGTATTTGTCTGGTCTGCTTCCTCCACCCAACTCTTTATGTGCTCACTCTGTTCTGTGGCCCTCTTTGGGAAAATTCTCTTTCTGGTGAATTCCTAAGGCACAGACTGAGCCTCCGTCACAGGAATTAGTGATTTTCCACCTGGGATTTTAAACTGTGAACTCTGTGGGAGGAGGACTGGGAACCTCACAGTACAGATGCACCTAGGGCATGGGGGGGCCCACAGAGACATGCAGATGTAATTGACGGCAGGAGGTCTTCCTATGGGAGCCCGCAGATCCAGCCCAGCTCCTCCAGGAACCTCTTTGCACTGGCAAGGAAGGAAAACAACCGCCCGAGTGTCTCAGCCTCAGAAGAGCTCTCCGCACGTGAGCCGCGGCCGCACCGCCTGGCCCGCTTCCAGCGCTCGGTGAAAGGTAAGAGGAGAGGGAGCTTGTTGACAGGCACGGGTCCAGGGATCGCTGTGTCACTGGGATGTGGCTCCGTGGGTGGCAGGAAAAGGAGCCCCTCCTGCCCAGAAACGTGGATAACCAGAGGGGCTCCTCATGGAGGTGAGGTTGCTTTGGAGGGCAGCCACCCTTCACGTTGCTGCTGTATCGATACAAGATAAGCTCCTGTGTTACCCTCTCCTTGTAGGAACTGAAATAAAGAACCACAGAGAACCGCTGAAACCACTGTTGTCTTTCTTTCTCTGGGCAATGACACTAACTTAACCACTAAGGGATCCCAAAATGCCAGGAGGATTTCCCTGACATGGCCACTACAGATGAAACCACATCCCTGGGATCCCCTCACCCTGCATGTGTAGTGGATTCAAGGTATCTCAGTGCCTTGCTTTCCCCTTCCCCTATTTCCCACTCAGGTTCTGGTTTCCAGGTCCCTCCATCTCTTCCTGGCTAAGGTCCAACTCTCTGCAGCGATGGGGAGGACAATGCCTGCTCGGCACCTCACTTCCCATGCTGTTAAATGGGACTGTGACACTTAACTGGCTTTATATAGTCCTCTGAAGGACAAAAGCATATGTGCAGTTATTCATCCATCCAGAGATCATAACTGGGAGAGTATTTCCATGTCTGATACACGTGGGATCCTGTATAATTTAAAAGGCTTCAAGGAAAAGGCAGGTCATGGCAGTATTTGAGATAAAGGGTGAATAATGCTTTAACTGAACTCTACTTACCCTAGGAAAGAGACACCTCTTCTATAGCTGTTTCCCATCTAAATTCCTGAACATCCAACCAGAAAGCTCAGCACTACTTTCTATCTACACTGACGTCAGACTAGAGGAGCGAGTCTTGGACAGGAGAGGCTATCTGCATCTCCAACTGATTACCTGTGTTGGAAAGCGACTCTACAGTGTGCAAGGTATGTTTCTAACACGACATTTAAAGCCACGCGTTGGCTGTGGGACACTCCTGTCCTGAGCCTTGGTGCTGCACAGCTTTTGTGGAATTACACAGAGCGAGAGCAGGGATTTTTTTTCCTGTTTTAGTAGGCTACACCCAGTTGTAATGATATTTAACCTCCCTTTTTCTGGCTGCCAACACTGGGTGGCACTAAGTAACTCCTGACATTTCCAAACTGACTCTAAAACTTGAATCACACGGACTTGGCTCCGCTCTGTCCTGACAGCAAATGGTTTTGCTTGAGAAACTTTTGATCATATGGTTGTTGCAGTAGAAACATCTGACTTACATAGCACGTTTTGTACTTCCTGGCTTTGTTAGGTTGTTAAACCGCTCCTGAAACTCTGGCCTCATGGATTTAGTAAAGGTTCGATGTGCTGTTGGGCTTGAAAGCCAAATTTCCTGTTCTGAGGGCAGAATTGGTGGAATACTTGAAAATAACGGTGGTTTACGTCGGAGATTTAAACAAAATGCAGAGAACCACAGCATGGTTGAGGCTGGAAGGGACTGTGGAGGCCGCCTAGGCCAGGGCAGCCAAAGCAGGCTGAACGGGAGCACGTGCTGTCGGGGTTTGAGTGTCTCCATGCACGGACACTTCACAGCCCCTCTGGGTGACCCCTTCCGTTGTGCAGCCACCCTCACAGTAAAAACGTGTTTCAGTTTGTGCCCGTTGCCTCTTGTCAGGTCACTGGGCACCGCTGCCTGAGCCCAGAGGAGAGCACAGGCCTGTGCTAACTGGCACGGCAGAGACAATCAAGGCTGAGAACTGACAAGGCAGCTGGGGAGCTGTTTGTGATGGTGGAGGCACAGCTGATGGGCATGTCAACATCGCCACCAAAGAGGGGATGGATCCCACCCAGGACTGGACTCTCCACTGACCCTGAGGCTCGCGATTGGGTCATTCCAAGTGCTGTTTCCAAGACGAATTTCCTCCTTGGGAAGCAGGCTCTGGGTGCAGTGCCTGTGAGCCCAGCAGTGCCACCCTGCGCTGGCCTGAGCCAGCTAAACCAGTCTCTGGTTTTGCTATGCTCCAGTCCCAGCGCGCCTCCAGTGCTGCTGGCACACTGGGGGTGATGCTGCTTCTAAGAAACCTTCTTAAAAACCTTCTTCTATATGAGAAACAGAAGGGTCTTGGACTCGCATCTTACGTGCTTTGAGCCTGCGTTGTAGGCAGTGGATTATAGCGGACAATAGCTTTTCCTCATAAGCCTTGCTCCCGAAGACAGCCTCCTTGGGAATCCACCCTTCCACTCCTGTGAGGGTTTGGGGCTGACCTATATCATGTTTGTTGAGCTTTTAGTTTGACTACTGAACAGAAAAATCAACTGTTGGCAGAGCTGCCTCCTCAAACAGACAAAGACCCAGGAGAGGCAGGAGCTCTTTGGAGAGAGGCCCTGGCTTTGCAGGGATCACAGGGCTTTGGGCAGAATTCAGGCGGAGGATAAACCTCGATATCCAAAGGGAGTTGCACAGGATTTTCCATTGCTTTCAGAACCTTTGCTGTAATTCAGCTCATGTTGATTAACCCTGAATGCTGGATTCTTAAAAAGTGATTAGTGAGATCATGCTGGAAATAGAAACAGATGTACCATCTGTTACGCAGTGTATGGGGTTTAGATGGAGGTTTTGCTGGAACACAGTTCCCGACACTGTCATGAGGCTTCACTGCTGTCACCTTCCCATTACCCCCCCAGAAGCTGAACACCCCTTTGCAGATAGGAAGTCAGCGGGTGGGATTTGCTGTCAGTGGACTTGCGGTGTAATTCTGACCAGGGACAAGGTTGAGAGCTGAGCTATGGTGGCATCTCAGCCTTTAGGGTAAGCCATGGTGTATGGGACTTTGCCACAGAGATGATTCCCAAGTGCCTGAAATCCCAGAGTCAGAAATCTGGGCTTCAGTTTGAACCTGTGCCTGTGCCTCAGTGCATCTTCCCTTCAGTGAAATATGAGCACCAAAAGGTTGGAATGTTAGGGCGTTTTGCAGTCCTTCTACAGAGTTGTTCATATACTGTATCCCTGCCCCAAAATACTCTCCCCATTAGTACCGTAGTCACCCACTGCAGGTCTCAAGGATCATCAGAAGCACTAAGCAGCTCTCAGACAGCAATTGAGATTATGCTTCTACAGCTGTGATTGTCCACAGCCATGCCTTCTGTCTTCATCCAGAGCAACAGAAGATTTGAAGGAATGGTACAAGGCTGAAGAAGGCAACACATCCATATGTGCTTGCCTAAACCTAATCTGGCAACCTTCTGGCTTTTACAGCATCTGAAGAGCAAAGTGCACATTTGTGCTGTTCATAGCTCTGCTGCCTGAGCACTAATACCTGCTCTAGCAGACAAGCATCACAGCACCTGGGGAGAACAGGAGCAGGTTCCCTTCCATCCTCAGGGCACCTCTTTCAGCACAGCTGCACAGCCAGGTAAAAAGCTGCCAGGATTCTTGTTTGCTTCTTCCTTTTGCAAAGTCCTTTATCACAGCTGACACCCAGAGCCTCTGGCAGGCCTCCATTCACAAATACAACTACTATTCGTTATTTATACACAAACAGAGAAGGGCAATTGCTTTCTGACCCCGTAATAAATCAGGTCACTGCTCCCCATGTGCTTTGAAGCCCAGGACCTGATGGGCTGGCAGTGGAAGGTAGTATTCCAGGTAGAAGGGGATTGCTACAGTGGATCCTTTTGCAAAGAGCAGACTTAAACACACAACACACAGCACAGGTACAGCTTTACAGCTGAGCCACCATCTCCTCCCAACACCTCCTGTGTGGTGGCAGACCTGGGTGCACCCCACCAGCTCTATCTGCTTCAAAAGGCACCTGGGGACCTAAGCACACATGGTAAGCAAGGAGGGCTCTGTTTTGCTCCTTGGTTCCTTGAGGAGGCATTTCTACACCTCTCAGAGGGATGAGGGGACAGGCAAGCACAGGGCAGGGGGAAAGCGAGGTGCAGCAGAGCCTGGCAGTCCATCCACTGACACTGTGCTCCCCAGCAGTGGTGGCAGGTCCCTGTCCCCATCCCACCCGAGGCTGCCCCACAGGGGCCCAGCTGCCCTGCAGGATGACACAGCTCTCCTGGGCTTGTTCACGCAGGGCTGATTCAGAAAAGCTGTTGGCAGAAGATGTTACAGACCTTTCAGAACCTCCCTTCATGCTCCAGCACTTCCCTCTCCCCATCCTTAGGCAGGAATCACACTGCTCTGGGCCGCATCCCCCAGCCCCAGCACCCCAGCAAGCAGGAGCGGGTGCCTTGCAGCAAGACCTCCCAGTTACTTCCTTTAAAGACACTTCCACCAAATAGCTGATACATCCCGCAAGGTGCTCTCCCCAAGTGCTGTGTGCCACGCACAGGGACCATGCACCCGTGCTCCTTACACAGCCCTAAGAGCTCAGGAAGGGCATGTGCAATGGTTGCCCTGGGGAAACAAAGTCCCATAATATGAATTCTCCTCCCTCCAGATCCCTCTGCAAGCCATGGAAACACAAAAACATTCTTACTCTTCTTTCCTTTTCCAGGGAATTTTCAACAGAAAAGTGGAAAGTTTGCTAAAAAAAAGTAAGGATGCGGGTGGGGGCAATAACACCGGGGTTGTCTGAAACCTCTTTGTGTGTGTGTTAGATCTGTTAGCGCTGCTGGGCTGCCTGCGGACCCCTCACCCTGCCTGGAGCTCAGCGATGCTCAGGGGACAAGGTGGCTGCACCAAAGGGGGCTTCTTTTGTCAGTGTTCACACGGCCCAAGCAAGGACACAGGAGCAAGTGCTGGTGGTCCTAAAGGCTTTGCACGAGCAGCTGGAAAGGGAGATGTTATCCCACTGTTCACTGGGGAAAGAGCCGGAGTGGTGCAGCTGCCAGCACAAGGTCCCTGCTTAGTGATGACGGTTGGCACCAAAGGCACACTGGGGCATGCCCCTGCTTGGCAGCCCGGCTTCCTTGGGGACTGAAACCACTTGGTGCTGGACCTACAACAAGCTTGGCTCTGCCCCTGGGGCCTGCCTGCCCAAATAATCCAGTAATAACTTACATCCCCTCCTGCACCCACCTACAGCTGTGTATTTTTCACAAGTGTTTTGCAAATGTAGCCCCCTGTGTTTTATACCTTTCAGTCATTGATCAAGCTGATGTGTTTCTCTTCTGGAGAAATAGTCATTACATCTGAAAGTTTATGGCTGGGCTTTGAAGTTAATGTTCTCTGAGATGAAGGAGAAAGTTCACACTTCTTCTATTGCTTCCAGCCCCTCTGGCTGCAGACCAGATAAGAAAAGATGCCTCAATTTACAAGTGATGACTATTTCTGCAGGCAGAAAAGCCAAAAAATCCTTAAAATAATAATGGCTTGAATGCTGTAGTGCTCAGCAAAACACTGGAAAGGAGGGAAATGAATCCAGGAAACCTATGGACATCACTGTTGTTTCTGTTTACTGTCTCAGCTTAGAATCATAGAATAGTTAGGGTTGGAAAGGACCTTAAGATCATCCAGTTCCAACCCCCCTGCCATGGGCAGGGACACCTCGCTCTAAACCATATTACCCAAGGCCTCGTCCAACCTGGCCTTGAACACTGCCAGGGATGGAGCATTCACAACCTCCCTGGGCAACCTATTCCAGTGCCTCACCACCCTAACAGGAAAGAATTTCCTCCTTATATCCAATCTAAACTTCCCCTGTTTAAGTTTTAACCCATTACCCCTTGTCCTACCGCTACAGTCCCTAATGAAGAGTCCATCCCCAGCATCCTTATATTCCCCCTTCAGGTACTGGAAGGCTGCTATGAGGTCTCCACGCAGCCTTCATCTGGGGCTGCATTTCCCTTCCTCTGTTTTTGCTGCTTTTATGGCCAAATTGCCTTAGGTTGCCCACAAGCTATTTTCCACCAGCAACCCATGGGGAAAAAAGGTTTTCCCTGGGTATTAACATCCCTCAAAGTTTCCTTGATTAGGTGAAGGAAATGCTAAATCTATGGCATAGTCCTTAACAGGCAGGACTGTTCAAGCTGGAGGGTGTTAAGCCATTGTCAGCTCCTTCATGCTGGTTTGGAAATTGCAGCCTTAACATGACCTTTCTGAGCATCCTTCCTACCCTCCTTCCTACCACAGCATCAGTGCAGCTGGGGTGATCCAGCCACTCCAGGCATTGCTGGGGGAAGCCTTTTAGCATATCTACCTGAGGCGTCTGAGGAGCATCCCATACATTGAGAGCCGGGATGCTTGGAGCCAGATTGGCACTGCCTGCAAGCTCCAGGTGGAGTAACCAATCCTGAAAGGGCTTTGGAGAGGGATGGGGTTTTCCAGGGCCTCATCCAGTCAATTTTGGGAACTCCCTGAGGATGGGAGAGCCACAACATGGGCAGAGGTGTCTGTTCTCATCCCACTCCTCTGCCCACCTCAGCCTGCTGGGCTTCTTCATTCCAAAGTGGCTTTTCCATTTGACCCCACTGGCCATGGGACTGGCCATAAGAGGTGCCAAGAAGATCCATGTGTACCCTCCAGCTGGGGTTCTCTGAACCCATGCTAGGGAGATGTGAAGTGTAGGAACGTCTCAGGAACTCCTGCAGAGCATGCGCAGGTACCACTGGCATTCTGATGCAGCTAACAGGGGATGCTTGTATGGATAAAATACCTTTAAATATGACTTACAAAATGGCAAGACTTCTGATGTACGCTAATTTAGAACTGAATTCCATTCCTGCTGTAGCACATTAAAGGAAGGGTCAGTGTACCGCAGCTCACAGCTGGGCAGCACGTCAGCTAAACCCGCTTCTCCCTCTCAATTAACTGTCTTCACTTTGTTTCCCCCAAATGTTCAGCTGAAATTCACCTGAAAGGCATCAGCCAAGTTCAGAGCAGGAAGGCATCGTTACTGCTCCCTGTGAGGTGAAATCCCATGCCCCACCAAACCCTGATTCCCTCCTTGTTGTGGGAACAAGCACCACTGGGGACTGACAGCCGAACAGCAGAAGGGCCTTGAGCCACCGTGGCACAACCACAAGGACCAGCCTGAAAGCCCCTCCTGGGAGGTGAGGACAAGGCCCCCCGTGCCAGCAGCATTCCCTGCAGCAGCAGAGAGGGTCCCTCCATCACAACATCTTTTGCCAAAGCAGCGGTTCCCTTTTGTTCACACCTGTGCTGCTACTTTAATAACAGGATGGGCTCCAGGGTGTTTCTGCTGATCCTCCTCCATGTCTTGGCAATGGGATCTGCCTCAACGAACACCCAGGAAACTCCCCCCTCCTTTATTTGACTCATTTAATCCTTTCTGCAATGCTAAATAAAATCTAGTCATTACCAGCTCCCCCCCAGCAGCACTGGTTATGTTTGCTGCTGGTGTAGCTTCTGAGTAATTTAAATGAGTTACTGAACCATAAGGAGAAACTATTAAACATCCTCTTCCCCTGGACATCAGGATGCACCAGGCCATTAATATTGCTTTATCACCGCAGACTTTGAGGCTTGAAATCCGCGCCTGGGTTTGTCAAATGGGATAATTATTAAATGTTTTGAATTACCCAGCTAATTAGCACTAAACCCTGCATTGGGGTGAACGCGGCATTGTGCGGTGCTTCTCACACTGATTCCTTTGGAAGCCTGGGCCCATAATGTGGCGCAGCCCTAGCAGCAGGGAGGTATTCTGTCTTCCAGGGTGACATCATCCATTCTTGCCCTGGCTTTAAATCACAGCCAACATCTCTTCCTGATTTCCCAGGCAATCAGAAGTCAGAGAATCAGTGTTGTGCTTGGGAACAGCAGCATCGGGAGGTGTGAACATGGCTGTCCTGCTGCTGGTGTCAGGGGCCCTTGGGAACAAGCCCTACCTCTATTTTGGTGAATGCCCTGTCTTTCCTTCAGCGCTCAGCAGTGTGGTGCCACACTGGGACATGATGGATCCATCTTCCCCCCATGCACTTGGGGGTTGGAAGCTATTCTGGGGGGCTTTGATGCTTTTGCCCCCATTCCCCTGAAGAAGCAGGGCCAGTGGGAGGGAAGGCTGGGTTCCAGTGGCGCCAGGGTATCCCTCGGGGTATTGGTGGTTCATGGGCATCCCTTGGGGTACCAGCAGCATGAAAGCACCCTTTGTTGTGCCTTCTGCTCCCCTTTTCCTGTGCCACTCACGCAGTCCCATTTTTGGAAGGTGGCATACCTGAAAGCAAAGGTCAGGAGCAGCTCTGAGAGGTGCAGGGCTCTGCATCCCATTAGGGCTGCCCAGAGGAAGCCGGACAGAGCTTTTATTAAATCAGGCTCGGAGTAAATGCTTAAAGAAGGGCTTTTTGAACTAGGAGCTGAACCTCATGTTTGGTGCCCTGCCAAGCTCAGGATAGCGCGAGGAGGAAAAGGAGATGTATTTTTGGACTGCATGTCTGCGAACAGGCTGTTAGATGAAATTAAAGAGGCTGTTTATAAAGAATCCTCTGGTGGTGAAGCAGATGTGGGGGCCTGGGTTTATGACAAGATATATTTCTGGTGCTCGCATGAACAATCATTTTCACTCGGGGCTTTCCTCATGCTGCAATAATCTGTTGGTTTGGGGTTGTTGGGTTTTTATTACTATTATTCTATTATTAACCGAAACTGGCACTTTACCCTCATCACTTGTGATGAGCTTGTTTGTTTACTTATGTAGTGGTAACCGGAGAGCTGGGCTCGGGCTCTGCTTCCTCGGATGCTGGTTGTTTACGTACCAGAGCACTCAGGGCCATTTGACCCAGGTAGTGAAGCACAAAACCAGCGTTTTCCTGTTTCTTGCCATGTTGCTGGTGGATGATGAACACTTCATCTTCTGCAGGCCACTGAGCACGTGCCCATGGGACATCCTCTTCCTCAAACCCTGCGGCACAAGGACCCCCAGACCCGCTTGTTCCTACCCTAACACAAAAGCAATCTAGCTTTGCAGGAGGCTATGGAGTTACTTTATAGGATCACAGATCGCTCGGGTGGGAAGGGACCTTCAAAGATCATCCAGTCCAACCCCCTGCCATAGCAGGGACAGCCCTGGCAAACCCGACCTTGACTGTTTCTGGGGCTGAGGCACCACAACCTCTCTGGGCAGATCCCCAGAGCAAAACAGGAGCTGAGTTTTCTTCTGAACCGATGTCATTCTTTACTGAGCTATGTTTAGCATCCAAGAAAATACTCTGGTTTACGCTTAATGTGATATAAATACATAGGACGTGTTTAATAGCTACTCCTGCAGCTCTGTGTGTGTTTTAAACCACGCTGCCTTCCCGGGTGTTGCAGGCAACAAAGGCATTGCTGTGCTTTTACAAGACAAACCAAGAGCGCAAGCGTGTGTTTTGAAGTGGAGACACATTATCATTAATTATACATGGCTTGGGTTAGTGCTGACTTGCCGTCCTCCTTGGATCCTGCATCGAGCCCTGGCTTTCTTATGGCAGATAATAACTTAAAAGAAAGAAGCCCAACACAATTGCCGTGATCTGTATCTACAGCAGGGCATCGCATGTGGAAGACATAATCTTTGATGGTAAATTTTTGCTTTGACATTATAGTAGAAGTTGTCATCCTTGGCCTAGAGTTTCACAAGTGCCACAGGCAGAACACGCTTCTCTGGGCTCTTTTAAACCCTCTCCTCCACTTCCAAAAGGAGAAACTCACAATCTGGACTCAATTGAACCTTAAAGCCATAAAATCCCAGGTTCTAATAAATCTTCGTTCTATAAAAACACATCCAGCATATATCAAAACAGAGACTGTAAAAGAAATTAAACATGTGTGGGTCACCTACACTGCAGGATGCTCCTTAGCAGGACTGCAAAATGGGTTGAATAACGCGGTGCAGTTTTGCTGTGAGGTTTTGGTACCTCCCTGTAGCACCATGGGGCTGCCCAGGAAGCAAAATGCGCAGCGGCTCTGCTCCCACATCCCTTCCACAAGCCATGTTCCAGCCAGCATCCCCACGGGCCCAATGCTTGCTTGGCTTCGGATTCTTCAGTGATGGGATGCACTCGCTGCAGGATGCGGAACACAGACATCCCACACCTCTTCCCTTCAGGATGGGTCTGGCAAAGCAAGGCCTTCTCCCCAGTGAGTGCTGAGGCCACGGTGAGCAAAGGCGCTGTAAATCATAGGGAGAGCAAAGTAAAGCAGTGTTTGGGGGAGGATTTGCCCATTCCCGTAAAGTTAAAACGCGAAGCAAAAACGAAAGCAGCTGGGACCGCACTGCAGAGGAGCAGCCCTTACTTAACAAGCGCTCCAAAAGAACCCTGCTTGTGATGTAATCCGGACATTTCCTGGCTTACTGGCGGTTTCCTCGGATCAAACACCCGGAATGCCGGGGAGCCGTCACCACCGCACAGCTCCTATCACTCACACGGTCCCAGGGGACGCAGGAGAGGAGCAGGGTGCCGGGCGGCTGGGACGTGGGGCAGGAACTCGCAGCCCTCTGTCTGCGCTCTCCTCACCCCAGCGGGGTGCGACACCGAGCACGCACCTCCCCTTCAATTACCCTTAGTTGGAGGGGTGAGGTTTAAGGCTCCTGGCTGGGGTCCTGCACCCCGCAGCCTTGGCAGGGAGGCCGAAGCCTGTGAGACCCTGCAGGGACAGAGCCCCCGCCTTTGTGACAAGGTAGAATCCATTTTAGTTTTGAATCTATTGCATTATGGATACTTGATGAAGTTCTGGTGACTTGCTAGAGCAATTGTGACTGAGTCCTCAAAGCAGGCAAAGCCCTATAGGCTTCAGGAGTCTTCTCATGGAGATTTGTTGAGTTTCTGCTAACAGGGTGCTCAAACCAGAAAGCTGGGAGTAAAGGGAGAAAAACCCCAGCACACTTTCTAGATCAGCATCCTACAGAAGTATTTCTGATCATATTCAGGTTCATTTAACATCTCCCATTCCCATGAATTCAAGTGACCCCTGGAAAAATGCCTGTGAAAGCACTGGATGTCTGTCTGGGAGGTCAAAACCATGGGACCCAGCAGCTCTTACCCATAACGGCATGCAACAAGTTTGCTATGGAATCATAACATTGGGATGAGCAGCAGGCAGGCAGGCAGCACATCCTGGGTTTCCAAAAGGAGCCCCATAGATGCCAAGAGCACCCGTCTGTACCTGCCACCCATGGGAACATGAGGATAATGGAGCTGTGAGGACAATGGGGTCTTCAGGATGGCAGGGACGCAGAGGGCAGAGGCCCAGGGACTGGTTTGTTCCTCATTGCCATCCCTTTGCAGGCTCCTCAGCACCCAGCACCATGAACACCCATGGAAAAGGCACAGGTTCTAAATCTTCCTGAGCGAGAGGAGGGGTTTCATTTTTATAGGGATGAACTGTTCAGTGCTCAGTATTTCACTGCCTTGAGGAATGCAGCTTTTGGGAAGAGCATCTTCTGCACTGCATTGACAGCAGCAGGGTCGAGAGGGAGTCCAGCAGGGCACAGCAGCAACCCCCATTCTGACCTGAGCTCATCCAACCTCCACTGTAGCGGGTGGAAGGAGAAAAAAAAACAGACCCTTCCCAAAGTTTCTTATCTGGATCCCCAAAGAGTGTCCAAATTTGGGTTGCTCGGGAGCTCTCTATTACCAATTACCCTAAAATAAGTAAAATCGAAGGCAGGCAATGAAGGATGCATCTGGGAAGCACTCATACCATGACCAGAGACCCCAGGCAGCTCTTCCTCCTCACCAGGGAATTACCAGCATATCAAGCTTTGGAGATTTGTTACCTGGAGTGGCAGGGGCTTGGAGTGGTGGGGTCTCCCCACCAGGGGTACCCACAGGGGTCTCCCAGCCAGGGGTACCCGCCTTTGCTGTGTTTAACCCATACCTCTCAAAAGGTATTTAGAAAGGGCATTTAAAAGGGCATCACTGACTGATTTAATGCAGCACCAGCGTGGCCTTAGCAGTAGTATTAACAATATATATTCTTATATTAAAAAGTATACATATTTCTTTGTGATATCTGTGCAAGCAGTGTAAATAATCAATGGAGGCTATTGCAACCCAGCCAGCCCTGCAAAGCAGACAGAGAAAGCCAAGCTGTGAAACCCTTGGGCAAGGGGAAGGCAAGGCCAGGAGGAGCCCTCAGCAGGGCTCTGTGGCCCCAGCAGGGCAAAGGCTCGGTAACGGGGTTATGGCAGCGATGAGCTCAGCAGCACCAGAGCTTTGGCGATCTCGACTTTGACTCACATAATCCTCCAAGTCCTCCATTAACACACATCGGTTTGGTTTGGGTTTTAGCTTAATTGGACCACATGCTCCAGGTTTTTACTCGCTTACAGGCACATCCTGGTATTTTCAGGCTTAGGTCACTTCAGTTTTATTATTGCAGGTGGCCCAAATAAACTTTCATTAACTTCTTCATGTCTGTTTTCTAAAGAGAGCTGTAAAAGGAGCAGTTCTGAGGTCTGCCTGGATTTGCGAGTGAGGACCGGGAGCAATGTCCCTGTCAGCTTTACTGTGTTCTCTGCTTCACCTCAGCCCTCAAACTGAATGCCAGAAATGCATTAAAGGCCAGAAAAGTCAGCAGCAGCTCCCTGTCAGGTGCAGATATTCAGCTTTTCATTAAAGCCATTTCAGGCAGTTGGAGCTGGGTCACCCATCCCCGTTTTCATGTTTCTTCCCTAAGTTTTGCTTCACTGAAGACCTTCCCTGAGCTGCATGGGGGCAATCTGCCTCCCACAAACAGCCTGCTTGAGGGCCAAGGTTAACTTATCACTAATTAACTTGGGGTGCTCAACACCTTTGCACAGGCTGGTGTGAGCCCTCTATGTGTGCAGCTGGAAACCAAATACAGGCACGGGTCTGACTTAAAAGAACCCCAAAACAAATGAGGAATGGGATCAGTGCTTGGACACCAACCCCAAGGCAAGAGAAAAGGGGAGCGAGCCTAACGCCCACAACCTCTATCAGGAGCAAAGCTCCACAACCGTGCAGGACAGGAGCTTGTCTGTGAAGCATTTTTAGAAGCCTTCTGTAGGATGGTGGAGTTATCCCAAACTTTTATTGTTTTAACACAGAAAAATGGGGAAAAAGGGAGTTTCCTCTGCAAAAGTCACAGGCCGATGGTTAAGCATCTGGGATATCACCTTGAACTCAGTTTGGAGAGTGCTGAACAGAGGAAAATCCGCATTTTGCATGTTTGCCTTTGAAACCCTGCCGATGGAGCCTCCTCTGCCTTTTGCCTGTTGTCATCGGACCCGGGAGGCCTCGCTGCTGTGGGGTTTCTGCAGGCGGCGGCGGGTACGAGCCAGTGCTCAGAGCACTGCTCTGGGACTTGCAGTCCCCGTGTTTATATTTCAGCGCTACGCGTGATTAATCCTCCATTTCATTCATTGTCTTTCTACTTCTCTGCTACTGGGAACAGTAAATAAGAGGGAAGTTGTAACAAGAGCCTCCCTCTTATTCAGAGACCTTCTGTTTCCTGCAGGCTGGCGGCTCTGAAAACAATCACAGCTCCATTGTGCTCCAGAGTCACGTTAAATGATTCAGATGGAAAGAAAAACCCACGTCAGTAGGAACAAGGGACAAAGCAAAGAGGAGCGTCAAGGCCGGCAGACCAGGGACACCAAACCCAGGCAGCAGCACACCCTGAGGATGCTGCACCGTGTGGCAACAGTGTTTTCTTCCGCTGTTATATGGGTCTGTCTCCCAGCATTCAGGATGGTTTGGTGGGTGTCCCTGGACACCTCTAGCACCACAGGAATGGCACTGATTGCCTGGGGTTGTGGGGCTGCAGGGCAACCCTCCTGTCCAACCTGGGAACAGGGCTCCAGCCCCCAGCAGCCAGGGGGGAGGCAGACTCACTCCTACCACAGAGTGGGGCTGACAGTGGTGGCTGCAGGGCAGAGGCAGGGAGGCAGAGCACACAGCACTCGAGGTGACGCTGCCGCCACTGAACATCTGGTACAAAGTTTCCCCCAAAATAGATCATTTCCTTCTTCCACCTCAAAGGAAACGGCGCTGGAAGAAGGCTCAATCACGGCCAGGCTGGTGCAAGGAGGGGTCCCTATCACAGGCAGCCTCCCCTGGGAGCCAGGTATACATCCCAGAGTGCGACTATGGGACAAGCCATCAGCACCAGGCAGGACCCAAGGAGTCTGGCCTGTAAAACACCCAAACGCCAACGCAGGTGCTGTGCCCCCACCGACAGAAACCCACCAGTGTTTTGCCATCAAACCCAAACCCTCCCATCCCCAAAACCTGTTGCTGAAGCTGCTCCTGTGCCGAAGGGCTCAGGCTGGGATCAATCCTCACCTGCATTTCCAACTTTGGATTTATAATGCAGCGCTTGTTCACGGCATCTTCCTTGTTGGAAGGCGTCAGTAGGAATGTGTGTCAACAAAACTAAAACAAGTGTAAGCGCCAATACAGACAAGTCTGGTAATGAAACATGAGTCACTGTTATTCAATCATTTGCTAATGCACGTTTTGCAGGGAAGCTCTCTCCCTTAGGAAACGGAACCACACAAACTTGTGAGTTTTTTAAGGAGAGTGCTGTGATTCTGCTTCTGTCTTCCCAGGGCTGGTGCCTGTGATCCCATTCTGCAGCCTGCTGCCCCACTCCCTTCACGCCTCCATTCCAGACTCCAGGCATTAGCCCTTCACCCTGGGATGACCCACCACATACACTCTGCCTGGCATGGCTGTGACTAGGGGTGTGCTGGCCCTTCGGTGCTGTCCTTCCTCACAGTGGTTTTCATTCCCAGCATCTCCCCAGCCCTAGGAGTGAGCTGGCAGCAGGGAAGGGGCTCTCAGCGCCCCTCAACCATTGTCAGTACCCCAACATTGTTGCAAGCCTGCACCATCTGGAGTGCAACTGGCTGGTGTTAGTTTAAGGAACAGGCATTTTCCCCTTGGGCTGGGCTGAGGAAGAGTGGGGTCAACCCCAGCACTTCAGCAAGGGAGGCTTTTCCCCATAAAGTTATTATTTGCATTCTTACGTTTTGATTTGGGAAGGAGCAGGAGCTCTCTGGGATGTTGCACGTCGGCTGGAGTTTCTTCCAAGAGATTTGACAATGTTATTCTTACTCCTGATAACAAACACACTCGCCAAAGATTGCAGCACATCCTCAGTTTCCCCTTGAGAAGCCAATTTTTTGAGCAGCATCTTGCAATAAGCATTTAAAGGGTGACCTCTTGCTGCTGTAAGGTGTGCGGGGAGCTGGGTCCTTTCCAGGCATTCGAGCTACGGCGTTTGGCCTTTCCTGCTTTGATTGAGGAACTCTGAGGAGGTCAGAAATGTGCGATTTGAACTTCTGCCACTTTAATAAATGAAAGGCTGCTGGAAGCATTCCTTTATGGAACTCCTTTTATGACAAATGTCCATCATTTAATTCAAACATGATTTAGTAATATAAGTAAGATTTCAAAAGGCGTAGCTGAACATCCCACTTTCCCATCTTGCTCCTCCAACTTCTCACTGCTTAGCCTGAGCTCGAGCACTGCTGCTGCAGGGAGGGCTTCAGCTTCTGACATAGCAAACAGGTAGACTAAGCTAATTTATAGCTTTGGTCTTTTTATTCCAACCCAAAGTTGCAAAAGGAAAGGCTTGTCTCTCTTGTGGGTCACCTTTAATAGCAATTGCTTCAGCCAGATTGATTTCAAAATTAGATGCTCTTGAAGCAGAAGCTGTGCTGTATTTTTCAAGAGCACAAAGCAGCCGTAAGAGCAATCTGACCTTCATTCTTAGTAATAAATTCATTGGGAGGAAAAAAAACCCATCTTTGTTTTTCTGCTTGAAGCGCTGTCAAAAGAAAAGCCAAAGCATGACACGCAGAGAAATGTAAGACATCTTCTGCAAAACATTACAAACCTCTTGGAGATTTACTTTTCTTGGGTTTTTACTCCGAGATTGGAAGAAAATCTGACAGCTTGTCCACAAGTACATTACTTTGGAGCAAAGGCTGGTGTGAATTTAAAGTGAACCTATTCTAGACTAAACTGAAACCATCTTGGAGTGGTTTTCAGCGTAGGGTGCAATTCCATAGCAAATGCTGGGGAGAATTTATCAATAAATACCTACATTCAGGCACTGCATTAGACTGGCACCTTTGTAAAACATCCCTCGAGGTATTCCAGGGGCTAAAACACTGTCTATTGCACCTTCCAAAAGGAAAATCCCACACACCAGTGTTTTCTTCTACAGCATCCCCCAAACGATGTTATCTGTAGGGTCTAGTCAAGTCCAGGCGATGGTAAGCTGAAGAGCATAAGGAAGGAATGTTATTTGAAGATACTGGGCACTTTACTGCTATTGACAAAACAATCAGCATATTTGTGTCCCAAAAGCCTGTAGCTGCTCAGCTGTTATAGGCAGAGCCTGGAAATGGTGAACATTGTCTCTTGTATTAATTATGTTTGTATCTTGCATTGTTGCTGATACACTCGGTATTGAATAATGTATTCTAACTCAACACTATCCATCCGCTTTATTCCTTTCATCTTGTCAGGCGTAGCTGGGAAGGCAGAACAGGAATGTTTATTCTAACAGGTTTAACCCTTAGGCTAGCAAGAATTAAGGTGCTTTTTTCAAGCTTGGCTTATCACCCATCTAGAGAACCTGAAGGTGTGGCTGCAGTCCGCCCAGCTCCTCTTCCGGTGAAGTTCCTCTAAGCCATTTCCCTGCTTTCCAGCACGCCTCAACCCAGCTATTATTCAGCCTTTTCTCCTTCACGATGGGCTTGATACACTGATAAAAGGAGCTGGAAAGGGGTTCTGGGCCAGCATCACCCTAAATAAGCTGCAGGAATCCTTTCAGCCACTGGTTAGCTGTTCCTTCAGGCTTCTAGCAGCCTGTCTGCTGGGACAGATACACTTTAAGCTCAAATGTTTGCTGGAGACGGTGTGATCACTGAACACTCAGCAGAAGGGATGTACACCAACACTTAGTTAAACCAGTTTAAAACTACAGAGCATACCTAGAAAGCAGGTGCCTGCAATTGCAGCTCTGTTCAGAACCAACTTCATATAAACCATGAAATCATTATAGCTTCATTTGGCACTGAAGGCATTATTGCCACTTATTAACATTCAAGTTATCGCCAAACAATCTTTTTTTGTTTAGAAAAGGAAAAGCCTCCCTTTTTTGTTCTACATCAAGCATTTATGTGATGGTTAAAGCTGCAGGAACTGCTTTTCATGTTGACAGCGATGCCAGCGCTACCCAGTTCCCTTATAGGGAATCACTGCAAAACGGTTGTGATTTCACCATTCATTATCCCTCAGCAAGCACCAGCTTTTACAAATCACAGAGAGGTAGATTCAAGCAAACATGTCAGCAGTAACCGATGTCGGATCAAGCAATCCCGTAGCAGTCAAGTTGGACATATGGGTGCTCAGAATGAGGCAGAATTTCAACCAAGAGGAATAACAGCTGGAGCTCACAGAGGACCACAGATGGAGAAAGGGGAGGTCCCTTCCAGCAATAACTCTGAACTATTGGTTTTATAAGAATTAATCTACCTGTGATATTTCCCCTCTAGAAATAGTAGTTTGTTTCAAAACAGCTTTCTGGAAGACACAAGTCCAATATACATGTGCAAGCTCAGTTGATTTAGACAGGTAGCAACTACTCATGAGAAAGCCACAGCCGTTCTGGAGAGGTCCAGTCTTTGGTGCACCTCCCAGCTACCATCCACCCCTGCAGCATAGCACTGGGGGGGTCTCATCCTCACAAAGTGGAGTTTATAATGATTGTATTTACCTACCCTTTCCAGCCTTGAGCACACTGTTTGTTATCAACGTGCTAACCCCGACAGTCGAGGCAAACACTGCGCCTGGCTGCTGGGGAAGTGCTTGCTACTCATCTTTTAACATCAGCTGAATCCTCTAGGTTACTTCTGTCAGCATCAAGCACCGAGAGCAAAGGCACAACATTACAGGGATCTCATTAAGCATGTTTGTTCCAAGAACAAGAAACGCATCTACTTTCCTCTGACGACCTGGGGAAACAAAAAAACCCTTCAGCACAGAAAATTTATTTGCAATTGGTTATGAGCATTTGAACGGTCGATATGCAGTTTAAGGAGGAAAAAAACCAAACTCTGTCCTAAGCTTTCTATCCCAAGACCTCGTGGACAGCATTGTTCTTCTGCCTTGAACAGAAAGCAGGGATGTACATAGCTGCAAACACCAACACACACACAAAAAAGCCCCTTAGGGTATTAAGTGAGCCATTTAACTAAGTATTTAAAACCTCTGCAATTATTAGTTTATTAGTATCATCCAGGATTCAGATGTTCAATATTTCTCCTGAAGTTATACATAAATGCAAATTGAAATAAGAATCTGAAAGTCAAAATTGTATAACAAAACAATACTCCATCACAAAAGCGTGTAAAATTACAAGAATGCTTTCTTTTTTTTTTTGCCTTTTTTTGTTGTTTTTTTTTTTTTTTAAACACTGGCACTTAAGAGAACCATAATTTTGTAACCACAAAATTGCCAAATTGTCCCCCAAACTGGTAAGCAGGTATATGTGAAAATAGTTACAGTTGCCAGCACTTGAACTTTTACTAAATATGCAAAAAACCCCTTAGCTTTGGTTTTGGAAGAGAACTATAGTTGACCAAATTAGACATTGTTGGTATACCATAAACATTTCACTTTTTAATGCAAAATTTAATAAAATGTACTTTTCCATACAGCTATATTTAACTTAAAAATGGGCAAACATCAAGAGTGCGGTATAAAACCTAACAGGAAAAATACATCTTATCTCATTTTCAATTTGAGACAATATACAGCTTTGTTTAAAGGGCTAAAACTAGAATTTCAAGAATACAAATATGAATTTACATAGATTTAACAAATAATAATGGTACCATTTATAGAAATCTTAGAAAGAAAATTCATTTCTTGTGGGCCATTTGCTACCAGGAGAGTTTCATGGTATAAAGCCCGTGGCCATCACCAGACCTGTCACCAAAAAATAATATGGTAGTTTCATGCTTTTAACTTTACACATTTTAGGTATGGTCATCGCTCGCAAGTGTCCAGAGATTTACAAATCCAACTTCCATTACATGGTAACGGAATCACACCTGTAAATGTCTCCACACCAGACGGGCATACGTTCTTCCTATGGGTCCTTCGAGGACAAAATTGAACATTCCCTCCCTCCCCGCCCTCCCTCGCCCCCCAAGTATTCCATTCCTGTAAAATTGAACTCTATACTTCTCAACTCTCCAAGACTGGTAAACTCATGCAACTCACTAGAATATTACATTTCACAAAAATCTGAGCAAGTTTCAGGTTGTTGAGATAGAATTTTTTGTTGGTTTGTTTCCAGTTATGGAAGAATATTCATTCATCATATGCCTACACATTTCTTTTCTTACCCTATCCCGATTATGCAGGGTATGCAGATCAAAGCTTTGTTTATCAGCTGGTTATATGAAAGATGAAAACTGTAATATTCCCGTGATCCCATACGGGCATTCAATAAAGCAAAAGATGAGTTCCCCTCAAAAAAAAAAAAAAAAGAAAGGAAAGGATGATTTTCCAAGGGCACCTATTGAAAGGACAACAATACTAATAAAAAAAAATGTATTTACTTAGAAGCATTCAGAATGTCAACAAAACAGCTGCAACTTTTCTTGTTTCTCCTTTTCGCAATTACAGAGTGGTATTCAGTTAACAGAACAACAATTATTTTTTATGATGCATCAGAGACAACCGAAGATGAAAAAGGAACTACATCCCCATGTAGAACTAATTTGTGCTGTGCACCAACAAGAACCTGCTTTAAAACTCCCATGCCAATTTACAACCCCCACACTGTACCAGGCAAGGTTAGTGGCCGTTGAAATACCACTGAGGACAGGGCTATCTAAAGACACATTCGGTAGTGTGTTAACTATACAAAAAAAGAGACACTGTACAGTTTAAAAACAAATCTTACACAGCCTTACATTTCAATTTTGTTTTGTTTTGTTTTTTTTCTTTAAAAGGAGTGAGTTGTGTACAGGGGGGTTAAATGCTTTATAGACAAGAAAGAAATTGCTCTAAAAGAGACTTATTCATCATCATCATCATCTTCGTCCTCCTCCTCTTCCTCTTCTTCATCATCTTCATCCTCTTCGTCCTCATCCTCATCTTCCTCCTCCTCCTTCTTCTTCTTGCTCTTCTCAGCCTTGGCAACTACTTTTTTGCCTGCATCAACCTTCCCTTTGGCCCGGTATGCAGCAATATCCTTGGAGGAGAAAAGCAGGAAGAATCTCTCAAAGATGTAACCAGCCAAGTGCTCTGAACAACTTCTAAACAAAGTCCCCCCCCAGGTATCTGCCCCTGCTCCACAGCCAGAGGGGCAGGACTAGGCACTGTAGCTGCAGTTACAAAGGGGGCTGAGGCCCAAGGCTGGAGAACAGGGAACCCTCTAACACAGAAATGATACTGGCAAGCTGGAACACACACTGATAAGCCTCTGGTATTAGACTTCTGGGAACAGACTGGAAAAGCTGCTGCCTCAGATTGTAAAAGCACAGCTGAGCCCACTGTCCCATAAGGAAATGAAGTAGGGAGACCTCTTAAGGTCCCTTTGTAGCCCTAAATTCTATGATGCCTAAGGAAAATCCTTGTTTGAGGCACAGGATTGTAATTAGCCAACAAGAACACCCTGGAATGACATGTCCTAATATTCGCAATGTTACGCCTCAGTGAAGAGCAGTTATACAGAATTCTGCCTAACTGAAGTTTACAAAATAAAAGGTATAAGAACTTGATTAAAGGGTAGACAGTGCCACCTTCTGCATGCAATAAATTTATTCCAGTCATTTATAATGCATAAAATTCAGTTCCTGTTACAGGGAAGTCAAAACCGTACCTGGAAGGCCAGGTCAGAAAAGCGGTGAAGACTTCCCAACTTTGTGCCAAAGTAACAAAAACAATTACGTAACAGAATCGATCTATAGGACTGAAACATGCCAGCAACAGAGAAACGTCAACACAGTTATGCAGATGGCCCAAACCTTCCAGTATTCCCCACCCAGCAAACATTACACCACTAATCTCAGTTCCTGCAGACTCCCTCAAAGCTCAGCATGGAATCTGTAGAAGATGCAATATCCACCAAGTCAAGCAGTGAAACCCCACTTGTAATTCTAAGAAATACAGGCAGTACTAGTGGAGATCAGTACCTGGGAATAAAGATTAATAATTCTACCATTTAAAAAGTCTCCTGTGAGTTGCCCCGGCTGTACATACAAACAATTACCATGCTGCACAGGAAGGACAATGTGGGAAAGCTTCGAGATCTGCAATTCCTCTCCAGCACATAATTAGGACTCAAAGGAGCTACCTTGATCACTAAAATGCTGTAATTTTAAAGTGGTTTTGTTTGCCAGCAGGAGAAATACCAGAGGAAGGTCACAGCACATGAATGGCTATATATGTGGTATACATTAGTTATAGGTGACTGATGATCCATTGTAAAGCATTATCTGGGGATGCTAACATGGATCTCCTCCTCCTTTAGTTTCCTTGTGTTGGGATGGGAATCTGCCTCTGGAAATAAAACCACAAAGTGCTACCCTGTGTGTGCAAAGCAGTTCCACAGCTCCCATCACGATGGGGGGATTTAGCTTTAATAATCAAAGAAATCATATATGCTGCTTCGTATGTTTACTAACTGTGTTTACTTACTGGAAAGTAGCTGGGCACAAACCAGGTACTGGGAAAAACACGTCTAAAACTAGTATCTCCTTAGTACTTTGGCATTATCACAAGAATAAATTTAAGAAAGCTGTGTACTGGTAATCTTAACATTCAGGGATGCTCATCAATCCCTCCAAAATAAGGGAGAATTAATTTATTCTTTACTTGTGTTACTTACTACTAACAACTGAACTCAGATACTGCTGTGACCTGTGGTTTTAATAATGAGACAGACACCATGGCATCCGGCAAGCCATCACTAATGGTCTTGAACTACAGATGAATGCAAACAGTTGAACACAAGGGACTGCAACTTAGTGTTACGGAAACAAACCTCAGGCCTCCTTATTTTGAGGGTATTTTCCAATAAATACGATCAGATTTGTCATTGACATACTATAATTTGCAGCATCAGAGTATATACGAAGGGGAAAAAAACCCAAAGTCTAAATTAAGGCTTGACCTCCCCAGAACATCTCCATAAACGTCAATGTTACCTTTTCATACTTCTCCTTCAGTTTGGCAGCCTTTTTTTCATAAGGCTGTTTATCATCTGCAGCGGTGTTGTTCCACATCTCTCCAAGTTTCTTTGCAACATCCCCGATGGACAGACCAGGATGTTCTCCTTTGATTTTTGGACGAAACTCGGAGCAAAACAAGAAAAAAGCCGAACTAAAGAGAAAAAAAAAAAAAAAGAGAAAATATTATTTTAATTTTAGACTTAAAGTTTTGTGACCCTAGCTGCTTTTTCTTAAAAGAGTGTTTTGGAAAAGCACCTGCAAGCGAGACAAACATTAATGACAATGGAAAGCATTAAAACTGAACAAACTACTTCAAACACTTAACGCATCCCTGTCTCTTAAGTAATGCCACACATCTGGTCTGATTTCAGCAGGACCCCCAGAAGGGCAAATTTTGCATACCATCGCTGACAACATCTCAAAAACGAGAACAAGTGAATGATGCCAGAGGAGAAAATTTTATGTCAGAACTGTTAAAAGATGGAGAAGCTGCATTATTTGTTACAAAACTTAGTATTTTCAGATGACAGCATCAGCCCAAGTAAGAACATTCACATCTACTGGAACTTCCCTGTTCCTTTCAGGATTAGCTCCCCTTAATATATACACAGACGACTACCAAGTACTGATGTTGAGTAGGAGGTGAATCTGAAGTCAGTTGTCGTTCTGTAGTGACTGAAGTTTTAATTCTCCAAGCTGGTTTTGTCAAGATCATCCCTCTAACCTGTTCTGGGTAAAAGGCTGTAATTTTAAGTGAGCTGCCAATCAAAAACTTTGCTCAAGCAGCTGACGAGAGCAGGGCTTGAAGAATTTCATTGCCATTTTACACTACAATTTATGCTCTTTAACAGAAACTGAAAAAAATCTGAACTACACGTTGTTGGTTTTTCTGTACCTACTTTCAGAGGCTGACATTATTCCAGCTCTGATAACATATGAGCCTGGAAATAAAGACCTAGCATTTCTAACTAAAATTTCAACCGATCTTTATGCTACTGGTCAGGAAAATCAGTGTCGTCTTTGTATTTCTGATGCTCCTACACCGGGATAATAAGATCATCTTATAGATACACTCCAGCATGACGGTCCTGAACTAGGTAAGCTAAAACTAGAAATATACTTACGGAGGCCTCTTAGGTGCATTTGGATCCTTGAACTTCTTTTTTGTTTCCCCCTTAGGTGGTACATAGTTTTTCATTTCTTTCTCATAACGAAGCTTGTCGGCCTTTGCCATATCTTCAAACTTCCCTTTCTCCTTAGAAGACATAGTCTGGAAGGCAATTACAATCATAGAGTATGTCAAGTTGGAAAGGACCCATAAGGATGAGAATGGTACGTTAAAAGTTCAAAAGCATATCAAGTCCATTCAAAAATATGAGTTGCGGGAACTAACGGTAAGGCAAGAACAGTGGACTGTTACCACTCATCTTGTAACTGCACTTCATACTTATCTAAAATCTGAACTTTAAAGAGACCATTTACAGTCTTGAGTAGTTTCACACAAAGCAGTCACTTAGGGTTTTGATTAAAATGATCATCAGGGGGTACCAACATGGATCCCCAGTGGTTATTCCTACCTTCCACCGTTCTGAGCACTTTTTTGAGAACTCTGAAAAGTTCACTGAAGCATCTGGATGTTTCTTCTTGTGCTCCTCCCGGCAGGTTTGCACAAAGAAGGCATATGAAGACATTTTACCTCTCGGCTTCTTAGGATCGCCTTTGCCCATTTTGAATGATTTTCTGTAACAAAGTGAAAAAGACACCTTTAAAACCTGTACTTTCTACCAACCAAGGTGGGAAGAATAAGCCACAATGAAGGATCAGACCAAACACAACCCGTTGAGGCAGTATTCCGAGACCATACGATGGGAAGAAGTTTCTCTTACGAATAATTTATGTAAGATTTGTGCCACCACTGGTTGAGGTGAGCTAGACACAAGAAACCTGACATCTCAAAGGGCCTTCAAAACATGCAGGTCTGATCCCCTGCAAATAAAAATGCCCCTTCTAAGGAACCTGAAGGCAACTACTGCAGTGGAGACTGCAGTTTGTGGTGATCACTGCTAGTGTATCAATCATATGCTTGAAAAGAGTAAGTTGCAATGAAAGGAAGGAAAAAGTACCAGACTACCCCATCTCAGCTGGTCCTCTGGTTACTGAATTCTCTCTTCCTACAGCCCGTGTTTGTACCCCCCTCCCCTGAAGGCCTTAGATGCTCATTTACAAAATATGTGTATTATTTTTTTAAATGTTGTATGCCATAAATTATCATCCTCCTTTTATGTATACTGCAAAAGCCTATTCTCCCTTTGTATGTGTACCTAGAAATACAGGATTGAAACACCACGCTCAGTCAAACATGTTATAACCAAGCCAGGGATGCTGAAAGTATGACATTTACATACGAATGGCAGAGCTGCTCTCCACAACGACTATCTGACTCTCTCAGGGACTGAGAGGGAATGAAAACACCTTCCTGGAACTTTCACACCCGAGTCAGACATTCAGAGTATTTCTTCATAGCTCCCTGGAAAAAGCCACTTGCACACTGACAAACTCAGCTCTTCAGCAGGAATTGAAAGAAACGCTTGAGAAAAGACAGAAACGAGTGGCACGCACAGCCTGCCCGTGTTGCCACAGAAGCAGTATTTCCTATCGGTTTGGCGGATAGACAGAAACAGATTTCTGCTCTGTGACTAAACACGTCCGGTTTGAAGTTTCTATCAAGTAAACAAGAGGGCTGAAGAACCAGGAGCGGCTCCTGCGTGCCATGGAGATATTTCCAGAGCCAGCCGGCACCACGGGCCCGCCTAGCGGCTGGGGGCAGGCGGGAGGGCCGGGGGTACGGGGCAGGGGTGTTCCACAGGCTATGGGAAGGAGTAAGCACCGTGACCCCGGCGCTGCGACAGTGAGTTGGCGTTTAAAAGCCTCCTTCCCGCCATTTTGGACGCTTCCCCTGCGAGGGGGGCTGAGAAAACTTCTCAAGTCCCTTAAAAGACCTGCTGGAGGTGGGGGGAGAGGACAAAATGAAGGAAAATTGAATAATAAGGGAAAAAAAGGAGCCTGGTTATGCCGAAGGAGGTGTGGAAGTTTTATTCTGCGTTCACATGAGGGCTCGAGCCCACGGGCAGCGAGCACATGTCCAGCGCTAGCAGCTGAGGCTGAGGCTGAGGCTGCGGCTGCCCACAGGCGGCGAACCCCGCTCCCGGCCACCGCTCGCAGCCCCGGGACAAAGCGCCCTCCCGGCCGCCGTCCCCGCGCCCCCGCGGCTGGGCGCGCCGCCCCAGGCCTGCCCCGCTCTCCGCCGCCATGAGGCCTGCCCGTTGAAGCGAGGCGAGGCCTGCGCCGCCGCAGCGGCGGTGGCGGCCGCCATGGCGCAGGCTCCTGGCGGAGGAGGTCACCCGCCGCCGAGCCTCCTTCCATTTTGTGCGCTGAGGAGACGGAGCAGCCCGCCCCCCCTCCCCCTTTCCCCGCCACCACACCCCCCGCGGCCCGGCGGGCAGGCCACGCCGCGGGACCCCCGCTGAGGGACCGCGGCGGGGCAGGGCGGCGACCCTCGTCCCGCGGGGGCGCGGCGGCGGCAGCGGCTGGGCGGTGCGGAATGGCCGCTGCTGGCGTCGCCCGCGCTCGCCGCCGCGCAGAGAACATGGCTCCTTCCTCCCTTCCCTTCCCTTTGTGTGAGCGCGCCCGCTACCCTGGCGCACACGCTCAGCCATTGCAGCCGGGGGAGGGCGGGCGGGGGGGGAGACGGGGAGAGGTGGGTGGGAGCGGGGAGCTGAGGGGGGCGAGGCCGGCGCGCTTCCAGCGCCTGCCCGAGCCCCGGCGGCGCGAGCAGAGACCCGGCGGGGACCCCCGTTCGCTCCGCTCCCCGCAGAGCCGCGCAGCCCCTGGGCCGCGGGCCCCGCGCACGGGAGAGCGGCGGCGGCTGCAAAAAAAAAGTTCCCCCGAACTGCGCCCCCGCCCGCCCGAGCGCCTCTCTGCTCCGCCGCCGCTCGCCTTGTTTTCTCGCTCGCTGCTCCCGTCAGCCATGTTATAGCCGGGCGGCCGAGGGGCCAGCGGCTCCCCGGCCCGCGCCCCGCTGCCCCCGCGTTCCCCGCTGGCCCGCCGGGGGCCGGCAGCGCGGCGTGGCCCGCCCGAAGCCCCCCGCAGCGTCGCCGCGCCTGTGCCCGCCAGCTGCCCCGCCGCCGCAGCGATGGCTACGGCGAGGTACCGTAAGCGGCTTACGGCGGGGCACGGCGCGGCCCGCGCCCCCTGCGGCGGGCGACCCCTGGTCACCACGGCTCCCCGCCCGGGCGGCTGCCTTCGCCCGTCTCCCTTTCCTCCTTCCCTCCCTCCCGCCGCCCCGCTTCCAAAGTCGCCCGCCGCCCGCGCCCCTGGCGCCCCCGCCCCGCCCCGGCCGGGGTCTCTCCGCCAGGGAAGGGTCTCCCGGGCACAGCTCGGCTCTCCTTTGTGTGCCGGAGCCAGAGCCAGCGCTGCCCCGCGCTCCGCGGCCAGGCAGCGGCGGCGGCACGGCGGCCAGCACCGGCTCACCGCCCGGCTGCGAGCGAGCGGGCGAGCGCGCCCGGCCAGCCCGGCGGCCCCCGGCGCGTACTCACCGGTGTCACAGTCGACACGCTGCCCTAGCTCGGTCCCGAGCCCCAGAGACGCTACCCCGGCCGCCCGCCCGGCCCCAGCGCTGCCTGGGTCCCTGTGTAGCCCGGTGCACCGCAATGGCTGTGAGAGCGGGATCGATACGCAGCCTCCTCACACTCTCAACGCTGGTAACATTACTCTCAACACAGCCCCATCCCCATTGGCTGCCGCCAAGCCAGCCGCCGCGCCGATTGGCCGAGGCCCTTCCATTGTCCTGACCAGAGAGCTCCGCCGATTGGGCGCGGCGCGGGACACGTCACTGAGGATTGAAAGGGCGCGCAAATATAAAAGTGAGCCGAGGGAGCCGGGCGGCGGCGGGAGTTGGAGTTCTGAGGTAGCGGCTTGGTGCTGCGCTGCCGATCGAGAGCAGCGCGGGCCGGCACTGCCCTGCCAGCCGCGCCACGGCCCCCCGCGCCCGGGGCAGCCACCCGCTGCCTCGCTGGGATCCCCGCACCGCCCCGGAGGTAGCAGAGCACCGCCGCGGCAGGCGCTTTCCGCGCCCCTTTCCTCCAGCCTCGTGCCGTCCCGTTTCATGGACGCGGAAAAGGAGGCGCAGCGGGGCTCGGGGAACCGAGCCCGCGTTTCCCCGCGCCTCACCCGGCTTTGCAGTCTCACGGCGCGGGCCAGCACATGGGCTGCTGCGTGCGCTGCTCTGCCTGCTTGCACGGCGCTGTGGGGTGGGTCGAGGTTTTTGCTCCCCGCAATGAGTAAGAACGAGTCGGAAGGCGCTTGCTTTCTTCATGAGCCCCGGGGTGCAAGGAGCGGGGGCGGCAGGCAGGCAGGCAGTCTCCCCGGTCCTCAGCGCTTCTGGAGCCAAGCCCCAGCACAAGGCAGGCTGAGCCGGGGAAAGGTTGGCAACCTGGGCCATATCTCACCTGTCCTTCACTTGCACCCTGCTCCTGTGTTACAATCGCTTGCATTGCACGAGTCAGATGTAGAGAACTTGAGCAGAAGGAATAACCCTTCACATCTGCATCACTTCACTGGTGCAAACAGCCTTGTGAGGAGCACTGACTGCCATGACATATCAAAAACCACTGTGCTCCCCTGAAGGACATTATCAGTGCACTTACTGAGTAACAAACTTGAATGAAGAGAGGGGTATGTGGTCACAAATGTTCATGTGCAAACAGTACATTTTTACTATCTATATAATTACCATGTTCTCTTTAATTCCTCTCTTACCTGTAAAGTTTCAAAGGGTTTGTGGTCTGGCACACACAGATTTGTCCTATTTTCATGTTTAGGTGCCCTACAAAAAAAATTAAGGATTGTACAGAGCATCTCTTAATGTGACCTGATACTTACATTGCCAGCATAATGCCGTTACAAGGGGAGAATGGCTTTTAAGATGTATTCATCTGATCAGAGTCCAATAATTTCTGTTCTGGATCCAAAGCCCAAGCCACTTACTGTTGCTGCTTGGTTTATGATTGTTGCCTCCTAACATTTCCCCACCTCAAGCTGGTGCTTCTTTCAAGATCTTGCTCTTGAGAAGACAAATGAATTCAAAATCTTCCTTCACGATTACCAATCATTTGGCAAGGTACCCTAGAGAAGTCAAAGAGCTTTCTATGTAATGGCTCTAAAACTGCCTCATTTGTGAAGAAGTGCTGATGGACACATGAAGAGAGCAGTTCTGCTTTCTAAAATCATGCAAAAATACATGAACAACAAGAAGCACTAATGTTGCTGTCTTAGGGAAAGGTTTTTCTGGCTGGTTTGTCTCAAAGTTGAAACCTTTACACAGAAATGGAACAGAGGAAAACTGTAACAAGCACAAGTGGTTACATGGCCTGGTGGGCAGGAGCTGATAGCTTGACACATACTGAACTTCTTTCAAGTTCCTTCCATCAAAATCAGACCAAACAAGCAGGAAAAGGCAGGCATTTATTCCCACCTGTTGTCTACAGCTAAGAATTTAGCAAAATGCAAGTGATGAGGAGGTTGTGATTATATGACATATTCATGTCATGTTGTGCTATATCCCTTCTGGTACTTTACAAACATTCCTCCTCCTGCAAACCTTACTCAAGTCCAGATCTGTTTTACGTTATGTTCCACATGACAGGTGCAGTCACATGAGCCACCTTTGACTCGACACACAGTGGCTTTGCCCACAGAATATTTGGGTCAAAATGTAACAGCCCACTGTGAGTCCTCCAGAAACAATAAGAATAAAAAAGTACATAGCTGCACCGGAAGTTTCAAAACCCCTATTTAGTAATTTTGGTGTTTTGCAAACTAGAGTATACTTTGGGAAAAGTCACAAGGATTGGACATCTTATTGCAAAGCAAGAGTAAGACTGATTTCTATTAGAGACCTCAATTTTTACAATACACTTTGTAGCTACTTACAAAAACTAATAGAAATGTTTGTAAGGAGCCTTTTGGTTCAATTTCTTTTCCACACAAAGCAAGCTGAACTTGGATGGGAACATCAGCTACGTATACTCAACCTCTTTTTAAAGCATCCTTTCGGTTTGTATTTGTTTTAGAAGTAACAGAGAAGGCCTCTCCAAAGACACACCTGTTTTCTAACCAGTGTATTGCTGAGTAGGAACAAAGAAGTTCCAAGTGAATGATGAAAACAGTTTTATTGTATTTAAAATGATCCTCTCACTTCAGCTCATTCCCCGTGCAGCTCACAGCTGAAGACTTCCAGCAAAAACAAACAAGGATAGAGATCCCAAGAAGTACAAACCACCTGGTTGGCAGTGAAGCCTATCAAGAGCGAGATGCAGCTCCCAAAATAACCTTGTGAGATGCCTTGGTGAGACTCCTTCAGCAGAATTTAAGTCACAGTATATAAGGAGCCAGACCTTAGAAAGTCTCTGCCTACTTCATTGCTGTGGTTGCTGACAGAGGTGAGAAAAGAAGTTGCATCAATTCCAGGAGACACAGGAGACCCAAGATGCAGGGCAGCACACATCCCCTGGGCAAGAAGGTTGCTGTTCCTCACCACCACCTTCTCTTACAGATTTTGCTTTCTGTGAAGGACACTGCTTACTCCCAGTGGTTTTGGCTGGAAGGCACAAGACTTCATAGCTTGCTTTGACAACGAAGAGATACAGTGCCTCCAGATTTTGTCACTCCATCCTCCCTCCCAAGGAGAGATGATCATTGTTTCTTCAGGTCAAAACTGAGGGAATATTACAGGGAAACAGGCACAATGAAAACTAGCTTTATAGTCAAATCCAAAGCTACTGTTAGGCTATTTTTAATGAGATCTGAAAACCTTTCTCAATAAAATTGTTACATTTCCAGCTCAAAATGAGAGCAAAACATCTGCAGAGACAGAGCACCTGGGCACATGCTGGAACTGCTGGTGATTCGGCTTATCACTGCTGTTTTCCAACACTTCCAGCCATACAGCAGGCAGGTTGTTCACAGTACATTTGGGAAAAGCACTGGCTGTATTTGCCCTTTTCCTGAGGCTGCAGTGCCAGCCTCTACACACCCCAGATGAGCACAATTCTCAATTGCTCATTAGGTGTAGACTTGTAACCAATTTTTTTCCTCTGGTGTCTTATTTAAAATTTTCAGGAGATACTTCAAATATTTCCTTAAAATAATTTCTGGAAGAGAAAGACTCCATTCAAAGAAATGAGACTTAACATGTCTCCAAATAGTAACAATGCACGGAATGTGCTTTGCTTTACCTTTCTGGTTGGATTTGCTCAGACTATGTCAAGTAATCCACATATATTGCTGTCTCTCTTCTATTAGCAAGCATTACTAGCGAACAGGGCTTCAGAAGGCCATTTGCCCTTTCAGCATGGATGACTGGCTGGCTAGGCTATATGTGTGAGTGTTAACTGTGAAGTGTTAACGGCAGCCAGACAAGGCAGCCTCCGCTGACTCAAGGAAAGGGTCTGGGAGAGGCAGGCAGGGAGCAGAGATGGCAAATGTGCCACTGCAGTAATTTCCTTGCCAGGCTTTATGTGTGAACCAGCTGATTTTTGTTGACATATGAGCCCTGCAGACAATTCCATCGTTTCTAGAGCTGACATGTTCTTCAATCAGGCTCAGCACTTACGCAGTGCTTTTATCTGTATAATGGATAACATTAGAATGTGTACTCTTTTGAGGAATTAGCTGTTATACAGTAAAGTATCCAAGAAAACTTATTTCCATAGCAAAAGCGTATACTGTACGTGCTGTTCAGGTCATAAAGTGGGAAAAACTGATGAAGATACATCAGCGTGGACTTTTCTTCTGATGATCAGTATGCTATGAACATTTTCTTACAGTGAAAATGTGTATAGAAAGTACCTGTTTCATAGTAACAGTAATGTAAATTATTTACTATTATGACATTTATGATTCCTTTAGCATCTTATTCCTTATCTACAAGTACATAACTTCTTCAAGTGCCTCCAGAGTTTCAGACAGACGGGAACTGTGTTCAGCTTCAACAGCAAAAAGCAGCTGAAGAAATGCTCTTCCAGAACTGCACTATTTCTGAAGTCATTGACCTGTTGAGATGCTTAATCTGCTGAGAGCACAACATGCAGTGTAACATCCATTTATCCCTTTAATTTTCTGGAAACATTGATTCAAATATTCCATCCCTCTCCAAAATCTCCAGACTATTTATGTGATTGCACACTCAAGTCCACTACCACGATAAGAGTTATCAGCTGCTTCTAATAACCTCACAATGTTGCTGCCCACCTTCATAGACACTCTCCTCTAGAGGCATTAGTACACAGCTTCTCTCACTTCAGTCTAGAGGCAGGTAAGTTTCTGAAGCTGACACCACTTCTACACCTGAACAGACAGAATCCAACCAGGCCTAAAATGATGAAAAATACCTGAGATTCCATTCTTCCTATTTTATCCAGCCCAGAAGATTCAACACGTTATGTTGCCTCATATCCAGGGATGGATAGCCCTCAATGCAGCATGCTAAATTGGAAAGATTCCTTGAGCCAGGTATAGCGCTGGGATAGAGCTTCTATTCCTATAAGTTTTCTGAAAATACACAATATACAAACATTGCTCTTGACCTGTACTTTGATCCTTTGTACAGGACTCCATCCATACCTGCAACACAGGCTAAACCACTTGCTTCTGAATATGTAGAACACACCTTAACACCAACACAGACCCTGATATTAGAAATCCTAACACAGTATTATCTCCACAAAACAGGAAAATAATGTGAATTTATGGGATGTGGATATCCACAGAAATAGGGGATGCGGCATGCATTGCTCTATCTGGTAACTACACAGGATCTACCATGACATCTATAC
The DNA here is from genome assembly GCF_033783945.1 of Neopsephotus bourkii. Taxonomy (NCBI): domain Eukaryota; kingdom Metazoa; phylum Chordata; class Aves; order Psittaciformes; family Psittacidae; genus Neopsephotus; species Neopsephotus bourkii. Next base: position 10,792,944 of record NW_026902113.1, read on the forward strand.
TGCGTACAAGCAGTTACATGAACTGTTGGAGGAAATACAGCTTCAAAAAGTAACTTGCATAGTTTGACAGGACAGTCTTGACCTTTGGATGAATACAGCCCGGTGTATATGTTTGTCACTGGGCAGTGTCTGTCTCATCCCTGACAACGCAACGGCAGACAATGGAGAGTTTCTCATTCATTTGGGGAACTGTCAACATATTCAGCAACTTCCCAATGTGATAAGGTGCTCAAGGAAGGTTACAAGTACTACAAGTTTTCAGAGTGAATCACTTAAGGAGGGCAAAGAACATATCATGGAAGAGCAGAAGAAGCCTCAAAAAATGCTGCCCTTTCTCCTTTCTGTTCCCTTTCTCTCCTCTTTTTCCCCATACTCTGGTGCAAAGATAAGCTGGAAAATGCACTGTGGCAGCTGTGCCTGCTCACCAAGTACCGATCAGTAGCATTATTTAATGGCAAAGTATTTTTCTAGCCACCACACCTGTCTCCACACCCCCAGAATAGTTACCCAGTGGATGTTATACTCCAGTGGGTGCTGCACTGGTTAAACACCAGTTATATGCAGCCATCCCAGTTTATTACTGGTTCAGGAAAGAGGATCACCTCTTAAACGGACATTCAGAGAATTGAAGTCATCTTAATATTCTTACAGACTGTGTCCAGCTTCTATCATAATTAACCATCCTGTTCCTTCTATTGTCTTCTCTCCCAGTGCTGTCATCTCTATGTAAGGACTCTACTCCAGGACTTGAGAAACTGAGGCAACCTAGGATGTAAGAAATTACATACTTTGTATAGACTAAGCCTGTGATACCAAAAGGCATTCAAGGGAATGCACACTTCTCTCATCTCTTTCCAACAATAGACAGTTGTTTTGAAAAGAGCTCTGTCAGGTCATCAATGCAGGGAGACTACTTCTTCCCCAAGCAGAATCTTGGTATTGAACTTTTTCATTAACTTGTAGTCTAAATTTATTTAGATTAGTGCTTTCTTAACTCAAGGCCATTTGGCTTTCTATTCTTTCCTTATTCACCTTCACTCCTTTCTCAGGAGTCTTAGAGGACTTTAAGTCTTTTACATTCTCTTAATTCCCTTCTTTTTCTCATTTACCATGTTTCTACGAACTTTAATTTTGCTGAAGCAAATTTAAGTCCCTTACTGAATATGCCCAAGTTTCACTGCGTGAATGCTGCCACAATGGAAAGGCATCGTTTTTTTTCAAAGTCAAAAAGCAAGACAGTTCGGATAGAAAGTCAATGTGGTGACCTCAAATTTGTGTCAGACACAAAGTTGGACAAACTTGCACTAAACAGATCTGCAGCACTGAGAGTTTAAACAGTCTGTAGTTCAATGTAATGAAAACCTGATGGTTTCCATGGATCTGGGAGTGTGGATTCCATCAGACGTTGATATGCATGTTACGTATAAAAGTCACTGGGTAGGCTGAGATGCTTTGACCATGCAGGCATCTCCTTAGTCTCCTTAGGGTAAATTAACTCACCCTTGTCCTACAGCATGGATAAAAATCAAAGCGAATAGCCACTCCTTTGGTAAGAAATACCGAAGCAGTAAAACTTTCAAGAGCCTCTTTGAAGCTCTGGATTTTGATTATTTGAACTCACATGACTTAATGATGACAGCTTTTATAACAAAAGATATTCCTGATACTGTGTTATTTTTTCTTTTACAGCATAACAGGTCACATAACTGTTCCAGGGTTTCAAAATATAATCAAGTGGCTACTTATGGGATTAAACAGATGTAAGGGATGTGTATATTCACGTCTATTCAGTCTCTTTCCAAGACCCACACAGTCTGTTACTAACAAAGGTTTTGCATTCAAACCTACAAAATTTTGGCAAGTACTTATTACTGTGTTATCCATAACACTTTGGGTTTTGATGTATTCTTGTTGCTTTACTATAAAGATTATTAGTTTCATTTCACTTCTGTCTCCTTAAAAGATTCAACACAAATACTTTTGCAACCCCTCCTGTACACCCACTGTTGCTGGTCTGATAGCCCTTCTGAAGCTTATGAAGCAGTTAAATGTTTTTTAATGATCCATCCTTTTCTGTCACTAATAATTACATACTCAGATGTGTTGAAGTCATAGTAAGTAGCTGTTTATCTGATCTTGCAAAACCATCAGTTTCTGACCATGCTAGCACAGGCATAACTAGTGAAGAAATTAAGTATGTGACTAGAAAAATACAGGTTTATGTCTCTTTTTTAAATAGAAAAAACAGAGAAGGAATAGAAAAGAGCCACAAAAATGATTTGAGAATGTGAAAAAAATAATGAAAACTATAAAAAGCTCAATCTGTTTATCTTAAAAAGAGGGGGGGAAGAGGGAGATTGAGAAGTAACATGATTACAGGATAAAAGCACCTTCCTGGGGAGAAAATAGTGAGTACTAAAGAGCTCTTTAATCCGTCAGAGAAAGGCATAACAAGAATCAATGACTGGAAGCTGAAGGCAAACAAATGCAAATGAAAATAAGGTAGAAAATTTTTAGCAGCAGGTATGATTACTACTTGTATTATCCTAGTGCCTGGAAGCCAAGTCAAGGATCAGAGCTCCCTCACACTAGGTGCTTGGGGAAAAAGAAACACAACAATGCAACCCAAAAAACCCCAAACCAAAAACCCCACCCTAAACCAACAAACAGCAACCAGAAAAGGAAAACAATCCCTGCAAAAGGTTAGAAACAATACGTAAGATGAAGTAACATAATAAATCAAGTATAATATTATCTGATATGACAGGGAGTAGTTTCAGGCCATGGTTTCATGATACAAAGTGTTGAGTTGAGATACCAGCCTAAGGTGATTCTGCCCTACACAGACTGATTCTTCCTGCTTCCACAATTTCTCTGCAGCTGTGCAACTTTGATCCTCGTTTTAAGAAAGGGTTAAAAGGAGGGTTTTCATTTTTTCCTTACATCAAAACACCAGTGGAACTGACGTACTTTTGCAAGTGTTTTGACTTCTATGAATTTCAGTGAATGGCTCGACCAAAATCTTCCTAACTACCCATGTATCTCAGTATCATCTCCAGTGCCGTTTACAGGACATCTGAATTTGCCATGTTGTGGGAAAAGACTGCATGACCCAGATTAAAAAAAAAATATGCAAAAACAAAGCATGAGGTTTCTTTACTTTCCCCATAACAAATTGCTAGCCCAGTCACCAAATCTCAAGCGCCATCCATGGAGAAAGTAGAACACTTAACAAAAACTGAAACCTAGCCCATGATCTGGCAAGATTTCTCTGGAAAGAAAAACAAAATACCTAACTATCACCTTAATCAAGTCTAAAGATACAGAGATGAGCTTGTGATTCTCAGCACCACTGCTCTGTCTGTAGTATCTACACACCATCCTTGGTAGCTTACAAACACAGCAGGTCACTACAGTTTGACTGGGAAGAAATTAAAGGGGTAAGCCAACTTGAAAAGTTTTTGCTACCTATTTTTCAGACCAAGGATCACATGGGTTGCCCCTGAAATTCATCTGGAAGAAAATGGGGAGTCTTGAAGAGTGCTTCCTCTTATCTTCTAGCAGAAAAATACATATAGGAGAAAACACCACCTTTGATTTCCATTTCTTTGTTTACACTATTAGCAGACTACAGCAACACACCACACCCCCAACATCTACTGCACTGAGAAACTCCAGAGGAGCTGATTTCTTGGGCTGGGAGTGCTGAAGAGAAAACAAAAGCTAGGGCAAACTCTCCCCAAAGAGTCCCCGAGACTCGAAATCAATACTGGGTATAGCCATGGCATTTACTACCTAGCCTTCTTCCTTCCAGAGCCAGCCTCCTCCTACCGGCTGATGCTCTGTACTTCATTAAGCTGAATATTCACATTCCCATACTAGACAGGGAAACGGTTAAAACCAGTTCTAAAAACATTAATTTGTCTTGCTCCTTGTTAAAAATACTTCAATCTCTAGCTACAATAAGCTGCACTAGAAAAATTCTATTTCATTACAAAGTTTAAACACTTTATAGCCTTAATATTCGCCCTCATAGTCTGCTGAATTGTTCCACGTGACTGTGGCCACCGTGTGTGCACAGGACACACACTGCTCAGGAAATGAATCAGGGTTGTGCATCGAATTAGATTATTTATAGGCTGGTATATATGTTTGCTCCAGAAGTTGTGCAGAGAACAAGACAGACAAGTACAGGAAGAGAGCAATGGGCATATGGTTAAGGCAGTTGGTCACCACATAGCAACACTCAGTTCTGCCTCTGTATTTGCAATCAGCTCCTGTGCAGAAGAAGCAAGTCAGACCAAGCAACCTGGCAGATGGCCACCAACCTTGGCTTCCTCATTTTCTGGGAGTCCAAACTGAAACACCTTGGCCCCTTTACGTAGAAATGCAAAGCAGCTGATTATAATGGAAGCTTTGGCTTTTGAGGGAGAATGGAGCTGGAGGCACAAGGTTAAAAGGCAGAAGAACCCAATCAGTATCATCAGCTTTACTACTGACTAAAGAAGTGGCTCGGTTTTCTCCCCGGTCAAACAGGACAATGGTGCTTTTCTGTTGTTTTGGAAATATGCAAAAAAACCCACCAAATACTGTGAAGCTCTTAGATATCACTGTAATGAGCCTTCAAAGAAAAAAAAAAGGCATTTCTGATTCTTTATATACAGAGAAAGTTTTGGATCTTTTAATCTCTTAATTATTCTATATTGCTGCATACTTGCTTTAAAAAGTCTATACAATATAAACACTAATATGCACAGGGATGCAACATTTCCATTTTCCCCCCAAACTCTATTTTTAATGTAATTTTGCAAAGTGCTTTCCAGCTTCTATCAGACCTATTTAACTTTAGTACTCAGTGTAACTGCAACATGGTCATATGGAACAGGACAGGCAACAGTGCAAACAAAAGATATTCTCTGGTTCACAAAAATACAAGATGTCCTCACTCTCAGCTGTATAGTATGTCATGTAACCACAGCCACAGAAATAGAAAAGCAACAGGAGAGCTAGTAAAAGTTACTGCCTTTTCCTACTTATTTTATTGCTCTACATCACAGGATATCATCGTATTGAAAGCTTTCAGTAGTAGGCTACTAAGAAAACAGCACATTGCAAAATAAAATAAAGTAGATCTTATTTGTGTTCAGCAAATAAAGCCAAGTCTACTAACACCTTTAAAAGTGACCTGGATAGAGTTACAACATTTACTCTGACTTCCAAATCTGAGTTAAGAGAAATACCACAATGACTGGAAACACAGGTGATGATCTCCATTTTTGGTAGGAAGCCACCGAATGTAAAAATATAACACAATAATCACAGCAATCATGACGTTTTGGCACATGACACAACAGAAATACTTTAACAACTTGTGACAACATCCCAAGCGCATGGTGTCTGAACGCTATTAAAGTAGGTGTGCAGGAGACTCAAAGACAATACCATTTTGTAGGATAATTTTCATGTATTAGGAGCAAATAGAGGAATAAAATAGGAATTTAGGTTGAGGCCTACAATCAGATCTTCAGAGTAGAAACCTGCAGTTATCCATTGTCAAACCAACTCGGTCAGGCCCCACGGCTATCGAGGTCCATTTGAACAAATCCAGCAGCAGGGCCTAAATATGTAAACAGAAAAAGGATGAAATCAGGTAACACAGCACACAGCTCTAATTAAAGAGGCACCAAACTAGTCCCAGAAAAAAATAATCTGGTTAGATCATTAGAAGATTTACATTTTTACCACAAAACACTGCAGCTACCGCAAAGTCTGTAGTGATACCTTACATCAACAGGTTTATACAGCATTAACTGATCACAGCATATTCCCCTTCAGGCAAACATGAGTACCTGCAATGTGTTTGCCCACCTCCCGCATGCTGCTGCTTTTTTGGTATTTATATATATTTTGGTTTATTATTTTAAATAAAAGAGAGTGGTCTAAAATCAATAAAGGTGACATTTTTATCTTCATCAACTCTTCATTTCTACACAAGTAGATTTTTAGCCTCTTAGTAACATGGTGGCAAAAACTAAAATTAGATAATCTTACCATATTTTAAAACACTAAAACTGACAGAAAGTAGTATTATTTCGACAAAAACATTCACTGTATGCCTATCTGAAAGCTTTGAGAAGTTCTAGCCTGGCACTGTGTTAACTGAAGTAGGTTTTTATGCTGGTACCTAAAATACTGATAAAACCCCGTGGTAGCCCACACATAGTATCATATACAATTGCCGATAAGAAAATACACTGTTGCAAAAACCTGTGTACTTTATAAGGAGGTTTGCTCACTGAAATGTACAACAGCAGTGAAGACACTACAGGAGTATCAGGTTTATGGTCAAAAAGCATGCAGAACCACAGGCTACACTGTGGAGTATTGTCATCCAAACTTCAGTAGCAGCATCTCTCATCCACCCCAGGAAGGGGTCCAGACAAATTAAAATAAACACATTTTCTGTTAACAAAAAAAATGTTCAGGAGAATCAACTCTCTCTGATTACTTGCATACCTCCTGTTTGATAGCTTAAGATGCAGCAAGACCCTTTATAGAAAATAAATCAGTAAGTTTAAAAAATATCCCAAGATACATGAGGACACAAACATCTGAAATCTATTGAAAGAGATGTTGATTTGTCTACAGCACTGATGGAGAGGCAAGGACTCAAACTGCTATTATTGCTAGGTGGGGAAATATACTATATATATATACTATATATAAAGTTTTCTATTCACTATGCATTAAACTATGGGCATTAACTTTACTTAGACTGCTTATCTATAAGGCAATTCATAAAAATTCAAGGCAGAGGTGACCTCCAAAATTTATGGGAGAAGGTAAAGTTTGTCTTCTTAATACTGGAGTTAGATCAGGAGAGGTATCAAAATCTTGATTTCCATTTTAATGTTGGATATCCACTTGTACACCACATGCATGTCAGAAACCACTACAGGGTAAAGAACCTGCAACACCACACTTAGAATATAGTGCCATATTTTGGTTATTTTATCTCAAGAGAGTTACAGACTAAAACCTGGCTGTCACTCAGTTACATATATGTGGACAGGCAATTTTTAATTTCTCTTCCCTGAGCATGCTACATACTGTAATACTTTAATCTGGACACCTAACTACTGGACGCCGCAGCCAGCCTTCCTTCTTGCTCTTGCAAAAATGAATTAACGGTTTACATTTCAACAGCTGGTAGTAATGTACCTGTTGTAAAAAATAACGAGAAAGAAAATAAAAAGCTGAGGTTTTTTTTTTTTTTGCTTTGGGTTACGCCTCCCTGACGCTAAAGTTGCCTCATCTCTGGTTTAAATGAGAAAAACCTAGAAACAATTCTAATTCACTTCTCTTTGCTACCGTGCCCATACAACTATGCACCAGCGGAAAAGTAGCCAAGAGTAGATGCTATTTCCCCTGCCCTTTCCCCAGTCCCCCTTCTCAGCCTGAGTTGTGGGACATGTTGAAGGGGAAGGAAAGGATGACTGTGGCTGGGTACGGGACCTGGCTACAAATGCCTTAAGCAAACTGAAGGCTTCCTCCTCCTGGGGAGGATTCTTACATCATAGGGAAGGATCAGAATGAGGAACTGAGTCAATTAATTGTATTACTGAAGTACTATGGAGTACAGTTATTAGCAGACTTCATAATTTAATTGTAAAGAAACTACTGAACTCTATTCATTATTACTGTAAACCAATTCATTATTACTGTAAACCAACTAAAAAGATCAGTGCCTTCCCAACAAATGCAAAACACAACTTTTCATGCCAGGCTGCAACGTTACAAATCAATCCCAACAATTAATGTCCAGTCCTTGGTGGCAGGTGGGGAAATATTCTAAGCAATATTACCTGGGAAGTAATCACAGGAGTGAAGAACTCCAAATAGTAAACAATAGAGTTATATTTGAGAACAGTTCTTTAAAGTTTTCATATAAATAACTTAATTGCTGATGACACACAAAGCTGTGCAGCTACACCATCATCACCCTGCCTGTTGCTCAGATACAACTCCAGCATCACCTTAGATCCCAAATTTACTCCAAATCCTAAGATTCATATTCATAATTTTCAGATACTTTCAGTACATTTTCAAGATGGTATTTTTCTTAATTCTTCCAATCAGCTGAAACATTCAATCAGGTTGTCATCATCATCATTATGTTTTCTTCTCTGCTTTTGAGAAACACAACCTAATCTCACATTCATTCAGAAAACTGCTGCAAAGACCTTTTTCCTACTTGATCACTTGGAGAACACATCACTGTCTCCACAGCTCTCCCTAACTTCTCCTGTAATAGATTACTTGTCTTCGCCATCAAGGCCCTTCCTCCCTTATCAGCAATGCACCTATTGTTCCTCAATTGTTTCAGGAAGACAGCTGTGGTTTATTAGCATTTGAAGCTGGGCCAACTTCTAGGAAACGTAAAGCTGAAAAGTTCCTTAGATCACACAGTCTGATCCATTTATTACTTTGTGTTTGGCCAAAACACTTTCAAAACCCCTCACTTTTTACTGAAAAAAAACCAAACAAAAACCAACATAAAAGAAAAAAGGTTGGAATTCTTGTCTCTCTTCCCTTCCTGTCTCCCACCTGTCATTCAGTGTCAGCAGTCCAGCTTCTAGCTCCTCTCTCACCCACGTTACATTTTCAAACAAACCTCTTGAGCCTTTTTCTGTTTTGCACCTTACACTTCAGGGAAACTTCCTTAAATATTTGAAAACACACTTCACTGCTGTCCTTCAAAGCTTTCTTTAAAATTCAGCTTACCAAAATGCCCCTACAACCCCCATGAGCAAATAAGGTGTATACTCACCACCTATTTTAAAGTGTGTAAAGTAGGCAAGAGTGGGATGTAGGAGATGGATCCTCCTACACAGTAGAGAGACATTTCTGTTGAGAGTGATTTTGATCACTCCTGAAATATTCAAAACTGTCCTCTGAAAGAGTCTCTGGATAAGCTGTGGAAATGATCTATCAGTCTTTTGATTTAGGTCTCTGAGTTGGATGCTTGAAGTATGAATACTCCCCCTCAATTCCTAGTACTTCCCTTCTCATCTATGTATATTTCCTCTTTTCAACAGGACTATATTTACACTGTATTTAGGACTGCATATAATCTTTTCAGCCCATGTTTGAGTGGTGCCTAGAATCACAGGAACTTCAATGCCCAAGTAACACAGTAACACAAAACCAGTCTTACAATGCTATACTGTATTTTATTAAACAGTACCTGATCATGTAATTATCACAGAACTATGCACACATGCCAAGTAGAAGATGCACAGCTATGCATCAACTTTAACTTTGTTATTTTCGAAATTCCTGAATCCTATGACAAAGTGCTGAAATGTGTTCATGGCTGGCACCAGTTGGTTTTTTCCCCAGTCTGAATGATGGGCAAATCCTCAAGACAGTTCAATACAGTGAAAGAGAAGGGAGAGTAAGAGAGATGGGAAGGTATATGTTGATCCAGGACACATACAGACCTTTTGGCAGAGAAAGCAGGGTAAGGGAAATAAACCACGGAAATCCTTGTCATATGTGTGACACGTGTCATTAGCTTTTTTTCTGAAGTCATCCATGAGACAATAGTAAATTATAGGACTGGTAAGGTAAAAGTATGAAATATAAGGAACCCCTTCCTGTATGCTAAGAGTTCATGCCCCACAACACACACTTCTCCCCGTTAAATTTATTGAACTGTAAATACACCCTATTAAAAAGATTTTAGTAACATGAAGAATATTCCTAAAGACCAAAATAAGGAAGTAAAGCCCCCAGCCATACCTTACATGCTAAGAAAACCTCTTGAGTCTCCAGAAACATGATTATTGCTTTGGGGGGGGGGGCGGAGGGGAAGAGAGTAAAACATTATGAAGGAACAATGAGCTTCAAGAAGTTACTTGAATCAAACAGAAGTCTCTCACAAATTTGAAAATAGCACAAACAGTAAGCAAAAGTCATACTAGGCATCATGTACAAAAAAAACAGAACAACTACTACTGATGATCTACTTCTTGCTCCAGATCTATTCATCCAGGTAACGGAAGTTTTCAAAGGCAAAAGAGAAGATTTCCTCCTGAAGCAAGCAAACAAAAGACCTGACGTAGACAGGCAGAGATCAAAACCCGATGAGAATAAAAAAGCAAAATACTGGATTAATTGATCTATTTCATCATAATAAATCTAATTAATGGCAAAGCGTTAATTGCAAAGTGTCTCAAAAGAATGGATTCAGTTCTATGTTATGGTATAGTTGTTAATCATCCAGAAATGGGGGTGAGGACTACAGCATAAAATCTGCAGTCATTTAGGTTACTATAAATCAGGGAAAAGTGCTATTAATAAGTGGACCCCAAAAATGCCAAATCAAGTTTAAATCATTAGAGTTCTGTCCAAATGGCTAGCCAGGATAACTTATGTGCACAACAGAAAACAAGGGCCACAGATATTAAGTCCTCACTCCATTTCAGTTGTTCTTAACTAGCAATAAAAACCTATTTTTTTAGCAGATATTTTAGGATATCCTTCAGGAATCAGCTGTGATAGTCCTTTGCCTCAGGATCTTGCTTGCCTTGCCTCCCATATATCTTAGGTCATATTGTTGCCCACTGTCTGTTTTTCCTAGTTTGAAATACAGGTCTTAAAATGTATGCCTGCAGTTTCCTGTCTTGTTTGGCTAAGTGGAAAAACAACAGTGTGTGTAATATACTACAACCTTGTTGCCATCCTCCTGCTGTTAGGATGCAAGGTCTTCCTCTGGCCATGTCCTCTGTGCTGTGGTACACAGATACTGCTGGAAATGGTGTTCTGGAAACAGTGTCCTTCCTTCATTATCAGTACAAGCCATTTCTTTAACCCTTTGTTTTGCTCTTTTACCTTATGCTTACAAATATATTTGCATCCATCCTGCATTTATGCCGAACTCAATACTTCTGTTACAACTCTTACACAATCTTATGCTAGTTAAACTGATCTGATGCAGATCAGTGTAGAAAGAACATGTATACTTCTACCTCCTCCTTCCTTTGACGTGCTCCTCTCTAATCTTGCCACAATAGCAGCAACCATCACTGGTGAGCCTGCTCAGGGAGAAAACTAGGAGAAAGATCAACCCTTTATTAGTAAGACTAGAACTGCTTTTTAAACAGTGTAGTTGCATGCACTGGATCACTGGGGCAGGTGAATGCTACCGTCAAGTGCAAGGGAGGTGGTAGGCCTGCCTCTGTTTATTGGAAGTTGCTCATTCGAACATGCAATAATGGGAAAGCACACCAGATGCTTTGGCCTCAGGAAAGAACCAGGGCACCACTTCAGCTGCTTAGTGAAAGTCTCTGCTCAGTATACCACTACAGTAAAAAAAAAACCCAACCCAACCAACAAAAAACCAGACTGCTTAAATAACAGAGGAGAATTAGAAGAAAGCCAGTGTAATAGGATTATAAAAATCAGTGCTGTGACCTTACCAGAAAAAAAAACCCAAACAATAAAAACCCACACAAGTTACAGGTCACTCTTTATCCAAAAGGATACTAAAGACACGGAAAAGGTTCAAATGTGAGCAATGGTAAATATTGAAAGCATTCTATGAAAAGAAATTGGGATGTCTAAAATCATGAGTATTATGCATGGACATATAAAACAACAACTGCTTTAGAGAGGTCAGGTCAGACATTTGTATGCTTGCTAACTTATAACATTAGGGGAAAAAATACAGAGAAACACCCAACGTGCAGAAAATTCAAATCTGATCACGAGAAATGTTTTTCATATCATATGTCATTTCTTCATACTATCAAAGAAATTCAGTTAAAAATATGAAAACAATGTCCCTATTAACAATAGCATAGCTCAAATTGGTTATTACATAAAGAAATCAGGAAGTAACTTATTTGGAGTGAACATCACCTGAAGCACTGTGATGTATTTACTCATGAAGCAGGAAACTGTTATGGATTAAGCCAATATGATAGCTCCTACTTAAAAATGTCAATAAAAAGAATAGCAAGTTGATCTCATCACTGAACTTTTACGCACAATCTCACAGTAACTTTTCCTACAGTTTGCATTAAATGCTATTAATTAGTCATTTTCAACAGGATGGTCATAGAAAATTTTGAAACAACTAAAATTTGCCCACATTAAGCTCTTATGTATGCAATAAAGTCAAATACATTAAAAACTAAAATCAGCATTATTATAAGCTTGTTTTCTGAATCACAGAAGGTTCTATCTAAAACATGGTTTTCCTCATTTCCAGTCAGTTTCCTAGAATTCTATCTATTTTTCAAAGACCTAAAACAGAACATTTTCTCCCTTGCCATTTTTTGTAAAGGATTGTTTTAACAAGAATTCTCATCACAGATCTTGCTAAAAAACACCCAAAAAGTGACTACTTACTGATCACCCACAAACAAGGGAGTCAGAAATAGCTTAAGCACTAACTCCTTAGTACACCACCACTATACTGTTTGTTATCTTGATTAGATCATCCTGTTTTAGTGTGAAATGCATATTGCACAGCAAAGGCTAGAAAATACATTACCCCATTGTATTAGTCATGACAAAAACATAGAGAAAATTATCATTCTTTCTTGAAAAGCAGAGTCTTAATTTTATTAAGATAGGTGAAGAAAAAAATGAAAAAGAGCATAAGGATGGGGCTTCATATGTTTTGGGGTTTTTTCCCCACTGTGCCTGGGAAGGCAAACAGAACATTATATTGTCTGGGGATGGGAGATAATGGGAGAAGAGGAGGGAGAGGCTGCCCACACTGCCAACACAAGGACGGGCCCTCATGGCTTAGTCGGTGACTGGGTTTGGTGAACATGGCAGAAGTAAATGGCTGAAGCGTACAAACGAAGGTGCAAAAGGTCAGGAATAGAGATGGCACAAAGAACCAGAAAGATTGCGTGGGAACTCTTTCCTGGAAAGAGACAATGAAGGTAATACCAGTATGAGGGAAAACAAGAATTTAAAGAGCTACATAAACTTTGTACAGTGACACTTCCATGTAGGCACAGGTACCGGTTCTGCTAGAGAAGAGAATTTCATGTACATGCTGTCCATGTACAGCTGTCAATCTGAGAAGACCTTACTGTCTTGCAGTATTTCTTGCAACGACAGAAAAGCTGTCTGGCATAAAAGCGACCCAAAAGGTTGCAGAAAAGCAGTATATAACTTCTGAATCCAAAAGGCAATATACCTTATAACATTTATGTTCTGAAAGCAGCCGACCATTCACCCCTGGAAAACTGGAACATAAAATTTACTCTCCTTGTTTAACTTACTCTTTGGGGAATGATACAGGCTGTGAATTTGGGAGTGGAACTGTCGCCTGCCAGATTCACCTTTTACAAGTATAGATTTTGCCTGTGACCATTTTAATTACACAACCCATTGACAAATACTGATCACTTTCTAAAACGGACATTTTGCTTTTTTAAAGGTATTTTATCATATGCTTGAAAACGTGTACTGAATATACATAACTTGAAATATACTTCACTGTATGTTTACCTGCAAAGTTGCCCCACACACTTTTTTCCTTGGGCAACTGCAATAAACTAAACTTGTATGGGAGAAGGTATAAATTAACTTCATTTAGATGTGAAGGAATTTCTTGTTAAAGGCATTTCTTTGCTCATGCCAATACTATGAAAGCTATTTATTCGGTAGTAAAAGTTTCTGGCCTGAAACACACATTTCTTAACTTCTTGTTGGTGATTAATGTACAGTTTAAGAGACCCATTACTTTGTGATAGGCAGCCATAGAAGCCAAGTGTCAGATAATGTATCAGCTTCTGCTGCACTTTAATTCTTATTTAATGATGAGAACTTTTATTCTTAATGTCTCACTTTAAATATTAAACTGCAAAGATTTCAGAGGGATACACAGCAGTTGAAGTAAGAGCACAGTACCTGTCTTGTAGGAGTATCATGTAGGCATTAAACAGAGGATATTTTAGTATTAGCCAAGCGTGGTTTTGAACATTTGTCACAATCCACTGTATAGCCTTTAAAGGAAGATCTAATGTTACACTCTATGTAACACTATGTATGCACAAAACTGACATAAAGCAATAAAACTACAACTCACACGGTAAGCTTCCAGGTTGTATTTATCATTTGGTCTATATGTTGTGTAAATTATTTTCTTGGAATAATTAAAGTATCTCTTGCTATTTTAAACACTTTCATCTATAATTATTTACACGTCTTTTCCCAGGGTACACAAAAGCTGCAGGCAGGAACCTGTCCCCCCTCTGGCATACAGCCCACAATTGCACAGGGCACATGTAATTCCCCAGCACGAAACGACTCTGGGCGCTCCCATCCGCGTTAGAAAGGCGTGCCATGGCATTAGCAGAAATACAGCAGTGGCACAAGAGCATCCCAAGCGCAAGCCCGTTTGTGGCAGCACAGTTCTCACGCACGGTAAGGGCAGCTCCAGGTGCGTGGAGCCGACAGCCACACCGCGCTGCACTGCAGGAGCAGGCAGGCAGCAGGCAGGGGACGGGAGCCCGCGGCGGCAGCGGGCGGTGCCACCGGGCGGTGCCACAGGCAGGCAGCACCCCCCAGGGCTCCCCACGGCCGCAGACGCAGCTGCCGCGGGGCGGACCGGGCCCGCACGGAGGGGCGCACACCGCGGAGCCCCGCGCGGACAGCCAATGGGGAGCGCGCAGCAGCTGTCGCGGCGGGAAAGGGCCGCTCGCCGCCGCGCCCCCCCGCCCCCAGCTGCCGCGGGGAGGAGCCGCCCGCCCGGGTCCTAAAGCCGCGGGGGCGCCGCGCTGCGGGACGAAAAGCCTCGGCCGCTGCAGCTGGCCCGGGGCACCGCGGAGAAGCCCTGCTCACCCTGACGGAGGCAGCTTCCCCGATCGCGCTGCCGGCGGGATCAGGCAACGCTTGACTCGGGTGCGATGTCCCAGGGAAGCACCTGAGGCCACCTGAGCGTACTCGTGTCCGGAGCCAGGGGAAAACCCGCCACCCCAGGAGAAAGGGACGGAAGGACCCGACAGGAACGGGAACAGGCCAGTACTTTCAGCGCCTGACATCACGGCTGTCTGTGCTCATAGAAACTCCAATAAGACCTCAAAGCCCAGCCCCTGAACTTGCCCTCCGAACTGCCTATCTCCATCACACAGTACAGGAAAGCAACAGGTGGTCAAGTGGGAGCAGGACTCACTGTACATGCTGCAGCATACACTATGAGATGCCAGGATCTCTCCTGGGAAATGAAGGAAGGATCTTGACAACCCAGACTCAGAACAGAGAAGACACACGTGAACAAGCTGCTGGGGCAGCTTTTACTCCTGTAGAGGTGGAATATACCAGTATGCCTCATTTCTGGCTTGCTGCTGCTATCTGGTGTTATTAAAGGCACATGTGTACAGGAAGGCCTGTACACATGCAGAGATACCACCCTCTGCACCTAGGTACACCCCGTTCTCTCCAACACATCAGCCTGGCCAGAGCCACAGTTTCTGATGTATTTTCATTTTGCTACCTCCTTCCTCTCCCTGCTTACACTTCAACACCACTTGCAGCTGCAACAGTAGCACGGTCATATTTTTATACCTTTTATACTCTTTCAGTGAGGCATCCTTATGTGACAGAAGATGACTTGGTCTGAGGTGCTAGAAACAAGACTGAAGTGGCTACTTTATTGCCTTCCAGTGTTTCCTGTGGAAATTGTCATCACTTTTGTTAATAGGTACACATAGTTTTCATTAATGTGTCTACAGTCCTGCAGCCGCAAGCAGACAAGGGATGGACAGATAAGCTCCACATCAGTGGAAGCAGAGCTAGGTGAGCATCAAGAGCTTCCTGAAAATGAGCCAGGAGACAGGAAACCTTGCACCCAGTGTACAGCTATGAGTAGTGTTAAGTGAAAAATTTATGGAAAGAGCACTCTTTAATATAGATATATCTGTTCACTTTGGCATAAACTACTCTGCTACGTATTATGCACGCAGAACAGGACTGTTATTTAAAAGCCAGAGTACCTGACTCATGGTATGTTGTATCTAGTCTGTCACAGCAATCCATCTTACTCCTATCAAAACCACAGGTCTGTCATCCAGACAACAAAAATTATGGAGCTACATACATATTTTCAGTATACAAATCAATGCAGGCTGTGAGTACCCATCTGTCTCCGTACTCAGAAAATGTAGGACTGGAGCCCTGAGCCAGTTTAAGACCTGCTTGTTACAGTGTTCTGGTATGGAGCTTCTTTAGTGTAACCGTTAATGTGTGTGATGCTGTCAATAGGTAAATCTGTTTTGTCTTTCACATTTTTATTAAATGAGGAAAAACTAAATTGGTAAGAAAAAAAATATTCAAGGATAGGTAAGATAACCAGAGGCCAACTGGTTCACTCTAATTAATAGTTTTCACAATATGTAGGGCATTAGATGTGTGCTATCAACTTCCCAAATAAAAGCATTTCTGAGTCTGTCTAAATCATTAAAAAATACACAGGTGGCAATGCAAAGCAGGTTACTTCTGTAGTCTCTCATCAAATAGTCCAGAAAAGAATACATTTCAACTATGCCACGTTATTAAATAAATCAGTTTCTCTGTTCCAACTTAACACTCACCAGATGTAGCCTACAAACTCATCAGAACAGCAGTGTGAGAAAGAGCAAACAGACATGGTAAAACACAGCTTTTTGAAAGCAAGTACCCTGATGGAAAGCAAGTACACTAATTGATAGCACATGTGTCCAATGTTCACCAAACTTACTGAGGATTCAAATGGGTCTGGGCATCTTCCACATTTTTATATGCAGCGGCATCAAGTTTCACTGTGGGCTGCACTATTGAGGGCACCTTTAAGCTGACATGTTCATTTAACATGAGTCATTTGCTGTGGAAACAACGTAACAGAAACATCCACAAACTAATGAATTGTGAAAGAACTACAACATTTTCCCCCCGCAGGGTTCCACCTACTAAAGTGTCAGAAATAAAGTTAATATCCCAAAAATGATTCAGCAAAAGAGGAATTAGACACTAAATGTCACTCAATCCTTTCACAAGTCAATCACTTGTTTTAACTGTTTTTATTTGAAACAAAACCAGTCAGTACAGTCACCTTAGAAAAGATCAACAGAAAAAGACACTCCAGCCTTGATTTTTATAACTACTGCAAGTGCAGATAAGATACCTGTACGTCATGGAAACTGCAAACTAGGTTTTTCTTGATTGATACTGTCCTTCAGAATTGGAGGGGTTTTAAAACTTAAGAAGAGCTCACCCCTTCTTGTTTTTCCTTCCTAGAAGTTGGCTTAAAATCTAAACAGATCAAACAAAGAACTAAACACTTGCCATGCAGTGAACCAGAATGAAAGATTAGCCTGGCAAAAAATGTTGTGAACAGCCTAACTTCCTCATCCCAAGTTACTACAATAGCCTACAGAATCGTAGCAGTTTAAAAAGCTACTTATAAACATATCTAAGTAGATATCTAAGCTTACATTCACATATCTAGCATTCATACTTCTCCGGTGCAGCTAGAGGAACCTAGTATGCCCTTACATTACAGTTGCCGATTTGTGTTTTGCGTTTTGGCACTGAAATGAGTGCATAGCACTTTGAGGGCCAGATTTTATCTCCCACCCACCTAGAAAGTAAAAATGAAAAGCTGAGTGTTGCAGAAAGGGATATTGCATAGAAGTCACTATTAGTCATTTCCATACCAATCTAATTTCAAAAGAGGAGACTGCTTACCTTAATCTTTTCAGGTCTAACTTGTACACTTATATCAGGCCTTTGGAATCTGGCCACAGACCTCTCTGGATTTCATCTACCAGGCACACTCTGTACTTTCCTCTCCCAGTATCTTAGCGAGGAGGATACCCTGGTTCAATTACTGCTGCCTTAGATACCTGTTAAGTTATGGTGCATGTATGTACCATGCAACTGAGTACAGTGTAAGTTGGGTTCTGTCAGCCAGGCTGGCACTGCTCCCCCCACCCAGGGTACACCACAGTTCTGCTGCTCTCATCAGGTGCCCATAGGAGGTATCTGTGTCTGCACAATGATGTCCCTGAGCTCCTAATCCTTGCTGCTCCACAGGGCTAAGGCCTCCTGACAGGCATGCAGTCTACCAAATGCTGTTACCACTCTCAGACATTAACTACCACCCCTCTAACCAATTTAGTCCATCTGATTAATGCCTAATCTGCTTGTGAATCAGCTCCTGAGCCACCACAGCTTTCAGCATGGCATAAGAAAATTAAGAGTTTTGGGGGTGTGTCAAAATTCTAATTTCACTGCTGGAACAGCTACCTCAGCTATGAAACTAGCTCATCAGAGGAATGCTCAGTCCCTGTGCTGCTTTTTAACTAAGTAGTATATACTCAGGACCTCAAAAATATTCTTAAGAAGAAGCTTTAGGAACTTCCAGCTATTACTGGAACAGTTCTACTGCAGTACTAACCACCAGTGCAATTCAAGGAGTAGAAAGGACAAATTCTTTGTGAATTTCAAGAAGTCAGTATACATGTGGATAAGAACATAATTGGTTTTGGTGAAAACAAGAATTTTTGCTTAAGGAATTATTGGCCTAAGCTGTTTCAAAGACTAAACTAAAAGGAACCACTTATCCTGTAGTTACTGTAAAACTTCCACTGGTGTGAAGCTTCTAGCAAAGTATTACCAGTGTAGTGACTTAGCATTCTGCTGTTATACTTCTTTTTTTAACCTATACAACGATTAAAAGTTTCCTGCTATGAGTAATTTGTCAATAATGACAGAAGTGTTTCATATCTCCTGCAAAGTTAGATGCAATGCCTGTTAGAACAGTCATAGGTGTAACAGTGAAATATGCCACCAGAGGCTAGTTATAACATACTCTGAGTGCAAAAGAAAGCTGTTCTTTTTAAATGGCAGTTCACAATATTAAATTTTAAATATTCAGAGAAACAGACTCATGAACAATGGCCATAAATGGCCACTAACTGCTTCTCTAAAATAACTTACTTTTCTAAAGATACCTAACCATTTTTATATGCCAGAAATCACTCCTAAGTAAACTAAAGTTGTTGTACACTGTTTCAGAATTTAAAGTACTGCACGATGCAGAGTCATCCTCCTACTTTTCGTATTTTAGAAGAAATTTTCATTGAACAATCAGGCAAATCTTCAGAGAGATATACAAACTCATTTTACTGAGAACTATCACATACTGTTTAATAAATTGTATGCAAATTCTTACCAGAATGAAACTGCTTTTGAAGATGCTGCATCCATTGTTATCCTGAAGACAACCCTTTGTATCCATCATTAGTACCCTGCTTGCCTCGCATTCAAGCTTCGGAAGGGATTTCTGACAAGCAACCCACACCTACCAAAATGGTTTCTAGAAAGCAAATTTAAAAGATGTAAAACATGGGAAACGAGCCAACATTTTACAAACCACTGCAAGTGCAATGCAAACAGTCAATATAAAATTAATTCTGAAAAGTTTATCATTTTATTCTGGACTATAATATAACCACAGTTGTAACATTATACTTTTAAATCACTAGTTCACCTACTGAAAAACAACAAAAGCAAAGTTCCTCTTCTCCTGTTAAATCTCATCTACCTCATCTCATTAAGGGTAGTCATTTGTTGAGAAATAACTTCTTATAAAAAAGCAGGATAAGGGAATATTATTGTTAATCATATTTAAGGTCTTCTAAGGACTAATGAAAACTGAAGTTCCAGTTTTGCTGGATAGCGCATAAACACAGAGCAGTAAACGGTCCCTGGTCATATAAAAACTAGCAGTCTAAACAGATAAGACAGCATGGGGGAAAAGTTCACACACAGCACAAACATTGTGATTGTAGTAAATGTAACACTAGTTCTGTTTTGGGGGTGGCTTTTGCTTCTGTTTCCAGGAAATGGAAGGATATACAGAGTAAGGAGGGCAGATTGGGTGGAGGGAATCAAATGAAGTAAGCAGTATTAAAGCAATAGAGGCAGAATGGACAGAGAGAGGGTGGAACAAACACTCAATGAGCATAGGACAGAGAACAGCTAATTAAAGCTAGTGAATGTTCTCTGAATGGTCAAAGGTCCCCTAGGCTTTTGGCTCTTTCTGTTCCTGCTCGCTAGTCTCTGACTAGATCCTTTCTTTACTGCTCCCAGCCTTTGAGCAGAAGGGCTATACTGATTTTCAGACTTTTCCCCATCAGGATCCACTCCCCTCCTTTTAATGTGGATCAAGACCTCTTCCTAACCTGTAGCTTTAAAACAGGAATCATCTGAATCTGTTCAACATTATCTTTACAGAATGAGCAAATGCAAATCATCCTTACTTGCAAGCAATCCAAGTTCTGATATTCTGACTTCAACTTTCTTAATTCATTGTTAGGCAACACGTAATGGACAAGATTCATTTACACAGCAGAAAAGCAAGGCAATTCACTGTTACATAAAACAACAGCTGAAAGTGTGATTGGAGCATCTAAAACATTGTGTTCCTTGCTGAATGTTCAGAGAGTTAAGCTGGGATTCAGGTTAGGGACAGCTGCTCTATAGGCTCTGATGCGTGAAGCCAGATGGACATATTCTAACCGTTCACAGTATGAACTGTTCTTGTTCTAGTATTAACTGAATAGATTAGGCTTATATTAGAAAGGAAGATGCATTTTTATTGTCAAAACACCCATGGTTTCTAGCCTGTAGCACAGATGGAGGTAAGTCCGTGTAAAGGGCAAGTTTGCTCACAAAGTGAACCTATGAAACTGAAATGCTGTGACTTTTTATGGGGCTCTAAGGATAAAGGCAAATAAACTAGAACAAAGTCACTTTCTTCTGGTATAAGGTCTCCAATACAAACAGTTTATACAAGCATAGCAACTGCAATACAATTAATTTCTGGAATGGGGCCAGCCCTAGGATGTTCCCTTCTGTGCAGAAATAAGCTACCAATATATGCAGTTTTATACTGATACAGCTCTATTCACACTGTGGTGAAAGATGGCTGATACCTTAATTATGCCAGTACAGATAAAGTAGCAAAACAACTGATAGAGAACTTGGTGTCTCAGATATAATCCATTTACCTATTGCAAGATAGCAGCAATATTCCTAGCACAGGCAAAGCTTTAAAGCACTAATTCTTCACTTAAAAAATAATCCCTTCTGTGAAATTCCCAGAACATCACCCACCTTTGAAATGTTAATGGAATTACTAGAGACAAACCAGACTTTGAATTTCTGCCAGATTCTGTCAGGAGTTCAGCTGACAAGTTTTCTGTGCGTCACTCAGGTGTCACTGCTCTTTTCATAACACTTTTTGTTTTAAAAATAACTTTTTTTTTCCTTTTCAGCAACAATGCTGGATTTTGGATCTTAGTGAAAACACTGGTAAAACAAAGTGTGTGTTTTGGCTTGGAACATCCACATAAAAGCAAATACTCCTCCTCAGCCAGACTACAGCTTTGGAAATTATCTCTGACTTGCCAATGACAGTAACAGGCAAGTAGTTATCCAGCAAAGTCCCTTTAGTTCAGCTGCACAACTGTACTTCCACCACTATAGTGGTGGCAGTACTATTCTGTAACTATCTATATATATAGATAGTTCTCTATGTATATAGATATATATAGCCTATAACTATAGATAAAACCCCTATAAATATATGTGTGTATATATATATATACACACATATACACACACAACTTTCTATACTTTATCTGGTTGTTTCAAACAGCATCTGCAAATTCAGGCTACACTGTTAAAAAAATCCCAACGTTTTTGCTTCTTCAGGAACAAACTTCAGTTACTTCCCCAGGTGGTTCTTAAAGGCAAAAAGAGCTAAAAAATTACAGTGTTTTAACCAGTGTGTTCCTGTTAAGATACTATGAATAGTATCCTCAAGACAACTGAGTTGAGATACCAGAATCACCTGGTAAAACAAGAATGCATTTTCCTCCTTACTTACGTTTTACAGTAGCTTCCAAACCAGATTCAAGACAAATGCATGTATGCTTGCTTTTGTCTCCCCATCTGTCTCCCCTGAAAATAAGAGTCTGGCTCCCAGAAATCTTTGGATAAAGTAAAATATCTACAATAATAACTTGCTTATCAAAGGTGAACTGTATGTGTTTCATTCAGAATATGAACAAAAACCAGTAAAAGATATTTTTCCATCTATGTCCACAAGCAATGGTAGATTTTTTTTTTTTTTTTTTGCTGCCTTGATAAACTGGTTTTGGTTCATTAAGAATATGAACCAAAACCATGTCTCTAAAGTACTGGTGTATTCACCGTGCTGCATAAAATGAAATTCAGGTCACCGACTATCCATCTCTGATGCACTGATCGGAGCCCTCATTTGATACCAAGTATAGTATTTGTACCCCCTAAGATGGTATTCCATAACATACACAATTACCCATCCACAGTAGGATAAAAAAAGTTAATTTTCAAGGCACTACACAGGCTTTATCGCCTCTTCTTGGTGAGCATGTCAGGAATGAGATCCTCTCTTGGAAGACCCTGAAACTCCCATAGCCTTACTGCAGATAAGGCAGAAGAGTTTCTCCCTTCAAGATTATAACCAACCAGCTCAATATGACCACATTAAAACGGTGGGATCCAAGACAAGAGTACTGAAGTTGGATGTTGATGATCCAGATGACAAATTTTTGGGCCTGCTCTCAAAAGAATGTCATAATGGCGGGAACCAAAACTGGCATAGTTGTCGGGTGGTATCCAGTCCTGCTATCATTGTTAAGCCCTAAGGTAAGCTATATATCAGTTCTCACAGCCAACAAGCTTCCTCTCAGACAGAGATCTCTTGGATCAGAAGTCCCAAGAACAAGGTAAGAGACGCCTCTCTGAGACAAAGGAGAGGAAGCTAATTGTGTTCCAAGAGGAATGGAACAAATATATTCTGTAATACTAACATATCAATGTATTTGGCACAAAAAGAGGTATGTGCACAGTTTCTATATTGCTCAGATACTATGCTTCTACTTTTCAGTGCTAATGGCACATCCTTATCTACAGTGATACAGTCTGTCTCTTAAAATACATCATTTCTATAAGACTGAATGTGCTGTCTACGTGATTTCTTTCAACTATCAAGAACTCTTAGTAACTGTTGCTCAGATTTTATGACCTTACAAATTGAAGAGGTGCAGAAATTCACCCCCAGGTGTTTAGTATACCCGTGACAAGAATTACAGGATTACTGAATTGTCAAGGACAAGAAAAAATATCTGTACTTTTTGCCACCCCTGAAGAAACATGCAGCTTACTACAAGCACGTGATATTTCTTCCATTAATTACTTAAATTAATTAGAGAGCTACTATGAAAATACTTGTATTTTAATAGTTTTGTTTAACCAATTGCTTGGCAGGAATAGTTGCTTATTTTCTTAAACCAGATAATCTACTTCAGATGCACCTATTCCTCTCACAGTCTGCATTGTCTATAGAACTGAAAATAGAAACCTCATACCACCTCATTGATGTTAATGGTTCACTGAAGTTGAATATTTTTTAAACATAAGACATGTATCTCTGATTTGTTGTAATCTGTTCTGTTAAACTACTCTCAATTTTTATTCTTGATCTCAAAATCCTGACCCTTTACATTATCTTTCTGTTTCTGAAGAAGGCAAAAAAGTAAGTCTATAATTGAAATTAGGCAAGCCCTTAAAAATCTATTAAAAATAAAAATAAAAATCCCCAAAGCTTTAATGTTTTCTCTTTGGAACACTATCATGCAGAAGCAAACTTGTTTTTTAAACAGAAAAAAATTCTTGCTCTTTTAGTACCAATTACAGAACTGTTTTCCACTTTTTCTCCCCCTCTTCCCCAAAACAGAGAGTCAAAGAGGAAACTGGGTGATAAACTAGGACAGATTACTGGAGGTGGCTGTAATGGCTCCTGTTCCTATTGCATACCCTGTTCTTCTCCAAGTTTCCTGCTTCCACTACTGAGGCAGAGGTACCCGCTGCACCACTGTGCTTTCTGAGATCAGAAATAAAGTACAGAAGCACCTGTTCCAGGTGACTGCAAGGCTTAAGGTTACAAACTATACTGAGCTGTTGCAACACAAACTGAGCTACCCTTTCCCTAGAGAAAGTGGGGACCAGCTGGAACAGGGAACGAATCAAGTTAATCCCATGATCAGAACAGAGCCCCTAACACTTATTCCAATATAGAAGCTGTTACTTCTAAATTATGCATGCATTACCAAAAGACATCTTTTTGCTTCTGCAAAATGGGAACTGCAGTAGCTGAACTAGCTATGCACTCACAGCTACATGTTGGAAAACAAGATAAAATGTGTCTGGGAATAGAACTAGAGATTCGTGTTCTGTGCCAGTGAAAAAGTCCTCTTTAGAAACAGGACTGCTGAAATGTTAGATGACTATATAATGCTTGAACTGTAACTAACAAAACCTCTCACAAACGTAGGCATATCTATTTTAAATGTAAATGTTAAGTCAAAAATATTTATAGTTTAAATTGCACCCTTTGGTACTTAATTATCATAATTTTCAAAAGAAGAAACCTTTAAGTTCCTCCTCCAAAGAAGTTATTTACCTGAACTGTAGCTTGGGAGTCCCCAGTAGTCAGTCTGTTCTGAGATTCTCATCCCACTGAATGTCAAAGACCTAGTGTTTCAAGGATGAGATTTCAAAACCACTTAGTGATGACTTAACTTTGTCTCACTAAAGATAAACCAACCTTTATTCCCACTCAGGTCAGCTCACTGATTTCATGGAAAACACATTTATAAAGCAGAGCTGAATATTTTCAGAAATTCCACCCATGAGATAAAAAGGAAAAAAACAACAAACAGAAACTGATATAAACAACTTGAGACTTCTTGATGCATGATAAATCAAGTATTTTTGTATATTTGTGTACGTTAAAAGTAATTGAAATTCCTTTTAACTGTTTGCTGGAATAATATAATCTCAAATACCTTACCTTCTCACCCTTCAGATACAGGACTCTCTTTGAGGAAACCCCAATTTTGACCACAAACAGGAGGTTCTACTAGGAACAATAATAGTTCTGCTGAAAGATTCAAAAGAAAAATACACTCACTGCTCTCAATATCCGTATTGACATCATAAGCACTATTACTGAATAATCCTGAATTTGTTTTATGTTTTACTCTTATCCACTTTGGCTTCTATGGAACCATGTTCAGTAAAAGTTTGACTTCATGTACAGCTAGAATACATTCTCACCAACAGGAAAACCTAATATGCTTGAGAAAATTGTTCTTCAAATGTATTAAAAATAAAGTCAGATGTATCGAAGCCCTCAGTTTTTATAATTCTGTAGCATTTATAAAAAATATTTTAAAATTGGTATCTGGTGAACACATAGCATTCATACTGCAAAATAAACCCAGAACATTTAAGAAGTATATCCAAAATTAATTCTCTTGTCTGATGATTTCATTGAAATGCACTTCAAGTTTTAGAATTTCATTGAAGGAATAGCCTCTTTTTCACTCGTGTTGTCCATGTTTGGAGGACTCTAATAGTTCAAAAGCTTTTCTTAACTAGTTTCTGAACTTCAATTGTCCGTTATGTTTGTAGAGATTTAAACCAGTATCTTCATGTTTTCTCTAAGTATAAGGGGACTAGAGGCCTACACTAAACTAGTACAGTTCTTTCTACTTCACTGAAGTTCTTCAGCATCTTTACTGTACCAGGATAGCATTGATAAGAAGTTAGTGGCATTGCTAAGAAACTAAGCAAGTGCACAAAACCAGGCAGAACAGGAGCCTCTGGACACAAAAGATACAACAGTATCAAATTTGAAAAATCCAGTACTTTTCATTCTGTAGGACTTTTAGCAACACAAATGGTATTGTAAAAGCTTCTCAGATAATATATACATCTATAGAGAGATATTTTTATATATACAAGTGATCTAGTAATTTAGCAACAAAGTAGACAGATATCATAAAAAGGTTCTAGATCTGTGTGCACCACTGTAAAGGCTGACAAACTCTACTCTGCCTTTCTGATAAGAAGCAATTCAATTGTGGGGGTTTAGGATTTTTTGGTTTATGGGTTTCTTTTTTTTTTCTGTATCATCACTTGTACACTGCAAACAGTTCTTATGCAGAATATGAGTATAAAGCAACTACTGCTGGGAAGTCATGTTATAAAAATAATTGGATGTCTAGAAAAAAATGAACAAACAAAACCGCACAACTTACAGTAACCATTCATCTAAAATTAAATCCTCATCCAGAGTTAGCATGCCAAGATTTGAGGATCCATTTTAGAAAAAAATTCTGACACACAGAACATTAAAACCCGGATTTTTTTTGAAGTGGAAAATTTTGAAGGTATTTTAGGTGTGAAAACTTGACTATGGCTTCCTTTTTATTTCCCCTGAATGATTTGAGACTTAATAATTAACACTTACATTCAAAACAGCAACTCTGGCTTAGCAGAATACTGAATTCAGAAAATAAACACATAAGAAAACTCTGAAAAAGAACTTGTAGCAAAAGGGAATCATGGCATTACGATCATCATAATCTCCATCCTGAACTACTCCACACATGATAAACTGTGCTAAAATAATTTTTCAGACAATTCCCCTCCACACATTTTGTAAGTGCACATGCCACTGCATGTGCCTTTTCAGTTCAAGATCTTTATATGTCAAATGACCAACACAAAGGCTGTCAGGCTCTGACATGACACTGCATGTAAGCTAATTTAAATGAAATGCCAGCCTACCAAACCAAATAAGTGTAATAAAACCAAAACAAAACAAAGCACTAACCTGAACTTGACAAAGCACCTCTTAGCTGCATCGGAACTACTTCCCAAATGAAGACTCTTCTTTGCAAATAAGTGAGCTTTCTTCAGATCATTATTCTGTGGCACAGGCTCCTCCAAATGGCAGAATGAATGTATTGCCATTATTAAAAAATTCCAATTTATTTGAGGAGATTGAACTGAAAGCAAGAAATACAGTGGCTTTGTTTTTGTAAACTTCCTGAAAAAACTACACTTAGTTTTCAAGAACTTGTTATGTATCCATAACATTTAAAAACACACAAAGGATATGTATATGCACTGATTGATAAAGTAAGTGTAAATGACTTAACTAAACCAGATGGACATTCCAGAAACATAGTTCATTTGAGAAGAAATGCCCAGATAAAGAGCTTCTACATAAATACTACTATAAAGCACACTTTCAACAAATTTTAGGCCTATTTCTTGTACAGTGGGAACACAGCAAATAAGTTTTCGCGTAATCATACGTGTATTGTTGCAGATGATTTACTTGTAATTTTAAATTAACTTTAAGTAATTCAAGTTATTCCTTCCAGTGTGAATTATTTTATAACCACAAATACTGAATGACATCTACCATTATTTACTAATATATTCAGCCCTCAAGATCCCCACAACTTTCTCTGATTTTATAGAACATATACAGTATTTTACTTTGGATGCTTATTTGCAGACAAGACTAACCGCTTCCAAAACAGATTCTAGACATAATTTGATGAACATCTATTTTGGTAAAAGTACCAGTTCAAACAGAGATAACCCTCCTGCTGCTTATTGTCATGTCTGTGCCACAACCTCATTTGTGCAGATGTATCTGTTGGTAGAGCCACTCACTATTTTTTCGCCACATTAGGGGACTAACTTTGGTTAAAAATTGCTTCTTGCAATAGACTCTTGAAGCCTGGATCAATTTTCTGATCCAGGTCACTGCATTACAACACAAATGACTATGCTAATACAACAGGAGGGAGAATAAGGAAACAAGCACATAGCTAGTTGCAGCTACAAATCTCAGCACTTCAGGAACTACTGTTGTCACCTAAGTGTAAATTATGAGATAGAGGACAGCTTTGCCACTGAAAGCAGTATAGGGTATTCTTGGACTATTTTAACTTTCCTTTCCATCTCTGCATCACAGTTCACTATGCTTGCAATTGCACAGGCTTGTAAGGCCACACTAGAATTGCTTGGGTTACAGAGACAGTTTCCTGCCAGAAGCCATACGTTGTAAATTTAAGAAGGTGGGATGAACTACATATGGCACGCAAGTACATAAATATATATGTGAGTGTGTATCTCTCTTCCACTAACAAAAGAAGCAATTTAGATCACTGTTTAGCCTGCTAAAGTCAGAAGAGATTACTGCTTTTTAATGTATCTCCCTAGGTTATGCCTGACCCTTCCTAATATTTGAACCCACTACCTGACTTCTGACAGTTTTGTCAGAGATGAGAATTCACAAGTCATTTACAGTTTAATAAGAATTGAGAGATTTCAGAATTCCAAGTACTGGCAGGTGGATAGAGAAGACCGACCCCCAAACTGAAGCAGAGGCTGCAGCATATGTCCATGTTATTAGAGAACAAATACCTAAGAGAGACACCTTGTAAGTACCCCTGCTGCAGCAGGTAGTTTTCATTTCCTCTAAGATACTACATAGAAAATGAGGCACTTTTTCTCACAGAACTACTTGACTATCGATTTAGTATTCAAATCTACTTATGTGGCATTAAAATATGAGTCCTTGGTCTGCAAATTCCAGATCTGCTCTTTGTGTTCAAAAGTACAGTATGTACAACACCTGATAGCTTCCAGACTTCTGGCACAACACCTCATCCTAACAAGATGCATTCCTGTTAGCAGATCAGCCACTTCACCCTTCAGAACCACTGAATGAATGAATCACATCAAGTACTTATAACTTAGGGTTCTTTAGCACCTTATTCTAACATTCAACCTTTTGATTCTGTAATCCAATAGTCAGGTGATGTCCCGTCAACATTATTTAGAAAGAATAAAATCCACATCTCCATAGTGAAGAACAGCCTAAAGAAGTAACTCTGCTCTCTCTCGGTGCGTCTTACTCCTTTTAGTTGCTTTCTATACTCCGTAAAAGTCTGTAAGCCCTTACACATTACTTGCTATGTTACCATCCTCCTTTTCTTCTTATATAAAAGTGTACAAAACCCAAGTACTACCCTGAAACATGCTGCTACCAATAAGACATGACAACAGCTACATCCCGTTACACAGGAAGGAAATCCATATGAATTCCCTGCACATCTTAATGAGAAGAGTGATACTACTGTTAATCAAAATACAATTTCTTAAATAATGATAAAGACTGTTCATCTTAATAGTCACCTAACATGTCATTTATTAAACTCAACCAGTTGTGTCTCAACATCTACATATATTTAGAATCTACGCAGTACATTCTAACACTGGGGGGTTGTGTTGGGGTTATTTGGAGATGGTGGTGGGTTTGGTTGTTTTTTTAATGTAAGAATGCCCTCTCATATTCAAAGTCCTTGCTTTGGAAAGTTCTTAGGGCTACAAGCCTTTCTTAGACTGCTAACCTGCACTGATGCTTTTGTTACTGTGGTCTCAGTGCTAGCAGTACATGAATTAGTCAGAGTAAGCTGAAGTCCATTCACACAGTTTTAACTGCACATAAAGCATCAAATATTCAGGCACTCAACTCTGGACTACTTCCAGATCTGGAACCATGTCAACTGTGTGCTAGGAAGGAATTATTTTACAAGGAATTAAATCTGATACAAAACTGTATACAAGGAATTCAAAGCATTAGACAAAAGGGCATGGGTGTATTTCTCTTACTGTTTTAAGTGTTAAACTTGGGTCAAATTTGCAACTCCATGATACAACATGATGCAATAGGTAAAATAATTGTGACTTGCCAGAGCTTAGTTTATTCAATTAATATGTTTTTAACAAATGAAATGTCTATCTGAATAATACAAGTGTGATAATAATGAAATTATTCCAGTTGGAACAGACCTCAGAGGTCATCTAGTTCAACCTCCTCTCAAAGCAGCATTAATATGTGAATACTCATTAATGGTACAGGTTGTACTCTTAAGCTTGCAGACCACTAATCACTTGCAATCCTTAATCAAATGCACTCAACTGCCTTTGATAGGATTATTTATCTGCAGATGGGTTTGGGGGACCAGTTCCTTGTTGAACATTATTCCTAAGCACAGCACATTAGAGAAGTACTGTGTCACACTTTCATTTCACTTTCAACATCTTTCAAGCAGGTACTGTTTTGAGAGTGATTTTTGAAGTGGGCCTGCTGTACAAGAGTAGATTCTGATATAAGAGAATAGGATGGAGTGAAGTAGGTGATAAACCAGTAAGCAAACCAGGCCTGGGGTCCTGGTTTCAGATGTGTTTAACAGGTTGGTGAACATAGGCTAGAGGCCTTGCTCTCACAGATGCCAATAAAACCAGAGAAATTAACACCACTGGCACCAACAGTCCTTCAGTAATCAATGCCAGTGACTGAGCTTCTGCAGAGTAAGCCTGGGAATCTCTGTTTTAGTACTGTGGTTTTATTTTGTTCCTCCAATTCTGTTCTAATAAGGATCTCCATTTTGGATCTGTATTCAAATGTTTACACCTTTCTTCTGTGCACTTAGAAGTGACTTCATACATGCAACACTGCTAATAAAAAAAAACAACACAACCAAACCCAAACAAAAAACAACCCCCCCCCAAACCCACAACAGTGAAACATCCAAATGTAAAAAGAAGAAAAAGAGAAGAAATGTTCTATAAAACCATGATTACTCAGCACCACAAGTAGAATTACAAAAGAAATTTGAATTTGCTTTATGTCAGTTCAGTAATGTCCCTCTGTTCTGAAGCATGAAATACAGTAAGAGTTTTATTTATGCTGTGGAGATAAATGAACTCTGCAACCCTAACTAATTAAGAGAAGAAAAACTCATCTTCTAAATAATTACAGAAACACAGAATGGTTTGGGTTGGAAAGGACCTTAAAGATCATCCAGTTCCAACTCCCTGTTGTGGGCAGGGACACGTTCCTCTAGACCAGGTTGCGCCAAACCTTGTCCAGCCTGGCTTTGAACGCTGCCAGGGATGTGGCAGCCACGACTTCTCTGAGCAGCTTGTGCCAGTGTCTCACCAACCCCACAATGAGTAATTTTTTCCTAATATCTAATCTAAATCTACCTTCTTTCAGCCTGAAGCCATTATTTCTTCTCCTGTTACTACATACTCTTGTAAATAGTCCCTCTCCAGGTTTCTTGTAGACCCCCTTTAAGCACTGGAAGCTGCTCTAAGGTTTCCCCAGAGCCTTCTCTTTCCCAGGCTGAAAAAGCCCAACTCTCTTAAGCCTGTCTTCATAGGAGACTCTGTTCCAGCCACTGATCATCTTCATGGCTTCCTCTGGACTCATCCTAACAATATATATATGACATACATAACAGTATATAGAATCATAGAATCAGAATAGTTAGGGTTGGAAAGGACCTTAAGATCATCTAGTTCCAACCCCCCTGCCAGGGGCAGGGACACCTCGCTCTAAACCATATTACCCAAGGCCTCGTCCAACCTGGCCTTGAACACAGCCAGGGATGAAGCATTCACAACCTCCCTGGGCAACCTATTCCAGTGCCTCACCACCCTAACAGGAAAGAATTTCCTCCTTATATCCAATCTAAACTTCCCCTGTTTAAGTTTTAACCCATTACCCCTTGTCCTATCACTACAGTCCCTAATGAAGAGTCCATCCCCAGCATCCCTATAGGCCCCCTTCAGACACTGGAAGGCTGCTATGAGGTCTCCACACAGCCTTCTCTTCTCCAGGCTGAACAGCCCAAACTTTCTCAGCCTATCTTCATATGGGAGGTGCTCCAGTCCCCTGATCATCCTCGTGGCCCTCCTCTGGACTTGTTCCAACAGTTCCATGTCCTTTTTATGTTGAGGACACCAGAACTGCACACAGTACTCCAAGTGAGGTCTCACAAGAGCAGAATAAAGGGGCAGGATCACCTCCTTCGACCTGCTGGTCATACTCCTTTTGATGCAGCCCACTATACAGTTGGCTTTCTGGGCTGCAAGCACACACTGAAGCCGGCTCATGTTCATTTTCTCATCGACCAGCACCCCCAAGTCCTTCTCCACAGGGCTGCTTTGAATCTCTTCTCTGCCCAGCCTGTAGCTGTGTCTGGGATTGCTCTGACCCAGGTGTAGGACCTTGCACTTGGCATGGTTAAACTTCATGAGGTTGGCATCAGCCCACCTCACAAGCATGTCAAGGTCCCTCTGGATGGCATTCCTTCCCTCCAGCGTATCAACCGAACCACACAGCTTGGTGTCATCGGCAAACTTGCTGAGAGTACACTCAATCCCGCTGTCCATGTCAGCGACGAAGGTGTTAAACAAGACCGGTTCCAACACCGATCCCTGAGGGACACCACTCGTTACTGGTCTCCAGCCGGACATTGAGCCATTGACCACAACTCTTTGCACGTGGCCATCCAGCCAGTTCTTTATCCACTGAGTGGTCCATCCATCAAATTGATGTCTCTCCAATTTAGAGACAAGGATGCTGTGTGGGACAGTGTCGAACGCTTTACACAAATCCAGGTAGATGATATCAACTCCTCTACTGCTGTCCATCAGTTCTGTAGCCCCATCATAAAAGGCCACCAAATTGGTCAGGCAAGATTTTTTTATATATAAAAGTATTTACATGAAAGTATATACTTTGGAAAAAGTATATTCCATATATATGGAAAAGTATATTCCATATATATGGAAAAGAATAATAATAATTTAAAACAGCCCAGTATCACACTCTCTTCAAAAATGACTCTGTGGCAGCCTTTTTATATCTGAATTTCATGCTTGCAATCATTATCTTACTTCCCACATTACTACTGCTGTCAGTTCATTCTGCCTTACTTTCCCAACTAAGATCTGCTTGTTTTCTCCTTTAAAAGCTTTATTTAGACTTGATACTGACTAAAGCAGTATCTTTGCTTACCTTCCCTTTTGCAGCTACTTGGGTGAAAAGGCAGCCTCTCCTGCTCTTAAAAAGCCCTTGATTTATGCAGTTACCACCACTATTTTCATTCTGCTTCTTTTTTTTGTGGAAGAATTTAAACCCTGTTGTACAACCAGGAAATAATTTGTTACCTGCTATTGTAAATAACTTCAGATATTAAAACAATTTAATATTAATTAAATCTATTTAATACAACTGAAAGAGAACAGAGTATTTCATTTACTTGTTCTTTTATTAGGATTTCATGGTCATTTTTGCTTACTGAGGACACTTTATGTAAACCATAAAAATGTGATTTAAGTGGTAACTACAGCAACAAGAAATAAACAGTAGTAGGATATATAGAAAAGAATTGACTTTAGCAGTTCTGATAACCTTGGTCTTAGGCCTATCTGAAAGGCATTTTTAAACACCAGTATTCTTAAAAATACACTGAAAACCTTTCAAATTCTACAGCTCAAGGCATTATTTACACGCCTTTCCCAAGCATTCATTAATAGCCACTCCATATGCTAGGTTGCACAGAGGACCTGCTCCTGTTTGGTCTGATACACTAGCTCTTAAAGTACAGGGTATTGCAAGAATGTTACTCTTTATTAATATTCACAAAAAGAATTAAATTTAGACCTCTCCGCAGACTTTCTCACCCACGTATATGTAGCAGAAGTTATGTCACACGATGAGGTGTTGTCCAAACGCAGACAGACCAACCACATGGTCCTGAAAGTGACATAGCTGAAAGATGCAGGTAGGAAGCAGGAAGAGACAGGAATCAAGCAAGCCACTCTGAAAGCAAAATAAGAGATCAGACAGCTCCCCAAACTGAGAGAATGATTTCACCAGCAAAATTTCTACCTTAGATACCTTTCTTTTACAGTTTATCAAGAAACTAATATTTTTCTGGCTAATAAAGCTGAATAGTTGATTCTACTAAATATTTAAGCTCCCTTTTAATACCAAACTATATTGCTTTTGGTTTTGGAAGTAATTTTTTACTAAAGAATACTTGTTTGCAACAAAACTAACTGCATTTCCATATTTGTGGTAACTTTGCATAGAGTATATAGTACTTGGCATTCTAGTTGAGACAGAAGGCTCAGTACCTGACACCACTGTAACAAGTCATGTCCTGGCACCTTGTCTGAGGAAAGAGGGAACAAACTGCAAGGTGGTGCTCTCATGATATCTTACCAAGACAGATATACCCAAACCTTGCTAGGTGCTGCTGCCATATAAAAAGCAGATGGTTTTCAGTTTTGGCCAAGGTACAAAACTACTTTTCTGACAACTTAGACTAGAAAACAAACAAATGAAAAAGAAAGAAAAGAAGAGCTGAGTGTCAAGTATACCATACTGTATATGGAGAACATCAGTATACAGATGACATGGCATCAGCACACCTCAAGAACTTCTGCATTAACACACCACAGGTTATATGAAAATTACCAGCATGGCTAGTTAGTAACATTCCTGATATAAGGAAAAGGTACCATCAGACTGGAAAAGACAATTACAGCCATTCCCTTCTGTCCTAAAGACAAAAGTAGAAATTATGCTTCATCTAGAACAATTACTGAACATTATCACAGCTTTGGAATATATTATGTCTAATTTTCAAGAAAAGCTGAGAGATTGATAGAGAATATACAATTAGATGTATTTAACATGCCAGTAAGTTGCAACACAGAAGAATGAGAAGTGATAAATTGACTTTAGCAAAACAAAGGTGGTAATAGGTTTCAGCTAGAAGTTGAACTATTGACATTTTAGGCTCCAGGGAAAAAAAAATAGATTTTTTGTCACCACCATCATCCCCCCATGTCCACTCCCCACATCATCTACCAGCACAGGACCTGAATTAGAGAAAAGCACTCTACAAACAGTTCAGGGATTTTTCTCAAACATTTATTTATTTAGAGAAGGATAATGGTCTCCAGGCCCGAAATGTCTGCTTTTTGATGGTGAAGAACCACATGTATTCTTACCAACACAACGAAATTCAATCATGATGTGGCCTTTCAGCACCACCACAAAATAAAAACTGACATATAAAAATATCTATACCCTACACTGCATAATCATTGACTAACCCCACCTAAGGAATGAATTCATACCAACAGATTTGCCAGCTGCTTCACAAATATGCATTAACTCCAAGACTGATACCACGTTTTTAGACGTTAAAAAAAAACACCAAAGGATAATTTAAACAGGAAAGATTTTGCAAAGGCTGTAAGTTCACACAGAATTAGTCTCACCACGTTGAACAGATCATCTAGACTCATGCAATTGTGTGAAAAATCAGGGAAGCATGCAGTATGTTGGCAATTCAAGAAAGAGATGGGACAAGTATTTTCAGAATAAGAATTAGTCTTTCTTCGCATTTATACAGCACTTATTAGAAAGAGATGCCAGCAACTGGAGCCTCTGCTCACATGTGGTGTTGGTGGCTATAACACTACTAGCACCCTTACACAGGATGTTTTCCTAAATGGGACTGTACAGAGCAAAAAATCCAAGACTAAATAAGAAAAGGACCACAAGATAACAGTGATAAAACTTAGGCAAAGTATCAGTAAGTACTGGAGGGAAATTCTTGAATGGATAGGTAATAATATGTCAATATAAGTTTACCTAGATAAGCAATAATATATGAACAGTCACTTTTAAACTTTCCATGAAATATATCATTGCTCCTTCTTTCTCAGGATGGATTGACATCTTGCATACAAAATCAGTTTACTTGAAGAGACCCCTTGCTTTTGAAAGCACCAGAAAAGAAGAGACGAAAAATGTTGAGGCATGTTATAGAGTCTAACAAGAACTGGTTAATTTCTTGGACAGTGAGTGTGTTACCTAATATGCTTCATTCTGCTAACAGCTGAACCAAGGTCTGCAGGCAAGATATTTAGAAATGTTTTCCCAAAGTCACAATGGTTTGACTTTAATTAATGTTTGATTACCGCTTATTTTCAAGAAAACAAACCAGCCAGTCTTCGAAGTCACTTCACAACCAGAATGAAACAATTAAACCCTTTTTTTAAGAGGGTCGTGTGTTGCATCAAATATTGTATACTTGCATGGATGTAACTCAGAGTTGATTTCCCTTTTGTAAATACAAAAGAGAAACAGCACATTTTACATCACCCCAACAAGTTCTGTGAAACACTGCCTTCAGCTGCTATTGCTGAAAATCACTACTCTCAAAGCTCAAGAATCACCTTACTGTCTTTGAATTCTGCCATAAATCAATCACGTAAAACTAATCATAACTAAGAAAAAAAGACAACAAACCCCAAAAACTTAGAAATCTCAGACTTACGTGCAGAAGAACAGAAAGCCAGTATAAAGACCAAAGAAAAATAAAGAGTCAGATATAAGCCACCTTTAAAGGGCAACATTGATTAAAGAAAACCAGTATGAGACCAGAAACCAACATAACATCAGGGCATCAAATACTATCTATGATGTGTTCACTTAACTTCAAAACACTTGACTTGTTCTAATACTTTTTATTTTGCATGTTTTTTAACCAACACATCTTCAAACTTTCATATCACGTTTTAAAGTCCTTGCCATCATAATCAAGCTAGACAAGATCTGTACCCACACAGAGACATGAATTTTGTTTGACTTATCTCATGCTGGGTCCTATGCAATTTCTTTCATCAATGTGAAAATATATTTCCTATTTATGCTGACTTACACTAAGAGAAGCAATGCAACACCACAATGCCACAGGAATATAACCTAACTACTGGAAGTATCTTAAGGACACAAGTGCACAACACAGCAATCATGATCATACCAAACATCACCCATCTTTACAGGGGTTTCTGAAGCAACATTTTTATCATTGAGACTTTCCTACAAGAAATATTCCCAAGAATAATTCATTTCTGAAAACACAAAGCCAGTAAGTTTTGGCTATTGTTCCTTACAGGAATGGGGTCAAAAGTGTACAGGCTGTAGGACAGGAAGTTAAAATAACTCAAATAATAAAATGAAAATTAAGAAGTATTTTGAAGGCCAGCTGCAATTCCCAACTGGAAATCTTTGCAACAATTTCCGAGAACACAGCATCAGGCCTATAGTGTTCAGTTTCTCTCTTTGCTGCAGAAGAAAGAACATGCTCCTCTTAAGAATGACAAAATAAGGGCTACTCTTAAGAGCCAAGGAAAAAAAAATAAGTCTGCCTTTAACTCAGAGTAGTGAGTGGATTCCTCCTACTCCAGCAAGGCTACAGACTCCATAGTACAGAAATAACTAGTTCCTTTATCCTTCTTACATTTCCAAAATGGTACTTTGCAAGTTTAAATGTTAATGTTCTTTTGTTGGTTCTTGGAAAAAGAAGAAAGCAAGCCAAGCAAACAAAATCTGAGAAACAAAACCTTCAGAGCAAAGGTTTTCAGTCAGTATCTCCCACTCCATGTTCAGTTTTGCAGGGACCTTCATGCAGTGACAATCTGGTTTGAAGGAAGCAGCCAATGGGTGTGTAATTTGCATGTGAAAATATTTTTAGAAGACACACATGAATAGCATATGTTCTCAGCCTGTACAGTCCTGAATATTATTTCCCCAACATTCAGAGTTATTTTCCAGATAATGATTCCTGGTACAGATACATTACTCTTTGGAAACAACATCTACACTTGTATGTGTGTGCGCATGTATGTTTTGTTGATATACATCTCTGTGTGTGTGTGTGTATCAAGGCTTAGGCAACACCTATTTTAGAGCTTGCCCTGGGGGAAGCTGCTATATGATTAATTCTTATCCTCTGTATCTGAACATACTAATGAAAAGAGGGTGTTTTTTTTCTCCCATTACACTACATGCTCAGTGTACATGCCAAGGGGCTTCAGTCATGGAAAGAGCCCATTCCAGACATGCTTTTTAGAAATACTATAATAAATTAAAATTAATTCTTAAACTGTTTTGAAGTCTTTATTGATGATGTAATCACAAAATTGGCAAATTATGCTTGAAAACAGTGCAACAAGATTCAGGAAGTTAAATCAGGTATGTATGTTCATTTCCCTGAACCAAAGCAGCTTCAAAAATGTATCAGAAAACCCTTCTACTCTTCTTAAGAAAGAGTAAAAAGGTACCTTTTATAAAGGTAAAGATAGAAGTCAATAAAACCAGAAATAAACCATGTGCTCATACACTGTTAGTTACATATGAACCAAACTGACACAATATGCCAGAAAAAACAATGTTTGAGCAAACAGCAGCCTAAGTAGATCCCAGAGTCATTACAAGTCCGCATCTGGAACACCGAAACCAATTCCTGGTGACTCTGGAGTTTTCATCATGTAGTAATTACTACTTTAGGACTTTTACTCAGACCAAATGATGTTCTATTGTATTGTGAGATGAAAAACCTCAGTTTCCTTTCTTTGCCAACATGCAAACTCTCTTCCTCAAGCACATGTTAAAACCCAGGTCTGGAATTTTGATTTGGCCCAAGCTTTCCTTTATTCAACTTGAATGTCAGGAAGGAAAAAAGGAGGGATACCAGTAAATTATACTGTGGTACTTAACAGCATATAGAAATACTTGAAATCATAGAATAGTTTGGGTAGGAGGGGACCTTTAAAGGTCATTTAGTCCAACCCCCCTGCAATAAGAAGGGACATCTTCAAACTTGACCAGGTTGAATGTTTCCAGGGATGAGGCATCTTCAACTTGTCTGGGCAACCTGTGCCAGTGTTTCACCACTCCCATCGTAAAACATTTCTTCCTACATCTAGTCTGAACCTACCCCATTTTAGTTTAAAACCATTACCCATGGCCTATTGCTATAGGCCCTATTAAAAAATCTGTTCCCAAAATATGTTAACTTACCAAAAAAAGCAGGGGAGGAAAAGAAGGGGGGGGGGGAGATATGTTAGCTTTAAAAATCGTAACAGCATCAAGTCATGAATTCTAAGTGATCAGAGTACTGGAACCTTTTCAACATTAGTCCATACTAACAAGCAGCAAAATCGTCTACCTAATCATTCTAGTGCACACACAAACATAAGCAAACATCCTTAGCCATATCATCAGTTAC
The DNA here is from genome assembly GCF_033783945.1 of Neopsephotus bourkii. Lineage (NCBI taxonomy): Eukaryota > Metazoa > Chordata > Aves > Psittaciformes > Psittacidae > Neopsephotus > Neopsephotus bourkii. Next base: position 10,831,883 of record NW_026902113.1, read on the forward strand.
AAAGTATTCACTTGAAACAAAAGCTTATGCTTGGTGGTAGCCCAATCCAACACAATGGACCCTGGTCACCCCTGAGAAAAGTGAAAACCTAAACTACAAGGAAAACAAGCTAAAAATTGCACACAAGCAAACACTGTATTTTAACCATAAATAATTATTACTAGGGCTAAACCCACTTTACTCAGAGTTCTAAAATACCACGAGTAAAATCACTGCATACATGCAACTGCCTAATGAAACTAGTTAACAACATTCTTCAGTGGACTATGTTATTTGACCAGTTTTAACAGTTAAACAGAGCAACTGCAAAAGAGATCAAATACATTGCATTGGATCCACATGCAGAAACACCAGTCTCAGTGGCTGTAGAGACAGCCAGTTCCTGCTCCTACTCAACGTATCACAAAGTGCTTCACACTCGTGATGCAAGTACACTGAAAAAAAAATAATATATATTCTCCACCATAAAAGCACTAATGAATCAAAACCCAAGCCCAGGCTCAAAAAAGTACTTCACATAAAATTATTGCCAAGTTTCGTTACAATCTTCCTCCAGTCAGGCAAATAATTTCCTCCAATAGAGAAAAGTATCTTCAAACATTAATTCAAACTTCAAAACATTGCTGTACAAATTAGAAGAACAGCTACAGTAAAATGTGAGGTTATGGATGTTACAATGAAGCCATCACACTAACAGATTATTTCACGAATATAAGTCATACAATGTAATGAGTAAGGTGCCAGCAAAGCAGAGGCAGGCAATAACAGAGAAGGCACTTTTTTTGGTGCTATCGCTAGAAAAATTTCCTGACTCATTCCCTCCTCCAGCCCCGAGATCTGTCTGCCTTGGACCGCACTGACTGACAGCCTTCTTGAAGTAGCTGAAGGAGAGCACTGACCTAAATGCCGCTGCCGTTTAGCTCCTTGCAGCTCACGCTCGAGGAAAAGGGGCCAATGTGGATTCACATACTACCATCAAAAACTGAGCTCTTTCAGCCTGAGGCTCTTAATGCAGAAATACTCGCTGACACCGAGAGCTCCACATCACCTCAGCTTCTTGAGACTGAAGCATCCAAAACCGACTGCAAAAAATGCTCTAGGCTGCTAGGAGATTTTCAACAGGGAGCGTACGCATCACCACAGTACTCAGGCAGAAGCAGGACTGACGGAACGAGCGTCTCAGTGATAGGAGAGAAAGGCAAGACGCGAGGTACTGAACCTCGGACAAGGTTAAACCACACTCTGGGCGTGATTTTAAGCAGGTGTTCAATGAATTGCAGATTAATCATCACCTCTGCCTCGAGTACGCGCAAAAGCATGGCCAGAAGCCATGCGGCTGTGAGGCGGCAGCGCGGTATTTGCCGGGGCCGCAGGCTCACGGCGGGCAGGGCTGCCGCCTTCCGCCACTGCGCTGCAACGGGCGCAGCTGCCGAGCTTCGCCCCTCGGTGGGCGCAGGGAGCCGCTACAGGGCCCTTCCTTGCTCGGGCAGCCGGCGGCTCGGTGCGGCGCCGACTCCTCGTAGGGCCTGCCCCCACGGAGGCGGGCAGGCCGCGGCCCGCACCGTCCCCTCCCACCGCGCCGCGAGGGGGAAGGGCAGGAAAGAATACCTCAGGCCCGTTCGTGCCGCCGCAGCGTAGCCCCGTTCCCGCCCAACCGCCGTTCAGCGGCTCCGCCTCCGCTGCCTGCCGGGAGCTGGGCGGGCCGGGCCGGCATGGCGGCAGGGAGGCGCCGGAAGCTGCGCAGCAGCCCCGTGGGCTGCCATGCGGGCCGCGCTTGACACCGGCGGCCGCCCCGGGGTAACGGCTGCTGAGTAACGGCCGCGCGGCGAGGGCCGTGCCCGCGGAGCTAACGTGCGGCGCGGGAAGGCCTCTGAAGGAGGCTCTTGGGGCTGGGGCCGCCAGCGCGGCGCTGGGAGGCGAGGCATGGCGGCAGCCAGGAGGTGAGAGCGGGGCCCGCGGGCTGGGGGTGATGTGTGCGGAGCTCTGCGGAGACGCGGAGCCCTCTGGGAGGCTGCTGGTGCGTGGTCGGGGCTGGAGGCGGGAGGGTGTCTTACGGGTTTCTGAATGCCGACTGAGTATTTCATGTCAGTAGCTGTGCGGTGAGGGGGCGCGGTGCGGCTGAAAGCACCCGCTGATAAAAGGATGCTCTTGGTGAGGTACTGCCGCACGAGTGTATGTGTTTGTGCCCGTTGGTCAGTGTTGTTATCTTCTGACAATTGACTCCACACACACTTCTTTCTTCTGCAGTCTTTCCATAACATATGGATCGCTCTGGATGTCGATTAAGAACTGAGGAGGCTGTTTAACCACAGCTGTACCTGCAGCAGCTGAGCACCTTGTGGTGTTGCAGAAAGGGCAGCTGCCGCCACAGGGGCCAGCACAGCCCTGGCAGTGGGCACCCTACACCCCTCTTCCCTCGTCCTGTGCTATGTCCCTTCTTGTGATCTTGCATCTCTTGGCCACATCTATAATAAACTTCACTAGTTTAGGTTGTATTTTTCTTGTACCAACTGGCATTTTTTTTTTTGGAAGGACTGAATGATTTTGTCAACAAAATGTGTGTTAATTCCTATCCCTTGTCATGTGGCCTTGTTGAACCTCATGAGGTTTGCAGTGGCCCACCTCTCAGGCCTGTCAAGGTCTTCCTGGATGGCGTCCCCTCCCTCCAGGGTACCAGCTGCACCACAGCTTGGTATCATCAGCAAGTTGTTGAGGGTGTACTCAATCCCACAGTCTGTGTCATTGACAGAGATATTGCACAGTATTGGTCCCACTATGGACCCCTGAGGGGCAGTGGTCATTACTGGCTTTTACTTGGGACACAGAGCCATTGACTGTAAGTCTTTGAGTGCAGCCATCTAGCCAATACCATAGCTGTCTAACAGTACATCTATCAAACCTGTATTTCCAAACCTCTATCTTTTAGTTGGTTTCAGTCTTCTGCCCTGTTGGCTCTGTACCTCATCGGACCTTTTCACAGGCTAATTTAACTTACTAGAAGAGCAGAAAAACTTGTGCTTTACTGATTTTATTTTTTTTTTCCTGGTTTTTGGGTTCAGTTAGTTGTGGAAAGTCTGACAAACATGCTGTTAGAGAAGGTGGGGAGAGGGAAACAAGAGGATAGAGGAGACCTCCCTGTTCTGCAGCAGCGAGTCATTAAGTCAACTCTAATCAATGAATCAGGAGCATAACCTTAATAATTACACCAGGTCCAAAGCATATTTTGAGTTACATTTTTCAAGTATTCAGGGTAAAGAAGGAAAGTAGCATAACTGGTTCAAAACATGGCCCAGTAAGCTTGAAAATGCATTCCTGTGTACTTTCCCATCTGAAATGTGGAATTTACTCGAAGCTACAATGGTTTGTTTCAGCCCTTGATACAGCAGTCTTTTAATTGGCTGGGTTTTTTTGGCAGTTGTTGACAAGTTTTGTACATTGTGCAAAGATCACTAGTAACTTGATGTAATGTTATAAATATTGAAAAGTGCAGGCAAGCCAATTGGTACCACTCTACATATGTAATACTGGCAGACCTGTTATTTGCTTGTTGAGTTTATGTCTTTGATATAAAAGGACAATTAATAATTTATTCTTAAGTGCAGTAAAAGTCTTTACTCCAGTACTGTGGTGCCGGGTGATTACAATTGAGGAAGGTATTTAAGCTCTCAGAATGGTATTTAAGCTTTAAAATAAGATCAGAAATAACAGAAAACATAACAAAACCCTTGCTTTCCTTTTGAGAGTGATGACAGGCAAAACAGGGACTTGCAGAGAAATACATGTTTTATAAACCCAAGGCAAGCTTAAAAAGGAATAACCTGAAGGTTGTTAGTGTTGCTAATCTTCTTGAGTATGAGTTATATTTATGTGGTGAGAAATTGCCTGGAGTTCCAGTCATGTGATCTGTGTATTTTATTTACTCTGGAGAGCGGAGACTGCTGCAGGCCAAAGAATTGACTAAAAGCCCCCTGAACAATAGCTAGAGACATTTTCTTGTTAGCTATAGCATGGAGAGTAAAGTTGTTATGCGTTTCAGCATGGTTGATCTCTGCACAACTTGCATGACAAAAATCAAGTTCCTGGCTAGACTAAATATATGATAATAGGGCAGAGTCACAGTGTGATAGTGATATTGCCACTGTGTGAGAAATTGGAGAGCTTGCCTTTCCTTTATAATCCAACAGGCGTGTATACTTTCAGCTAATTCATGAATTTTTAGCTTGATTGAGCATGGGACAATGCTGTTTCTTGTACACTTTCCAAATCTACTTTGAAAACTAAACATGTTCTCTAAAGCACGTGGGTTCATATTTTTATGTACTTTTATGTACCACTATTAGTTTTAAAAGTCAGGGTATTCTGTCTTCACATGCTGCAGCCTGGTAATTCTGAGAAGTGCTGCTGGAGACACTGAAAGCATCAGTAGAACACACCATCATCTGTTTTTGACCAACTCAGGTTGCTATTTAGAACTGATTTGAAATAAGTTGTTACATTTGCTACTGAGTTGGTTTTATTTATGCTCTGGTTTTGGGGTGTTTTTTAAGTATTCTGTCTAGTTCTGTAGGGTCTGTCCTTGTCCAGGATTATAAATGGTTTTGGTTTAAACTACTATTTACACAGGTCTCCAAGAATGCCTTTGGAATTTTTTTTTCTGAAATGAACTATAATATGAGTTAGTGCAGTAGTGTAAGGGTTGAAAGGACATCATGGTGTGGGATAGGATGTTATTTGGTGGAAATAATGAAAAAGGAACAGTCGTGGCTGAAGGAAGGATATTATTAATATTGATGACTTCGCAATTTAACTTGCCTTTACTTCCTTCTTAACATCTCAAGGAGATACATATTTATTCTAGGTTGTTTCATATAAAGTCAACAGGAGCAGAATGGTCCCTGTAGTTCTAAACTTCAGTGTTTTTCTGTCTGATTCAAGGTGTAGTTAGCTTCAGTGCCAGTGAATAGACTTAAGGAGCTGCATTCTGGTGTGCACTCGGTTCATACTGAAGTTGTTCTTCACAAATAGAATCATAGATCAGTTAGGGTTGGAAAGGACCTTAAGATCATCTAGTTCCAACCCCCCTGCCGTGGGCAGGGACACCTCACACTAAACCATCTCACCGTAGACTCCATCCAGCCTGGCCTTGAATACTGTCAGGGATGGAGCATTCACAGCTTCCTTGGGCAACCAGTTCCAGTGCCTCACCACCCTCACAGTAAAGAACTTCTTCCTTACATCTAGGCTCAACTTCTCCTGTTTAAGTTTTAATCCGTTACTCCTTGTCCTATCACTACAGTCCATGATGAAGAGTCCCTCTCCAGCATCCTTGTAGAAACCCTTCAGAAAATAAGTTTCTGTGTATGTGTGATATGCGAGAAGAGCAAAATTAGGCCCTGAATATGAGAAATCGTTTGAAATGGAATATTCAGTGTCATTTGTAAAATATGGAGTAGAGTTACATAGCAATGATAACTGTGGAAGAACTCTAGTTTGCTAGGCAGTCTTTAACAGTGTTAAAATAACATCAGGAGAGGTTTCCAAAAGTGACAGTAACAGCGGGATACCCTTCTGTAGTTAAGAATTGTTACATTGGCAGGATAAACTTTTAATAGTTGGTTATTCAGTAAATCCACTGTTTTGAAAGGTGCAACAGTAGCTGCCTTTTTTTTTTTTTTTTAATGCTCCTCAGCAGCGGTTTCCAGCTGTATGGGATCTTCTTGTACCCATGTTTTTTGTTCTCTCTGAGGGTTAGACGCAGTAAGTGGAGATGCTCAGGTGCAACATTCACATTTCTGCAAAGCACAGTGTACTTGGAAACTGTGAGACCTTGTAGAGTTGCACATTCAGGGGCTAAAGCTGTTAAATTTATTACATGACTTAATGGAAAGTTTGAAGTTCATAATCTGCACTAGAAAATAAGTATTTTCAGCTAAGAAAATACTCTTCTGAATTCATTTCCTCAGGATATACAGGCTGCATTATTGTTGGTATCTTTTTTTTTTTTTTCCAAATTTAATCTAATTTTTTTTTAATTGTTTTATTCACTTCTTATTTTTCAGGAGTCTTTGAAAAAGCCTTAGTGGTCATGACATTGTTACAAGTGACATAAATTAGCCAGTGGCTCAGGATGATGGATACCCAGAAGACTACAAATGGTTTGCAAGTGATTGGAGAAGGGACTGGTATAGGGAAATCGACACTCCACATGGTGGGGTATTTGGGAAAAGTCAGTTGAAACTTGTTTTACATGTGTGCAAAGTTCATATTTTTCTCTGCTTTGAGAGATTTTTAATTGGTCTTAATTTTGCAAAATACCAAAAATCTCAAAATTATTTTCCACGGAAATCTATAACAATGGCGAAAGATTAAGTAAATTTTTTTACTGGCACTATTTTTACTGTTGTTTCCATTCCTATTTAAATTTATTTGTCTTTCAAAGGTCTGAGCTTGTGTTCCCTGGCAATAAGAGACTTGTGGTTTAGTTCAAATAGAATGAAATATTGCGTAATTGTGTTGTTAAAGATGCCTTATGAAATATTTGAATATTTAAATCAAAAGATGAAGTCATTTTAAACACTATGAATATGTATCTTATATTTTTAAAATCTAGTTTACTTTTTAATACTCTGTTAGCTATTACATTTAGAAGTTGCACATTGGTTTTCAATCTTGATATGTCTGTATGTCTTACCTTGTGATAACATATGAAATACATACATTTATACTGCTTTTTCTTTTTATTTTTTTTTTCAGAACTGTAATCCCGTGGAAGCATCTGCACATGAGCATTGTCCAGTCTGCAAAGAGAAGGGCCAGATCCAAGTTTTACGGACTTACCGCATTAATTTTCAAGAGTCCATTTTTCTTTGTGGAAATCCTCAGGTATTACGCTAATTAACAGGGGGGTTTGGTCTGCATATAGGCCTTTACCTTCAGTGTTTACACCTCTCTAAGTTCAGTATTTTGGTGATGGTAAGCAGACTGTTGAACGAAGAAGCCTTGTTGCCTCTTACTTTCCAACTGCTTTTTCCACTGTATGTGGGGAGGGTATTGCAATCCCATATGGACTGGTGACTTTAAACTAGTATAGACTAGGCTAGATATGGGTCTCTGAGTTGCTTTTGCCATCCCTCCCTGCTTCTAAATAATACTGAGAAATACAGGGACGTTGTGTGGGAAGCTCGAGATCAGGTCAGGAAAGCAAGGCCCAGTTGGAATTGAGTCTGGCCAGGGATGTCAGAGATAACAGTAAAGGCTTCTATAGGTATGTTGCAAACAAAAGATAAAATAGGGATAATGTGGGGCATTTCCAGGAGGGAATGAGAGAACAGGCTACCCTGGATTTGGAGAAGGTTGAGGTTCTCAGTGAGTTCTTTGCCTCAGTCTTCACTAGCAAGTGCTCTGACCACACTGCCCAAGTCTTGAAAGGCAAACGCAGGGACTGTGAGAATGGAGACCTTAGACCCACGGTAGAAGAGGATCAGTTTCCAGATTATCTTAGAACCCTGAATGTAAGTCTGGGGGACCTGATGAAATCCATCCATGGGCCCTGAAGGAGCTGGCAAATGAAGTTGCTAAGCCACTGAAAAATCGTGGCAGTCAGGTGAAGTTCCCGATAACTGGAAAAAGAGAAATATAACCCCCATTTTCAAGAAAGGAAAAATAGAATACCTGGCTAACTGCAGACCAGTCAGTCTCGCCTCTGTGCCTTACAGGGTCATGGAGCAGATTCTCTTTGAAACCATGCTAGGGCTCATGAAAAACAATGAGGTGGTTGGTGGCAGCCAACATGGCTGAATATATCTAATGATTTCACTAAAATGCCACTTTACAGAAGTCCTACATTACATTTTTAAGAGTATGTTTTGTGGGGTTTTTTTAGATCTTGTTCACCTGAAATTGCTTTGTAGATTTCACTGTAACTTTCTTTCTTTCCTTTAGTGTATCTACCCTCTTGGTTATAAACCGTTAAACAGCATAATTACTTCTGCTGATTCAGAAAATCATCAAGTTCCACCTACTGATAAGAAAAGGAAATTGTGTGGCATCAGTGACTTTTTTCCTGTTGAATCACATCCAAAAAAAGCAAGAACTAATAATGTGGCAAATGGTGTGCACAGTATTAATACAGACCCTGTTGTCAAAAGCTGTCAAAATGGTTTATGTCTTCCCAAGTCAAGCCTACATGACATGTTACAAAATGACCCACAAAAACCTAGTATCAATGGGGAGGTGTGCACGCAGAAGGTGAATTTTGAAACAACCACAAACACCAACAACTCTAAAGAAAGTTCACCTTGTACTAGTCCTGGAGCTCAACTCTTGCCGAATTCTGAACTTTCTTCAACAACATCTGAAATTTTGCTCAACGGTGATAAAGGTTCCACTAATAACACAGATTTATGTCTTCAGTGGAGAAATGTGCATAACCTTTGTTGGTTAGATTGTATTTTGTCAGCACTGGTACACTTAGAAACATTAAAATTTCCTCTAGCAGAAGACTATAATGATGGAAAATGTTTAGTCCAGGAACTCTTCACAAAATATAATGAAGCAACTGTGCTTCTGAATACCTGTAAAAGGAGTAAAGTAAAAGGTGAGTAAATTCAGCTGTTCTTTCTTCATATCCAGACTCATCTGCTACAAATATGTGGAATTTAGTACAGTTCCCGTAAATGTGCCTTCATTCTACCTCAAGGTCACAAAAGAATGATTTGCAATGCATTGTCATGAATTTGCAGAGTAGTGTACTTTATCTAGCAGAATCCCAGTAACCTCTTTCTTGGGCAAACATGCACACTTTGAGGGAATTAAACAGTAAATATAACTTGAAATTTTTATTGTCATATCCTCCATACAGAATTTGTGATTTTTTTTGTGTAATTGAGCCTGACTTTGTTTCCTTCTTATCTGATGGTTAACATACTAGGATGTTGTTCTACTCCTTAATCTGCAAAGTAATTTCTGTTGTGGCTTATATCCTTGTATAAACGGGCAGTTGCCTTGTCGCACCAAAAATAGTAAAGCTGGGAAGATATCTTGTCTTCTGGCTCCAGCTGCACTCACTGAAGGAATACTTCCCCTAAGGTCTGCAAGCTGTGCTGTGGGTGATAGCACTTGTAACCTGTTTTAGTCAAAATTAGCCAAACACATTAACCTGGTTCATACCTTCTTGAAAGGGTTTGAGAGTGCTACATTTGCAGCTTAATAAGTTTGAGGACTAACCTCCAAGCTCAGGGGTGGTGATGGGCAGCTAGGGGCAACCTTCTGGGCAGCACAGGTGAGTCAGAGGAGGCTGTGTCACTCCAATCAACTAGTATGGCCTTTGATCAGCTCCTCTACTGTGTGTTCAGTTTAAGACTCTTAAATTAAGATCTGTTTGTCTTAGTCCTCTTGAACTGACCCACTGGTGTCTTAAGTCTGAAATTCTAAGATATCATCTATTAGAAAATTAATACTGATCTCTAGTTAGTCAGAGATGGAACCAGAGCCTTTCATTCAGTTCGATTTGCAATGTAGCCTGGGGCAGGTGACCCATGACTTGTTTTTTGCTTTGATAAATCATATATTTGAGTTTCTATTTTAAAAACATACAGAAAAGGGTAGGCAATAATTTAATAAATAGAACCTGTAAAGCAGAGCTAACAGAAGGAATTAGTCAAAAGGTATTATTGGTGGTATCCCTGTGTCCGAGCTAGCAAAAGGTTTCAGTGAGGATTACAGCTGACAAACCAACAGGCAAGGATGGGCTTTACTTCCTACAGCCTTTATATTCAGGGGCTGTTCCCAGCTGTTTTGTTGTGTTTTTTTTTACCTTCTCTTGGCCATCCATTGTACTCCATGACACCTGCATATTCTTTTAGAGATATTTTATTCTGTCTGTTGCTCATGGAGAAATTCTGGATACAAACGACGTGTTACGTTGGGTCCAAGGTTCACAGATTAGCATGGGAAGAGTTACATTGGTGGGGATCCTTCGGCAACTGCATCTGTGTAAGGACAGATGCATTGACACTGCTTGTGCAATGCTGACATATTTACATTTATGTTAGAATTTGCTTTATGGAGTAGCACTAAAGGCATAAAATAAAACAGGATATAAATAATTTCAGTTTAAATTCCATCCACAGCTTCAGGCCATAAGGTCTTTCCCCTAAGTCTCCAAATGATCCTAAATTCTGTAGCTTTTGGGGAAGCTGGGAGCTGTATTGGAACCCAACTTTGCAGCTGAAGATCATCCTGCTTAATTTCTAATATCTGATTGCACAAATAGTTCTACACCCAGCAGTGGATCTCTTCTGCAATTTTGATCAAATTTTGAAGAAGCCATTTAAATGTTTAATAGCTGCTTATATAAAAATGAATGGTACCTTTATCAAATTGGGCCAAATGTACCTAATATGGATTTTTTAGATCTTACTTCAGGCTCTTGTTAGAAAATATTAATCAGTGATAAAAATGACTTAGAATAAATTTTTTTGTGAATTCCAATAATAATGCCTGGGTACACAGCCATCAAGTTAATGGAATTTCTGTTATCTTAATCTGAAAGAGAATTGAGTCATTAAACCAGCCTAAATCATAAAGAAACATGTAACACCCCCCATGAAAGTGCAGCTGTGTTCTTCCACCATGTGTTGCATGAGGATTCCATTATAGTAAATCGGAGCTATTAGTGTCACAATATTGCCATCATTACGTGTTCAAAATATGAGTCACATCTGCAGCTCTCCTGGATGTTCTAATATCGTAAATGTGTGTAGTGTTTTACTTTCAACTCCGGTTTCTAAGCCTTTAGAGGAGAAACTGCCTGTCCCAGTAGAGTATGAAATTTTAAGGGCCACATCCGGCCTGGAGTAGTGATACAGCCACCTTCCTCCTTCCTCTTGGCCACTCCTGGGGATGCTATTTACCTTCTCCTGCCAAGGTGAAGAGTTGTTTTCTCTCAGCTCCTGTGTCTCTTAGCCTCATCACTGCTGCCTGCTGCTTTTCACCACTTTCTAATCTTTGTCTTTTCTCCCCATCTCATTATTTATTTCCTGTGTGCATCTTTTCTGCCTGTGGCCCTTGTTTGATGTGAGAGGTGGCGGTTATCCCGTTTCCTCCTGGTGAACTGTAGAGAATGGTACCTCCCTTTCTGGCTTTAGCTGTTTTAAATAATAAGGTGGTCTTTCTGAGTGAGGAGCAACTAATGAATTGCTAGTCCTTCCTAATGGTATGTGGTGTTACTTCTCCCAAGTAAGAAGTGCTAGGACAAGAGGAAATGGCCTCAAGCTGTGCCAAGGGAGGTTTAGACTGGGTATTAGGGAAAATTTCTTCACTGAGCGTGATCAGGCATTGGAACAGGCTGCCCAGGGATGTGGTGGATTCACCATCTCTGGAAGTGTTCAGAAAATGTGTAGGTGAGGCCCTTAGTGACCTGGTTTAGTGGCGGTCTTGGCAGTGCTGGAGTAATGGTTGGACTTGATGATCTTAAAGGTCTTTTCCAAGCTAGTTGCATTATTTTTTTTCTTTTTCTTTCAATAGACATTTCAGGAAAAGTGTGTTTAAATATATAAAATACAGTCCCAGAAGAGTATTAGATAGCTTTAAGAAGGTCATATCTTTCCTGGGAAAAATAATAGGTGTATCAAAAATTGTTTCATCTACCTTGTGGCATAGAATACATACTCTATTACAGGGCGAGGGGGTGGTGGTCCAGAAATATTCTGAAGTAGTTCATATATGCTTTCCAGAATTCTTTGCATTTCCAGGAACTGCTGGAAAACAGTAATTTGGGCAACAGTGGATAGGAGATTGAATGAAAATTGTTGTGGAGAACAGGTGCAGTATTTATTCTGCTCCTCTGTGCAATTTTTAAGCCTCTTTTACATAAGCTGTTTTAAAAAAGAATTAAAATTAATAGAGCAGCAAGAAACTTTTTTACCTTTTTTATATGCATAGATTTTGTAAGGAGTAAATAGTCTTAGCAGCTGCTCTACATCCTTGAATTTGTACAAGTTGTGATCATGATTGTGTAGTAGAAGTTACATTCCTGCTTGTGCTTAAAGAATGTGTTTATGTAGAAACAGCATGTTTTATTATGAAGTGTGTAACATTCAAAAGCATGTAAGCAAATTTTTGCACTTTTGATCTTAATGTTTAGGTTTTAAAATCATCTTTTAATCTCTGAATCTCCAGGGTTTGTAATGTCTGGTTACACTGTCACTGAATCATACAATGGTTTGGGTTGGAGAGGGCCTTAAGATCATCTAGTTCCAACCCCCTGCCATGGACAGGGACACCTTCCACTATATCCTTAACTGTTGTTACTATCTAACTGTTGGTACACAGTAAGCCATAATTTAAGTCAGGTCAAGTATAATTTCTGGTTAGCAGACTGCAGTAAAGTGTGAATAACTTGTGTAGATTCTTCAATAATTTTCAAATCACTTAATAACCAAACACTGACTGTTTTACCAACAGTTTTAAGCAAGTACGGGTCAATATGAAAGGCATTAACTGGCAGAGAATAAGTGCATGTTAGGGGTACGTATGTGTGTGAAAGGTTGGGGGTGTTACACATAAATACCTGAATACATTACGTATTTTTTTCCTTAGATGTTCTCCCAAAAGCAGAATCTAATCTCAATGAAATCAGAAACAGAATGTTTGCACAGCTTCAGACTCGGCTTAGATGTGAAGTTGGTAAGTAATTAGTGTACCATCTCTTCATTTACTTTCCGGAAACTCCATATAATACCTTGTATATCAGTACATAAGAATACATATGTACATATGCATGTAAGGCAGTTTTCATGTACCTAATTCTTACTGGTGACATACACATACTTTACAGTGTGATCAGCTGTTTTGACAGTTTTTGACTTTCGAGAGAGCATAATCTCGTCTTTGTAACTGTGCTTTACTCAAGAAATTGTCATTGATAACAACCTAATAACATGGATCAATCTCTTTGCTGTGAGGATTAGAAATACAGCCTTGAATAACTGCAATGAAAATAATAGTAATAAGCTTATTTTCTTCCTTTTTGAAGTACTGGAAGCTGATTTCAAATAGTCAGTGACTGTTTCTTCTGTCCCATCTTTGCAGGTAAGAAGGAGAGTCCAGTGTTTGCACTGCCTCTGCTTTTACAGCTGGATCAACAAGCTGAGAAACTATTCTTGCATTCATTTTCATGGAAGTTTGAATGTGTATGCTGTGGCTACAAATACCAGAACCGGTGAGGTTTTTATTTAAGTAGCTTCTATAGAACTGTTCTGTCCGTTGCTTTAAAACCTGCATATAATAGTTGATTTTCTTCGTATCTCCAGATCTCACCAACAGCATAGGCTTGTGGGTGAAGTTTTAAGTGCTTTAAGATCTGCTTTTTTAGGTTAGTGTCTAGGGAAACCATGTTGTCACTTAAAAAAGAAATAATAGGTAATTGTGTGAGTCCCTGGCCATACTCTGAGATTTTGCTGAGAATTGTTGTGGTTCTAGCAAATACAAGCCTAGTACACTTTTGTTATTGAGGAATGTCTGTAATACTCATTTGGATTACAAAGAATCAGAGATTCTCCCACATGAATTATCTATTTAAAATAGTATTACAGGGAAATAATTTCTTGAGAATTTATTTACTTCTATGTAGCTGGAGGTACAAGGTTGTAACTTAAGCTCCTTTAAAGTCAGCGGGAAGAGAGACACCTTCAGAAGACTGCTCACAACTTGAAAAATGCCTGTTTCTCTCTGCTGTCTTAGGTTTATGCAATAGAATTCTAGATCCACAAGTGAGATGAGATTAATGCTGTTAGTTACACTGCCAGCTACTGTATGGTCCTGGTTAATAGGATGTGTTCAAAGGCCTTTGTTACATACTCTGGCTGTTTTTTAAAAGTCGAAAAACGAGGTTAGGTTGAATATAAAGGAAGTCCTTTCTGTAGCTAATGAATGAATATACTATGTTATTTCACTTTAATATCCCGTAGGTTGTATTTTTATACAGTGTAACCTCTGTGTAATCTCTGCTGCCAGTGTACTGTTTTTTGAAAACAAGACCTTGTATAAGATGGATTGTGAGGTAATTTGTTGCCTCTTCCTCTCTCCTTGAGATTCTGTGTTAGCCAGTAAATTGCGCAGAACCTGGTACAAGGTCTGTCTTCTGTTGGAAAGGAAACAGACGTAACATGCTTAGGGGGAAAGAGCAAATACTGTGAAACTGAAGGCCACAGAGCTCCTGAAAACAAGTGGTGACTTTCGGAATCCACACAAGTGGCATGAATATGAATAGATTTTGGTTTTGCCTTAATATTTGTATAACTTTTCTCCTAATGTGTGTATTTATTGTGTTCTGATCAGCAGCTCATTTTAACACTTTTTTTTTTTTATTATTTTTTTACTCTGTGTCTGTACCCAGATTAAGGAAAACACTAACAACATTCACAAATATAATCCCTGATTGGCACCCACTCAATGCTATCCATGTTGGACCATGTAATAACTGTAGTGATAAATCTCAAAGAAGACAGATGATTTTGGAAAAGTAAGTTTGAATACATGAACTTGAAAGTAAAATATGTAAAATGCTGAGAATTTACTGAACATGTCACTTTTAAAAGCAAACTATTATCTTGGGTTTACAGAGGTTCTAAGCATTAAATTCTGGTAAATACTCACTTTTTAAGATTATAGATAATTCTTAAATTCTGAAATGACAAATAGTGTTTAATAAAGATGAAACAGAGAGCAGTTTTTAACATGCTGACTAGCGCATGTGTTTGAGCCAGGTCATAAATACTTACTTCCAAGTAATAAATATGGACAGCTGATACCCAGTGTCAGCCATGTCACACCCCCTGCCATTGGTGGATAAAAATGTTGTTTGATTGTCCATTTACAAATTGGACTGCAGAGCGATGTCCCTTCCTACTGTGGTTATGGCACATTTGTGTCCTATTTTTTTCACATTTTCCCTACTCCCCAAATCCTTTACATGGTACTGTTTTTTCCCTCCCAGTCCATAACAAAATGGAATATACAGTTGGGGTATTCTTATCCTTTGACTACTGTGCAATCTGAAGAGTCCTATGTGGGAGTAGAATAGAAAGGGCAGGACTCTTTAAGACACTTTTTCATGAGAAACTTGTGCCACTCTTTCGTTGATATAAACTGATTCTTTATCGTTTCTTTATCAGAGTACCCTCAATATTAATGTTACATTTCGTAGAAGGCTTGCCACATAACAACCTGGAGAGCTATTCATTTCAGTTTGAAGAAAACACCTACAAAATAACATCTGTTGTTCAGTATCAAACAGATAAGCAACATTTCATAACCTGGTCTTTGAATTCTGATGGTAAGAACCATAAATTCTATTGTAATACTTCATGAGTCCACATCAAATACTGTTTTAGGGGTTACTGCAATACTCTCAACAGTCCGTATATAAGAATGAGGATTTGTTTTGTCTGGATTCCAAACTTCATATTAAAATTTTGTGAATAATTGTGGGAACTTTGTTACTCAGGGGGAAAGTTTCAGTTTGCTTAAACTGAAAAAGTGTCTTGCCCTATGCTGTACTCACTGGCAAAAGTTATTTGGGTAAAGTTGTTTTCCTTGATAACTTTGTAAAAGTTAAAAAATACAGTGTGAGCACAGCTGTGGGACATACAGTATTGATTAGTTTGAAGTCAGTTATTAATTCGTTCTTGGCTGAAAGCAGAAGAACGTATGCAAGTACCAGCATTAATGAAGTTTCTTTTCATTTCTGAACTTTATTGCACTTGAGGGGTGGGAGGTACAAATCTATGTTAGAAATGTGACTAATGGTGTGATGGTTGTACCATTGACAGGAATGCCATAATCAGAGAAGAAGGAAAGTTGATATTTTGATTCTCATGCTTCCATAAAGAGAAGAGTGCAGTCTTATCAAGTGTGATAACATGAAATTTGTCTAAATCACAGTGCCAGAGTTTAAGAAGTAGGGGGAGGAAGCAGCTGGGAAGTGCCTAGTTAGGAACATCCTATACATCCTATATATCTATTTTTAAATTCTTACAGCTGTAAAATATTTGCTCACGATCTGTGAACAATTTGCAGAAGGTGATGCAGATTATTAGATGAGCAATTTATCTTTAGACCCTGTGCCTCCCACCCAGCCAATGTAAAAGCCTGCATAGAAACGTTATTTGAGAGCTGTCTCTTCTCTCAGACCTGTGCAGGTGTTTTCAGACAAGATGTCAGCATCATTAGCTTAGATAAAAACAACCCCTTAGCTTACTTTTTTTGTGTTGACCTGTAATAATATTGCTGCAAATTCTGCTTGTGTTTGATCTTTTTCCAGTGGAAATCTCCCAGTTTTCTCTGATGTAATAAAGAATGGAGAAAACCTTTGTTTTCTGCTTGCCAGGGGAATGGGGTAATACAAATATTTGGCAAGTGTCTGAGGATAGTGACTTCAATTTTAAGTCTTTGAGTCTCTCCACTGGTTGCTATTTATTTTGCAGGAAGTTGGCTTGAATGTGATGATTTAAAGGGGCCATACTGCAAGAGGCATATAAGTTTTGAAGTTCCTCCTTCAGAGATTCATATTGCTATCTGGGAAAGGAAAACATCACATGTGCCAGAAGAAGCGAATTCACAGTTCAAGAATAGAAACATTGAAGATTTTCCTTTTAATAATGTACAGTCAAATTCCACAGTGTTGCACAGTGATTCTGGTAACACTGTAGACAAAACACATGCAGAACATCTCAAAGAGGATTCTGCAAGGAATCCAGGTGAGAAACAGCAGCAGGTAGCTGAGGATGAAAGTATTGTGCCAGATTTTCTAAACCATGAGGAACGTGATGGTCTTGCAACACTGATGCTTGAAGAAATTCAAGTTAACTCAGAAGGTAAATCACTGCCGAATGGACAGGTGGTGGGAAATAATCCTGTTGTTGAAATGGGCACACCCCAAAAGCAGGAATTAGATCTTTCACCTAACACTCTGTGTACAGGAGGGTTTGCTGGAACTAGGCTAGCTATGACCAATAATTGCATGTTATATGAAGATTCCAGCATCTGCTTATCTCTAGAAAAGTTGAACTCAACAAATATTACTCCTCCTGTGCCCAAAACCCACCACCCTGACCCATCTGACTCACTTGCTCAAAGAACAGATGGCAGAACTAATTTGCATGGAGGATTAAATTCAGAACTACAGCTAAACAAGAAGTTGTCGCCAGTAGAGAATATACAAAAATCACCCGACTTAAAAGATGCAAACAATACTGTAATGAATTCTCAGGTCGCTGGTTCTGCTGCTGCCAATAATTCCTTTCAGCCTTCACACAAAGACCAAAAAAGAGGATTTGTAGGAAGCTGGGTAAAGAAATTATTAAACAAGAATAGTTCTTTTATGCCTTTGAGTGCCTCAGCTCTCAAGAATGGGAGAAGTTGCAAAACTCCCTCAATGCAAAAAATAAGTGAGGTGCGGTTGCCAGCTAAGGGGGCAAGTAACTTTGGTGGATTTCAAAGCAGAGGTACAAACAAAACCACAGAGGCCCTGAAGGCAGTGGTTCCTCAGAGCAATAATACTCATCCTTTATCAGCTTTCAGAGGATTTTCTCAAAGCACTCGTCTTCCAACAGCAAGTCATACCACTACTGAAGGCCCAACTTGGACTAAGTCAGGAAATACTTTAGGTACCTCAGGTAAAACGACTCAGTTCCATTCACATAGCCATAACTCTGGGAAGGCAAAGGAGTCAGATTCTGACCAAACAAAAAAACTTCGGCTAAAACTGTTAAGAAAACTTAATGCTAAAAAGAAGAAGTTGGCTTCATTAGATAGGCTGGCAGTGGAACAGGTGAAACATGGAAAACTTGTGAATGGAGATGTAAGCACTGCACCACAGACTGAATCTCACAATGACAGTGAATTATTGCAGAGCTTTTTAAGGGAGCTGCAGTGTCAGATTGATGCTGCAGAGAGTGAATCCGAATTCAGCACAAACTCTGTATCAGGGTGCACTGGTAATGATGAAATACTGGCAGAGTTACTGTCCCCTTCTTCAACAGTTGCTTCTTTAGAGGCTCCAAAAAGTGAGGATGAATGTATGTATATGGAAATGGTGGATAGCAGTGTTCCAACAACAGCGTCTGATGAGAAGACCAGTGTGCCACATGCAACGGTGACAAGTGGGGATCATAATTATTACAGTCCTGTAAAGGACAGTAATTCAGAACTTCATACAGTAAGCAAATCCAGTGTGAAAAAACTTGCTTTTGAAAGTCCTACAAGGGAGGACATCCTTGAAGACTTGTTCTCCATTTCAGCACCGAGCTCAATGGCAGGTGACATAGACTTACCTCATTTTGATGAAACTTTGTTTGAAACGTGGTAAATATTCGGTTTTTTGGGTTTGAGTATTTTTCATTATTATGTATATTTTGAAACAAAGCACTATTAAATTATATTTTCTAACTAGTTTAATTGCACACTGGGTGTACTTGAACAATTTCTATTTGAGGTTGGTTTCTTTTATTATTTTATTGTAGCAGACAATAAGGTTTTAATGCATTTTATTATTCTGAGAAGTAGTTATTTTACATGTCAGATATAACTACAACTTTTAGCTTAAAAACACCTATGAGTCTTCATTTTTGCTGTTTTTAATATGGAAAACTTATCCATATTCTACTGAGTTTGAGAAATAATAAACTTCAGTAGTTTTAATGATGTAATGGTGTAAGAAATACTGTTCAGGTAGTAGTGATCACCCAATTCCTGAAGTTACTTTATCTGACATCTAAGAAAAATTCCAAGAAAACAAAAGTACCTTCTGTAACCAGAGATATTTGCATCCGTTGATACAAAGATCATTTGCAACAGTAAACTGGAGGCTGGTATTCTGCTAGGAACTCTGTTCTCAGAATTACTGCTGTGTAAGTTCACCCTGATGTGTCCACCCCTTGGATCCAAGGAAGGGCAGATGCATGGTAGAAATTTTCCTATTTAAATTTACAGCATGTACTGGATTTTAATCCTGGGTAACTGAAAATATAATTTGGCAGAATATTCTTCTGAGCCAGGTTATTTTTAAAGTAAAATTAATAAGATTCAGGCCAATGTTTGCAGCACTGAGAAGGAATTTCGGATGTAACTTTACATTATTCATAGCTACAAGTTCATTAATAGAAGAAAGGTTTCTAAGAATTCAAATCAGTTGTAGTTAACACCCATTACAGTTGTCACTAGGAGATTTTAGAGTAGTGCACCCCATCTATATGTGAGAGTGCCAAGGAGAGGCAAGGCCAATAGGAAGGAAATGAACATTGTGTCAAGGCAGCAGAGAGTAAGCAGAGGGATTCACATCTTGGTGTTTTGGGATTTGTATAGCTTCCATTTTGCTAGTTGGGAATCTTTTATATTCACAGACAGACCTCAGGACGTTATATGCTAAATTAGGTTAGTTGTACATTTTTCTTGCACTCAAAAATACCAAGATTTTTCCCAGGAAGTCCTTATTTTAGCCAGTTTCAGAGGTATTCTGCTTTTTTTTCCATTGATTTAGAGCGAAGTTAAATGAAAAAAGTCCTCAATCTTGCTCTTCCAATAGGTGCAGTTGAACATACTTGGTATTACAAGGCATGGCTACAGATTTAAATGGTCTTGGATTGCTTGAACCAGGTTCAAGAAGTGTTAGAAAAACTGTCAGCAGCACTGAACTCACCTTGCCAAGCATTTCTATTGCAGTTATGTACATGTTTATGGAACTGGCACTTCAGACAAGGAATGGTTTAATTCTTCAAATGTAAATCTTTGTAAAGAACTTGAGCTCCTTCTTTGTTTTCAGTGTAATCGGTAAGGTTACAGTACAAAACAGATCAATGGATTCTGAATGCAAAGTGCCGGTGTACTGCTGGTGAGATACTGGCCTGTTATGAATTCCCTTATTAAAAATCCTGAAATGCTGACCAAACTTAGCGTTTGATTTATCTGTGAATAAACTAGGTGCCTCTGCAAGACTTGAGGGGGGGTGATAGGATTTTCCTTTGGAGTTTTGCAGCCAGTGGTTTCTATATATGCAAACCACTAAAAAGTGGTGTGTCTTCCAACCATGACTACTTGTAGGTTTCCCCAAGCACTGGGGAGCTGCCTTCAAGTACAGGTACTGTCTGTGAGTGAGTGGCAACTACATGCAGCTGTGGAGTCGGAACTCCCTCACTGCTGGCTCCGAGCATGACACAGACCAAGGGGTGACTGAAGTGCCAAGCCTGGAGTTGGCATGATGCAGAATGCATAGGGCACCACAAGGAAGAGACCTCCTGATGTTGTTAGGGGTCCTCAGTCAGCAGCTGCATGGATATAGTGTGGGTACACACACATGTAGAAGATCCAGGAGCACCTGAGATTAAAGTGAGTATGAAACTAAATCTGTTAGTGCCGCAAATTCTTTGCTGCCTTTTATTTTCCTGAAATAGCTCGCTAAAGATGATGCTGTGCAGCTTTGTCAGGTTCCATAAATGTTTTACTACCTCTGAACCTCTGCAAGTGAGAATTCAGCTGAGATTGAATGAGAACCCCATAACCAAAGAAACCGTTTGGCGTTCAGTGGTTGGACTTGTTTTGAGACTAGCCTTAAAATGCTGTTTATTTGCCATGAAAAGAACACAAAGTATTGTGTTAGTTTTCTGTTAATCAGAAGTATGCTAGGTGGGCATATAGCAAATATGATTAATGAGCAGAAGTTAGTCACTGTATTTTGATGATTTTATCAGCATTACAGAGTAAATAGCCCAATAGCTTTGAGCACTTGATATTTTACAGGTGTCTTCCCCTCTTGCATCACATAATATTGTCAGTCTGTCTTCTGATTTGGGAAGGGCACAACTGTGCTACTCACAGATTTACAGATTTTAGTTCAGAATCAGCTTGGACACTTTGATTCAGATCTTACTACTTAATGATATATTAAAACAAGAGTACAGGGGAAAAAAAAGGACTGTCTCACATGCCTGCAGTGAACCAGCCCATCTGCAAAGGAGCTGCCTGGATGGGTTTTTAGCTGTATAGCCACTAGAGCACTGCTCTAGAAATTTGTTGTGGTGCTCAATACAAAACTGATTTTCATCTTTATGTTTTTCATAACATGGCTGGCTATTGCTGTTTATTCTTCCAGCATTGGTTCTTGCTTTAAATAACAATTCCCTTCCTGACAATGTATCAGTGACAGCTGCTGCATCCTATCTGTGTTCCTTTTGCAAAGCTAAACAGCTGCTGTTCTCCAGGTAGCATCTTTGCACTCAGGGCAAAGCACATTAGATTCTGAGCAGATAATCCAGTTCTATGTGTGTTCTATGCTTTAAAGTCCACCAGGATGCAAACTCTGAATGGAAGAGCTTACAGCCTGAGCAAAGATCTGAGCGTGCAGACAGAGCAAGAGAAAGAATAAGGTTAACAGGGTTCCGAGGCTGATGAAGTTTGAACTGCTATGCACAGACAGTGCAGATGTTTACAGGGTGATGCTGGAGCTGCACAGCGAAGGAAAGCACGGTGAAGCCATGGGGCTCATTAAGAAAGCAAATGCTGGGAACAGCGTGGAAAGAAGGTCTGGATGACCTGCTGGGGTCAGAATACCTCCAGCTCATGTTTCCTAGAGAAGCTGTAGAAGCCCTCAGGAGATGTTTCTCCCTGGACATGGGTCTGTATTGCTCTTTTATGTAAATGACTATCAAAAGGGGCTTCTCTGATGCCCACAATGGGGTTTGGGAGCACCTGGTGAAGAAGCATCTGCCTGCTCCTGTGTACAGAAATGGGCTGTGGTCCTGTTGCAGAACCTGTCAATGCAGATGCCAGAGGCGGAGAGCTGGAGTGGGAGAACCCCAAGTTATATTTCTCTTTTAGTGGAGTGTGTGTGCCCAACCTCGTTGGCTTAGAGAGAGGGCGGCCCATTTTTTTATATATAAAATACGTATTTGAGCTTTTAAAGTGTTTTACAGTTCTTCATAACATAACCACCTTTTGTGTGGGTTGTTTTATTTGTCTGTATCCCTGTTTTCTCTGGCTCACTCTATCGGTGTAGCAAAGAAAGAGATTTAAGTGACAGAGAAGGCTGTGAGAAAGAAGTTGAGCATTTGAATTTCCTAATATAGCACTTTATTCCAGTGAATATCCCTCTGCCTTCAAGCCTGGCTTTGCCAGGGCAAGAGAAGATTTTAAATGCTTTGTACTGCAGCACCATAAATGTTATCCTTAAGGGGCATTATCTGCAGCCCAAACTTAAGCAGTTCCTGGGACCAAATATCTTCTACATCTGTGGCTGTTCAGGAGAAGCAGTGAATGCTATTAATTTGATGGTGGAATCATACCAGTTTTGAAGGTTTTGTCCCATCTCAGTCTTTCCCTTCAGCCTGAAACAGGAACAGCCCAGACTGTTTTCCCACCATCTTCCTTATATGCACTGCAGAAACTTTACCCCCTCTGCTGAGACCTGTTTCTCCTCCTTTAGGTCATCCTTCCACTCAGATGGGGAAAGTCTCCTTGCAGAGGAGAAGCTTGTGCAGGGGAATGAGCGAGATCTCCCTTATAAAACACCCAGCCCTGCCCTTGCCTCCCCCGGCATGGAAGGCAGTTTGTGTTCTCCTCCACCGGGACACGTGTGGGCCCCACCATGCGTAATGTCTTCCACGCTGTGCGCGTTTTGATGCAGGAATCTGGAAAACTGACGTCTCCCAGGACAAAAAAGGGACTAAAAAAGCTTTCGTGTTTCCGCCCGGTTTCGAACCGGGGACCTTTCGCGTGTTAGGCGAACGTGATAACCACTACACTACGGAAACACCCGTTAGGAAACATTGTTTCTGCCGCCACCTTTGACCGAGCACAAGGGGCGTGGCGGCGTGGCACCGATTCGCTTCCGCCGGCAGGGGACGAGGGGAGACTGCTGCTGCTGGAGGCAGAGGCCTGGGGCTGTGCGGGGACCTCCAGCAGCTCCCGGCGGTATAAGGGCAGCGCAGGACGGACCCAGCGGGGGAGGAAAAAGACCCAACACCATAAAAAGTCACCTTCCGTCCCTGGGTGGGCTCGAACCACCAACCTTTCGGTTAACAGCCGAACGCGCTAACCGATTGCGCCACAGAGACACGCTGCGAAAGGGGCCCCCCAAGTGGTTACTGATGGCCGCACACCCCCGGTCCCCTTGTCACCCGCACTAAACCCGTGCAGTTGCGCATTGTGCTCCTGCAGTTCTTCCAGCGCGCTGCGGCTGCGGAGGGCGGGCGTGGTGCCTCTTCCAGCAATACCAAACAGACTGGCTGTGGCCAGAAACCAGAGGAACAGAAGGCAAAATTCATCCCGCAGTGGTCAAAGACCTTTGGTAATTGTTTGCAAGAGCTAATGGAAAGTGGAAGCAGTGACAGACATGAGTCAGTGTGAAAGAAACATCTCAAAGGGGAGCAGAGCGGGAGACCCAGGAATCTGCTGCCCAGGCAGTCTCGCTTCCACTCTATAAAGTCTATAAATGAATTATTAAGCAATCAATTTTCAGCCATCTAACAGGTGTTAAGGTGATAACAGCAGCTAACATGAGCTGTGAAAAACAAGTCATGCCAAAGGAGTGTGATTTGCCCTCAGGAATGCCAGGTCTCAGAGACAGAGGAGAAAGGCTGGTGTAACCTGCACCCACATAAATCCATTGGCCATAGTACCTACAAGCGCTGAGGGAACTGGTAGATGTCATTGCAAGGTCATTTGTCATATTTGATCATGGCAACTGGGAGAAGAGCCCCAGGGCTGCAGGAAAACACATGTCACCCCCATCTTCAAGAAGGGCAAGAAGGGTGACCTAGGAAGCTTCACTTTGATCCCTGGGAAGGTGATGAATCAGCTAATCCTGGAAACAGTCTTTAGGCACATCAGGGACAAAGAAATGATCAGTAGTCAACACGGCTTCACCAAGGCAAGCTGTGCTCTACCAACTTGATAAACGTCCATGATGAAGTGGTTGGCCAGGTAGCTGAGAAGGTGGCAGTGGATATTGTCTACCTGGACTTCACTAAGGCATTTGACGCTGTCTCCTGTAAGATCCTCACAGAGAAGCTGTGTATGTATGGGTTGGATAAGAAGATGGTGATGTGGATTGAAGACTGGCTGAACAGTTGGGCCCGGAAGATGGTCATCAGTGCCTAGATCTAGTTGGAGGCCAGTAAACTAGTGGTGTAGCCAGGGATCAAAGCCTCTCAACATCTCCATTAATGATGTGGATGATGGAGCAAGAGTGTATCCTCAGCAACTTTGCAGACAACACCGAACTCAGAGGAGTGGCTGATACATCAAAGAGTCATGCTGCCATCCAGAGAGACCTTGATGGGCTGGAGAAATGGGCTGACAGGTTCCTCATGAAGTTCAACAAGAAGTGCAAGGTCCTGCAGCTGGGGACAAACCCCATACACCAGTACATGTTGGATGCTCCCAGCTGGAAAGCAGCTTGGCAGAAAGTTGAACATGAGCCAGCAATGGGCCTTTGTGGCAAATGCAGCGAATGGTGTCCCGGGCTGCATTACCCTAAGCACTGCCAGCAGGCTGGGGAGGGGATCCTTCCCCTCTGTTCAGCACTGGTGAAGCCAGTTCTGGGCTCCTCAGTACAAAAGAGACACAGACTACTGGCAATGTTCTAGCAAAGGGCTGTGGAGATGATGAAGGGACTGGAGCATCTCCAGCAGGTCATCAAATATGACAAATGAACCCGAGCCACAGGGATGTCAGCAGTAAGGGCAAACTTTATTGAGTAGGGTGGTGGGTGACACACAAAGGATGAGGAGGAGGCTGTGCCGGGGCCCTGAGGGACTTTGGGCTCTGTCTTCAAGCACCGTGTTTTGAGCTGAATTTGTACAAATGTAGGATGTTGTCTCCTACATAGCAAGGAAGAAGTCAAAGAAGTCTGGGCAATGTGGAGAAGGAGGGGTTTCCCGGGCTGGCCATGCAAAATGAAGACAGCATTTACACCACTGTAGCACTGCCCTTCTCTTTGTGTTGCACTTCACATTTCCAGCTCTGATCATGCTCTCCTTGGGGTTTTGTCAGGCCTTGGAAGGGATGCTGAAGCAGACTGATGTGACAGCACGTAGTCACGCACTGCATATAAGTATGTATTTGTTGGTTATGTGGTGCTTTAAGTTTGCAATGTGCAGTGCTAACATTAACCAACCAGTCCAGAGGACTTGTGTCCTGTTGCATGTATGATAAAGCATGAGAGCTGTGTGTTGCCTGACAGTTACACACAGAAACTTCGCAGAAGCAGCTTTTATTTTATTAGGAGATGTCCTTGCAGCCGAGTGCCGAGCAGAGTGCATGAGAGGAGAAATGAGCATCCCAACACGTATTCACAGATCAGTGTTCCCAGTCCCTTCCCCTTCAGCGCGAAAGCAACCTACAGAAGGATTCTTTTACCTGGAAGCTCAAGATTTCCAGAGGAGGGGATTCAATGTGCGGGAAGCCTGGCAGCTCAGCTGGGAAAGCTCGCTGGCTTTGCACATTCTGATGAGCTTCACGGCTCACTGTGGCAAGGTTATCTTCCTCAGACAGGAAGATGTGGGTGTCACACAGCAATGCAGTGAGCAGAGGGGCTGGGGTCTGACAGCAGCTGCTGAGGTACCTGTGCCTGGAGAGCATGGACCACACTGGGTGTTGCAGCAAGCGCAGGCATGTCCGTCCCTCGCCCTTTTTTTTGCCTACTTGAGAAAATCCCCTATTTTGAATAGGGATATGATGGAGGTGTCTTGCACTGACCTTTTTCCCAGGTGGACAGGGTTTTCCAGTGGTGCCAACTTCACCTGACCCAGTGTATCCCGCAAAAGAAGGAGACACAAGAGCCATCCAATGGAGGGAACAATTTAACGTGTAGCTGTGGCAGAAGCTCTTTGCAAAATCATTTTGGCCCCACCTTAGCCCTCCCTTGCCAAGGCAATTCCCCAATTTGCAGAATCATTACCAGAACCTCCTTTCATCCTGCAGCTACTCCAGTGCCAGAGAGTATGAAATGACAATGTTCCCCCTGCCTGGGGGTTCTGCTCTGTCGGACTCTATTAGCAAGCGTTGCTATGCTGTGGTAAAGGCAAGGGACGGCTCTTCTATGTCCCTCACACTTGTTTGGTTTCCTCTGCCTTTCCTCAAGCAGAGCGCTCAGAGCGATGTCACACTAATAAAAACACAAACCCCTGCAGTTCTTATTTTCAGGCAGCCATACCAAACAGATTCTCTCTGGCAAAGCTGTCTTCTCCCTCACACCCCCAGATCAGCTTAGCAAGCCCCGGAGTTGATGTCATGTGTTTCTTTTTGCAGAGAGAAGGGTGAAGCCCTGTTCCCCT
The DNA here is from genome assembly GCF_033783945.1 of Neopsephotus bourkii. Classification (NCBI taxonomy): domain Eukaryota; kingdom Metazoa; phylum Chordata; class Aves; order Psittaciformes; family Psittacidae; genus Neopsephotus; species Neopsephotus bourkii. The sequence goes on from NW_026902113.1 coordinate 10,858,213, forward strand.
CCTCTCATATGTGAGGGATGACTTTAGAGTGAGCTTTGGCAAGAGGAAGTAGTGAGCTGGGTTTGCAGTGGTGCTGCCAGCAGGTCCTACAGTGCCAAGAGGTGCCAGGGACAGGCAAGAATTGGAAGGGGCAGAGCAGGAGAGCAAAGAAGGGCCAAGATTACGGGGAGAGGCGCTGATCAGCAGCAAAGCAAAGAGGAGGAAAGCAAAGAGCAGGATGAGGAGGAAGTGAAGGCATTGTCAGCTCAGCCCTTGACCTGGCCAGTGAATGGGTGTGGGGTGGGAGCTTGGGTCAGCCAGCTTGGAAACCCGCTGGCATAAACTCCGTCTATGGGGGTTTTTAGCATTATGGTGACTTCAAACCTTAGCAGCCTCATTCCTACCCCCTTTAACATGAGAGTCCTGCTGAACTGAAGCCACCTTTGGGAAGTCTTTGAAAGCAGGGAAGTGTGTGTGTGCAAGTTGGAGCAGATCTCAGAGCGGGCTCATCTGCTTTTACTGTCCCTTGTAAAACAAAAGCAAGCTGCAGGCTGTAAAACAGGTAGAAGAAAGTGAAGGATCAGTGCCTGCTGTGGGAGGATGACTGGGAGTCCTGCCGCCATGTGTCCATGCACGGGTTCTTTCTTCACAGTCACAGTGCTAGACTCTGCTTGGACAATATTCCTCCCTTGATTTAATTCCGTAACCACTTCTAGGTGGCGGAGTTTCCTCCTCAGAAGATTAGTGGACGCTTAGCATTAAATACTATCCTTAAATACCAGCTATGATCCTGTGCTCAGGAGACCTCAAAACATGAACTTTGATGCTCAAGTAAGAAAAGACCATTTTGTGGGAAAAATAGAATAAAAACGTTCTCAAAGTGCTGTTGGGCTTCTCTCTTTGTTCTTGGGTTTGTTCTTTTGTTGGTTGTCTTGTGTTTTCTTTTCCTAAAGCAAATTCGCCAAGTGTTAAAACCAGGCCAAATCTAAACCTTGATACATTTATGGCCTTGCTCCTCACACAGCTGTGTGTGGATGGAGTGTATGGAAGGCTCTCCCAGAAGGACAGCTTTGTCCTATTGAGTTAACACTAAGTCAGAACTCACAATGTTAATCACCTGCCTCTCAGACAGCATGTTTCTTTGTATTTGCTTGTGCCCAAAGTACCTCAGTGTTTTCCATATCTAATAATGCAGATGATAATAATTTGCATGATAGAGAGACTGGATAAGAGCTGTAGACAAATGTGTCCCTCCTGAACAAGGTGGATTTTGCAGCTTGGCTCCTGTTGGGAACTCCCATGGAATGTGTCCCATTCAGAGAGTGGTCACCAGTTATACTGTCATGGTCTGGATGCTAGGTGGCACTCAGACATTCCGGGTACCATGTGGTGGAGTAGAAACAGAAAGATGGGGCAGAAGTTGTCGAAGGCTCAGTCTGGTGAAAATACTACTTGAATTAGTGTTAAATCCCTACTAAAGGCAAGAATTTCTTGAAGGCTTTTCCCTATCAGAATATGGGCAAAAGGGAGCAGAGCAGTTAGGGGCAGTGAGTGATGTGCACTTCGGATGAGGATGCTTTCCACTGATCTGACAGAAGCTCTGGGACTTTCTGCAGATGTCCAGCACTGCAGCCTGTGCTTCTCTGCTGTCACAGGGTCAAAGCTGAGGTGTGAACATTACATAGCAGTTATGTTCAGCTGTACTGGGGGTTGACTACTAAAACTGGGGTACAGCTGTGAAGCCTGAGCCTGATGAATGCTGGCAGCTGTCATAGTCTTCCAAGGAGTTATTGATATAGATATATTCCTACATTATATATTCTCTTAGATCCCAGACACCTAACCTCTCGCTTCTCTGCGCTTCAGCTGTGTATGACGAGTGAGTGAGCCTGTGGCTCTGCTTCTCTGACAGGCACCTGAGTGCAGGGTGAAGTGCTGCCAGTCTCCTGTGAAGCCACGGGAAGTGTTAATGATTCAAGTTAAGAACGACCTTCACTTCCTCCTTGTGTGCTTGTAGGGCTGGGCTGCCAAAGAGGCTGCAGTGTCCGCCCTGGCAGCCACAGGCAGAATGGACCAGGAAACCCTGGGAAGCGTTGTCCTCCTCGCCATTGTCACCTTGATAAGTGTTGTCCAGAATGGTAAGACAAAAATAAGGATTTGCTTAAGGGAAAAAGGGGACTCAGAAAAGTTCAGGATGATGTATGCTGATCTGAATTTTGAATAGATAATCTCTGGTTATAATTGTGTGTATGCTTAGACATGACTTTGGCTTTAGAAATGAAATTATTTTCTAAACATGTAATATTCCATGCTGTTATTGCAGTACCTTGGCAGTCGCATGGTCCTAGTCTATGATATTCTGGAGTGAGTTTGTTATACAGATGTCAGCTAATGAAAGGACTAACATGCTGGGGTACCCTGTGACAACATACATTTCAGTTTGATGAATGAGACTTCCTTCCCTGGCTGAAGTCCCTAATGTGGGCAGGCAGAGCTGCCCTGCAGCCAGAACCTTGCCACCATGGTGAGAGGCTGGGGCTCCGGTGGGCTGTGATGGGTCAGACCTTCACACAGAGCTGCACGAAGGGGTCACAATTGCACCAGCTCATCTGAGGACTGTTTGGGTTATTTGTGGGCAGGCAACTCTATTGCTTTCCTGCATCTCCAGGTCCTGCAGTCCAACTAATCTCAATTAACTGCAGTCCCAAGAACACTGCGTATTTCCTGTAATGGAGAAGTTTCTTTTTTCAGCTCTTATTCAGACCTCTATAGTCCCTACGGTTCTTCAGGGTCTTTTAAATAAAACAACAAGTTTCTCTTCTCATTTTAATTTTATCATCATCTCTTGCAAGTCCTTAAGCAATTTAGCAGGAAATTCAGCCCAGAATACGGAGAAGGGAGTGTGTTTTACCCCAGGTACACTGAGGTGGCCCAGGTTCAAGGAGAGCCAGCAGTGCGATGAGGGGTTGATGCACATGCAAGCAATCTTCTGTGAAGGCTTTTTGGTAGGAATGGGAGATTCCCAACAAGTGCAAACTCAACATAGTTCAATCCTAGTAAATGGGCTATTCTTGGGCTGCTGCAGAGAGGGGAAGTGGTGGGAGCCTCTACATAAGCCTGGCTGCCAGAAAGCAAAAACAAAAAAGCGATGTGGACTGGTTGGGTTTCGACATAGGCACTAAATACCACATGGTTTAACCCAGTGCTGGTTTCTGGTAAATGCACAGTGTGTGACATTACCTGAATACAGCATGGTGGGATCAGAGCGCGCACCATAGTAAGTGCCAAATACACATTTCTTGCTATTAAACCAAATGACTTTATATACCAGGTTTTTCCCCTCTCACTCTGAAGCATGGGCATTTGCCTTCCAGCCTGCCACACACTCATCTAATGAAATCTGCCTGTGAGATTATTGACTCCACTGCTGCAAGTGGGCAGTGAAACACTTGGCAGAGGACTTAGCGTGCCAAGCACAAGTGGCACAAAGCTCTGAACCATGATTTCAGACCTTGCATCATCTGATTTCCTCCTCCCAGGCTTTCTATTTAGAAAGACTGGACTGATAGTAAGTCCTGCAACAAATGTAATAACTAAGGTGGCATACATGCTTGTTAAGAGATATCAGTTGTACTGAACTCTTGCTGTGGCTTTGGTTCAGCAAAGAGCTTGGGCATCTGCTTGACTGTCTTTAAGTACACAAAGTCAGCATCATGTAAATTCAGGTTTATATGGTTTTTTTGCATCTGGTGCAGGATTAGAAAACAGTTTGGGTGAAAGCTAGATGTGGTTTCTGGTGCTGCCCCAGTCTGACGTCCATTTACTGTCATCTTATTCATATTGAGACATCTCCAGATCCTACAGAATGACTTGTGAGGCCAGATGCTGCTGAGTCTCACACGTAGCTTTCGGTTTTGTTCTTGCATCAGAGGGATATTGCAATTCAGAAGCTTTTGGTGTAGATCAATGGTCATCACTGAGCAGATAGGGCACTCACTAGGTTGAAGCATCAGTGGATGGTTTCTATTGGCATGAACTTGTGAAACAGCCAGGCTTGGACTGAACTTTTGAACATTAACTTCACCAGAGTGGGACTGCAGTGGCTCAGGGCAGCCTGAGCAGCTTTGGAGCTTCACAGCATCATGTCCTGGTGTAGCTGAGCTGAATTAAACTCCTCAGTTCCAGCCCTGCTCTGTTTACTCCTGTCATTTCTCCTGGGAAATCACCCTCTTGTCTTGAGGTTCAAAGTAAAGAGTAGGAAACAACCATGGGGTTGCAAGCTGCTTCATGCTGTAGTCTCCCGTTTCCCCATTGCCAGATTAACAGGAACCCAACATTGCTGAGATGGGAGCACAGCCCTGCAGCAGGGACCACCCCTGGATGTGATCTGTCAGCTGTGCTCTGGCCCTTTGCAGTGCTTCAGCCCTGTAGGCAGGTTGATAACCCCATGCCAAAGGCTTAGGTCATGAGTGGATGAAGATGCTGAGAGCTCTCAGTGGCTGTGCCACTGGACAGTGTCTGCTCTGGGTCCTCCAGGGCCATGTACTCCAGGCACCAGCTAGTGCACTGTGCTGGTGGCAGTGAGAGGGTCTGCAGCCTGGCTCACATGGGACACTGGCTTAAACCACTGCAGGTTTTCCGGGAGAAAGACTGTGAATACTCAGGGAATCACTCAATCACTGAGAAAGCACTCAGTCACATTTAGTGTAGGCAATGAACACACAAAATACCTACCTACAGCATCAGTAAGGGGAAAAGTGAGGTAAATCTTCAGATTCCAGGGATGAAATCCTGCAGCATATCAGTGTACACTTCTATTGTTATAATAATCTTTCCTGGCATGTTATATTTTTTACATGTATATATGGCTAATATTCTAAACCATGAAGTGCTTTGGGTACACTGTGATGGGATGCACAACAATACAAAGCTTGCAGCTGGTAGCCTGCCAAGGCTCTCTCTCTGGTGTATTTAGACACATGATGGATGGTCTCTGGCTTAGTGTCATCAGATAAAATGTGTTAGTCAAGCACATGATACATTATCTTGAAGTGCTGCAGTTTTGCAGCAGCTAACACCCTGACACAACACTGTTGTTTAAAAGGGAGATACGCACAGGATGGTCACATACAGATCAGGCATGAGGACCAGGTTCTCAATGGGCTTTTCTGGAAAATGAACCAGAGCTGCAGGACATCCCTGGGTATTGTTAAAAGGGTAGATTCCCTTCTCTTTGATTCGTTAGAGAGTGAGAGTTGGGGTTGGCAGCTCTGGCTGGAAAGCTTTTTTCCCACAGGGGCCCAAAGGGCCGAGTCAGGGCTGTACTTCTGCAGCAGAGGTGCAGGCTGCCAGAGGTGCAGTGCAGGGATGAAGAAGGGCTCAGGGTTAAAACCCTGCTGCCAGTCACATACAGACATGTGGGGATGTCTGAGGTCACACTGCACTGTACGCTTGCACGGATGGTTTGATTATACCTTGGTGACCGAGTGAGGATGCTGGCCACATCCTGCACCTCCATACACCCATGTCCTCTCCTACCACTCACCCTGGGTGTTCTTGAGAACAGAGCTGAGGCCACGTAGACCAGCTTCTGCAATATCTCCAAATAACATCTCAGAATACTCTGTGGTTCTTTAACAGCTTTTTTTGCGAGCAAAGTGGAGCATGAAAGCAAATACTGCAATAGCAAGGGGTTCCAGCGATCAGGATCCTCCGCCTTCGATCGTGTCTACACAGCCAAGTGAGTAGGCAAGCCCTGAGGAGCCGGTGGGGGAAGAGAGGGGTCCATCTCTCTCTTCATTAGGGTTTAAAACAAACCCTTTGGAGTCAAAAGGTGGACTCCCAGTGTCCTCAAATGAAGGATTCATCTGTAATCCCTTGCTGTGTGCATTGCAGCAGTGTTCAGACCTGTAGTTCTCTAATATGTTTGCTGGTGAACCCATCTCCCCTCTGGATGCTGTGCTATGTTTATGCTGGACTTTCAGCCCTTTGAGTACAACATCCCTCATTTGGGAACCATCTCACCCAGCAGTAGCTAATGCTGAAATGGTGACGATGCAAGCGCAGCCAGTGTCCTGGGGCACTGTGGCTCTAAGGGAAAGAGCTGGCAAGACAACAGCTCACTGAGGAGCAGGTTGATGGCAGAGCTCATACAAACCCCTTGGTCCACAGCAGCTCCCTTGGCATGTGGCTCTGCGTTTTGTACCTCTTGTCTTTGACATCCCTCCAGGGAGAGAAGAGGAAGGATAATTCCAACCCAGAAGAGAAAACATAAAACACTTTTTATTACCTGTGAAGTTCTGACGATGTGTTTGAAACTGGATGGGATGTGCAAGTCCTGCCCTTCACAGGTGTCCAACCTCTGCCCAGGGCAAAGTGCTTCCCTCTCAGAAAGCACTCCCAGCCAAAGGAGGCAGCTGGAAATCATTCCTGTTCCCCTGCAAAGACACGTGTTAACTCTGTGAGACACTCCTATTTGCAGTGCGATTTTCCTTTTGTTGGCTCCACGCAGCTTTCAATGCCAGTAACATGATTAATGTGACTTAATTGCAAGGATTTTCCAGGCCAGTAAAGCACACAGCATCTATTATACACGTGCCTTGATCAAACAGGTTAGAGGAGGAGAGCTTTCCCAGGTGCCAGGCATGTGCGCGGGGCGGTTTGTTTCCCTCACCAGGCAGGACAAAGGCATCCATTATCCGAGTAAGGGAACAGGGAAGCGGAGGTGCGGGTGAGGCAGCGCCGTGTTCAGGCACGGCAGGTGGTAACAGCCCCCCGGCAGTACTTACTGAGCCCAAACCCACGGTGTGCTGGTGAAACACGTTGCGTTTGTTTCTATTTCCCCGCGTTCTGATTTCTGTTGTGCAAACCCCTCCCCAGCCAGAACTGCGGACACGCGTACCCCACGTTCCTCGCTGTGCTCTGGTGCGCTGGACTTCTCTGCAGCCCAGGTAACACACACTGATTGTTTTTCCCTTCCATGTTGCCCCGCTTTCAGCAAGGGATGGTGAATGCTTTGGAGGTGATTCCCCTCCTGCGCCCTTCTGGCACGGTTTATGCCAACAGACATGTTCCCAGATGTGATTCAGGACAGTTCGGGCCAGGGGCATTTCCCATATAGGCATTACAGATGAGGTCCCTCTGTTCTGGGTGAACAGTTTAGTATTTGGATGCTGGGTGCCACATTATTCACCCTCAGGACTAGAAACGGGCTCGTTTGATTACACTGCCAGAGCTGCAGCTCTTCCCAGTGCTGAGGGCAGCCCAGGAATATCTACCTGCATTTCTATGATCCCCTTCAGTGCAATTTGAGTTTGCCTGAGGTTAAGATGGGTACTTTCCTGTTGTCTGTGGCTATTATTTTTGGAAAAGGGAAGTTCCTGACCAGAAGAAAAGAGTGTTTTGCCTGCAAGTGTGGGGAAAGTTAGAACTGAGGAGAAAGCCCTTATTTATGTGATCAGAAATGAGTACTGGACCAAAGTATAGTCCTCCACCTGCTCCTAGAGAAGTGCATGTATCTGCTTATCTGCTGCCTTTTACTTCCTGGTAAAGACAGACCCTCCTTCCTGACCCTGACATGGCCACACTGTGTTTCCAATGGGGATGAGTGTGTGCTGTGCAGTGGGCATAGCTGTGGGCAGGATTGTACCCACACAGTCTTTAGAAAAGCCAGAGCAAGGGCGAAGCAAGTACTCTGCTTCCCATGCACAGGTCTCCATCCTGGTTCCGACACTCATCCCATAACCCAGGGCTGCAGGTTCCAGTTTCCAGGTCCAGTGCAGGCAGCAGTTGGGAACAGCAGGTACAGTGAGACCTGGGCTGGTGTTTGTAACGTCTTGTCTTACCCTTTACCCAGCTCCTGCCGCCTTTGCCGGCCTGATGTACCTGTTTGTGAGGCAGAAGTACTTTGTGGGCTACCTGGGGGAGAGGACTCAGAGGTAAGGACTTGAAGAGCCTCTTCATGAAATCGGGGATGTAGCATCAGTGCAAGCGGATGCTGCCGCTTCCACAGGCACAGCTTCTGGCTCACGGTGCTGCCTGCAATGGCTGCTTGCATGGGATGGCACAGAGAAGCCCGCTTCTTCTGGAAGGAGCTGTGGGAGACACGGGAGGTGCTGTGGCTCTGGGGTGAGGGGAGCTGCAGGAACAGGGCGGCTTCTTCAGCGGCTCCTGCTCACACCTCTGTGAACGCACGTGTTTGTGTGTTTGTGCCGCTATTTGCACAAAATCATCCTTTCACATCACAAAAGCTCGTTACACACATGCAGAACAAGATTGTCCCACAGGCTGTCACGCAGAGAAGACATACAAATCCCTCTGAATGGCCACTTTTGTAAGCAGTAGCCTATGCTGAGCACAGGAGGCCAGACCCAGACCCAAATGGATGCAGAAAATGGCATTGAAGGCCTTGCAACTGCCTTGAAATAACAGAGAGAGAGGGAATTTGCCCACTCTATCTCAGCCACAAGGTCTTTCAGCAGGTCTCAACAACAGAGTCCGAAGTCTGAGGACTTCTTGCGTGAGGTGACATGCATTAATGTTAAATGTTTTTTTCCCCTTTCTATCTCCTCAGCACTCCTGGTCACTTGTTTGGAAAGCGCATCATTTTGTTCCTGTTCCTCATGTCCGTGGCCGGAATACTCAACTACTATCTCATCTTCTTTTTTGGAAGTGACTTCGAAGTGCACATAAAAACCATAACCAGCGCGATCTCTCCGTTGTTGCTCATACCCTAGCTCCCCATAGCACTGAGGGGGTCAGCATGCTTAATGTATTGATACCCAGAAGCAGCCATAATTCAACTGTTTAAGAAATGAACCCATAACCCTTTTAGATTGCTGTAAATCTCATGCTTGATGGGCTTTGTAGCTTGATTTAACCTTGCTCTTCCCTTCAGGAAAAAGATTTATCGTGAGCCCTTGGCATGCCTGCAGAATGGTAACATCTTCCAGTTAATTCTCTGGAGTTTTTTCTCTAAACTGCAGTTTGTGAGCTGATTGCATGACTGGAAGGGACATTGTATGCTTGCTTTGTAACTGTTGTACTAAGCTTTTGCCCCAAGACCCAGGAGCCCCTCAGTGCTGTTGCTGACCAATGGCTTCTGCAGTTATCCTCATGGACAATCAGAGCCTTTCGCCATCATCCCGCACACCTTGGCCCAGCAAAGGCATGGCCCAGCCTCTTCACCTACCCTTCCCCTCCCACTTGTTGGTGACTGAGCTCCTGCTGCTGCAGGGCAGCAAATTCGCCTGTGTCTGGTCTTCCTTGATAAATATTCATGTGTGTAATGCTCTTGACACTGGTCTCATCTACTCTTCAGCCTTTTTGTTCTTCCAGAGATGTGGAAAGGGGTTTTAAGTAAATGAGGAGCTGGAGTATTGACAGACGGGTTGGATTTGGCTTGCTTTGCTTTGTTTAATAAAACAGTATAAAAGGAAGAAATCTGTTTGCTCCCATCTTCTATACCTGGTGCATGATCTGTGTGCTCCACAGCCCAGCAGCTGGCTGGTAAGCGAAGCAAGAGCAGCAGCACCAGGCTCACTGCAGCCCTGCATACACGAGTTTAACAGCTTCCTCTCTACGAGCAAGTTCAGTGTTCTGCCTCTGTCTCTAACAATGTGCCCCTACAAGTCCATACCAAGGAGTGACTGGATTAGAGAAGAGGACTGAGGCAGGCAAACAGGCCAGTGCAATCTTTCTAAGCATTGCTACCCTATGAGTGCTTAAGCTTTTAAGCCTGTCCGATTGCTGCATGCAGGGTGGATAAAGCTGTATTTTATGACTCCTTTGGGAGGGACAGGGACAGAGACAGAGACTCCTCACTCTGTGAGAAGAGGGTTTGCAGAGCTGTTGGCAAAAGCAGGCACAGAAAACTGCCTGCCTTTTGTCCCACTGCAAGGCTGGTGCCTTTTTGTTGCTGCCGATGGGGCAGCCGCTCTCCTCTGCACCATTCACACTGCAAAATAACACACAAGGGCTTTTTCAATCTTCTACAGGGATTTTAGATGTGAAAGATTAATAATAAACATATTTATTACATGATGATTGGTTAATAAATGTTCTCACTGGTTAGAATAGCTAATTTAAAAAATGCACTCTAAGCTCCTAATCTTAGAGCTGCTGAGACACCTTATTCCCAGGTACAGCGCCTAGGTTCCTTCCCTCCCCTCCTTCTCAAATGACTGTAACACACTCCAAACCCTGCTTCACATCATGTTTCTCTGCCACCGTTTCTCTCCGCAGCTCATCAGCCGCCTCCCATCCTTGGTGGTGACCCACGACCCTTCTGCCCCATGGGGTCACCCCACTGCGGGAGGGCAGCACCTCAGGAGGAGAGGGGTAGCCCCTGTGTCCTGGAGTTACAGAACTCTTCCCCATTGCTGGTATCAGCAATGTCAGACCGACGCTGCTGTTAGCTGGTTCGGAGGAGAAGATGGTTTCTTCATAGCACCACAGTTCCTGGTCTCCAGACATCCTGGTCTCCCTGAGGGCTGAGACTTGGTTATGGAGACCATCAGTTCTGGCCACAACAAGTTGTGGTCCCAGACTGTCCCAACCCTTTGTGTCCACCTTGTAGGTCTCCCCAGCTGGATGAGTCTCCCTGGTGCCTTTTTGTCCTCTATAGCAAGAAGTAGCTCACTTGACTTCTCTCTGATGTCTCCTGCTAGCATGAGAAAGGGCTCTCCACCAGCCAGCTATAAAGGGCAGATGATTCAAGTGTCCGTTTTGGGTCAGACAGTCTATCACAGCACTCTCAGGCCTCTCTGCTGACTCAACAGTTGGTTTCTACACAGAAGTATTTAGGAAGTACCAAGTCATCTTCTGAAGGAACTAAGGTCCATTTTTTTCTGTAGTAATTTATTTTGCAATAATATCTCCTACTTACTTCCTCAAAGCCTTTCTAATAACAAAAGAGATGAAAATGTAGGCAAAACCTATTTTCCATCTAGCTATATATGGAAAGGTGATAGCATCAGACAAACGGCTGGTACACTATGTAAATTCTCTGTGATCGTCACACTCTGTTGGTTTAAGCCTAGCCTGCAACTAAGTACCACCCAGCTACCTGCTCGCTCATCTCTACTCCCCAATGGGATGGGAGGGAGAATTGAAACAATGCAAAAACCTGTGGGCTGAGATAAGAACAGTTTGATAATTTAAATAAAAATAAAATATTGTAATAATAGAATAATATTTACTTCTATATTATAGTATAGATATAATTTATTATTATTATTATTATTATAGAAAGAACAGAAGAAACCACAAGTGATGAACAATACAAGCGCTCACCACTCACTGACCAATACCCAGCTCGACCTGAGCAATAATCTGCCCCTCTGGGTAACTCCCCCCAGTTTCTATACTGGGCATGAAGTGCTGTGGTATGGAGTACCTCTTTGAACAGTTTGGGTCAGGTGTCCTCTGCTTCCTCCCAGCTTCTTGTGCCCCTCCTCACTGGCAGAGCATGAGACTGAAAAGTCCTTGATCAGGATAAGTGCTACTGAGCAACAACTAAAAACATTGGTGTGTTATCAGTGCTGTTCTCAGACTGAAGCCAAAACAGAGCACTGCACCCGACACTAGGAAGAAAATCAACTCTATCCCAGCCAAAACCAGGACATCATGTTGCAGGCAAGCCCTGTGGTTGCATTTACCTTCCCACCCTTCCTGAAAATGGCAGGCAGTGTCAGTGGTTTGGGGGCTTTCCTTGCTGTGTTCGACACCTCCAGTTTTCAGTTTTGGCAGTAAACCCACCCTGATCTTGTCAGTAGTTACCATAACTTTGCATACCAGCTATGCAGAAAGCTGCAAGCGTAGGCTCCTTGCAGGGGGGTTGTAACTAGATGACCTTAAAGGTCCTTTCGAACCCAAACCATTCTATGATTCCATGACTTTATAAATCCACATGCAAAAATACACAGCTACTGTGAAAGCTGTGCAGGTGAATAGTGGGGTCACATATACATAAACCTACTAGGACCTGCGGAGCTGCGATGGATGTGAGGACATAGCTGGTGGCAGAAGTGGCAGTCCTCTCTGACATCTTCTGTTCAAGGCTGGTTTGCAAGCTCCAGGGCCAGCACCCATGTTTGGTGCAGTGCACAGCACAGCAGCTCCTGGCCTGGCACGGGGGCTGTATGTGAACAGCTATTGCTCCCCATCCCGCTGATTGCACCAGTGCTGCTAATTGTCCTGTTCGCTGTGTTGCCAGGCTGTGGGCTTTGCTCATGCATAAAACCCCAGGCACATGCATACATATTGTCTGTGTGTGTACTGCATAGATACAGTGTGTTTACTTACTATATCTGTGTGTGTGTATATGTGTATATATGTACAGTAGGTGCTGAGTCATGAGAATGCTAGAGGCTTTCCAGGGACTGCAGGGAAGCAGGCTGCTCAGGCACCAGCCGTCTCACAGAGTGCAGGCTGTGTACATCAGAGACTGCGGAGGCTGCTGGAAGCTGGGCTGTCGCAGGATGCTTTTGATCTGCTGACAAGGGCCTGGAGTACATACAGTATTCCTGCCACAGTAACCGCATCTGCTTCCGTACAGCACTACAACCCTCTAGTGGAAAGTCGGTCCTATCGGCACGCCGATGCCTCTGGCAATGGGATGAGCGGTTCCTTTGAGGTTTGAAGCCTGATGGTGATGCAACAGAATCCACATTTCTGAACAGATGCATTGCTGCTCTCAAATGCTGCTTTTTATTTTTCTGGCACACAGGAGGGCTAGTCCTGAAGCTGGACCCCTATCCTACCTATCCCAAAGAGAGCAGTCCTGCTTAGCGCGGGTATGAGCAAGCAGGTAACATCCCAGTGGGATAAGAAAACTATGCGCACCACCCACAAAGGATTCCTGCAGTATTTTCCAGATTCCCAGAACATGCAAAACCAGCCTGTGCAGTATCAGCTTCCTCTGAGTCACATTTGTGCTAAGACAAGTTTCCAAATGAGTCTCTGAGTATTAGAAAAGCAGTTCTGCTGGCATGGAGCAAAGACTGTCCCTGGGCAGCTTCCTCAGCTCCCTCCTGCTCTGAGATACTTTCTTTAGGAGAGGGGCTGCTTTAACACTCACAGAAACCTTCCAAATGTCCTCTCTGGGTGGGATGCTGCAAATCACCAACCACTGGCCCAACTCAATGATTGCTCCCATGAAGGGAATGCTTGGAAATAGTCCACCCTTAGTAAGTGAATAAGTGAAACCACAGTATGGAATGAGAAGAGTGTTAAAAGTATTCCCTGGGTGATTTTAAATTGGTCTCATGTCCCAGCTGGGATGAGCAGGATAAGCATTCCCATGGAAAAACCCCTTGGTGAGCTGCAGAGCCTGGCACAGCCCAGCAGCACCCTTGCAGGAGGCATGGTGACTCCAGCAGATTGAAGTCCCATCTGAGCACCCAAGGGACAACTACAAGCTTCCCAATCCCTTTTGGTAATGAAGACTGATGTCCCTGGCTGTCTGGGAGGGTGCAGGACATCTCAAACTGTGGCTCCTCTCAAGGAGGCTCAGTGCTTCAGGGCAGTAGGACGCAGAAGCAGGCTCTGCATGCTAACTGGCTGCAGCAGAGGAAGAGCTGCTTTTAACAGTACTGTAGTGAGCCTCAGGAAAAGACATCCTGTGGAGAGGACCAGCTCAAGCTGCTGCCTGTCCACTGCCCCTCTGTGTACCTGCTCTGGCAGAGGGAGGATGTGGGAAGAGAGCATCAGCATTGCTCCATCCATCCTGCCTGCCAGAGACAGCATCTCAGTGCTCCCAAGCAGCGCACAGAGACACGAAACCTGGCAAGAGTGAGATTCCTACCCCAAAGGACAAACGGCCTCCACACTGAGCTGGCTTTCCCTTTAGAGGAGAAATAAAGAACTTTTCAATTTCATCTGCAAGGATCTTCACACTGTGAGATGATTTCATCCGACAGACAAGCTCCTGGGGCTTCATGCTGGCTGCCTACTGAGCTGCTTGGGTGCCGTCCACTGGGCGCTTCCTGCTCATCCCCAGGGGAAGGGGATCCGGTGCCAAAGTGCCAGCTGTGATGTCAGGCAGGAGGGCAAATGTTGTGTGATTTTCATCTAAAAAAATAAAGGTGTGGTGGTGCTGCAGTGGAATTCAGCTCATGGTTACGGCAGTGCCGTTCCTGCCGCATGGGAGCTGGCAGGGATTGCTTGGGTGCCATGATCTCTTGCAAGGCCAGGGATGCTTTGAAGGCTTACAAGGGCTGCTGCCTCCTGCACTGCTATTTGCCACCGCTTGTACAAGCATATGGTTGATTTATTGCTCCTGTGTTATTGTTCCGACCCAGCAAGAGCCCCCTCAGTGCTCTAGGATTAACCAGAGCAGTGCGATGTCCCCTAGCCAGCCGCTTCACACCTTTTGTGTTGTGTTTTGTGCTGCAGCAAAAGGATTTCTTTTCAAAGGGCAACACCAGCCTTCCCACTGCCCTCAGCAGACAGGAGGGGATGGTGCACATCCCCACCAGCAGCCATGGCTGCAGTCCTGCTGCCTGCCCTGTTCCTGTGCTCTCTCTCCTCCATGGGAACCATGTACCCTTGCTGGTGGACAGGTGCTGGTGGGCAGACTTACTTCCTTCTCTCAGACTAGACAGCTTCAGTCATAAATCAAAGCCAGCGGTCATTTATCATCTTAGTTATGGCTTAGTCCTGACTTAATTAACAATACTGTGGTTTAGAATCATAGAATCACAGAATGGTTTGGGTTGGAAAGGACCTTAAGATCACCCAGTTCCAACCCCCTGCCATGGAACACCTTTCACTAGACCAGGTTGCTCCAAGCCCTATCCAACCTGACCTTGAACACTGCTGGGAATGGAGCGTTCACAACTGCCTTGAGCAACCTGTTCCAGTACCTCATCACTCTCACAGTAAAGAACTTCTTCCTTGTATCTAACCTGAACTTCCCCTGTCAAAGTTTAAACCCATTACCCCTTCTCTTATTACTGCAGCCCCTAATGAAGAGGACTTTTTCCCCCTTTTACTGACTTCTTTTTAACCTATCTCAGCAACCTGATCCCCACTGCCATAAGTGGGACCCAACAGAAATGCCTGTGGAGCTCACAGGGTTTCCTCTCTGCAGGGTGTAAATGTTGTGCTGATGTCTCAGTCTTCATGCACTCACACGTGGGTGAGGTTTCCTTCCCTTAGTTCACACTGAGTTGTTGCAGAGTCACGCAGAGGCCAACCCCTGCTTCCCTCAGCTCCTACTGTCCGTAGGATTGACGCAGCATCCCATCAGTGCACAAAACACAACTGTACCTGGCTCCTGCCAAGCTTGCAACCTCTGCTGCAGATCTGACAGCACAGCCTTTACCCATGGCATCCTAATGACAGCTCACAAATGGAAAATAGCAGCAGGAAGCTCTGCCCAGGCATGTCATGGGGACCAAAATCCTTGCCAACCGTTGTTTCTCTCACTCACTGTTGGTTTAATGGCTCCTGGGCTGCTGTATTATGTAAAAGTACTTTCATTTCCCAAACAGGGGCTGAAGTTTGTATTTAGTTTTTTAATTTAATTTGGTTTTGGCTGAGGCAGGAGGATGCAACCCTTCTGACAGGGCTTCACTGCGGGCAGCACAGTTTTGGCTAAACAGAGGTTGCTCATAAAACATCAGTTCCAGCTCTCTGGCAGAAGTCAGCTGAACTTCTGTTCACACACAAGCGACACTGCCTCGGAAACAGCCTTTTATGAAAGGGAGAAAGGGAGACTGGAACGGGAGGTAAACAGTGACACCCCCTACCCTTTCACAGCCCAGTCTCCCCAGTAAGGTGCCTTGGGCCTGTGGGCTGTTTACTCCCATGAGGTGCCAGTGGGTCTCCATCCCAGTGGAGCCACCTCTTCCCTCTGGGACTGCACACTTCTCCCTGAGCCCAGCGTGTCTCAGATGCTGCAAGCCCTGAGCTCCAGACTTGCCACATTTGCACTGCAGTGTTACCTAACTCCAGTATTACGCTGTACAATATGTTTGCAAGAGGCTGCCCTGGCCTCCGGGCTGTTGAGTGTCCTGCATCACCTCTTGCTCTATGGTGGGGTGCTCCAGAGTGCCAGGTCACCACTTCCTCCTTTCCCTCTGCACCCCAAGATCCCCTACAACATGTTCTGGTTTCTCCCCATGCTGTGTGTATGAGAAGTATGTTCAACAACCTGATTTGGAACAGTGGGACCTCACCAGGGTCAGATTCCCAGTATTCATCAGGCGCAGGGTGTGTGACCTGCTGGGCATTTGTTCCCTGTGGGATGCAGAGATCCTCATTCATGCGACCACGGGCATTCTGGACCTCCTGGCAGCTGCGGGGCACGCAGGGCTGCCCAGGTTAACCTTTCATGCTGCCAGGTCTCCCACTTGGTGCCACCATGCAAACCATGAGTGGCGAGTGAAGGTCGAGACGTGAGGTTGCACATGGCAAGGCTCCGGTTTCACACACTGCTGAGCACACTTGACAGCTTGCAGGCACTGGAAGGAGATGGTTCATAACTCCCTGTGCTTTTCCCAGCCCTTGCTTTCCCAGTCCTGACCCCAGTGTCTCATCCCCACCTTTGCTTTAGCTGCAGCACCCTGCTCCACCCCAAAGGGCAGAAGACCACCCATCCCTTCAGGTTACAGCAGTCTGCAGAAAGAGCCTGAGAGCCCACAGCTGCTGCAAGATTAATGCAGGGTGGGGAGCAAAGGGCGCAGACTCTGCCTGTGGCTGTGGGTTGTGTTCGGCTTGGTGTAGCTCAGGTTGAAAGCAGAAGATGCCTGGGTAGTTATGGTGTTAGACTTGAGATCAGCGGTGTCATCCTGTGCAGGTTCAGCTGCTGCGTTTGAGCACAGCCAGAAATCATGGGAGGCTTGGAGAGTACCGCTGTGTTTGCCCTGTGCTCTCCCGGGGATCTGCTCCCAGCCACCATCAGAGGCAGGATCATGTTGACAAGAATTTTGGCTCAGCACAGCTGATCTGATATGTTGATGAATTTCTGCTCCCAGCTACTTTTGCAGCACACACCATGGCTCTCCACCGAGGTGAGGGGAGCAGAGCGGTGATGAATGCTGCACATCAGTTAAGAGACACCTTGCCAAATCTGTTCCTTTGTTAAATGATTCAGCAAACGATTACAGGATGGTACAAGAGGGGTTTATTAGTGCAGCATGAAAATTCCAGCACTGTAAATGAAAGGAAGATCAGTCAACAGGCCCTCAAGACCATAGCTGGGTAGGGCTTGCTCTCTCCCTCCACCCCCAGATGACCATCAGTCACACGCAAACCTCAAGCCTGGATGGCACCAACCTGTGCTGCAGCTTGCAGTGGAGAAGGAGCCTTTTCCTAACATTTCCCAGTGGAGGAGACTTCTCTGCCAGCCCAGGACATGATGCAGGCCTTGTGCTGGAGCTCTGCACAGCCACGCAATGTTGGGGTGGTGTGAAGGGTCTCCTTGTGGCTTGGGTGAGCAGACAGGTCCTGGGGCCTGTGGTGATGCTTAGAAGCACCACTCTGAGTGAACACCCCACTGGCATCCACAGTCCACCTGAGGAAGCTCCCACAAGCAAAACGTGCCCTGACCTCCTCTACTGCTGCCACTTGAAAGTCATATGGGGCAAGACCTCTGGGATGTAGCTTGTCCTAAGTAGCCCTGAGGGCTGTGGGCTGAGGTTGCCTTCTCCCATGGCTGTCCTCTCATCACTGCATTCTCCAAGCCATGGAACTATGATCCCACACCAGCGAACACCATCACTCCCACCACTCTATCCTGAGGTCCCCCCACCACTGCTGAATGTCTCTGCTGGTGCTCAGCACCCTTTTCCTGTACCCAGACCCCTGAGGCATGGTGCTGCCCCTTCGTTATTAGTGAGAAATCGAGCAACGCAGCCAGTGGCAGCAGCCCTGCTTTGAGTCTCGTGTGTTACATGGGAAGCCAAACTGTGTCTGAACTGCCGCTTGCAGGACTGGTGGCACGCAGCAGCCCACACCCCCAGACCCACTGCAGCTTGCCAAGACACCCAGCAGGTGGTGGGGCAGCAGGCTAAAGCCCTCATTTATGGAAGAATTGGCATCCTGGGAATGATGCGCTGTATTCATCCAGGGGGGTTTTCATCCGGGTGTGGCAGGCACAGCCCTGGAGGGAGCAATGCAGAAGGCATGGAAGGCAGGGTGCATGTGCCCTGCAGTGCTACCCAAAGCACCTGAAGCCTGCACCGCTGCACCCACTGCATGCCACCGACTGCAGGCTCGGGGCAGACCTAGATCAGATGTATGCCTCCAGAAAAGCCACCACAAATACAGTGCCAGCAGCTGTGGAAGTGTGGCTTAGGGCAACATTTGGCAGTGTCCTCAATGCTTCCCTCCTTCCCTTCTGGGCTGATAAAGCACAGAGGGTGATGCAGCAGTTGTTTCTTCAGAGCAGCCTGTGTTGCAGCTCTTCAGTTTTTAGTGGACATGCAGCACACCTAGGAAGCCTGCACATCCCAGAAAGCATCTCTGTGTGGACAGCCTCCAAAACCTAGCTCAAACCAGTCTGCAGTGGGCCTTGGCAAGTGTCAGTTGGACAAGGTTTCACCAAAGTTTCATCCTCAACATGGCAGTGTTCTTTACTGTGGCTGTCTGGGGCTTTCTGACCCAGATGGCAAATGCTAATTGGCTTTTTCCTATGCTTTACTACTGTAATATGTTTTACACTAACAAGGAATCTATAGTTCATTACTGGTCCAGTTTCTGGGTCTTTCATTATAAATCACGGTAGAAATCTGTGGGACGTATGTGTAAGATATCCCAGCCATAAAAATACAATCATGGAATAGCCCTGTGGAAACTATACTAGGGTGCATAACTCATTCTTTGTATTCACCATCTAGGTGGGTAAGGCTAAAATCATGTCATATATCCAAACTCCTTGCACTGGTACTCTTCTTGTTATGCTAGGACAGAGCTTGTTAATTTACCACTGCAAATATCTAGTGACACTGAGATTTTGGGTACAGGAGCCCTCCAGGATTAGGTGTGCCTTGGATGGAAGGTGCAGAGAGCACTGAAACAGAGCCAGTGCCAGCCTCTAGGAAAAAAAAACCCTCTGTGCAGTGGCAGGGAGGGAAGCAGAGCTGTGTCCCTGAGGACCTGTCACCATCCTGTGTCTCAAACACTGTAGCCTTCAGGATGGGAAAGGCTAAGCTGACCCTGGCCAACTCACGCGCTCCTCTTCTGCCTCAGCACGTATTATATCACTTAGGCCAATGCTCTTCCAACAGGTCTCAGGATTTAGTGCAGTTCATATTTGATCAGGCACATCCCCAAGGAACAATTTGAATAGCAGAGGATATGAGCATAGAATTAAACTCAGTCCCCGTTGTCCCTGGCAACCATATAATAGACATTTAATCCAGAAAGGCCCAACTACCTCCATTCCTCCTCCCCTGTGTGGTCAGAGCCTGTAATGCGATATTAAAGCCACCACTGAAAGCACATTTCTTGCTGCAAAAAGGCAGAGCTCCCAGAAAATGGAAAGTCTCTGGTGCCTTTGGCCATAATATATCGGTAGGAATAACACAGTTCCTAGCAATAGCATTTCAGAGCCAGACTTGGCATTTCCCCAGACATTTTCTCAGCCATTTTAGAGATTTATAACTAGTAATTGCATAGCTGGATAAATAATTAGACTCTGAGGTTTTGACTTAGCTTTTTTTCTTATAAATAAATCCCTTATTCACAAGCTGTATTAAAACACCTGTCAGCAGTGTAATGTGCATTTCATATCGGTGACTCGCTTATTTCCTGCCTGGGTACATTGATTTTATTTCCATTATCTGTACTCCTTCATTTATGCAATTATCAGGCCTGTCTTTCATCAGAAATACATCTGTTCTATGTGTATAGGTGTATATCACTGTACTGGAGATGATTCACGTGCACAAAGGGTTACAGAGAAGTCGGTCATCACAAGGCAGAAACCCATCACAAAATGATGAAGCTGTCCTAAATTGCATCTGATGGCCCAGAGTGAATGCTGAGATGTAGCAGAGCTATGGCACAGCTGTAGCAGCCCACGTTGTCCCACCGGAGGAGTCTCTGATGGAAGAGCAGTGACGCCCAACAGCAAACTTGAACCCTGCACAAAACCTGTTGATTAATGTCTAGAAATAGCTTCAGAAGGTCCTTCTAGGAAGGGGAAGATTAGGAGAACAGAGAGTTATTGCAGCTCAAGGAAGCTGGTGTTAGCAGGTATGTATGAAGCATTTACAAAAGTAAGGGATAAAGAAAACAGAAGGAGCAGCATTAGCGATATATTCACCTCTTGGAAATGCATACTGCTCCCTTTTCATTCTTGGTGTGCCCAAAAGTTGCACAACTACTTAGAGTCAAGGATAGGAAAATAGCTATCAGGTTAGATTTATAAAGGGACAAGCATGCTTACAACTGGGAATAGATGAGCACATCGCCCGCTGTCAGCTGGAGGAAGATTTATGGGAGGGAGGAGGAAGAAGGCTAACAGGGCTGTTGCTCTCCCCTATTACTGCTGGTGTGGCACGTGCTGTGTATCATGTCCACAGGGCTCTGCTGCCCCTCATCGCCACTGCAGCCATTGCTGGCCCTGTTATTTTCCCCCGCTGCTATGCGGACATGCAGCTTTGTCCCCTCTCACTGCCTTCACTCTTCTCTCGAGTTCGATGAAACCTCTCTTCCAATTCAGAGAATGTAGTTTGCAGCCCACAGGAGTTAGCATCTCCTTGGGGGATGTAAGGCACAAGCTGTCCAGGAGCAGACTGACTCTTACATAAACAGAAATGTAAGCTCGAAAGACGCAGAAGATCCCAAAGTCTGTGTTTTCACTGCACTTGTTTCTATTTTATGCCAGATGGGTTCTGTTGTGAGCTACAGCTCATGGAGCTGCAGCAAGTGGGACAGGAAAGACCTGCGATCATTACTGAATCCCATCAGACAGGGTATAGCCAGCATGGACCTGAGTTCGTCTGACCTCTTAGTGAAAACTGGCCTCAGTTTTGTGCCAAACAATCAACTAGATTTCATGACTGTGTTTGGACACAAAAGCAAGTACAGGCACTGGCTTTGGGGCCCATTCTCTCTTGCCTCAGGTCTGTCACTGGGCAAGGATGACAGATTATGTGCATTCTTACTGACACTATTTCTTTTTGTCCATCTGAAGACCCTAGGAACAACACCTGTAAGTACCAATTATGAGGCAAGAGATAAGCATTGTTTTCTCTAGGTTTATCTTAAGGATGGATATGTTTTGCATCACACAACTGTAAACCCCAAACTAGGATTGAGTCAAACAAAAGCCACCTGTAAGAGCTCAGTGCTATTTCCTCATAACCACAGTTTTCTTTTTTCCCTCAGGTCCAAGCCTTGCAGCAAGGGCCATAGGAACGCTTCTACAAATGCACAGGATGCGATTCTGCTGGAATTCCACCCAAAGTGGAAGGGTTGGAAGGCAGCAAGCCAGGCTTGGCCGCAACCTTCTCCTTCCCAGCTTCCCAACCACACAATGTGTTTTATCTCCAGATCTTGGGAGACCTCCTTCCTGTGTGTGTTTCACCCATGCCCCACATCAGGGTTGGCCTAGCAGAGCCCCAAGGACCCGGCAAAATTTAACATCTTGATTTTGCTGTCTGGTGGGAGGCTTGCTTGCCCCTGGCTTTCAGTGAGGGGTGCTGGGGAGCAGCCGCTGCCAAGTGCTGATGGTAGGTGGCTGGCTGCTGGAAGGGGGCCAGGACTTTCAGGAAAGGCATTAGTCATGCCATTTCCCAGAAACCACCAAGTGCTCTCCTGGATCCAGGGGTTTTGTTTTGTTTGGGCTATTTTTAATGTCTTTGGCCTGTTGGGTTTTATTTCTGCGATCACCTCGTGAAATGCCCTGGAGAGCCTCTGCCCTTAGCAGCCATCTGCCTCATGAACTGGGTTGCTGTCCCCAGCATCCTGCAGCTGCAGCACCCAGACACTGCAGCCACTGCCCTGTGGTCTTCTGTCTTCTTGGGAGGGCAGTGGCATCATGGAAAAGTCAATCTAGTCTTTATGCAATTAGGTGCCTTTGTGGTCACTTGACACTGTAAGTATAAGGGAATGAGGGGTCAACTTGCCTACATTTATCACACATTTTCACTTAATTAGGAGGGATTTCTGTCCAAGGTCCATGCTGGACCACAGAGACCTGTGCAGTAAGATGCAGTCAGAGCAGCGCAGTGAGTACAGCCAAGTTCTTCTCTGATGAGGTGACCTGTGTTTCTGAGAGGCTGGCACACACTTCATGCAGGGCTGCTGTGTCTGGAGTTAGCAAATTGCACTTCATAACCCAGATGGAAGATGTTCCCACTGATTCTTAGCTGTGTCCTCTCCAGGATATGATGTAACTCCAGGAATTAGAGAAAGGGCAGAGAGGGACAACTAAAACATTGTAAGGAGAGACTGAAAAGGCTTTGGAGAAAAGGAGGCTGGGGATTAAAACTGACATTTACAAAATCATAAAGGCAGTGGATGAGGTGAATGCAGAACAGTTATTCACTATATCACTATATATATTGAATATATATATATATGTTCACTAGAACTGAGGGACCATGATCAAACTAGTATTAGATTAAAGATAGATAAAAGTGTTTCTTCACATAATGGGTAGCAAGCCCTCCTCAGA
The DNA here is from genome assembly GCF_033783945.1 of Neopsephotus bourkii. Lineage (NCBI taxonomy): Eukaryota > Metazoa > Chordata > Aves > Psittaciformes > Psittacidae > Neopsephotus > Neopsephotus bourkii. The sequence continues at coordinate 10,880,822 of NW_026902113.1, forward strand.
ACCCTACCTGGGCTTCATCTTGGAAAGAGCTAGGTGGACTACATGCAAAACTGAATGAAGGAATGAGACAGAACCTGAACAGTGGACTGGTCAAGGATGATCAGGGTCCAACATCTCTTTTATTTATCACTGTCATCATAACCATCATGTACCTGTCTCTAGCTTATATTCATTGACAATTTTGTAATAAAATTGCCAATATAGGTATTCATCTGTCTGGCTCATTACACAACACATCCTCAGACTGTAATTCTTGCACAAAAAGCAAAATAAGAATGAAGCATTAAGAGCTGTGATTTACAAGAATGAGTAAGGCGGTGTTTAACCTAGCCAGCTAATTCTCCTTTAAACCTTTGCTGAAAGCCACAGGCAGGCTTTCAGCATGAGAGTCTTTCTTCAGTACTTCCTACAATTTGAACAGGAGTTCAGTTGGAGCTCTAAACTACTGGGGAAATTGGCTCTTCTCCATCTGGTTTCCACCAGTTCTGCAACGATCACACAAAAATTGAAGTGAACTTCCTAGATTTTCAAAATATACTGCAGCCATTGGAAGTTACTGGGAAACACCAGTGCAAAAGCTAGGTCACACTACAGAAGAACTTGACCTCTGGCTGCAGTGTGACTGGAGTGTGTGAGGAGCAAGAACTGCTAGATCATACATGAGAGGGAGCTCCTTATCCACCCAAGTCAGTGGGAGCCACAAGAAGTTTGCAGACTGCACTTTTCATTCATCCCACATGGAAATTGCCTGGAGAAGATAAGGCTGTGTGGAGACCTCGCAGCAGCTTTCCAGTACCTGAAGGGGCCTACAAGGATGCTGGGGATGGACTCTTCATTAGGGACTGTAGTGATAGAACAAGGGGTAAAGGGTTAAAACTTAAACAGGGGAAGTTCAGGTTAGATATAAGGAAGAAGTTCTTTGCTGTGAGGGTGGTGAGGCACTGGAATGGGTTACCCAAAGAAGTGTTCAAGGCCAGGCTGGACAGGGCTTGGAGCAACCTGGTCTAGTGGAAGGTGTTCCATGGCAGGGGGTTTGGAACTGCATGATCCTAAGGTCCTCTCCAGCCCAAACCATTCTGGAGTCTATGATTCTATAAATAAATAGAAATAAATCTGGAAACTATCACACACACCCCACCCCCCATCTCTATATCAGACCCAAACTTTGGCAACCTAAGAGGAGACATGGGTTTTAGCTAGAAATTTTGGTGCAGCTGCCCATGCACATTTCAATGAAAGGGCCCAGAAACATCCCAAAGTATGTACCATGCCTTTTTGATGTACTCAGTAGCTATTTCTGAACCTTGTAGGAAATTCTGTTGGAGCTGAGCTGCCAGGCAGGTAGTGTCGCTGCAAGTGGAGCCTGACAGAGTGCAGAGAGGAGAAGGTGAGCTTGGAGAAAGCCCAGTGAAACAACAAGGCATTGCTGTACAGCTGGGGAAGTTTAATGCAAGTGTTAACACGTAATACCCAGATTGTTTGGGACACAGGAGACTGAAGATTCATTTTTCCTCCTGTGGAAACCCTTCGCTCTGGAAACATTAGTGCATGTATGTTGGTTGAGCAGACTCATGGTGAACATTTATCCTCTCTCAGGGCTGCTCAGTCTTTAGGATTTGCTTTTAACCGTTTGCATCTGTAACTCTCAGCCAGAGAATAGGGCAGATCTTCAGGCGGTGAATGGCAGTTCTGAGCTGCTCTGGGCTTGGGAGGAAGAGAGGCAGGAGCCAGGGCAGTTACAGCCTCTGGAGGGACCTGTGGAGCAGCTCTTTTACTGTCTGGCCCCGAACTTTCACAGGTCCGGGTGGTGCCTCCAGATTTGTGTTCTGCTGAAAGCCCCAGTGGCACAGTCAGGAGTTTCTCGCAGCATCAGGGCAGCTTTCAGCGGCTCCTAAGGGTGCCCTCCTCCCTCAGCAGTGCTGTGTTTGTGGGAGGACACACAGATGAGTCCTGGAAACTTATGCAACTTTTGAGTGGTCTTGAAAAAGAAGAGGAAATGGGTTATTCCCAGTCCATATCAGTTTGCTTGTTTGGTCTGTTGTGGTGCTGTCACACAAATAGTAGTTAATAATGTTCAGCTGTGGAGTGGCCATGAGCAATTAGAGCAGCACAAGCTGCTGAATCTGGCACTGCTGCCAAGAGAAATGTTTGTAGACCAATAGCTTGAAAAGCTAAAACTTCATCCAGCTCCTCAGCAAAGGACTTAAACTGATACGTAGGGCATCGAGTATGTAATATAATAATGCAGACAAATAATTTTGTCCCCCTCTTCCAGTGTCTAAAACATGATCCCATCACACTTGTCATTAAAAACGAGATATCCTTTCTTGGCAGATCTACATCTTAGATGGCATCATCAATTCAAGGATCCTTTCAGCTCCCCATGGTATTTTCACCAACAGATGGCAGCAACCCTATTCCTGATGGATATTTGTTCTTACCAAGGCACGTGGTTGCCGGGTTCCCTGGGATGCTTCAGACCTCACTGATGAGCCTATGGTCAGAAGAGCACCAGAAATGTTCCTGTAACAGAGCAAGTAGCCGTGAAACACAAAGAGCCTCCACTGGCTGGACTCTCCATTGCATTCCTCAGGACAGGATGGCTTATGTGAGACTTCAAATGCCACGGAAAGCATGGCTGAGTCCTACCGGGGGCATCAAACACTGCAGCCCCACAAGCTGTGTGGCAGCTGGCATTCAGCATCACCAGCTTTTTGCATGAACTCTGCGAGTTTTGTGTTTTATTCACACACTGCCTCCACCCTGTTTGTGAAACAGCGCTTGGCACAAAGCATGAGTGTAGGTGGTGCTTTGGGTCAAACACCACAGGCACTTCTCGCTTCTCCTGGCTCTTCCCTACTTATCCTGTAAAGGCATTTGGCCATTCACAAACAGCCACAGGCTTTTCCGTCCGACAAACCACTTGAAACTCCATCTCGTCTTCCTCAGCCAGCACTCACATTTTACATCCGTTCTTTGTTTTAAATGTGCAGTTAAGTCGGCCACGTGTATCAGTGGTATAAAATTCATTTTTGTGTGGACGTCCAAGCCAACAACGTATCTTTGCAGTAAGGATGGCGAGGCACCTCCTGGGCTGCTTTAGGAAGGGTGTTTCTAGCAAGTCAAAGGAGGTGATCATTCCTGCCTGTTCAGCCCTGATGAGATACCTCTGGGACGCTGCGTTCAGATCTGGGCTCTCCAGTACAAAAGAGGCATGGACATAATGAAGACACCATGAAGATAATCAGGGGATTGAAGAATCTGACATATGAGGGAGCTGGGACTGTTCCACCCAGAGAAAGGAAGGCTCAGGGGGATCTTATCAATGTATATTGTATCTACCTGACGTTGGGAGACAGTGAAGACAACAGAGCCAAACTCTTTGTATTGGTGCCCAATGGAAAGTCAGGAGGCAATGGACACAAATGAAATTTAAACACGAGAAATACATTTTTTTCACTCTATGAGTGATTGAACACTGGAACAAGTTGCTCAGAGATGTTGTAGTGTCTCCATCCCTGGAGATGTTTAAAACCCAGATAGACATGGCCCTGAGCAACCAGCTTTAGAGGGCCTTTCTTGAGCAGGTATTTGGACTTCATAATGTCTAGGTGCCTTCTAGCCTCAAACCTCAATCATTGTGTGGCCGTTGAATTGTTTAAATAACCTTGTTTTCAATATAAGTCAAATGTGTATTTTTCCTGAAGTGAGAACTGAGGCCAAGAAATGACAAAGAAAGATGAATCAGTGGAATCTTGTCATTTTAGAAAGTCTTTTCAGTGACTTGACTGTTCCTTAAAGTAATTGTGTGACTAAGTCTATCTGGTAACTTTATTCTTTGGAAACTGGAAGCCTGCTGAATTCTAATCCACATAAAAACTTGCCCTGCCAATACCCCAGATACTAGATGAATAACCTTCCTCCTCCATCACCAGTTGTGCTAAACAAAATACATTAGGCATCTTAATTAGGTGTATGCAGTCATCTTGGAAGGCACATAGAAAATGACCTAATCCACAATTAGCTCACCGAGTCTGGATTCTGTGGAGATTTTCTTATGCACAATCAGCTGCACATGTTAGTGTGCCTCTGCAAAACACCTCCGAGGCTGGCAAAACGCCTCCACACAACTGCACTGTCCTTGTTCCTCTGGTCTTGATGCTGATCTGTGTTTTGTCTTTGGTGCCCCGTAGCAGGAGCTCTCTGGAGCTCTGCTTGTGCATATCCCAAGCACAATGGGGCCCTCGACTCTGCTCTGCATAAATACATCAGATTGCTACTCTCCATCTCATTTATGCAGTCCACAGGGAAGCATTAGTGGTGCTTGCCTCAGAAGAAGATGGAAAAGAGAAAGCTTACCTTATCAGCCCTCACTCAAGAGTCAGATACAGCTGGGGTCTCTGCACTGAGAGGAGGACAACACTCAATGCCCATTGTACATGGAAGGAGGGAGACAGGGACATGCTTGGCTGTGCTGTTCACAGAGATTAAGGATGTTTTGCTCTTTTGAGCAAAGCCAAAGCAAAAATAAATCAAAACAAACATTGTAGCTTGTACAGGTTCACTGCAGAACAGCCCAGCTGTAATAACAACAAATCACACAGGGCGCACAGCTCGTTTTTTCTCCTGTAGGTTAACAAGAGAAGGTCACAGCAATCATGTTTAATAAAAAAAAGGTTTCCCTTATTTCCTGGCACTGGCGTGAGCAATTGGCCGGTAAGAGCTGCTTTCAAAATCACTGCCCAGTAATTCTGCCTCTTTTCTGCTCAGTATTCCTTGAGGCACTTGCAGCCAAGCAGATTATTTCTACTTTTTTAAAAACATGAAACTATTATATCAATTTATCTCAGGTTCTGACCAGCACATGCTATAAGCCTCTGCGGACTGTATGTTAGCATGGGAATTTTGAGTACACAGTAACTGAAATATATTACATTCAAATGAAATCTCAAGAGCGCAGCTTCAAATGCTGGTTTAATTCTACTGCTTTTTTAAAGTATGTGCATGGTATGACAATAAGTCACTGGGAGACATCTGCCTACACTGATGAACTAATTCACTGCTTTCTCCTGATGGTACCTTGTATTTTCCCTTCGACAGCTACCCCCAAGCTTTGGTTATCAGTAGATCATAAGAATCTGTAATGCTGGCTATAAGCAGTCTGCGTGGTGAAAACAGTCCATATTTTTTATGCCTTGCCCATCACCTAGCACACAGCCACTTCTCAGTACCTGTTGAGCTACATTCATTACCTGCAGCTGCATCCATCCTACCTGAGAGCAGTCACACTGAACACAGCCTCGCCACAGGCAGCTCTGCTTGCAGGATGCCCCTGACATCTTAGGGTGGCAGCAGGCTCTGCAGACACATTAATGTGTCTGGAAACCTCACCCTTGGGGTCTTCTTCACCAGGACTGCTACTCTGGGAATGCTTTGCTGCTAGCAAATGCCACCAGGCCTGAGGAGACTTGTTAATGCCCACAGGTAATGACTCATGGCATGACTGTCACTGCTGCCTACTCAAGGAACAGAGAGCCATGGCAGTGGAAAGCAAGCCTGCAGCTTGTTGTCAGAGCAGCGCTCACAGAGAAAGCCACCACCATGGGGAGACTGGCCATGCATGAGCCTCAGCTGTAATTGCCACTACGCTTGGGGCAGTGTGGTCATCGCGGGGTTGAGATGCTGGACACAGAGACTGCATCTGTAAAAGGAAGGGAACCAGGCAGGCATTTCCCAAGCCAGTGCTGCCCTGCTCACAAATGCCCTCCTGGCAAACATCCAGCTCAGGCTTCCCAGCAGCTGAAGGACAGAAACATAGGGCCTCACGCCTTCTTGTTACCCCAGACCCACCTACCAGCTCAGGTCCTGCAAACAGCCAAGGGTCTCCTAGCTGTCAGAGCTCTGCCCCCATGGCACTTTACCCTAAAGCAACCCATGTTCTGCTGCCCCTCTGTCAGCCCCATTTGCATGTCTAGTAATACTAAACCCTCTCAAACTGTTGGTCTGTCAAGTCAGATGGGTGCTGCTGAGCTGTGGGAGCTGGAACCCTCTGAGAGCATGCTGTGAGAAGAGGAATACAACCCCTAATGTGTCTGTGCCTGCATTTCCCCATCCTAAAGATATCTGGATCCCTTGGACACTCTTCTTGCTTGGAAGGTTTTAGTGGGAACTGTGATCAAGCAGTCTCAATCCACAGAAATCAGCCTTCCTTCACTGCCAATCTGCATTTCTCACCCCTGCTGCCTCTGCCCCAGCAGCTGAAGTTCCCATCTCAGCCTGCCCACGTGTGGACCTCACTGCTTCTGAGCCCAAGCCAGCCCTTCCTGCCTGCACTCTGATCACTTATCCTGCTTGTACACCAAGCTCCTGCTCCAGCTCCTGTGGTTCGTATGCTATAGCATATAAATGAACATCATCTGTGTCAGGAATTTAAATAGAAATTAGCCAGCAGAAGAGATTGAAGGACACTCCATACTCTTCAGGCCCTAAAGAACTCTACAGAAACAAAATATTTCAGGAAGGAATTAAATGCTTGTACAGTGTTCTTATCCCTAACATCAAGCTCAGCAGAGAAGATTAGATAGATAGATAGAGAGATAGATAGAGAGATAGATAGAGAGATAGATAGAGAGATCGATCACCAGGCTGTGAGCCTGTATTGCTAAGCCCTAGACAGAGATGGGAAATTGGGAAATGGCATGGCTACAGCAAAAGGGAAGTGCTGGGGATCATAATACCCTACAAACAGGAAGGCAGGGTAGGGAAAAGTTAGCAAGAAAAGCACTCCCCTTGCCAAAGTCAGCTAGAAACAGCTTCCAGACACCATTAGGATGTTTCCAAGAAGGAAGTATGGTTTACCAGAAAAGGCCAGGAATGCCAGCATGGATTACACAGAGGGCAATTATGGTTACTTACAGAGCTGGTGAAGAAAGCTTGTTGGTATGAAAACAAAGGCATCAAACTCATCTCTGCAGAAAGCATCGAGGGAGATGAGGGACTGTTGTGATCAGGCAGACACAACAGCACTGGCAGCTGATGGGTGGGGATGCTGGCAGCCCTAGAAACATGTGCAGGCAGCACAGAGCAGAACACAACCTGATGAGCTACAGACTGCAAAGACCTGACAGAGACCATATGCCTGAAGGCCATGGAGAGGCCACACCAGAGCCTCAGAACAGATCCTCTCTTTGTACAGTCATTTCTGACTGGCCTGAGGTGGGGACCCCTGCGAACAAGCCAATAGATAACAGTGTAATGCCTTCAACCTCAACAGCGTCAGCATGGCAACAGAGATACAAGGTGCCAAGCAAAGTGATAGCCTTCAAACTGCTTCAGGTTTCTGAGAAAGAGTTTAAATATTCACACAGGCAATAACACCAGCGTTTAGAAGGGAACAGGATATCATGGCTAATTAATTTTTGATACTACAAAGCACTGTTACTCTATTCCAGGCCACAACAGGACAGCTGAAATCACTGTCTCCTTCAACTCCAAGTTCTTAGTGATCGTCTGGAGTAAAATGCTAACAGTGCTCAGCTATATATGCTCCAAGATGTGCTACTCAACAGATATTTTTCCACCAAACAGAGGTTTTGGGAAGCAGGTGGGACCTTTCAGGATAGCTGGGGAGGGAAAATAACTTTGAACTGAAGAATCTTTTAGGATGTACGAACACAGGTACTCTACTTACAGAATAGAAGTTTCGCTGACTCCAAAAGGATAAGCTCTGATAAAAGGGGGAGAGTAACTTAATGCTTTTAAGAACTAAAGAGGTTGACTGTGGGAAAGGCTGAGGGTACCTTTATGGTAAAGATGTAAATACTATATACATTAACTGTGCTAAGGTTGTGCACTAACCAAAAGGGAAAGGTCTCCATGGTCAACTGGGTGAACAATTATCAACAAGAGCCTACTGAGAGTGAAAGGAAGACATGCGCAACAAAGCAGGCCATTTCCTGTTGGTTAAGAAGTACTGGGAAACAGTAAGAATTGCCAAATATCCACCTGAGTTAGAAACTAAGCAGCAAAATAAGAAAAACATAGCAAAAAGCTTGAGAGCAAAGTGGGCAGCTTGCAGTCAGTACAGGGTAAAGATCAGAGATTATCCAGGTATAGCCCCCAAGACTTACGCGCCTTCATAGGCCTGTGCAGAGAAATTACTTGCAACACAGTGTATGATTCCCATATATCAACTTCAGGCAACATCTGAAGTGGAACAAGTACAGAGTGTAAATAAACAAGAGAGAGAGGAGCTCTTCTAAGTAGGAAATGGGCTGCGGATGAGTCCTGGCTGGAAATCAGAGGGTCGCTTCCAGCTCATAGAAGAGAGTGCTTCTGTAATAGCTTATCAGGAGCAGTAGTAAGAGCAAGCAGGTTAAGTCACTTGGAGCCTGGCTCCTGCAAATCTTTTCAAAGTACTCCTGAAGATATCACTATAGAAAGCATATTTCTGGTGCCTAAAAGCGCAGAGCACTGGCTGCAGCAGGCCAAATGTTACCATCAGTGCAAATAAACTTATACAAACTGTAAGAAGGTTTAGCTCCAATGAAAGAAGCATTATATTCTCTCTTAAACTTGTTCACTGCTTTTCAAATAGAACTATCACATTGATAATATTTTTATTCAAGTATTTCAATCCAGCTGGGAGAACACAAAAAAATCTTGGATTCATGAAAGAGGTGTAAGTGGGATCATTCACCATGCCCAGCACAACTTGATTACTGACTACCAGAAAGGTGACCTCTTGAATCTACGGAAATCATTGCTTTAGTCTAATGAATTTCACAGTGCAGCTCTTAACCATAGTGACTTTTTAGTTTGCATTTTTCCATGATCCATGTATGCTAAGTACAAATGTTGCTAAATTTTCAGCTCATTTCTTACATTGCCCTCAACAGGGGATTTGCAACACTGAAGCTGAAGTAATTTAATTCCTCCAAATAGTTATTTTGTTCATGGATAATGGAAATAGCTTGGACCTTTCCTTTGCATTACTTATTTTCAGGATAACTGTGGAAGGAAGAAGTTAAAAACACAAGCAGTGCCCCATCTGAGCACCTAGGCTGTGTCCTGGATATTCCTAGGGTAAAGGCATTGCAGAAAAGCCTGTGCCACTTGAATAGTGCCCTACACTTTCTAAACCTTCCTGTTCTCATGAGGCTGCCTAGCTCCACGCTCCATGGACTTGCCCAAGCTTCTCCTGGGCCTGTGACAGCAGATCTCACTGCCATCCATGCCAAATGCAGCTCCACACAGATCAGAACCACATGGTCAAGCAGGACAAATCTGATCCTGATTAAGAGCAAATACCTAATTTATCTTCTATTAGATTAGCTTGAGTGCATCAGAGTATTTACTCTGACTTCATGCTTCATCCGATCTTCTGACACATTTTGGAAGGACAAGCGATGACTTTCCTGGTGTGGAATTACAATGGCTGACAGCAAACCCCATCGTTATGAAGTGTATACGTTCAAATGGTCACTGCTTCTACACCTTGTGTCATACGGCTGCAAGAGTTTTGATTCATTATTGGGCCATCTAAAACCAGATTTACATCTCTTAGAGGTGCACTGCTGCTCTAATGAACATTGTGCGGGGCTGCATTTTCTCTCGCTCTCCACCAACACACAATGGTGTTTGACAGGAAGGATGTTCTTCCCTCTCAGGAGTCTGATTAAGGAGTAATGGACCTGGAAGGCAGAGCAGGCTCTTTTCTGCCCTGAACTGTGCAACACTTCCCCTGCCCTCACCTCATTTCTCCCTGGTACTACTGTCAGTAACAAAGCCAAGCCCCAGGCTAGCATTGCAGCAATAATGGTGGCACAATATCGAAGGGGAGATCTCAGATCTATCTCTGTCGCAGACCAAAAAGCCAGGTGGGTGGCACAGCAGAAAGGCAGTCTTGGAGAAAGCCTGTCGTGCATCTTCAGTCTAATTCGGTTTGGTCTCCTTGGCAGGCACTGCAATACTTTCCACGCTCAGCTAAAAATACATGTACACAGGCTAAGCAGTGACTACAGTGGAGGAGGGCAGTCTGATACACCGTATGAGGTACGACAGTAACAGCATGCCATGGCTTGCTCCTTTCCCAGAGGGGCTCCTGTAGTCACAGTTTGCTCTTGGCTGTCAGGACATGACTCCAGAGGTGCTGGTGCTTCTGAACTTCCCCATGCTTGGTGCCTCCAGACGCTGGAGTGCAGCTGGTTGCTTGCTGACATACCACATTGTACTGCTCTTGGCTCCATCTCATGCACAATTTGGTTGTCTTCAGTTAAAAACTGTACTTACACAAGTAATAATGAAAACAAGCTTTCCAAGTGTTAGCTTCAGTATGTCCTTCAAACCTAGATACTTTAGGTCTTAGAGTACTTTTTTGTATAAAATCACAACATAACAGTGTAGTCCCCCGGCCTTCAGCCTCACATATCACAAGTTCCTTAAAATCCCGCTAGCTTTAGAAATAAAACCTTCCGTTATTTTGCATTAGAAAGAATAAAGCTTAAGGACAAAAGTGGAAACATATTTTTGCTGCATGAGCAGTCTGTGAAAATTGGTTGGTGCTCAAAAACCTCTTTCTGAACTGCTTAATGTGAATTCCCGGTTATAATGTTTTGCTTCTATCACATATGCTCCATCTGTAAGATCTGAGTCATTCTTGAAGAAAACAGGAGGGTCTCCATGGTGACAAACTGCTGTGGTCTGAAAAAAACTGTGGCAATATTTTCTCCATATCCTAACATTTTTATTATATTTGGGGGTGGGGGCGTTCTTTTCCCCCCAAAGCTGAGCTTACAGTGATAAACATGTAAGAGCATGGGTTTCAATATTCAGTGTAAACAGAATCTTCCTGAATGTGCAAAGAAACCATCCTCTCTTAGGTACACCTGCAAGGATTATCAGCATGCTCTTACGTAGTGAAAACTCTCCAGGAGGGACATGTTAACACAAACTGCTACAGACTCACCCACATGAGAGCTACCAGAGCTGGGGACTGCTGCTTCCTTAGCCTTCCCTTATGAAAAATTAACACAGAAAACATCTCCCTCATAGACCCTGCCAAGATGGAGATTGCAGTGTTTTATGTGTTTATATACGCAGCGAGGGATGCCTGTAAGGCTGCTCTGTTCAAGCACAGTATTGGGAAGACTCTGGAAGGGAGCAGGGCTTTGCTCACCACTATGATGACAGCCACATTGAGGTCCTTCTTGCACCAAGGACCCACTGTGCATCTGTAAAAGCCACCAGAGAAAATGGATGATTTCTCCCGAAGGCCTCACATTCCTAGTAATGAAATTTGAGCTGTTTTTCCCAAATCACTGGAAATTGTAAAGGACAGAATATCCATCCAAATTAGGGAAACAAAACTATTCAATTTCTGGGGGGAAAAATCTGAACAAATAAACAATTTGAAGCATGAAAATGAGTAACAGATAAAATACATTTGTCAAGGGGTATCTAACTGTCAAATTAACCCACAGCTCTTCTGGGTGATAGGATTCTTCTCTTGTGAGTAAGAGAAAAGAAACAGAAGTTACACATGTGGAATTCAGCAAGTTTTCTGCTGTCTTGCATGATGTTTTCATTGGCAGAACAGGGAAACATGGGCTAGATGAAGCTATGACTACAAGGGGCAAAAATAATTAGATCCTGTACCAGACAAAAATTATCAAACAAGAGGATATATTGACTGGAGTACATCTGCTGCCTGTCCTGAACTTAAATCCATTGCTAGTAACCCGGCAGCAGCACTGAGCACTCACCCAACAAACCTGCCTGCTAGAAAAGGCAAGTTGTAGTTGTTTGGTGCCTGTCTGGTACTGCTGATCCTGCCATTCCTGCGCAAGTCTTGGGCATGGCTTTCCTTCATTGGGTTCATTTTATGGGTCTTCTGTAGCTGAAAAATGGAAAATATTAACTTCTATTAAATGTTTTCTCCCTATTGTCACCAAGCACTTTATAGACAGGGATAAGTAATCCTGCCTTTCTCCAGACACAGAAACAGAGACACAAGTCTTGTTCCCAAATACATGGGAAATCAGTGCAAAACTGAGAGTAAGGCCACATGATTCTCAGCATATCCACCCCGTAATCCTTCCTGACCTGTGACAAATTCTAATTTCAAATTAAACTGCTGATCTAACAGAAACCTGCATTGAATGTCTGTGCAGCAAACACCAGAAGCAATAAAGAAAAAAGGTGGAGAAAAAGGAGAAGTTTCAACCTACTGCTTATGTATTCCAAGTATCATTGCTGTCTTTCACTTCTCATCAGGAATTCCAGCCCTGGACACTTCACTCACATGTGTAATGGAAAAGTGATCACACTGTGTGGATGGCTGACCCACAAGTGGAGCAGAATCAGGTAAGAAGAGACCAGTCCTTCTGCCATGCTTAAAGCATTCATGTTCATTAAGATCATGGTGGGGTAAAAGTACAAAAATAGAGGTTTCCAGCCAATCAAGTGTATTATAGAATATTGAGAAATTGGGAGTAATGAGATGTATGATCCAGCATCACTCAGTTTTCTCATTTCCAAATGGAAATGAGATTTGAAATTGCCCACTTTCACGTCATTTACAGAGGGTTTACAAAAGGATCCATTCTTTCTCACACTGTGCTCCCTAAAGAATTTCTAAATCATACGATTTTGCCATTGTTCTCCTTTTCTGCTTTCTGAAGTATCTCTGGAAAAATGTCTGTTGTCCCCAAATGCCTGTTAATTGTGCTCAGCTTACTATGAAATGGTTGTTTTTCCTTCTAATGGCTTATCCTGCAAATCAAACAGAAATCAGCTCATCCGTCTGAGCTCATGCTTTCTTGCACATTAACAACAGTGCAGAAGAAAGCTAAATTACGCCCATGGTTATTGCAGGCACTCATGGTCTTCCAGCTAATCTGAGTAATGTCACTGGAATCCCATTATCTTCAACAGTAGAGATTAGGCTGAATTAAGCAGTTATTTTCCACCAAGTTTCTCCTCTGCCATTTACTGAATTTGCAGGGCTAATGTACAGTATTAACCACTTTCCAACACAGCCTGGATTTGGCTGCATTTATACATTTATAGTGTACACGTGTATTCAAAAAGCGGGGTGTTGAGGGTAATATGAGACAAAATTCATCTGCATCTAACTTCAGCAGTACAGCATTGGGTTTAAAGATGGTAAACTTAAGACATCACCAAGCAGATCAAAACTGACCATGAACAGGGCCAGAAACTGGAGCTCTTACCATCAGAATGAAGAGGTCCTGGAACAGTTTCCTTCTTTCTTTTATGATTAAACTGCTGTTTCATCTGGGCAGGTAATTTTCACTCTTCGAATATAGATTCCAATTAAATTAAAAACTAAAGTAACTACAAATTGATTTTAAAACAGAAGGAGTCTGATCAGCGAAACGTAAAACCAGTGATACACTTCAAACAGTTCAGTGTGCACACAAAGGGTATAAAGGTATCTCTGAAAAACTCCAGCTGCTGCTGTAGCAGAAACATGTTCATAAATGATCAAGAAAGCTGTAATTGGGTATTTAGGCTTTTGCAGTCTAATTTGCCCCCAGAGCACTGAATTTCCTCTTCTTCTCCCATGATTTTCTTTAACTGTAATTTCATTTCAACTCCTACTCATTGTAGGACCCACCAGGTTGTACAGCATTAGCTACAGTCGTACTCAAGGTGTGTTGCAGTTTGCCAAAGGCTCTTCTGGAGGTGGTTACAACGGTCTTTGTGTTAAGACATGTTCAGTAGCTCAATTAATATGTCAGCCCTATTAAATTGAAGTATCTGAGCATGAACAGTTGGATGTTTCAAGAACAGCACTGGCACTTCTGTATCTGAGTAAATACAGCCTTAACATTGCTCTCCTGGAGTTAAAACTCTCCATTTGTTCTTATTACACGTGGAAAAACCTCAAATGTATTCTGAGTTTAGAACAACAGCCCTGCCACTGCTACCACAGATCAGAGTTTCACTTGCTTAGATACAATATGGGAAACCTCTGGCACCTTGGAGGGAGAAAAAAACCTGAAAGGCTCTGAGAGGGCAGAAGTCTGTGAGCTGGGAAACCCATGTCTCATTCAGATGCTGTCTGTGAAAGCTCAGAAAGCTCCTTCTCAAATTAATTTTGCATACTTCTAGAGCCCACTAATGGATGTGAGCACTGATGTTTTCTCTGGCAACCGAAAACAGAGGATCATGCATGAGGCCTTACTGGACCTGGCTGCGGGCCATGTGGTCTAGCTGAGCAATTAAAATACCTGGATAGTGCACTCAGTGCGATGTGTACAGTTACTGCACCTTCTTACCAGCTCATAATCTTGAGACTTTCCAACAACAGAATCTGTGTCCTGGCTTTTGAGCACAACCGAATAGCAGCAGTTCATTAGAAGACTTGTTAAATTGCTTAGAATAGCTTCAGTGTCGCAGTATTGCTTTCACACTGGGAAATAAATGAAGCCTTTCCAAACACCCATAAATCACCTTGAAATATTTCTTAATAATTTAAATTCCTGCCCAACCCTGCTGAAGTCAACATCATTAAACAGGCATTGCTATATGACAATGCTGAGCAAAGGAAGACTCAGCTGAGGAGATTTGGGGAAGGTCCGAAGTAGGGCTCCCAAGCAAAGCAGTGCACGGTGGCCCTGGGACACCTCCAGCAGAAAAGACAGTTTAAAATAATCATTGAAATTTTACCAGTAGAGGGAAACAGAGCACCTCAGCTGCAACCTACTCAGGGATACAGGGCTCTGAGATGCAGGGCTGTCACTGGCATCTTGAGCATCCCTCCCTGAGGATGATGAGCTAACTTCCTGTCTCCAATCCTGGTCAAAGCTTGGGTTGACCCTTTGCTTCCCACAGCTGTACATGTGTACATATCTACATGCCTGCAGCAGGCAAGGACCCTGCACGGGTCACCCCATCCACCTAACTCAGAGGATGTGCAGTATCTTCAGCATCTCCCTGTCTGGGTTTGTCTCTGTTAGTAATGGGTTAGTGTTTGCCCTTGGTTTGTAAATGAAACCTTCAAAGTTGGTTTCATGAAGTTAGATTGCTACGTCTCCATAAAAGCACTTAAATTCTAGAAGCTTAATCTTCAGAGCTGTTACATACCTCTGACTTCATGAAATTTGTGTCTTCTCAGCACTTCCAAAAATCAGGCCCCTGAAGATGTACTTCAGCACACACTTTGACATTGGGATCCTAACTAAAGGGACAGAGCCATGTGGGGTGTGTGTGATTTATTTTCCTCAATCTGTTAAGAAATATCTAACCACTTTCATATGCAATGTGTAATTGGTATTTTTGCTTGCTCTTCAGACTCTGCCTTTCTCACAGATGCCACTGTGGTATGCAAGTTTAGATAAAAAGATGGTGTATCTGTGTCTTGCATGGTACAAATACAGCAGCAGCTCCTTGAAAGCAATAGGGTCATAAATTTTCAAAGGAAAAAAATTCCTTGCTTTCGCTGGGATGGATCTTATCTTTGACAGCTAGAGAGCAATAACATGTTCAGAGAGATTTTCAGCTCATGCAGATGTGTGTGCAACTTGTGCTTCACCACCCATCCCAGCTTTCTGTTCTCTGCCCCACATCCTGCAGCGGCACTTTCGTGTTCCAGAAAATGACTCCTGTTAGCATCAGCAAAGGCTGGAAGCTGCATTTTAAATCTGCCATTATTACTTCAGCAGATACACAGAGTGGTACCAGGCCTGTGGAGGTAACCTACAACAATGAGTTCTAGGTAACTTTTAACATGGACTTCATTTCCGGGAGTCATACCGTGGGGAGGAAGAGTGCTCTGAGGTCTGGATCTCCCATGGCAAAGTCAGGGACTTGTGGTCAGGTGCTGTGGTGCCTTTGGCCAGGACTTGTTGACAGGCAATGGGACTCGCTCCAGCCAGGATGGAGCCAGGATGCAACTGCAATGGGCACCTGGATCTGAAAGGCACTCCTGGATCCCACAGGTGAGAGCATCCTTTGAACAGACTAAACATGCAACCCACTGTCTGCACTTACAAATGCTACAGCATAAATTGATGTTTTAATTCTGGAAAACCACGGTTTCCCAGCAAAGTAGTCAAGAAGTGTGAGTTACAATAGGTGGAGTTTTTGCTGATTCACTTTCTCTGTTGAGTAGCCCCATTAACACGCTCTTCTTCTTAACGGAGTCAATGTTCTACAATCACTCAAAAGTAATTTAAAAAGAAAAAGAAAATACGTGTCTCATTAAGGGGGGTATCATTCTGTAAATCAGATCAATAGGCAAAGCTGATTTTTCCAAGAATTGAGGTTATTTTGGGGTTAGTCTTGCCACTGAAACATTTTCTTGAATTGAAAATCGGTCTTACAGAGAAACAATGAGGAATTACTGAAACTGAGACAATCTGAAAGGATTGCACAGGAAATGTGCATTATTTCAGTTCTACTTTTACAGGTTTGTCAATGAAAAGTGTTGATGTAGCACTACATCTGGATTTTACATGCTAGAACCTTTATTTTTCCCCTTTCATATGAACCATGTCACTATAATAATCACTATGCATCATTAAAAGTTTGTACATGGCTGGAAAAATGTTAAGCAAATTACACAGGACATTAAATTATCAATATAGTTTTTTTTTCAAAGTGATTATACAGAAGATTATTTTAGAACTGGTATTTTTTATAAGCTTTCTCTGTGGCTTTATTCCATTAGGTTTTAATACCAGTTTGTACAGACATAATAGAAAGAAATTATTACAAGGCTTTTTCAGAGCGGACTGTGAGCTACAAGTAAAATGCAACAATATGAAATTGCCTCAGTCACCAAGTGTTTTCTTCTCCCTCTTATCTCTTACAGTAACAGCATTGCTTACTTGACTCATTTTTTACATCTTGGTGAAAGAGAAAGTTTTCTTGTGCTTTACTCATTTCAGCTGATTTTCCTGTTTGCAAAGAATGATGGGGGTAGCTAAAAATAAATCTGGTATTGACAGTGTCAGCTGTTCTACAACATGAATTGGCTTCCAAAAGTCATAACATTGGATCAAAAGTCATTTATTCTAGATCATTCAACTGAAAATCTATTTATTTCCTTCTTAAGTAATTTGGATTGTGCTTTCAGGTTTTTCCTTGTAAGTTCAAGCACAAGGAACTTGCTTTCTAATGGAAGAAGTGTTTCTTCAATTTTCCTTTGAGACTGAAGGATAAATAACGAATACATTATGTCTCGATAAGATCCTGAGAGGTGAGAACACAAATTAAGAGTATGGTCAGATTTTCAAAGGCTGGTGGATAAAGCTGGAAACAGCTTCATCAAATGCCTTTGTTAAGCTACCTAACTCTTGTAATGGGAATGGGAAAGAATGTGCTGTATCTTTGAATGACGTATTAGGCCCTTTCTGTGTGACTTTAGCTGAGGGATGCCTTGGGTAACAGAAACTCAATTATTTGTTAATTTTCTTTTCATAAAATATGCTCCTCTTGTTTAAAAACACACTCAAACCCAGAAAAAAAATAATGTTCTTTTCCAAAATAGTAGCTGATAGCAGCTAGTGATGTTTTGTTTAATAAGGCTCTAATTAATACTCACTACCCATGGTGAGTATGAAGTCTACACAGAAATCATCTTAAGCAGACCATTAGTATTCTTTACAAATGTCAAAATAAAAGATGTCTCCTTAAACAGTGGGTATTTTCTATGCTGTCGTTTTTATCTCCTTGTATTTAAAACTCTTAAAGAGCTCAGTTGGTGCTCACTGTCCCACTAATGTTGTGTTCATCATTTTGGTTGTTGTAATGTGTTTCCCTCTAATGCAGCTGCCATTTGCTGGTAGTTACGAATACTGATTGCTTGACCTGAAGTTATATTGCACACGTTTTGCCAGTTATTTTCCCCATGTTCTTAAGATTTAAGCCAATAGTAACTCAGTTTTTGAGATCCAAATAAAGCATAAAAACACATTTTACGTTTCACCAAACTGATCCATATTTGAAGTAGCAATTCAGTGGGGGATGTACTTTCCTACGGAAATAAGGTTCGATAAAAAAGTACCTTGCAATGGCCTAGTGAAAACCATCTTTGCTTCTGTACCTTTGTAAATGTTGTCATATCCTTGTTGAGTGCTTTTAGCTTGTAAATTATTCAGATGGAAACATTCTGCCTATGATTGCACTGAAGAGCTGTGAAAGGAAGAGTGGTGCATGGGGACTGAAGGGAAGTGTAAGTGGCCTTCTCTAATTCCTCAGAATCTCAAATCTGTGAGGGCTTTGGTGCCTACAGAAGAAGAAATTGCTTTTGGATGCTTTAGTAGACAGGGAGCACTCTCCTGACCCTGCCATGCCAGCCATTACTTCCACCAAAGCACTGTTGCAACAGACAAATACAGTTTATAGCAGATGCTTCTGGGATTTTATGCAATTTGATTAAAGTTTATGACACTAAGAAGTTTAATATTGGACCAGCTTTCTGCTCTCTTACTTTGATATTAGTTTGAAGTGATTTCATGTGTACTTTGGTACACATATAGATACTTCAATCTAGTAACTGAGGTGACACTTCAGCTTCAAGATCAGAGTTGCATATTTTTTAACATGCCATTAAGAAATGATGTAATTTTTTTTGCACCTCTTGCCCTTGAATTTAATCCACCTATTCTGAAGCAGGAATTAGAGTTTAGTACCAAAATTCAGCTAGCAGGTATATTGGTTTTTAGCAAGATATATGGACTTCAGATCTGCAGATAAAGCCTTGTGATAAAGATTATTCTTCTTGTCCAGTAATATAAGCAGAAATGTAATAGTTGGTCATTATATCATGAAGACATTGAAGAAGCATCAGCTTTGAAGAAATAAGCTGCTGTGACCAGCTGGAACCAGGTAGGTCCCTCAGCATGTGTAGTTACTGATCTGATTACATGCTTTACATGTAGAAGATCCGATTACATGATCGGACTCTTCATTAGGGACTGTAGTGGTAGGACAAGGGGTAATGGGTTAAAACTTAAACAGGGGAAGTTTAGATTGGATATAAGGAGGAAATTCTTTCCTGTTAGGGTGGTGAGGCACTGGAATAGGTTGTCCAGGGAGGTTGTGAATGCTCCATCCCTGGCAGTGTTAAAGGCCAGGTTGGACGAGGCCTTGGGTAATATGGTTTAGAGCGAGGTGTCCTTGCCCATGGCAGGGGGGTTGGAACTTGATGATCTTAAGGTCCTTTCCAACCCTAACTATTCTATGATTCTATGATCTGTAACATAAATCAGAAGCCAGAATGCTGTTACAAATTGTGACACTGAATTTCAGCTTACAAAGCAAGGAACGAATTACAAGTACAAACTTTGTTACCACTACAATAGCTTTCTATTTGCTATCATTTTGTAAGGCAAGCCTCCTCTCATTTCCTTCAGAACACTGCAGTTTCAGAAGAGGGAAAAGAGCTTCTTTATGATGAACTGAGAAATGTGTGAACATCTATAGTTACAGAGGGCTGGAGCACCTCTTCTATTAAGAGATACTGAGAGTTGGGCTCGTTCAGCCTGGAGAAGAGAGAGAAGGCTGCTCCAAGGTGTTGGAACTAGATGGTCTCCAAGTTCCTTTCCAACCCAAACCATTCTATGACTATGATCAATTCTGCAAGTTCCATTGCTGCCTGGGAACAGAGTGCTCTCATGGCAGTGCTCAGCCCTGTCTCTACCTGGACCAGGGTGCCTATCTCCCCCTACAGAACTGCCTCAAGGGTGCTCACTGGACCTGGGGGATAGGGCAATGCCTGTGGATGTTTCAGGGGCAGGGGATAACGTTCCTGTCAGGTAAGCTGCCTCAGACATGACAGAGCACTGGAACAGGTTGCCCAGGGGGGTTGTGGAGTCTCCCACATTGGAGATATTCAAGGCCCGCCTGGACAAGTTCCTGTGTGATGTACTCTAGGTTACCCTGCTCTTGCAGGGGGGTTGGACCAGATGATCTCTTGAGGTCCCTTCCAACCCTTGGGATTCTGTGATTCAGTGTTCGGCCATGATGGTGTCATTTTCTCTCATCAGTTTTCACAGTCCATATGATGACGTGCAGTTATTTGGCTATACAAAGCAATGTCTAATTGTACTGAAATCTCTTTTCTCCTTCACTTCCTACTATAGTAATTCATGTGGTTTTATTATAACCTGAATTTTAGCAAAAACTGAATATTTGGTGATTTCTTGTAGAAAACAGTTCCAGACAGTTTGAGGCTAGCATCTTTGCAAGTACTGCTTAACCCCTGATCACTCTTGGACCCCATTTCCAGCTCTTTTCCCAGTAACCTTTTCTTTTGTCAGTAGTCAGGTTTCTTTCAGGTGAAACATGAATCCCAGGCCTGATCCTGCAAAGACTTCCGTGAATGAGCATCTAGAGATAATGTCCACCATGATGCAGGATGGCTCCTATGAAGAAAGCTCCTTATAAAGAGTGTAGGAATTCAGGAAATAGGTTTGTTCATCAACTACACCAAGTTAACTGGATTTTTTGGCAGCTCATCAAAGTTTCTCTGCTCATAACTTGTATTATTTGCTGAGACATCTGGCAAGGGATAATATCCTGTGCATGTTTCAATCAAACATTAAACAAGCCGTCATCATTAAGGATTATACGAAAATTATCCACACTGTACTCGGGTCTCACATGGGATAATCTGACTAAGGCAGCCAAAAGCTCTCCTGCAAGGAAGCGGAATGCTTAGGTTTGGATGATGGAGTTGTATACTGATGACAGTATATAGTAGAATAAATGTTAAGTAAAACGTAGTGAATCTGTTTTGAAGATTTTTGTAGTTATTTTATTAGCAAAGAAAATAGCTCTTGCCACTCTGGGGCAAGTTGAATTGTTCATTGGATTCCTGCCTGTGTTGATGGGGACTTGACAAAGGTCTGCTATTGTACCTACCATCCCAAACAAACATCTGGGATACCCCAGGGGATCTCAGGTGGCAGTGGGAACCTGTAGCTGGGCACACAATAGGCCCTACAGGCAGTGGAGTGGTGTGCCAGGTGCATGGGTGCATTGACTAGTCTGTAGGAGGAGATCACACACCAGGCTTGTATTGTACATCCACGAAACCAAGCTGTCCAAATCTGGAGCTGAATTTGTCCCTTTCCAGCTGTTTGTGTGGCTTGACTGAATTACCAAGCCACAGTAATAATAATGTCCTTGTTGCTGCCGGCAGTCATTCTCCCTGTTCTCCTTTTGTTTGTATCTTTCCCACCCACAGCAGGGCACTTGTTCCTACTCTCTTGCTCTGTTTTCATCTTGTAAGCTCTTTGTAGCACTAAAGGCAGTGGAGTTACTACAGACTGTAAAGATAAAATACAAATACCTGGTACTGCTCAGCCGTGGTTACAGCAGTCTTTGGTAGCTGGTTTCTGCGCAGACATGACACAAATTACAGCCTGATGTGAAAAGAGCTTAGGACTCAAGATTTCTGGCTTGCTTGTAGCTTTCTGTATGCATTTCATGCTAACAGCTCAATGTGGCAGTCACGTACAGACTTCCCTCCCCTCCTTCCATTGCTGCTGTGTTAGGAGAAATAATTCTCACTCTGTGGCTTCAAAAGATAACAAAAAGTCTCAGTAATGCACAAAGGAGGCACCCTCTCACTGTTTCAAGCTCAGCTGTGCTGACAAGCCATGACTGTGCTGCAGGATGGTCTCATGGGTGACCTGGAACACCACCTGCCATATGGACCACTGCTCCATCACAATTTCATCAGTATGTTCACAGGCACGATTTACAGGAGGCACGGATTGTTAGTGTGCTGCCAGTTGTAATACCTGCTTAAGTGTGTGTCAATGATGTTTGGGGTTTCTCCTGCATGCTGGAGCCTGGAAGAAACAAGCTGTTTGCTGATTACAGGGATCTGAGCTCCATGGATATTGTTCTCAGTTACGCAGTGTGTATGATTACTAACATTTTGGAAATCCCACACTGTTCTTCTGGCAAAACAGATTCTTTTCTGCAGTCTCAAAGCATGAACATTGTTCCTACTTAAAAATGACTTTTTCAAGATTGTGTTTTATACCATGGTTTTCTTCTTCCCTTAAATTAGCTTTCATCTGTGTTTTTCACAGATGCAGCTAGAGCACATGCTGGAAAGCACCAACCAGGCTGCTTTCAGTATTAAGCAAGTTCCTGTTAACCGTAGCTGCTGTGACAGGCAGGAGCTCTGACTCTGGAGCAGATTTCCATGGAGTTTGTGGCCACACAAACCCAGGAAGTGATGAGCTACGCTATGGGAGTTTGTGGCTGAAGTGTATGTAATAGGTCTATATGAAGTACATGGGTACAAGGAAGTCTATGTAATATGGTAAAGGAGGAAGACAAACTTAGAGAACATGGCAGTGTTCTTGGCACATGAGCAGCCTAACATTTTTGGTCAAGCATTTTAAGTGGTTCAAGGTTGTAGTGGGAAGGTAATATTGATTCGGAAAGCAAAAAGATGTGAGCTCTTTGGACATACTGGCCTTTTTTTGTGCCTGTGGTGTGCACCCACAGTGGCTAACAAGTGGAAAGAAGAGCATGGAAGTAGCTCCACAGGTAGAAACAGGGAGCTTTAATCCCATGGTAATGGCAGCAAAGAGGAGGTAGGTGGGTGGAGAGAGCTGGAATCTGAGTAATAGCTGCAGGATAATATTCAATATTATCTAGTTTGGGGGCTTCCCAGTTCAAAAGAGCTATGGAACAACTGGAGAAGGTCCAGCATAAGGTTACCAGGACAGTCAGGATCTAAAAGCACACAGCCCAGGAGGAGGGGTTGAAGGACCTGAGCTGGTTTACTCTGGAGCACACGAGGCTGATTTAACAGCTACCTAATACTGCCTACAACTGCCCAAAGGGCCACTGTGAAGACCCTAGAGTCAAGTTCTTCCTTAGTAATGCCAGACAATGAAAGCAGAGGCAATAGCCATGAATTGTGGCCTGGGAGTTTTAGGTAGGACATAAGAGTCTTACAGGAGCAGTTATCCAGAAAGGGGAATACACATCCCTGGAGGTTCTCAAGAATTTGTTTGATGATACAAGGCCTGATCCAGCTTTGGTGACAGCTCTGCTCTGAGCAGGACATTGGACCAGCATCCTCCAAAGGTCCCTTCCAGCCAACATGTCTGTAACAACTGCAGATGTGTTCTGCTTGCAGCCAGCACTCCAACATAACCTTGATGACAAAGCATAACCCGTATAGAGCAGCATCTACTGTTCATGTAAGGTGTGATCTACCTCATTATCCCTTCCCAAAGGTTCAGGTGTTATATCTCTTATCTCAGATTATCTCCTACTGCTAAATAAATGAAGATAGGCAGCAAGCCACCTTCGCCACCCACTGCCCATCATGCTTTCCTGCAGCTGATTCTGGCAGGGTGCTGAACAAGCTCCACAGCCCACCAGAGCCAGGACTCCCTGCACCTGGAGTGCCTTAGCTTGTCTAGGAGTCCTCAAGCTGTGAGCTGCACCTCCTGCCCACAGCTTCAGGGGAGCACCCCAGGAGGATGGCTCTCCCCTCCCCAAATGGCTGGTGAAGGAGGCATGGGAAGGGCAGCAAAAGGGTAACTCCCTTGGGTTCATGGTAACGGTAACAGAGTGCAAGTGCTCAGCATCACTTCAACCCTGCAAAGAGCCTCTGGGAGGGAAGGGTGTGATGTACTCTACAGTGTGCATCCCTCAAACACTACAGTGTGCATTCCTCAACTCCTAAATGTTTCTGCTGTGAATAGAATTCAGCAAAAAGGAGCCAGGCAGCCAGACACAGAGCTGTCACTGGTGGTTTGGGAGAACCTAATTACCCAGTAACAAGGAAAAAAACACTGTTTATGGCATGCTGAATTACATGGGAAGCTGTTCAGGTTGATGGTAGAGCCAGCCAAAAACATATCCAAGTGGCAATTCAAACTCCAAATAGCGCTAGCTACTGGCTCTGCAGCTGGCA
The DNA here is from genome assembly GCF_033783945.1 of Neopsephotus bourkii. Classification (NCBI taxonomy): domain Eukaryota; kingdom Metazoa; phylum Chordata; class Aves; order Psittaciformes; family Psittacidae; genus Neopsephotus; species Neopsephotus bourkii. Next base: position 10,904,748 of record NW_026902113.1, read on the forward strand.
GCTCTAATCTGACAGAGAAATCAAGCCTCATCTTCATAGCATGAGCTGCCCATACTGAAGTTTGCTGTTCAGGCAAGCTGTTCCCAGACACTTGCCTGCATCAGCACAAGCCAGCAGTGAACCCCAGCAAGTGTGGAGCTGAGGTAAGGCTCTGTTTTTAATGACTGAGCTGAGCCTCCAAACGATGAAGGAGAAACTACAAGAATGTGTGGGTAGGAGGTAACACTGGTGAAGAGATGTTGGGATGCTGAAGCCTACAGGACTGCCTGAAGAAAAGCTAATGGGATTCGAAGCCTCTGCAGCAGATGCAGATAGACAGGCGTAGGATAAACAATTAACCAGAGGAAATTTCTGTCCCTGAGTGTTGGCTGATTTGTCTTCTGAGTATGGTTGGGTCTCTGAGAGTACACAGCAGCATGTACTGCTTATTGGGGAACGACAGAGCTTAGGCTGTGTGCAGGACCCAGACGTGCATGGCATGAATAACAGATTTCCACCAGCCCCATCACCCTGAATAAAGAAACACCATCTCTCACATCAGCCTATTATTTTTTGACTTTCAGGAAAGCAGAAGGGGGTGGGAGGGAGGCCAGCAGCAGATATTGGTATTCAGGAGCAGAATTAGAATTTTAATCTGTGTCTGCTACTCAGGAGGCAAAATTCTCAATATAAATGCTAAGTATTGCACTCTTTTATTATGATGGCTGCATGAATATGCATTGTCGCTGCTGGCATGGGGAGTCTGTCTGGTCGTCCTTTGGCTTTGACACAGTATGGGAGCGCAAAAAAGAGCTGTAAGGAAGCCAGCTACAGACTCCACATGAAAGGTTCAGCAAGAGGAGGAGCCAAGGCTGGGATGGGGTTAAAATAGAACTAAAGTCATGTCTGGATGAGATCTTCCAACGCAGAAGAGCTTCTTCTGCTTCCCCTGCTCTGGAAAACAGGAACCCAGGGCTTGCCCCCTTCCTCTCCCCTCCCATGTGGCAGTGGGAACAAAACGGACAAGTTGCTGGGGAAGCCAGATAGAGAGGCCCCCTAACAGGAGTAGGGGGACTGGGCTCTCTGGTCACTTGAAGATATCTGTGCAACCCTGTGGGATTGCCTCTGGAAGGTGGGGGAGCTGAGCAGACTTGCATCACTTCCAGTATTCCCCCTCTTACCTGTCCTCAATTCCCTTTGCTAAGTTTTCCTGTGCTCTGGAACATGTCTGCTGCAGCTGGTCCATTCGCTGCTTTCACACTGCCACCTCTCTTGTAGGACCTGCCCAGTGCCCCTCTCTGCATTGAACCCTGGCTCTAGGCTGTACAGGGTCAATAGCATGACAGCATGGCTCTGGATCAATCCCTGGATGATGCCATCAGGAGTACATGTACTGGTAATGAAGCAAAGTGCTGCTCTGTCCCGTCACTTACCATCTCAGGATCTTCTTATTACTTCTGCTCTAGCAGTAAATTATTGATGAAGGCAGCTCTGTGAAAATCTGAAACTGTTGCCTGTCATTCTGCTGAATGAATATTAACATGTGGAGCACTTGCAGCAACCACTGTGCCTCCCTGACCTGAAGAAAGGGAGGGGGGAAACAGACAAAACCACTTTCCTTGAACAGCTGCAAATATTCTGGTTGTCCATAACATGTTTGATTTTACTGGGAACTATGCACCGGTTAAGGAGTGCAGTGAGCTCCCAGCAGCTATCACACTTAGCTTGCAGGGAGGAGACAGCCATGGATTAAAAATAGGGCGATCCCTTCAAAGGTAGTGTTGAATGCCCATTGTCTTCAGTAGATTTTTATTTAGGGAATATATATTAGTGGGATCTCGTTTGCATAAATACAAGAAAACAATGTGAGAGGGAAAGAAGTGTCTGCTAATTAATTCAGCCCTGTCCCTTCTGGAAGCACACGCTCCAGGCTTCAAGGCGATTCACTGCACAGCGTTACTGCGAGTGTGACTAATAGCCTGTGGGTGACTTCTTTCCTTAAAACCTGCTTTCTTTTGTTCATTTGCAACATTGAACAACAAATTGTTCTTGAAGAACTCCCGAGGCTGAACTCTGTATTTCAGGTAGGAGTTCGCCAGCAAAATTGTTCTCTCTCCACAAGCATGCAAACAAATGCCCAGTGTGGGCCAAGAGCGATATTCCCAGTGACTGGATCCACTGAGGCCATCAGAATGGAGCCAAGTGGTTGTGAGAGATGCAATCCCTTGGCTGGAGGGATCTCCTTAACTGGCACAAGGTTTAGGTGGAGGAAGAAAAGGTTTCCCAGTACAGAGCAGTTTTCCAGCCTGTGGTTGCTGGCAGCACGTGCACTTTGCTGGGGATAAATCTGCTCTCCTTTAGCCTCATTTCCTGCTGTCTGGCTCTGGAGGAGGAAACAGCTCTGGAAGAGGAAGGGAAATGGGAGCTGTGCTCCAGTATTAGCCTCCAGCTCCTTCTGGGAGCTTGTAGCAGGGAAGGAACCAAGAGCTGTCAGAAGGGAGAGATCTGTTCTGCTAGAGGAGGAGACCTGGCACCCACTTAGAAAGGCAGCTGTGGGTTGGGCAGCCTACACAAAGCGAAAGGCAGCACTGTTCCTTTACTCACGCTCCAAAATGTTTGTAACCAGGCAGCTAAATACATCCCTTCTCCTGCTGTTGTTCATGACATGAAAGGCTGGAGTCGTGCCGGGAGGTGCTCAGCATGGCCACGAGCGGTGGGAGCAGGGGTCATTGAGGTCTCTGCCTGTGTTCCCGCCTGTGCTCCAGCTCAGGATGCTGCTCCAGCATGGGAATTTTGGCAGTATTGAAAAGAGCAGGGTTTTAAGTTAGTAGATTGCTGGCGGTGGAGTCAGGGGTCCAGCTGCAGAAGGAGGTGGGCTCTACAGACAAAGCACCCTGCCAGCAGTATGAAACATCCTGGCTGGCTGGCTCCAAGTCCTGGGAATAGTGCTGGGACCCTTTGAATGATAAATGGACAGCCCTGGCTGCTGGATGACCTGGTGTGGTCACTCCTCCCAGAGCTGGCCCACTGGGCCATGGCTCAGGCTCCCTGATGGCCAGCAGGGGCAGGAAAGAAAGGAGACCATGCCTGTGTGAGGATGCGGCCCGGCTCTGGCAGAGGGCACAGCAGTGGAAGGGGACGGCACAGCCCTCGGCTACTCTACTCTTTCCGTGGGAGCTGCTCTGTGGGATGGACTGTGCAACAGGATGAGCCTTGGGAAGGAGAGAAGGGAAGTGAGTACCTGAACGAGGAAAAGGTAGAACAGAAGGATCAGGGAAAGGAGCAAGCCAGACAGATGGGGGAAGAAGTGTCAGAAGCAGGGGAAGATATGCAAGAAGAAAGTTAGCCCAAGTCAGGCAGCAAGGTTCAAAGATAGCAGAAGAGAGGAAATATGTGCATGTGATGACCACTCGTAGGTTAGAGCCTCCTGACAAGCATGTATTCATATTGCCAGAGGGCTGAGGAGACTGCAATGGAGATGAGGCTGCGGTGGAGACACCGCTTTGCACTCCCAGGTAGGTGGGGACATGGCTGACCTGAAGCCACTGCATGAAAGCTGCTCTCTGCCTTCACCTCACAAGCCCCAGGAGACCAAAGGGGATATCCATCTCTGCAGAGGCTTCAGAGGAATTTCTGTCTTCCCACCCCACCCACTGCCCAGGAAGGTAGGAAACAGCATCAGCCACCTCCGTCCTGGTCCCCTTTGCCATCCTCTGCTCTTCAGGCAGGCCACACAAGCACATTATACCTTTCTCGAGACCAGGGGATGGACAATCAGGATGTCTTAGTCCAACAGTGTAGCAATAATCTTGATCCTCCAGGCCTAAGTGCTGCTCAGGTAGATCCACTCTGGCCTGTAAGAAAGGAGCGAAGTGATGGAGGTCTCCATTCTGGAGGTGCCAAGTGGACCACTTTTGTATATCCAGAAAAAATTGCCCCACGTTGTACTTGGTGCACACAAGACCCATAGTTTAACCTGATCCATAACATTTTAAAAACATTTTTCCAAACTCTACATAGACTTTTCACACTCTGCAAACCATGCTTTCCTCAACAGTGTGTTTCTAAGGAGCCTGAAATTACCATATTTTGTTTTGTAACGCAGAGAAAGCCCTGGGCTTATTTGCTGGCTTTTGTTTTCCTTCATTATTTAACAATAATTATATCACTATATCCAGATGACTAAAAAGTAGCCAAATGGGTTTTCATTTTATTAAATAATACGGCCAGGCTGCAAAAAGCACAAGAGATTTAAGCCCAGTTGTTGTGATTTGCTGGAGTCAGGTGACGGGATCCACCCCCAGGTGCTAAGCTAATGCAAAGCTAAATTTTCTCAACTACTGGAATAATGAACTCGTGCTGGATATAAGAAAATTATTATATTCCTATACAAAACTGCCCAGTAACACACCTGGTAATGAATGATCTTTAAGCAAACCAAATAAAATCTTTCTCAGTAATGTTATGTTGTTTTTTCCACTCCCGGGGGCCAGAAAAGACAGGTTATAAATCAATGCATGTAGAGAAGTTCAAGCAGATAGTGAGGAAGTGCATGAGTTCACATAACACACTACAAAGCCTGAAAAGCAAGACTGCATTTTGTTAAAGGCATATAGCTTGGCTCTATGGACCTAATCCTGCAGACAGGGGATCCTTCAAGAGCCTCTGTCCTGTTGTGGGATCCTTCAACAGCCTCTGTGCTGTTGTAGCCACTGAATTTCCCAGAATATTCTGAAACCCATAGTATTAGAAATCGAAAAATATGAAAAAGCTATGTTTTAAACATACAGTTTGTCCCTGCATCCAGAGTGGTTACTTGTTTATGGTTATGGAAAGAGGAAGGGTAGGCTGTTTGCCTGGAGTAAAACCAGCAGGAGAGTAGGATAACTCTGCAAACAGAACTGAACTGTATTTGGGCCACATTAATTGTTGCTCAGTCATGACAGACTCGGCATTTTTGCATAAAATGTATCTGTAATGAATTAATCTGATCCGTATTTGGAAAAAAATTATTCCTGAAATTCTAATACTTGTCCATAAACCAGTGTGGAAACCAAGACTGTAAAACCCTGTTATTTCCAGCTGGGTAAAAATCTGTCGAGAAAATAAAGCCTTCTGATTCAGTTACTCTTCACATCACAAGTTTGTCCCAGAGTTCAGTGGGTGCGTGCTGCATGGGGGGCAGCTCTGGAGCTTTTCTCTCACTTGGAGACCAAGTCTTTCAGCCCAAACCAGGAGTAAAAACTGCAGTCTCAGAAGTTCATTAATCAGAATTAAGTCATGGTTTACAGTACATTAAAGAGAGGACGTACTAAATGAGATTCAAATTTTCACATTAAAATTCTTCTGTAAATTGTACTTTATTGTTCCGTTTTAGGTGACGCTTTGCATGGTACAGGATCCAAGCTTCCTTCTTGGGTTTTATTACAAATTGAGCAAGAAGTTGTGGAAACAATCGTGGTATCCTAATCCTGCTCAAACTGACACAAAGGCAGGCTCCACACTGCTCTCCCTGCTGCTTTCCCTGTGCAGCAATAAGCATGTGCTGGACACTCCTCCAAAACCGACCCAAGCCTCATGACAGCACTCCCAAATGTGGACATACTTTTTGAAGACATGAGGCAAGGATAAGCCCCACCAACAGAAAAGGATGTTGTGGAATAATTGAATTGTCAGAGCTACAGGTGATGAGTAAGGGGCTCATCCTGGGTGGGATTTGATGGTTCATTCTTCACCATATTAAACAAGATGCAATCGACACCACGCTCAGTCTGGTGGAGGTCACATAATACTTAATATCTGCAAGGTGTCTGAGGTCCTTTGAGGCATCAAGAACAGCCCTGAAGATATCGGACCTAGCAGCAGCACTTTATCTTCTAATGGAACATGGGAATGGCAATATCCTTGCATGATTTTTGCAAGGAGAAAAATGGCATCTCCTTGCATGCATCAAGGAGAAGCCTAAGTGGGTGTTGAATTTTACCATCATGACACAGTAGAACAAACTCCTCCTGGGAACAGCATAAGTGGTTCCTGCTTGTGCTATTGGATCCCTCTGGCCTTGACAGTAATTAGTTTCATGTGATGTTTCTCCACAATATCCCGTTGGATGTACAAAGCTATATCATTAAATACGTCACTTTGTCACTCTTCATTATAATCTTAATTTTATTACTTTACCCACATTATGTGCTTGTGTGTTTATTCAGCTTGAAGTCAGACATAAAAGGTAATGTATGGGGACATCCTGCCCTTGATGGTGAGTGAACATGAAATGCAGCTAATGCCTGTTGAGGACCTGCCTCCAAAATATTTGGCACTAAGGAATGCTCTGTACAAATGGGAGGTGACATGATTGACAATGTCGTGCAGCTCAGCCAACAACCCCAAAGCCTCCTCGTTCCCTTTAGCTTTACAATGGGGATGGGTGACAATGTATTACATCTGCCAGATGAAGGCATAGAATCACTGACTGATTAGGGCTGGAAAGGACCTTAAGATCACCTCGTTTCAGCCCCCCTGCTGTGGGCAGGGATGCCTCACACTAGACCAGGTTGCTCAAGGCCCTGTCCAGGCATTTTGCCTTCTGATGCAGGAGTCGGGGCCCATTCACCTGAGGAGAGTGCTGAGTAAAGGGGTTTAATCCTGCTTACTACAAAGTGAGGAAAAGCAGGGCTGGACCCAGTACAACGCAATGTCCCCTTTAACTGCTGTGTGGTGTACCAACCAGCCTGCAATAAAATATTTATAACTAATCATTTTGTTAAATGAAACATGTACTTTACAGCACCTTTTATAATTAACAAGCCATGTTCCAGTTAATTTTGCACATGATGTTTCACAGTTTATTACTAGGTTCTACAAGGATGCATAATAAGTACTTACAAATAACCATTCATATTAAGGTGTAGTATTGCAAACAAAAGCAATTAAGCTCCTGGGAAGCTTAGCATTATTTGTTTGTAAACACATAAAAGGGTAGGACCTTTGCCAAAGAGAGGTTGGGTTAGTGGGATGGTAAAGCAATAAACCTTGCAATGCATGAACATGTTATTGTGGAGCTACAGTAATGGAGTAATAAGGATGTTTTAGCGAGGACATTAATGAAGCTGGATTTTGCTGACAGATGATACTGGTAGTGTCAAGCTGTACTTAATGATGCATTAGATGACCTGAGTGCTGGCATTAGCATTGAAATAATGGCTTATGATCCAAATAAGGCATTCTCGGTGGATTATGGCCACATGAACAACATTTACCATTAAGTTGTCTATTTTGCAAATTAGAGATGAAAAGAAGACATTTGAGAGGTTTGTGCTGTAGTGAAACCTATAATACCTGCCATTCATCTTGCTATCAACAAGCCAGAGGTTGTGGATATAAGGAACTCTTAGAGATGTGTTCTAATCTAACCAGAGAGCAGAGATGTTGTGTTCTTAGTTCACTGACTTGATCACAGCAGGCAGAGCGCTAAGCCACCTCCTATTTGTTTCTGCTGTGGAAGCATAGAACAGCCTCTGCGACCATTTCCCACAGATGTCTGGCAGGACAAACCTAGTCAGGACGAGGTTACTCATCCTGCAATCAAAAGCAAGAGTAGGCTTGAAAGAGCTAAACATCAACATTTTCATATTCTAAACACAGTCTGAGGACATAACTCCAAATGGTTATTGGAGCATCTTCTGAGGAAGAATTATCCCTTGGTGAAAGCTAGCAAAATGGGCATCTTGCCCCTTTTATGGCTGCCTGACTGAAGGAGCAGGGTGCACAGTGCTCGGGCTGAGCAAGGGAGGAGGAAGCCATGTCTGGTGCACCTGAGCAAGCCTTCCTTCCCAGTACAAACCCCAGTGCTCCCTATGGAGCAACCATGTGGGAAATGCCCCTCTGATGCACACAGGCACCCTTTGTCTCTCCCAGGCTGCTGCATGCTGGCCTGGCCAGTCTATGCAGACCCCATGGCATGGGGACAAGACACCTTGCCCCAGGGAGGCACCACTGCCACTCGGGCCAAGCCAAGGAAGGGCTGGGATCTCCAGACCACCACCGTCAGGGACACGACACAGTCTTGGGCCGAGTGCTGCAGGATGAGACCTTCCCATGAATTAACTGTGAACATGGCATTTTCTGTCTCACTCCGAATGCAGAAGGCTGGCGCTGGCTCTGATGGTTATTTGGAAACTGGTAGTTCTCATGTATCTGCAACTTTTATTGGTGTTCTGGGTTCAATTATGGCAAATTGCTGAGCAGCTTTGCAAAGCCAGTGTGTGCCTTCAGCTCTCACTGGCTTAATCACTGGTCCTTTGGTAACCAGTATCTACAACATGAATTAGCCATCTGCAAAATGCTGCTCTGCTCTTTGTGCCAAATCCCCACATCCTTATTTGAGATCAGGGACTGAGGGGAGAAAATGAGCCTGTGCATACAATTCTCTCGCAAAACATTTCTTGGCTGTTTCATTTTTAAAGGCTGTGTCAGTATTTGGCTCACGGAAGCATTTATGTTTCAGATATAATGCAAAACAGGTGAGAAATTAAGATCTTTAATGATGCCCAGTTTGAACACTGACAGATTTATTGTGAACTGCCACTGCATTTAGCTTTCTTCTTTTTGTCCTATATTATCTTGGTCTGTCTGAGGGACAAGTGATGTTGCCCAGGTGGTCTAGCTCTGGTTAGGAATACCCACCCTGCTTGCTCCATTTTGATGCTGTTGCACCGGTTTCTTTGAGTTTGCCCTAAACCAGGAGGCAGAACAGCCAAAGAGGCATGCAGTCAAGTGACAAATTCCTGATTCCCTTTTCCATGCTGAAGCCAGCAGATGGTGCTTATCGTCTTGCTTCTCGGAGAAAACCTTCGCTACCGGCTAGTGCATTCGTGTATTTACCAGGGAACAGCTCTAGGGCTGACAGCCACTCAATGCTTTGCAGAGAGCTGAAGGATTGGGCTCTGAAAGCAAAACACATCCCTCAGTGTTGGGAGCTTTAGGATTTCAAAACCCTACAAGTCTGGTTGTTTTCATGGACTGTTTTCTCAAATTGCTGCTTTGCTGCCATCATAATAATTTGGGGGTTTTGTCTTCAAAACTGGAAGATGGGAGGAGGAAACCAAGTTGTACCATCTCCTGGGACAGGTTTCAAAGTGGAGATTGCAGACGCAGGCTGTAAGAGGCAGCTTATGCCTCTGGCACAGAGTTTCTGAGGCCCAGGGAGCCTGTTTGAGTCAGGATGATTTGCAGGGAATACTGAGCAGCATGTGCTTCCAGGATGGATGCTCTGAGACCACTGCAGCCTGGAGAAAAAGGGTGATAAGTCCTCAGAAAAGCATCTTCTTAATCCATTCCCAGCACTGGCAAAGTAGTGCTGTCGATCCTTACTGCTAAGGAGAAAAAGCTGTTGGGTTCCCACATGTGCTTTGGGATACCTTTACACTTCGGACAGCTACAGCTGTTCTTTCTCCCAGTGAGATTTACCTGTGCTGGGGGGTGCACAGAGACTGAGTTACAGTGCTGGTGATGAGCATTTGGTGGTGGAGAGCATGAGCAGCAGTGTGCTGAGGATAAAAGGCTCAGCTATACATTTACACCATTCATTCCTGTGCAAAGAGCTTATCTTGTTCTTATGTATTTGCCTATATATTTCCTTTCTACAGACCCCAAACCAGAACAGAAACTCACCTGGCAGACTGCACCTTCCTGTGAGCACATCTCTTATTCAGTATTATTCTCTTTCTCTTGCTGTTTGTAACTGAATTATTATGACTCCATTAAAGCAGTGGTTTCTCCCTCCAGCCACGGGTTGACAGCTTTAGTAATATGTAACAATTTTGCTTATCTTTCAAAGCAGTAGGAAATTCTTTCAGGACCATGTGTGTCTGACCAGCTCTCCCTGCTTCCCCACCACACTCTCGGTGCTACCTGAATTGCTAGGAGTAGCCTGAGGGTTAAACTTGTCCTTTGATGATGAAAGCAGAAGCAGTATTCTCTTTCAGGGTTCTTATTTTGACTGTGGGTTTTGCTTGTCTGTTTAGGTTTGGGTTTTATGGATTACCTGCTGCAGAAGCATAGCTAGGTTTCCTACACAGGAGGGCAATTTCTAAACCCACCAAGGCTGGTTAGAAAAGGCACAGACTTGCAGCTGAGTTGACTAATTTCCTGGCCACGCTTACCAGCTTTGGCAGCTGACACAGGAGAGAAAGATCGGGAATCACCTGTGCTGCTTGGTGCCCTACTCCTGCAGCCTGGACCTGCATCCTCAGGTTTTCTCCAAACAGCACTTTTTTCCTCCTCTCTGTATATATTTACACTGGAAACTTGGTGAGATCTCAGGAATGTTAGTGTTTTCCTGAGGCTGCCAACTCGTTCTTTGTATCTTACCAAAAATAATGCAAGATAAAAATCTCTGATGATTAATATCTGTATCATTTGATCATATGTGGGTAGTGTGAATCAAAGATTTTCTGAATTATATGGGAGAGGCATGTGTCTGGGCTTGGGCAGAGGAACCAGGTGGGGTCTGGCCCAGTCTGAATCCTTGTTGGGGAATTAGTGTGTTTTGAATACCTGGAGCTGACATCCATGGCATTAACATTAATCAAGATAATAACATGAAAGTAAACATATGGAGTAACTTTTCTGCTTTTGACTGCGTCCAGGAGTTTCAAGCACATTCCCTCTAACCCCACTTTCTATTAACAACTTAAAACATGGATACTGAAAACAAATGCTAACTGGTTACTGAGGTACTATCAGGCTCCTTAATTTTTGGTTTATGTCATGTGCAGGCTGACCAGCCGAGGACCTTTGTCCCTAAATAACCAGTCTACAAGAAAAAGGCTTGCACACTGAGCTCACTTTCTGTCCTATTTCTGGGACCAGGGTGCAAGCACAGGTCTTGTCAGTGAAGGCAAAAAGTGCTCAGCAACTCCGTGGCCCCATTTCAGCCATGCACAGGCAGCTGCCAGACACTGAGCTTGATGGGAAACATACAAATGTGCTTCCTTGTTTTGATGGATTGAAGACACAGGAAGGTCTCTAAAATCTGCTTTGCTCCTAAAGAAGTCAATTGCTCCTATTGATTTCAGTAAGAGAAACTCTCTTTCAAGGACAAGTAAATAGATGTATTCCACCAATACAAAGACCATCACTCACACAGCTTTGCGATGTGAAATGCTGAGCATCTCTAGCATCCCAGTGAGCCCGGTGCTGCCTTCCTGCAGTGTGCTTTATGACCAAGCCCACACCTGCCCCCACCCAGACTGCCTTCGTCTGCCCACAGGAGCAGAGAGAGAGGAGTCACGTCTCCTCCAGGTCACCTTGGGTTTCCATAGTGACTATTTGAATGTGATTGTCTTATCAATCAGAACCTCCTTTACTCTCATAAGCAAGCATAAAATCTCTTCTGGTTTCTATAGCAACCATCTTTAAACTCATATATTTGTTTTCCTTAGGCTTAGCTGGATTGATGGAAATAGTGCAAATTAACTGCTGGTGCAATATTTCTTACATTTCTTCCCATAAGCTATCCTTTACTGTCATCCGGAACAACAGTTATGATGAGGCTGCTGTCCCTTTGTATCAGTTACTTAGAGATCCTCTCTGCTGCCTAACCACATGAGCAATGCCTCTTAAAAATCATCATTGTCATGAGGAACACTGAAAACTTGAAACCTCTGGAGTTCAGTCTTTCCCTTTCTAGCTCAGGCCCCTGTGTTGTTCTCTCCCCAGGCACTTAGAAGAAACAGTAGTGCTGTTTCGTCAGCCCAAATCACTTCTTGTAATAATAAGCAAGAACATCACCTTCCCTCCAGTAACCCCAACACAAAGTAGTCATTACTTTAACAGCAACACTGTGAGGTAGTCAAATATTATTATCAGTGTAGTATGAAGAATGTGCACATGGATAATGGCCCATCTACACCGCAGACCCAATAACTGTCAAGAAGGTTGGGGTTTTTTTGAACCGAAATGTGGTAGCTGCAGACAAGGCTGGTATCACATTGTCTGTGGTTTCCTTTCCCCTAGACAAAAAGTTATCTAAAAACGCTGGCACTGGCACAATCGCAACTGTGCTCTTACTTCATGATCTGACTATAAACACACATAGCTTTTCAGCCTCACACTCTAGTTTTTCTGCTGTCCTGGTTTAACCTGGCAAGGAAGGAAGGACCTCAGCTCCATCTGTGGTGCTAGCTTCTATCTGTTCTGGGCTTTTCTTATTCCTCTTCCCCTGTATTAGGAACATAATTTTGGTTTTGGTGCAAGATGACAGGATTGTTGATTTTCTCTTAATATCTCATTTTTCTTAGAAACCTCTGGTCCCTCCAATGTTTTCTCCCCCTTTCCCAGAGCTGCCGGGTGCTGGCACAAGGAATGTTTGTGCCTGTGCAATGGGACAAGCAGCACATGCAGACACACCAGCAAAGTCCAGCTTGCTCCTTAGGAAAAGGGTTGCTAACAGACTGGAAGAAGGAAAGGTGAAATCGTAGCCAGGGGGCTGGGGTTGTGGTCACAGGGTAGGGAAGAGCAAAAAAGCTCTGCACCAGTTAGTGGGAAACTCAGTAACTTTCACTGGGAGTTAGGAAATTTTACAGGTATGGGAGGAGGAATAAATTGAGATGATGGAGAGGAGATGAACTAGCTACTTCTAAAATTAAAAGGAGGAAAATGTAGTGACTCAGGATCATAATGCTGAATCACAAAAGGTGTTTGGTGCTTCAGGGGCTTGGACCCCCACAGCCGCCCTGCTGCGCTGAGGGAGGTTTCAGTGTTTCTCCAGGGTGCACCATTGAATCATAGCTAAATCATAGAATCAGGGAATGGTTATGTTGGAAGGGACCTTAAAGCTCATCCAGTTCCAACCCCCTGCCATGGGCAGGGACACTTCCACTAGACCAGGTTGCTCAAAGCCCCATCCAGCCTGGCCTTGAACACTGCCAGGGATGGGGCAGCCACAGCTTCTTTGTGCAGCCTGTGCCAATGTCTCACCACCTTCACAGTAAAGAATTTCTTCCTAATCCTAATCTAAATCTCCCCTCTGTCAGTTTAAAGCCATTCCCCCTTGTCCTGTCACTCCATGCGCTTCTAAAAAGTCCCTCTCCAGATGTCTTGTCAGCCCCCTTTAGGCACTGGAGCTGCTCTAAGGTCCCCCCAGAGCCTTCTCTTCTCCCAGCTGAACAAGCCCAGCTCTCTCAGTCTGTCTTCACAGGAGAGGTGCTCCAGCCCCCTGATCCCTTCTATAGAGAAACCCTTGGCGGAAACAGAAATAGTTTCCAAGGGGATCTTGGCTGGAGCTCTTCCTCATCCCTAAACTTTCAACCTCACAGTGGTTTCTGCCCAGACACCCCTCAGATGAGCAGGGCTTTGGGCTCTGTACAGGGTCATGCCACATCACTGTGTGCTAACAATGCTCCTTCAAACCTGCTTCCAAACCTGCTGGGTACTGCTCAGAGAGGGTACTGCTCAGGAGCCCGGAGCGGGACCCGGAGTCTGCAGGACACATGGCAGCAGGCAGAGATGAAGCCACGGAGGAAGGTGCAGAGCAACACCAACCAGCAGAAGCTGCTTTCTTCAGGCTAACGCTCACAGTGAAGGGTTGCTACCACTGGCTAAACCTTCCTGAGGAAACTCGTGTTAACAGATCTGGGCCCATTACATTTGGCTTGGTGTAATAGGAAACCCAAACATGGAAAATGCTTAACATGGAGCTGTTCTTATCCAAATTTCAGTCAATGAACATGCTCAGAAGCCACACAGCACCAACCTTTTAACTTCACATATCTGAAGAAGATGCTAAAATATTTTCAGTGACCCTGTTGAGGTCTGTAGAAGCTGCTGCTAAAATACCCTGATTATCTCTGTGCAAAGTTGCTGAAATTGTCTCATTTCCTAATGTGCAGCTCATACATAATCCGTGCAAAATAAACACATGCCTTCTGCCAGCATTAGAAGAACATTTACAAATCTGAAGTCAAATACTCAGGAACTGGGAAATGCCAGAGTTGAAGCTATCTCTGTAACTGTACCTCAGATACCTTCAGTGGAACACCCCAAAAAAGCAGAGCACTTCTTAACTTCTTAGTCAGACTGAGCTTTCCTTCTCTTTTCCCCGTGGATTAGGGATGCTGAGAACCAGAGATGCTGGTTTTCAACTTGCCTAAGGACAACCACGGCAAACTCTCTGCTTACCTCTATGTACCCAGCTTGCGTTACTGTAGATACACTTGCTCTTCTTGACCTAAAATTGAGAAGGGCAGCTGTGGAGAAGGGGTGAGAGAGGGTGTTTTGCAGTGTGATTTTCTTTCTGAAGCCAGTGGTCAGGCAGGTGCAAGGCCCATGAGAGCACAGTTCAATAAGGATGGCCAGTGCCCTAATAGGCGCAAATAAGGAGGACATTGCTTGTAAGGACTAAAAGACTCATTCTCCTTACCTCAGTTTTCAGAGCCACTTAAGTCTTTCTTTCCCTCTTTACCCTGTGTGGCTGATACAGAGCAACTCCACATGTTCCTGGTTTCCCTGGGGCTTGCTCAGTGTGGCCACAGTCCTCCCCTCCCTCGGGAGCATGAGGAACGTGGGCTGCACATATTTAACACCCCACTCTTTACAGGGTACGTAGCTGCACATTTCTGTCGTCTCCTCAGCAGCGGCCCCCAGGAACATGACTCTCTTATGTATGCTGCTCCCACTCCCATTGCACTGTGTGGGACCAGAGCCTGTGGTGGGTGCTCCCTTGGGTGGGTGACTCAAGAGGCAGTAAGTCACAGCAGCGGGATATTCCCACAGCAGTTCCCACTAGAACCCTGGAGGACAGCCAGGGAGGCAGACAGGTACAGGGGTTCGGAATGCTGCTCACTGGGCTCTCATGTCCCTGCTGGGTGGCCTCGGACCCTTGCCCTGAGACCACGTGTCTTCCAGGCCTCCTCTGAAGCATATGAGCACCTCAGCATCTGAGCATCTCACAACCAGGAGCAGCTTCTCTCAGAGGGACTGCATAGTGGGTTATAACATAGCTGTCAACATTACTGTCTCCATTTCTCATCTGATGGGGGTGGGATGTGCTCTGAGCACAGGCAGGTCCTGGAAATGACGTGATCATGCTTATCCTCTCTTGTTACTCCCGCTAGCACAGTGTGAGGCAGACTGGACTGGGCAATTGTCTGTCCACCCAGCAGTGGCAGCTTAAATGCAGCCTATAGACACCCTGATCCAAGTTCATTCGAAGGGACTTTAACTACTAAAACCGACCCCAACATCCTCTGGTCCCCACTGTGGTATTGGTGAGATACCTCAGACATCAGTAAAGGTAAGGTAAGGACATGCCTTTTCCATGCTGTTAAACAGAAAAGGAAGTTGGGGCACAAAGGTGGGAATGAGGGGTGGGAATTTAAGTGGAAATTTAGAGCTACTTTTCAGAGTCCAGACTATCTTTTTGTTGTGGGTTTGGTTTGGGGTTTTGGTGCTTGGTTGTTTTTTTGTTGTTGTTTTTTGGTGGGTTTGTTGTTTTTTTTTTTTGTTGTTTTGTTTTAAAGGCAGCTGAAATGTAGGATTTTGAAACAGGAAAGCAGTTACACGAATTCACCAATGCTCATGGAGAGGCAGCACCACATAGAATCACATAGACTGGTTTGGGTTGGAAGGGACCTTAAAGCTCATCCAGTTCCAACCCCACTGCCACAGGAAGAGACACCTCACACCAGACCAGGTTGCTCCAAGCCCCATCCAACCTGGCCTTGAACACTGCCAGGGATGGGGCAGCCAGTCTCTCTGGGCATCCTGTGCCAGCGCCTCAGCACCCTCATAGGGAAGAACTTCTGCCTATTGTCTAATCTCAATCTCCCCTCTGTCAGATTAAAGCCACGTAGATGCAGATTACTGATTTTTCAGCACCTTAAACCCATCACATTGATGGTAGTACAGCACACCTCTCCTATGGGGTGAAATCTGCAGGACCTCTGGTCCTGACATGACAGTGATCCATCCTGTGGGAAAGCTCTGTTTCCCTCATAACAGGACTTGCTCTAATCCTTTCTAACTGTTTTGGGGTTGGCTTTTTTCATTAAATGTGGGTATTTTATTGATCCGTCCCTTTGTGTTAAAGTTTTGAATGAAAGTAAACCTTTGCTCAGAAAACAAATACCCAGGGAATACTGGAGCTGAATGACAAAAATGACAAAGCCAGCATGCTATGGAGCCCTAGTAAATAAACACCTTGTAAGTACAATGATCAGTGGAGGAATGCTTGGGATTGCTGCTTCTAACCCTAATGTCATCCCCTTGTGTTCCTCTCCCAACTGACTCACACCCCGCTGTTACTGAGAAATGGTTTTGCCACCACCATTTCTCTGCAGGTTCCTTCTACTCCTGGAGCCTCTTGGCTTCACACCTATAAGCTTGCCCACCAGTACGTGCACATCATGCAGAGCCGAGCTCAGCATCATTTGTGCAGCTCCAGACAAACTGTGTGGAAGGAAGGAGATAAAGCCTGTTCTCCCTGATGAGCGGCTGCAGCCATGCATCCCCTCTCTGGGTTTGCTAGACCCCCGCATGACACAGTGTGTGTCCATTAAAACAGCCCACACTGTTATCACAGACAGTAAACTGCTGGTTAATCACGCAGCCTGGATATCTATCTCAGACTGGAGCACAATGACAGCTCAGCTCAGCCCTCACTCCCAATGAGCCAATGGTGATGGATGTGAGCATGCCGACAGCACCAAGAGAATCCAGATCAGCACCCACCACAGTGTGATACAGGTTGTTCCAACCTAGATAAACTGTTTGAAAGGTTGTATATAAATGTAAGTGTCTGAGCAAACACGGTAAGGAAATTAAGTATTTAAACAAACAAGCTCCTGCCTGTGAGTTGTAGCTACATTAAAATAAAAAGCCAAAACAAACAAAATCCCCCCTCCTCCCCCATGTTAAGCTCTTTTCTGTTCTTGCAAGTTCTCATAAATCTGTCCTTGGTATTGCAGCAGCTTGTTTTCAGCACTGCTAAGTTTGCCCCTGTGTAGCATTTCAAGTAAAGCAATTTAATGGCCCATTGGCTAAATGCTAACAAACCTACTTTGAATTCAGTAGGAGGTAATGGCTGAGCAAAATCTCAGCAAGGACTTTGGCACAGCATCCTGCCACACTCACATCCTTGCAGTTTTGTAGGAACTATTTACCCACATGGGTCTGTTTCACACTCTGCATGAGAACTATTTTAACATTTTGTTGCATTGAAACAGCATTCCTGAGGAATTTGGTTTTCATTTGTTCTGCTTTCTGCTTGGCCCTGAACAAAGTATAGCCTCTTCCCAATGCAATTCAGTGACATGTTCATCCCTGTGGACCTCTCTGTGTATTATTGTGAATGTTATGGGATGTTACAGACTCATTCTTTATTTTGCTGCAGACACGTACAAAGAACACATAAACACAGTTGGAGTGTATGACCTTACTTTGCTCAGTTTGGGCTGTGGAAATATCCACAAAGTACACAGGCCTACAATTACCTGCTTTTCATTATGTGAAAAACAAGGTGATTAGGCTACTAGATTACCATCTCCCTGGCAGCACAGGAAACCTCAGCTCTGCCCTCCACATGGTCCAGAGGTCACTAGCAGTGATCCCTTCTCAAATCACATGAAGTGCTATTCTGTGGTGCCATTTCTACTTCAGCATCCCTTGGATGTGTTTGATCCTCCCTGCAGCCTTAGTTCCTCAAAACAAGTATCAGCAGTGGGCACAGGTACCATACATGCAGTCAGAGCTCCTTGTTCAGAGAATACCAAGTACCTCTGCCCCCTCTGTAGTCTGATCCCTCAATTCCTTTTCTAAATCTCTCTTTGGTGGATTCCTCTCCTTCCCATTCTCTCAAGAAGGGTCCATAGACAGATCACTGGCAGGCTAGTATCCTCACTTACAGTATGAGGACTACTGGTTCTCTTCATCCACATGAATGAAGAACCAGGAGCCAAAGAGCACTCATAGCAATGCTTCAGAAGTCCCTCTCTCCTCTATAGCTTGTTTAAAAGAACTATGCTTTTCTTAGCTTGAGCTTTCCATTATGTGTATATTGTAATCCCACTTTCTGCTCCTCCTCACCCTAGCAGCTAGCTGAGACATCCTACCAGCTTTACCCTGAGTTTTGAAGCAAGTCCCCCTTGTGCACCTCTTCACACAGTCACCTTACCCCAAGACCTTTGGCCAGGCTGAGCCCTGGGATGTTTCCCCTTGTGCCTTCTGGAAACACTTCTGGGCTCCCTAGGAGCTGACAGACCCACAGAGCCTGCCCATTCACCTAGTGCTAGGAGAAGGGACTTCTGTCCTGAAGGCCACAAACTCAAGCAACCCAAAGCTTGCGGGAAGCCCATGCTTGAAGTCTGTGCACAGGCAACAGCTTTTCTCTGTGCAATGGGCAAGGCCTCCTGTGCCTCTGCTTTGCCTTCTCCACCAAAACAAGTGATGGAAACAAGATGGTGTGCTTCAGGCAAAGTCTCTGCCTTTCCTACAAGAGACTGAGGAGCCAAAGGATGAAATTTAGCATGAGATACATTATCATAGAATGGTTTGGGTTGGAAAGGACCTTAAGATCATCTAGTTTCAATCCCCTGCCATGGGCAGCGACTCCTCACTCCAGTAAGACTACAGTCTGATAAATGAATTTATCAGACTGTGAATTCTATACAGCAAGTATATCTGGTATTCCAGAGAGATTGTCTTATTTTGGCTCCATTATTTTCATCACATACATTGATGAAGGTAAAACCTAAATGCAAAATGGGAGAAGCAGTAAATACTTAAAGTAAAATTACACTGAGAGGCAAGATGCCCGAGTGTTAAAATGCGTAATTAGAACTTCAACAGTAGTCAGTTTATGCACTGATAGGCCATCAAAATGTTTTATATTAAGTCTTTATGAGAGGTTATACAGTAGATAAAAGTAAAATTAAGATATGACCTTTGAGATTATTTTGTCCTTATCCTTTTGTAGCTCTAAACATTCAATGGATTAAAAATACTTAAGAATTTGATTTAAAAAGTAATTTCTCAGACAGTACATCACTTCAATGCTTAGTTCCACTGAACCTTTAAAAAAAGCCCATAATGGCAAAGTAATGTACAACAGGCCTGGTAAGTCTTACGTATTCTATGTAACTTAAAATCACCCAAGATTCGGAATTGCAGGAAAAAAAAATTGGATTTCAGGCAATTTTCTATGTGTTGTGAGCTTTTAAGCTTTATTTTAAAGCCAGAGTTAATTCATAAGTCTTATGTTGGGAAGATAATGACAGTTAAGGAGTATTTATATAGGTAACTATGATTAATAATGACCCAACAAGGCAGTCTGAGTAAGTGCCTTTTGAGCCTTTTCTTCTCACATGATTGCAAACATTTTTAGTAGGGATCTGACCTCCTTGTATCTGAATAAGAAATAAACATTTGTATTTATCAGACAATTTTCTGGGACCTTTGAAAGAACCGGAGTCCAAAGAACTTTGCAACACAGCTCAAGAAAGCCATACCTCAAAACCAAAAATACATTGAATACTGATGGGAGTCTCCCTATTAGTAATGTCACAATAGAAATCGAGTTGTAAAGACTTAGGTAAACTTGGGAATTAAAGAGAAATGCATTGCAAGTAAATGCAGTGACTTAGAAAACACTACCCAAAATACTCCATCAGAATAAATTCAAAAGGTTGTTTGAAAGTGAAGATTCAAACCTTTGTACAGCATTTAGTCAGTAGCAGAGTAAGGTCACTACACACCCACGCCAGTAAGATTAAGCAGGCCAGCATCTATGCCTTGCACTGACTGTTCTTCTGGTCTGGGGCAGCATGAAGGGATTTGCCACCCTGAACGTACTCACCTCCCTTTGCTGAGGCTGGGATCAAAATGAAAACATGTGATTTTCACCTGTGGGGTAAGAAGTAATTTAGAAAGCCAAAAATTCGTAACACTGGGGGAGGACAGAGGAGGAAAAGCTGAATCCCTGATTTCTGCTTTCATTCCCTCCCCCCCAGATACAAGCACTATAAGAATTTAAATAAGCCACTTAATCATAAGGGATCAATCATTTACCACACCATTAGCTGCCATGAAAATAGTTAATGTTCCAGAAACCTGGGAAAGGCAAAAAAACTAGCAGACAAAAATAAGTGTCTGTTCTCAGTACAGACTTCTTTTATACAGGTTCATTAGAGAGAAAATAGAGCAGTACCTTCTATGGAGGTAACTGAACACAACAATCCATCACTCCAGGGCCAGCAAATCTTCCTTCTGCAGATCCAGAACTAGATGTTCTGACAGAGTTCTACTTTGAATGTCTGTACGAAGTTTCCCTCTGATCAGGCTAAGCTTCCTTCTATGGCATTCTACTGATCTTGCAATGCAAGTTCAGATCTTCTATAGTGCTAGAAACATAATTTCCATCTCAGCAATAATCTAAGCAAGCAGTAGCTTGTTAAAAAACTTAATCTTTGATGCTGCCACTCTATCAGTACTAAACCAGAAGTACTCTTCTACACTGAACACGGTTTTGAAGTCTGGTTTGACTTCCTACGCCTTAGCTCTAGGAAAAGGATAGGGAATAATCAAAGTATTCATGGTGTTGCTGACTGTACACAACTGTGTGACGGATCAGCAGTGGTAAAGAACAGGCAGGAGTAGCAGGATCTACATTTTGATAAGCCAGCTGTTTATATTCCATATAGAAAACTGGGCACTACTGTGGGAAGTTGCACACACTGTAGTACTGATCCTGTCCTGGGTGTGAGAAAACTTAACATACTGCTAAAAGCACCAATTAGAAGAAAAATACTTGTTACAAGTAAGATTAGCTGCCGCTGGAAAGCACCAGTCCTCCCACCTGTACTCCCCTCTTCAATAGCATGGCTTAAGTATTCAATCAGGTTTTAACATCTTATTCTGAACTGCAGATTATTGTCTCCAAGATAAAGGGTTGTCTGTTACAAATTTTATCCTATGCCTTAACATCTGTGAAGCTTCCAGATTCTTTCAGGTTTGTACAACCCTTGGGGCAAAGAAAAGAAAGGCGTAACTTGTAAAAACAGCTGAGTTACTTTCAACTTACTGCATAACTGTTCTGTGCTTAGTCGGATAGTTTTAAGCCTTTTTGTAACTCTCACGCATAGAACAAAACCCCCATAGAAAGCTGCAAGAAGGTCAACACTTCCACCAAAAGTCTCAAAATTATCACCCCAACAAGTCAGGAGATACCAGGAAAATGAACTTTATTTTAAAGCTCATTAAAAAGCTTCACAATAACACTAACAGAATTAGCATTTCCTTCATGTTATGCACCCCACATGAAAAATGTATTTTTTAGCAAGAGATGAAACGTAAGCGTTTCTGCATGCTACTAACACATTTCACCATCTTATTATCTGATAAGTGCTTTGAACTGCAATGATCAAAAACCTTAGAACACAGGATTTCTTCTGGAAAGTCCTTAAGAATGGGACAGACACCGGCTTTTTACTGACGTACCCAATTAGATGTCCAGACGAAAGAAAACTACCTTGGCATCTACAAATGCCTACGAAGGTTTTGATTACAACCTTTTGAAGGAGCAGCGTATGTCAGATCAAGGGCTTCTTTTCATCTTTAGTGATGCAAATGGTTAAATACTGCACAGAAGCTTAGTATGAACTCACAATTCCACAGGAATCTGAAAGTTACCAAGGCAATTTTCCTTTTAGGATAGTCATGACCAACACTATTACTATTATTCCTCCCTTAACACAACATATCCCAGATAAGTCTTCAGAAAAAAAATATAAATAGTTCCCAAAATGATGCATTCCCACCCCCCCATCACATACGACAGCAAAAATATCTTCTGTCATGGGATGAAATAACTTGCTGCAAGTGTAGTGGTTTAGTCCAAGTCCATGCTAATGGTGTTTTGATCACTCGGGTGACATTCACCATTTTGTTGAGGCATTTCAGAACTTTTGTCATCTTCTCCCATGTCTTCAGTTTTATAATCACCCCGGTCATTTAAGGGGTTTTCTTCCTTAGGAGAGTCAACTTTTGGTTTTGGTTGTGTCACAATAGGCTCACAGACATTGTTTAACTCCTAAAAGAAAGGGAGAAGAAAGATGTAGTCAGAATGTATGTTCAAGGACTCATCAGCTTTACTACAGTGAAGAGTCCTGTGCCCAAAAGACTGAAATTTGCTCTGTAGGTTTCCCAAGTCCAAACTGTCAAGTACTTATTGTACCCTGAAATAAATCAAGTGGTCTACTTTCTGAAGATCTGTGGGCAGTTCTTCAACCCACTATTTTGGATTTCATATGGGTTTTTTTCAAGACTATTGTGCCTACCAGTAACACTGAAAACAACCCAAGTTTTTAAGGTGACCGAAAGACACAGAATGTCAATAAAGCTCCAGATTTGTGTACTTTCCAGTGCAGCTCCTCTGCTTTCTCACTAACCACCTTTTAAGAACATTGGAGCAGTTAAGATGAAATTGGGGGAGAGGTACATCTATTAGTCTAGGTTTTGCACTAACCTCTGAAATTGGTCTCTTACAGTACACTTACCTGTAGCTTTGCCTTAATTTCACTTGAATGCACAGCTGGATCCTGATCTAAGCTCTTCTTAGCCTGTGCACTCACAGCGTTATTCATCCACTCTACCACCTCGCTAACACACTTCTCCACTTTCATCATTTCCATTTCATCAATATGGATGTATTTCTCATCCTGCCCAAAAACAAATGTTCTGTAGTAGTAAAGTCAAATTTTCTATCATCCAGTTATGCCAACAAGACTATCCCAGTTATTTACAACTTATAATCTTTACTTATTTTCAAAATAAACAGAAGTTGTCAACAAGCTGGATCTGTTACAGCCCACAAGAAATACAGATGGTCAAAATAAAGCTTCCTTTGCCCAATAATCAAACAAGAAACCTAGTTCACAGAGGGGACTGAACAGAAAATCCTTAGAGCTAATACAAAAACATCCCTTCCTTCCTAGAGTCCTACATGGGCTGAGGACAGTCTGCTGTATACAGAAGGGAAACAGTTGTTCATCTGTAGGAACATTCCCCACAACTCCACAGTTACATAATAAGCTGGTATCAGAAGAACCTATCCAGCAACACAGCCTATGATTTTAGTTTAAAATTCTAAATATGGATTCAAGTCTTAAATTTACTATTTTCCATGATGCTAGTTATTTAACGATTACATAATAGTAAGTTTCAGGACTTCAATACTGAATGCCTTCACTTAATTTTGTAATCTGTAGCTGAGGGCATACTTGTTTCTGATGGAAGTCTCAATCTTGAACTGAATTGCCTTGAGTTTTGTAGCTGCCTTGCTAGAATTCATTAAATTGAAACCCATGGGATAAATTTTTAAAGGCAGGAATGCTACCCAGAAAATAATCTTCAAACACCAATTGAAAAAAAAAACAAAAACAAACCCCGAACAAAAAACCCCAAAACAAATCCAGACAAAATCCATATATAATAAAGTCGGATATTTTAGTTTATTCTGAATAGCTGTTATGCTTCTCATCATGGCACAAATCTTGTTCCCGAAAGAAGTGGGAAGAGAAGCACACTTATAAAAAAGTCAATTAGCTTTTAATAGGTCAAGAATCACAGTCTATCCCCTGCTCTTTATAAGAATGTCCTTTTTAGCCTGAAAACATCCAGAAGTATGATGCAACTGAAGATATGACACACTGCAAAATTTTTTGAGTACTGAGAAACATTTGCCACATTGAATTTGTGACCTATATAACAGCAGACTGCAGCTCGTCTGAGAGGTGACTTTAAGCTTGTGCCAGCTGGTGAGCCTCAGTGAAACTATGTCATAAAAAGAAAGATACTTTAAGGCCACTTACTTTTTTCCTGAATTCCCCAGCTATTGTAGCATAATACTGGAGCTTGTGTCCCAGTTCTTCTAGCAGCTTCGGTCGTTCTTCTGCTTCCTGATAGCGCATTTCAATTGGAGTACCTAATTTCTAGAAAAGGCAATTTCTGTGTGTTACGTGATTCCTTAACGGCCGCTATTGTTGTTTTGGGCAATGTTTTGGAAATCTTGCGTTTTTGACATGCTAACAACCTACCTTTAAATCCTCCAATTTGTCCACATACACCTGCTTAGCTTCATCCTCACCCTCTTCGTACAGCCAGCCTTCCGTCTCTGTTAGGAGTGCAGAGAATCCCTGCAGATCCTATGCATCAATATAATTTAACAAGTCAAGCATCAAAATATGCACCAGTTGACTGCGTTTGTCCTCCAGTAACAGGACACTGGTAAATACACATTAATTCTTAACCTCCTACATAAAAAACTATACTCTGACTGCAGCTTTTGTGTAATTAAGTCACTTCAAACACACCAGCTCCTGAACTGAGAAACACATCTACAACACAGGTAGCATTTACAGCCTTTAGTGCTCGATTAGGCCAGTGCTTTGGGTACAGCTCTAATTCATGCTTTCGGTTATGGATACAGCAACACAGCATGTATGCCCTTCTAGTAACCAATTTTATTTGGGAACAAAATTTTACTCTATTTTTTACAAGATTTATTTTCAGGGCTGTGTACGAGTTCTGGATCAGTCCCAGCCATCATTCAAATGAGTTATGATTTTCAGCTATTTCCAGGGTGGTTATAAGAAAGCTGGACCAATGAATACAAAACAGATATTTGGTATCAGTATTTTCAGAGAAGCTCCTGAAATCATAACCTACCTTTTCACAAACAAACTTTTCATACGGTCCAGACAACTTGTCCCTGAACTCATATACATATTCCTCCACTGCATTCTTTGCATCATTTCTTTCTTTCTCCAGCTTATCTTGCATAATCATCTTTCCCTGTACAGCCACAGAAAATAACTCAATTAAAAATAAATATTATGTGCAAACAGCATTCTTCAGCACACAACTCCTGTAAACACAGTAATCTCCCAAAGGCCTTGGCTGACAGAACTATTGGAATTCTCATTACTACGCTGTGGACTCATCTGAAGAAATAGGTTGCACTTCTCTGTATCGCAACAGTTTGAACCAATCTGTGATGCCATGCCATGGGTCAGTGAGTGCCCTGATACTACTGCTATAAACCACACTTCAACCTTTTGATTAACATGTCAGTTTTGTGTTAGACTGTGTATTAGCTCACTGTAAGTTATTTGTGTTCACTCTCCAGGGTTACAGTAAAAGATCAGAGCTTGCCTTCAGAAACAGGTGAATGGTTAACAGCTGCAAGCAAGAAAGCAGTCTAAACCACACTCTAACTCACCTCTGTTTCAATATACATATTGAGGAGATCTTTTCCTAACTGCCAAACCAAGTTAGCTTCAATAGGCAGTTCCACATTCTTCACTTTTATCTTGGGTTTTTTAGCTTCTGGGGGCTGATCACCTTTCTTCTCATTCGTCTGAGTTGGAGAGAAGAAAAATAAGATAATTTCCCTGACTTCTTTCTGATGTAGCAGCACTGATGGAAGAAACATTCACAGGAAGAACATGCAGAGACCTCCTCTGTTCCTTCAGAACACACTTGCGAGGCACTTCCAAAGAATTCCACTTCCTATCCTACTCTTACAGTCTATCTCATAGGCAGTAAATACTGAGCTACAGGAAGGATGTTTCTCAGCTATACAGTGTACTTGCAGGTTTTCCAGACGTGTGATTCAACAGCTTAGCACTACACTAGTGATGCTGACAGCGGTAAAATTTTAACCTAAAACATTTTTCATCTTCTACAGATGAAAAGAGCAAACTACTAACAATATCATGCAGGTTTTTGGTTTTCACATATCATTTCCTCTTAGGTTCATGAATTCCTGATCCCAACTTCCTTCAGCAGGCCTAATAACCCTGGCCTTTAAGAGCTATTAAACAAATTGAAATGTCTGGAACCCAAGCAGATTAGTTGCATAAAGACAGGGAAGTGGGAGAGTAGGACTTCTTGCAGGAATTCTTTTGCAAACTCTGTACAAAAATCATTATGAGATGTATGTATTATTTTTCACAATAGAAAAGGTATAGAAATGAAAAAAGGTCCCAGCACCAAGTTGCTTACTTTTTCCTGGAATATGTTACTATTTTAAAAGTCACCATTATAGAGCATAACATTTTCAACAGAGTTAAAGGGTCACTCACTTTCTTGACATCTGGGATTTTGTTTTCTTCAGAGGGAAGTTCTGATGAAGGGGGAGACTGTGACGTTTGCTGACCATCAGTTTGTACCTGGGACTGTGTTCCAGCCTCACTGTTCTCTTGCTGGATATTTTTCTGAAATGAAAGCCCAGGCACAAAGGATGTAGAAGGCATGTGCACTTGTATTTAATAAAAATTATAGGGCACTGCACTTCTGATGCACATACTGTACGAAGTGCCCTACAAAGCATTCTGTGCACACGCAGTTAACACACACGCTTTAACTGATGGAGATAAGGGCTAGGTGCAAGTTCAGAAGGACTTGTTAAAAATGCTATGAATGCCAGGCTTGGCAGCATAATACCTCTGTGCGTGTGTGCACATGCTACCACTTTTTCTTACAAAAAGTAGCCTTGTAGTTTGAGTCATAGCTTTTAAGTTTCCCCCCCTCAGAAAACTATTAAAAGCATCAAGTACACAACAATGCTGCATTATTCCCCAGTGTTCCCCTCCCCTTCAATGCTGTAGAGAGCTATCATAAAATCCCAGGTTGGAAAGGACCTCAAGAATCATCTGGTCCAACCTTTCAAGGCAAAGCATGACCCAGACTAGGTGCCCCAGCACCCTGTCTACCTGAGCCTTGAAAGTGTCCAATGTTGGGGCAATTCAGCTCTCCCTTTCACAAAAAGTTTAAAAAAACTTATGAAGGACTGCACACAAATCCTTTTAACACAGAACACGGGTGACTAATAATCCAAACCAATCTCCCCTATTTGGAACAGTCTGATAGCTACAGCAGCTATAAGCAACCCCACCCTCAAGCAACCCATCTGCTTTTTAGCACTTGGCCCAATAGTTGATTTTGAAATCCACACTTAAGATAGCACAAGTTTTCTGATGTTCTTATAAAGACATTATTTCATGAAAACTATGCACAGCTCAAAGTTAACCTAATTTAGAGGCTAACTTCTCCTTAGAAGAAGGATATTTTTCTTCCAAACTACGTAACAGCAGAACACACTTTCATCAGTAAGGCCATTCACGCACAAGTCAGGTCAACTTACATCACTTAGGCTTTCAATAGGCCTCTGGTCCTGAGATTCTACTTCAGTTTCAACACTGACATCTTCACTGTCTTCGCTTTTAACTGGTTCTACCATGGATGCAGTGGACACACTGAAAATGCCATGAGTATTGACACGGACTTTCACTTTGACTTTAGACTTCTCTCCATCTTTCTGGGCTGCCACATTCTGTATAATGTACCTACCTAAATACAAAGGAATTAATATTCACACAGTGGAATTACATATGTAATATTACAGAGCCAGGAAAATACATCCCTTTTTCATAGGGGACGCTTTCTAAATATTTGATGAAGCCTCTGTGAATCTCATGGCCCCAAAAGGAGGACAGCAGGGAAGGGAAACTAAAACTACAGTACTTTTCCTCTAACTTTAACTTACAAAAGTTAGAATGTTTATTTTATTATAGGGCAGTTTCTCCTGACACTAGTGATACAGAATAAATAAAAAAGCTCACTGCCCTTTACTTGTGTTGCCTATGATGCTATATAGCAGGATTAAAGAAAACTACACAAAGATTTAGTCCAACATCAATGTTAAGTGGTTAAGTCTTATTACTGCAAGTTACTGCCCAACATAGAGCATTTCTAAAAGTGCTCTTTGCAGCTTCTAACATCCATGCAAGTTTGCCATTACTTTTTACTCTAGGGCAGAATGCAATTGTTTTGTAACTCTTGTAATACTTGAAAGTGTTATGAGACTAAGAAAGACTGACAGCTATTTTAACAGTAAAAGAAGAATCAGATCTTCTTGACATTAAAAGCAGACATATTTCCTACCTACTACATGGTTACATGTCAACAACCAAAAGAATGACCTGGAAATTATGATGCTTGTGTTCATATCCACCGATCTCATCACAGGCTGGAATTACACTGGCTCACACGCATTCCTTCAATAAATCTAAACCACAAGTAGACAAGCTTTTACCTGCTTACTTTATAGGCTGAAGTATATAATCTCCCCCTTCTTTTGAAGTCCAACAATACTAGAGTTATGACCTGTCCTCCTTTTTGGCATTCACATCAGAACTACTGACTCACTCATTAGGACTACTAACAATTCTGTTCTGTGTAAAAAGTTAATGGGCAAGGAAGCCAAAACGGGTATGATTTCTAGTTCTGTTCTTACCAGTTTGCAGAATATTTTTGTTTGTTAAAGCCATATAAATTGAACACTCACAAATCTCACCATCAGTCTTCATGGCAAGAGTTAACATGAGAGGAAACCTTTTTCTACAACTACAAAACACTCAGGTGGTTTCTGAAGACATGATTTTTGAACTTTGTGACTCTTGGCTAGACAACCGCATCATTTGCTTTGAAACAGAGAAAGTAACTGCTGCCTCCTGTTAGGATAATAGCTTTTGTTAACTTTGCAGTGCATTAAGCATTTGATGGAATACTGGTAAATCAGATGGAGAGAATTTTGTCATATATATTCTCCCACGTATTTTAAGAATATTTATAAAGCTTAACACCACAAGTCTGCTGATGCTTTATTTTAAGTGCATTGTTAACCAACAGGACAACCATACTGTCAAATACTTAAGATTTGTCATTTCTTCTACAACTCTGAAAAATAAAAAGTTGAGCTTTCAGATTGCTGAGCTTCCTAACAGAACCCAGTAATTACTTAACAATTAATATAGCTTTATCTTAATTTTACATGCAAACATACAACACTTAATTGCACACTTAGAACTTAATAGTAATTATTTAACTGGCCTGCCTTTACAATCACAATCTTTTTCTAACTAACCACAATGTAAAGCTCTTTGTAATATGGTCAATACTGTAATTTGACAAAAAAGATGAAAGAACTGCTTATAAATGTTACCTAGACAATTCAAATCAATACTGCAGCCTTGCAGCAGCCACTATTTAGGCTGTCTTGATTAAGACTTATTCAGCATTAAGTCAAACCCAGAAAGTGTAAGAGAAAAACAACCAATAGTTATTCCAGACATGTTCAATTTTTTTACATGCAGGAGATTTTTCAAGCATTCCCAGCTTGCTTTAATGATAAGCAGAAAAGTTTAAAAGTTATCTTTTATAGTGATAGCTGCATTCTAGCACTGTGCATTCAGCTGTAGCTCCCCCTCATTTCTTCACTGGACTGAAGCAACATATGAAGGCCAAATTCAGTTACCTATTGAGTGAGAAAGTTGAATATCTAGTCCTTAAGACACAAAAAAATAAATAAATAAATCATATAACCATACTGTAACACAACCATTACAGGACTGATTTAAGACCAAACAATGCGAGACAACACTATTTCCAGGGCAATTACTTACCAATTTTTGACTCAGGATATGGCACTCCATTAGGATCAGAATAAAAAGCTTCTAACTCAAATGGACCTTTTCTATAAAATGTAAGAACCTTGGAAAAAGGTGCTGCATGATTTCTGCTGAAGACCTCATGAACCCTACAATTAAGAGAAGTACCACTTTTAGCAGAATATTTGAGCTGAAAAACTTCGCTCTAGGGTCAAAACTCTTCAGAGAAACATTATGTTTTGGCACATTTATCTGTCTGAACAATTCCAAGAAGGGTACTTCACTGCTGTACTGGAAGGAAAAAAAATACTGTTGTGTACTGTACTGGAAAATTGTCCTATTCCACTAATTGAGTCTCAAAAGCAAGTTTAGATGTAAATGGCAATTCAGTGACAGACTACCAGGAGACCCCCAAAACCTATTTCCTGCAAAGACACTATTCTGAGCTTGGAATAGCATAATTTAAATCATAATTTGCACCCTTCTCCATTTCATCTCAAAATACTAATTATAGCACTGTTAATTCCACACTCATTTACTTTCAGTGGCTCAAGTAAGAACCCTGACACCACATCATTATTCATTTCTTCATTAGACAGAAAGACAACCAACTTTATTGTGTTCTCCCTCTAGGGTCCATCCATTACTATACCAGTCTGATTCTAATTTCCAGCTAAGTTTTGTCTCTTAACTATGGAAGGAGGTCATCTAATCAGCTAGATGTGACAAAATAAGAGGTTCACCTAGAATGTGAACTCCCAGGTTAGTCTCAGAAGCATGTGACAGAGCAATTAGGTTCTGCATCTATACAGTGAACAGGTCACTCTAGAACTGATGACCTCTAGAACTCAGACCTCTTTGCATCCTAGACAGTAGCTGCATTTCCCACAGTCATGGCATAGTTAATAGCAGAGAGGCCTGAGTCTTAAGACACTGCAATTGCAAGGAATTTCTCTTAGGAAACCTTAAAGAGTTACATCCTTGAGTCTGTTTTCAGCCAGACAAATAGCATCTATGCAAGCCCACAATACTTCCACGGTGTACTATGTTCCTACTGAAAAAAGAATCCAGATAGGTGTTATGAACACCTTGAGTAAAAAATCCAGAAAGTAAAGTGGGATAAGGAGCTGGTAGTTGCTCCAGCTCATTTCATATTTCAAAACCTGATAACCATGTATGAGCAATGCCAAGACAAAATACTGGTTGGCAGCGAATTTAATCACTTGGTTTTTAATCTTTATTTTTTAACATATGAAAAGTTATGGTTAAAATTTCAGAGCATGCCTTTACACATGCCTCTTGACTGTCAGCAATCTCTACTACACAGTCTACGGACTTCTATCATCAGAACGCCGAGATCCTAATTTACATGCAACCAAGAACTTTATCCTTGAATTACGAAAGCCAAAAGCTTCACAGTATTGCAGTTTGAGATACCTACCCTTCAGTGTCCTCTGCTTCCGTGTTCCACAACAAAGATATTGGAAATGGTGTAGCATCTGTCACTGAGAATTCTCTCACTTTAAAAGCTGGAGAAAGAATTGCACACTAAACAAAAAACACACATGCATTAAAGTTGGTTAACTGCTTTACACCACCACCCCCGAGATAGCTAGGTGTCTTTAAGCAAGAGAATTCTGCTGACTTTACTAAAACAGAGCTGAGCAAATTGCTTGATTTCAATGAAGTATGGTAAGAAAACAGGAATCTCATGCAGGAGTACTTATACTCTTTGGGTTGGTGGGAATTTTGGCCTTATTCTTATCTTCATGTGTGAAAAAAGGTAGCAGTCTAAATGAAAACCAGGACTGGAAAGAATGGAAGTGATACATTAGTACTAAAGAAGTGGTGTTTACCTTACAACTCCTGCTTCTTTCCCTAGAGACAACTAGCTGATAGTGATGGAAAGCGATTAGTGACAGAGTAAAGAAACAAGTCAAAGAAGAGCAGGAAGTGAGCAAGTAAAGCAGAAAAGGAAGAAGGCAGAATGGGTGGATTCCTTCCAGAATACACCCAGTATCAGCACTTTCAATAAAGTATTGCATCACAGAGGAGTACTCTGGACTTTTTAATCAGCATAGCCCCAAAAAAGACCCAGCACGTCTGTTCCCTTGAGTACTTTAAAATGGGCCACTTCTGCCATTTCTCATAACTGCTTGGCTAAGTCTTCACAGAAGTGCTCTCAATAAATCTAACTATTAACAAGTGTTGCCGGTACTATACCTGCAGAGCACAGCCCCTAGCTATGGCCTCATCTGCATTCAGTGTTGTGCTGACATCCTTGCCAAAGAATTTAGCAATCCTCTCCTTGACAGCAGGAATGCGGGTTGCTCCTCCCACAATCTCTACAGCAGTTACATCTTCCACTTTCAGTTGTGTTTGTTCCATTAATGAAAGCAAGGGTATCTCTATCCTTTGTAGCAGGTCAGCACACAATTCTTCAAACTGTGACCTTAAGAAAGAACCAGAGTTAACCAAAGAATGCCTGTCCCACCACTAAGATTTCCTGGTAGATTTCCAAACTGATGCTGACCAGGTTTGTTGACTACACTGCATAGAGACTTAAAGCTAAACCCCTATGAGTAGACTGAAGTGACAACCATACGCAAGGTGGTACATGAACAGCTGCTTACAGATATTCCTACACTGCTATCAATGTAGTTATGCAAGACAAAGGTATTTTTTTAAAAGGTGCTATATATTTGCCTCTCAGCAGAGGTTACAGGTTAAGAAATGAGGAAACAATGACACTTCCTTTACAATAAAAAAACTGTTCCTAAATCCCAGAAGAAAAAAACCCCTTCACTACTCTCCTGGCAGTAGTTAAAGGATTAACAGTGACTACAAATTCAGTTGTGCCTGTAAATGCATGCGATAGAGACACATATGCACACACAGACTTCATTTACACTCAGACTATCAAGTCAGCCCCACTCTCCTCCATTTCTCTACCAGTATCTGCAGTACAGTAAGAACAGAAAAAAGGAACAAAGCTTCAATTTTTCCTATCTTAAGAGCACTATGGGATTTAGGTTACTTAAAACATGCAGGAGGCCTAAATATGCAGCCAGTCCCCTGGGGTCTGGTTTGTATGCATCTATCCATGGTTTTGAGGATGTGTCAACTTACAGAAAGAATCAAAACTTCTTATACATGCGTTATTACACTGAAACATTGCTCAGGCAGCTGAACACTACATTTCACAGCCTTAGTTATTCTAGCATTACAAAAATGCCACAGCTATTCAGCACTTGCACTTAAATACAGCCACTAAAGCAAGTGCCTATCTCATACAGAACTCACCTGTTCATTTTTCCAGATACATCAGTGTCATTCATGAAACACTCAATATTTAGGGGAATGTCTGTGCTATTTGAACTCATTAGTTTCTTCAGCTTCTCACATTCCTGATACAGCCGAAGAAGAGCTCGAACTTTTGTTTTTGGATCCAGTTTGTACTTTGATTTTATTTCTGCACAGAAGTAATCTACCAACTTTCCATCAAAGTTTCTTCCACCTAGGAAAGGGTCAAATGCTGTACCAAGCACCTGGTTTGAAAGAACACAAGTATTTAGCCTTATACTCAGTAAAAATTAAATGCAGTCTTCCAAAATCAACACGTCTTTGCTTCACAAAAGGTTGAGGACAAGTCAGCCTATCTTCCAGTGCACAGGCTTAAGCAGTTCAATCAGCCATAGCAGCCAATAATTGCTCTTCACTTTTACAGTGGAATTAAGTAACTGGGTGACAATCCTAACTATCCAATTTCAATCCATACACACATTCATTTAGATAAAAGTAAATTACAGCAGTTATACTGTAGATCTTACATTGGTGTGTTGCAAAGAATTTACAGCCTCTATTTGAAACCACCTTAATGAAATGAAGGATACTGATAAAAATCTCAACCTTTTGACTTGTTACCACTCCCCATGTATTAAATACTTTCCAAATTTTACAACCAAGGCAGTTTTACAGGCTATTTTATTCTAATGTCTGATAAACCCTTTCATTTTCATTTAATCTTACTACCTTTAGTTTACTCTTGTTGAATGCACAGGCTGATACTTGAAATGCAGAATGCCCCATATCAACAAACACAACTATCCGTGGCTTCTCTTCAGGAGCTGGAAGGTCTTGCTTATAAATTCCATAATTCAGAGCCACTGCAAGAAAAATATATTATCCATGTAATCTCTAGTGAGCCTCCAATTGCATGCCATCACAACCCTGTGAATATTAAGCTATAGGATCAAGAGCAACAAGAGGTATCCAGACATACACCTACACAAGGTCCTACCTACATGGAACCTTTATTCCATTAATATGTTTTAGGATCCGAGAAGCATAACATCTTTCCTCAGTCACATATATGCTGATATATGTGTTTAAGTGACATAAGTGTTTAAGCACACAAAAATAAGCAACAAACTTGATCTATTAACAACTGGATTTTTATTTTTTTTTTTTGCTTTGCACAGTAATCAAAACCAAAGCATCTTTCAACAAAACACAAACTCAGTTTTGTATTTACAGGGAGTACCTCCCAGGCATGAAGGTTTTGTCTGGGAATGGCATAAATGGTCAGCAGAGGTTACCAAAGGCAAGAACCTCAGCCTATACAGAATTAGCAGGGGCAGACAGTTCATGAAGTGCATCAGAATTGCAAACCAAAAGCCAGTGGGACGTGAAAACATGGGATGAAGAAGTCGCAAGACAGAACACAGCTTTGTAGTGGCATTCATTCCGAATGGATAGCGGTGTCAAAGCTAGGCAACAAGATGATGCAGTAACTGAAGATAAATAAAACCCGAGAGTCTTGGCTACATGGTTAAGTAGGAAAGGCTGAGATTTTGGCATGAGATAGAATGTGCAAGAATGTACGTTTGTGTATGACCAAAGGAATCCCAAGATGAAGACAACAGCCAGGATACCAAGATTATCAGGCAAGAGAACTAGAGCCTTACAGTCAAAAGGAAGGCTGGGAATACATACTCTGAAAAGCAACATTTTACAGTCAACACTGACATTCTCTCACTTCAGGAGATGGCAACACCCCCCCCCACATCAAATGCCCTAGAGTTCCAGACCATGTGGAACAAAGGACAGGCAAGTTTCCCACTGATCAGATGCTTAGGATTTATGGATTCTGGTGTCTAATGTAAAGTTCCCCTGCACCTGGTGCACTCATTCTGTGTGGATGCTTTGGGGTCTGTAAAACCCCAGTACCAGCACACATTAATCCCTCCTACAAGCAGTTATTAAATGGTGGCTGATTAAAACCAGAAACTATTTCACAAAATATATCCGTTATATCCTTGAGATCTAGATTTGACTGAAATTGTGTATTGGTCTGTTTCACGTAACATTTTTCTCTCTGAGCAAACTGAACACACTGCCTTTGTTTCCAACCTAAAAAATAAATTCACAAATTTGGTAAGTCTCAGCAGAATTTGCCTTTCATTAAAAACAAATAAACAACTAAGTCTTTTTCTTTGATGTCCTACTGTATCTTAGGACCCCTTTCCCAGAGACAGAATTAAAAACTCTTACATTTAAAGTATCAGAGAAGCTTGGATGGCACTCATTAGCCTTGCAAGGTAAAGAAATGAAAATCAGAAATGCTACAGGTTACACAGTAAAAAATGGCTGCTGGTGCCAAGGACGGGAAAGAGCCGTATGCTTTTCTGATGGCCTGATACCCTCTGACAAACAAAAAGGAAGTGAAAATTGTGGTTTTTGCAAGGCCTAGGCCTTTAATTGGCTTGTATTGTGAGAGGTCATCTCTGAATTGGGTGTGAAGGGTTACTTGTGTTTCAATAGAGAAAGAGGTTGGAAAGGTACTCTTTGGGGACTGCTCAAGTCATAAACACCTCCCCTCCCCCCCCATAAATTAACAGAAGAGCAACAAGCTTTTAGAATGTTTATCTCAAGTCTAATCTTTCAGGACAGTCCTGTTTCTTAAAAGTAGCTAAATGCACCCTCCATCACACCTTTCATTTGCAGAAAACTGCCAATTTACTCTACTTACCTGCTGTCATGTCATTCATTAATCTAAGACAATTTAATCCAACAATCTGAGCTGCATCTAGAAGGGACCTCCTTTCAGCATCTGTGAAAAATGATGGAACCTGAAGAAAGAATGGGAAGTTATTTCCAGCAAATGCGACATCGCACTGTTTATTTGAAAGTATTCATTTAAAAATCATATTTATCTCTCCTCTTTAAGGAAGACACTTGATCACTGCAAGTCTTCTGAAAAGCAATTACTACTATACTGAATTGACACTTTAAATATTCTATTCAAGCAAGCTGAGTTGGAATTAAACAAGAGGAATACGTTGTTGAACATCTGCAACGGAACTCTATCATTGGCATTGGAAAGTGACCTTTGGCACCCTCAGGGACAGAATCTACATCATTAGAAGATGCTTCTCAGGTACTGACTGTAAAACAATCTCTTCTAATAACAGAACTAAACATTATTAGATGCAACATGTGACAGTCTTATTCAAAGACCCATTGAGAATCCAGAGACAGATGTTATTTCACACTCAGCCTTTCCAATGCAATGACTGTTCTGTATCTGAGGTAATCTTCAGTTCAGTCATAAATTGAAAAACAAATTAACTTACTGAGAGGATGAACATAAGCAGGACAGAAACTAAGGTTTTTCAGCTGCTACAGGGCAAACTTCAATAAGCAAAGGTGTCTGTATTTTATATTATCCATTAAAATGAGTAATTAGTGTGCTTAGTCATGGAAACAAACTGCAGCAGAAGGGTATATACCTGGATCCCAGGAACGTTCTGGGTCTGAAAGTACAAAAGTCTCCAAGAGAGTAAGTTAATGAAGTGGGTCAGTGTCTGGAATACAGAAGCGGCCCTGGGATTTCTTTAAGCCAAAAGCTCTAAAGCTAGTTAGGATTAATCCCTTTCTAAGTGCTTATGCAGTGTTCTTTTTTTACTCTGCATGAACAGAAACAAAATGTGCTCAACAGCTGAAATTAAAAGACAATGTCCCTGTGCACTACAATTACTTACAGAAATAACACAGTCTGTTACTGGCTTTTTCAGGTTACTCTCTGCTGTCTCCTTTAATTTAGTCAATAACATAGCCGAAATCTGTTCCACACTGAAGATATGCTCCTCATCCATGTACATGACCTGGATAGGAGAAATAGGTAAAATAACTACATTATCTCAACTGGAGGAAAAATTACTTACGTTTAATGTTGTTTGATACATTGCTAATACTCTATTAACCATGACATGCTTAATTATTTCTTTATAGAATGTCACTTTCCAATCTAATTTCCCAGTTGAGTATCTACAGAAGCAGTAATTCCACATTCAGACTTGCAGCATTAATAACCATATCAAGTCTACAGACAAAGGAAACAGCTAGGAAGCAATGTAAAAGGTGGCATAAGTCTAAATTGTGACTAAAGCTAGACATGGTTACACAGCATTATTCCAAAGAAGTAAAAACAGCTATAAATTTTCAAACTGTTGCCAACTGCAGAAAAGTCAAGAATTTCTTGCTATTTTCCTGACATGCTAATGCTTCTATTCAAATGTGTGAAGAACCTCTGAAAAGAAGAACTGCACCACAACAGTCCACCTATGCATGTAAAACAACTAAAAGCTTAAGGTGAAGCTCAGCAAAAAGGTCATTTGTTGCTCCCTTACCAAGAAATTATCTGAATCCCCATTTTAGTGTGTAACAAAGTAAATAGCAGTGATGAAGTGAAGGGAAGTTACAACTGATTCTTGAAAATAGCTCTTGCCTTTGATTTTCAACAGTCCAACTTTGGGGAAAAAAAACCCAACAACCAACCAACCAAAACCCAAGACATTTCAGTTTTAATAGAAAAATTGTTCTGTAAATACCCCAGTATTACTGGATGTTACTTAAGTTTCTACCAGTTAAATAGAAAAACACTAATTTGTTCTCCAAATAGAGATAGAAATAACAAGTAGCACTGTCTACCAGTATTAGACTGTCATATAGTAAAACTCCTACACACACCATAATTAAAACATTCATTTCTGTCTGAATTTACCTGTTAATTTCACAAGAGTACAGACAGCATAAGAAAAAGCATCTCCTCCTTTGTAAAGCTTGACTACTCTTCCAGTCAATGTATCATCTGTACATCATCAACTGTATCATCTCCTTTGTAATCTATTTATTACCTATGCCTGATCTATACTGAAGTTTTGGGGCATCAGTTCCAGATATGGAGAAAAGTAGCAAACTAAATTCACAGCCCTAAGCTAGGGTCTTCATTAGTGAAACAGTGCTGCCTGTTATGCCAGCAAGGCCTCATTATCAGTATTTTTGTATACTTCTGTAAATGAATATGCTATTATTTAACTGTACCTATTCCAAGAAAAGCTGATATTGTATCAGCAAACTCCTTGAAATGTAAGCAATTTGTACCTGCAAAGTGGTACAAACTGGTTTTGAACATCTGTTTCAAGTAACTTATACCAGGCAGTCTACTAAAGACAGACATGCCACTCATTTATAGCAATTATTCTAAAGAAGAGTTCCTGCTACTTTACAAGGAATTTGTAACCATGTAATTAGATTGTTGCAATGCAGTCCACACAAGAGTGACAGAAAGGTTAATAGTCTGAAGTAAAACCATACGACCTCATAATTATGTTAGCAGTATTTTTTTCTGGGATGTTTTTTGAGATGGATGTGCAATTTGACAACAAGGAAGCTCACATTTCAGCAATTACTTGCAAATGAACCTTAATTTGATAGTTAACATCTGCTATTTCAAGACAAAGCTGTCTATTCATACAAAAGCTCTTCTTTACTAGAAAGGTTAAAGAAAACCTTTAGGGTAATTAAGGAAACCTGTATTTTCATGACTAGGTGCTGAAGTGTAAGCGTTTAAACTTAGCTATAAAGCCCCAAAAATATATACTGCAAATTTACCTTTACTCCAACTCCACCATTCTTCATAGGAACCAAATCATAGCTCAACTTCTCCTTTTCCTTTTGAACAAAAGGATCATTAAATGCACGGCCATGGAATCTCTTGAAGTTAGAAACTGTGTTATGCGCATGAGTAATTTGCTGTGAAAAAAAAAACCAGGAAATTTAGAAATCCACTATTAATCAACCTGCAGAGTTCAGTGCTGGTGTGCATGACCCCAAGCATCAGTCAAGTTTCAAGCCAACTGCTTGGTCACTTGTCATATGTTTATGTAACACCTGCAGTTACTATCTGGTTCTTTATATGAGCTTATTACTACAGAAGATTACACAAGTCAGAGACACAGATACTTACAGACCATTATATATTAATGATTATAAAGATTACAGAAGTATCTCTAAAACCTTGAAGCAATCAGGAAAGCAATTAAGAGGACCTTTAGTATCTAGTACTATAGTCACCTAATTTAAAATCATAGAATTGCTAAGGTTGGAAAGGACTTTTATGATCAAGTCCAATCGTTAACATAGCACTCAAGTCCACCATGATGTCCCTAAGCACCACATCTACATGTCTCTTAAATACACCAGGGATGGCAATGCCACCACTGCCCTGAGCAGTCTGTTCCAATGCTTGACAACCTTTTTGGTGAAGAATTTTTTACTAATAGCCAATCTAAACCTCCCCTGAAGCAACTTGAGGTGACTTCCTCTTGTCCTATCACTCACCAGTTGGGAGAAGAGACAGATATCCACCTCCATACAACCTCCTGTAAGGCAAAGAGCCAGAAGGTCTCCCCGAACCTTCTTTTTCCCAGGGAAGAAAACTCAGTTCTCTCAGCTGCTGCTCACAGGACTTGTTCCCTAGACCCATCACCACCTTCATTCCCTATCTCTGAACCTGCTCCAGCACCTCAATGTCTGTCCTGTAGTGAGGGCCCAGAACTGAACACAGGATTTGAGGTGCAGCCTCACCAATGCTGGGTACAGGCAGATGATCACTGCCCTGGCCCTGCTGGACACACTGATGCAGGCCAGGATGCCATTGGCTTTCCTGGCCACCTGAGCACAAGCTGGTTCAAGTTCAGCACCACCAGGTGCTTTTGCACATAGCAGCTTCTCAGTCACCCTTCCCTAACCCTGCAGTGTTGCATGGGGTTGTGTAACCCAAGTGCAGGACCCAGGACTGAGCCTTGTTAAACCTCACACAGCTGGCCTTGGCCCATCGGTTCAATCTGTACAGATCCCTCAGCAGAGCCTTCCTACCCTCCAGCAGATAAACACTCCCAGCCAACCTGATGTCTGCAAACTTGCTGAGGGTGCACTTGATCTCCTTGTTCACATCACTGACAAAGATACTAAACAGAACTGGCCCCAGTATTGAGCCCTGGGGAACACCAGTGTGACAGGCTGCCAACTGGATTTACCTCCTTTCACCACAACTCTTCAGGCTTGTCCATTCAGCCAGTTTTTCACCCAGCAAAGACTATACCCATCCAAACCATGAGTAGCCAGTTTCTCCAGAAGAATGCTCTGGGAAATGATATGAAAGGCTTTACCCTAAAGTTGAGGTGGACAGAATCCACAGTCTCCCTCATCTACCAAGAGGTTCGCCAAGCAGAACCTGTCCTT
Organism: Neopsephotus bourkii; assembly: GCF_033783945.1. Lineage (NCBI taxonomy): Eukaryota > Metazoa > Chordata > Aves > Psittaciformes > Psittacidae > Neopsephotus > Neopsephotus bourkii. Next base: position 10,944,818 of record NW_026902113.1, read on the forward strand.
TATAAACCCATGTTGACTGGGCCTGATCACCTTACGTGCCATGTGATGGCACTCAAGATGATCTACTCCATAACCTTCCCCAGCACTGAGGTCAGGCTGACAGCCCTGTAGTTCCCCAGATCCCCCTTCCACCCCATTTTGTGGATGAGCGTAACATCTGCTACCTCCAGTCCACTGGGTCCTCCCCAGTTAGCCAGGACTGCTGATAAATGATAGGAAGTGGCTCAGTGAGCATTTCCACCAGCTCCCTCAGTACCCATGGGTGGATCCCATCTGGCCCTAACAGACTGTGTGTGCCAAAGTAGTGTATCAGGACATGTGGGCTTCATCCTGCTCCCTGTCCCTGTCTTCCAAAGAACAACTGGTATTACTATTAATAGTAATTATTACTGCCACACCACAGCCTTTTCACCCATTCTAGACACTGGCACTCCCCAACAGCTTTTTCCTTGAGGGAGCAGGGGGACAGACACAGGTGACAGAAGAGCTTGGCCATGGTTGCACCAGAACTGATCCCATCAGCTGCTCTACCCTGAGCTACAGGCTCCTGGTGTCTCTCCCAGATCCCTAGAGAGCCCCTAGTTCAGGAAGTCCCCATGCACCTCACCGGAGTGCTCTGCTTCCAGTTGTACTGGCACCAGAACTGCTCAACTCAGCAGCTGCACAACAGAATTTAGACAGAATTCAAAGAAAGACAACAGCCAGCTTCCAAGTAGTTGCAATGCTTGTAAACTGGCAATCCAAGCCCAGCCGCCTCATCCCACTACATTAACAGCAAACAGCTCCGTTCACAGTTACCTAAGTGCCTAACTCCCCATACATTCGACTGTGTACTTTTCCCCCTGAGCTACTTCTGAACCATGTCATTCCTCTGTTCATGTTCACCTAGCAGCTACTCAAATTCTTGCACCAGACAGAAGGATTCAGTGCACAAGCAGCAAGAAACACGAGACTCTTTTGGCAACAACGTCAGCTTAAAGTATATACTTGAAGTATACCCACAGAACCAGCTGACCTAGAGAAGCATTTTTCATCAGTACAATGCGAAACAGAAATCAGACAACTAGCCTGGCCCTAAAGAGATACTGCCAGTATCTCAGAGCAGAATGAATCCTATTCTGTTGGAGAGAAACTAAAGTGCATTGTTCTCTCCAGAATAGGCAGGCACCAAGATAATGCATGATAACAACTTAAATCATGATCATCCAGAGGAAGATTTCTAGCATTCACTACTCTTCAGGGAAAGCATCAGTTTCCTATTGCACACAATTTTCCATTACTGAATTGAAAAACTACATCTGATATCAGTAAACTATGTATGACAGTTCTCCAACAGAAAAGCTCCCTGACAAAGAAGCAGACCATACCCATGCTGTTCAATATACTTTCAGAAAGGTCTGTGTGTGGAGAGGAAGATGCTGCACCCAAACTCACTACTAGGAATTCAGCAATTACTAGTAAGAGCATGAGTTAGTACAGGCCAAAAATCATGCCAGGAGCTATTCCAGTACTTCAATGCAACAGAGTATTTAGGTTCCTGTGTCCAAGATCATTTCCCAACATGGTTTCATTTATTTTTATAGCCGTAACTTCAGAGTACTTCAATGCTATGTAATTCACAGCTGTATTGCTAAAGAACATAGAAACAAAGTTATTACCACACAGTGGTCAGAGAATCACACTCTAGTACCTTTTATAGCCTAATTTAGAATTAACCTCAGCGCCTTTTCTAAAAGAACAATCCTCAGATATTTTTAGCTAAGGAGTATGTCATTAGGTCTGTAGCATCCTTTGGTATCTTCCTACTTAGTCACAATTAAAAAAGCTGAGAATTACAGTCTGTTAACTAACACTGTTCCTAACTCCAGTGATACAGACCTACCTAAAGGAAGCAAATTCTCTGAAAATTCACTCCAACAGCAGCTCCTCAAGTGATAAAGCAAGAGAGCACCTCTCAGCATCAATGAGCTCTCACACAATCACACTGTTGAAGTCACCAGTCAAAATATTTTTGCTTTTTTCTTTTGTTATGGGGAGGTGGTGTGCTGGGGTTTGGTTTTTCATTTTTTTTTTGTTTGTTTGTTGGGGTTTTTGCCATTTATTAACCAAGAAACTTGCTCAAATAAAACCTGTGATAATTTTATTCCTTGATTTTAGTAGCTATTACACCCTAGGACACTGAAAATACAACTCACAGTTGTCCATGTCAAGAAATTTCTACCTTTAGAAATCAAAGAAACAGAATTTACATCTCAAATGGTCAGCCAAACCAGACCAGGTACAGCAAGAGTAATAAATGTTCTGATGTCTTTTGTAATTTTAAGTATCACCTACTTCTTTTACTTCTAGTAAAAGTATTTGGCTTCAATGGCTAGGACAACCAAGCATGAAAGAGACAATACAGTAACGCATTATAAAGGTTAGTCTACAGAACTGGAGTCACAGGTGTTCATCATTGCAAATGCATGCTTTTAAATGCAATTCAAGAGATAAACTCCACTTTCAGTTTACTTTGTATTTTCAATGGCACATACTAGAATAATCTAACATTACTGGAACACACCCAAGAGTACACAGGATTCAGATCACTTGCTGTTTTGAGTACCAACTCATTTCTGCACACTGATGAATCATACTAGTTTCCAACTTGAAACTGGAAGCAGTCTAATAAACAAAAGCCATGCTAAACTTAAATTTCAGGAAAAAATATGAACACATGCATTGACTTTATTACTCCAAATGCTAACCTGTGATCAAGTGTATGCATGCTTGTGAAGACATAACCTATTCGCATTGCCTCATCTGATTAAAATTAAGAGGGGAGCTATTACAGTGGGGGGGGGGGAAAGTCTTTTAGTACTCTCTCCATGGAAACCCACTGCAGTCCCTTTACTACAGAGATCCGCACAGGCCAGCGGGGGCAGCAGTTATGTAACAATCTACCACACAATACCTACGGGTTTATTTAACCATTACACTTAGTTATTCCAAGACTTATCAGAATTAAGCCGTCCTTGTAAGCTGAAAATATTACCTTCATGAAGAAAAGATTCAATCTTTCATAACGCATCACACGGAAAAAAAACAACCCAAACCCACCACAAAAAGCAGAACTAAGGACTTACACCTTTCAAAACCACAGGCATTTACCTTCCACTAAAACCGACAGCTATAAGGTACCCAAGCAGCTTGAACTATCTGAGCCAAGACTCTCCCTTTGCATCTAGTTCTAACAAATTACACAGAGCATTTAAATTTTTTTCCTTCAAGTGCAAGAAAAATCCTACATACAACTACTAGGAAAAAAAATCTGGTAACTTGAAGCTGTCAGAAAAAGAATGTATTCAAATGGAAAATATTACCATAAATGAAAGAGTACAGTAATGGTCTAGTAAAATCATCCTGCATCCCTCTGGAGGAAGCATGGCAGCATAGTACATTTCTCAAATAAAAGGCTTGACAAGGAAAACTAAGGTTTTTGTTTTAACTAGAGCAAACCAACTCTCTTTACACCCACTGGCACTTCAACAGTTTGCACTGGCCAATTCACTGTTGCAAACAAATAGCAGGAAACGACCTACCTGGTTTTTAGCCGAGACACCAATAGCTCTGTTTTTGGATCCAAACGAAACCACCGATCTGAAAAGAACAGGCTAATTAACTCAGTGCTGACAATGAACGTGGCTGAGGGATGCCACGGTACATTTTCTCAACTGCAAAGTCTTTCTGCTTAAATGCCGTTCTTGCAGCTTGTGCCAAAACGGTACAGTAAGGATCTTACCCCCTTCAAGCCTTGGCTCCAATCCAAGACTCCTCACAAAGATTTTTGAAAACAGTTAAGACATTAAAGTAACAATTCAGAGCTGGCACCCCGACTATGTCCGGCTCATCTGCGCTTGGCCGCTCGTAACTTCACAACCAACTCCTGCTTTGAGCCAGAGGCTTTCTCTACCCGAACTCATAGTGCAGAACTGCTCCGGGGCAGCTAGTGCCCACCCGAGCGCGGAAGAGCCAGAGCCGCGTGTGCGCTGTCCCCGTGCCCCATTTACACCAGGCTGCCCCGGCGGGGATTCTCCTCGCAAACGCTGGCTTTGCCGCACCATTACCGGAGAAATCTTCCCGCCGCGGACCACTCTCATGTCCATTACCGTACCCGCAGGACATGTTTCTGCCCCGACTCGGTGGGACGGGGCCCCCGCCGGGGAACACCGCTCCCCCCACGCCCCCCCCCCCCCGGAAGCTTCCAGCACCTTCCAGCGTGGGCCCTCCGCCGACCACGGAGGGGCTTCCCCCCACCCTCGAAAGACCCCGCCGCCGCATCCCATCACCTCCCCACTCCCCGAGCTCCTCACTCACGGCGTGCAGCGGTCGCTGAACTCGTTGGCCACAGTCTCGATGCCGCCAGCCCGCGCCACAGCGATGTAGCAGCTCTGGCAGCCCAGGTCAAAGCCCACCACGGCCATGGCCCCGCCGCGGGGGGGAGAGGTCCCTGTCCCGCCTTCCCTCGGCTCTGCTCAGGTCGGCTCAGCTCGCTGCCTGCGCGCGGTACTGGCAGTAGCGGCGCCGGCAGGAGGGGCGGGGAGCCGGCGCCGCCGCTTTAAATATGACAATGAGGCGAAGTTTCCAGAAACTGCGGCAACCACTCACCGGCTCCACGTGCGGCTTCCGCTTCCGCCTTCGGCCGCGTTCTCGAACAATTCCCGCCAATCGGCGCTGCCGCTTTCACGTAACGCGAGCCGTTGTCGTGGCGACCACGGACGCCACCGACGCCACTGGCGGAGGAGGCGGGGCGGAGCTGCTCCGGCCCCAGTCAGTGTCCGCCTGGCAGGGCGGGGCCAGGCGGGAAGGGGGCGGGTGGTGTGTCCTGCCCGCCCGGTGGTAGCAGTTACACGGCTCCTCAGCGCGATACTGGGAGGGGTCTTGAATTGCATGGTTGTAGTCTTGTCGCCTGCCCTTCCCAGCCCGTTTGCTCGCTTTCTCCCTTCCGCTCATGCCCCCGAGGGGTGGAGGGACTTTTGTCCAGCCGCGGGGTTGCCCGAGAGTGGTCGGGGGGCCGGGTTGCCGAAGAGCAGTGGTTGTGTGGAGAGCCCTGCTGCTGCTTGCTGACAGGAAAAGTGTTGGGTGAGGGGTTGGCAGTGACCGTGCAGGCTCTGAGGTCGCGTTGAAGTGCTGTAAATGGCGGTACGCGTCTGTAGCGCCGGCTCTGCCGGTGACTGGGAGGAACTAGCCCGGGTCTAGCCGCTGGTGGCGGGGGAAGGGCTGAGCCCGGGTGGGCGGCACAGAAGAGCGGAGCCCGCCAGCCGATGCAGAGATCGCAATGGCAGGGGCTGTATGAGGAACTGGTGGGGCGCAGGGGAGGTGCCGGGGTGCTCCGCTCTCCCGTGTGCTGCTCAGCTTTACTGATCAAGGAACTTGCTTTTTGCTGAACCTGTACGTGTGGCAGAGTGGAAGAGAAGCCGTTACCTGAGACAGTATTACTTTCTAATACGCTGGAGAGTAGACTGTAGAGCCGACTATCACATTGTTACGGGAATCCCCCCACTGTGCTGTTGAGGTGTTCTTATGGCTAGCAAAAAGTAACAGCACGGGTTAAATACATTCATGCTATAGATCATTTGGCCTCCTTAAAAGGGCTTTTATCTCTGTCCAGTGCCACAATCTGCTATAATATAAATGTCCTGTTGCCTTGTAGCTGTCTAGTTCTGTCTGTTCAGTACTCCATTCCCTGCTACAGGCAGGACTTAATCTCCTGTATTTTGTTATCAGAGCCATGGCAGGTATGGATCTTGATCTTGCTTGTCAGTGATACGTTTGTTAGATGCTGCTCTTCTGGTCCTGGCTGTTAGACAGAGTGGGAAGAGATGGTTGTATTCAGAATCCTGAGTGTCCCTCTGTAGAAGAGGCAAAACAAGTATTTTGCCCCTACTTACTTTCCAGGTACTGTGCTGTAGCAATCTATCTTCCCTAAAGCTTCACTTCTGAGTGGGGTAATATTCATCTCTGTGTTGGATCTTGACCCTTCCTGAGTATATATGAGGAGCAACTGGTTTCCTAACAGTGCTTGCCTTTTTCAGAAGAGCTACATACCTGAAAAATCCACTGAGATCAGTGTGTGACTAGCTGAGGATCCAACTTTTATGACTTCAGAACGAGCTGTCAGGTTGGCTAAGCAGTAGTGTCTGCATATATTGATGAGGCTTTCTGTCTTTCCTCAACATGGTAAATATTCCTGATAATCCACTTCCCATTTTAAATTAGAAGGTAGACTTCTTTAAAATATTTATGTGCTTAAATATCCTTTTTTTTTTTTTTCCTGGGTGCTAAGAAAATGCTGGAAATGCTTCTGCTGCCTTCATGACCTTGTACTTTCAGTGATTATTTAGAAAATTCTGTTGTGGCAATTAATGAACTTACAGCATACCCACTAGTTTAAGTGTCACTGTAGATGATGAAAGTAGATACTGAACATTCCTTTTGCTTTTTCTGTTTTGCTGTACATTGTTTATCCTTGAATAGAAATAAGTGGAACTTGACTGTTTGCCCAGATTTGCAGCTGGTCTCTAAAGGGAGAAAAATGTTAAGCTCAGCAGTGAGTTTGGAAGTTACCCTGCTTGCACCATCTGTCTGATGGCGCAGTACAGTGTTGTGCGGTGCAGTGGTGGAGCTTCAGTAAACTGTGATCCCTGCACAGGAGTAATTGTTTTTTCAGCGGCATAGAGCAGAAGCACATGTTGGTAGTGACTTGCTATCTGTGAGGTCAGTTTCCACTGTGGAACTGAAAGTGGTGTTGAGGGTTGGGGAAGAGTAAAAGGGAGATAAGAACTGGTGAAGAATGCAATAGCAGTAAGATGCTTGCTTCAGATGGTTCCTAAGGTGGGACCAGGGGCAGCTGAAACAGTGGTGAGGGCCCTTCTGAAAGAGTAGCTGGTGCTGTTGCCAGCAATTCTGTAAGATGGAAACACTGTGGCTGTGGATGCAGCCCCTGTGTCACCAGGAAGTGCTCTGTGGATGCAGCCCCTGTGTCACCAGGAAGTGCTCTGTGGAAGAACAAGTTTGGCCATTACAATGCCAGTAAGAACCCCATTTTTCATCACTGATGAAGGCCAACAAACATAAGATCAAAGAGTGATTTCAGTCAGCAAGGCATGCAGCAGTGGCAGTGTCAAGTCCTGTGGCTGAGCGCTGGATCGAGGTGGATCGGGGGTTCCCAGAGCCAGGAGAGCTTGAGCATAAGCTAAGAGACTTGACAGGAGCCAACAGAGAGGCTGACCTGGCTTGGGCATTGCAAGGAGTAACTGCAGCAGATTTAAAGGGCCCTGGGGAGCACAAGCAACCAGGATGTGGCACAGCAGTCTGCACAGGAGGGTGTGCAGGGAGGGCCCTGCACCCTGCTTGTAGGCTCACAGCCCAGAGAAGTGCTCTGCCAGAATGGTGTTCACTCTCCTCACAATTAAAACCAGGGTTTCAACAGAGAAAGCTCCTGAGCTGTCTGAAGCTTCCACCCATATGGAGCCGGTAAGGGACGAGACTTCAGTACAGGAGGTAGATTGCAATGAGTGCTCAGCCCTTCTGCAGAAAAGGAAGTACCTGCATAAGGTGTGCACAGGCTGATGATCTGTTGTGTCAGGTGGCTGAGTCACAGAAAACAGTTAAAAGGCTGTGCAGTATTAGAGGGGCTAGATACAGATAGATGGGTGGTTTCAGAACCATGCTCCTGTGGCAGACACCACAGAGAATGAGGTACCTTGGACCCTGGTGACCCACAAAATCAGGATTCTAGTTCAGTCCCAACCTCCAGCATTACAACCAAAAGCAGCTATGAAGCTTTTAACACCTGTAGGCACCCATGAGCAAGGTCTGAAGGGAGAAACTCTACCAGCATGGTTAGTGCTCGTGATGGGTGACTGCTTAGGGGCACTGAGGCACCCATCTGTCACCTGACAGGAGGCACATGAAGTGTGCTGCCTTTGGGAGCTAAAGTCCTAGATATTGTTAGAGGGTGCCACAACTTGTCAAGAGCACAGCCTACTGCCCACTGCTACTTGTTCAGGTGGGCACAAATGACACCACAAGCTGGAACTTGGGCAGAATCAAGGAAGACTGCAAAGCCCTGTGGGTGCAAGCGAAAAGTACTGGTGTCCAAGTTATCTTTCTCCTGTTTTACCAGTGAGAGGAAAGGGTGCAGCCAGAAATAGATGTATAATGCAAATCTACTCTGGCTTTGTGACTGGTAGTGCCGAGCACCTTAAGTGTGTGTAAGAGATCCTCTTGCACCTCTCCTGGGAAACCTGCATGCTCGTTTACTTCTCCAAGTGGAGACTCTGGGCATCTCTCCTTTCTGAACTAGAGTTAGGCAGGGTTGTTTAAGGACAGTTAACTGTCTTGTATGGGGGGTGGGAAGACCCTGTAGCTATTGTGTGCTGGTGTTTACTTGTGTTGGAAAGCTTGTAAGCCCAGGAACTGCAATTACCAGTGTGCTGCCCTTAGGTTGTCACATCAGCCTTTACTGAATGGCCATGTGAATAGACATGCTAGTCTGATTCGAAATTTCTGTTAATGTTCTCCTTGATAGCTGTCAACTAGCCTGGGATCTTAATGCTGCTGGGAAGAAGAAGGTTCTGCTGTTCCTGCTTTCTCATTGTTCAGTGGGATATAGGATCATTACACATGGATACTCTTATTTCAACCTTTGTGTCTTGCAATGCATCAACTGTTGCAGCTTATTACCAGAATATAATGATTGCCCCACATTTTTGAACTTTTTAAGGTTGTCTTGCACAGTTAAGATGATTGTTGCTCAGTCTACTCAAATATTCTATCCAGGTGTTTAGCTTATGGTAAATAAAGAGAAACTTTGACAAAAATTTATCTGTTGTGGATTTTCCTTTGCTCCTCAGCATGCACAGGGAATTCAGCTATGTTAGAGCTCTTACTGTGTGACAGTTCAGGGCTTCTTTAGACGTGTCCACATTCCAACTTCTAGAAAAGAGCAACCTGGCTTTCATCAGTGCAAGCAATGCTTTAAAATGGTAGCTGCTCTGGCCTTTAAATAATTTTTCATATTTGTTTTGAATGTGCTGTGTTGTGGCCTCTACCAGAGTGTTAAAAAGGGTGTTAAGAAACTGAATTACACATGAGAACAGGAGTTGCCTCATCTGTTAAAGCAATCTTAATGTTGGTAAACTGTTATGGGGTGTGGAGGCAGAATGACATTAGTATCCATGAAGGGAGTATCACCATTGTAAATCATGACCTAAGTGAAATAAAGAGGTGTGGAAGGCCAGGCATCATGGAACATAACATAGAAATCTATTGAGTACTTGGGATTTCTGCTGTGTTGCTAGGGGTCCAAACAGAGATGTACAGGAGTTCTCCTGGGACAGCAGAGGCAGCACTCTTTGTATGTAATCATCATATTTTATTTATAGCAGAAAAGAGGAAAGCCCATCCCCACATAGGCAGGCAACAGCTAAATACTGCATTACAAGTAAATAGGTCTTTGTGTTACTTCTCTGGGGACTTTATACATATTATCACTTTCTATTTGTGAGTTGAGCTGCATTCCAGCCCATGCTGTCATTCTCATCTGTGTGGAGGTTGTCTGTGCCAGCTTTACTTCATCTGACATTCTGTAACCATGAGCAGTTGTCTCCTATGATAGTGCACGTTAGATGTGCTGGTCAGTCTAAGCTTCTGCACCATTTCCGTTTTTCATTTGAGAAGGCCTTTAATGCAAACCTAATGAGATTATGGTTCATTTACTCTTGGGTTCCAGGCTAAGTTTGCAAGGGTAAAGAGCATTTGAGATTGTAGCTTATTCCAAAGAGAGGCTGACATTCCTATCAAGTCATAGCTCTCTAGAAAGGCGAATTAGTTGACTAGATAGCTCCAGCAGTCTCACCCTTGCTGTAAAATGCTGTACTGCAGATAATTTTTTTTTTTACTAATTTTCGTACCACTTTGTCACCACTGTATATTTATTTTCATGTACATAAACATTCTGTAAATGAAGTAAAAATAGGATGAGAGAGAATAATGAGAATAATATGAAATGCCAAATGTTTATTGAACTATATGAAGCAACAAGTAACAGATGATGCTTGTGAAATAGCTGAGTATTTTCATTTGGCTTTTTTTTGGTCTCTTCTGTGTAGGAAATGTAAATGATACTGTTCTACAGTTATCTTTGTTAACACCTTGATCTGTGTACTTACCCTGGAGAAAGAAACGATGAATGAAGAGGGTATATCACCAATGTGGTAGTGTAAGCAGCCTGAAGCATAGCAACCAACAGGCACTGCTTTCTAAAGGTCTCAAATCTGGGCTGTGCTGTTCAGAGCATCCCTACTGTGGGGAATATCCACTCTAAACAAAGTGTGCAGCCTTTCTGGTCAAGGAAATAAGCTTTACTTGATAGATTTTTGCGTGCTTCCTGGTAAAAGCCTTGACACTTGGCAAATTCTAATGTGACTCTTCACAGCTCTGGCCATGTCTCAGCACACTTTAGCACATGGCAAAGCATGGATGTAAATCCTAGAGTAACCAAGGGGTGATGCTTCATCTTCCTGACACTATGAATAGAAATCTTAACCCAAAAGCAACTTTTTAATCTGAAACAAGGCTGCCTTTTCCCTTTATTTATTTATTTTTAATTTTCACGCCTATTAGTAGATGTGCGTGCTTATAAAACATGAATTAAGATAGAGCAGGCTTTGCTTTTGAGGTTAAAGTGAATTCCTCAAAAATTCTGATTATGAATGTTTGCTTTGGTTGCTGGGAAGCAATCATTACTGTCTAATGTTGATCAAGCATTCTTTGGATTTATTAAAAAGCAGAACTATGATTGAAACTAAATAATGCAAAGATGGAGAATGTAAGCTAAATATGACTGTCAATATCATTGTAAACTTTTTAGTTCTATTCACTTAGATGTATAGATGTTTTCATTCTTTTACTTAAACAACTGGATTGGCCTGTTGGAAAACGTGAAGTCTTTAGGAAAAGAACACTTACACTTCATTTACTTTGTATTTAGTAAACTTATTACAGCAAGGTAAGCGTACCATAAATGCTTTCAGATGCAAAATTACAGATTTCAGGAATATTTAAATAATACTAAACCTTAAGTGTTCATTAATCTGAAATACTTGAGTGATTATGTATTTACAATTCCCTCAAAACCTTTTTTTTTTCCTGCTGATAAAATATAAGAAGTGTTTTGCATAAGAAAATGGTGCATAACAAATTAAATGTAGGTGACCAGCTGCAAGGCACTGGTTGGAAGTAGTGAGGAGCTGAACAGTTTTTAAGTAAATACGGAATTAGATTGCATAATCCCCCTGATGCTTAAGTGCCATTAATAAACTAAATGCACTTGTAAAAGCAAGAATGTTGCAAAGCAAGAGGTCAGTCTGGATTTAAAAAAAATCATTGGATTTTTGACTGGTTTGTGTATATAAAATCAAAGGAACTGGATGTTATTTTTAAGTAGAGAAATAAAAACGTGTGTAAATGAAAATTGGGAAGAGGGGAATGGAGAAAAAGAAGCTAATGCTACTTGATCTGATACCAAACCATCTGGCAATATGCTGCCAAGTCATTATGTATCATTTATATGACTCAGTGCTAATTAGATGTGTGCAGATTATGCAGACTCCTTGTGCTTTCAAGGTTGGTAGAATGTTTAAAAAAATAATACTTGCAATATTAGCATGACATGTACTTGTTAAGAATTTCTGACTATAATCCAGGCCATTTTTTCACTGGAAAATATCCCAAGCACTGCAAAGACTTAATTTGACTTACTAAAAAAGAAAAAAACAACCCCCCACCAATATTAATACCGGTTATCTTCTTTATAGACACTAAGAAATTAATTTCTTTTTCACTAACTTGCTGAAAATATATTTACTAAGCAGTTAGGTCTGAACAGCACAAAAATGTAACTGATTAGATAGATATGCATACACTATAGGTTACAGTAAGCATGCTTTAAGAGAGCATGTAATAAAACATCTTTTAAAAGACTGTGTTTGTGGTACTGGGCCCTTGCACATACAAATCCAACACTTGCATGTTGTTTTTTCTCTTGAAAGAAATATGTGTAATTTCTCTGCTTGAATTGTCACATCAACAGCTGCCACAAATGGAGTACTAGGAAAGTTTCCTTTGAGCATTTGCAGCATGTCTATAGCTAGAATATAGCACAGCTATAGTTAGAATAAATTGACTATTGTAAACATATGACAAGCTTAAGCATGCTGCCACAGAAGTCTGTCAATAAAATGTATTTTTAGAATTTCAAACTTCAAGATGTCTTCATATGAAAGCTGCAAAAATCTGTTTGACAGACTATATGGATATTCTATTCATATAATTTGCATATATGGAAAATAAAAGATCAACAGGCTGACCTCTTGAGCTCCAGCTCCTTTTCCTCAAGGAATGTCTCAAAGGTGGTACGTACAAAACTATGAAAATTATTCTTTTGAGGAAAAAAGTAATAACGTGCTTGACTTAGAAATATTATATGTATTCCGGAAATTTAGGGCCTATGAAGGAAACATGTTTATTTGTTAGGTGACCATAACATTCAGTTATGAATGTGCTAAAAATAAGACAGCACAAACCCATAGTTGTCTAAAGGATTAACAAGCACGAAGAAGTAATATTTGAATAACTATCAGGATATTCCACTACAAGGGTATAGATCTTAAGACTACATTTTGTGATGTCGATACTTGTGCAAATATAAGTGTGACTTGTTATGTCTTTCTTGTATTGCTCTGTGTGGTTTCTTGTATTTATATTTATAAATGATTTGGAAGAGTTGAAGTTAACTCTTAAGAGCTGGCATCATGCTTTATGGTGCTCAGCAAAGTGGTGTAAGTAATCCATTGTTCAGATTTACTTAAAGACTTAAAATTACTTATACAAGAAAAGGGTGTATGCTTATAACAGCATTATTTTTTATTTTAGTAATATAATATTCTTCTAGTAGACAGATGAGAGCAAAGTTCAGAACAAAACTGAGATGTACGTTTTTAACAGTGACTGTCATTAATGAGCTTCTGGTAAACTTTTCCAATATGATAAACTTATTTGAATTCTTTATAGTTACAGATAGCTGCTCTTCTAATAAGTTACTGGCTTTTGAACATGAGCTAGATTCAGGGCTTTGTGGATGAAAACTGCATTGTTCTGCAAGAGACTTGATTTCAGTAGTGAAGTCCATGCACTGCTTGGAACAAGCTGAAGACTGATCCCTATGAGAGGCCTCAACTGAGTGGGCCCAAAGGTGTGAAACTAAAATAATGAGGACCTTAGGAAAATGCTGGTTAATGTGTTTTGACAGTCTAAATTTACCTGGGCTGTGCTAATATCTATTTTACAGAGAATTCAAACTGGAAACCAAAGAAATATTAAATATTTACCTGTTTTGAATTTTACCACATCTGTTATTCTGATGTCTGAGCCAAGCCTCAGCATACAGGTATGATTACTAATAAGCATTACAAGAGTTTGTTGGGGTTTTTTTTTGGTTGTTGGTTGTTTTTGGTTTGGGTGGGTTTGGGGGGGGGGGTGTTGATTGTTTTTGGGGTTTTTTTGTTTGTTTGGGGTTTTTTTTTGCTTGTTCTGGAATCAGTAAAGAAAAACAAGATCATGTATAACTTCTGGACATTGGGTGGCACCATTGCCTCACGTAAGCTACCATGTCGATGCCTCCTAGCTTCAGTATTACAGGGTTGGCTCAGCTCCCTTTTTGCCTTTCTCATAACTGTATAAGGCAAGTCAAAAAGCAGTCATCTTGCTTTAAATGGGAGTGGATTTTTTACCAAGAACTGATGTTGCTTAATTTAAGGAACTGCTGTTTGATTTCAAGTGCTAATCTACAGATCTGTGAAGCTCTTAACTGAAATGGAAAGATACTCTTTACAGGCAAGCTGCCATTGTGGGTGTGTGCCCCAGCCAGCCTGTTGGGAAGCTCTGCACTAATTTAAAAAGCAGGAACAGCACCTGTGTGTTCTATTGTTTTTAATAAAACTTCAGTTTAAAATTTCTTTTAATTAAGAGCCAATTTGCTCAGTGCCATGGCTGTTTAGACCCAGCCCATTGTATCTCCTGGGTGGCACTGGGAATGAGGAGATGGAAGAGGATACTTAGGATTGGTGGTGTTTTCTGTAAAGCTATGTAAAGATCTCTTTATTTCTCTTCAGCAGCATAGCATACTTGGCATGTCCACAGTGCAGTTTGCTTAAATGAATGGGTTTGATTTATAACTTTTTATTTGGGGGGTTTTGGTAATACTTTATGATTTTGACATCAATCTCTTAAACTTTTTTCCTCTGTGCCATGTTCATTTGATGTTGCTGTATTTGGTTCTGTACCACATGTGACATTCTGTGTTTGGTTTCTTTTTTTTTTTTTTTTTGATCTGGTGCCATTTGACTTTCTGTATCAAAAGCAAAATAAAATAATCCTAAGGGAGCAACTGCTCGTGGGCATAATCTAAAACTGCTTTGAGGCAAATACAGCCTGTGATGGGTGCAATTGCTCTGAAGTGGCTCTTAAGGGCTATTTCATAACTGAAAATTTCTGGTATGAGGAGTGCTCTGGTTCCTACTGTCAGTTTTGCTCAATAAGCTCCTCACCCTGTTAATTGTCCCAGATCTTGTTTTCTCTTACCCCTGTCAACAGTACAAAGCAGATGAGCACCTTTGAGATCAGAATGCAGAATTACTTTTCAGATGTAATGAAATACTCTTTTTTATTGCACAGGGATGTTTTTGTGATTTTGTTCATGTCAGGGACTGGTTATTAGGTGACTTTATTCATGAGCAAGGATGGTTGGCAAGCTCATAATTGAATCATTTTACCTTTAATGACTGACCTTTCTGCAAAATAATTATTTTTAAATGCTGCTTTGCCTTAAGTGGGGACACTCAACAGGCAGCAAATACCAACTTCTGTCCTTGGAATCACTTTATAAGCCCAAAGTTATAGACTGATTTTTTAGTGTGTGTCAGAAGGTGTCATTTGCTATTCATCTCCCTACCATCACAGAAAAAGACATTAATTTAGCCTGGAAAGGACCCCTTGAGTTAACCTGGTCTAATGCCCAGCTCAAAACAGGACTCTGGAGGTGCTAAGGCTCCTATCTAGTAGGTTTGGAATGTCTCCCAGGATGGAGATTCTTCAGCCTCTGGACAAACTTGTCTCAGTGTCATTTACTGTGAGAATGAAGACCTTAAGCCCACTGTAGGAGAGGATCAGGTTCAAGATCATATTAGGAACCTGAATGTGCACAAATCCATGGGACCTGATGAAATCCATCCGCAGGTCGTGAAGGAGCTGGAGAATGAAGTCAGTAAGTCACTGTCCATCACATCTGAAAAATCATGGCAGTCAGGTGAAGTTCCCCTCAACTGGAAAAAGGGAAATATAACCCCCATTTTCAAGAAGGGGAAAATGGATGACCCAGGGGATTACAGACCAGTCAGTCTCACCTCTGTACCTGGCAAAATCTTGGAGCAGATTATCTTAGAAAGCATGCTAAGGCGCATGAAAAACAACAAGGTGCTTGGTGACAGCCAGCATGGCTTCACTAAGGGCAAATCCTGCCTGACCAATTTGGTGGCCTTCTATGATGGGGCTACAGAACTGATGGACAGGGGTAGAGCAGTTGATGTCATCTACCTGGACTTGTGTAAAGCGTTCGACCTGTCCCGCATGACATCCAGGTCTCTAAATTGGAGAGACATCAATTTGATGAATGGACCACTCGGTGGATAAAGAACTGGCTGGATGGCCGCACACAAAGAGTTGTGGTCAATGGCTCAATGTCCAGCTGGAGACCAGTAACGAGTGGTGTCTCTCAGGGATTGGTGTTGGGACCGGTCTTGTTTAACATCTTTGTTGCTGACATGGACAGTGGGATTGAGTGTGCCCTCAGCAAGTTTGCCGATGACACCAAGCTGTGTGGTTCGGTTGATACGCTGGAGGGAAGGAATGCCATCCAGAGGGACCTTGACATGCTTGTGAGGTGGGCTGATGCCAACCTTATGAAGTTTAACCATGCCAAGTGCAAGGTCCTACACCTGGGTCGGAGCAATCCCAGACACAGCTACAGGCTGGGCAGAGAAGAGATTTAGAGCGGCCCTGTGGAGAAGGACTTGGCAGTGATGGTTGATCAGAAAATGAACATGAGCTGGCTTCAGTGTGTGCTCACAGCCCAGAAAGCCAACTGTATCCTGGGCTGCATCAAAAGGAGCATGACCAGCAGGTCAAAGGAGATGATCCTGCCCCTCTACTCTGCTCTCATGAGACCTCACTTGGAGTATTGTGCACAGTTCTGGTGTCCTCAACATAAAAAGGACATGGAACTGTTGGAACAAGTCCAGAGGAGGGCCACGAGGATGATCAGGGGACTGGAGCACATCCTGTATGAAGATAGGCTGAGAAAGTTGGGGCTGTTCAGCCTGGAGAAGAGAAGGCTGCGTGGAGACCTCATAGAAGCCTTCCAGTATCTGAAGGGGGCCTGCAAGGATAAAGGATAGGGACTCTTTATAAGGGACTGTAGCAACAGGACAAGGATTAATGGGTTTAAACTTAAATAGAGGAAGTTCAGGTTAGATATAAGGAAGAAATTCTTTACTGTAAGGGTGATGAGGCACTGGAATGGGTTGCCCAGGGAGGTTGTTCACCTCCATCCCTGGCAGTGTCCAAGGCCACATTGAACGGAGCCTCGGGTGTTACAGTTTAGTGTGAGGTGTCCCTGCCTATGGCAGGGGCGTTGGAACGATCTGCGCTTCTTGGGTTTACTATCAATAAAAGCTGTGAGATAGAATATCCCAAAGTCTTTGTTAAGCATAGTTCAGATGTTGCATCCTCCTAAGGATTTTTTTTTTATTTTTTTCCTGCCAAATTGGCATGTCATCATGAGTTTTGAGTTGGTTCCTGGACTGTCATAGCTAACAATGCAGCTGTAATGAGGTAAAACAGAATACATGGAAGCAATTTGTGAGATGTGCGACATCTTGAGACAATAATCCTGACAACTGATGTAGGTTAGTCAGTGCTTGAGTGACCATGTTACTTACAGCTCATCAAAACAGCAGGAAAGTTGAAGACATTCAGAGGACATTATTTGATCACTCACTGTCAGTGTTCCTTGAGCACCTTTTTTTTCCCTGCTTATATGACTTAGCACACAGCAGAGAAGGGCAGGTGATTCTTCATGCCACTGTTTCCTTGCTTGTAGGAATAGAAGCAAGGGAAAGTAGTCAACAAGGCTGCTAGGCTCTTTAAAATATACAGAAGCATTCTATTCCTATATGGTTTTGCTCCATTAAATCCCTTGCTGTTAATCTATACACTCTCAGTTGACAAGGTAGTATTTTCAGAAATTGATAAAAAGACACTATCAGGTAGTTTAGGACTAGCATTTTGTATTTTCAAATAGCTGAACTTGCAGGGAAAATATAAAGAGTTCAGGCATGCTTGGCAGAGGGAGTTCTGTGTCAGATGGAAGCAGTAGGAGACCAAACAGGAGAGAGTATGAAGTCTGACAGCTGTTTTAGGCAAGCTGTTCATTTGACCAAAGGAGTGGGCAATATGCCCTTGACTTATAATTGGAGACTGAAAAGTGTTATCCTTGTTTCTCCTTGACTGCAGTACAAAGATAGGAGCATAAATCATCTTCTTCTTATCCTCTGACAGCTGCAAGAAATCAGAATAATGCTTTCCCCCCCAGTTTTAACCTGGCTGCTATTTGTCTGCAGATACTGCTTCTGAAAAGAGTTTATACAATAGCTTTTCAGGAGAGTTGTACTAAAAATACAAATGAAAATATAAAATTTATAAAATAAAAATAATAATTTATAACTGAACCTTCTTGTCAGTATCATATGGGATTAAATAATTTCAGTCAGTTCTGAACCTAGATAAAACTAGATAAAATGAATTGATTTTTAAAATAATCTCATGAAGTAAAACTGGAGACGAACACTGAGTTTCCAAAAGTAGAAAGGGAAAATTTTACCATTGCACAAGATTGAATGTGACAAAGTATTAGTAAGAACTTAAGGATAATAAGGTCCTTCCCACAGGACTCTGACAGTCTGAATTCCTTCTCTGATACGATAGGTTAGTACAGTAATTTTCAGGTAGACTGGATAGTCTTGTAGTAAGTTTTTTTTGACAGGTTAGAGCTACTGTAGTAAAAACAAAGCCAAAGAGGAGGTAGAATTTTAGGAGTGCAGAATGACTAAAGCCAACACGGTATCTTCGTGTAGCTGTGGAAAACATCTGAGGATGGCCTAAGATCTTGTCAGTAAAAGTTAATGTCTAACCAATATGGCAAGAAAGAATGAGAATCAGATTCTGCAACTTAACTATGCTTAACTGATTCTTAACTGATTCTGTGGGAAGGAGGGATAGCTGAGTTACTCACTGAAGTGTAGGAAAAGAAGTGGGAAAGGTGTCAAGCAGGGTAGGGGGGAGGGAGAGAGGGAATTTAGTTTCTGGGTTCACCTTCCAAAGGATTCCGGATTCTGAATACCAGGCTTGCTTCTCTCCCACAGACCTATTGATTTACTGCTACTGTGTGTTTTAAACCACAAATTTAAGAAATACTAACTTGATAAGGCTGCAGCTATAGGTTATATTCTTTGTGCTACCTGAATAATAACAATTTTAGACTTCCTGCAGAGCTGAGATTATCCAGTCAGAAATTTGAAGGTGTGGTGTATAAGGGAGACTGAAACACTGACATCTAAGCATCTGTCTTAAGGCATTTTTGGGATCTTTGTTAAGTTTCACAGTTTGATAGGTCTCCTGCTTCTCATCTGTGGCTTAGTCTGTAATGGCTCAGAGTTGTTAAAATACCTGTGTCCTCCTGTGCTACCCTGAGTGTATATGCTCTGCCTCTTGGACTATCTTATAAACCTCAGAAAATACACCACCTAAGGTGTTTTCAGTGTTTCTGTGCAGGATAACACAGAGGAGCTGTTAGGTGGGCATTATTTGCCCCATCTCTGATCCATCTTTACAGTCTTCTAAGAATTTGTGAATGATCAGTTAATGCCCAGTGGATTTCCAGGTCCTTTCTAAAGCATGTGTAATCTAATAACAGCAGTCTCTGTCATGAGAAATTGCTTGGTTGGACCCTGTCCCCAGGACTCTGCTATAGCCTCAGACTTGTTCTCCATAAGGTTTTGATTGAGTGCCCTAAGACTTACCTCAGGATGGAGTTTTCAGATTTTAAGTGCAAGTGGTCCGCAGATTAACCCAGGAAGGAGGGAGACTAAACTCAGACTACCTTGTGGGCTACCACAGGGGTTGACTGGATCTCCCTTGGTGGGTTGGTTGTCAGGCTTACAGCACACATGTGCTCCGATACTGCAGCTTTATCAGTTCTGAACAAGGAAGGTCATGTCCCAGGCCAAGTGTCACTGACCAAGTCCTGTCTACATCACTCGGTCCATTGTCAGTTTCTCCTGCAAAGAGCTACTTAGAGTGGTCTGAGTGGGATAAGGGAGTGTAGCTAAAAGCTGAGCAGTGCTGTCTATCACAGCTCCCACGCTTGAGCTCACTGTCCAGCATCTGAGAAATGTAGATTGGGTATTATCTGGATGTTGTGTTCCTAATGGAATGGAATTACACTCTGGAGTACCTGAAAGCTGTGAAATTCTGTTACCAGATGCATATTCTGATTAAAAAAGGAATCGTGTGATTCTGAACCCGTTTGGATTGGTGTTGCTGATTTCCTCAGGAATAGTCATAGTTTAGAGTTATGGCCCTAGTTACATAACTTGTCAAGTAGGCCAGAGGTCAAACTGCAGCAGCCTAAGGAAGAGCTGGAACAGAACTTGACTCCCATGGTGAACAGGCATGTCTCTGATGAAGGGACCTCGCTATGCCATCCATTGAAAGGATCTGCCTGAGTACACAGTCATTCCTGGATTAGTTGAACTTTTTTCAAATGGTTAACACAACAAAGTAGTTCAGTCAAGTTCTCAAACTCACAAATTGCTGTTGTGTCTGGTTCATAATGTCCCTCTTCTCCCATACTGTAGTCCTTCTACAGGAACAGATGACAGCAATCGAGAGTATCCCAAATCACTGCTGGCTGCCTGCACACAAGGGCAAACCATCTCTGAACCATGTGCCAGTCTGGCCAGTCTTAAGTGTTGTCACCCTGTCACCTGTCTCTGAACTACTCCCACTGTTCCCTTTTTGTCTGATAGGGTAATCTGAGTATTTTGTTCTGAGCTAGAAAGTTTGCTTGTCCCTTGGTTGATGTAAAGGGATAGGTGAATAATACATTAGCCCAAATGGCACAGCTGGAATACAAGTAAGGTTTGTAGATATTGCGGGAATTCATCTTTATGCTTGGTAAAATATAAATACTTGCCATAACATCAAGCTTACCTTTCCATTGGGGCTACAGATTCTTTGAATTTCTTTTTTTTTTTTTTTTTGGTAGCCATTTGATTCATGAAAAAGGCTAAAGGTGTAAGGACTTACATTTACCATGCAAATAATTCTGTTGATCTCTTAACTACTTATGCACATAAAGTGTTTTCAGGACCAAAATCGTAGGTGAAAAGTTGTCCCCATTCCAGTCACTGACAATTCTCAGTTACTGAAACATTGCTTTGTCTCTCGCATCAAATTGTCAAGCAGAAGTAAATCAGCAAAGCTTCACAAATCCATAAGAAAAAAACAACCTCAGAAATTTTAGAGGCCTCAGTGCTACAATTTAGGATACCTCCTACAATTTATTTCCTCCTTCCTCCTCCCTGCCCTGAATATAGGATTATAGTGCTATTTTTCTTAACAGTTGGAGAACATTAGGTTTGGTGATGGAGTTCCATATTTCTAGGGAGGTTGCTACAATGAAATTTCTCTTATATTTGTGAGAAACCAAACATAGATTACACCTCAGCAAAAGGTTGTAGGTTTGTTTTTTTACTGACTTGCTGCACAGGGAAACATTTGACCATGGGTGTATCTTAATCATTTTGAAAGTGAAAAGCCTAATGTTAATCCTAGCTGTTGTGGGCATGATCTTTGTGATGTGAATACTTCTGGCAACCAGCACATTACAGGGAAATGGGAGAAAGAGCAGGAAACAATGCTGGAACTTACAAAGGAAAACAAATGCAGATGTACATGTGAATCCTCCTGCTTAACACCTTTTATACTGTTATAAGCATAGAAATGGAAGGATAACTTTTTGTTCCTGGTAGTGAGCATGCATGTAGAATCAGAGGGAGAAATGTAGTATGAAAGTTCTTATTTAAATTGCACTAGAATTATTTTTCTTGAGGCCAGTAACTTCTTTAGTGATTCAGAATGTCAGCAACAAGCACTAGTTCTGTAAGGCAAGTAACAAGCTGTGGTAGCTCACTTTTGTCTCCTGTTTTTCCTCTCTATTCAACCCCCTGCAATATAAGAGAGGTAGCAAATATATAAACCAAGTCTAACACCCCAAGGCAGTCTGGCTGATCTATTTCTGTTGAGAAAGTTTTAGTGTGAAGTCTGCTACCAGGTTACAGTGATATAAATGTGCTTGCCTGAACTTGCAGTGAGAATTATCATTTATCACTGTGGAAAGATTTCCATTCATCTTCAGAATTCCCTCTCTGGCATGCCTAAGGTACCCTATTGTATGCACTTCATCTGTCAGAAAAAGAATGCAGTAGATCTAGAAGCTGCGGAGTTTTGAGGAAAGGTCCAAGCTAGGTCCCATGCTCTTGGCCTTACTGGATTAAACATACAGGAAGTTTAGGGCTGACCTGGGCACTGCATTGTTTGTCTCCAGTGAGATCAGGGTGTACTGAATGGCTGGGCTGGTAGGAGGGTTCTGCGTGGAAAGTATTTGACAGATACAGACCCGGCTGGGATTCACGTCTGCGCATACCCAATGTGTAAGGAAACCTATGGGCACCGGCTGTTACGTTCAAAATCACTTTTAAGGGCAAAGAGGTATGCCTTGAGTAAGGTCAAGAATTTCTTGTTACTATAGTTTAAATATGAAGAATCTGTAATTATTAATACAGGTCTAATTGCCATGGAAAAAGGAAGAGTGGCAGTGCAGTGCAAATTTTATACACACTGCTGGGTTTTTCCTCCTTTTCCTGCTCACCCTTCTCTGGCTCCCCAGCATCTGGACGTTGAGGTTCTGTGGTCTGGGGTGTACAGGTGGATGTCGCAGCAAGCTGTCAGCATGTCAACTGCTTCACTGGGACAGGTTTGACGTTCCTGTGGAGGGTTTCTTCTTCCTTGCTCCAGGATCCATGTGGGGTATTTTTTTTCTTTGCAAACAGGTTTTACACTCTTGATCTTTCTTCGTTCATATGCAGCTATTCTGTCAAAATTTCCTGCCTGTATTGTGACATTTATGCATGTCAGGTACTACTTCTTTGTTTCCCATTATCACTAAAGCCAGTTTTGTGCAGCTCCTGGTCTGCGTTTCTTTATGGGTGGTGTTCCCTATGGGTGAGCTGTGTGCAGCTGTGGAGTCCTCTGGTGCCAAGGCTGTGGCCTGCTCATGTTGAGTGTCCGCACTCAATGATGCCCCTCATGTCTCCACTCTTGGTTGCACAGACTTCAACCTAGAAACCCTGTCTGCGGACTTTCTGTGAAGTCAATGTCGCGTTGAGAATTAAAGTTGTTATTGGTTTGGTACCAGCAGCTGGATGGTCAGTCACGGCTGCGTAGAGCTATGATCACCATGACAGTACCGGGTGCCCTGTTCCGTCCCTAAACCGGCCGGGGCTGCCGGATCTCCGGGTGCCCGGGGACTGCCCGGCACGGGGGTGGGGGGGAGCGCCTGTGCCGCTGCTGCCCGCCAGAGGGCGCCGCGGAGCCGCTCCGCCCCGTCCCTCCCCCCGGCGGTGGCGGCCGGTTGTGCCGGGCCCTGGCGGGGGGGCGGCACCGCCAGCAGCCGGAGGCCGCTCGTCCCGCTCCTGTAGCAGAGGCGGGCCGGCGGGCACACCGAGCCCCGCTCCCCGGACCCGGCCGTGCGCCTCGGCGGCCCGTGGCGACATGTCTCGGGAGCCCGGCTGCAAGCGCTGGCTCCTCGCTGCATGCGCTCACCTCTTCTTCCTTCTCCCGCTGCTCCGCACCCGGGGTGAGTGGCCGGGGGCTGGACCGGGCCGCCATAGCGAGGTGAAGGGAGGAGAGCCGAGGAGCTCGGCCGCTCTGCTATGATGTTGAGGGGAGGAGAGTACGGGACGGAGCTGGAGAGCTGGGGGTGCCCTGGAGCAGCCGCTTCCTCGCTCGTCCGTCCCGCCCCGTGGGGGAAGCGGGCGGGCAGACGGCGGAGCCCCATCGCCGAAGTTTGTTGGAGAGCCGGGCTGCAGCCCGGAGCGGGCGGCGCGGGCTCCCCTCAGCGGCCCCTGCTCACGGAGCCGGTGCTCCCAGAGCCCGCACCGCTCCCCGTCCTCCGGGCCCCCTTCCGCACGGTGCGCGGGGAACGGGGCGGCCCTTCTGTCCTGGGCGGCGCGGGGCAGCGGACAGCCCTAGCGTGGAGCCCGGCCCTCGGGGGACAGCTCCTGAGGTCAGGGGGATCTCCACTGAAGAGCCAGCTAGCACCCACTTGTGCTCGGGTTGGGATCAGCACCTCTCTGAGAGGAGTTGCTGAGGGGGGGTGGAAAGGCAATATGGCCTGGGTAAAATGTCAGCGTAGAGAAAAAACACCGTATTACTGTGTTCTAGAGATACTCTTAACGTGTCTAGCCGGGTGGGAGAAGATGAGAAGGGTTAGTAGTGTGTCGGCAGTTGGATCGCTACAGGCTCTTGGAGTCAGGAGCTGTTGCCGTGAGTGTAAGAGAGAGGAACAGATACATCTGTTCTGTTTCCCGTTATTTCTGTTCCTGAATGCTTCCATCTCTGTCAGCAGAGGCTGGTCAGTTTGTTCTGAGCTGCTGGATTTGTTTCTCTTCCTCTCCTGTGGCTTGTGGATCAAAATCCTGCAAGGGAAACTTGGTACAAGTAAATCCTGATTCCAGCAAAGTAAAACAGTGATATTTTGATTTTTCTAATGTAAACCCCTTTTTCTTTCACCTATGCAGCTTGGGCTTTGGAGGAGATCTAATACTCCACTGCTCTCCTAAAGCTGTATTTCATTCTTTCCAGGATGAGTAGTTTTGCTCCAGTGCTTCAGCAAGGTACTGTAGCACGGGTAACCTTGAACAGATTGTCATCACAGTCAGAGAATAGCAGCTTCAATTTTCCCTGTCTATGTATGTATTTATTGTACATACATACATACCCACCCGCAGGCAGAAGGCAGCAATGGTGAGCTCTTGCTTGTGCAATTACCTCTTGTTTAGTAGGTCTCAATTAATGCTGGTATACAATTTGTTCACAGGACATTTGCTGCAGTATCATGGTTTGCTTGTAGTTTTAAAAGTATCTTTTTAAATTAAAGTATTTTCTTTCCTAAAAACCCCATGCTTTTGAGACAACCAGTCAGCCTTGCTCTTGGAAAACAGAAATAATCTGGATTACATTTTGCAGAACAAAATAGCGTGTATAATGGCAGTTCAGTCATTTCATACATTGGGGCTTGCAGGTGGCAGCTTGAAGAATGGGAGAACGTATTCAGATGATATTGTTTGGTCTTAATTCTAGACAATCATAAGGGATAATGATGATGCTTTTACTGCTTTTCTTTGCTTGCCTTTATAATAAAGATAGTGGTGTACACAGCACTCATTTAGGCACTTCAGTGGTTTGCAGTGGTGATTTCAGCTGCCTTCTTCCCATGTGTGCCATTAGTGTAAAGAAGTAAAATGAGTTGCTTTTATGACAAGCTTCAGATGCTGGAAATTTACCCGCATCACCCCCTCCACCTCCTCCATCCCTCTTTCTTTAAACTGTAATTAAAAATATAAAGAAATTATATTTTAGATGTTTTGTCTATACAACATAATCAGTGGCTTTTATTATTTGAAGTGGTTATTATTAGTCAGGGGTTTACCGTACATAAGTCATAGAATCGTCACTTTTTTGTGGCTCATTTAAACTGACCCACAGCCCTGTGAGGTGTTTGGAATGACTTTGGGGTCAGTCAGCTCCAAATCAGACTGTAAAAGAGGAAGATAACAGAAGTGTTGCCTTTCTGCTTCAAATGGATTTTGTCTGGAAAAATGAACTCCTCAGTTTTTAACATCCTTTGCACTCAAAGGATGTAGACCTTTGGAATTGTTGGAAAGGGTAGTACTGAAGAAAGGATTGCATCTACATTTATAATGCGGTATTATATCACTATATATATTTATACAGTATACTGTATTTTAATACCACAGTATTTACATCCATTTTCCTAATAGTTTGTTGGCACATATGCCTGCAGTTCTGCCACTAAACAATGATAATAAACGATTTTTACATTCTCACATTATAAGCAAGTCTGTTTACTTGAGAAAAATAAATAGGAATTGAAGCTCCTTCCATTACATTCTCTGATTAAATTTCTGGGTTTTGAATGGAAAATCCAAAATGTTGTCTAGCTTTTTCAGTGGATTTTAGTTCTACTTTCAAAAGAAATAAAGATAAGGATGATGAAAATAAAGAGCTTTATTTCTAAAATTTCTTTCCTTTTCCTACTTATCCTCAGTTTTTGAGCATTTAGCAAAAGGAGGGGAGGGCTGGCAGTTGGCACATTCAGTTTATCGCTGCTTGTGCCAGATGATGTGAATAGCTGTGTGTTAGCAAACTTCAATGTATGCAGTTCATCAAATAATGACATAACAAAAACAAAATTAAGAGGTGCATTTAAGACAGTGCCTTGTTGGATTTTTTTTCTGCTTTAGAAAGCTTTGTTTGCAGGAAATGGTGCAGTTAATCATCTAGCCTTTTTGGTTACTGTGATGTCTAGCAGCTTGAACTTCTACCAGCTAATCAGTTCCTTCTCTCAATGTTTTCCCTGTGCTCTGTGGTAAGTCAGTGGTCCCTCTGAGCTATGCTTGCACTTCATCAAAAAACTCAAAGGGACTGGAGGAAATCCTGGATTTAGCAAAGGTACCTCTAGCTCCAGAGATTGGTATGTGTCTTGGGGAGTTCTGTACTGAAAGAAATCTGTTGCAGTTGTCCGAATTAATGTTTGGAAAGTTACTGTTTTGTTATAGGAACATCTAATAGCTCCCAGACATAGATCATGCTTGTTTGTGCATGTGCATTTTACAGACAACAAAAAGATATCCTTGCCACAGAGAGTTTACTTTTCTACCTGTGTTGTACAACTAATCTGGTCATGTGTAATTGCATGTGTGGTTAGAATTCTTCTATCTGAGGTCTCCTCCTGGGCATGCCTTTCTCTTGGGAGTGAATTGTGGGTGGATGAATTAATCTTAGAGATGTCCAGTTGTGCTCAGGTACTGCATTTCCTACCTATGCTGTAGCTCCTTTGTTGATCAGCTGTGTGCCAGCCACATTTACCACATTCTTCTGATGCCACCTTTTTCCCAGTAAATCCTTAGAAGAGGGTACTTACTTCCAGGCTGAGATATCATGTTGCTCAGACAGAACAGTCCTGGCCATAACTTAGTAAGACTTGAATTTACTCCACAAGTGCATCCCAGTTTACTTCTTAAGACTGCTTTACTCATGTCTAATTATGTGTGCAGAGTAGATTTGCTAATAAGGTAGTAGAGGGGCCACAGCATATTTGTTGTTGAAATAAATTCATACAGTCTGCCTTAGTGAAAAGCTTGGTTGCTGCTGTGTGAGGACTGGAGGATTTTCTTCTGGTGTCTTCAGGGGTCTGCTAATCTGTTTAGTGAATGGTTCTTCAGTAGTTTAAAAATAGTCTGAACAGTTCTGGTCTTATTAAAATGTACTAAGTGGAAAAAGTCTTCCTGGAATTTTTAGTGTAAAAGATAAGTTGTTTTAATATGTTTATTTGTTGGAAAAGAAGGGGAGGCTGCATGTCTGAAATCACTGGGAATAAGAGTAGTGGTATAGAGAGACACTTCAGCGTTCATCAGAGATATTGATTTGTTTAATAAATGATATGTGGGAGTGTTGAAGTTGCGCTGTGTCAGGACAGCTGCAACAGAAGTAATTTTTAGCCAGGCATGTTCAGTCTACCACTGTCCTCAATACAGAATGATTGATGTGGAAGGTAGTCCAGGAGAGCTGGTTGATTTTTCCAGGTTCATCTCCTGCAAGCTCAAAAATGATCCATCCCCATGTGCAGGAAGGCAAGCAAAGATGGCAGGAGGCATGGACAAGGAGCTCAAAACCCAGACGTGAAAAGGAAGCATGCAAGAGGTGGAAACAGTGTCAAGTCATTCCAGGAGTAATATGGAGACAGTGTCTTGAGAGCGCAGGTATGCTGTTAGGGAAGCCAGAACCCACGTGGAGTTGAATCTGGCAAGGTATTTGACTTGTGAAAAGCAAGAAAAAGGGCTTCTACAGGTGTATCAGCAGCAAAAGGGAGGCTAGGGGAAAATGTTTCTGAATCTGGGGAGAGTCTTGGTTAAAAGAAGAAAATGAAAAAGTGTGAGGAACTCAAAGCCTTCTTTACCTTGGTCTGTACGGGTAAGACTCACCTTTGGCAGTCCCAGGCCCCTGAAACACATGGGAAAGTCTGGAGCAAGGAGGATTTACTCTCACAGGAGGAGGACCAGCTCAGGGGACATTGAAACAAACTGGACGTGCAGAAGTCCACAGGACCTGATGGGAGGCACCCACAAGAGCTTGAAAGTGTCAATGCAGGCCACTCTTGGTAATCTTCTAAAGGTTGTGGTGGCTGAGGAAGATTCCTGAAGGATAGAAGAGAGCAAATGTTGCTCTTGTCTTCAAGGAGGGCAAGGAAACGAATCTGGGAAAACTATAGGTTGGCCAGTGCCATCTCAATCCCTGGGAAGGTGACAGAGCAGATAGTCCTGGATACTATTACCAACCAAGGAAGGACAAGGCAAATATGAAAGGACAAGAAGGTGACTGGGAGATGTCAGGATGTTTTTATAAAGGCCTGACCAACCCAAAAGACTTCAGTGATGAGAGGAGTGCTTTCATGAAAGTGGGGAAAGCAGAGGACATTATCTCAACTTTAGCACAAAGTTCAATACTGTATCCTGTAATGTCATACACAAACTGATGAAGTATGGGCTAGATATGTGGACAGTGAGGTGAATAGGAAACTGACTCACTGGGCTCATGGGCTCTGATCAGTGGCATGGTGCACTCTAGGGTTGATTATGGCTGCAGTAGTGTTTAATCTCTTCATTAATGGCCTGGGCAGTGGGACAAGGTGAACCCTCAGCAAGTTTGCAGAGGAATTAGAATGGGTAGGAGGGGTTGATACACCAGCTGGCATTCAGAGGGACCTTAAGGGGCTGGAGAAACAGGCAAACAGAAAACTTGGACAACCAAGTTCAATATAAGGAAATGACAAGTTCTGCCCCTAGCAAGGAAGTCACCCTATGCACCAGTGCACACTGAGGGCACACTGTTTGGAAAGCAGCTTTGCAGAACCTGAGGGTCCTGTTTGGCAACAAACTGACTGTGAACCAGCAGTGTGCCACTGTGGCAGAGATGGCCAGCTCTCTGGGTCTGCATTAGGAAGAGTTTCCAGCAGGTCAAGGTACCTGGATCCTTCCTATCTGCTCAGCCCTGGTGAGGCCCAT